>NC_064614.1:53137500-55537500 GCF_023898315.1 Schistocerca nitens | reverse complement strand
CATGTCCCCGATGTTATTCAATCTGTATATTGAGCAAGCATTAAATGAAACAAAAGAAAAATTCAGAGTAGGTATTAAAATCCATGGAGAAGAAATAAAAACTTTGAGGTTCGCCGATGACATTGTAATTCTGTCAGAGACAGCAAAGAACTTGGAAGAGCAGTTGAACGGAATGGACAGCGTCTTGTAAGGAGGATATAAGATGAACATCAACAAAGGCAAAACGAGGATAATGGACTGTAGTCGAATTAAGTCGGGTGATGCTGAGGGAATTAGATTAGGAAATGAGACACTTACAAAGTAGTGAAGGAGTTTTGCTATTTGGGGAGCAAAATAACTGATGATGGTCGAAGTAGAGAGGATATAAAATAGCCGTAAATAAAATGAACTATAGCCTACTTTTAAAAAAATATTGCATTCTTTTATGTGATTTAAAAAATATTGCTGCATTTTCTTTAAAATACAAGTGAGATAGTTGTAAAGGTGCGATAAAAAGATTGCTGTTACTGTATTTAAGCCAGTATAAAAATGGAATAAATGCACAGCTATAATGACAGCAAAATGAAATAGAGTATGATTTCAATATGTGTGGTGAGAACCAAACAACTCTAATAACATGACATGTGTTCTTCTAAGGTGCATGTGCTATGAACAGTGACAATATGGTATTTTAAGAGGAATAGAACAATAAATTCCTACATTCAGTATTGGTCGTAGTTAAAGATTTTGCCACTGCAATTATGAGCATATAATGGTTAATTTATATGGTGAAACTGTATAATGTTTTGTCACTGCAGTTATGAGCACATAATGGTTAACATATGTGGTGAAAGTACAGGGTGACAATTTTGAACTATATGAAAAAACCATAAATCAGTTACAAACTACAGTGTGCACACACTTTATTCAACATATAAACGTCACTACAGAAATTCAGAGTTAGGTTATGCCAAGTTCGATATGCCTGCCATCCTTGGCGATGATGTGGCACAGACGAATAGCGAAATTCTGCATGACCTGCTGAAGTGTCACACCATCGATGCTGTCGATAACCTCCAGAATGGCTGTTTTCAGCTCAGAAATGGTTTTGGGGCTATTGCTGCACACCTTGTCTTTAATATAGCCCCTCAAAAAAGAGTCACATGTGTTCAAATCCAGAGAATGTGGCGACCAATCAAGGCCCATGCAGTCTCTGGGTACCCCAAAGCCAGAATGCAGTCCCCTAAGTGCTCCTTCAGGACATCAAAGACTCTCCTGCTTCGAGGGGGCCGAGCTTTGTCTTGCATGGAGCACAGCTTGTCGAAATCGGGTTCGCTTTGGATAGTGGGGATAAAATCATCTTCCAAAAACTTCACGTACCATTCTGTAGTCACCGTGCCATCAAGGAATATCGCACTGATTATTCCATGACTGGAAATTGCGCACTACACAGTCACCCATTTAGGGCGAAGAGACTCCTCGACCGTGAAATGCGGATTGTCAGGCCCCCAAATGCGCCAATTTTGCTTATTAGCGAACCCTTCCAAATAAAATTGGACTTCGTCGCTAAACCAAACCACACTCACATCGAAGACCTGTTCGTCAATTCTGTCGACAATAGAGTTGGCGATACGCAACCGCTCTGAAGCTTAATGGCTGATGGTTTGAATTTTGTGTGGGCAGAGATGCAAGTCTTAAACAACAATTTGTTGCAGTGTCTCCCAGTTGATTCCCACCTGTTGTGCAGCTCATCTGATTAATTTCCTCCAGCTAGTTTACTCCATCCCCCCCATGAACCATGGACCTTGCCGTTGGTGAGGAGGCTTGCATGCCTCAGCGATACAGATAGCCGTACCGTAGGTGCAACCACAACGGAGGGGTATCTGTTGAGAAGCCAGACAAACGTGTGGTTCCTGAAGAGGGGCAGCAGCCTTTTCAGTAGTTGCAGGGACAACAGTCTGGATGATTGACTGATCTGGCCTTGTAACACTAACCAAAACGGCCTTGCTGTGCTGGTACTGTGAACAGCTGAAAGCAAGGGGAAACTACTGCTGTAATTTTTCCCGAGGGCATGCAGCTTTACTGTATGGTTAAATGATGATGACACCCTCTTGGGTAAAACATTTTGGAGGTGAAATAGTCCCCCATTCTGATCTCCGGGTGGGGACTACTCAAGGGGATGTCGTTATCAGGAGAAAGAAAACTGGCTTTCTACGGATCGGAGCGTGGAATGTCCGATCCGTTAATCGGGCAGGTAAGTTAGAAAATTTAAAAAGGGAAATGGATAGGTTAAAGTTAGATATAGTGCGAATTAGTGAAGTTCGGTGGCAGGAGGAACAAGACTTCTGTTCAGGTGACTACAGGGTTATAAACACAAAATCAAATAGGGGTAATGCAGGAGTAGGTTTCATAATGAATAGGAAAATAGGAATACGGGTAAGCTACTACAAACAGCATAGTGAACGCATTATTGTGGCCAAGATAGATACGAAGCCCACCCCTACCACAGTAGTACAAGTTTATATGCCTACTAGCTCTGTAGATGACGAAGAAATTGAAGAAATAAAATAAATTATTCAGATAGTGAAGGGAGATGATAATTTAATAGTCATGGGTGACTGGAATTCGTCATTAGGAAAAGGGAGAGAAGGAAACTTAGTAGGTGAGTATGGATTGGGGGTAAGAAATGAAAGAGGAAGCCGCCTGGTAGAGTTTTGCACAGAGCATAACATAATCATAGCAAACACTTGGTTCAAGAATCATAAAAGAAGAATACATGGAAGAAGCCTGGAGATACTAACAGGTTTCAGATAGATTATATAATTGTAAGACAGGGATTTAGGAACCAGGTTTTAAATTGTAAGACATTTCCAGGGGCGGATGTGGACTCTGACCACAATGTATTGGTTATGAACTGTAGATTAAAACTGAAGAAACTGCATAAAGCTGGCAATTTAAGGAGATGGGACCTGGATAAACTGACTAAACCAGAGGTTGTACTGAGTTTCAGGGAGAGCATAAGGGAACAATTGACAAGAATGGGGGAAAGAAATACAGTAGAAGAACAATGGGTAGCTGTGAGGGATGAAGTAGTGAAGGCAGCAGAAGATCAAGTAGGTAAAAGGACGAGGGCTAGTAGAAATCCTTGGGTAACAGAAGAAATACTGAATTTCATTAATGAAAGGAGAAAATATAAAAATGCAGTAAATGAAGCAGGCAAAAAGGAATACAAACGTCTCAAAAATGAGATCGACAGGATGTGCAAAATGGCTAAGCAGGGATGGCTAGAGGACAAATGTAAGGATGTAGAGGCTTATCTCACTAGGGGTAAGATAGATACTGCCTACAGGAAGATTAAAGAGACCTTTGGAGATAAGAGAACCCCTTGCATGAACTTCAAGAGCTCCCATGCAAACCCAGTCTAAGCTAAGAAAGGAAAGCAGAAAGGTGGAAGGAGTATATAGAGGGTCTATACAAGCGCGATGTACTTGAGGACAATATTATGGAAATGGAAGAGGATGTAGATGAAGATGAAATGGGAGATATGATACTGCGTAAAGAGTTTAACAGAACACTGAATGACCTGAGTTGAAACAAAGCTCCGGGATTAGACAACATTCCATTAGAACTACTGACAGCTTTGGGAAAGCCAGTCCTGACAAAACTCTACCATATGAGACAGGTGAAATACCCTCAGACTTCAAGAAGAATATAATAATTGCAATCCCAAAGAAAGCAGGTTTTGGCAGATGTGAAAATTACCAAACTAACAGTTTAATAAGTCATGGCTACAAAATACTAACGCGAATTCTTTACAGACGTATGGAAAAACTAGTAGAAGCCGACCTCGGGGAAGATCAGTTTGGATTCCGTAGAAATATTGGAACACGTGAGGCAATACTGACCCTACAACTTATCTTAGAAGCTAGATTAAGGAAAGGCAAACCTACGTTTCTAGCTTTTGTAGACTTAGAGAAAGCTTTTGACAATGTTGATTGGAATACTCTCTTTCAAATTCTAAAGGTGGCATGTGTAAAATACAGGGAGCGAAAAGCTATTTACAATTAGTACAGAAACCAAATGGCAGTTATAACAGTCGAGTGACATGAAAGGGAAGCAGTGGTTGGGAAGGGAGTGAGTCAGGGCTGTAGCCTATCCCCGATGTTATTCAATCTGTATATTGAGCAAGCAGTGAAGGAAACAAAAGAAAAATTCGGAGTAGGTATTAAAATCCATGGAGAAGAAATAAAAACTTTGAGGTTCGCCGATGACATTGTAATTCTGTCAGAGACAGCAAAGGACTTGGAAGAACAGTTGAACGGAATGGATAGTGTCTTGAAAGGAGGATATAAGATGAACATCAACAAAAGCAAAACGAGGATAATGGAATGTAGTCGAATTAAGTCGGGTGATGCTGAAGGAATTAAATTAGAAAATGAGACACTTAAAGTAGTAAAGGAGTTTTGCTATTTGGGGAGCAAAATAACTGATGATGGTCGAAGTAGGGAGGATATAAAATGTAGACTGGCAATGGCAAGGAAAGCGTTTCTGAAGAAGAGTAATTTGTTAACATCGAGTATAGGTTTAAGTGTCAGGAAGTTGTTTCTGAAAGTATTTGTATGGAGTGTAGCCATGTATGGAAGTGAAACACGGATGATAAATAGTTTGGACAAGAAGAGAATAGAAGCTTTCGAAATGTGGTGAGGAATTATTGAATAGTATTGGGGAGAAGAGAAATTCGTGGCACAACTTGACTAGAAGAAGTGATCGGTTAGTAGGACATGTTCTGAGGCATCAAGGGATCACCAATTTAGTATTGGGAGGGCAGTGTGGAGGGTAAAAATCGTAGAGGGAGACCAAGAGATGAATACACTAAGCAGATTCAGAAGGATGTAGGTTGCAGTAGGTACTGGGAAATGAAGAAACTTGCACAGGATAGAGTAGCATGGAGAGCTGCATCAAACCAGTCTCAGGACTGAAGCCCACAACAACAACAGTTTACTGCATGTGTCTTCTCGATGTTTTCAGGCGTTTTCACACTTTTTGGACGATCGACTACCAGTTCTCTCTAACTTCTGAGTCAAATTTTTGATGGTTAGCACAATTGTACCAATTGTCTTCTGTTCGCACGCGGACGCCAACGTCCTTTGGGCCGCAGTTGCACTGTCATTGTTCTTATGGTAGGCCTTCACAGGCGCTTATACACTATGCATACTGTACCATGTCATGCAAATGGCCGACAACAACAAAGCATGTGCACATGCTCATACTAGTTCCCATCATGCCCCGTGGCCAACTGTGCAGTTTGAATGTCATATAGTTCAATCATTATCACCCTATATTAACTGCTTTATGTTCTATCATTACATTAAAACTTCTTTTAAAAAATCGGATCATTTTTATCAGAAAGTGAATAACATTTCTTATAATAGTCGCTCTTTTGTTCCTTTTCGTACCTTAGGATCAGTGTAACAGGTCCATTTAAGCCACTACATGGCTCGACCCCACAACTAAAGACACCTGAGTGCCCTTCCGACACTCAGGGAAGGGCCTGATGATAATTAGTAAGATAGGGTTATTTAAATATAGACGATCATTTTAATATTAGATATGGTAATTGTCTGCAAAGTGTGAATGCGAACGTATGATGAGGTATGCGTGAGATGTCGGCTGTGGGTGTGCTATAGGCATAGTGGAAGTGTAGCCAACCTCGAATCTAGTAGAGCGCGACTGTACTGGACCAGAGAGGCATAAGCTCCACGCGCGTTATTAGCGCTCGTTAGGTTGGGAAATAACCGTGTGCGGTATCTCTGAGTCCTTGCGGCCACAATGTGTGGACCCAGACGAGGGAGACCGTATCGGGGTTGTTGCTGGGAAGACCTGGGTGAGTAAGCACGCTGCTCTATCGCTCCGACAGTTACCAAAGATTTAGAATTCCATTTTCACTTTGAACTTGGAAGCAGCTTCCCTGCTGAGGAAAGCCACTATGGTATTTCCTAGAATCATCTCGGTTAGGAGAGATAGGGAGATGATTTCTTTTGCCAAGTAACTTCATGGGAATTGTGTTCACTGCACTTGGGAGTGAACAGGCGCTCATTGCCGAGTAATACTCAGAATTGCTGAATTTGCATTTCAGTGTGAGTGTGAAGTATATATGCAAAGTGTATTTTATTTAAATGTGTTTATTGACTACTGATGGTGGAGAGATTGGTAACACGTGGTCCGCAGACCCCATGCATTTCTTGGTGAGAACCTTTAGCTCGACGTAATCACATTTCGTGATCGAGCTGGATCTTCTACGTAAATTCACGCGTGTGATTTAATTGTCCCTTCATAATATCCAGTAAAACTCGCGGAGTTAGTTAAACCTGAAGACGGGACTTGCCCGAATTAAAGTTGCAGTTGGAACCATGTGCTCTCTCCCAATGTTGTCCCACTTGGTGTATGGGAACCTTCCTCTTTTATCTGTTAGATAAAATGAATAGAGTGAATGTTAGTGTGTGTGTGTGTGTGTGTGTGTGTGTGTGTGTGTGTGGCTAAATGATGATAGAAATGTGCAGGCGGCAGTCATTGTCGATTCACGGCACATGTTAGCCAGATGTTTAACTAAGTTTACTTAGATATTATACTATTTGTATCACGCCAGCATTCCGTGATGAGTAAGAGGGAATATTTGAGATGGTAATGTATATTGAATAAATGTGATTGTGTTATTATATAAATATGTTACAGTGACCTCTCCCAGCCACACCATATTCCCTTATCATTTCACAGAATATTTGGTACGCGTATTTCAGTTAATCACCTGTCTATGTCCCACTCATGGGCATATTTCATTTAATAAACTCTGTAAGGTGATATTAAAACTTCATTATAATAATATTCTAATTCTAACTTGATCAAAACCACCGAATAAAACCTTAGTTTGAGTATTGATGCTTGTTGCTGCAAATGGCCGCCGGCGTCTTCTATAGTACAGGTCCCATTTATAAAATTGAGGATGCCTGCCGAGGGTGCGGAAAGCAAGTATCATGCATCAGGAAACGTTTTATATAGCTGTCAGTTGTGTGAAAACGAATCTCGTGAACTATTAGAAACGTGGCTCTCATACTCTACTCTTTGATTCCGCGTTTTAAGGACATGTGCTCATCTTTTATTTACAAGTGTAAGTCTTCTTTTACTGAATATGACAGACTACCGCGATTTTTTACGGGTCTGTTACAAGAGGGTGATTCTACATCTAGAATTTTGCGGGGAGCCAATATTTTTCTTAATTTATAGCCGATTTCGTGCTTGAAAACATGTTGAGCGTCCTGCAAGAATGAGATACTTGAAGATGGGATAAAAGGCCGAAACCTAGGTTATACTTAAATAAGCAATAAAATAGTTGTAGGAAACGCCTGGTGACAAACGAAATCGCACAGTGAACTTTGGCGTTTATTCTGTGAAGAATGTTACTTACGATGTGTTTAATCTTTGCTTTTGTTCTAGCGCTATTATCTTGAGCCAGGTCCACACGCAACGATCTGTCTGCGCAGACATTGGCGCAGATGTCTGTACATGCAAAAGATCGCTGCAAATGTGGTGTGTTCACACGACACAAACCGCAATCTGCTACTCGCCCGCCATGTGTCGGTGTAGAAAAGAAATATCCGTGGCAAGCGACTACGCCCCCCGTAAACGTCAAAAATTTAATTCAGTTATTTTGAAATATAGAAATGGTGGAAGTTCTGTTGTGGTCTGTGTTCGCAACTTGTGTTTCAAAAAGCATTCAGACCAACCGCAGGAAACAGAGAAGGCGGTCAAAATGGTGTAGACAGTGGTTGCTAAAGCGAAAGCAGTTTTCTCACGTACATTTACTGCGGGAGTTGCAGGGCGAACCTTTTTTGTTTTACATTACCTCGTGTTCCATTTCCTGGTACATTTACACTCCAATTTCATCTTCAGTTGTACTTCTGCTTCGTCTTGGCGTTTCTTGATCACTAAGAAAGCCAAGCAGATCAAAATACCATAACGTTGGCTGGTATACTTGATCTACTCTTACACAGATCTTCTAGATTTATGAACTTTGGATAACACTTTTCGGTAAACAGTTCGCTGACAGACTTAATTTACTTGACTTGCCTTCATGAACTCATCCTTCAGGACAGCGTAAATAGCTTCACATGTGTTGGGTATTATTTTACTCAACGCTTGTTTCGATATTGCAGTTAAAAATTCCAAATCCTTGTAGCTCCTTCCTGTTGCTAGGAATCTTAATGTTACCGCCAGCCGTTCATGAGGAGAAATTGCCCTTCTCATACGAGTATTTTTTTTCATAATATGAGGGGTTACAAGCTTTAAGAGATAATTATAAGTTTCGACATCCATCCGCAAATAATTTCGCCAGTTCGCAACGATTTTTTTTTTTATTACCGTTTCTCTGTTTGCCGAGGCGTCAACTGCCCGCAATTTTTCAATTAGAGCATTGTATGCTGGTGTCTTTTTGTCTCGGTCACTATATTGTTTACTTTTAATCTTCCACAAACACGGGTGGTTTCTATATATTTCAATGAATTCACTTACAAACTCTCGAGAACACTGACGAGTATCAGGCATTTTAATGCCCTATACGCACAAATACAAACACTAGACTGAGCAAACAGCTGTTTCGCGCCATATTTGCGGCGATCTTCTGTCCACACGCTCAAACTTGTCTGCGCAGATGTGGTTTGAACCCACAGATTTGAGAGGTTTCGGTCAAACCTCCAACTCCAACTTCCATGTTTGCACACACCTTAGGTTGGTGCAAATCTTCTGTCCACACGCAACGATCTTTCTGCGCAGATGTGATGTGCGCAGACAGATCGTTGCATGTGGACGGGCCTTTGGCTTTGTTATTGTTCCTGTGTTCAACGACATGCAAAAATAAAGTTATATTCTCGAATGTATTACTCTCTCTCGAAAATAATTATTAATTAGCCTCAGTGGCTTTACAGTCAAATGGCGGTGTATTCCTTTAAAAAGGAACCTTGATTGATATTCCACCTTGAGTTACCATCGTTCAATTACAACGAAGTTGAACTTTTTGTGGCATGACAGAAGATGCGAATCTCAAGTTGCGCCACATAAAACTGCGAGTGCACACACGCTACTGCAGTATGCCACTAGCTGCAGCGACACTGTCGTTGCCTCTGTGTATCACAGGCGTCTAAAGCTAGCGAAATGAGGGATGCTCAACTACCGGACTTACCGATAGATGGCTCTACCTGCGTCTCGCGACCCGCTGGTCGCGATGTTGATTGGCTAACAGTTAAATTCATGACGTCATATACAGTAGCGAATCGGAAGCGCAGCATTGTGACCAGCGGGTCGCAAGACTCTTGTCGAGACGCAAGTAAATAACAGCCGCCATCTTAATTTCAAGGTTTCCGAAGTTGTTGACCTATTCTGTGTTTCCGTATTGAAGCCTGCAATTTTGCTTATTACGAAAGTAATGATCCACCGTATTAAAGATCTCTCCAAACAGTGCCATTTTTAATTCGGTCTTTCATTTGTGCATGAGGAAGCTAGTATTATTGAGTGATTACTGATAGATAAATTGTAGTTGCACATTCTACAAATGATTAAATTAATGCAGTGCTGGCGTTATATTCATATTCTCGTACTGCCACCTTCAGTGATCTTAAAAACAAAACACTTGCCAAGTGGTTTTCCGAAACGAAGTAACGAGGTTTCTAGTAACAGTATAATTCCAGTCTGACTGTATCCCTTAATAAAAGAGATCGAATATATTACAATGTCTTATAGTGTATTTGTACGAAACATAACTCCAATATCTGTAATTGAGTAACATTAACATTAAAGATCTCACACAACTTCACATTTTAAAAAACCAAGCCGTATTACGTTGGTTGTATTGATAGAGAACGGTATTATTGTTTTACGTGACAGTTTGTCATATAATTTCCGAACACAGATTGTATATGCGAGATTACTGCGTTATTAATAGATGAACCCCAGGCACATGTAACACAAACAAATACGATGTTTGATAAACCAACAAGAATAACGTTTACGTTTACATCTCCTTAGATCATCTTGCATGATGCCAGGTATGACAGCTTGAAACAAGCAAGAAAAACAGAGTTTTACGTTACAGGACTGATAAGAATCGTACATATTTTTGGATACACATTATCAACATAATTTTCCCAGTTTTATCACCACACCCAAATACTTAAATATAATACTTTTCTGTTGTATGTCTGTGTTCGCTGAATTGGGACTGCAAGTACATTGTGTGTGCACCAATTATGAACAAACTTACTACTGAAATACTGGTTTGCATTTTCTATGTTCAGAGTAAGTTTTTTCTCCATGTCATTGTAAGTGCTATCACTAGCTACAAAATATGTGTTATCTGGATTACAGAAGCGTCCGATTCCACTCGTCTGCTTTGACTCTCACTAATATGGTGGAAACGGCCATTCTCAATATCTCCAATATAGCGCCTATAACATCATTACATAAACACAAAAATAGATATAAAACCAACAAACACATCTATCTCCAAAAATATAATCAAACTAACGAGACGAGTGCGGGAAATTGAGGGTTTATGGGTGGGAACAAACTAAATATAAACACATACAGGCACACACCACGACCCAAACCACACAAAACGACTACATAAAAACACCACAAAATCACAAATTCCGGTACACTCACAATATCGACAGGCATCGGTTGCTTCCCTTCACCTACATAGCTCAACCGCAATTGTCGATGTTACTTAAAATCCGTCTTTATTGCAATTTTTTTTTTATTACTGACTTTTTTATCACTGATTGCTGTTATCCCATAAGACATTATGTCTGTTTTTGCAATTGTCGATACCACAAAATAAAAACCAACTACTCCAAAAATTATAATCACACCGCAACTATTAATACCACAAAACCAACACAAGAAACAACGGGAATCGCACACTTTCTTTGACCTATATAGGTCAACAGCAGCTTACGATACCAAAACAGCTATGACGACACATTGGAATCGGACACTTCCCTTGACCTATATAAGTCAACAGCTCACAATAGCAAAACTCACATAGCTATGATGACAAATTGGAATCGGACACTTCCCATGATCTATATGGCTCAAATACAACAGACGATACCAAAAAAATTGGAATTGAGTTCTTCCCCTAAGATACATAAATCAACCACGAGTGCCAATACCAAAACATCAACTACCAACACATGCAGTAAATAACACCAACCGAAGAACATATAAAAACTCCACCAAACATCATAACACGTGAACAATAGACCCAAAACAATGACTATTTACCCCAAAAAAGTTCCGGCACTACACACTAGGTCAGCCATCCCAATCTCTCTCTCTCTCTCTCTCTCTCTCTCTCTCTCTCTCTCTCTCTCTCTCTGTCTCTCTCACAAAAAAAAAAAAAAACACAAGCAAAATCAACTCCCAACCCACCTACAACCTACCAATGCTCCTCACCCAACCTTCACCCTCCCCCAAAAAACAAAAACCCACCAACAGTCCCTGGTCTGAGAAGCCAGAACTCTGGATAATCACATATTCAGCTTGCATACGCCACATTTCACTATCTCCACCACAAGCCCAAAAAGTTGCAGAATCTTAATAAAGGACAATATGTCGTCCCCCATTTTAGGCCGCAGACGCACACTATTAAACCTAGAAGTCATATCCATACCTAACAATAGAAGCCACAAATAATCATAAACACAACAGAAACTTAATTCTTAACTCACTGAAATCAATTTTCGTTCTTCTATAGAAGTCACGACTGATAAAAGCACACTTCTAGCACCGAGTCCCAAATGAACCCAGTGTACACCACATGACATGCGGACCATACACACACCACCAACCGCAACAAGACAGCATCTACAAACAAAACACACTCATAAACTAAACTCTGCACCATAATACATCACACACCACAACACCTTTACGTCATGGGCCACAGCTGACGGATGGGATTGGCCACCTCCATTGACCCATGTCATCAGCATATATAATGACATTTGTACCCTTTATTGTACTCATATCGTTTATATAGAGAATGAAAAGCAGTTGACCCAATACTGTGTTGGCTTTGAGGCTCAGGGATTCTTCCCTACACTTGTTTATGAGAAACGTCAGTGGCTCGACTGGAAACTCTGAACAATAATTAACTGCTCTTGTACATATGCCATCGGGCCCTATAGCATTTTTTTCTTTATTTTCATTTTGCAGATTATTTTTTATATTTACAGATCACTTGTGAGAAACAGAAATAAACACTGTTACATTTACAATGCTTAAAGAAATATATTATTCTTTTTGTTTTGTTTTGTGGGATTTTGTCATATGAGATTGTCTACCACAGTTACAATTGTGTTCATAGAAAATGGAATCGATGAAATGTGGGTCCAAAAATTCATTTCCTTCTTTTTTTTGGGTATTATGTTTTCATTATTGTTGGCACGTATTTCTTTTCTGTCTGTGCTAATCAAAGCCCAGACAGTCTTTGCCATATTAAGTGGGTAATTGATTTCTTGAAGAACATTGTCTTTATTTCCTTTAGTGGTAATCTCTCTCTCTCTCTCTCTCTCTCTCTCTCTCTCTCTGTTCGTGCAGTCTTCGTTACTGGTTTGATTTTTAATATTTTTTGTGCCTCTCAGATGGATGTTTCAGGTCCCCTCCTACCCATGGAATGACTGGTGTGATCCATTTCTTTCTCATTATATTTTTGCTTTTCTTACAGCATGCAATATTTTTGCAGTAGCTTAGAGATGAATAGAAAGTTTCTCAATGTTTATCCATGGATTTTCTATAACCATGTTACTGTTATGCTATATTCTGGACTGTACTAAACTGGTAAATCAGAAGTGTATAAAGAATTGTATGGTAGAGATAAGTGTAAGTATAAGCAGGCAATCAATGAAGCAAAGAAACTACATGATATACTAAACATTGAAAAGTAAAAAAATAAAAAAATAAATAAAATAATAACAGAAAAAAATGCAAAGAAGTCGGAAGTGAAATTAACTCTATTGTCTACCCTAACCAAAAAGATGATATTGCCATAACCCCAGACAAATGTAAGAAATTTTGTATCCAATCCATTGAAGAAATTGTTGTTGTGGTCTTCAGTCCAGAGACTGGTTTGATGCAGCTCTTCCTGATACTCTATCCTGTGCAAACTTCTTCATGTCCAAGTAACTACAGCAACCTACATCCTTCTGAATCTGCTCAGTGTATTCATGCCTTGGTCTCTCTCTATGATTTTTACCCTCCACGCTGTCCTCCAATACGAAATTGGTGATCCCTTGATGCCTCAGAACATGTTCTACAAACCAATCCATTCTTCCAGTCAAGTTGTGCCACAAATTCCTCTTTCCCCCAATTCTATTCAGTACCTCCTGATTAGTTACATGATCTATGCAACTAATCTTCAGCATTCTTCTGTAGCACCACTTTTTGAAACTTTGTATTCTCATCTTGTCTAAACTATTTATCGTCCATGTTTCACATCCATACATGACTGCACTCCATACAAATACTTTCAGGAAAGACTTCATGACACTTAAACCTATACTCAATGTTAACAAATTTCTCTTCTTCAGAAACGTTTTCCTTGCTATAGCCAGTCTACATTTTATGTTCTATCTACTTCAACCATCATCATTTATTTTGCTCCCCAAATAGCAAAACTCATCTACTACTTTAAGTGTCTATTTCCTAATCCAATTCCCTCAGCATCACCTGATTTAATTAGACTACTTTCCATTATCCTCATTTTGCTATTGTAGATGTTCATCTTATATCCTCCATTCAAGACACTGTCCATTCAGTTCAATAGCTCTTCCAAGTCCTTTGCTGTCTCTGATAGAATTATAATGTCAACGGCATATGTCAAAGTTTTTATTTCTTCTCCATTGATTTTAATACCTACTCCAAATCTTACTGCTTGCTCAATATACAGATTTAGTAACATTGGGGAGAGGTTACAACCCTGTCTCACTCCCTTCCCAACCACTGCTTCCCTTTCATGTCCCTCGACTCTTATAACTACCATCTGGTTTCTGTACAAATTGTAAATAGCCTTTTGCTCCCTGTATTTTACCCCTGCCACCTTCAGAATTTGAAAGAGAGTATTCCAGTCAACATTGTCAAATGCTTTCTCTAAGTCTACCAATGCTAGAAACATAGTTTACCTTTCCTTAATCTAACTTCTAAGATAAGTCGTAGGCTCAGTATTGCCTCATGTGTTCCTTCATTTCTACGGAATCCAAACTGATCTCCCCCAAGGCTGGGTTCTTCCAGTTTTTCCATTCATCTGTAAATATTTCGTGTGAGTATTTTAGAGCCATGACTTATTAAACTGTTAGTTCAGTAATTGTCACACGTGTCAACACCTGCTTTCTTTGGGATTGGAATTACTATATTCTTCCTGAAATCTGAGGGTATTTCGTCTGTCTCGTACATCTTGCTCACCAGATGGTAGAGTTTTGTCCTGGCTGGCTCTTCCTAGGCTACCAGTAGTCCTAATGGAATGTTGTCTACTTCTGGGGCCTTTCACTGCTGTGTCAAATTCTTCACACAGTATCATATCTCCCTTTCATTTTCATCTATATCCTCTTCCATTTCCATAATATTGCCCACAAGTACATCACCCTAGTATAGACCCTCTATATGCCCCTTCCACCTTTCTGCTTTCCCTTCTTTGCTTAGCTCTGGTTTTCTATCTGAGCACTTGATAATCATACAGGTCGTTCTCTTTTATCCAAAGGTCTCTCCAATTTTCCTGTAGGCAGTATCTGTCTTATCCCTGGTGATATAAGCCTCTACATCCTTACATTTGTCCTCTAGCCATCTATGCGTAGCCATTTTACACTTCCTGTCAATCTCATTTTTGAGACGTTTGTATTCCTGCTTCATTTACCGCATTTTTATATTTTCTCCTTTCATCAATTAAATTCAGTATCTTTTCTGTTACCCAAGGATTTCTACTAGCCCTTGTTTTTTTACCTACTTGATCCTCTGCTGCCTTCACTATTTCATCTCTCAAACCCACCCATTCTTCTTCTACCATATTTCTTTCACCCATTCTTGTCAATTGTTCCCTAATGCTTTCTCGGAAACTCTCTACAACCTCAGGTTGTTTCAGTTTATCCAGGTCCCACCTTCTTACATTCCCACCTTTTTGCAGTTTCTTCAGTTTTAGTCTACAGTTCATGACCAAGAAGTTGTCATCAGAGTCCACATTTGTCCCTGTAAATGTCTTACAATGTAAAACCTGACTCCTAAATCTCTGTCTTACCACTGTATAACATATCTGAAATCTTCCAGTGTCTTGACGCCTCTCCCACATATACAACCTTCTTTCATGGTTCTTAAACCAATTGTTAGCTATGATTAAGCTATGCTCCATGCATAATTCTACCGGGCAGCTTCCTCTCTCATTCCTTACCCCCATTCCATATTTACCTACTACTTTTCTTTCTCTTTATTTTCCTACTATCAAATTCCAGTCCCCCATGACTATAAAATTTTCAGCTCCCTTCACTATGTGAATAATTTTTTTAACAACATACATTTCTTCAATCTCTTCGTCATCTGTGGAGCTAGTTGGCATATAAACTTGTAATACTGTGGTAGGCCTGGGCTTCATGTCTACCTTGGCTACAATAATGCGTTCACTATGCTATTCGTAGTAGCTTATCTGTGCTCCTGTTTTTTATTCATTATTAAACCTACTCCTGCATTACCCCTGCTTGATTTTCTATTTATAATGCTGTGTTCACCTGACCAGAAGTCTTGTTTCCCGCTGCTACGGAACCTCACCAATTCCACTATATCTAGCTTTAACCTGACCATTTCCCTTTTTAAATTTTCTAACCTACCTGCCAATTTGACATTCCAAGCTCCAACCCATAGAACGCTAGTTTTCTTGAAGAAATTAGTAGTTAATAAACGACCTCCCGAAAGTGCAGTTAGTATCAGCGACAACTGCTTTGAAAAGCCCTTCCAAAGCACTTTCACAGGAGTGTGTCCAAGTACGATCCTGAAAATATGTAAAAATTTCAAACCTTCAGCTAGTGTTGATTACTATGATTTGTCATGTAATTTGTTTAAAGATGCTATTGACTGTGTAATTTATCCTTTAACTTATTGTGTAAATAAATCTCTAGATGAAAATAAGTTCAATGAGAAACTAAAAATTTCTAGAGTTGTGCCCATATATAAAAAAGTTGAAAAGAACTGTCCCACTAGCTATAGGCTCATATCCATAACTCCTTTTTTTTCTAAAATTTTTAAACAATAATGTATAAAAAAGTTAGTGTTTATTTGGACAAATCAATGATAAACAGTTTGGGTTCAGGGAAGGTAAATGTACAACTGACTCAGTGAATTCACAAGTAAAATTTGTCCTAGTTGTGTTCGAGGCTTGGGACTATGCTCCGGCTGTTTTGTGACCTGAGCAGAGCTTTTGATTGTGTAGAGCAGGGCTTCTCAACAAAATTTTCTCAAGGACCCCCTCATCGAACATGATTGGTACCTTGTCATATCACAGTATCAAGTACCTAGAAAGCCAAATTAAGAGTCTTTTTATAAGTTTTCTATTTTTAGTACTTAGAAAAAACATTGACATATTCATTATTGAAAAAATATTGAGCTTAAAACTTTTTCAATTTAGCCATCATCGTTATTGTTAAATTTTTGATTATTGCTCAAAATCTTTGCCTTCAAATCTGGGTGTTTAGCATAACAAAGTCCTTAAAAAAATTGAATATGAACTGAAAATGACAGGAAAAAATTTAAACTGAGTGTATTGGTCTTTCAAGTGTACTACACTTGAGATTGCATTGAGTAGACGTGTGAAAAATAAGAAAACACTAATTTCATACAAGGTATTATTTATTTGAAAAAATACAGTTACAACAGAGTACTCCATCAGTATACAATTAGTTTTAATTTTCAGTTCTTAATGAGGTGAGTTCAATCTGACCTCTGAGTCCATTATTTCTGAAATATTAGGTTCCAAACTTGAAACTTTCACTCTGAAATCCGAACGCACGTCGAGCCGATTCCTATATTTTGTTTTTCATGAACCACATGGAAGAAAATGCTTGCTCACACCAATATGTGGTGGCAAATGGAAGGATCTTTTTCATTGCCTTATCTCCAAGTTTCTTGTAGTCCTTGCGTGCTGTTGCCCAGAAGTCTGTAATTTTATCACCAATGAAAATGTTTATCATCATACCACAGCTGGACAGATCCACAAGTTGATCTTGCTCTTCTTCAGTGAGGCCTTAGATTTTGTCTATTTCTTCACAGCTGAAGGGATTTTGAATCTATCTGTCGTCAGGGTCAAGTTCAGGGAAATACTCTCTAAAAATGGTGGCTAGGCTGCGTAGATGCTAGGGTACATTGATCTTGATCTGGTCAGGCAAACTCTCCTCTGATGACTCCAAGAATTGTTTTAAGTAGAAAAGTTAGTTAGTGACTCGTTTTCTATCCTTGACGCCCAGATCTGATGCTTTTTGACCATAGCACTAATCTTATCCTCAACTTTGAACATGTCTACATTTTTCCTTGGATTGCAGATGTCGAGTTTTAATGTAGTTGATGATTTGAACTACTTCGTTAAGTATCTTTTGCAAAGGTTCAGACAATCTTTTGGCTACTAAGCCTTCACGATGGATACAACAGTAAGTCCATTTCACCTCAGGGGCTACTGCTTTGATATGAGCTAGAAGTACTGTTTTTTTGCCAGCCATTGACTTTGCTCCATCCGTCAGCAAGCCTACACATTTTTTCCAGGTGTCATCATGTTCATTGAGATAATTATTTAATGCAGTAAAAATATTGCCTGCTGTTGTATGCAGTAGTTCGCATGAAAAAAGAAAATCTTCAAAAACTTGGCCCTCCCATAAGAATCATGCGAAAACCAACATTATGGCTTTTTTCAATATGTCTGTGCTTTCATACAAATGTAGAGCATACATGTCACTCATACAAAGTCTAGCCAGCAATGTTTCTTCCACGTTAACTGCCATATCAGTAATTTGTCTTTGAACAGTATTATTTGAGAGTGGGACAGTTCCTGTTATCTTAGCAGCTGCATCACCTAACATTCTCTTGCAAAGTATTATTGCTGATGGCAGTATAAGTTCCTCAGCAATTGTGTGGTTTTTCCCACATTTAGCAACAAGCTGAGCCACCTCGTAAGACGCAAGGGTTGCATTTTCATTTATATTTGCACCACAGTGTTTGGTAATTGTTTTACGAGATATTTTCAACTCTCTTAATTTATTTTTGAAAAAAATCTAATGACTTACTTTTGTACTCTGCGTGCTTTGTTTCAAGATGGCACCAGAGATTTGCTGGTTTCATACATTCATTCGAAAGGCTTTCATAGCAAATTACACATTGAGGTTTAGGGTGAGGTCAAGTGAAAGTAAAACCGATTTCCCAGTAATCAGAGTTATATTTTGTAATTTTTCCAGTAAGCTTAACAATGATCTTGGAAGGGTTAGGTTCAAGGGACGCCGACAATTTAGGTTCAATGGACACTGACAACTTCGGTTCGAGAGTCACTCACTTACTTGCTTGAACATCAGATGCATTATCTTCCTCTTCATCTGTAGACTTTTCTCGTTTTAATGAACCACTTTTTAACCAACGGTCCATTTTTAACTATGCGAACCATAGCTTCCACGAAAAACAATGTCAGTAGACAGGCAGTGGAACAGAAAAAGGAAGTAAGGCTGAAATGCTTTCAGCAGAATACTAGATCAAATCAGGCATTATATAATGAAAAGAGAATAGAGGCAGCAAGGGTATGCAGGAGGAGAAAAAGGGAAGCCATGAAGAGAGAAGAGATGGAAGAGCAGTACAAAAGGAATGAAAGCAGAAAATACAACAAAAAAGGAACTCGAGAACATAGACCAAAAATAACAGCTTGTAAGGACAAAGAGGGAAATTTGCTGACAGATAAACAAGATGTTTTGGATAGATGGAGAGAATAATACAAGGGAATTTTGGAGGTCAATCCTACCAGGAATGGGCAGCCACTCTATTATACCGTAGATCCAGAAATAGAGGAACCAACATTAGAGGAAGTACGGAAGGTAGTGCATTGTTTAAAAAATTATAAAGCACCAGGAACCAATGAAATAATTGCAGAACTGTTAAAAATGGGGGAACTGGTCTTCATAAGCGAATCCACAAACTTATTAAGTTGAAATGGAATCTGAAAAGAATGCCCGAAGAATGGACCTTAGGTGTAATCCAACCAATACATAAGAAGGGAGACAAGACCTGCTGTTCAAATTACCGTGGAATTACCTTGCTGAATGTAACCTATCAGATCTTCTCTAGTATTATCTACAACAGGTTAGTACCATATTCAAAAGATATTTTGGGGGAGTATCAGTATGGATTTCAGGCTAATAGATCAACAACAGACCAGATATTTGTGTTTAGGTAAATACATATGAGTATAACATTGAGTTTCATAACCTCTGTGTAGACTTCAAGCAGGCCTTTGATAGTCTAGATGGAGCACAAATGTTAAATGATTTGCTGCTACATGGTATACCATCGAAGTATGTCTCACTTATTCAAGCAATGTTGGCTGGCTCCAAGGCTGCAGTGCGAGTGGATGGAGAACTGACCAATTGGTTTAGGATTAGTAAAGGTGTCAGACAAGGGGATGCACTCTCTACAATGCTTTTCAATCTGACTTGAAGCAGCCACGTGGAAGCTTCAGATATCTGGTTACATAGGCACAAAGTCGACTCAGATATGTGCTTATGCCAATGATCTGACAATTATTAGTAGAAGAAAGGTATCACTAGAGAGGACAATATGTGAGATGAAAGAAGCGACAGGACCTAGAGGCCTTTCTGTAAATGAAATCAAGACTAAGTACATGAATTTCACCAGGAAGGAGAATAATAACTTGGATAGATTATTAGCAGACGGTTTCAATTTTGAACATGTGCAGAACTTTGACTATTTGGGCTGATTAGATCATATAAGTCTCTTGAATGAGAACTGTCTTCCAGTGTTTTTATACTATCACCTACTACTATTATTTAAGGGAATTCTCTGGTATCCTTTTCTAGTAGTACATGCAGTTACTTGAGAAAATGTCTTACCTGACAACTTGGAGATCAGTACTGCCCCAGTATTAAGCTCTTCTTCCTTTCTCTGTATAGCCACTGCTTCAAGACAATTTCTGTATGTTCCTGTCTGTCCACAAAGTGGTATCCTTTACCTTTCTGTTTAAATATATAGCAACTCTGCCTCCCTTATGTCCCTGTCCACGGAAACATTGCAAGTCTCTTGTATCCAAAAATGTGGCTGGAATATTTACATTGTTTTGTGTATTATAAAAGCTATGTCTTGGTTTGTCTCAATCTTTGACATCAATGCCATCTGGTGCAAGTTAAAAACAATACAATCCTCAAGTCTGCTGTCTTCAGTCCGACATGAAGCTCCCAGATTATATCTTCTGTTCCAAATGTTGCCTACCGGAGACGGTGTGTTTTTCTTGTATTGCTAACTCATATGAACCTGCCTAAGCATGTTGTAGGTACTTGTACCCAGTATGTATTTTCATTCCTGATGTTACTTTTGCCTCATAATTATTATGTATTAGCTTTCATAATTTGTCTTTATTGTAAATTTGCCACAATTATCTGATGACTCAAAACCCATAAAGTTTTTAGCAATTAAAGCATTTCCATGGAAAGTCTGAATGGTCACATACCTTACAAAATAGAAGAACGTTGTACATCTTGATTACATTTTCTTCCAGTCCACTTTCACACAATCTCTGGTGTCTCAGAATCAATTATTACTTCTATTGCTCTCAATATCCTAGCAACGTAGTGTCCATTTTGAAGTAAAATTCTTACATTTGAAACATATGTTGAGAAATATGTGTAGCTAAAAAAAGGAAGAAAGTGACCACCATAGCAAATTCCACTTTCACTCTGAAAAATGTTCTAAAACTGCAATAACAGGAATGAGGTGTTCTCATCAGTGAAGAGTGAACAAAAACAGGTGAAACATCTTTACTGTAAGTACAGTTACTGCAGCTCAGACACATTTATTGTCTATAAAAAAAAAAGCCACTGACAACTTGTAAAGAATATTCAGTGAAAGAAAGTGCACAATTAATATCCGTGAAAATAGGATTACCTTCATGCAGTAACGATGAAATTTTTCTCTACATTAATGTAAAGTCTCTTAAAGGCCAACTTATAACAACTGCTGTACTGACTAGAAAGAATCAGTTACAGCATCTTCTGTACCAATAAAAATTGGGCAAATGACACCAAAATAGTTTAAAGTTTTCCTCTTTGCTATCTACTGGTTGGTAAATTCTGCCAACCAAGCATTGCACAGTATCAATCTACATAAAAACTCCTATTCTGAAAGATGAATCTCAAAAGGTACTGAAGACAAGTAAAGGTATATAAATCTAAAAATATAATTGCTACATGTAAAGCACATGAGACTACAAACTAAAAATAATTCTAAAGCAGCTTGGAATGATACTGAAAACGAAATGATTAATTGTAGTAAAGAAAATAGTGTCCCACTTGTCTTTACAATTCTCAGTATTCTGTAAATCATACTAACCGCACCACCCTGCTCAGTAATTGCACCTTGTTTCCTCGGACTGAACACTGTGTGAAATTCTTTACCACCAATTTCCTTGGTCAATTACTGTAGGAATGCACATACAAAAATTTTCAGGAAGTTGCTACATTCAGAGCCTTTAAATAAATATAAGGGAGCATCAGATACTTAGCTTAAGTGCACTGAATTTTATTCTGTTTAACTCTTAGTAATGAACCAAATTGAAATGTGATTCAGAAGTGAAAAATATCTTTTTAATTTTTATGCAATGTATTGTTACAACAGACTTCAGTACATCATGTGATAAGGAGCTTCAAATTCATGCCACACAAGCTCTGCAGACATCAATTTTCTACTCTAGTTACACAGCATTCATTTTAATGTAATCAAGTAGTATTTCAAATAAAGGTTTTAATTGCACATGCAAATAAAAGGATAAAGGTATCAATTGAAAAATAACACTGCAAACGTTTTTATTTTCTGTATTAAAATCACTTGGGTTTCCACATCACCAACAGGGGTACCAAGCACAATGCGTTACTCTTTGTTTTACATGGCGAGTTTCCCCAGTAGGCCTACAAACCATGGAATGTACAGAAGCACATACACAGCTAAAACTTAGTACCGACAGTAATTATGGTCAGAATCTACGTGAACATTTAATATTTCACTTTCAGGCTGCCTCAGTGCTGAAACAATATTTTCTTTTTCAGCAAGAGTTGGTTTCTTCAAATTGCCCTTTGGCTGTTTGTTACATTTACCATGTCTTCGTTGCACTTTTACCTTCTCGTTGCTGGGGGGTCGTGAAGCTTCCCTGCAGTCTGATTGAAAAAGTGACAGCGAATGAGCTGCATCCTTCTGTAGTGACTTCAGGATTTCTGTGGACACTTTACCTGAACTGACACGGTTAATCAAAATTTGATATGTGGACACTAGTTCTCGGGCCAGAGATGTGTTCTCGTGATCATCAGTATTTGTTTGCAGTGAACACAAAATGGCAGAAGCCTCTTCTGTCACCGTTGCTTCACTTGGTGTAAATGTGGCACTTGAATGTAATGCATACGTCATTGACACTGCATGAATGTGCTTGCATATGTTCAAATGAATTAAACTGTCCGCACAAGAACAACTGAAGGCATGTATACATATATTACATTTGGAGCACTTCAACTTGCACTCCAATTTACATTCAATGTTATTTAAAATCACAGTATGTGTTACACCACAATGTGTTTGGGATTTCACATGAAACTTTGTACCATCAGTATTGACTGTAATGTCATTCTCCTTAATACTACATGAAGCTTTATGACGAGCCTCAATAAGATTTATTCTATATGAATGGCCACCCTTATACAATTTAACCATTCGAGCACACAGTTTGTCACGCACCAATTTCATCAACACAACAAGTAGTCTGTCTAGTCTATTGTTTGTTTTTCCCTCTAAATAACAATATTTTAAAACTCTATGCATTGCTTCAAGGTGCATATTTGTATTTATACCCAGATTGCGACGGTGACAGTATGCCCACTGCTGAGGCCGGAATAAGTAATTTGACGAGAAATATACACCAAAGTCTCTTGTACCTTCATCTGCTTGAAGCTGCCCGACGAACGATTCCAGCAGCTCATTAAAATTGTCTATGTCCACTTCTTCAAGCAATGTACGAAGAGCTTTGTACACAAGCGCTTTCTTTTCTTCATTGCCATGGACTTTCTTCAAATTATTCCGCCAGCTGCGGTCTATGTGCCAAGCACACAGTAGATTATTTTCTGCAGGTCCCATGACTCGTGACCATGCACTACGGAAAGTATTAGTGTCGTCGGACATGAATACAGACGTTTTTATAATGCCAGCTCTCTCTTTCACAGCACTAAAGAAATGAGTCATTATGGAAGTAGTCTCCCGATTTGAAACACAGAATGCTACAGGCATACCTGAACCAAAATCGTCTACCACTAACAATGTGGTCACCAACAGTTTGTAAACATTTGTACAATGTGTGGAGTCTACACATACAATATTTTGTCCAAATCTCTGTAATAACTGCTTCTGGTAGTCAGTCATTAACACTATCACCGAGTCAGTCCTATCAAAATCTTCCCTGGCCTCGCCTTCTTTCTTATAGAGGAGAACACAGTCTTTCATTTTCTCCAACCACATACCAACACTGACTTCATCAATGTTATGCTGTTGATCATCACCAATGGCGAAGTCTCTCTTAATGTTATGAAGGTCATGTCGAGTCAGGAGATGCAGCCTCTCCACTCCGCTGGAATGAACTGAGTCCCGCACATCATCCAGAATTCTCTGGAAAGTGACCCCCTCAGCAATTTTACCTGCAACATTTTAAAATTACTCCAACTACAAAGAGGCCAATTCTGAGTATGTATATGAAAACACTATTCAGAAAGGACACTGTAGTTAACCACCCCCAATAAAATAAATTCAAGCAATATAACACTTGCTAAGTACTTATAAACTAGATAGTTTAATAAATGGCTTAACAGTATATTCAGTGTACCCTTCCAACAGTACTGAAGATACTATTAAAACACTGGGGATGGGAGAATAAACAGGCCTGATTAAAGCACCTGTTGCAATGTGATATTTCCCAGTTTCAGCTACCAAGGCTATTTTCAAATGGTTACGAGGTCTACAAGTACACGTTTAACATGCTGGACAAGAAACAATAAATGTACTGCCTTTAGTCTATTAGATGCATTAATGATCTATTCTTAAATAGACTACTATGATGCAAGCAATAACACAGGGAAACAAGTATTTCAGAACTTATTTCCACACTTGTATTACTGTAATGCATTACACCTGCTCTCACACACACCTAAGTACATGGCATTACAGTCACCAATATTGTGGTCAATATGGATCACAACAACTGGTCTTTTACAACTTGCTTTCAAGCTAACATCACAAATTGTATTCATATGAACTGCCAATCGATATATTCACACCTTTTACTCCAGATCACATATCCATAACAATATTAATTTCTCAGCAGTAAAAAAACAATGCTCCTTCACTGCAAAAATAATAGTCAACTACATATAACTACCAGCAAGCCTGACAATGGATTCTGAAACTTTCACATCATATTTACTTGGGGATCACTGAAAGGCCAGCAAAATTCTACAATTAAGGTAATACTCACCAGCGATGGATTCTCTATCAGAACCACTGAGATGCAGAAAAGCAATGTTCTGGTCGTGGCCGAAATGTGTTCTGTAGTAAATGACACTACAGATTCCACTTTCTTCTTCGTGAAGCTCTATGGCAGCAACGCAATGGTTTCCCATCTTGCAAGTGCCCTGGGACTTACACAACCTTTTGCCACCTGACTTCGAAGAAAATGTGCCACTTCTGTGGCATACAAAGGTGGTTTTTGCAGTGCCATCCTTTAAACGCTTAGTGCCATAACTAGAGACAAAACTACTTTTTGTTTTTCTCTCCTCCTCAGACTTCCACTTCATAAAGTCTAAAACAAAAGCATCGATGAAAGACAATTGCATTCAGATTCAATAAGTGCAAAGTACACAGCGGGAGTAAAAAAAAAGTGCACTGTTAAGATACCCTCACGAGTTACTGGTGTGATTTTAATCATTTAAATTTGCAATAATTTAACTTATACTTAATGTAGCAGACAGTAAGTTTACAGTTAATGTGAAATCCGTCTTTTCACGCTTTCAAATAAGCACATGTTCTATTGACCAACAAAAACAAGATCTAATGGCCACAGGTCAGGCTAGTATGTAATAATAATGGACGATATTAATTTAAGTAGGCAGTGTACACTTTACTTACCGTCCTTCGTTTGAAATTCACTAATTTCTTTTACCATCTCAACCATGTGCTCCTGCTCCACATGTAGGCGCAACTTAGCCAAGAAATTGCATTTAAAGCTACAGTCACTTTTTGAGCACTTAATCGTACCTTCTTCACCTGGCTGAATTTTATGCACATTTCTCAAATGAGCATTCAAATGCTTCCTTGCTGAATATTCTCTATCACATACATAACAAGCAACAGAACCACCCATTCCTACGAAATAACTCACTCTCACAAGGTGCAAGGATATTCGCTCATCAACTGTGAATACGAGAATGTGTGTAGCAAAGATGTTGCATTCGCTCAGATGTCACCTATGCTTCTGATTGGCTACTGTATATGACGTCATGAATTTAACTGTCAGCCAATCAGCATCGCGACCAGCGGGTCGCGAGACGCAAGTGATGGCTCTACCAGCTGATTACTGTCGTCTGTATTGACCGCCATATTCGAATTTGGCAAGAAGTTTCTCTCGGTCTGTACGGTGTATAAGGAATTAAGTATTATCGAAATGGTGATTTCTTGTTCCGCTTTCAATTGTACGAAGCGATGGAGTAAGGAAAGTGACTTACCATTTCACAGGTAATAGGACTACCGATACAATACGATAAAAATACAGACTTAGTGCATTTGCTAATGCGATGTTTTTGAACAGGTTTCTCCTAAAGCACCCAGAGCTGCTAAAGAAGTGTATTACTTCCGTGAAGCGGAAAGGTTTTAATCCTACGTCTTGCAGTTGTCTTTGCGGAAACCATTTGCGACAAGATGATTACGTAGTGAGCCCCAGAACGTGAAAGAAACGTCTCAAACCCGAAGCAGTGCCATCAGTTTTTGACTTTCCGACTCATTTGATGCCACCAAATAAACAGCGACGATGACATGTTGTTAGGATTTTGAGTGACAACGAATGCTTCTCCATTTGAGGTAGCTAATTAATTTCCTTGCTATGTGTGTGCTTTTTACTTTTGTGAATTTATTTCGTACGAACACAAATGAGCTACATAGGTCTAGGCAATGTTGTAATACAGGTCCATATTTTTGTTTTTAGCGTTCTGTCATAGAATCTGTGCTCGATTTGCCAGCTGCAGAACCTACTGATTGCGTGGAGAATGTTGTCAATGAGAATTCTTCCGTGGAAAGCATGTCCCAATTATCCAATTCAGAAGCTGCGAATTGTGTCAAAAACGTTAGTATAAGGATGTTTTCACACGCCCAAAGTTTTCTTATAATATTTTTTCATCAAGCCTTGAGATATTTCAATCATATATAACGAAATTATTTCTTTGTTTCAGAGTGCAGTTGGTTCTTCAGTAATTGATTGTGGTATACAGTCGAAAGTAGAAATGGAAGACAAGGCGACCGAAACTTGCAATTTTTTCTCAGACATTGTGCACGAATTAAAACGTAAACTGAAGTGCGTCTGTGAAAAACTTCGAAGAAGAGAGAAGAAAGTATGTTCCATGGATGACATCATAAGTTCATTGAAGGAGAATGGGCATCTTCCTTATTAGTTACATAATTTCCTCAATCATCAGAAAGGAACACAAGTGGAATTAGTGTGCAATTTAGTGAACAACTCTCTCTCGTCAAAGGGTAATAGATACACAACAAATGTGAAAATGTTTGTGATGACTGTGTACTTTTATTCACCAGCAGCATGTGATTACCTGCAAAAATTAATGCCTCTGCCCCATAAATCATTGATTTCCAAATGGATGGCAAGTGTAGACTGTGAACCTGGCTTCTTAAAAGATTTTTTTAAGTACATTGATTTGAACCCAATTGTAAGGGACCGGTTCAGCGATTCATGTCTAATTGTAGACAGTATGGCAATTAGGAAGCAAGTAGTTTGGGACCGAGGAACTAAGCAATACACAGTTTTTTTTTAGACTTTGGTGGGGAAGTTTCTCAGTCAAAAGAAGTAATAGAGGCATCTAAGGCTCTGACTTTCATGCTTGGCTCTATTAAAGGCAAATTTAAATGCCCGATTGCATATTTCTTTATCAACGGTGTACAGGCAAATAATCAGGCCACACTGATAAAATCTGCTTTGAGAGGCTGCATAGTTCTGGCATTAGGGTTTGGTGTGTTACATGTGATGGCTGCAAGGTAAATATAAGCACTTGGCTGTACTTTAAATTTTTCCAAGGGTGATTTTAAAAGCCACTTTCCTCATCCTGTGGAAAAATACAATGTTTATTGTATCTTTGACATGTGTCATATGATTAAGTTAGCCATAAATGCTGTAGCAGAAGTATCTATCGAGTCTCCAACTGGCATTATTAGATGGCATTTCATTGAGCAATTGAAGAAGGTACAACAAGAAGAAGGTATGACATTTGCCAACAAACTATCAGAGCAACATATAAGTTGTGTAAATAGAAAAATGAATGTTTCATTAGCTACACAGACTTTGAATTCTAGTGTGGCACATAGTATAGAGTTTTTGAGGAGGGTTGGTGAACCAAATTTTAAAGGAAGTGAAGCAACAGTAGAATTTTTGTATTATATTGATAGGATTTTTGATATTCTGAACTCCAGAAATCCATTAGGTTAAGGGTATAAGAGCCCCCTGAGACTTGACAACAAATCTTATTGGCTTGGTATTTTCAGACACTAAAAATTATATCAAAAGCTTAAAAATTATTGGTGTTCCGTTGCTGCTCCATGCAAGAAGTACTTTTGCTTTTGGGATAATTTTCGATATGCAATCACTCAGGCACATAGCTCTGTCAAGTATGCTTCGTGTCGAATCTCCTCTGAAGTATTTGCTGACATATAAACTGTCACAAGATCACATAGGGCTTTTTTTTCCTGCTTTCGGCCCAGAGGTGGTTGGAACAACAATCCAAATGCATACCAGTTCAAATGTGCCATGAGAAAGTTTCTCTTGGGTAACAGTGTCACTGTAATGAATGAGAATTGATCAAATTTTAATGTGTGTTGTGTGCCACCTGTTTATGATTTTCATGCAAGAAAGCATGTAGTAGAAAGTGATGAAAGTGTTGCAGAAAATGAAATAGAGAAGTGGTGTGCACTTCTTGATGATAAGATTAAGTTCTCATTTTACAAGCAAAACATAGTCTATTATATTGCAGGATATGTGTCATTGCGCTTGTCAAGGCAGATCACATGCAAAGACTGTCTTCACATACTGAAGCCACCAGTAGTTAAATCTGCATTAGAATGTGATGCTCTCTATGCTTTTCCCAATATGGCCAGTAAAAATGCATTTGTAAATTTTGTTAACCGGGGAGAACTGGTTAAAACAAATGGCTGTGTATACTCTGTTGTAGAATACTCTGATAAACTGTTTCAGATGTTTGTGATTGCTGGGGATATGCGACGGAAATATATACAGGCCACGATTTTGCATTCTGTTAAAAATAATTTTGTAGATTACCCATTTCCTGCTCTTGGTCATGATTACCGTTATGAAATTGGGATTGAGGACTTACATCAGACTCAACTTGTTTGTAAGATTGCATCCCTGTACTCCTGCATATGCTTAAAAACATACGGGAAAAAATGTCTGCTGAGAAAATTTTAAACAACAAATCAAGTATAAGGCAGAAGTTAAATAAACTCATATTGTTTACTCATGTATAGTGCGCTAATTGGAAAAGATTATGTAATGGAACATTCCATGCAGACGGGTGTGACATTTTGACAGCTTTTTTAAAACTTTGTCCATACATTTGTTGTTGTGTAATGATGAACTTCAAAGGACGAATCACATTGAAGTAAAATTAACTCTTTACGTCCTATGTAGATATTGTGACAAAATTGTAATTGTTTATTATATAAGCTTATTTTAAGATGTTTGGTGTTACAAAATATGCACTTGCATTAAAAACAGGTGATTTGTGTGAAATTAATGGAAAAAAAAGTTCTGAGACTTATTTGACAGATGGCTTTCAGTGTGAGAAAATATTTCCCTCAATAACCATGTTAACTTGAATTTGATCTAATGGAGTATGCAGTGGCCCTATGTTTCACACAGTAATGTTTGTGGATACTCTGCAACATAAGAGCAATAAAATTGTTACTCTGTCAATTCTTGTTTTAATACTCCCTAGAATGAACACAATGTTCCAATTGATCATAAGCATTCTTTTTACTTTAGAACCATTCTAGAATAAGGGAGCCTGAGTCAGGTGAAACCTAATTCTCTGAACTTTGTCTTTATTTTGCTAGGAGGTCTTTCTATTATATTTTCCTGTGTTGGAGGGGGGGGGGGGGAGATAATGCAAATAGAATTATCTTTCTAGCACTACAAAGTACAGAATACAGTGATTGCAGTTGCACTTGGCAATCTAGGAAATTTCAGTACTTGTTACATGCCTAATTTTCATCATTTACCTTAATTATATGGTTGCACTTTTTGCTGATTTGAACTGTGTGCTAAATGTTAAAAATATTTTGTTTGCTCATAGTAATAAAAGCATTTCATTTTGTTAGTTCATATGTCCCACATGGAACTGAAGTTATGACGACAAAGGAAGGAATTAACATTAAGGAATCTTACTTCACAGAAATTATGTAACAATGGTTACACTTTTTGCTAGTTAACGTTAACATAAACCATTTAGTTTTCCATTAAGAGTGAAAGCAGTTGCACGAGTCACGTGTAGAACAAAGTTACCCATAGGGAACTAAAGTATTTTACGTTTGAGTTGTTGCAGGCCCAAAGTATTGTGCTCTTCATATTTCTATTTAAAAAAGTTTGTAACTCAAATTACCAGACAATTTGGAATCTGTACATACATGTGTGTAGCAAAGTACTTTTCATGTGCCATGTGGAATCTTTAATTTTCTGGTTTAAATATAATTTATTTCATGAATTACCTTTAATACCAACAATGTCTGAATGCATTATTTACCATTTAGAAGAAGCAATATTAGTGTACAGGATAACAAACCTCATGAAAAATGGGAGAGATTGTTCTGTAGAGAACTTGGAATGGCTCTCTATCAAAAGCAGGTAAAAAGAAGGCTTCTATTAAATGTTCAAAGAAACCAGTAAACACCTCTTAATTATACAGTAATAAAACAATTTACTTTTTTCAGAATTTCTGGTAAGTATTAAAAGTGTGAAGACCTATTCAATTAGTATTTGCTTTACCAATAACCTGTAGTAAAAGCACACATAGAAGCAGGTAATTATGGGAGTAAAGAGTTATGTTAAAATTAAAGATACTGACTGGTATTACTTGCTCACAGAACATTGTAGTTGCTGTACAGTTAATGCTGTAAGTGGTGTACCCAATGTGATTCCTGGAGGATATAATATTCTGTTATCCTATGAGAGTGCACTGGTACCACACCTATTGAAAATAAGTTTTGCTGTGGAATAGTTGTATCAGACGTCTGTACCAGAAAACAAATCTCCACTGTCACACCCTTATGTTCTTGGTATGCTATTAGCTATTTATTACAGGAATACTCTAAACAGGGAGGGGGGGGGGAGAGAGAGAGAGAGAGAGAGAGAGAGAGAGAGAGAGAGAGAGAGAGAGTGTGTTACTCTCTTTCCAGATACTGTTCTATTTCTTCAAACCAATTCTGAATTTCTCAGGTTATTACATATTATTTACTGTACATTGTCCAGCAATACTTCTGTTGTTACCGGATAGTTTGTAATTTGGCACTACCTTTGTGCCACTGGTATTGGCTAGTGTACTTTTGCAGATAAGAAACTCGGCTGGACTAGAATGTCCTGTCAGTATAGAACAACTTCAGACAATATGGAACTTTTTACACTAAATTTGCAATATAATGACACCCTTGTCTCACACAGATTGTAGTAGCCATTGGGGTGCCTGTCTGGCCAGCTTCTGCAGCTTTCGCTTTCAGGTTTGGTGTTTGCTTGGGCCCTATACTGACAACCAGTCATTCCAGTGACAGACACCATCTCAAAGACTGGAGCCAAAATTCACAGAAATAAAATTCCATGGTTATAATTCATAGTGTAATTAATTTTGCTCACTCACATGTTTTGAATTCCATTTTAAAATAAAACCATGGTACCAGTTATTGTTTGGGTGTCAGACTGGAAAATTGGTTTTAAGACACCCCAACCATAAAATTAACAGCTGTGATCGATGTTATTTTCAGCAAGTTCCTTCACTTCCTACATCATCATGGATCAGTCCAATATAATATTAGTACTAGACTTAACTTCCAAATGATACAATTCATGCATTTAAGAGGAGCCTTAACGTTGGCTTTTGTGTTTGTCTCATTTAAATGTATTTCTTGTCTCGTATCAAAGACTGAAGCACTGTCAAAAACTGGCGCTTCTACTTTATCACTTAGTTAAAATACACCAATCTCGTACAGCAGTTAATAAAATCATGGCATTTAAATTTCTGATCAAAGAGAGAGCCAAATTCGTAAGTACATGTTGCAATTACAGTGTAAGCATATATGTAGATCAGTAATGCATCACTTCAGATAAAGAAAATAATAAATTTTTACGTTTATACGTAAGTAATACTTTGACAGTTCAGTTGTAATTTCTGTTGTCAGTAAAGATACCCCTAAGCAAACGCAAACGATGTCAACTTTTTATTTGAAGAGACGTCTTCACTGTTTTGCACACTAGATTTTCCGAATTATACCTATAGTTAATAGCTTTGGCAAGTAAGGTAATTTGTTGACCTCCATTGAATCTTAAATAGTGTTTTAAAACGGGCAAATAAGTAAAGCACTCATAAAATTAATAGTAAATGATTTATAGGGCAGCTTGTCAAACTTCCAAAACACACTCGAATTTAGGAATTTCATAGCAGAACTGTCACTGTTTTTTCTCGCTAGATTAGAGACACTTCATTATGTTGATGTGTAGATATCTAGAACATCCAATATAAAAGACTTATGAGGGCGCAGAACGAAAAACATTTTCATCCGTGTTTTGACACTTCGTTTCTTGCCAAATTCAGATATGGCGGACACTAGTGATCTCTGGCGGACACTCAACGATATGAACATTGGCCGGCACGCGATAGAGCCATCTATCGGTAGTTCCGGTAGTTGAGCATCCCTCATTTCGCTAGCTTTAGACGCCTGTCTGTGTATCAGGATATGGATTGTTCGCCTGATTTATTATTTGTTTGATTTTAGGTGAAATCCACCTATCAACCAGCTGCTTTTGATTACACTTCAGGTGTAATTTCTAGTTTTGTAGGTTACATATTCAGATATAATCATAACAAAATTGAAATTAAATATTAAAAGTCATTTCCCACATTGGCGTCGTTACGCTGTTGACAGCACTGTTGGAAATCAAAATGGCTACTGTTTATTATTGTTGATCAGCTGGTGTTTGTGCATGTGCCTTTAGAAAGAAATGTGCGAAATGTATCGAGTGGTTACTGAAACGGGAATTAATACGTAGAAGCATGGGGCACGATTCCAGATCTGTGTCGGTGAGCCCGCCTCGCGGAAAGAAGAAATCGTCACCGATTTATGAAGGCAGGAATGGCAAACATAACACTCATGAGTCGAAATCTCGAAGTCATGGGAATTCATCGCCATCACCGGAGCGAAAGAAGCATAAAGATGTTCGCAAAGACCAGGACAGGAACCTCCACAAGCATCTAGATCGCGGAAGTGAATCACAAAAGTCCAAGTCGGAAGTGAGAGAACGAGAGAAGAGAAGTAGGCGATCAAGATCTCCGTCCATGAAAAAACCACATGACGTGAGTGCAAGAGATTCGATTTCATCTCACAGGAACCGTAGTCGTAGTAGAGTATCGAACAGGCATTTTGATGAGAAACAAAGGGACGCGAAATGGCATCAGAATGATAGGCATAGTTCCCGCAGAGAATCGTCACAAAGTAGGTCTGTAAGAGACTCCCCAGCACATTCTGTTGAACGGTGGAACCACGATTGGTTTTTTGAACGAAATCTACCACAAAATGGTCAAGGCTACCACGGTTACAGAGACAGACATCGCAGGACTCAAGAAGATGACTTTATGGATCAACGCAGACAAGAAAGAGAGAGAATTGGCCTAGCTGGCGTTGCAAATGTTTGGGGAAAGTCTCCACCACCCGAACAAGAGTGAGTGCATCATCGAGACCGTTTCGACGTGTCACTTTTTACTTTCTTATACGTTTTTCAGATACCTTTCCACATAACATTATTTTCACCTGTCAAACCAAATAATTGCTGAGGCATTACTTTCATGTGAAATGTTCGTCATAGAATTGTTCAGTCAGCAACTATAATGTTTTAATAATTAACTGTACCATCACTATCACCTGCTGCATCATCGTTGCAGTGACATGCTTATAAGCACACAAGCACATGTAAATAAATAGCAGAGAAAATAAATTTAGTCAACCCATCATTTCAGTTAAAAGATAAAGAATAATGATAATATTAGAGTAAATAAATGATTTTTGTTTTATCTATATAAAAAAAGCTTCCACTACTTGCAGTAATAAATTTTGCATAGGGATCATTTCATGTCAGTTGGGCCAGAGGTCACTATTCATTCATTTCTGAATCTAATAAATTTTTGTGGGAAGGAAGATTCTACAGTGTCTTCGATTGAAATGCACAAAGTTTCATCCCAATATCTCCTTTGGTTTTATTTTTAAAGCCTCTTGTAGATAGGGGTCCCAAGTTTTTAATCAACTACACACTTGCTAATGTGCCAGCTTTGGATACTTTTATTAAAACTGCTCTTACAAGCCCCTGCTACCTTGTGTGTGTGTGGGGGGGGGGGGGCGTGCTTATGTGCCATCTGAGTCATTTTGAAGCCAGGTGGTTAAAAACTTCCTTTTCAGATCAGATTTGATTTCATTGAAGTTTGTTGTGGATCCTTGTCCATTTTCTGTTCATATTTGTCGATTATGAAGTGAATCATTTTAATGCAGTACCTCATGTGCCACATATTTGGAGCTTCCCCAATAGTGCTTAGTGGTCCAGAATGTTGAAGGGGTTATTCAACTCTAAGAAAATGCCAGTGGCAATTTGGTTTTTGTCCACTGTGTCTGGAGCATTTGGTAGAAAAACGTAGATGGCAGTAGTTGTCTATTTTTTCTGAAGCCATGCAGAATATCAGCAATGAATTTGTTTTTTCATGTACCTGTTATACATCACTTTTTGCTAAACTATAATAATACAATGATTGGTATGTAGTTTTCAACATTTGCATTTTCTGTTTTCTTATATCAGTAGGTGCCATTTTGACAATTTTTAGACAATCTGGAAATGTGCCTGTCAGAAAAGATGAATTGACTCTATCTGCAAGATGTACTGAACATTTTGTAGAGCATTGCGTTATTATATAATCTGAAATACCATCAGTTCTTGATGATTTTCTGGGTTAATGGAAGCATCTGATTCCAGCTGTCTGCTTTGACCTGTGACATAAGGTTGTTGTGGTGTGTGATGTCATTACGGTGCGGAGTTTGAGTTGGTTGTGTTTTAGATGTCATCTTTTGTGTTTGATTGTGCCCTCTGGTGGTGTGTATGTACGTGCTGAGTTTAATGTATTATATTGGGTTCACTTGAGCCTTGGTGTTGGATGTGCGAAGTCATTAGCAGCATTTGTAGTTTGGGGACAAAAGGTTTGGAAGTTTTATAAGTGAGTTTTCAATTAATTTTTTTGTTTATGTGTTTCGCATTTTTGTTAGGTGTTATTGGTTTGCTGTTTGTGGTGCGGTAAGATGTTTAATTTTTGTGGCTTCTGTTGTTAGGTATGGAAATGACGATGAAATATAACAGTGCTATGTTGCAGTCGGAGAGGGAGGAAGACATGTTGTCCATTATTAAATTCCTCCAGTTATTTGGACTGATCGCTGAGATTGTGAAGTGTAGTAGACCAGGGTGGGTACATGTGGTGGTGGCGGTGTGTGTGTGTGGGGGGGAGGGGGGGGGGATAGCCAATTGAGTTTGCAGCACCAGAATTTGTTGGTGGTAATTTTTTTTTTTTTTGGTGTGGGGGGGGGGTATATTCTTCTCAAGTTGTGAGTTTTTTGTATTCATCGTTTACTGAATGTCTTTTAATTTATGTTGGGATGTGTGATTTTTAAATTTTTGAGGTGTTTTGGTTTTATTTTTTGTAGTTGTAGGTGTTCATTTTTTGGTATCAATAGTTGTCATTGCCTATATAGGTCGTGGGAAATGACCAATTCCAATGTTCGTAGTTTTAGTTGTAGGTATTGGTGTTTTGGTATCATCAGCTGTGGTTGGCCCATATAGGAAAAGGGATGCTCCTGTGGTTGACCTATACAGAGTGTCCCATTTTAATCTATACTGGCCAATATCTCTGGAGTGGCACAATTCCGCAAGAACAGTCTCTAGTAAAAGTTGCAAGTTCGAAGGGAGTCGTGGAATGGTTACCTCGGAATGACCTTGAACCGGGGTTCTAAGTGAAACCAAGGTCAAGTTCATTTTTGCAAATGGTAAACCTATTTTTTATTTCGTATTCATATTCTGCGTGAATAAATATGCATTGTTTGTAGAGAACAATTTTTACGAAAAACCAATGGTTTATCGCCAGTGCATACTTCATTGTAGCTTTCCCAGGTTACCAGTAACTCGAGAAAGAAGCAAGATCGGGAAAATTTTTTAATGAAAATCTCGTATGGTTTCTGAACTCTGTCCACTGGTGAAATTTTCGTGAACTTGAAAAGGCCTTGAAATTCTTCACTAGGGATTAAGCTGAAAGCAAATACCATCAGCGTTAGCGGAACCCAGTGTGCACCATGTGGAGGTTGTCCAGCGAAAGTCTCACATAGTTAGCCCTGTAAAGGGCTGATTAACATGGATCTCACTGGAAATTTATGATCTCAGATGCTCGATCAACTGTCCATTTTGCCTAATGCACATTTGCACTGTCTGTCGGAAACTGGTCTCAACATCATTCAATGTCTGATGGGTGACTGCCTGGAAAGCCGCCACAATCCATTCTCTTATATCTTCTAGTGTCATCGGGGAAGTGGCGTACACCTTCTGCTTCGCAGCTCCCCATAAGTAGTAGTCCAATGGTGTTAAGTCTGGCGATCTTGGCAGGAATTCACGATATGAACTACCAATACCAATCCATTGATTATGGTAAGTTGCATTAAGGTACCTTCTGACAGGTAAGGCCTGATGTGCAGAGGTGCCATCATGTTGAAACCACACACGTGCTCGTATGTTTAGGGGGATATTTTCTAGTAAAGGAAGCACCAGATTCTGGAGAATATGAAGATAGCGCAAGCCGTTGCAACATTTCACCATAAAAACAGGACCCATCACGTAATCTCCAACTATGCTTGCCCAGACATTGATTGACAACTGCCTCTCTGTTTGATGATCTTCTTTCCAGTGAGGATTTGCTTCCGCCCAGTAGTGTGCATTACGGAGATTGACTCCTCCCATATTGTTGAAGTTTGTCTCGTCTGTAAAGAGAGTGCGTGTGAAGAAAAAGGCATCATGGTGTATTTGCATATCAGCCCATCAACAAAATGCCAGGCACCTCTCAGGATCCCCAGGCTCAATAGCTTGGATGATATGTAAGCAATATGGATGGAATTTAAAGTATCTTAAAACATGAGAAACCGTCGATCAAGGCACGCTAAGCGTTCGCTGAATCTGACAAGCCGAAAGGTGTTGATCTTCAATGGTGATAGCATGAATTCCCAGCACAATCACATGTCCCGGGCCCATCTTTCTTGTCTGCCTTTTCAAGGGCTCTCCTTCAGCTCGCCTTACCAGAATCCTAATTCTAACCTTTGTGGGATGGTGGGCATCGGGTTACCTTTCGGCTTACAATCTTTGTGCAGCTGCATAATTATTTTGACACTTGGCAACAATTTTTATCATTCTCACTATTTCTAATGGTGTGTAATCAGCCATTTCGGACAGATTAGAGTCAAAAAACAAATTATGCTGACCACTTTTAGTATTATTGGTTTTCGTAGTTTTTTTCTTCAGTGAAACATCTGGCAAGTGTGTTGCAGAATAACTGACTTATTACAGTGTATGTGACCCATTTCTTTACACATGCTCGCTGTTGTTTTCGCCACAGTTGAAACCGAAACATACAGTATTCAAGTGCGCTCTTTTAGAAAATTACTTGGATGTCTAATGGATGAGTGCTTTTCAAGATGGTGCCTGTACATATCTCGATATGGACGTAAATAATAAAATACCCCATGGTAACCTGTCCTTCTCAGATATGGAGAGAAGGCAGAAATGAAAGACGGGCCTGAGAAAGTCGATTGCGAGACAAGGTGACTCAAATAAATTTTTCTCTTATGGGCTATAGATATCTGCATTGAGAATAATTTTGCTTGTACGGATTTGGACAAATTTCACTTTGCAGGAACTCATTAGGGTCTCGCGAGACGAGATTGTTCTGAGTCCCATGAGGCAAAATTCATCAGAGTTCGATGAGGTGGAATTTTACTAAATACCTTAACACACATTTTTTTCTAAGTCCATAAGAAAAAAAATTTATGAGAGTCACACCAGTCAAGAACCATTCTAAGTGAGCACAGCCAAAGAATTTTCAGTCTCTCCAAAGGTAAAATTTCTACGAACCTCCGGTCATTATTTCAAATTTCCTGACAATGACACATATTAGTTAGCCTCACAGCTCCACCCTTCTCTTCTCTTATTGTGCTGGCACAATCACAATGCTGTCTCTGATTTGGCACATTGGGTTCTGCTAATGCTAATGCTATTTGCTTTCAAGTTAATCCCTGCTAGAGAATTTCAAGGCCTTTTCAAGTTGAACTTGACCTTGGTTTGACCTTGAAAACAGGGTTCAAGGTCGCTTTTAGGGAACCATTCCATGACTCCCTTCAAACCTTACGACTTTTACTAGAGACTGTTTTTGCAGAATTGTGCCGCTCCAAAGATATTGGCTGGTATAAATTAAAATGGGACACCCTCTATAGGTAAAGGGAAATGTCAGATTCCAATTTCCGTAGTTTTTGCTGTTGGTGTTGGTGTTTTGGTGTTGTCAGCTGTGGGTGACCTATGTAGGTCAAGGAAAGTGTCCAATTCTGGTAGATTTTGTTGGTGTGGCAGAATGTTGTATTTTTTTTTTTTCATATTTTTGTATATTTTGGGATAGTGGCGCATTTCTGTTTTTACTGTTTACTGCTTGTCCCCGCCCTAAAATCCTCCAGTGTCCTGCAGTTGTCCCATTAGTTTGATTGTATTTTTGGAGGGAAATGTTATCATCTTATTTATATGTATTTTTGTGTTTGTCGCTGTGTGTATGTAGTGTAGGCGCCATATTGGAGATGCTTAGAAGAGCCATTTCTACCATGTTGATGAAGTCATGGGTCAAACAGACGAATGGAATCAGACACTTCTGTAATGAACATGAATAATTTAATCTGTATTTGTTTTACAGGGGTAGATTGAAGAAGGATAAAGATGTCTTGTACGTTACATGTGATTTTACCTGCTAAGTTCATTTTCCATTTGGTCTGAAGGTGACATGCAGACTCAGTGCAGAGGTGAAAATTCTTCTGCCAGTCATCACCTTTATTGTCTATACAACCATATAGAGTTCTGTGTCAAAATCTAAAAATTCATATGGAAGCAAAATTCCAAAGGTACAGTTTCTTTTCTTAATTCTCTTTTTTTTGAGTGGGGGGGGGGGGGGGAGGGGCTAAGCAGCTGACAGTTTCTCCTTGCTGAGGAACTGTACCAGTCTGTGTAAATAACGGAGCTCTTTCAATGTTCATCTGCAAAAAGTGAAGTCAAATGATCATTTGGTTTTTCTGTTTGGGCCACTTTGGTGATTTGCACATCAGTGATGAGGGCAACACAAACACCTAGACCTCGAGCGGAGAAAAGCAACAACACAGCTGGGAATCGAACCCAGGACCCCAGTGTCTAAGACAGCAACACTAATCATGGGCTGCAGATTAAGAATGCAGGAAAAACTCATTTTATGATGAAATGTTGGATACAAGATTTATTGTATGTTGCTAAAGCTAAAAACATTCTCGGTTTGATTAGCAACTACGGAAGATATTTGCAACATTTTATGAAAACATTCAGACCTGTGAATCACTTCTTTGTTCAGGTTCAAAATAATCTTTTTGTGTCACAGAAAGATATTATAGTGATGTCTGAAAGAGGAGATTGGAGGATTGGTTGAACCCCTGAAGAATGTATATCAGATTTGACCCATGACTTAATGACTTCTGGCATGTGGTGTCATTCTTGCAACACAGGACACTGCCAATATTTGTTGTGCTCCTATATTATTTTTGGCATGTAAGCTGGACATTGCGGGCTGATTATACGCAGTCATGACAGGATCTTCTGTTACTCAACTTCATCATAATGGCTGGGTAAGGTATGTGCTCTGAAGGCTCGTGCCATCTGCGTAATGCCCTCTTACCCAGACAAAATCAAAGCTCTGCAAAATAACACAAGGGAATGCCTGTTGCTGAGTTACTTAAACGTGTTTAGAGCACTCACCGTAAGATCTTTTAGGTGTGAGAATCTAGTGAATTTGGAAGATGAGGTCCATGAACTTAATTGATTCCTAAAAATGAAAAAGAGGTTCCCTATTTGAAATTCATGTTAAGCACGACCTATCAGATTAAAAGTTATGCATGGGCATTTCTCTAGGCAAGATTTAAAGTCTTTGTTTTACACTTATATTTCCTGCACAAGACCATAAAATGAGTAGAATGTTGAGAAATTATCTACAAACAGTCCAAGCATTGGATAAGTTCATGGCTGTGAACACTATACTGTTGATGGCTACTGCAAAATGGGTTAAACAGTCCCTGAGGGACATTAATTTCCTGAATTATTTCCACCAAAAGAGTGGAAGGAAGGGTTCCTCAGGGATGGAAACATTTTTTCAGCCTTGATGTGCTTCGGAAGTATTGCCAAACTGAACATTAAAATGAAGCCATCATTTTTTTTAACCTTATATTGATTCTTGTTGTCACATTGCTAATGACCACTATTCTTTCCATCTCCTATTGTTTTAGCAGTTCTTAATGTGTCCAGCTTATGAGGCACTTGCAGAAGTGTTTTGTGCCCTTCTGTTGCTATAGGATTGTGAGCACATTCTTTTTGTGTATAAGCCAAGTATCAAGTTTTATCAGAAATGTCCCACTACAAAGTTGGGATCAACCAAAAGTTGTGATTCCACCAATGTGCTGTGACCTGTGATGTAACTGTGTTGTATAACTTCATGGTAATGTGGTGTTTTTTCAGTCGGGCCGCATTGTACGTGGCATTTTGCTGTATTTGGTGATGCTCTCTTGTGTTGATTGTTTATGTTTCAGAGTTGTTTGTTAGGTATGTTAGTGAGTCATTTGACATTATGAGTTGAGCATATTAGGTTACTGTTGCAAGAGTTTGTCCCGGATTACTAGTGAGTTATTTTGCTTATTGTGGCTGATGGATTTATGTTTTTGTTTGGAATGATTGAAATTGTTGATGATGCAAGTTTTTATGAATTAGGAGGTTTTTCTTGTTGGTGTTTGGTAATTATTGTATTGGATTGTGGTTGATAGATATTTTGAGTATTGGTTTTCTATCATTAGTTAGGTTACGTTTTTGATATTAATTATGTGAGTGGATTTCAGTTTGTTGTAATGTGGTCTTAGATAGATAGGTTAAAGTCAAGGTCTGGATGATGGATTGGACAATTTACATGCATTGGTTTTTGATACTGCGGGCTTTGTTGGAACTGCCAGACAGGTCAAATGAAATTTGCGGTGTCGGGTTTTGAATTTACGGTTGAGTTCTTGTTATTGAGGGGTTCATATGACCTATTCAGTCAAAAAAAGTTTGCGATAGCAGGATTTATGTTGGTTACTGGTATCATCGTCTTTGACTGAGTTATATAAGACAAGTAAAATTTATGGTACCACTAGTTTTCATTTTTTGGTTGTGTTGAATGTTAAGAATTTCATGTGCTTGATTTTTGGATTAATATTTGTTTCGAAATGGAGTCACTATTCTTATTATTGTATAGTTAGATGTCCTGTTCCAAAACTCCCTACTTTCCTTGGTTGTCCTATTAGTTTCTTTCTACTGAGATAAATATTTTGTGTGTTGGTTATGTTTGTTTGTGGGTGTAATGAGTGACGTCACATTCATCACACTGCATTTGCTTTAAATAGGGTGTCTTCCATCTTGGTGACATCACAGGGCAAAACAGATCTAGGTGCAATTGCAACTTCTTGTTTTGCCCAAAGTTGTACATAGATTTTCACTTTCCAGGGATTTGTAGTTATAGAAGGGAACTGCATTCCCAAATAGTACTGTAAATTAATATATTGTGCTAATTCTGTAGCCTTTATGAGAGTCAATAACTTTTCCCTTGATATGCGACCATGTTGTCAAAAGTGCACAGTACTAACACACTCACATACCTAAAGACTTTTGTATTGAAGCTTAATATATTACTTCTCGTGTACATAATGCATTGTCCAAGAATCATACAGTTAACTTTAAAGAGATAGGGCACTTGAGGAAGTGTACTGTTAAAGCCCAAGTCCCTTCTCTACATAACACTATGAAATGAAGTAGGAAAGGAGGTTAATATAATGGTAAATGCGGAATACTCGCAGATAATAAGTGTTTGACCAATTAATGTTTCATTGAACTTTGTAATGTATGTGATAATGAACATTCCTAGCTAGTTAATATTATATGCTGGGCTGGCACTCAGGCATGCAACATCCTGTGTTGTCTGACTCAAATACTCAGCCTGATAATGCTTCTCTTTGTTTTACTAAACACTACAAAGCTCTCTTGCTAATGCTTCTCTCTAATTTACTTAACACTACAAAGCTCTCTTTCAGAAAGTATTATCAATACTAACCAATTAAAAGGTTGAAATAGGCACTTAGAAACAGGCTGCCGTAAGCTCGTACAGTTCTGGCACCAGTAGAATGCTCTTAATTATTTCTTTAACGAATATATATAGTTTACCACATATCAAATTCAGGATGAAATATTATTTACCAACTTTTTTGTGTTGCAGCTCTGATGAAGAAGAGGCAATCTCTGGAGATGCAAAAAAGAAAGATTCTGTTGCCATTTCTTCTTCTCCAAAGAAAAAGAAGAAACATAAAATGAAAGCCAATAAGAAAAAGAAGGTATGTAGGCAGTACTGAGAAAAAAATGAGTACATTTATGGAATTTTCAGCTTTATATTTTTCTCTTAGGCTGAGGGCAGAAGGTAATACAAAGGTTTGTAGATTTTTTTTTTTTTGACATATTTAATTAATTCTCCTGTTTATTTCAGTTAAAGTGTATAGGTTCAGTTTATATTAGTCACCAATTTAGAAGTCATTTGCACCTGTATCTCTCTTTACTTCTGTGTCTAATATTTAAAAAATTCAGCACTTTAGGTTTGCAGTGTCACTTAACGTTGACAGTGTAATTAAGTAAAACAGAACACCTCTTTAGGTTTGAGTCCATTGGGGACCATGTGGTCAGTGACTGCAATATTATATTAAAATTTGCATGTTTGAAATAATTTATTACAGCAAATCAATGTCAGTAAAGAAAAGAAGATAAAGAAGTACAAGACATAAAATCAGACCTGAACACCATATTATGTAACATAGTCTTAAGTCACATGAGTACATTACATTTATGACATGCAATACATACCCGATATTAAAGTCTTGAAGACTCGTGTAATAAAAGTACATATTACAACTTCAGCATGATGTCAATACAGAAGAACATAGCAACTAACAAACAAATTTTGAACTGAGCTTTTAGCCTACAATTACATGGAGCAAAGCTCAATTCATTACGTAGGCATCACAGTGCCCTCTTATTCTAATAATAGTTTACACAGGATTTATTTTATTTAAAAAGTGGAGGCCAAGAGTTTATACAAAAGAATAGTGAAAATGAATTAAAAATTAAAAACACAATCTTCGTAACCCAAGAAAACAGGAGAATGATTGGATTGCAATGCTGTGACACAGACAGGAAGAAGACTGGAGGTGAGATACCATGAGCATATGGTACTGGATAGAAGAGATATAGTTGACGAGTCCAATTTTGCAGCACACTTGGGAAACACCGGTCATACTCCTCCAGTATCTTACCTCACAGCTTAAATTGCTGCGCCAGAGGAGAAAAGGGCAGATATCTTGATTTCCTGGAGGATATTTTGCAATCAAAAATCTCCCAGTTACACCTTGCTTACTGAGCAGATTGCAGTGAGGAGCGCCCATTTTTGGTAATACTTCAAACACTATCTAACTCCTTTGAAAAAATAAGAAGTCCACCAGTTCAGTAATAGGACAATAAACACCTTAAAGTGAGCTCATATATAGTGCCACACAATTATTCGTGATACAAGTACATACCGGCTGGTCAAAAAGTCAGTATTAATTTGAAAACTTAATAAACCATGGAATAATGTAGATAGAGAGGTAAAAATTGACACACATGCTTGGAATGACATGGGTTTGCATTAAAAAAAAAAAAAAAAAAAAAAAAAGTTCACAAAATGTCCGACAGATTGCACTGGACAGCAAAACAGCTACCGTGACGGGTGAGAGGTACGCCGATATGTTACAGAATCGCATCATCCCCAGCCTGGCTGATAAACACCTGCTGGAACGTACGATGTTTATGCAGGATGGCGCTCCACCCCACATTGCTAGACCCGTGAAAGATCTCTTGCTCGGGTTGTTTGGTGATGATCGTGTGCTCAGCCGCCACTTTCGTCATGCTTGGCCTCCCAGGTCCCCAGACCTCAGTCCGTGCGATTATTGGCTTTGAGGTTACCTGAAGTCGCAAGTGTATCGTGATCGACCAACATCTCTAGGGATTTTGAAAGACAACATCCGACGCCAATGCCTCACCATAGCTCCGGACATGCTTTAAAGTGCTGTTCACAACATTATTCCTCGACTACAGCTATTGTTGAGGAATGATGGTGGACACATTGAGCATTTCCTGTAAAGAACATCGTCTTTGCTTTGTCTTATTTTGTTATGCTAATTATTGCTATTCTGATAAGATGAAGCGCCATCTCTTGGACATTTTTTGAAATTTTGTATTTTTTTGCTTCTAATAAAACCCCATGTCATTCTAAGCATGTGTGTCAATTTGTATCTCTCTATCTACATTATTCCGTGATTTATTCAGTTTTCAAATTTATACTGAATTTTTGATCACCTGGTATGTTATGATCAATGTCATAAGCTTCACCCCTTAAAATTTTCATTTGCATCTTGTTTGATTTTTTTCATGATATCAAACTATGATTATTCATCCCTCTAATGGTTTTTTTGTATATAATTATGAACATTTATGGTATTTTTCTATGAAGTGTACCGGAGTCGCTCACTACTCCTGTTTGGATTTAGAAGTCATCATTTACAGGTGAAGGAAAAATAGGAGGGTCGTTCCAAAAGTAATGCCTTCTATTTTTATTCATTGAAAATACAGGAGATACATAAATCACAACAGCACAGCTAAATATAGCAATATTTCAGCTACAGACTGCAATTTTTCCACATAGTCACCGCCATTCATTATGCACTTTTGCTAACGATGAACCAAAGCCTGCATGCCGCGCTTGAAAAAATCGGAACTATCTGAGACTAACCACTTCTTTACAGCATTGACAACAGCATCAGAATTTTGAAAATGTTCCCCATGTAGTCCATCTTTCAGATACCCAAACAGATGGAAGTCTGAAGGCATAAAAATGGGGACTGTATAGTGGACATGGTAAGACAATCCAGCTGAGTTTTGCAGTGAGTTACATGGTTGAAAAATTAGTGTGGGGCCTGGCGTTATCATGTCACAGGTGAAAGTTTGTCTTCTTCTCTGGCCTTACCCTGGAAATTTGTGCTTTCGACTTAGTCAGTATAGTCTTGTAGTGTGCTGAATTGACAGTTTCCCCAGGCTCCAGGATATCCAGAAGAACCACACCCCGGCTATCCCAGAAGACAGTGCACATCATTTTGCCTGCAGATGGCTGTGTCTTGAATTTCTTCTTCGATGGAGAATTCGCATGTTGCCATTCCATGGACTGTCTTTTGGATTCCGGCTCATAGTGGTGACACCATGTCTTATCTCTGGTGACTATAGTGTTCAGAAAATTATCACTTTCAGTTTCATATTGGTGCAGAAGGTGCCAAAAAATTTCCATTTGATGACCTTTTTGTTCTTCTGTAAGCATTCACGGGACCCATCTCACACAGGCTTCGCCATAACCAAGACGTTCCAACATTGTTTCCAAGGCGTTCCAGCCAACTTTCAGCTTTTCACACAGTTCTTGGTTGTTATCCACCGATCAACATGGATGAGTTGATCAAGATGCTTTTTATTGTGAGGGATGACAGCTGTGCAGGGTCGACCGGCCGTAGCTAGTTGTGCACACCCTTTTCACCACCTAGAAAATAGTGTACCCATCGCCTCATATTGCTCACATGTATTGTATCATCTCCACACACCTTTAGCATGCATCATTGGATTTCAATCAGAGCTATTTCTTCAGCAGTGGGGTATTCAATCACACATTGCTGTTTTATATGTGCGTCCATGTCAGATTCCATTTTGGAACACTCTTCTACTGGTGCCAAGTATTACAGAATGGAAGAAGAACGTTCAAGGATTAGTACTACACCAATGACATATAGTGCAAACATCCAAAGCACCACAAAAAAATAGGAGGCATTACTTTTGGAACAACCCTCGTGTGTATTCATGTAAAATGATGGTGTCCAGACTGTTCCTACTTGCTGAATTTTTTAAATTATTAATTGAATTACAGTCATGTAAACTTTGTTAATGCCTGTTGACAGCTGTATGAATGGAACTTCACAGGGTGTAATTTTTCTTATTGTTGTGTTTTTATATCATTTGTATTCCTGATTTCTCATGCTATAAAGATTGTGTTTTTAATTTTTAATTTGTTTTTACTGTTCTTTTGTATAGAATCTTGGTCAACCTTTTTAATAAAATATCCCCCGTGTAATGGTTTATTTGAATAAAGGGGAAACTTAATGCCTACATGATGCACTGAGCTTTGCTTCATGTGATTGTAAGCTGCAAGCTCAGTTCCAAATTTGTTTGTCAGGTGCTACTTTCATCTGTATTGATGCCATGTTGAAGCTGTAATATGTGCTTTTATTTCGCGAGTCTTAAAGACTTTAATATTTGGTATGTACTATATGTCACTCATGTAATGTACTCTATGTGACTTAAGCCATTGTTATATAATGTAGTGTTCAGGTCTGATTTTGTGTCTTATAAATTTTTAATGGTGAAGATGGCCACACAGTGACTGAAACTGATTTCCTGTGATAAACAATTTCAAACCTCTGATGACTGATGCTGTGATTTTTGTTTACAATAAAACACCTGTTTGTTGTTGTTAATTATAGTGCAAGACAGATACCATTTTGGGAAGAGCAGAAGTTGTTTCTGTGTTTTTAATAAGAAATTTGATAGCATTATGGGTCAAAGTGCACTTAATGATGTCAGCGGCTGTTCCGCCTTGTGATGCCATTGGCAATTCGTTTCCATTGGTTGTGTCGTAGCCCATCAGGTGAGAGTAGATGATAGCCAAAGAGAATCACTGAATCTAATGACTTGTTTCAGTGGAAGATACGATTTGATTCTTTTGCTTTCAATGTGGATAGTACAAGAGTAACAATAATTGGTCTGGCTATTACGGACTATAAGGTTCGTTACTGGTTTTCTCATTTATTTCTTGTATTATATGTTTCTTGTGTTATTGTTTTTGTACTGCAGTCATATAGTTTGATTGTGAGCTTGCAGAGCCAACGATGTGACTGCAGGGAAACTTGATGCGGTGATGGAGCGATGTCTCGTGTAGCCTGAGGATTAGTTCAGAAATTTTGTGGTGTATTTTCAGAACATCCCAATTATATGACAGAATTCTCTACAGTCCATTCCATTATGCTGCCACATAATTTTATATACTTCACATCATGGCGACCTTTATAGAATGCTACTTTCTTATTGATTTCACCATCTTGTGTAATCTCCTGACTCGCGCTTCATCATGTTCACTTCTCATCATTTACTGTGTGAATAGTTATCAACTGCAGTACACAGTGGAATAGCTGCCAACACTGTAAGTGCACTTTTACTGCACCATTCAAGTTCCTTTGGGAATCATAATTGGAGATAGAAACAGGGCAAAAGACAGCGGTGGCACAATTTCTTAAAATAAAACTTTGTGCTGGGCCAGGAATTGAACCTAGTACCTATTCCATTTGCAAAATGTCCTCTATCAATTGAGCTATCCAAGCACAACTCACAACTTGCCCTTATAGCTTTAACTCCACTAGTGCCTCATCTCCTACCTTCCATACACTTTTAATCTACCAAAAAGTTTCAAATCAGTGCACACTATGCTGAAGAGTGAAAATTCATTCTGGCTCTTAAACAAATATCATAGTGGTCACTTCCTCAGAGGTAAACTGTTTCCCCATTTGGATCTCTGAATGAGAACTGCTCAGAAATGGTTTATTTGTAAGAGAAAGTCTTCACAATAGAGAAAAGTTTTACTGGAGGGTGAAACAAAGAATGGGGAATTACGCGGAACAAATTGGTGACATTGTAAACAACAGTAGTTTAATCCTTTTACGTGGAACAAAGATGTAGGTCTACAACACCGTCATTTGGCCAGTTCATTTGCCCAGTTGTACTTCACAACTTTGATAATAGTGGAAAGTTAAATAGAAAGAAACTTGATATCTTCAAAAGAAGGAAGATAGGTAGTGCCTTTGGATCTGTCAGGGGTGGGAAAGAGTCAAGAACAGAGAAGTATTATCATATGATCAGTGGACATTGGATTACAGACAATTTGAGGAATTCATTGGACTGCTCATATGGCAACTCTGTGTGAAACACCATGACCAGAATTTTTATGGAGGAAAAACCACAGACATTGAGTCCTCTCAGCAGACTAGGTCTGATGACATGATGAGCTGGAAACCAATCCACACCTGTTAGATGTTTCAGGAAATTGGAATAAGGGAGCACAAGGCTAAAGAGATGGAGTTAACTTGTGAAGGCAGTATTTGGTGCCCAGGGCCTTTGCTGAATTATGATGATGATGAGTCATACATAGCTTGAGATGCTATTGGATGCTCAAATCTGAAAACAAGTACAAAGTTTGATTACATTTAACTGACATTTGGAAATGGTTAGGATCAGATGCCCATTCAGCCATTCAGTTTTAGCTTTTCCATGGTTTCTGTAAATTGATTAAGGCCACTGCTAGTGTGGCAATTGATTTGTATTTCTAGCAACAAGTACCATCAAAAACATAAAATGCTCCAGAACTGAATGTAAGAAATCTATGACATTTTCAAATAATTTTTATCTGATTTAGGCAGTATTCTTATGGTAATGATCTCAAATGCTGAATACTTTGTTTAGTAGTGTTGCCCAAGGAGATAATTGTGTAAGACAATAGTGAGTGTTTCATGGAAGCTACTTTTAAGTGCAAAACATTACAGATTAGGGTTACTCGATTTGATTATCTGCATGTTGACTCTATTTTGGTTTGTTATAGAACAGGACTGTAGAAACTTGACACATAGTTAGTGTGATGAATAATATCTTGATAAGAGCAGGGTTTTACTTGTGTAAAATTTTGTAATGCTTCCTTCTGGGATTGAAGTTTTAAGTGCACCTATGAAGTAGTTGTAGTCAGCTATGATTTGGGCCATATATGGTGTGATTGAGTTGGAGGTGTTGATTAGCAAACACCAAAAATGAACACAGGTGACAATAATTTACTGATAGCAGAATTTTACTCATTCTTAGATATGAAATATTGGTATAGAATTGAAGATGGTGATTTTGGAATTGTACATGGAACCAAATGCTACTGAGAATAGTGTGGGAAAAGAGTTTATGGGAAATACTTATGAGAAGTTTATATTAGCGGGATGTGTGGAAAAGCACCCAGAAACAGTTAGCACAGAATTAGTCAAGAGTGTAGAAGGAAAAGTTTTAAGTTCTAAGTATGTAAAACATATAAATGCACGTTTAGGACATATATATATATATATATATATATCCACACATATACAGACACAAGCAGACATCTCACAAGCAGACATATTTAAAGACAAAGAGTTTGGGCAGAGATGTCAGTCGAGGCAGAAGTGCAGAGGCAAAGATGTTGTTGAATGACAGGTGAGGTATGAGTCGCGGCAACTTGAAATTAGCGGAGATTGAGGCCTGGTGGATAACGAGAAGAGAGGATATATTGAAGAGCAAGTTCCTATCTCCGGAGCTCGGATAGGTTGGTGTTAGTGGGAAGTATCCAGATTACCCGGACGGTGTAACACTGCGCCAAGATGTGCTTGCCGTGCACCAAGGCATGTTTAGCCACAGGGTGATCCTCATTACCAACAAACACTGTCTGCCTGTGTCCATTCATGCGAATGGACAGTTTGTTGCTGGTCATTCCCACATAGAATGCATCACAGTGTAGGCAGGTCAGTTGGTAGATCACGTGGGTGCTTTCACACGTGGCTCTGCCTTTGATCGTGTACACCTTCCGGGTTACAGGACTGGAGTAGGTGGTGGTGGGAGGGTGCATGGGACAGGTTTTACACCGGGGGCGGTTACAAGGGTAGGAGCCAGAGGGTAGGGAAGGTGGTTTGGGGATTTCATAGGGATGAGCTAAGAGGTTACGAAGGTTAGGTGGACGGCGGAAAGACACTCTTGGTGGAGTGGGGAGGATTTCATGAAGGATGGATCTCATTTCAGGGCAGGATTTGAGGAAGTCGTATCCCTGCTGGAGAGCCACATTCAGAATCTGATCCAGTTCCGGAAAGTATCCTGTCACAAGTGGGGCACTTTTGTGGTTCTTCTGTGGGAGGTTCTGGGTTTGAGAGGATGAGGAAGTGGCTCTGGTTATTTGCTTCTGTACCAGGTCGGGAGGGTAGTTGCGGGATGCGAAAGCTATTGTCAGGTTGTTGGTGTAATGCTTCAGGGATTCCGGACTGGAGCAGATTCGTTTGCCACGAAGACCTAGGCTGTAGGGAAGGGACCGTTTGATGTGGAATGGGTGGCAGCTGTCGTAATGGAGGTACTGTTGCTTGTTGGTGGGTTTGATGTGGACGGACGTGTGAAGCTGGCCATTGGACAGGTGGAGGTCAACATCAAGGAAAGTGGCATGGGATTTGGAGTAGGACCAGGTGAATCTGATGGAACCAAAGGAGTTGAGGTTGGAGAGGAAATTCTGGAGTTCTTCTTCACTGTGAGTCCAGATCATGAAGATGTCATCAATAAATCTGTACCAAACTTTGGGTTGGCAGGCCTGGGTAACCAAGAAGGCTTCCTCTAAGCGACCCATGAATAGGTTGGCGTACGAAGGGGCCATCCTGGTACCCATGGCTGTTCCCTTTAATTGTTGGTATGTCTGGTCTTCAAAAGTGAAGAAGTTGTGGGTCAGGATGAAGCTGGCTAAGGTAATGAGGGAAGAGGTTTTAGGTAGGGTGGCAGGTGATCGGCGTGAAAGGAAGTGCTCCATCGCAGCGAGGCCCTGGACGTGCAGGATATTTGTGTATAAGGAAGTGGCATCAATGGTTACAAGTATGGTTTCTGGGGGTAATGGATTGGGTAAGGATTCCAGGCATTCGAGAAAGTGGTTGGTGTCTTTGATGAAGGATGGGAGACTGCATGTAATGGGTTGAAGGTGTTGATCTACGTAGGCAGAGATACGTTCTGTGGGGGCTTGGTAACCAGCTACAATGGGGCGGCCGGGATGATTGGGTTTGTGAATTTTAGGAAGAAGGTAGAAGGTAGGGGTGCGGGGTGTCGGTGGGGTTAGGAGGTTGATGGAGTCAGGTGAAAGGTTTTGTAGAGGGCCTAAGGTTCTGAGGATTCCTTGAAGCTCCGCCTGGACATCAGGAATGGGATTACCTTGGCAAACTTTGTATGTGGTGTTGTCTGAAAGCTGACGCAGTCCCTCAGCCACATACTCCCGACGATCAAGTACCACAGTCGTGGAACCCTTGTCCGCCGGAAGAATGACGATGGACCGGTCAGCCTTCAGATCATACACAAATATCCCGCACGTCCAGGGCCTCGCTGCGATGGAGCACTTCCTTTCACGCCGATCACCTGCCACCCTACCTAAAACCTCTTTCCTCATTACCTTAGCCAGCTTCATCCTGACCCACAACTTCTTCACTTTTGAAGACCAGACATACCAACAATTAAAGGGAACAGCCATGGGTACCAGGATGGCCCCTTCGTACGCCAACCTATTCATGGGTCGCTTAGAGGAAGCCTTCTTGGTTACCCAGGCCTGCCAACCCAAAGTTTGGTACAGATTTATTGATGACATCTTCATGATCTGGACTCACAGTGAAGAAGAACTCCAGAATTTCCTCTCCAACCTCAACTCCTTTGGTTCCATCAGATTCACCTGGTCCTACTCCAAATCCCAAGCCACTTTCCTTGATGTTGACCTCCACCTGTCCAATGGCCAGCTTCACACGTCCGTCCACATCAAACCCACCAACAAGCAACAGTACCTCCATTACGACAGCTGCCACCCATTCCACATCAAACGGTCCCTTCCCTACAGCCTAGGTCTTCGTGGCAAACGAATCTGCTCCAGTCCGGAATCCCTGAAGCATTACACCAACAACCTGACAATAGCTTTCGCATCCCGCAACTACCCTCCCGACCTGGTACAGAAGCAAATAACCAGAGCCACTTCCTCATCCTCTCAAACCCAGAACCTCCCACAGAAGAACCACAAAAGTGCCCCACTTGTGACAGGATACTTTCCGGGACTGGATCAGATTCTGAATGTGGCTCTCCAGCAGGGATACGACTTCCTCAAATCCTGCCCTGAAATGAGATCCATCCTTCATGAAATCCTCCCCACTCCACCAAGAGTGTCTTTCCGCCGTCCACCTAACCTTCGTAACCTCTTAGTTCATCCCTATGAAATCCCCAAACCACCTTCCCTACCCTCTGGCTCCTACCCTTGTAACCGCCCCCGGTGTAAAACCTGTCCCATGCACCCTCCCACCACCACCTACTCCAGTCCTGTAACCCGGAAGGTGTACACGATCAAAGGCAGAGCCACGTGTGAAAGCACCCACGTGATCTACCAACTGACCTGCCTACACTGTGATGCATTCTATGTGGGAATGACCAGCAACAAACTGTCCATTCGCATGAATGGACACAGGCAGACAGTGTTTGTTGGTAATGAGGATCACCCTGTGGCTAAACATGCCTTGGTGCACGGCAAGCACATCTTGGCGCAGTGTTACACCGTCCGGGTAATCTGGATACTTCCCACTAACACCAACCTATCCGAGCTCCGGAGATGGGAACTTGCTCTTCAATATATCCTCTCTTCTCGTTATCCACCAGGCCTCAATCTCCGCTAATTTCAAGTTGCCGCCACTCATACCTCACCTGTCATTCAACATCATCTTTGCCTCTGCACTTCTGCCTCGACTGACATCTCTGCCCAAACTCTTTGTCTTTAAATATGTCTGCTTGTGAGATGTCTGCTTGTGTCTGTATATGTGTGGATGGATATGTGTGTGTGTGCGAGTGTATACCCGTCCTTTTTTCACCCTAAGGTAAGTCTTTCCGCTCCCGGGATTGGAATGACTCCTTACCTTCTCCCTTAAAACCCACATCCTTTGTCTTTCCCTCTCCTTCCCTCTTTCCTGATGAGGCAACAGTTTGTTGCGAAAGCTTGAATTTTGTGTGTATGTTTGTGTGTCTGTCGACCTGCCAGCACTTTCATTTGGTAAGTCACATCATCTTTGTTTTTAGATATATTTATATATATTTTTCCTACGTGGAATGTTTCCCTCTATTATATATATATATCAGATAGGAAGAGATTAAGGACAACATGCTACCAGCTGAGAAGCAGAAGACAACACTTACATGACAACAGCAGAAACACACTGGAATTTAAGATAATAAGTAGCATAAGCTTTTGTTGGAATTGGAGGTTCCATCCAGGGATAAGTAGAAATGCCACCAAAGACGCTGTCAGGGGAGGTGCAACTGGACAGGACGCAGTGTCATTAATATCTGAAGAAGTGCCAATATGAAAATGGTTAATTAATATTTGTGTTTGAAATAATAATCAGTCTTGACTGCAAAAAATTAAAAATCTCACAGCAGTGGTAACTGGTTTTGATGTCATCTAAATTGTCATCAGACCATATTCCTAGAACGCAAAAAAATTATTCTCCTTAGAGGGCAACAAGCACAAAAGTTCTACAGTCCCTCTACACAATAAAAAATGGATACACAATCATAATGAAATAGAAAGGTTTTTATACTACCATGTTGTGGGCAGAGAGAATGAGTGAGGCCCTGATGAGTGATGGAAGACATCTTTGGCAACTGATAAATAGCATTAAAACGATGTATTTAGGTAAACTATTGACCTAATCAGTCTGAGACTTGACATTTAAAACATTATTACTCTAAAGCATATGTTGGCAAAGTTTGAAAAAGCAACTTTCACTTTTAATTTTATTCTTAATTATGGTGCAATACTTGTGCACTATGCTCAGACATGTTATGGTGACATGGCATCACTAGCAGTGAAATGGGGTAAGTCCCAGCACACTCACTCACATATGTATTTCACAAATGATACAGTGCTCGTTTCACTACAGTGGCCCTTCATCACTACCTGCTGTAATGCAAGCCAAAACTGGAGCATTATCTGGTTTAAATGGTTTGATCCAGAATTAAAATAATTTCCTCCAGTTCTGTTAGTTGAATTTCTCCTACCATTTCCATGCCCATTGTGGCTATCCTCCACCCAACCATTCCTTGAATTTCTACTATAATTAGTCCAGTTCATCCAATTTACCTGAAATTCTCTCCCTGGTTGATTATTGTCATCAAAATTCTTCCTATGATCTTGCACTGAGGGCTTCACCCTCTCCACAACATCAACATAATTTTTAAAAAATCACTAATATTACCCCTAGGGGCAGGTACAAGCAATTCTCTAACTTTCTGAGGCAACTTAGTTTCTAAAGCCATAATTATTGATTCACTGCCTAGCTCTTTGTCCAAATATTTCAGTTTGTTTATCCAAAGCTGACAGAAAGCTTTCACAGTACCCTTCCTAGTGCCAAATCTCTCTTTTTCCCCAAAATTCACTCAAAATTCTCTGCTGCTTCTCTTTGGACCAATAGTCATCTAAAAGTGCTTTCTTAAAGCTATGCCATGAAGTACAACTATCAGCTACGTGAGCTGCCCATTGATAAGCATCCCCTTTCAAAAAACCTCTCACAAATGACATTTTCTCTTTGTCATTCCACGTTTCAGGCTAATCATTAAATTTCCTAATGAAATCCAGTGGATGCATTTCCACATATGGTTCAAAGTTATTAAATTTCTTACAACTAACAAATGAATGACTGTTTGGGACACTACATATCCTATGCTTTATATTTTGTACCTCTTCCATCTGTTTCTCCATTTCAACCGATTTTGAAGCTACACTTTTATTTTTACTTTTACCAGTTTTTCCTCTACGACTGCTGCACACTTGGTTTCTACCTCCATTTGTAAATCATTTTTAATCTGATCGATTTGGTTCTCAAGTTCAACCCTATTTTCCTGGCTGCTTTGACTGTTTCTCGGAAGCCTCCACGCTCCTACTATAGTCATCCCAAAGTTTCTTTCTCTCATGTACACATTTACTACTCATTAATATTAATTTCACATTAGTATTCTGCTCTACTCTCTTTATCTTTTCATCACAATCTTTCGCTAGTGCCGCAACCTTCTTATTTAATTCTGAACAATTAAAGCTGACTATCTTAATTTCCTTATTAATTTCTTTCTTCAGTTCATCCTTTAAGCTAGCCATATCAGTTTTAATGCTCTCAGTTTTATTGTCCACACTACCAGTGTCTTCTTTCATACTACTAATGTCGTCTTTTGTACTCATAATACTCAAACTACTCATAATTTGCCTTAACATTGCTTCCAATTTTCTGTCTACCATAAACTTTTTGCCCTTGCTGACTTTCACTACTAGATTCCTCCCTCTTAGCCTGAATGATTTCATCCACTTCAGTACTGTTTTCGTCCATTTTTGCTCACATCACCACACAATGTAAATGACATTTTTATCATTTCATCTACAATAGGACTTTCATCCCCATCATTCAAAGTTACATTCGGGTCCAATTTATAGCCACTATCATCTACAGAACCAGTCCCCATTAAGTCTTTCTGTTAATTTAAAAACGTAACCTCCACAGCTTTGTTATCAGTCACATCACTCCTCTGTTGTCCATTCTCCCCCGTCACACTGTCTTGTTCGTTGAGGCCACGCATTATGTATCACTTAATATAAAATGGCTTTTGCAGTGAATTACCTTATTTTTATTCATTCGTTTACTGCTGCTGCGGTCGTCATTGTGACTCGTCGTCTGCATGGCTGCAGCAAGTTGTAATTTTCTCGGTGATGCGTGTTGTTTATCCTGGTTGGCTGCTTCCACCAGCGTGCTGATTGGCTGCACCTGTACTCAATGGCTGCTCCAATAGAATTGGCTGCTGTCATAGTGTGGCCATGAAACCCATTCACTGATTGGCTTCTTCATTAAAATCACTGAATTGTAAACCGTTCTTGAGTTCGCTGTTCAGAGTTCACGAGTCCTAGTTTATTGTGCCCAAATACAATAGCCCTCACCCGGAAGTGCACTGTATGTTACGTTCGCCCACTTTATTTCTTCGATGATAGCCCGTGGTGTCAACGTACTGCATTTTAATACTGACAGAAAAATGGGGGTGGGGGGGGGGGGGGGGGGGTGGAAGCTCAACACTGACAACTGTAAATGAATGATGTAACCAACAGCTGCAGAATTGCTTTATGTTCACAACGCCACAATATTACACTGTTATACTGCCAGTTCACTATTGGTTGGCTTTTGATAAGCCTCATTAATAGATAGTCTGCAGGCAAACGTCAGCATACTGCTACAATAGTTTACTGTTGAACATCTATGAACAGTAAAAATCTAACCACACAGTTCTTGCAGAATAATACAGTACATGTGACACTACTGAACAGACATTGTCATTGTTTTGACACATGTATTACTCTAACGGATACAGACTTCCCATCTGAAAATTGGCCGTGGACTGAATGTATCGGGACCAAAAATTGGGCCTTTATATATCCTTACAATAACAGGCACTGAAACTATACATTGTTTGGTGCTTAATTTAAAGAAATTACTATTAAAACATAACTCATTCAACTAACTGAATCTATCAACAACAACAACAAAAAATACTTCTTTTTAACAGTTTCTTCTATCACAGAGTTTAGGCTGAATTATTCGTTTAAATAATGAAATTAACAGATATAGGTACACAAACAATACTTTTAACAAACCTGGTAAATATTTTGGAATTAATTAAGGGCTGGCATTGCTAACATGTTTTTGAATAGAGCCATATAAATACTTAAAGAATCCTAGTAGGTCTTCTTCCAAATGTTTGTAATTAGTACAGAATTTATATTTGTTTGTAAGACAACAATAGAATTTACGTCGTGAAACAATTACCTATTACACCCTATAACAAAAGTGTTAGGTAGGAATGGTCAAAATGAATTAGGAAATTAATTACATCCACAAAACTAAGCACAAAATTAGATCTGGTGCTATATTTGTTAAGACTGAGGGTCAAACTTTCTCTTTTATGAAAATATAGATTATACTCATGTATTTTAATGGTAATGAGGCAAAAATGAAAATAAAATTAATTTAAGGAGGAAGATGCCAAGACAAGAGAGGAAGTAAAGAGATCCCAGCTTTCTTCGTCACAGACTGGTGGACAGATCATCGAATGGTAAATTCAGTAATTGTTCTATAAGTGCCACCCAAATGGTGGAAGCAAAAGAAAAAAGCATAACATTTGCTAAGTCTAGAACAACTAAAAGATAAAGAGGTCCAAAAGAAGTTCCAGAACATTGTGAAGCAAAAGTTGTCTGCTGAGTCTGCTGTTGGATAACACCGGTCAATACTCAAAACAATCATGCTTTCAGCTTGCCAAGAATCTACTGGATTCATCGAAAGAAATATCGAGACTGGTTTGATGAAAATGACAATGAAATTCAAAGCATGTTAGATAAAAAAGAAAGGCCTACAATCCCTGGCAAAATGATCCAAAATCAGTCCACAAAAAACAAGGTTGTTTCCATGCCAAAGCTGATGTTTAAAGGAAAACCAGAGTTCTTAAAACCCAATGATGGACTATAAAATCAACCGAAATGGAAAATTCAGCAGCAACCAACAACTCCAGACCTTTCTTCACTGCCACCAAAGCAATCTGTGGCCCCTCAAAAAAAAAAAAAAAAAAAAAAAAAAAAAAAAAAAAAAAAAAAAAAAAAAAAAAAAAAAAAAAACCCACCTACCCCGTCGATCTAAAGACAGTACACAACTTTTTGAAGACTCTGCATCTGTCAGCTCGTGGTGGAAGGAGCACTTTGAAGAACTTCTAAACAGAGATTCAGAAATGCACGAGGACGTTTTTACAAAAATACCACAAAAACCCATTCAAGAGCCTATGACTGATGACTCTTCCGTTCAAGAGGTTGAAGAAACTATCCACCAACTGAGGAATGACAAAGCCCCTGGACTGGATGGAAGCCCAGCTGAACTATTTAAAAATGGCAGTACCAAATTAATCAAAAACATTCACATTCTTATCACCAAGATATGGAAGACTGAGACAATGCCTGCAGATCTGTGTGACACCAATATCATTGCTATATTCAAAAAAGTTGAGAAGACCTATTGTGGAAACTACCGAGGAATATCACTAATCTCAACAGCTGGATGGATCCTTACTAGGATTCTCTCCAACCGACTACTTCCTTTGGCTGAAAAAATCCTACATGAAACTCAGTGTGGCTTTAGACCTAATCAAGGCACTGTGGATATTATTTTCAGTGCAAGGCAAATACAAGGAAAATCTAAAGAACAGAACCAACCCCTGTACATGGTATTCATAGACGTTGTTAAAGTCTTGGACTCTTAATCGAGAAGCACTCTGGAAAATTCTGGCATCAAATGGATGTCCTGGAAAATACATTAACATAGTTCGGCTTCTACATGGCAACATGAATGCCCTGTCCTTGCAAGCAATGGACCTGGAAAAACGTTTTAAGATTACCACAGGAGTCAAGCAGGTATGTGTTATTTTTACGTAGCCTATTCTCGATATTTGTGGGAACAAAACTTCACCTTGTTAAGGAAAACCTGCCATTGGGTTTTGAAAAACCTTATAGAACTGATGGTAAGCTATTCAACCTTAGCAAACTTCGAGCAAAAAGCAAAATAACCACAACAGCTGTCATCAGACTTTGGTATGCTGATGATATCGTTATCATGGGCAGACACAGCAGTTTGTTTCCTTAGGAACATCCCCCCCCCCCCCCACACACACACACAGAGAGAGAGAGAGAGAGAGAGGAAGGGGGGGGGGGAAGATCTACAAACTATCCTAAATGTGTTCAGCCTGGTATACAAATCTATTGATCTAGAGCTTAACACAGACAAACAAACTCCTCTATCAGCCAGCCCCAAATTCCACTGCAGCAGCTCCAGTTATCACAGTTGATGGAACACCTCTAGAGATTGAAGAAGATTTTCCATACCTGGGAAGCCATCTTTCTGCAAATTCAGACATAGATGCAGTCATGCATACACTTCTTCATGGATGTGAAACCTGGACCACCTACAGGTGTCACTTAAAATCCTTACAAAAATACCACCAATGCTGTGTAAGGAGAATGAAAGGAAAGTGGCAGGATTGGCAATCAAACTACAGCATTTTGGAAGAAACCAACCCATCATCACTGAAGCAAAAACTGTCAAACACCGACATCAGTGGGCTGGTCATATCCACCGCATGCCGAACTCCCATCTCCCTAAGCAAATCGTGTTGTCCCAATTGGAGAATTGCCAACGCAATCAGGGAGGGCAAACAAAACGATGTAAAGATGTCCTCAAATCAAATATGACAAAATGTCAAATACACAAATGATTGGAAACTGCAGTCCTAGATAGGTCCAAATGATGGCGAATGGTTCATCAAGGAACACTTAATTTTGAAAAGCAGAGACAATTGCAGGAGAATAGGAAGAGAGATCACAGAAGAGAACAGGAGGTCTATACCATTCAGTCAACACCAAATGGGTATGCCATTACTGCAGGAGAATCTGTGGCTCCAGAACTGGACTATTTAACCATCAAAGAATCTACAGCTAACACTACTAAAAGACATTTCATACTCGCTTCTAAAAGACATTTCACACTCGTCAACGACTAAATGCCTTTGATGATGATGATATTTGGATCAATCCACACCAAATTGTTTAGCACTGGTTGCTTGACCATCTCAGAAAAAAATGATATTCACTGGGTGGATTCCCTCATGTTTCATGGACTCAAAAACATTTTTAAAATTTTTTTATTGGTATGATTTAAAAAACAGTGGCTATTTTTGTTTCAGGCTGCAAGCATTCATTCGCATTTATAAGCATCTCCAGTTTTTTAAATTGTTCAGTAATGGGTTGCCCCAGACCTTTCAAATAAGAAGCATTTTGTTCAGCACACATTGGACTATAAATTAAGACCATGAACATCTAGCTAAATATATTCCTAATCTGCCTTAATATTTTTTTGTGCTATTACACTATGTAGTATAGTTAATTTTTATACGGTATCAGTAGTGAAAAGATTACACTTAAAAAAAGACTATTTTAAAAAACAGAATTTTTGTATTTTTCCATTATTTGGCCAGCAGTGTCTTTGTTAGGGGACTAGACTAAAATCTGAAAATTACACACTAACAGACTTTTATAATATCAAACTTCAGTATAAATTTCAACTTTGAGATTCAGTGGAAAGTTACCAAAAAATAAAAAAATAATTAAATAAAAAAAATTAAAAAAAATTACTAATATGAGTCAGAAACCCATTTCTTATTATCTGCAATATCTGGACTGACAGATAGAGTGTAGGTCAGTTACACAATTCATACATACCTATGATCACTTTTTTCTGTGAACCAGCTACTTACATTATCTTGTTCTCGCCTTATTTGTTTTTACTACATTGTTCATTGAACAACAGAGAAATTTCCTCTCTCAGTTTGAGAGTTAGGTTGAAAGACAGGCATCCAGACTTGAACCTTTGCAGCGTCTTTAAATGTGGTTCTTGGTCTTGGTGGATGGTAAAATGTAACATGCACATCTGGGTTTTGACAATCATTATCATCAACTTTGGCAACCCACCACTGTTCACTGTAAACACAAGCCACTATGCCCTTATTTTGAAGTGTCAGTGCACAGCAACCCACTCGGCATTCCTCCAGGCCCACTATATTAGGTCGCATTCTCTCCTTACTTTTCCAGCAAACTTTTCATACAACTAATCTCATTAAATAGTTCCTCCAGGGATACTGTGATGACTGTTTCAAGTAAGAAAATCAATTGTTAAGGGGTCATGAATTATAATTTATTCAGACACTCAGTAAACATTAACACTTTTGATCTCTCTGTGTGTGTGTGTGTGTGTGTGTGTGTGTGTGTGTGTGTGTGTGTGTGTGTGTGTGTGTGCGCGCGCGCGCCATGAGAGGTCACTGTACCCTCACATATCCCCGGATCTCAAATAGGGAAGAGCAGAAGAGAATAAAATATAACCTTAATTAAAGAACGCTTGGTGTTATTGACATTAAAAGAGTGTTACTAGACAACAACATTACCAAGAGAAATTATTTTTTTTATCATCATAAAAACAATCCACTTTATTTATTTATTTATTTAGCATCCATGTCATTGTACAAACAATATTGGACTTGTCATACATAGAAATTAACAATATAGAATATACAAAATGAAATTGTCTACAATTGGATTTGTCATCCACAGGAATTAAAACATAGAATGTACAAAATGAAATTGTCTATAGTAAATGACAGCAAACTTACAGTTTCTTTCCACATAAATAATGGTTTATAGTAATTTGTTTCTCAGTAACAATATATAACTGGTGCTATAGATAGTAAAGTATAATAAAAGCTGAAACAAACAAAGATAGAAAATTTTGGAGGTTAGTTTGTAAAGTCATTTTCCTGGTCTTTGAGATATTCATTTACTGAGTAGCAACATTTATCAATTAAAAATTTTCCAAGTTCCAATTTAAAATTTGTATTGTCCTTTAAATATTTAATGTACTGAAGCAGTGCATTATAGAGCTTAATGCCCATGTGGCTTACATGCTTCTGAGTTCATGTTCTTCTTACTTGTTCTATGTGGAGATCATTCTTGTTCCTTGTGTTATAGTTGTGACAGTCTGCATTTGTGTGGAGATTACTTAGATTAGCTTTGGTTAAGAGTACACATTTAAGTATATAGACTGATCGCAGAGTAAGTATTCCTAACTTTTTGAAAAGAGGTCTGCAGTGAGCTTGTGTCAGACTGTGGGTAATTATTCAAACAGCCCATTTTTGTAAAATAAAAATGTCTTTCAAATTAGATTTTGAGCTGGCCAGAACACTATTCCAAATGTGTCCATGAAAGATCGATAAAGAAAGATAAAGACATTAGGTCATAAACTGTCATTTTCTGTAATGCACAATATACATTAATAATTGCCATTTTTATTTCTTAATTCGTAACTAAATGCATCAACTTTAAAGTTCATCATTAAAGTAGCTAATGAAATAATAAATTTTTTAATTTTTTAATGAAGTAATCAATTTCATGAGATCAGTCAATAAAGCACTGATAAACTGGACAATAATAATTATTAACAAAATCTAACATCCTTTCTATCATTGTAACCAAGGATTGTGATAACACAGCAAAGAGAGAAGTAATCAAGGGCTTTACAAAGCACACAAACACAGATAGATAAGTAATCAAAGTTACATCCACTATCATTAGTAATTAATGGATTCAAAAAGAGATTCAGTGGGAATGAAACAAATGCATGAATACATAAATACCTTACATCTTTGCAATATCCAAAAATATGTTTTCGTTGCGCTTCTGTGTCACATTTTATCATTACATTCATGGGTACTCTGCTTTTTTGATAAATACCTAACCAGCACAGTAAATACTTCATATGGGATTGACAACACTGTCACCGTTCCACTTCAGTTGGATTTGTCGATAAACACCCAGTCATCCGTGGCCTGCTGGGTAGGATGTCTGCACACACAGAGATGCTCTGGTGGAGTGGAAGAGGGGGGCTATGATGATTGCGCTGCGTGCCGCAGTACAGCTGTGGTGGTAATGTAGCATGGCCAGATGTCACTGTGCACTGCTCGATGGAAAACTCGTAAACTGTTGGATGACTGCTTAGTTCGGTGCAACGTTTTGGTGACAGTAAGGTAAAATGGCTGGTTGTTGCTGTGCATGGAGAATTTGTAAACTGTTGTATGTCACATTTTGTGATGTTGATTACTTCCCATGAGTCAGCAGCTTGCGTGCTCTGATGTAGTTAGTGTCACCAGGTTATGGTACCATGTAAACACAGAAAGAAAACATGCAACAGGATCACTTCACTTTAACAGATTATGCTGCAAAAAAAAAAAAAAGGGGGGGGGGGTGTAATCATCACACACATGCAGTACAGTTCAAAATGGTGCAGTGACCAATTTGGAGTACATCCACATTGTAGTAATTCCTAAAAAAATTGAGTTTGAAAACCATCATATGAGATATCACCTCATAAGTCATGGTTTACTTACAAGTACTTTGGCATGCATATCGAAAACTTCTTGTCATTCTTCTTGATGAGAAGCGGGCAAGTTACTTAAGTCTTCTACTTCCTCCTGAATTTTTGATATGACATCTCAAACTTCTTGTTCCTTTTCTTTGGGTGCATTATTTTTCATACATACTGGCGCTTCAATATCATTATCGGTTTTCTTCAGAATTGCACTAATTTCTAATCTGCAGACACGTTCGGGGTTCTCCTTTTCTTGCACTAAACCAGCGAAATTAACCTCCGATTTATCATCCCCATCACAAACACTTAAACATTCTGTTCCATAATCAATCTTATATCTTCTTTCTGCCAGCCAGTCGTTGCCAAAAATCTAGTCCACAGTCAAAGAATCAAGAATCAGTACCACCACATCAAAATGTCTGTCTCAAATCTTGCAGCTAATGAGTGCCTGTCCAGTAACAGTGTGACTTCTGTGCCCAGTTGCTGTAATGATATGTACACTATTGACAGGGAAAACTGGCACCTCTTCTATTCCACGAAGCTGTTCATATAAACTTGTAGACATCGCTGTAGTATCACAGCCAGTATCTAAAATTGCTGTAATTTTCTTACCACTTACACTAAGTTCAATCCTGGATTCAACACTTCATCTACATCATGTGTATATTCTCTCAATAGTTCAGCCCTAATATTATTTGTAGTCTCCTATTTGAACTGTTAGACTTTTCAGACATTTTGGAGCAGTCTCATCTGAAATTAATTATAGATTGCACGTTTTGTCAATGTCTGTCATCCGTATCTCTGAGTGGCGAACAATCCCCAACTCTTCCATCTTCTACTGTCTGTGGGTTATGCCCACCAAAATTATTTTCTCTCCTCTCAGTGTTTCGAATTTTGTCATCATTATGCCGATAAGTTCTCAATGTTCATCTCCACACGTCATTGTGTTGGTGTTGATTATCGTGTTGTTAGTCCCACAATTGACGCCTGTAATTATCTTGTCTCAGTGCATCATTTCATTGAAAATGTTGATTACGACGAGTCAAATCTTGCTTTGATCCTCTCGACATTCCTTCATTATTTATTTCTTCTAAATGATCAACAACTCATAATAATTCATCAAAAACATCCAATGCTTGCAACGTTGTTTCCCTACTTTCCATGGTAATTGCTTTTTCAAAATTATGATCAACTAATAGGATTGTCTGCTAACTATTGTGCTTCCAGTGTTTTTGAAGAAAGTCATGCATCAATCCCTCATGCCGAACATAATTATGTTTAGCAAATAATTTCTCTTGCTGAGAAAAACACTTTCAAAGTCTACAAATGTAGTATACTGGTCGGACACAAGATTTACCATATCTTACACAAGTATCGATGTTTTCTGATTCATTTTGAATTTGTACAAATACAACTTTAAATTGTTTCATGAAATCCACAAGATATAATCTTTTATATGAGACAAATTCTTTAAACTGCCCTTCATCAAGCACATTGTTAACAAGATTTTTACAATTACCTGTACCACGATTTTCTTGCATTAACATTTCTTTTTCCTTCCGGATAATGTTTGTATCTGCTGGGGTATGGGATATTCTTACATTCTTTCACTGTGCCTTCCTGTGTCTGTATTTTTGATTCTAGATCAGAACATTGTTGTTGCACACCTGATACTACTTTAATGACTGATTTCATATTTTCCTCACATGCAGTATGAGCTCGAACAACCTCATTATTTGTAACAGCATTGCTCAATAAAGCTTGTTTTACTACTTCGGTTTGTGAGTTGACTTGTTTCTGTATCTTAGTTACAGCTGCTCAGTTTTTTGACACTATGTTGTAACCTCATGCATAAACTGATTGTTTCTCATCAAGCGATTTCCTGCATTCCTGAGCAAAATTGTTAAACTGACTCAAAAACTCATTACGAAAATTCACTACTTTTCAGTCCAACATTTTGGCCAATTTTTTAATTTGTTCAGAGTTTTTGTTCAGATTGTGCTCATGATAATAGAGTTTCTTCAAAATCAGCATTCATTTTTTGTAAAAACTGCATCAGTATGTCCTCTCTTCCTGCAACCTCAACCCTATTGTTATCTGTTACTGCCACACATGGTTCAATGTTTACATTCATGTTTGTATTTTCACTTTCCGGGGCATCAACATTTTGAATTCTACCACATAGTTCTGATTCATTAACAAGATCCATATCACCACTGTTCTGATTAACATAGTCCTCTCCATCGATAACAGTAGCATTCACTGTTTGACTAGACATTGTTATTCAGTTGTCTACTGCATACACAAATTATAATTAAAGTGAGATTATCCACAGTCTGCCAATCTTTCCCTGCCCATTATTGCTCGTTGCTTGGAAGTCGAGGTGCTGCTAAAAATGTTTGATTCACTCACCACACATAGGTAGATGCTGCCGATCAGGCTTCTGATCCAAAGATTGTTGCAGGATGCAACATCCGTGTCATAGGTCTCCACGTATAATGTCTCTGTCGGTATTCCTCCAGGCATGCTATATTTGGTTGCAGTCACTCCTTACTTTTCCAACAAACTTTCCATGCAGTTAATCTTATTAAATAATTCCCACAGAGAGACTGTGATGACTGTTTCAAGTGATAACATCAGTTGTTAAGGGGTCATAAATTATAATTTATTCAAACACTCAGTAATCTTGATCTTCATAATAGAATACAAAGGGATGAACTGTGTCCTGTTTGTTTACCCAGTGGTGCCCTTGTAAAGGAATAGTTTTCAGGAAAGTCGGCAAGAATTAAGCATTCATCAACTGCCAAGGTTTGCTTTTTGCCTTTCAGAAATTTACCCTGAACTGTGGCAATAAAGTGATGTGTATTTTCAGGCTTTGAAGGTTAGCTATTAACACTTCAGATAACTCTTCTTGTGGTTTTGTAATTACCACTTTTTCCATTCTGTCTTGTGTCACCCATTGTTTGTATTGTGTATTGTCAGGCATCAAATTATCATCTTCATATTCTTCAAACACATCAAGTAAAGCTTGTGTGCCTCGACAGACTTGACATTTTCCCATGACCACACAATTGTAACTGTCAATATTCCAAACCAGAACTTCCAAAAGATCTTTATAGGCCAAATTCAGTGATAGTTCATTCAAATTATACAATATTAATCTTTTTGTCTCTGAACCTTAGTACCATTTTCTTTCACAGAAACAATATTTTTTATGAGGCATCAAATAGCTGTTATTGTCATCTTTGTGGAACCTAATAATCTTTTCGATCGTGTTTTCATTATGAAATTAGAACTTCCATGTGGTGTAGTGCAACTTTTCTTTTGAAATCGAACTTCCAAATGCTTTTTGACAGTAGTTGCCACTTTTCAGTTTTTGCATTCATTGCAAAAGGTCTTTTTTCTTCACTTAGTTTTTTTAATTTTACTAGCAGGCAATACACACAGTATTTCACAGGCTAAATCCACTTTTTTAATAGCTCGCTCTTGAATGACAACATTATTTATCTGAACTATCACTATCCCTTTCTTTGTTAGTGACAAATATCTTAGAATAACATGTTAGACACAATGACTATCCTAGTATTATACTGATAAAAGGGATTTTATTTTTAGAATAATGATCAAACGTTATTTCACCCAGACCTTTTGTTACAGGCTTATGTTTCTTAAAAGGTTCCAAGCAATACTGGCCAAAGGATGATGAAGTTTCTTTAAGAACTTAATTTCATGGTACTTGCAAGTTGAATTAACCTTTTGAGTCAACTTTTAAGTGAAACAACACTTTTTCTTCTTCACTGTAATCTTCAATTGAAGTAAAATGTCTTTAAGAAGCACTCCATACACACTTTTGTGGCAAGCTTCATTAATAAGAGCACCAGTAGAACACTGAGACTCCATGGTTAAACTGCACACCTCAAGAGCTCATTGTTAACTGTGTGTGAGTGAACAGATGTTGGTGGAAGAGGGAAGACAACACAAAGACTTGTACAGGTTTGTCTGTGAGCCTATACACACTTGCAGATCCTGTCTCCTAACCTGCTGAAACTTTCTGCAGAGGATTGTTTCAACAAATAACCATTCGTCACTTTAATTTCATGTGTTTTCGTGTGTTTAAATTATATAATTGATATACTTTATTCCTAAAAACAAATATGATGTGACTTACCGAACGAAAGTGCTGGCAGGTCGATAGAAACACAAACATACACATGAAATTCTAGCTTTCGCAACCAACGGTTGCTTCGTCAGGAAAGAGGGAAGGAGAGGGAAAGACGAAAGGATGTGGGTTTTAAGGGAGAGGGTAAGGAGTCATTCCAATCCCGGGAGCGGAAAGACTTACTTTAGGGGGAAAAAAGGACGGGTATACACTCGCGCACACACACACACACACATATCCATCCGCACATACACAGACACAAGCAGACATTTGTAAATGGTTGTGTCTGTGTATGTGCGGATGGATATGTGTGTATGTGCGAGTGTATACCCGTCCTTTTTTCCCCCTAAGGTAAGTCTTTCCGCTCCTGGGATTGGAATGACTCCTTACCCTCTCCCTTAAAACCCACATCCTTTCGTCTTTCCCTCTCCTTCCCTCTTTCCTGACGAAGCAACCATTGGTTGCGAAAGCTAGAATTTCATGTGTATGTTTGTGTTTGTTTGTGTTTCTATCGACCTTCCAGGACTTTCGTTCGGTAAGTCACATCATCTTTGTTTTTAGATATATTTTTCCCACGTGGAATGTTTCCCTCTATTATATTCATATACTTTATTCCACTATACCAGAGAAGGAAAGCTACTACTCACCATATGGCGGAGATGCTGATTCACGAAAGGCACAATAAAAAGATTCACACAATCAAAGCTTTCGGTCATTAAGGCCTTTGTCAGCAGTACACACACACACACACACACACACACACACACACACACAAGTCTGCAGTCTCAGAGAGCTGGAACTTGTAGTTTCAGCTCTCTGAGACTGCAGACGTGTGTGTGTGTGTGTGTGTGTGTGTGTGTGTGTGTGTGTGTGTGTGTGTGTGTGTGTGTGTGTACTGCTGACAAAGGCCTTAATGACCTAAAGCTTGGATTGTGTGAATCTTTTTATTGTGCCTATCGCGACTCAGCATCTCCACTATATGGTGAGTAGCAGCTTTCCTTCTCTGGTATTGTTTCATTCCATCCTGGGTTTTCCATTGTTTGATATGCTTTATTCCTGTAGTCCAAATATTGCAGATATTAAGAAATGTAATTTTGACTCATGTTTGTAATTTTCTTTTTTCGAACATCCCATTGAATCTCAGAGATGAAATTTATACTGAAGTGTGATATCATAAAGGTCTATTGTGTGTTTAATTTTCAGATTTTTATCTGGCCCCTTAACAAAGATATTGCAAGCCAAAGAAAGTAAAAATTCAAAAAATCTGTTTTTTTTTAATAGAAATAGTGTATTTTTTTTTAGTGTAAGCTTCTCACCATTGATACTCTGTAAAAAGTAAGCATACTGCATAGCGTAATACTGCAAATATTAAGGCTGAGAAATTACCCCTTCTTTGGAAAAATACTTTCCAAAAATCGAGCTTTTTAAGTTTGCAACCATTGACTTAGAACCATTAACATATATTAAGGAATACATTCAGCTAGTTGAGTATGGCTTTAATTTATAGTACAGTGTGTGATGAACTAAATGTTTCTGATTTTAAAGGCCTGCGGCAACTCAACACTGAATAATTAAAAAAACTCAGAAGCTTACAAGATTCTTTTGTAATGATAGGGGTTTTAGATGTATACTTCCAAAGCCACGAACCCTGTCTTCATGGTGACCAATGACCATTACATCTCTGTCATTGACACTATTCATAGAGAGATTCTATGTTCCATTCCCACACAGCAACTGCTGGTGTCTCTACGCTTACTTTTGCTTCAACACCTCAGTTTGTACTTTCATGCAGTGCCCATAGATATCAAGTTAGCATTTTTACAACTAATTTTATTGGTTGTTCATGGATGTCTGTAATTATCTTTTGCAAATGTAAATTAATTACCACTATGGCCAACTGACATTTATGTAATCTTTTATCATTTTATTTTATTTTTATCTAGATTGCTATTTAAAGTTTTCACATACGCTATCATTGTATGTTAAGCACTACTGGCTTCCAATGAAATCACGCAGCAGATGAGGGGCGGAGCTTTCCCCTTTATACCACATATTGTTTTGACACTATTTAGCAGTGGCCAGAAGTGTCTTCCAACACTTGTCAGTGCTCTGCTAATTGTCTGTGCTCACCATTTAATGGCATAAAAACTTTTTTATTCTATTAACAGTATAAGGAAAAAGATAGATTGCTACTCTCCGTAAAGATGACATGCTGAGTCGCAGACAGGCACAACCAAAAGATTGTTACACATCTAACTTTCGGCCGAAGCCACTTGGACCGGAACTGTCGAAGATGGCGGTCATGTGGGCATGAGCTGTGCTCGCTTGTGTTAATGTATGTTCGTGTGTTTTTCTAAAGAGGGCTTTGTGTGAAAGCTAAATGTGTGACAGCCTTTTCATTGTGCCTGTCTATGTTCGTGTGTTTCTTTTTCTAAAAAGGGCTTTGTGTGAAAGCTAAATGTGTGACAGCCTTTTCATTGTGCCTGTCTGCAAATTGGCGTGTTATGTTAATGGTGAGTAGCAATCTATTTTTTCCTTATATATTGATATCCCAACCGGGAATTTCTATTTTATTGTGATCATATTTCTGTATTTTTTGTGGAGATGGATTGTATGATTTTGGTACATGTTACGCTGTAAGGAGAACTACGTTCGTGCATTCCAGTGGCATGTTCTGACGAGGATGTAGATATGATCGAAACTGATTACCATTGACTCGTGTTTTTTTAACTTTTAATAACAATTTGTGATCAACATTGTTATTCTTTCAAATTATCTGATCCAATCAATGCTTTCCAATACTGTTTTCAAAAATTATTAATATTTGTGAGTGAAACAAAAAAGAGTAATGTTTTACATATTTACTGTGTGATTCATAAAAGTATGTAAATATACTGAGATTATTATGAGTAGAAATTACTCCTATTCTTTAGTTATATTCACAGCAATTTGCACAAAAAGGGATAAGAATATTTATGCACACTTCCATCAATTTGAAAGACAGTGTCATCTGTTAATCTTTGTAGTTAACCATCTAATGAAAATAATTTTTTGTGTCTCGTGTTAAAGTGTCCAAAATATTCATTTCCTTTACATTCATTAATTGTAATTTCTAAGTTTGAAACATTTAATAGTAAATTTTTGTTTAAAATTTTCTAGAAGAGCAGCCACAAGAAAAAGAAGGATAAAAAGCAGAAGAAAAAGAAGAAGAAGAAAGAAAGTTCCAGCAGTTCATCAAGTTCTGATGATGAGGTAGCAGTGGAGCAGTGGGTTGAAAAGAATAGTAAGTGCCCATTGAGTTAGTGACAGATGGAAAACTCGTATATAAGTTAGCACCATTTTCACAACATGTTCATTGTTTTATTATATACATATTTGCGAGGCAATCATTTCTTTAGTTTAAAACAGTCAGGGAATATGAAAGGCCACCAAAAATAAGGATATGGGTTAATTTAAGTCTGAAAAAAAGGCAAATTATTATTCTTGTGTGAAAAATATATTGCTCAAAAGATAAGGGGAACGTGATTTTAGGCATTTGCCATACTCCATTGAGCAATAATATTAAGGACTGGGTAAGTTACCAAATTATACCTTTATCTTTTACAAATTAAGTACACAGTAAAACATCATTACATCCTTAATTGTTCACATAAAAAGTACAGAAATGTCCTATAGGTGTCGAAAACAAAATGGAAACAATCATTCATCCCATCGATGTTGGTGCATTTCATTGGAATTTGAGAGCTTCAATAGCGTGTATGCCTCTGTGATCATTTGCCTATGCCTGACACCTATGTGGCATGCTCCATATGTCTACAGAGGTCTCTCTGTGGTATCAGTTCCCATTCTTCAGTCTACAGACGTTAAGGTAACCTCTGGCGTGCCACAGGGGAGTGTTATGGGACCATTGCTTTTCACAATATATATAAATGACCTAGTAGATAGTGTCGGAAATTCCATGCGGCTTTTCGCGGATGATGCTGTAGTATACAGAGAAGTTGCAGCATTAGAAAATTGTAGCGAAATGCAGGAAGATCTGCAGCGGATAGGCACTTGGTGCAGGGAGTGGCAACTGTCTCTTAACATAGACAAATGTAATGTATTGCGAATACATAGAAAGAAGGATCCTTTATTGTATGATTATATGATAGCGGAACAAACACTGGTAGCAGTTACTTCTGTAAAATATCTGGGAGTATGCGTGCGGAACGATTTGAAGTGGAATGATCATATAAAATTAATTGTTGGTAAGGCGGGTACCAGGTTGAGATTCATTGGGAGAGTGCTTAGAAAATGTAGTCCAACAACAAAGGAGGTGGCTTACAAAACACTCGTTCGACCTATACTTGAGTATTGCTCATCAGTGTGGGATCCGTACCAGATCGGGTTGACGGAGGAGATAGAGAAGATCCAAAGAAGAGCGGCGCGTTTCGTCACAGGGTTATTTGGTAACCGTGATAGCGTTACGGAGATGTTTAATAAACTCAAGTGGCAGACTCTGCAAGAGGGGCGCTCTGCATCGCGGTGTAGCTTGCTCGCCAGGTTTCGAGAGGGTGCGTTTCTGGATGAGGTATCGAGTATATTGCTTCCCCCTACTTATACCTCCCGAGGAGATCACGAATGTAAAATTAGAGAGATTAGAGCACGCACGGAGGCTTTCAGACAGTCGTTCTTCCCGCGAACCATACGCGACTGGAACAGGAAAGGGAGGTAATGACAGTGGCACGTAAAGTGCCCTCCGCCACACACCGTTGGGTGGCTTGCGGAGTATGGATGTAGATGTAGATGTAGCCCGTGTAAGATCTTGAAGAGTCTGTGGGGGAACAGGATGACTACAAACCTTTCTGCCAAGCATATCCTGCATATGGATATTAAGGTCAGGACTCACTGCCAGTCATTCCATTACTTCATTGTCCAGGCTTTGACAGACTTCCCTGGTGATGCACACCGCATAGGCCCTGGTATTATATATGCCACCACATGGTTAACAGAATCTGTTAGATGTACTGCCTGGTGGTAACCCAGTCATGGATCACAACAGTATCTTGTGGCTGTCAAAACTGAAGCTTCCCCGCATCATCACAGAACATTGGAAATTTGTCAATTTCCTAGACAGTGTTTGGCAGATATCACTCACTATGGGGTCTCTGCGCCCACCTGAACATGGCCGTCACCTTGCATCAGAGGATATCTGGACTCCCCTGTGAATAACATGTTTTGCCACTGATGACGTTGCTGGTATAAATGGGAACGTCAGAACTGAAGGTGAGCTGCAAGGTGTTGTCGTGTCAAGTGGGGCACTCGAACAGGACATCTGGGTAATAAGGTCCTTTCTCATAACTTGTTCATTACAGGTCTGATCTGACACAGTGGTTCCAGTGGCTGTTCTGAGATCATGCTCTGTGGCATCCATGTGATGCTGCAGCGCAGAGGTGGCCAGATATCGGCCTTCATTTGGGGTTATAACGGGGGTCTCTGACACTGTAATGCATTACACATCAAATACATGGTGAATTATTTTAATTGTTGCCTACATTGAAAGCAAAGAACTCAAGCCATGCAATATGTCCACAGGTACTGCTGGTATCGAAATAGATTTAATGTTCCGGACATTGAGACACCTGTTTCCATAATTCTTTTGAACAGTTGAAATTCCCAATTTTAATTTTTGGCATAAATTCAGTTATTATTTCCTGCACGTGCTTCTTGAAGAAATGCTCTTAACATAAAAATTGGTGATGGAATTAAATTTTATTCCTAAGCTCACCACATAAATGATGCCAGAAAAGACTCCAGTTATGACTCGAGTTTACTTAAAGGAAAAATTTGGCTGTTTACTAATTCAACTGTTAATTTTGTGTCACCTCTCGGTACACTTATAAGTCAAAACAGTGTTACCACTGCTCCTGCGATGATGGATGCCACCTGGTGGCATTGCAGGCACGTGACATGATAGCAAAAGTATGTAAGCAGAGCAGGCACGGACGAGGGATCATGCTAGCGAAGATATGGGCTGCAAATGGGGAAATCCATTGAGACAAGTGGGTTTGACAAAGGGCAGATTGTTATTACTCAGAGATTATTACTCAGATCCCGTGAATGAGTATCTCAAAAATGGCAAAGCTGGTCGAATGTTCGCATATTACTGTCGTGAGCACATATGGAAAGAGGTAGAAGGACAGTGAATATACCAGTATGTGCTTGCTAAATGGTTTGACGACCACAACTCTTCACAGAATGTGGGATTTGGAGGCTTGTCTGCTCTGTGAAGTAGGATAGATGGTGACCTCTGGTATCTCTGCTGAAAGAGCACAATGCTGGTGTACACACAAGTGTTTGTAGCACACCGTTTAGCACATAGTTTGTCATACAATTTTGAGCATGGAGTTCTGCATCATTAATTACGATTGCAGTGAGCATGGGACCATCAGGATTCGACCATCGATCAATGGAAATGTGTCAGTGCTTTGGGTGAATAAAATTTTTGCTAAAAAACGTCAGTGGCCATCTCCACGAATGCTGTCATCAAGTTTAGTGGCAGCTTGAAATGTGCAGCACACCACGGACAGCCTGTAGACTAGTGGGAGCAATACTATTTCATGGGTGACATTCTCCTGCGCTTGCATGAGACCTATGGTAGTAGTCGAAGACATGCTGACAGCTGTGAAACACCTGCATCACTTCATGCTATATGTATTCTCCAATGGCGATGTCATCTTTCAGCAGTATAATTGCCTATGTCTCAGAGCCAGAGCCTTGATACAGTGGTCTGAGGTGTATTCTAGTGAACTCACATTGGTGTCTCAGCGATCAGGTTCTCCTGATGTAAATCTTACGAAACCCATCTTGGTTGCTATTGGGCCCCATCACTGCGTAAACAAGTCAGCGGTTCGTTATTAATGCAAATGACATGGCCTGTGTATAGACATCTAATGCCACATACCTCCACAAACCTACCAACAAGCTGCCGGATCCTTGATACAGAGAATCAGTGATTTATTTCATTCCAAAGGAGGACAAACAAGTAATTCAGCAGGTGGTTATTATGTCTGTCTTGGCTCATCAGTGTAAGTGCACACACTTTGTGTGTGTTCATGGCACATGAATGACTGCAGCACACATACAACTAATTCTTATTTCAATGTAACTAATTCTCGTATTGTAAAATTTTAATGATTCTCCAGCACATTCTACTTCCTTCACCTACAATCAATTAAATTTTCATAATTCACGTATTATATCCTCAAACATATTCTACTACCAGTACCGTAGTCTGTTGTTGTTGAGAGTTCCAAAGGTAGAAATAGACAATGATTGATTGATAATGGGGAAGGAATACAATAGAAGATGAATGTTTGGCTCTGGGAGATGAAATAGTGATGGCAGCAGAGGATGAAATTGTCAAAAAGACAAAGGTCCTAGTAGAAATCTCTGGATAAGGCTGGAGATATTGAATTAAAATGAAAGTAGAAAATATAAAAATGCATGTCAAGAAGGCAAAAAGGAATACAAACGTCTAAATTGTGGAATTGTCAGAAAATGAAAAATGTCTAAGCAGTAATGGTTAGAGGATGAATACAAGGCTGCAGAAGCATGCATGACTATGGGAAACACAGATGTGGCCTATACCAAATTTAAAGATACCTTTGGAGGAAAGAGAAGTACTTGTATGAATATTGAGAGCTCATATTTATGTGAATCTATCTTTATCTGTATATACTATAAACAATTGAGGACTCAATCTGAGCAGCTGTCTTAGAGGGCTTGCAGATGATGCTGTCATTTATTGTCTAGTAAAGTCATCAGAAGATCAAAACCAACTGCAAAACAATTTAGAAAAGATATCTGTAGGGTGCAAAAAATGGCAATTGACTCTAAATAATGAAAAGTGTGAAGTAATTCATATGAGTGCTAAAAGGAATCCATTAAACTTTGATTACACAATAAATCGATCAGATCTAAAGGCTGGAAATTCAGCTAAATACTTAGGAATTACGATTATGAACAACTTAAATTGCAAAAAATTGTGGAGAAGGTGAACCAAAGGCTGCAATTTATTGGCAGAACTCTTAGAAGATGCAACAGATCTACTGAAGAGACTGCCTACACTACACTTGTCCAACTTCTTGAGGAGTACTGCACAGTGTGGAGTCCTTACCAGATAGGACCAACGGAGAAAATCGAGAAAATTCAAAGAAGAGCAACCCGTTTTGTATTATCAAGATATAGAGGAAAGTGTGTCATGGATGCGAGACAGGATTTGGGGTGGACATCATTAAAACAAAGCTGTTTCTAGTTGTGGCGGGATCTTCTCATGAAATTTCAGTCACCAAATTTCTCCTCCCAGTGTGAAAATATTTTGTTGACGCCATAGGGAGAAACGATCATCATAATAGAAGAAGTGAAATCAGATCTCGCCTGAGAAGATATAGGTGTTCATTTTTTCTGAGTGCTGTTAGAGAATGGAATTATAGAGAACTATTGTGAAGGTGGGTCAATGAATCCTCTGCCAGGTACATAAGTATAATTTGCAGAGTATTAATGTAAATGTAGATGTAGATTAATCAAGGACTATGCAAAGAAGTGAAAGCTGAAAGGTGGAAGGAATATGTAGGGGCTCTACAAGGCAAACAAACTTGGAGAGAATTTTACAGAAAGAGAAGGGGAAGTAAATGAAGATGAAATGGGGGTATGGTATTGTGAGAATAATCTATGGTATTGTGAGAATAATGTGGTGGAGTCTCTTTGGGCTTGCTGTTGGATCCTAAAATCAACGCGATTCAATATTTTGGTGATCCAACTGATCACCATCTTCAGGAGAATATGCTTCTGCTGCTGAGTTCTCAGCAGCAGAAGTAGCATTCTCCTGAAGAATACCGATTTACATTCTGGTCTGACCTGCCGGAGCTGGTGGTCATGTGGGCATGAGGTGTGCTTGCTTGTGTGAATGGATGGTATGTGTTTCTCTTTCTTTTTCTGATGAAGGCTGTGGCTGAAGCTAATGTGTAAGTGTCTTTTAATTGTACCTGTCTGCAACTTAACGTGTTATCATTACAGCAAGGAATTTATGTAATTTAACTTGTTGTCTTTTACGTAACTGTAAAAGTGTACACTGTAGTATAAATAATAACAGTGGGGAAAATGCTCCTATCGGAGTATAAGATAGACTAATATACTCATGATTAAAAGTCTGTGACTGAAAAACAGGGGACCAGCTGCCTCATTCTACCTTCATCAGCACCTATAAAATTTTTCTCAAAAATTTTTGCATTCAAACATGTTCATACTCTTGTTAAGATGCAGTTCATCTTTCATTCCCACGAGCTCCCCTAACTGAAACTTGCTCACACCCACTAGTCCATCACTGTAAGTCGCTCATACCCATCTATTCCCACGTACCCATTCTCTCTCACTCATTCAGCCAAAGTCATTGTCATATCCTTTTGTGTCTCTCTCCAACTGTCACTACACCCTGTCTCACAACTAAAGTCTCCTTCGTTCTGTTGTGATATGTCACAGTCTCTCTCTCTCTCTCTCTCTCTCTCTCTCTCTCTCTCTCTCTCTCTCTTACTGCTACCACCTCATTCATTCATTCCCACTGCTACTGTCTCTTCTCACTGTCACTGTCTCTCTCTTCCTTGCTGTCATTGTCATAGGCTCGATCTCTCATTATCACTGGCTCTCACCCACTTCCACTTTCTCCTTCTCTTTATTCCTGTCCCACTGGCACCATCACCTTCACTCCTTTCCTAGCATTGTTCTATCACTATCAACTAAGTTCCAGTGCCACTGTTTTCTTCTCTTTCTCTCATATTGCCATTATCTCCTTCACTCGCTCTATACCACAGCCACTGTGTACCATCTTCCTACATTTATTACTTTTTCGTCTCTCTCCTGCTGCCACTCTCTCCTTCACTCTCATCATAAAAAAGTATGAATATGTGTGCGTGCAGAATCTGGGAAAATTTTTAAGCGTGCCAAGGAACGTAGAATGAGGCAACTGGTACCCCATTTGTCAGCCGGAGTCTTTTAACAGGATTATATTTGCTATTTCTGTGCTCTGATAGGAGCATTTTTCTGATGCTTCACGTCATTTCCCTGGTAAAGCAGGGAACGTCACTCATGTAGAAGGAACTTATCATCAGTAAAATTTTGATAGTTTACTTATGTGAAACAGAAATAATGCAAAACTAATTTTACACCTCAGCCAGGATTTTACTTGCACAAAAATTTTGCTTTTGCTTCAGTACTGTAACACGGGGTTCCCAGAACCCTTCTGATGATAATGGAGACACTTTAAGAATATTTCTGTGTGCTATGTCACTTTATAAACTATGTTTTTGCCTCACGCATTTGTGTTTTATGTGTAAAAGTAGGGTAACTGTGAACCTCTGTACCTCAGAAGTGGACAAAGACATCAAGTAAATTTTCAATGTTGTTCGAGATTGATGTATTAAGAATACACCTTAAAAATTTCAGCCATTTGCTGCATGGCCATTGTGGAATCTGCAGCATGGTTTTGGTGCGAAAAAATGGTAAAAATGATTAGTTTTGGGGTTCTCTAAGCAGCTGCTCAAGAACTAACAAAGATTTTTGATAAAGAGAAGACGGCACTTGTAGGTAAATGCCTTGCCTCAAACCGGATTTTATGTGTAGAAGTGGGATGAAATTGCATCTCTGAATCAAATAAATATATCATTAGAGTTTTCGAGGCTCTTGGAGATCAGGATCTTAGGAGTATATAGTAAAGATATCAATCACTTGCTGTGCATAGCCATCCTGGAATCTGCAGTTCAGTTTTTCTATTAAAAGGTGCTAAGAATTTTTTTTTCTTTTCTTTTGTGTGGGGGTGGGGGGTTTCTGAACAACTGCCCATGAACTAATGGTGCCTCCAGAGCTGCTTAATGCCCACAATAGACTACATCCAATGCAAGAAGAACCAAATGATTTATTCCATTTGGCTAAGGAGGAAGATTGTGTGATATTCATACTTTGACCCTGTCCTGTAGAATAGTCACACAAACACAATCCTTCTGTTGGGAGTAGAAATGGTCCCAAGCCCCAGGGAAATCCAAAACAGTTGACCTTACCTGTCCATCACCAAGAGAACCCGAGATATGAGCCCCAGAAGAATTCCAAATGTGCAACTTTTTGGAACTTGTTAGGTATAGCATGCTGTCGAATGCATACCGATAGTATGTTTTCAATTTTGGTGCTGCTTCCTTCTCTGGGTGTGTATGTTGGTACTGATTTCAAAAAATTGTGAAATAAAGTGTTTTATTTTATAAATGTTCCATCAGCATACCTTTTTCTCATTTGCAGAAGCAGATGGGTCAGGCAGTGATGATGAAGATGGAATAGTGGGCCCTGTACAGAAACAGCATGTGACCCTGTCACAGAAAGATTATGGTAAAGCCTTGTTACCTGGAGAAGGAGCAGCCATGGCTGCTTATGTTGCTGAAGGCAAACGAATACCTCGTAGAGGAGAAATTGGTCTAACTTCTGATCAGATAGCTTCCTTTGAAGCTGTTGGCTATGTAATGAGTGGTAGCAGGTCTGTATTTTCTAAAGACAGTCTTTTTCTTTCAGAGCTTTTTATTTATTGTCTTTTACATTCAACTATCTAAATCTCAATAGCTCTAAGGAGTACAACATATTTCTAAAAGCAGTTACCATTGGCTAGTTACAATTTGTTTTGAAACATGCCATTATTGATTTTGAAATCATGGCATCTGGAGAGATCTTTTTTGCTGTTTGTTAATAAGTATTAACATGTACTGTTGTTAAAACTCTAGTGACATGGTATATTACTGCAAAACAAGATTTAAGTTACCTAAATTGAAATCAGCATCAATGTTTAGAACATTATAAAAATATAGCTGTGCTTTATCTCTTACCAAATACAATTCCAGATGTTGATGAGCATAATGAGTGTGTGTGAGTTTATAAAAAGCAATAGGATGCAGACTATCTTAGTTCGTACTAGCAGCAGGATTGTTGTAATGCAATTAGAAGTTAAACAAAGTAAATGAGTGGCTGTTCTTTCTCACACATTATAACTCCATTACACTACTTTGTTTTACTGAGGTCATGCAAGATGAAGCAGTTGCACTGGCTTATAGAGTGAATACACACCCTGAAAGAAATTTTGGCAGGTACTATACATCCTTCAAGTGTGCATGAGAGTGTACACTCATGGACATTTAAATATGCTTACCTGTACTAATACATCGCATCCCCTTCCCTTGATGTTGGCTGTGTGGCGTGTTCCCTGACACCAAGGGTATTGTGGATGGGGGGAGAGGGTGGGGGAGAGCTTGATCAGAGGCTATTTAACATCCATCCACATCTCATGGAGATTGGTCAGCACTCAGTGCTGACTGTGAGACACATGTACCTCAAACAGTGGCACCCCAGATATTCTCACTGTGAATGAGGTCACCTGTGGGCCTCACAAGCACCAACATTTCTGTTGTAGTGTACCTCCAACCATTCCGTCATAATTTGTGAGTGATGGGGTGACATATTTTGTTGCTGAGGACCCTGTAGGAGTACAAATGGATACACATAATTCGGCATCGGTACCTGTGCTGCTCTTCATTGAGACACACTGGTAGATGTATCAGGAGTCCTACTTCATCTGATTTAATCATCTCCCACACACTAATAACCTCATCACCTACCTGAGCAGCACTTGATCATCAAGTGAAACACATTCTCGTGTATTTTTTACATATGGGTACTCTACTGCAGGTATGTACTACAACTATCAGTACGGGTGACATTTTCCCTTGTTCCAAGCACCATATTGTGGTAAGCCTTTGCACATGTACCATTTGATGAGTGTTGAGCAGAATGGAGTGTGGAGTGGCGGTTTATGAACTCCATGGAATGGTCACTCTAGATGATATGGCTATGCCAGTCGTCGTCACCCAACATTAAAATGGCTGTCTACCAGTTGTTAGAAACCACCATAGCAAATGGCAATTTCTGTTGTGAATACATTGCTGCCTAACTAGGCATACTTGTGGTACACCTTTGACACAATGGCATGTGAAACCCACTGCTTGCATGGCCTTATTACAATGTTTGTGTTCTTAAACCAGGGGGCTACAACAAAGTGGTTGGATGAAATTAGAATGATTGGATTTTTACATCTGTTCCAGAAGCTTGTCTTAGCTCAAGTGAGCATATTTCAGATGAGCTGCAGTGCTCACTACAATAACAATTGGATTGTTTCCAATCTTGCACAAGAGTAGTGTGCAATAGCAGGATGAGATGTACCTACCCATAGTATGTACACAACAACAGCTTCAGATAACATCTTTTCTTTATGCTGCCACTATCAGAGCCATCAGTCGTTTGACATTCACTTCTGAATAAAAGCCAAAACATTTCTAATGTTATTTGCCTGTGTTCCATTAGGTTGTAGTCACAATCTTTTTCTATACATTGTGATTTAGTAAAAGCTTGCTTGATCTATGTACCATGCACTTATCTCTATAAATGTCCCACATACATCCATTTCATACATATTACGGGTATATCTATGTATTGCATGTTTCTTGATTTGTTTGGTTGTTTTCACAACATATATCTCTTCATTGGTCTTTGAGCAATCCATATTTTTTTAACGATTACTGTATTTAAATTAAATGTCACTTTGCTATGAGTCAAAACTAGTAAAACACATTGATTGTAGACTTTCACTTTCAGAATGTTGGAACCTTCTTTATGTACCCAGTAATTGCAATGTAATGTATGTCAAACCAGTAATACTAAGGAGTGGAAACCAATAAGTAAACACTGTGGATTTGAATATCCAATTCAGTTAATGATTTCACTTTTGTATTCATTATTCCCCCCCCCCCCCCCCCCACCCCCCCACCCCGGACCTTGCCGTTGGTGGGGAGGCTTGCGTGTCTCAGCGGTACAGATAGCCGTACTGTAGGTGCAACCACAATGGAGGGGTATCTGTTGAGAGGCCAGACAAACGTGTGGTTCCTGAAGAGGGGCAGCAGCCTTTTCAGTAGTTGCAGGGGCAACAGTCTGGATGATTGACTGATCTGGCCTTGTAACACTAACCAAATCGACCTTGCTGTGCTGGTACTGCGAATGGCTGAAAGCAAGGGGAAACTATAGCAGTAATTTTTCCCGAGGGCATGCAGCTTTACTGTATGGTTAAATGATGATGGCGTCCTCTTGGGCAAAATAGTCCCCCATTCGGATCTCCGGGTGGGGACTACTCAAGAGGACGTCGTTATCAGGAGATAGAAAACTGGCGTCCTATGGATCGGAGCGTGGAATGTCAGATCCCTTAATCGGGCAGGTAGGTTAGAAAATTTAAAAAGGGAAATGGATAGGTTAAAGTTAGATATAGTGGGAATTAGTAAAGTTCGGTGGCAGGAGGAACAAGACTTCTGGTCAGGTGAATACAAGGTTATAAACACAAAATCAAATAGGGGTAATGCAGGAGTAGGTTTAATAATGAATAGGAAAATAGGAATGCGGGTAAGCTACTACAAACAGCATAGTGAACGCATTATTGTGGCCAAGATAGACACGAAGCCCACGCCAGTGTGCGAATTGCAGGGGGGGATTTCACCCCCTCTGCATCAGACCATCCCCTCCTCTGGTTTTAGTTCATGCGTCCCAACCTGGGATGTTTATTTCCCAAGCACTGGAGTAATATTTTACATATAATTTAAATTTGTGGAGCCGAATACTGAAAGTTTTTAGTAAGTCTTACTATTAATACTATTAATAAAAAAATGGTTCAAATGGCTCTGAGCACTATGGGACTCAACTGCTGTGGTCATTAGTCCCCTAGAACTTAGAACTACTTAAACCTAACTAACCTAAGGACATCACAAACATCCATGCCCGAGGCAGGATTCGAACCTGCGACCATAGCAGTCGCACGGTTCCGGACTGCGAGCCTAGAACTATTAATAGGTTTCAGTTTTCTATCATCAGAATAAGTACAGCTTTTCACAAATGTGCCTCTACTTTTTGAATTCCCCTCGTATACCTGTATGTAGAGGATTTTGTAAATAAGCTTTACCTATAATGTACTTTTAAAGATATGACAAGGGATGGCTTTTCTGATAGTGCATATGCGTGAATAGTGAGTTTCGGCATTAACATCTATTTATAAATAGCTATTTAACCATGCGTAACGCCACGGTCCAGGCTGGTAACATATATAATTCTAATAACCCCCGAAGACATCCCCCCCCCCCCCACTGGTAAAAGTACAAATCGCACCCTGGCCCACGCCCACTACAGTAGTACAAGTTTATATGCCAACTAGCTCTGCAGATGACGAAGAAATTGAAGAAATGTATGATGAAATAAAAGAAATTATTCAGATAGTGAAGGGAGATGAAAATTTAATAGTCATGGGTGACTGGAATTCGTCAGTAGGAAAAGGGAGAGAAGGAAACATAGTAGGTGAATATGGATTGGGGGTAAGAATTTTGCACAGAGCACAACTTAATCATAGCTAACACTTGGTTCAAGAATCATAAAAGAATGTTGTATACATGGAAAAAGCCTGGAGATACTAACAGGTTTCAGATAAATTATATAATGGTAAGCCAGAGATTTAGGAACCAGGTTTTAAATTGTAAGACATTTCCAGGGGCAGATGTGGACTCTGACCACAATCTATTGGTTATGAACTGTAGATTAAAACTGAAGAAACTGCAAAAAGGTGGGAATTTAAGGAGATGGGACCTGGAAAAACTGAGTAACCAGAGGTTGTACAGAGTTTCAGGGAGAGCATAAGGGAACAATTGACAAGAATGGGGGAAAGAAATACAGTGGGAGAAGAATGGGTAGCTTTGAGGGATGAAGTAGTAAAGGCAGCAGAGGATCAAGTAGGTAAAAAGACGAGGGCTAGTAGAAATCCTTGGGTAACAGAAGAAATACTGAATTTAATTGATGAAAGGAGAAAATACAAAAATGCAGTAAATGAAGCAGGCAAAAAGGAATACAAACGTCTCAAAAATGAGATCGACAGGATGTGCAAAATGGCTAAGCAGGGATGGCTAGAGGACAAATGTAAGGATGTAGAGGCTTATCTCACTAGGGGTAAGATAGATAATGCCTACAGGAAGATTAAAGAGACCTTTGGAGATAAGAGAACCCCTTGCATGAACTTCAAGAGCTCCCATGGAAACCCAGTTCTAAGCAAAGAAAGGAAAGCAGAAAGGTGGAAGGAGTATATAGAGGGTCTATACAAGCGCGATGTACTTGAGGACAATATTATGGAAATGGAAGAGGATGTAGATGAAGATGAAATGGGAGATACGATACTGCGTGAAGAGTTTGACAGAGCACTGAAAGACCTGAGTCGAAACAAGGCCCCGGGAGTAGACAACATTCCATTAGAACTACTGACAGCCTTGGGAGAGCCAGTCCTGACTAAACTCTACCGTCTGGTGAGCAAGATGTATGAGACAGGCAAAATACCCTCAGACTTCAAGAAGAATATAATAATTCCAATACCAAAGAAAGCAGGTGTTGACAGGTGTGAAAATTACCGAACTATCAGTTTAATAAGTCACGGGTGCAAAATACTAATGCGAATTCTTTACAGACGAATGGAAAAACTAGTAGAAGCCGACCTCGAGGGAAGATCTGTTTGGATTCCGTAGAAATATTGGAACACGTGAGGCAATAATGACCTTACAACTTATCTTAGAAGCTAGATTAAGGAAAGGCAAACCTACATTGCTAGCATTTGTAGACTTAGAGAAAGCTTTTGACAATGTTGACTGGAATACTCTCTTTCAAATTCTGAAGGTGGCAGGGGTAAAATACAGGGAGCGAAAAGCTATTTACAATTTGTACAGAAACCAGATGGCAGTTATAAGAGTCGAGGGACATCAAAGGGAAGCAGTGGTTGGGAAGGGAGTGAGACAAGGTTGTAGCCTCTCCCCGATGTTATTCAATCTGTATACTGAGCAAGCAGTGAAGGAAACAAGAGAAAAATTTGGAGTAGGTATTAAAATCCATGGAGAAGAAATAAAAACTTTGAGGTTCGCCGATGACATTGTAATTCTGTCAGAGACAGCAAAGGATCTGGAAGAGCAGTTGAACGGAATGGACAGTGTCTTGAAAGGAGGATATAGGATGAACATCAACAAAAGCAAAACAAGGATAATGGAATGTAGTCGAATTAAGTTGGGTGATGCTGAGGGAATTAGATTAGGGAATGAGACAAAGTAGTAAAGGAGTTTTGCTACTTGGGGAGCAAAATAACTGATGATGGTCGAAGCAGAGAGGATATAAAATGTAGACTGGCAATGGCAAAGAAAGCATTTCTGAAGAAGAGAAATTTGTTAACATCGAGTATAGATTTAAGTGTCAGGAAGGCGTTTCTGAAAGTATTTGTATGGAGTGTACCCATGTATGGAAGTGAAACATGGACGATAAATAGTTTGGACAAGAAGAGAATAGAAGCTTTCAAAATGTGGTGCTACAGAAGAATGCTGAAGATTAGATGGGTAGATCACATAACTAATGAAGAGGTATTGAATAGAATTGGGGAGAAGAGGAGTTTGTGGCACAACTTGACTAGAAGAAGGGATTCGTTGGTAGGACATGTTCTGAGGCATCAAGGGATCACAAATTTAGCATTCGAGGGCAGCGTGGAGGGTAAAACTCGTAGAGGGAGACCAAGAGATGAATACACTAAGCAGATTCAGAAGGATGTAGGTTGCAGTAGGTACTGGGAGATGAAGAAGCTTGCACAGGATAGAGTAGCATGGAGAGCTGCATCAAACCAGTCTCAGGACTGAAGATAACAACAACAACAGCAACATTCATTATTTTGATGACTGTTCTAGTGGTCTTACATGTGCTTGCAGCACTTGGTGAAGACAATTTAGTCAGTCAGAAACCTTTTTTCTGCTATTGCTGTTACATCTATAAATGGGAAATATTATTACTGTCCTAAATGGGTGACGCGTCAAAAACTTGGAACTGTAACTTTTCTTATGTAATTTTGTAGGTGAGGCATTGGATATTACTAATTGGGTGTTGCAAATATAAAGTGTGCCATAGTAGACTTCTTGCTTTGGTAACTATTGTCAACGTAATACTAATGGTATCCTATCTCTTTACTATCTACTATCTGCTATGATCTGCTACTATTCTCTTTACTGATGATAAAAGATCTAAATTATTTATTTATTTGTACATGAGGAAGACTGGAAACTCCACAACTAAGTAAAAGAAAGAAAATTCTTGCAACTGGTATGGCAATATTTAAAATCTCAATTATTTCTGTTGCTTGCCAGCTATTGAGTTAGTTGTCTAAGACTAATGTAGGAGAATCTATTGAGTACTGTTGCATGACTTAATTGAATACTGCTGAGTATGTAGATATTGTATGTTTGGGGCACTTCCTTGCTATTGAACTTAGAACGTCTTTGAAAGATTTCAAGTTGTAGTTGAATCTGTTGATTACTAAAGCATCTAATTACTAATCTGAGCACATCGTGACCCCTTATTAAGTCCAAATAAATTATGTCAGATTCAGTTTTTACCTGAACAGACCTAATGTTTTTGTTTGCTGTCCAAATACATATTCAAATCTCATTAACAAAATTTTAAGCTTTGTACCTCTGATTTCAGTCAACTCAGGTATAATTAAGGTGCACATACTTTTTTTGGAAGAGTTCTGTGTTCTATGAAAAATTTGGCACTTGTCATCTATGTTCATGACATTGCTGTTCATCTAATGTGTGATTTGATTCTTTATTTGATTTACGGAGTCATGTGAGTTTATTTGCGGTTCTCACAATTTTGTTAACTAAAAAATCCCCATGGTCACTATACACACTTTCTGCCAATTAATAGGCTAGCCCTGATGTCTAGTGCACACCTGAGCTATTGATGGGAAGCCTAAAATTCTCCATCCTATAGTTCAGCCCAGATCATCCTGAGGACAGTACAGTAGACTGCCACCCATCTTGAAACTGCCAGAATGAGGCTAGTTGTTTCATCATATTTGCCAGTCTCTGGAATAGTGGGTTCAGATTATAAGTGATAAAACAATATGTACAGCTGTCTGCACCCCATCCTTTCTTTTGCTCTCAAGATGGCACTCTACTCGGTGAATAATTCCTCCTGAAATGTATAACAATTACATGCCAGTTCCATTCCCTCCCATGATACTTTTTATCTCTAAGAAAGTACATTAGACATCTAATCTCCCATAATTAGGAGCCCTTTCTTTCCTCTTTTTGGCTTCGAGAGATTAGTTGCTTGAGCAGTAGCTGTTTAGAGGATGTGAAGGGTCACTATCCAGCCCGTTTGACATGTGCTACATTCTGCAAATATCCACCAGACATGGACCTAATCCTCCCATTGGTTGCGAGGTTGAAATATACTCGTGACCTATTCTTCTGTTTTACTTAATTGTGTTGTTGTTGTTGTTGTTCTTCGGTACACGTATCTTGGCACATATGTGGTGTTATCAAATGACCAATTTTTTCTGTACTTTCTACTTCTTTGTCCTATATATCATACACCTGGGTATTCAATCCCTTTTATCATATCGACCATACATAGAAGTAAATTAAAAACAGTTCAGTCTCAAAATATTTTATTCATATTTCTAAGATTTTTCTTACATTCCAATATTTAATATAATAAAGTATGGCTGAAACTGCTTCATCAAATATTAAATGTGTGCACACTGACAGAAAAAAATTTGCAACACCAAAAAATAATTAATGTAGAGTAATGGAATTTTGGGAATACATTTGTCTAGGTAACATATTAAATGTCTTAACACTGCAAGATCACAGGTTAATGTAAGCAAGCTACGCCATTGCTTATGTGAAATGCTGGTACATTAATAACCTGTGTAACTGCCAGAATGTTGTGTGCTAATGTGTACGGATTGTGTTGTACAAGTGCCAGAAGTCATTTTGCAAGATGGAGTTTCATGCCTGTTGCGCTCAGACAATCAATACAGGGATGGTTAATGCTAGTTGTAGATGACGCTGGAGTTGACATCCGATGGTGTCCCATATATGCTCAATTTAAGGCAGAAATGGTGATCGAGCAGGCCAAGGGATCCTGTTGACACACTGTAAAGTATATTGCGGTACAATAGCAGTATGTGGGCAGGCATTATCCTGTTGGAAAACACCCCCTGGAATGCTGTTCATTAATGGCAGCACAATAGATTGAATTACCGGATGACACACAGTTTTGCATTCAGGATGTGTGGGATAATCATGACAGTGCTCCTGCTGTCATACGAAATCATGCCACCGAACATAACTCGAGATGCAGGTCCAGAGTGTCTAGAATGCAGACAGGTAGGTTGCAGGCCCTCAACTGGCTGCCTCCTAACCAACACATGGCCATCACTGACACCGAGGCAGCACCAGCTTTCATCAGAAAATGCAACAGACTTCTGCCCTGCCCTCCAATGAACTCTCACTTGACACCGCCGAAGTTGCAAATGGCAGTGGTTTGGGGTCAGTGGAATGCTTGCTACAGGGCATCTGGCTCGGAGCTGTCCTTGAAGTAACTGATTTGTAGCAGTTTGTTGTGTCACTGGGAGCCAACTGCTCATCAGATTGCTGCTGCAGATTCTGTACAGTGCACCAGAGTCAGTTGCCGAACACAATGGTCTCCCCTCTCGGTAGTGCCACATGGCCATCCAGAGCGTGGTCTTCTTGTGACTATTCATTCCCGTGACAACCACTGCCAGCAATTGTGTACAGTAGCTACACTACTGCGAAGTCTTTCTGCAGTATCGCAGAAGGAACATCCAGTGACTCGTAGCCATTTTACATGACCTCGTTCAAACTTAGTGAGGTATTCATAATGGTATCTTTGTTGCCTTAAAGGCATTTTTATCTAACATCAACTCACCATGTGCAGTCTTAAAGGTAACTAATGCTCATGACCACTACAGCATGTATTTAAAGCAAACCTGAGTTGCATCCACATAGCGGTGCTACTAGCGCCACTCTAATGTGAACGGCACGAAATTTGAATACACTCGTCTTGCAGATGTAGAGACAAGTCTACCAACTTTCGTTTATGTCACACAACTCCTCCTTAGTGTTGCAGTTTCTTTTCCCATCAGTGTATTTCTTCATTTATTGTCCAGATAATACATTTTTATTAATCTGATACATATTTTTCATACCAGTCATGTGTGCCTTGTCTTTCCTCTACCTAGTATAAACTTGTTTTCCTGTGCAGTCTATAGCAAGTCTGAGAAAGTTTTAAAACATTATCTTGTACTGAGCAGTATATGCATTTAACCGTCTTTATATTTCAGACATCGACGTATGGAAGCTGTGCGTATACGTAAGGAGAATCAGATATATTCAGCAGATGAGAAACGAGCACTTGCCATGTTTAGTAAAGAAGAAAGACAGAAACGTGAGAACAGAATCTTAAGTCAGTTTAAAGAAATGGTCAATAACAAGTTAGCCAGTGAGAAAGATAACGGCTAATTATGTACGACAAATAACCTCCTTTAAGCAGGTAAAATTTTATAAAGTTCTTTTGTATTATGTAAATAAATAATTTTTATGTTACTGCCTTATTGGATCTGCTTACAAGTGGATGAAGTATTCAAATAATGAATAAAAATGGAGGAGGAATCACAAGCTTTTGGATCATAAGTAAGGGACGTGGAGATCAGACTACTTGTTAAGAGGACATCTCTTCTCTGTATATGAGCCTGGAATTCGTAATTCAGATTAGATTTTTTTATTTACCATTGACAACCTGAGGTGGAATAGGCATTTTACATTGATAGCATATTACGTTTTCCTTCAATAGTACCGTAAAACTTAGTGAGTATTACATATTCCAAATAGAACCTAGAAATGATAGCAGGAACAATAAATAATTGCAGTGAATGACATCACATAATGAAAACCTTAAAAATTAATGTCAGTTGATTTTATATTCATAAATTCCTTTATATCATCTTACAGGTATTGAACTGCGTACAGTGGGTCTTTTCAAATTTTAATGACAGTGAATTAGCTTTATACCGTTTATTAATGTCAGTGAAAACTTGATTAGCACCCATTTCTGTATCTGTACTTGACTTGGTATTTCTTGCAATGTCTGTATAATGTGCAAACAAAACAAACTTAGCATCTGGCAATGTAACAGACAAGAGGTCACTAATGTACACAATAGAAAGCAATGGATCCAAGATGGAACCCTGAGGAACACCACATATTATAAATTTCTAATCAGATGAAGACTGAGTGCGTACTCCATAGATCTTTCGCAACAACATTCTTTGTTTCCTGTTAGTTAGGTAAGACTCAAACCATTTCACAGCACTGTTGGTGACACCATAATATTCTTACTCAAGAGAATGCTGTGATTCACACAGTCAAAGGCTTTCGACAAGTCACAGTAAATGCCACTAGCCTCTAAATTGTTACCTAATTAATTAAGTACATTCTCACTGTACGTGTAAATAGCCTTCTCTATATTGGAAGCTGTAAGGAACCCAAACTGTTACTTGGACAACAATATATTATTTGCAGTCACATGCTTCTTCTTAGAAGATGCTTGAATACAACCTTTTCATTTTTTTTAAGCCAGCAAAAGTGAAATTTCTAACTTTATACTAACTCACAACTACTTGTCCTTGGAAGGGAAGGTGTACAGACAAATCCATGGTACAGGCATGGGCACCCACCTGGCACCCTCGTATGTAAAGCTGTTTATGGGCCATCTAGAGGAGACTTTCCTAGCCTCTCAAAACCTTAGACCCCTAGTGCGGTTCAGGTTCAGTGATGGCATCTTCATGATCTGGACTCAGGGCCAATATGCCCTGCCTTCATTCCTAAGCACCTTATCTCCCGTCCGCTTCATCTGGTCCTCTTCGACCCAGTGTGCTACCTTAATGGATGTTGACCTCATCTCTGATGGCTCCATCCACATCTTGGTCCACATTAAACCCACAAACAATACCTGCATTTTGATAACTGTCATCACTTCTACACCAAAAAATCCCTTCCATACAGTCTGGCCAACTTGGGATGACGTATCTACAGTGACAAAGAACTCCCTTGCCCAGTATGCTGTGTGTGACACCAAGACCTTCACAGACAGGCACTACCCCCCCCCCCCCCAGACCTAGTCAGCAAACAGATCTCCCATACCATTTCCCTTCACACCTACAATTCTCCCACCACCCCCAAGAACCAGCCACAAAGGAGTGCCCACTTTTTGGGCCAATGCCATCCTGGATGGAACAACTGAAGCACATCCTTTGCCAGGGCTTCGATTACCTATCATCGTGCCCTGAAATGAGGGACATCCAACCAGAGACCCTTCCCACCCCTCCTAAAGTGGTGTTCCATCACCCACCCAACCTCCACATCATCTTCATCTATTGCTATGCCATTCCTAATCCCAACCCCTTGCTACAAGGACCATATCCTTGTAGAAGACCCAAGTGCAAGATCTGCCCAATCCACCCACACAGGACTTTCTATTCCAGTCCCATTATAGGCTTATTCTACACCATCAGATGCCGGGCCACATGCGAAAGCTACCATGTCAGGTACCAGCTCTGTTGCAATCATTGCATAGCTTTTTATGTTGTGACTACCAGTCAACTGTCCACCAGGATGAATGGCCACTGCCAAACTGTGGCCCAGCAATGTAGACCACCTTGTGGCACAAAATGCAACTTAACATAAAACACTTGATTGTAATGGCTGCTTCACTACCTGAGCCATCTGGAGCCTCCCCTCCACCATCATCTTCTCAGATGGGAGTTACAGTTACAACACATTCTCCTCTCCTGAAATTATACTGGCCTCAACCTATAGTAACATACTGTCCCCACATCCTCCACCTAGTTTCCATTCCCTCTGTCCTGTCATCTCCTCCCTGTTCTTGTCTCCCAGCCTCTTTGTGTGCCATGCTCTTCCATCACACCCACCCATCTTTCCTAACTTCCCTCCTTTCTCGCTCCGTTCCACCTCCAACTCCCTGCCCTGCAGCCTCCTGGCACTGTGCCTGTTGGCAATCTAGTCACTGCACGCTCTGCCAGAAAAGCGTCCTCTTCTCTCCTCCCAACTTTACACCACTATCCCTTCTCCTAGCAAAAGGACTGGTGAGATTTAGGAAAAGGGGTAGAGTTCAGAAAAATCACCCAGAACCACGGTGGCTTTTCTGGACTCTACTCCTTTTCCTAAACCTTCGCAGTCCTTTTCCTTCACCCCTATTCCTTCCCCTTCAACCCTTCTGCCAGATGTCACTTGGTGAGCAGATTTTTAATCTATCCAATTACATTAAGTAAAAAATTATTTTATATGGCTGCATGCTGGCCATTTACGGCTTTGTTAAAGACTAATTTTATTTACTCAAGAACTTCTCTGTGGTATATAAAGAGTTGTTTAGGACAAATCTCTTTAATCTTCATTTGAAAACATTTTTGCTGTTTGGCATACATTTTAATTTCATGCTTAGTTTGTCAATGAGTTTATAGCTGCTTATTTCACCCCTTCTGTAACAAAGTTAGATTCATTAAAGAATAATGCAGCTCATTTTTGCTTCTGGTGTTGTATATGTGAATATCTCTGTTAGTCTTAAACTTGAATTGTTGGTAATATATTTCATAAGTAAACAAATGCACTGTGAAACTTGGTTAATATTGCCAGCTGCTTAGAGAGATACCTGCAACATGTACTTGTGTGAACATCACTCATAATTCTAATTACTGTCATTTGTGCAGTGAATGTTTTTTGCGTAAGTGAGGAGTTAACCCAGAATATTATCCAATAAAACATAAATGATTGAAGATAAGCAAAATATGTTAACTTATTGACTTCTGCATCCCCAAAGTTGGCAATCACTTTTGTGGAAAAAGTAGCTGAACCTAAACTTTCTGCCAGTCGACTATATGATTTTTTCAAGTTTAAGTGTTCATGAATATGCACACCTAAGAACATATAATTGTGTATCCTGTTTATTATTTCTTGTTGGTGCACTAGCTTAATATGAGATGCAATACTGTTGACAGTACAAAACTAGGTGAACTGTCCCCCCCCCCGACCCCCCACCCCCCACCCCCAAATCCCGTGCAGATGATGGGGTGTCGCTCTTTGTATTACTCAAAAGCCCAGGGAAACTTTCTGCATTCAGTATCTTAAATAAGAACTAAACCAGGCCTTTGTTGAACTATGTATTCCATAGAAACTTAACGTGTCTAATAGAATATTATGACTGACAGAATAAAATGCTTTCAATAAGTCACAGAAGATGTGAATTGGGGATACAGAGCGATTCAGAAAGAAAGAACAGGTTTACATATGGTAGTCCATTTCATTCCACTCACAAATCAAAAGGTCCCTATTTACTGAATCGGCAGCTTCAACAATTCTATTTCCGAGTTCTTGAAGAGCAGCTGCCATATGTGGGGCAAAGAAGACTCTGTCTTTTCTGTACCCCCACAGGAGGAAAAAAAAATAAAAAAAAAGGGGGGGGGGGAAGTACGAGGTCTGGTGACAGGAAGGCCAAATACAGTTGCTGTCCAACTCTTCCAGTCCAATATTGTGGGATGGTGTTGTTAAGATAATGCCGCATATCAAGGTGAAAGTGAGGCGGGGCACCATCAGGCATAGATTCATTGGAATCTTGGTGAAGTTGAGGAAACAAGCAATTTTGCAGCATGTCCAGGTATGACATTCCTGTCACAGTTAGCTCCACAAAAGAGAAAGGTCCATAAACTTTGTGAACAGAAATGGCACAAAACACATTTAGTTTTAGTGAGACTCTTTCATGTTCGACAATGATGCCAGGAATTTGTGACTCCAAAATTCTTACATTACGGCTTCTTCATCTCATAGTAGCTTCTTCTTCTTCTTCTCCCTTTTTTTTTTTTTTTAGTGCACAAAACTGCTACGCTCATAAGCACCTATTCTGTGGCTTAGGGAAGGATGAAAAACAGAATGTTAAATCAGCAGCAATGGTTCCCTTAGCTAATCTGCAGAGCATTTTATTTCGTCGTGTTGCTCTTTTATGGCACACACATTCGTCTATCCTTACCAGTAATAAAATATGGGACATAAAACCTCTTCCCTGTGCTTGGACCTCTTCCTCCTGGCCTCATCATCAGGAGGAGGTAACTTTAACTAGGCTCCAGATAGAGCGCTGTCTTTTTAGCCATCGACATCTTTTAAGTGGAAATCCTCCCCTGCTTTGTCCCCGCTGCTCTCAACCATGGATGGTGAGACACCTTGACTTCAGTGCCCCTGTGTAAATAAATGTGGCATCCTCCATTTATGCGCATAGAACAGCTAATGTCCAGTGATAAACTACAGGGAGCGGGGGGGGGGGGGGGGGGGTGAGGGGGGGGGGACTATCCTTGGGAAGCTGAGAAAGGTCATGGAGCAGGCAGGTCTGGGGATGAAGCCAAGGTTGTGCCTCACCCCCATTTATCAAGAAAGTTTTAGGAAAGTGGAAGGGAAGAGAATGTAGCAGTTGATGGAAGCAGACTCCCAGTGGTAGTAGAGAGGAAGGGTGGCCTACATACCCTAATTCCAAGGAGGCAAAAAAAGGGCATGAGTCGGATGAGCAGGCATGGAAGACAGATGACTAGAGTAATGACTCAGTAGGACAGCTCGCCAGTTGGACAGTGGAGTTCAGCAGTCTCAGCATAAAGGCTCTCCGCGGGACTGGTGTAAAAATCTCCAGACGTTAAACGTCTCAGAGTAGCACTCACAACCTACATCCTCAATTATTTGCTGACTGTATTTCAATCTCTGTCTTCCTATACAGTTTTTGTCCTCTACAGATCCCTGTAACATCAAGGATGTCTTTCCCTGATGCCTTAACAGATGTCCTATCATCCTGTCCCTTCTCCTTGTCAATGTTTTCCACATATTCCTTTCCTCTCTAATTCTGTGTAGGACCACCTCATTTCTTACCTTATCAGTCTACCCAATTTTCAACATTCGTCTGTAGCACCACATATCAAATACTTCAATTCTTTTTTGTTCCAGATTTCCCACAGTCCATTTTTCACTAACGTACAATGCTGTGCTCCAAACATACATTCTCAGAAATTTCTTCCTCAAATTAAGGCCTATGTTTGATATTGTAGACCTATTTTGGCCAGGAATGCCCTTTTTGCCAGTGCTAGTATGCTTCTGATGTCCTCCTTGCTCCATCTGTCATGGGTTATTTTGCTGCCTAGGTAGTAGAATTCCTTAACTTCATCTACTTCTTGACCATCAATCCTGATGTTAAGTTTCTCGCTGTTGTTATTTCTGCTACTTCTCAATACTTTTGCCTTTCTTCGATTTTCTCTCTGTCCATTTTCTGTACTCATTTGAAACAGTTGTCCCTTTCTGTAGCACAGCCAATCCATTGATGTGGCAGCTCTGTGTGGGGTGGAGCCCCATCCTGCTGAAAGATAAACGGAGAGTCTGATCGCATTTGAGGCATCAGCCATTGCTGCAACATGTCTTAGTAGGCATATCCAGTGACAGTGCTCTCGGCGAAGAAGAATGGCCCGTACAGTTTTCGACGTGACAAGGCACAAAAAACATTTACCTTCGAGGAATCACACTCAAATTCAATGCATGTGTGTGGATGATTTGTACCCCAGTTTCAACAATTATGCCTGTTCACTTTCCAATTAGTGTGAAAAGTGGCTTCATCGCTAAAAATTAAGCTATCAACAATGCCATCCCCATCCTCATTCAGTTGTTGCAACTGCGAACAAAACTCAAATCACTTGTCTTTGTCGTCGTCATTGAGCTTCTGTACTAGCTCCAATTTGAATGGTTTCATAGACAGCTTCTGTCGCAGGATTTTCCACACTGTCATTGGAGCCATTTCGAGTTCACGGGATGCACGACGCACCGATTTCTTTGGACTCCTTATGAATGTCCCTTGTACGCACTCCACATTCACTTCACTCACACTGGGATGTCTCCTCCTCTTTGCCGGGCCCAAGCAACCTGTCGTAACAAGTTTGTTGTGCCAGTGCTAAATGGTCTTCCTTGTTAATAGCTTCTGGTTCTAAACATCCATTGACCAGCTGTAGCACACTTGTTTTTGTCGAACTCCAACATACAGAAAGCTCGTTCCGCACCTGAACTCGCCATGTTTGTGACTAGCGCTGACTATCGGCAAATTAGCAAACTACACTGCGGCAGTATACATGGGAGGGGGAAAAAAAAAAAAAAAAAAAAAAAAAAAAAAAAAAAAAAAAAAAAAAAACCTTTTCAGAGTTTCTCTTCAAAATAACATACGTATTGTTGTACAGATGGATAATAGCACTTTATGAGTTGTTCCCAACTCTGTTCAAATGGCTCTAAAGAACTATGGGACTTAACATCTGAGCTCATACGTCCCATAAACTTAGAACTACTTAAACCTAACTAACCTAAGGACATCACACACATCCGTGCCTGAGGCAGGATTCAAACCTGCGACCGTAGCAGCAGCGCGGTTCCGGACTGAAGCGCCTAGAACCGCTTGGCCACCATGGCTGACCCCCAACTCTGTTTTCAGTATTGTGGCTAACATACAAAAAATTAGCAGCATTGCATAACATGATTTCATTATATTAAATGATTTCATTATATAATAATTAGAACAGAAAACAATAATTTCAAGACATTCATAACAATTAAAGAATTTCTATAGGTTTGATGTTTCATAATAATTTACATTTTATATCATCCACAAGGTAGAGATTACTGGTACTGACATTATAATTGTCTTGTTAAATTGGAATCTGGATGGTAACTTGCCCATAAACTAAGAATTGTGGTATCAGTCGGTACAATATACTTCCTATACTGGTTTGTTACATATCACTGCCTGTCAGTGATTCCACACTTCTACTGTTATGTGAGTGGTCTCCTTTATTCCCAAATTATTTACAAAAAGATAAGTACAGAACTTCCACTGCTCTTACCCTCAGAAAAGTACAAAATAACAAGTACTTTTTGAGCAATGTAACTTTTTTGCCAATTACCTTGCAGATGACATACTGTCTAAAGCAGAAAATGTGTAACAGCAGGCAACCCCGTATAATCAAGCCTTAAAATGAGTACAGTGTAAGGGCATATATTATAGTTTTAAGTATGAAATAGGAAAATAACAAAAAGGTTTAGAAAAATCTACTGCTCTCACCCTGATGAGGGTGATTATGCATAATAATATGAACTCCACAAGTCACTGAAGGCATCTGGGAGCCATGCTGATCAATTATAATTTTAGTGCTGCCCACAGTATGTGGAGATTGGTCATAGTTGGACCCAAAGTGTACATATCTCATTCGGTGGTGTTCCAGATATGCCCAGTAGGAGTGAGAATGGGTTACTTTGGTTGGTTGGTTGGTTGGTTTGGGGAAGGAGACCAGACAGCGAGGTCATCGGTCTCATTGGATTAGGGAAGGATGGGGAAGGAAGTCGGCCGTGCCCTTTCGAAGGAACCATCCCGGCATTTGCCTGGAGCGATTTAGGGAAATCACGGAAAACCTAAATCAGGATGGCCGGACGGGGGATTGAACCGTCGTCCTCCCGAATGCGAGTCCAGTGTCTACCCACTGCGCCACCTCGCTCGGTAATGGGTTACTTGGAAGGCCACACAAGCACTCTCGCTTCTGTGGAGTGTTCCTCAATTCTTTCTGTCATATTTTACAGTGATGCAGGTGGTGTACTGAAAGTACAAGTCACCTGTGAAGATGCTGTCACTGAACAACATCCACATGGTTGGTTCCTGTACAATTATAAAGGTGTTTTGTTTCAATAAATGTTTTGTTATCTTTAAAAACTTGAAATTTGTTCATTGCTCATTTTTGGCATTGTAATAAACAAGAGGATACACTATGAGGAAACACAATAACAATGAGAATTGTGAACAGAATGTGATAAAGACTTAACTCTATTGACTACATTTTGTTGTTGTTGTGGTCTTCAGTCCTGAGACTGGTTTGATGCAGCTCTCCATGCTACTCTATCCTGTGCAAGCTTCTTCATCTCCCAGTACCTACTGCAACCTACATCCTTCTGAATCTGCTTAGTGTATTCATCTCTTGGTCTCCCTCTACGAGTTTTACCCTCCACGCTGCCCTCCAATGCTAAATTTGTGATCCCTTGATGCCTCAAAACATGTCCTACCAACCGATCCCTTCTTCTAGTCAAGTTGTGCCACAAACTTCTCTTCTCCCCAATCCTATTCAATACCTCCTCATTAGCTACGTGATCTACCCACCTTATCTTCAGCATTCTTCTGTAGCACCACATTTCGAAAGCTTCTATTCTCTTCTTGTCCAAACTGGTTATCGTCCATGTTTCACTTCCATACATGGCTACACTCCATACGACTTCCTGACACTTAAATCTATACTCGATGTTAACAAATTTCTCTTCTTCAGAAACAATTTCCTTGCCATTGCCAGTCTACATTTTATATCCTCTCTACTTCGACCATCATCAGTTATTTTACTCCCTAAATAGCATTTCAACAGTATTTACTTTGTGCTCACATACTTACCTGGGCATTTCTTTGAATGTACTGTATGTTGCTCAAGTAAGAGATGAACTACTGTAATTCACAGTTTATGACTTCTCAGACAAAGAGAAGAAAACTACAACTGTTTGTGCCTGTGTACTGTTGCGTATTAGTGAATGTCCAACTCAAGACCATTAACAGGATGTGGAAAAGATATGATATTTCTGTTGACAATTTTTAGAAATATTAACAGTTTTGTCAGGCAAGTCTTACAGTTTTTGTTGGGTGTGATGGCTACTTTGCTTTTATTTCAGTGTGATTATTAGGTTCAATTTGTGTACACATACAACAATCATAGTAGTTGCAGTAATGTTTTTCTCCAGAAACTATTCATACAAAAGCTAACCTACTGCTAAAACTAGTTATTGACTTTTGATTGTGAGTAATATTTCCTATTGAATTAATGACAAGTGGGAAGATATTTGACTAACACAGCCATGAATTATACCAGAAATTTGAGTTCAATTAAAACAAATGTTGCAGACTTTGGGAACAAAATTATTGAAAAGTAGTGTAGTTTGAAGTTACTGAACTGCAGTTTCAAGTCAATATTTTAATAAAATTGTGTCTGCAACCTTTAAATATAGTGGAAGTCTGATATACTGCAGATTTTTATGTAACACGGTGGCCTTAGTACAATCTGCATGTAGCATTTCTGTACTATTATCTAGCATTTCTATAGTATCATATGTACCTGCAACCTTCAAGCTCTGAAAATAGTAATTGGAAGGCTACTTTTGGTTTGTCTTAGTATCATTACATTATGACTGTAGTTGGACGCAAACCTGAATGCACATCTCACGAATAACACTGTGAAACATACTAGAAAGTGAACACACAACAATGCTTGATAATTACCGAAGTGAGCACAACCATGATTCCCATCATGCATTATTCTGCATCCTTGTTACGGGGTTGAGAAAAATCCGGGTATTAAAAAAAGCGGATAAAATTGGGTTTTTATGGATTTTTTATATTTTTTTCATATTGACAATTAATTAGCTCAATTTGAATTCCTATCACTAATTTATTCAAAATGGTAAGCCATTCTTATGCCTACTTCATTAGAGACTCATTTCTTGCTCTACCAGAACTGCATCCATTGAGAAATTCTTCTTTGCCTAAGAGCAAGAGCTTGTTTGATCAAAATTAAGAAATAATTTGGAAGAGAAAAGACCCAAGAAATTAGTGAAGATCTATAAATTTCTGCATGCTTCCAAAAAGTAGTAAATTGCACTTTACAGTCATTACAGTTCCACATAAAGTTAACTTTGTTCTGGAAATGTAAATGTTATTGAGCTCTGTGTGTCTTATATTGCAAAAGTTAATACACAATATTAATCAAATAAATTCTTGTGACAGTAAATGTTACCTTCAGTACATATGATGGCTCTCTTTTTTTGTGTAAGGCTAACTATGTTGCATTTTGTGTATTAATTTAATTTTTTTAATTACATATTTTTTGGCATTTTTTAGCTTCCGTTATGTGAGAGATAAATTAAAAAGTACTGAGTGTGTTCTAAGTGGTGATACAAAAGCAAGTCCAGCATGTGAGTGTCACGCACCTGAAGGAACAACAAGGAGATGGATGAAAGATGAAAATAAAATAAGGACTTTTGTAGCTAGAGTTGAAAGTAGTGTGAGAATGGACATAAAAAGGACAAAACTATGAACAGACACTTGACTCAAAGAATGTATTCATAGTAAATAAAACAAGGCACAGTAAATGTGTTCCACTTTCTGTACCAATTATTAAAGCTAAAGTTGCAAAATTTTTCTTTGATTACATGCAACAAAGACTTTGATTTTGATACATAGTTTGCTGCTGGGTGGAAGTAGCCAATGAACATTGAAGAACTAGCAAGGTCTTCCAGTGCTGAATTTACTTCACAGTTTCCAGAAACACACAAGCTAATGGTAGATCAAAATTTCAATGTTCTGGAAGTATATAATTGTGGTGAAACTTCGCTTTATCACCAGTTTCTTCCAACCAAAATTTTCGCTATTAAAAAAATAGAAAACATGGGTTTCAATATGAAATTACTCTTCTCTTTGTAACAGATACATTTGGTACACATAAGCTGAAACTGCTTTGTACAGGCAAAAGTGAAAGTCTGAAATGTTTCAAGCATTTATACATGTTACCATTACAATTCACCTACATGCATTCAAAGAATGCTTATGTGACACCTTCATAAAATGTCTTCAAGAGGAGTTTATTTTCTCGGTGAGAAAACATCTGTGACTGTCCAGCTCATCCAATTACTGATGTGTTGCAGCCAGAATGTGGAAAAATAAAAACTTTCTTTTTGCCTACAAAACAAAATGGCATTAATTCAGCAATGGGATCAGAGCATCATGTGAGTATTAAGGCCCATTATCACCATGGACTGCTCACTGCAATAGTGAATTCTGATGAGGAAATTGAAAATGTTCTTGAAATATGTAAATATAAAGACTGTTGCATACTCAGGAGGCCTAGTGTGGTAAAGCATCAGTCCACTATGAGCATTGCTGAAACAAGCATTCTTGAAGAAAAGGAAAAGATGAAAACTGAAGTGACACATGTTTTAACAGCTGCAATAGCCAGTCTGCACTTGATGTTGTGTGGGGGTAAAGCACTTCCCCTGACAACAGGGTTATATCGGACTTCTACCGTATTGGTTATTTGAAAAATCCTTTCAGCTGAATCCATTGGCCATTTTTCAGTGGAAACCACACACACTACCAGATGTGTATGAACTCAGAGCAGGAAGTGTGAAGAGACAGCAATCAGTGGATGATAGGAAATTTGATCTCAATAGTGTGTGTCATGCACCATGATGCCACAATTCATGTATTTTGTGAATAAATAGCATCAAATATGGCTTGCTAGCTGCCAGCATAGAACATTGTGATGAGCAAGAAATCTGTTTGTGTTAGTGTATAGACAGAGACTGGTGACTTGCGGACACACAGCATCCTATAATGAATTCAGATGTACCTTTCTAAAAACCCATTTATCAGAACTGAGCCAGTAAGCAAGAACACTTGATCTTAATGAAGAAACCTGCACTTCCAAAAGAAACCCATCATGAAATTATTTTAAATGTTTAAGGAAAAAGAAGATTTACTTAGCAGTTACGTGCAAAGATTAGGACTATGCTGATATGGAAATATTTATTCATTCTCTGTCTCCTATGGCTTGCTGCCAAGAAATTTACATTACATGAAACATGTCGCAGGATATCTGACATGGCTGTGTTCTTCACCTTTCACAACCAATCATTGGTAAGCAAACTCTGCCATTTTGAGAAACCTTTTACAGAATGAAGGTGGACTAACCAACAAAAAGAAAAATTTATATTACATATCTAAATAACTAAAAATCTAACAATGGAAAATCCAGGGTGGAATGTAACAATACCAGAGAAGGAAAATTGCTACTCACCATATAGCGGAGATGCTGAGTCACAATAGGCACAATAAAAAGATTCACATAATTAAAGCTTTTGGCCATTAAGGCATTTGTCAGCAGTAGACACACACACATACACACACGCACATTCGCATAAACACAACTTGCACACACGTCTGCAGTCTCAGAGAGCTGAGACCACACAAGTAAAAATCTCCTTCTTTGGATATACAGTGTGTCAACATACATCTGTCAATAATGTGTTTTATGTGCAATTTGCTGCACCCTGAAATGACACAGGTGAAGCAAAATAACCAATGTGTGTGTGAGAGGGACGTACATTGCTTAAAGTTGTAAATTTATTATTCCTTTAATTCTGATTTTATAACTTACTGTGACTAAATTCCAAAGATAAGTTCTATGAATAAAAAAAGAACATGATTAGCTTGAATGCTCAGTAGTCTTAAAGCAAGGTAATATAATATCACTAAATGGAATAGTTGTTTGACAAAACCACTCTGAAATTTCTAAAAGCCATCCTCTGATGAGCACTAGAATTCTACTGCCATGTATAACTCTGGCCTATGACATGCAAATTGTCTGAAATTCTCAAACCATAAGCTGCAGAAAATCCTTACAAGATCAGCAGAGACAAAATATAGCAAACTAGTAAAAACTTAAATAGTTACGTGAAGGCATAAGCCCCAAAATTGCATTGTAAAAAAATAAAAAATAAATTGAGTAAAGCGTACTTTATTAATGTCATTTTACATAAAACCTTGTAAAAATTGTGTGTATTAGTGGTATAAGAGCTATCATTATATAAACAAACATACGTTCATTAATGCATAGCATATTGCAGTAAACTTTTTTTAAAAAAATCTTCTGTTCCAGGTACCATGAGGGGTATAACATCTGGTTCTGCACTGAAATGGAGACACAGCATCACATTTTATTCTGGCGAAGTGCTACAAAAAATTTTTGTTGCTCTAAGTATTGCACTTATCTATGAATTCTTTGATTTTGTGTGCTGCTCCCAGTCCATGAAACCACCTTTGTAGTGCTTTGCCCTGAAACGTAAAAAATTGTTTTATTTGTAACTATGTAATCCTATGTATGGTTAATTGTATGTTACTCTCGAAACAAAAATATGGTACCCTATCAAAATATTTTTATGTTTATGAGACCCTAATTATCATATAATGTGTGTCTGCACTAAGGGTGTACTTTTTGATGTGAAAGTATTTCAAGAACTGAAGCTGTAAATACACTAGATTATTTACTTGTATGCTGTGGTGGTTGAAATGTGTACATTAAATATAAAAACTGCCTTATTTACAAATAAATTACTGTATTATATGTAATATTCATTTTTAAAAAAATAAACATATTAGTGACAAGGCAAAGAATGTTAACTCGGCACTTGATGTAATAGTCTTGGTAAAGTCAGTTTTCTGTTTGTTGTAAACACTGAACTTAAGTACGTCAAAGTCAAAACTTCACCTCAAATTGATGAGAACAAACAAAAGAAAGTGTATCTTCCAAAAACTGTATGGAGAGCATTCTCCCAGTAACTAAGGCAAACAGGAAGATCGCTATTCCTTTGTGCACTTTTAATAAATGTAACTGCTGAATTTCCATTGGCTATGGCTAATATATTGTGCCATCAAGGCATGGCTAATATACTGTCCCATCTGTTACTACATAAGCAACTCTCTTCATTTCTCCTCTGCTTTTCAGCTGCAGATGAAACAAAACACCATTCAGACCTATCTCTAATCATCTGGCCATATGACATTATTTACAAGGATGAACAAAAACATGAAAGAGGGGCAATGTGCAGGGTTTCACAACACACCCTATTACAAAAGGCATTAAAGAAAACTGCAATTACAATAAAATACACAGGTTTGCATCAACTTTTTGTTTTAATGACTTGCTTCCTCTGTCCAACCATCTTTCCATACAGCCTAGCCACCAGCAGCTGTTGCTTCTGTAGTGATTAGCAGTCCCTCTCAAAATATTCGAAGAGTCTCATTGAGGCCTTCACAGAGCAAAATTGAGGAACAGGTCTCCCGTGCCTCATCTCTCCAGTCACCCACCGCCTCCTAAAGTCCCACCGTCCAGCCATAAATGAGCATTTCCCTCGTGACTGAGTACCACCCATGACTGCATGACTGGAGCAACTGAATCACATTCTCTGCCAGGGTTTCTACTACCTCTTGTCGTGGCCTGGAATGAGGAATGTCCCACCCACCCCTCCCGCAGTGGTATTCCGCCACCCACTGAACCTACACAAATATCCTCAGCCATCCCTACTCCACCCCTGCTCCCAATGTCTTGCTCAATGCTCACATCCCTATAATAGACCTAGATGTAAGATCTGTACCATACAGCCTCCCATCACCAGATACTCCAGTCTGGTCACAAGCATCAACTATCGTATCAAAGGCAGGGCTACATTTGAAAGCAGTCATGTGATGTACAAACTAAGCTGCAACTGCTGTGCTGTATTCTATGTGGGTGTGAAAACCAACAAGCTGTCTATATGAACAGACACTGACAAATTGTGGCCAAGAAACAGCTGGACCAGCCAGCTGCTCAGCACACTGCCCAACACAACATTTTTCACTCCAATGACTGCTTCAAAGCCTGTGCCATCTGGATCCTTCCTACCAACACCAGCTTTTCTGAACTGCACAGCTGGGAACTCTCCCTGTAATATATCCTGCATACCCGTAACCCCCCCCCCCTCCCCCCCTGGCCTCAACCATTGTTAGTCACTGTCCTTCACTCACCTGTCTTCTTCTCAGTTCCCACTTCAACACTACACAGCCTTCTATTCCACCAATGCACCCAGAGTCTTTTTGCCTCTTCCCTTTTCCGCCGCTCCCTCCCATCCTCGCTCTTCGTCTGCACCGATACGCCCTACCCTCTCTCTACCATGTCCCTATATGCTCCCATAAGCACACTTCACCATCCCCTAATCCTACCATGCTATCCATCTTCCTCCCCACCCCAGCCTCCTCCTCACCCTCAAAAAGGCCTTTTGGCTGAAAGTTTACTTGTTAAGCAGTCTTTTTGTTGTGCCTGTCTGCCACTCAACGTCTCCACTATTGGTGAGTAGCAATCTATCCTTGATTTTCCATTGTCTGAAGAAGGTGTATGTAGTTCTGATGATAGTTAGGAGTATTATTTTCTGTTTAAGTGTTTCTACTGGCAATACTAGGAACTGCTTTTCCTAAATGTTCTGATTTAGGAATGTTCTGATCGGCCGTCTCATAGTTTTATACTTTCCTTGAGTGAATTTTCATCTTCATACATTGCATAACTTTTTATTTACTTGCTTACATGGTTTATGACTAGATGCAAGACTTTCTAGTTGTTACCACTTGGGCTCTTTAAGTCAGGTATCTTTATCAATGACTGTCTTGTAGATGGCATTTCACTGCAGAGAGGGTTTGGAATTCAACCCATGACATTGGTCATGTTTGGAGTTCAGGAATTATGTAGCACCAGCTCAGCTCCTACAATAGTACAACTGACAAATTTTACATCTCTTAACTATTCAAATAAAATTATAATGGAAATTCTACCTATGATAGAGAAATACCTCCTCATTAGATGATGCATACTGTTCTTACTACAGAGTCTATGTCTCTTACAAATTTAACTGAGTGGTGCAAAGAATAAATAAACAAATAAAAAACTGCAATATCTGTCAATGTGAGTGGGCTTAAATTAGAAGGGAGCAAGGAACGACAGAACAAGACACATTTTTATTCATACTCATGTCGTATTCCGGATACCTCATCATGAAAGAGAGCCTTTAGGGACATGGAACAAGTCAAATTATACATTAACAAACCACTTCTGTAATGTATATTAACAGAAAGTTATGACTAGTGTGAATCTATTCACACTAATAACTTGCATTAATAATTACGATATGTAATTATAGATTCATGAGTGCATATTAGAAGGAAACAGATACTTGGAAAAGAGTCACTGCTTCTTCTCTTATACAACTCAACTATGTTATCTAATATACATCTACATCTGTGAACTATATGGCAGAAGGTAATTCCCACTGACCATGAAAGCTACCCTTTTTTTTTTTTTGTATATGTTCAATATCCCTGATAGTTCTATTTGGTATGGGTACCACACATTTGAACAGTATTCTATGATGGGTCACACAGGTGTTTTTCTAAACAATATTCTACAATTGATCACACAGGTGTTTTTTGTAAAGAGTCGCCTTTGTAGACTGACTGCATTTCCCCACTATCCTACCAGTAAATAAAAGTCTGCCACCTGCTTCATGTAATTACAATTTGTGCCCATCTAGCGCTGAATCAGTAGTTATTGTATCCTCATTTGTTACTATCAGCTGCCCAAGTTTGCATGACGTACTGAATGTGTTTCATTACTCACATTTTCTTTTCTTTGCAAGTCACATCTTATTCGGGTATATTCCAGTCCATCATTCTCATCAGACTGCGTTGGTGGTACTCGAATTAACGAAAACATTTTGTTACTCGCACACTGCTTGACCAATTGGTAGTTTCTGTATTCCTATTTATACCCTTAGACACATTTTATTTTGTCTCTTGAAGTTAATCTTGTTCAATGTGCACCTGGCAATGCACAGGACGTAGGACAGATTAATCTGTGCGCCTGTTTTGGTGAAGAATTGTTTCAGACTTGTGTATAATTTTTTATTTTGATCCTGCTAATAGTATCAACATTGATACATTAACCATATTTTTGTGTGATTTAATTAAACATCTTATTTTACCTTTGACTTCTTAAAATAATGTGCATGGTGTACCTACAGTACAGACACTGTGGCTGAAATATCTTCATAACTCATCTGATGAATGTTTTATGGGAACAAATTTACATAGGATATATTTTAGTGTGGTTTTAGACTGTGTATAGTATTCGATTAGGATTACCCGCAGGCAAAACATTGGTTCTTGGATTTTACGATCCTATAATATGTATACTAATAATTCACTCAGTATTGACAATGTTTAGAAATTAACCTGCAAACCCCTCCTCCCTCTTTTCTCAGAAGTTACACTTTTTCCTTGCAGGAAGTAAATGCATGTTCACTGCAGGTTGGACACTTTATAAGCAATGACTAAAATTAGAAAAAAATAATTTGTAAATAGTAAGTGACTTAATAGTAATGGATACATTCGGTTCAAACTTTAGCCACAGACCTACTTTGTGCTATCAATTTACTTACTTTGTATATCCAAGCTCTAGAGCTGTTTGCAATGCTTTCAGGCTCCTTCCTCCAGCACGGCAAGAAAATACGAGAGGTGCATCTAGACCAGGTTTTGTTGCATTATATTTCTTTTGAAACTCACTGTCTGAAAGCTCACCTAAAGCCTTGGACACATCTTTCACTGAAATTTAATCGCAAATAAATTAGTTTGGTCATTTTTGTGACACATATACTATAATCTACAGCTACATTCTTCAAGCATTGCTTTAGGCTGTGATCTAACAAGGGAAACACACTATCGCACCCCCCTCAGATTTGGTGGTTAAGATGGCTCAGTTGATAGCCTGTCAAAAACGAAACACAGATCAAGCATGAAAACAGGAAGAAGGTGTTCTGAACTGTGAAAAAAAAGCAGACTAAAAACACTGATCAGTTTAAGGGCAAGAAATGTAACATCGAGCACACTGAAACAGCAATGGCGTCTTAGATAAGACTTCATGGCGTTGGACTGCCATGCGGGTGACAGTGTATTCAAATCTGTGTCTGTGTTGTGGTGTGACGTCCATTTGCAACAGTGAGGTGTAAGGAAGGGAGCGATAATGACAGTTGATTCTGCACAACTACTCTATTAGCAGCCATAAGGAAGTGGCTTTTAAATGGGAACTGCAGATGTTTGGTGACAAAGCGACAAGTCAACAAATCCTCCACCAAAACACATGTCTGGTATGTCATACACGGCATTAGTGACAGTATGTGTGTCATATGGTGTGAATCTCTTACCGACGCACCTAACTTGTACGCCTGGTAAGTGAATGAGATATGCCTGCTTGTCTGATTTTGGTGTTTGAATGAATGTGAATATGACCACTGTCAAGGAAATGATGAAAACATAGTAGTTTGTCATTAAGCTGCAACAAATGAACATAACAGTTTCACAGTCACAAAGTTTCTCTGTGCTCTGTCAAAGCATATGTTTTTAAGGTCTTTGAAGTTGTGTTCCGTTTTGGAAGTTTTGTCTCTTGAATTCCTTTGTTGTAACATAGTTTACACCCGTTTATTTGTTGTTTTCATTTCTGTGAGATGTCTATGTGGTATCTTGCTCTCGCTATTCATCACATATACTTGCAATGGTAACGTATTCTTACGACATGACTTATACTCTATAACCAGTGTATAGTATGACAACTGCCAAGGCTACATAAAGAAATACACATTTCAATTACCAGACAGGCAGAGTTCAGTATACCTTCTTCCTGTTTTCGTGCTTGGTCTGTGTTCAGTTTTTGAGGGGATATCCACTGAGCCATCTTATCACAAAATCTGAGGGGGGGTGCGATGGAGAGTTTCCCTTGTAAGGCGTGTTTCTGTGCCTAATTTTCATCTTCTAATGCTGCAGACATCATTAGAGGCCATAAAGACTAGCTCAGCAAGTCAAGTTGTTTATACGTACCTGCACAATGGCCTGCAGAGGCAAATCAAAGTGTATTGTGGAAGCTTGTACTGTGGCCCTGTTTCATTTCGATCCTCCTCTTTTTCTTTGTTTACATACAGTTGTGACTAGGCCTAATTTTTGTAAATGTGTTTTTCTTCTTTTTTTCAGTAATCTAACTTATTGTCATTAAAGTAAGTTTGTTTACATACCTTGAGACTATACCTAATCTTTCGCAAACGTGTTTTCTTGTTTTTCAGGAATTTAATTTGACTTATTCTCACTAAAGTAAGATTTTTACGATGAGTGAAAAGTGCCTGACGTGCCGTAGAATTGTAAGCTCCGGGGTTCGGTGTGATGGCTGCAGTAGTTTTTTTCCACTGGGATGACTGTAGCGGTGTGGGAAATGGGGAAGTGGATCAGACTCATCAGTGGTTCTGTAGGATATGCAGTAGAGATAGGAAAATAGTGGAACAGGAGGGGAAAATTGCTGCCCTTCAGGCACATTTAGAGCAAGCTAGAGAACATCTGAACAGGTGAAGGATGGAGAAGGGTAAAGAGAGGTGGGAAGTGGCAACAGATAACAGGAGGAACAGACCTAGAACTTTGTCAGACAGCTTTGTCGTGAATGCGAAGAATAAGTTTGACCTGTTGCTTCGGTTAGAAACTGATGAGCCTCAGACTGAGATAGGTGTAGAGAGGGCACAACAAACTTCCAGTAGAAAATTGAATAAGGATGTAGGGAAGTCAGCAAAGAGAAAGAAAGTTTTGTTGTTAGCTAGTTCACATGCCAGAAGCGTAGGCCAACTTTTGCAGGATCAGTTAGGATCAGAATACCAGGTCACAAATTTTTTTAAACCTCGTGCTGGTCTGGGTCAGGTGACAGAGGATTTAGGTTCACTCTGTAAAGATTTTTCCAAGGAAGATACTGTGGTTATTGTGGGTGGGCCGGGCAGTAGTATTGACAGAGATCCTGGGACAATATAGAGTGTGACCTGCAAAGATTGCATCAGCAATGAGACATACCAGTGTTGAGTTTGTGTCTGTTTTGAGATGCCATGACCAACCTCATTTAAACTCTTCTGTCGGGAGAGTTAATTTGGAGTTGGAACGGCTACTTGGGTCGGGTGCGGGGTCTCATATTGGTTTGGTTCCTGTTGATTCTCTCAGTAGCTGGGATTATACTAGACATGGCCTACACCTCAACAGGGAAGGGAAGCGTAAACTGGCTGAGCTAATAGCAGGAAATGTAAGGGGGGTGGGGGAGCCACTGCCATGGGTGGTAATATATCAGTGGTCGCAGGTGTTGGAGCAGCACTTTTTTAGGATAGGTAGGACAGATCAAAGTAGAGTTCTGAGAGAAGTAAAGATTGAAACAAACCTTCAGTTTGAGAAAGAAATCAAACAGCATAATCCTGGCACATTGGATCAGCGAACACAGCTGTTGGTTAAAAATTTACAGCAATCGGCAGAAATTTTATTTCCACATGATTTCATCTCGGTAAATGTGAAATGCCAACTATCTTTAGTGCATCAAAATATTCGAGGGCTTAGCAGTAAAATTAATGAACTACTTACGTGCACTGATGAATTAGAGTCATTGAACCCAGTTGATATAATCTGCCTCCCTGAACATCATGTGGCCACTGGTATAGATATGTTAAACCTTACAGAATTTAAGTTAGCCTCTTACTTCTGTAGACAAAATATGGAGAAAGGAGGAGTCGCCTCATTTGTTAAAAACAGTTTTAAATTTAAGAATATTGACATTAATAAATTTTTCTTAGAGCAGCACTTAGAAGCATGTGCGAAAGAGATAGAATTTCATAATAGGTCCTTCATAATAGTAGTCATATACAGAGCACCTTCAGGAAATTTCAACGTGTTTATAAACGGTCTTGAAGATTTATTATCTCATCTAAAATTAAAACACAAAGAACTAGTGGTTGCTGGTGATTTTAATATACACTCCTGGAAATTGAAATAAGAACACCGTGAATTCATTGTCCCAGGAAGGGGAAACTATATTGACACATTCCTGGGGTCAGATACATCACATGATCACACTGACAGAACCACAGGCACATAGACACAGGCCACAGAGCATGCACAATGTCGGCACTAGTACAGTGTATATCCACCTTTCGCAGCAATGCAGGCTGCTATTCTCCCATGGAGACGATCGTAGAGCTGCTGGATGTAGTCCTGTGGAACGGCGTGCCATGCCATTTCCACCTGGCGCCTCAGTTGGACCAGCGTTCGTGCTGGACGTGCAGACCGCGTGAGACGACGCTTCATCCAGTCCCAAACATGCTCAATGGGGGACAGATCCGGAGATCTTGCTGGTCAGGGTAGTTGACTTACACCTTCTAGAGCACGTTGGGTGGCACGGGATACATGCGGACGTGCATTGTCCTGTTGGAACAGCAAGTTCCCTTGCCGGTCTAGGAATGGTAGAACGATGGGTTCGATGACGGTTTGGATGTACCGTGCACTATTCCGTGTCCCCTCGACGATCACCAGTGGTGTACGGCCAGTGTAGGAGATCGCTCCCCACACCATGATGCCGGGTGTTGGCCCTGTGTGCCTCGGTCGTATGCAGTCCTGATTGTGGCGCTCACCTGCACGGCGCCAAACACGCATACGACCATCATTGGCACCAAGGCAGAAGCGACTCTCATCACTGAAGACGACACGTCTCCATTCATCCCTCCATTCACGCCTGTCGCGACACCACTGGAGGCGGGCTGCACGATGTTGGGGTGTGAGCGGAAGACGGCCTAACGGTGTGCGGGACCGTAGCCCAGCTTCATGGAGACGGTTGCGAATGGTCCTCGCCGATACCCCAGGAGCAACAGTGTCCCTAATTTGCTGGGAAGTGGCGGTGCGGTTCCCTACGGCACTGCGTAGGATCCTACGGTCTTGGCGTGCATCCGTGCGTCGCTGCGGTCCGGTCCCAGGTCGACGGGCACGTGCACCTTCTGCCGACCACTGGCAACAACATCGATGTACTGTGGAGACCTCACGCCCCACGTGTTGAGCAATTCGGCGGTACGTCCACCCGGCCTCCCGCATGCCCACTATACGCCCTCGCTCAAAGTCCGTCAACTGCACATACGGTTCACGTCCACGCTGTCGCGGCATGCTACCAGTGTTAAAGACTGCGATGGAGCTCCGTATGCCACGGCAAACTGGCTGACACTGACGGCGGCGGTGCACAAATGCTGCGCAGCTAGCGCCATTCGACGGCCAACACCGTGGGTCCTGGTGTGTCCGCTGTGCCGTGCGTGTGATCATTGCTTGTACAGCCCTCTCGCAGTGTCCGGAGCAAGTATGGTGGGTCTGACACACCGGTGTCAATGTGTTCTTTTTTCCATTTCCAGGAGTGTAGATGTCCTGAAAAACACTGTCAGTGAACAGTTACTGAAATCAGTTACATTGTCATTCAATTTCCCAACTAGGGTATACAAATGTTCTAAGACTGCCATTGATAATATCTTTATAGACAATTCTAGGCAACTAAGCCACATTACAAAACCAGTAGTAAATGGGCTATCTGATCATGACATGCAACATCTAACATTAAATTTTGAAAACTGTCAGGGTAAAACATCTATCGGAACTGAGTACAGAAGGCCAACAAAACAGTAAAAAACTGAGAAATTTAGGAGATTGCTCAAAGAAATTAATTGGATGGTTGTTTACAGCATCCAAGACAAATGGAAAATACAAAACATTCGTTAATAAAGTTAGCACCATATTTGAAAATTGTTTTCCACTGAAGGTAACTCAAATTAAGCAGAAGTCTAATAAGACACCATGGATCACACAAGGGATAAAGGTATCATGTGAGACAAAAAGGAAACACTATCTGATATGTAGGGACTCCTTTGATACTAGCATTATAGTTCATTACAAAAATTACTGCAAAATATTGACGAAGGTTATCCAGAAATCTAAACACCTGCAATATGAGAAGAAGATAAATACATCCAGCAATAAAATAAAACAATATGGGATACAGTTAAGTTAGAGACAGGTAGGACCAGAAATGAGGAGGAACAAATAGCTCTAAAATAAATGAAACCCTGGTAACAAACGCATGTTGTGGTGCAAACCATTTAAACAAGTATTTTGTCTCCGTTACTGATAGCAAGGGGTTGTCAGGTTCCGTAAATAATGCAATGGAATATCTGAGACCAGTGCACACAAGCAATCTCAGTAAAATGGAATTGACACTTACTTCACCTAAAGAAATTGAATCCATTATAAAGCCCTTGAAATCAAAGCATTCTAGTGGTTATGATAACATATCAATAAAGTTAATAAAAGAGTGTTCATGTGATCTTAGTCATATCTTAAGTTATTTGTGTAATCAATCACTTATCACAGGAACATTCCCAGACTGGCTTAAATATGCTGAAGTTATACCTCTCCACAAGAAAGGGGACAAAGAAATGCTATCAAATTAGCGACCAATCTCACTTTTGCCAGCTTTTTCAAAAATCTTTGAAAAGGTTATGTTCAAGCGTCTACTTAAGCACCTTAGTGAAAATAACATACTGTCAAAGTCACAGTTTGGGTTTCTTAAGGGTTCTGATATTGAGAAGGCTATTTACACTTACAGTGAAAATGTCCTTAATTCATCAGACAACAGATTAGAGGCAACTGGCATATTCTGTGACCTGTCAAAGGCTTTTGACTGTGTGAATTACAGCATTCTTTTAAGTAAATTAAAATATTATGGCATCACTGGTAGTGCTGCAAAGTGGTTTCAGTCATATCTTACTAATAGAAAACAAGGGTGTCATTACGTAACACTTCAGCAGCAGGCAATCAGACGTCATGTGACTGGGAAGAAATTACATGTGATGTTCCCCTAGCTTCCATACTAGGTCCGATACTTTTTCTTGTGTTTATTAATGACCTGTCATCTGTTACATTACCAGATGCCAAGTTTGTCTTATTTGCAGATGATACAAACATTGCAATAAATAGTAAATCAAATATAAATTTAGAAAGGGCAGCTAATAAAATTTTTACTGACATTAATAAGTGGTTCATAGCCAATTCACTGTCATTAAACTTTGAAAAGACCCACTGTAAGCAGTTCAGAACTTCCAAGAGATTTCCTCGTAGTGTGTGTACAAAATATGATGATATGGAAATAGGAGAAGTTGAGAGTGTAAAATTCTTGGGATTACAACTTGATAATAAATTCAGTTGGGAACAACATACTAGCGAACTGCTAAAGTGCCTAAACAAGTCTGTGTTTGCAATGCGAATCATGTCAGATATAGGAGATATAAATATTAAAAAATGGCATATTTTGCTTATTTTCACTCCATTATGTCCTACGGTATCATATTTTGGGGTAACTCCACAAACCGAGAAAAAATTTTTAAGAGTACAAAAGCATATAATAAGAGTAATGTGTAGAGTAAATCCAAGAACATCATGTCGAAACCTATTCAAAGAATTGGGCATACTAACCACAGCTTCTCAGTATATTTATTCCTTAATGAAGTCTGTTGCAAATAATACATCTCTTTTTCCAACTAACTGCTTAGTACACAGTATCAATACTAGGAATAAGAACAATATACATAAAGATTTAAAACCACTTACTCTTGCCCAGAAAGGAGTCCAGTATTCAGCAACGCATATTTTCAATAAGTTACTAGCAACCATTAAGAGTTTAGTTTCAGACAAGGCACAATTTAAATATAATTTAAAAGAATTTTTGGTGGCCAACTCATTCTATTCCATCCATGAATTTCTCAACAAGTGCAGTAGACCATTTTAAAGAAAATTTATTATACTTTAATTTTTGACAATACTTGGTTGTAACAGTCAAGTAATTACCTATTGTATGCATGATGGATGTATGGAAAGCAGATGTAAGTCTTAAGTCTGTAAATAGTGGAAGTTTAATTTTAGATCTTGTACATAATTTGACTGTTCTTATCTGAGGATCGTCCGCCCCCAGTAGCTGAGTGGTCAGCGTGACAGACTGTCAATCCAAAGGGCCCGGGTTCGATTCCCGGCTGGGTCGGAGATTTTCTCCACTCAGGGACTGGGTGTTGTCCTAATCATCATCATTTCATCCCCATCGACGAGCAGGTCGCCGAGGTGGCGTCAAATCGAAAGACCTGCACCAGGCGAACGGTCTACTTGACGGGAGGCCCTAGCCATACGACATTTCATTTCATCTGAGGATCATTGAAATGAATGATTTACTTCAGTTTTTGACAATACTTGGTTGTAATAGCCAAGTAACTAGCTACTGTGTAAATGATGATTTTAATGAAAGCAGATGTAAGTATTAAACCTGTACATATCAGAAGTTTAATTTTAATTCATGTACATAATTTTACTGTTTATTGAATGAGGATCATTATCATTAATGAAACTCAAGTTTTTCCAATTTCATTTTCGTAATGTGTTTTTCTGGAATGTTCCACACCCAGGAGGATCCCTTTTGTGGGTCTATGGAATGAATAATTAATCTAATCTCTTAAAAGTTGTTTCTGTGCCTTTGATTTATTTGGCACCTCTGTACATCCTGGCATAGGAATTGTTCGACACGATAAAAGTATAATATCGGAGAAACAAATGTAGAAATGATTTTCAGGTGAAATATTGGATGTCATGAAATACCCACTCTGTTCCATAGGTGCAAATGACTGACATCTCCAGGTGTGATGAACATTCTATTAAGCTATGAGAACAGCCTCTTATTTATGCTTAGGAATGCAAAGGTGCGAAGGCAACAAATTCAGTGGCCAGTAGCAATGAAATTCTCACCGGCAGCAGGAAGCAATGGTGTGCCAAGAGTCAGACAATGAACCAAGGATCTTGGCCCCACAAATGCTGTTGTTCTTCCTGTGCACTGATGCCAGACCACCCCAACAACTTCTGTTGGAAGGCAACAAGCCAAAATACGGGTCTGTGCTGGCTTATGGCCATCCTCTTCACTGTTATCTGCATATTTAAGTTGTCATCAAAGCATCATCACTTTAGTAAACAGTAGTTTCCCCTTATGGTCACTGTGATGTGATGTTGCTAGCACTGGATCTTATACTGTATCAAGTTGGAAGCCCAATGAGGTGTGTCAAAAAGTTTCAAGATTAGCTCTGTTTACAACAGAACAGTGCCATAATGTCTGTAGCAGTATCCCAAGAAATAAAATTTATGTGTTTCATCAGAACATTAGAGGACTGAGAAATAAGACAGATGAGCTTCTTGTATGCCTCGAAAATGGGGTAAATTCTGAAGGTATAAATGTTTTGTGTCTCTCTGAACACCATGTAACCGCAGGGATGGAGAAGTTAAAATTAAGGGATTACTGATTAGCATCTTATTCATGTAGAGTCAACATGGAAAAAAGAGGAGTTGCTACCTATATAAAAACTGGACACAAAGTCAAAAATATTGAAACAAATAGTTTTTGTGTAGATCAGACCATCGAAGCATGTCCTTCTAGAGTTGCTACTGCAATATACTTCTATAGTAATTGTAACAATCTACAGATCCCCTCAAGTTAACTTTCAGCTATTCATGAGAAATCTTGAGGCATTATTGAGCTACCGGTCAGACAAAAAGAAGCAGTTAGTGGTTTGTGGTGATTTTAATGTACATTTCTTAAAAGATACGAATAGGAAAAATGAGCTGGAATCTTTGTTTGGTTGTTAAAATCTAGTACATGTTGTAAATTTTCCAACTCGTGTGCAGCAGCATAGTAGGTCACTTATCAACAACATTTTCATAGACAGTGCTCAGGCAGAAATAATTAGTGTGTACCCAGTTGTTAATGGGCTATCTGATCATGATGCACAGTTAATGGAAATAACACATATAGCACCTTACAGGATTCAGACAGGTTCATACAAGGCAGGGAGTTTTATTAATGCGAACAGGATACAGAGCTTTAAGTGCAGCCTAGAAGAGGTAGAATGAGACGAAGTATACACAGAAAATGATGCTGATGCCAAATTCAATTTATTTCACTGTAAATTTGTCTCAATATTTGAGAATTGCTTTTCTGAAACGTTATCCAAGAAAGCCATTACAAAGTCAAGTAAGCCATGGATTACTAAGGGAATTAAGATATCGTGTAAGAGGAAGAGGGAAATATATGGACAGGCTAGAATAAGTCATGATCTGACGTTACTTGCTTACTACAGAAGGTACTGTAATATTTTAAGGAAAGTCATTAAGAAGTTGAGAAGCTTACGTGTTCTGACAGAAATTGATAATGCGGATAATAAGATTAAAACTATATGGAATATTGTCAAATGGGAGACGGGGCAGCCTGACAGTGCACAACATACCATAGCAATAACAATAAAGCTAAATGATGATGATGTGAATGATAATTCACAAGTTGCAAGTATTTTTAACAATCACTTTCTGAATGTAGCAGCAAAAATAGGGTTAAAGGGTTCAGTTGAAGAAGCAAAAAAATATGTTAAAAATGTCATTCCCCAGGACTTTATAAATAGCATCAACATCCCCCACTGAAATTAAGGAAATCATAAATATACTGAAAAACAAGAGCTCGTGTGGTGTTGATGGAGTCTCTAACAGAATTTTGAAGTGTTGTTCTAACTTAAGAAGTGGAGTCCTTAGTGACATATGTAATGCTTTGCTGGCACAGGGAATTTTTCCAGACAGATTGAAATACACAATTGTCAAACCTCTTTGTAAGAAAGGGGACAAGAGTGACTTAAGTAATTATAGACCAATCTCATTGCTGACTTCATTTTCTAAAATATTCGAAAAAGTTGTGTATTCAAGAGTAGTCTCACATTTAAGTGAAAATAATTTACTCAGCATGTCACAGTTCGGATACCGGAAGGGTTGCTCAACTGAGAATGCTATCTACATATTTACCCATCAAATAGTACAAGCCCTAAATAACAGATTATCACCATCTGGTTTTTTTGTGATCTCTCCAAGGCATCTGACTGTGAGGATCATGTCACACTCTTAGAAAAACTCAGGTTTTATGGAACTGAAGGCTATACACACAGCTGGTTTGAATCATACTTAATGAACAGAAAGCAAAAAGTTGTGCTGAATAGCACAAATAATGTTGGGAGGGTGGTAAATTCTAGTGAATGGGGAGTTATCACAGAGGGAGTCCCACAGGGTTCAATTTTGGGTCCGCTGCTGTTCCTTATCCATGTGAATGACCTCTCGCTTAACGTTCAGCAAGCAGAACTAGTACCTTTTGCAGATGACATGAGTGTTATAATAAATCCCATTCCAGAAAAAGCAGCCGAAGATAGTTTAGGACGTCTTTCAAAGAATTATTAAGTGATTCTCAGGAAATGGACTCTGCCTTGTTTTGAACAAAAAACTCACTATATCCAGTCTGTACACCGAATAGAGTCATACCAACAATTGATGTAGCATATGAACAGGGCTCAGTTAACAGGGTAGATTTCTCCAAATTTTTGGGTGTTCACATTGATGACAACTTGAACTGGAAGAAGCATATTACCAAGCTTCTCAAACAATTAAGTTCAGCTTCTTTCGCTCTTCGTATAATCGCTAGTCTTGGTAATAAACAGATCAGCCTCCTAATGTACTTTGCATATTTCCACTCAACAATGTCTATAGAATAGTTTTCTGGGGTAACTCACCACTTAGATATAAAGTATTGATTGCACAAAAGAGAGCAGTGAGAATAATTAGTGGTGTCCACCCAAGGGCGTCATGTAGGCACCTTTTCAAGGAGATAGCTATTTTAACTGCACCATCAGAGTACATACATTCACTAATGAAAATCATTACAAATAATCCATCGCAATTCACGAAGAACAGTATTGTTCATACGTACAACACTAGAGGGGAAAAGTGAGCTTTCCTATCCGTTATAGAAGCTGTCAGTTGCTCAAAAAGGAGTACATTATTCAGCAACAAAAATCTTTGATCATTTTCCCAACAACATAAAGTGTCTGTCAGGTATCAGATCAAGTTGTAAATCTAGCTTAAAATCATTTCTTTTGGACAACTCCATCTACTCCATGGATGAAAAAAAGATTGTACCTCTAAATGCAGTTGCATGTGTAGAACTAAAAATTTCAGCAATATATATATATATATATATATATATATATATATATATATATATATATATATATATATATATATATATATAGTTACAATAGAGGGAAACATTCCACGTAGGCAAAATATATCTAAAAACACAGATGATGTGACTTACCAAATGAAAGTGCTGGCAGGTCGACAGACACACAAACAAACACAAACATACACACAAAATTCAAGCTTTCGCAACAAACTGTTGCCTCATCAGGAAAGAGGGAAGGAGAGGGAAAGATGAAAGGATGTGGGTTTTAAGGGAGAGGGTAAGGAGTCATTCCAATCCCGGGAGCGGAAAGACTTATCTTAGGGGGAAAAAAGGACGGGTGTACACTTGCACACACACATATATCCATCCACACATATACAGACACAAGCAGACATATTTAAAGACAAAGAGTTTGGGCAGAGATGTCAGTCGAGGCAGAAGTGCAGAGGCAAAGATGTTGTTGAATGACAGGTGAGGTATGAGTGGCGGCAACTTGAAATTAGCGGAGATTGAGGCCTGGTGGATAACGGGAAGAGAGGATATGTTGAAGAGCAAGTTCCCATCTCCGTAGTTCGGATAGGTTGGTGTTAGTGGGAAGTATCCAGATAACCCGGACGGTGTAACACTGTGCCAAGATGTGCTGGCCGTGCACCAAGGCATGTTTAGCCACAGGGTGATCCTCATTACCAACAAACACTGTCTGCCTGTGTCCATTCATGCGAATGGACAGTTTGTTGCTGGTCATTCCCACATAGAATGTGTCACAGTGTAGGCAGGTCAGTTTGTAGATCACGTGGGTGCTTTCACACGTGGCTCTACCTTTGATCGTGTACACCTTCCGGGTTACAGGACTGGAGTAGGTGGTGGTGGGAGGGTGCATGGGACAGGTTTTACACCGGGGGCGGTTACAAGGGTAGGAGCCAGAGGGTAGGGAAGGTGGTTTGGGGATTTCATAGGGATGAACTAACAGGTTACGAAGGTTAGGTGGACGGCGGAAAGACACTCTTGGTGGAGTGGGGAGGATTTTCTGAAGGATGGATCTCATTTCAGGGCAGGATTTGAGGATGTCGTATCCCTTCTGGAGAGCCACATTCAGAGTCTGGTCCAGTCCCGGAAAGTATCCTGTCACAAGTGGGGCACTTTTGTGGTTCTTCTGTGGGAGGTTCTGGGTTTGAGGGGATGAGGAAGTGGCTCTGGTTATTTGCCACGAAGACCTAGGCTGTAGGGAAGGGACCGTTTGATGTGGAATGGGTGGCAGCTGTCGTAATGGAGGTACTGTTGCTTGTTGGGGACGGACGTGTGAAGCTGGCCATTGGACAGGTGGAGGTCAACATCAAGGAAAGTGGCATGGGATTTGGAGTAGGACCAGGTGAATCTGATGGAACCAAAGGAGTTGAGGTTGGAGAGGAAATTCTGGAGTTCTTCTTCACTGTGAGTCCAGATCATGAAGATGTCATCAATAAATCTGTACCAAACTTTGGGTTGGCAGGCCTGGGTAACCAAGAAGGCTTCCTCTAAGCAACCCATGAATAGGTTGGCGTACGAAGGGGCCATCCTGGTACCCATGGCAGTTCCCTTTAATTGTTGGTATGTCTGACCTTCAAAAGTGAAGAAGTTGTGGGTCAGGATGAAGCTGGCTAAGGTAATGAGGAAAGAGGTTTTAGGTAGGGTGGCAGGTGATCGGCGTGAAAGGAAGTGCTCCATCGCAGCGAGGCCCTTGACGTGTGGGATATTTGTGTATAAGGAAGTGGCATCAGTGGTTACAAGGATAGTTTCTGGGGGTAACGGATTGGGTAAGGATTCCAGGCGTTCAAGAAAGTGGTTGGTGTCTTTGATGAAGGATGGGAGACTGCATGTAATGGGTTGAAGGTGTTGATCTATGTAGGCAGAGGTCCGTTCTGTGGGGGCTTGGTAACCAGCTACAATGGGGCGGCCGGGATGATTGGGTTTGTGAATTTTAGGAAGAAGGTAGAAGGTAGGGGTGCGGGGTGTCGGTGGGGTCAGGTCGATGGAGTCAGGTGAATGGTTTTGTAGGGGGCCTAATGTTCTGAGGATTCCTTGAAGCTTCGCCTGGACATCAGGAATGGGATTACCTTGGCAAACTTTGAATGTGGTGTTGTCTGAAAGCTGACGCAGCCCCTCAGCCACATACTCCCGACGATCAAGTACCACGGTCGTGGAACCCTTGTCCGCCGGAAGAATGACGATGGACCGGTCAGCCTTCAGATCACAGATAGCCTGGGCTTCAGCAGTGGTGATGTTGGGAGTAGGATTAAGGTTTCTTAAGAAGGACTGAGAGGCAAGGCTGGAAGTCGGAAATTCCTGGAAGGTTTGGAGAGGGTGATTTTGAGGAAGAGGAGGTGGGTCCCGCTGTGACGGAGGACGGAACTGTTCCAGGCAGGGTTCAATTTGGATAGTGTCTTGGGGAGTTGGATCATTAGGGGTAGGATTAGGATCATTTTTCTTCGTGGCAAAGTGATACTTTCAGCAGAGAGTACGAGTGTAGGACAGTAAATCTTTGACGAGGGCTGTTTGGTTGAATCTGGGAGTGGGGCTGAAGGTGAGGCCTTTGGATAGGACAGAGGTTTCGGATTGGGAGAGAGGTTTGGAGGAAAGGTTAACTACTGAATTAGGGTGTTGTGGTACCAGATTGTGTTGATTGGAATTTTGAGGTTTTGGAGGGAGTGGAGCTGGAAGTGGGAGACTGAGTAGATGGGAGAGACTGGGTTTGTGTGCAATGAGAGGTGGTTGAGGTTTGCTGGAAGGGTTGTGAAGGGTGAGTGAGTTGCCTTTCCGGAGGTGGGAAACCAGGAGATTGGATAGTTTTTTGAGGTGAAGGGTGGCATGCTGTTCTAATTTGTAACCGCCCCCAGTGTAAAACCTGTCCCATGCACCCTCCCACCACCACCTACTCCAGTCCTGTAACCCGGAAGGTGTACACGATCAAAGGCAGAGCCACGTGTGAAAGCACCCACGTGATTTACCAACTGACCTGCCTACACAGTGACGCATTCTATGTGCTAATGACCAGCAACAAACTGTCCATTCGCATGAATGGACACAGGCAGACAGTGTTTGTTGGTAATGAGGATCACCATGTGGCTAAACATGCCTTGGTGCACGGCCAGCACATCTTGGCACAGTGTTACATCGTCCGGGTTATCTGGATATTTCCCACTAACACCAACCTATCCGAACTCCGGAGATGGGAACTTGCTCTTCAATATATCCTCTCTTCCCGTTACCCATCAGGCCTCAATCTCCGCTAATTTCAAGTTGCCACCACTCATACCTCACCTGTCACTCAACAACATCTTTGCCTCTGCACTTCCGCCTCGACTGACATCTCTGCCCAAACTCTTTGTCTTTAAATATATCTGCTTGTGTCTGTATATGTGTGGATGGATATGTGTGTGTGTGGGAGGGTGCATGGGACCATGGGACAGGTTTTACACCGGGGGCGGTTACAAGGGTAGGAGCCAGAGGGTAGGGAAGGTGGTTTGGGGATTTCATAGGGATGAACTAACAGGTTACGAAGGTTAGGTGGACGGCGGAAAGACATTCTTGGTGGAGTGGGGAGGATTTTATGAAGGATGGATCTCATTTCAGGGCAGGATTTGAGGATGTCGTATCCCTTCTGGAGAGCCACATTCAGAGTCTGGTCCAGTCCCGGAAAGTATCCTGTCACAAGTGGGGCACTTTTGTGGTTCTTCTGTGGGAGGTTCTGGGTTTGAGGGGATGAGGAAGTGGCTCTGGTTATTTGCTTCTGTACCAGGTCGGGAGGGTAGTTGCGGGATGCGAAAGCTGTTGTCAGGTTGTTGGTGTAATGGTTCAGAGATTCCGGACTGGAGCAGATTCGTTTGCCACGAAGACCTAGGCTGTAGGGAAGGGACCGTTTGATGTGGAATGGGTGGCAGCTGTCATAATGGAGGTACTGTTGCTTGTTGGTGGGTTTGATGTGGACGGACGTGTGAAGCTGGCCATTATACAGATGGAGGTCAACGTCAAGGAAAGTGGCGTGGGCTTTGGAGTAGGACCAGGTGAATCTGATGGAACCAAAGGAGTTGAGGTTGGAGAGGAAATTCTGGAGTTCTTCTTCACTGTGAGTCCAGATCATGAAGATGTCATCAATAAATCTGTACCAAACTTTGGGTTGGCAGGCCTGGGTAACCAAGAAGGCTTCCTCTAAGCGACCCATGAATAGGTTGGCATACGAGGGGGCCATCCTGGTACCCATGGCTGTTCCCTTTAATTGTTGGTATGTCTGGCCTTCAAAAGTGAAGAAGTTGTGGGTCAGGATGAAGCTGGCTAAGGTAATGAGGAAAGAGGTTTTAGGTAGGGTGGCAGGTGATCGGCGTGAAAGGAAGTGCTCCATCGCAGCGAGGCTGGACGTGTGGAATATTTGTGTATGGATGTGTGGATGGATATATATATGTGTGTGTGTGTGTGTGTGTGTGTGTGTGTGTGTGTGTGTGTGTGTGTGTGTGTGTGTGTGTGTGTACGCGAGTGTATACCCGTCCTTTGTTCCCCCTAAGGTAAGTCTTTCAGCGCTTTCTTTTGGTATGTCACATCATCTTTGTTTTTACATATATTTTTCCCACGTGGAATGTTTCCCTCTATATATATCAGGGCTCTGGTGTTGTTTACACTGACGGTTCGATGGTTGCTGGTCGTGTCGGTTATGCGCTAACTCTAGGGGACCATATATATATATATATAAAAAAAAACAAAGATGATGTCACTTACCGAATGAAAGCGCTGGCAGGTCGATAGATACACAAACAAACACAAACACACACACAAAATTCAAGCTTTCGCAACAAACTGTTGCCTCATCAGGAAAGAGGGGAAGGAGAGGGAAAGACGAAAGGATGTGGGTTATAACGGAGAGGGTAAGGAGTCATTCCAATCCCGGGAGCGGAAAGACTTACCTTAGGGGGAAAAAAGGACAGGTATACACTCGCGCACACACACACATATCCATCCACACATATACAGACACAAGCTGCCATGTGGTGTGTGCCTCGCCCTTGCCTTCGGCTCGAATTGGCACAGGGCCCGAAGGACTCAGTCCCTCCGGAGGCCTTCCGCCGCCGCTTTTATTCCATCTTAGCCACATATCAGGGCTCTGGTGTTGTTTACACTGACGGTTCAATGGTTGCTGGTCGTGTCGGTTATGCGCTAACTCTAGGGGACCATTGTGAACAACGTTCATTGCCGGCTAGCTGCAACGTTTACACTGCTGAGCTGGTCGCCATCTTTCGAGCCGCTCCTGCTCAGGTGAGTCCTTTGTTATCTGTAGCGATTCCCTGAGCGGTTTACGAGATCTCGACCAGTGTTTCCCTCATTCTCGTCCGGTGATGGCTATCCAGGTGTCCCTGCATACTCTTGCCCGTTGCGGCAGATCTGTGGTCTTTGTTTGGACCCCAGGCCATGTTGGGATACCCGGCAATGAAACTGTTGACCGCCTGGCGAAAGAGGCCACCAGTAAACCGTCTCTGGAGATTGGCCTCCCGGCGACTGATTTGCGGGCCCTATTACGCCGCAAAGCTTTCCATTCATGGGACACTGATTGGCGCAACCTGCCCATGCCAAACAAACTCCGTCGTATCAAGGAGACGACGATTGTGTGGCGGTCATCCATGTGAGCCAACCACAGGGACTCAGTCGTCCTTTGTCGGCTCCGCATTGGCCACACCCGACTGACGCACAGTTATTTACTGTGGCCTGAGGATCCACCTCTTTGTCATTGTGGGGCGTCCTTGACGGTGGTCCATATTCTGTTGGAGTGCGCCCTTTTAACTGTGCTCAGGCAGACTTTTGCGCTGCCTGATACGCTCCCTGCGCTTTTAACTGACGACTCTGCCATAGCGGACTTAGTTTTGCGTTTTATTCGGGCAGGGGGATTTTATTGCTTAATGTAAGTGTGTGTGTTTTTGTGTTGATTCTGGTCTATGGCCTACGATTTTAGTCTGATTTTTTAATGTGTTTCTCGGTGGTTGGCTTTTCCTTTTTTTGTTTCTATGGTCGGCCAACCACTGTCACACTCTGTGTGATTTTAGTTCGTCTTGTCTGGTCTTTGTCTAAGTTTCTCTTGTTCTGTGTCGTCTGTCTTCTTGTCTGTTGATCGTTTTTATTCTCTGTGGGTGTTTTTAGTATTTGGAAAAAGGGACCAATGACCGTAGCAGTCTGGTTCCTTTAATCCCCACAAACCAACCAACCAAACCAGCAGACATTCAGTGGTGCAACAGATAGTGCATATCTGACTGCAGATAAAGGTGTCACATGTTGAGATACTGTAATGGTCATACATTTTTATTATTCAGTTCTACACAAAATACGAAAATAGCTTTGGCAAGAACTGGCTATAGCAGTTGTTTCGATTGTGGGATGTATTACATAAAGCTTTACGTTAGTCTTAGTCTGAGAAATGGACAACAGAGGATTAATGCATTTACTTTGCGAACAAACAATTTACTTTTTTGGAAAGCATTTCTAGTAGTGAAGATATAATCATACGTCACAACACAATAAGTTGTAGGGCAATGAGGTTATACATAGAGACATGAAGCATGTACAACATGCATGTGACTCAAATGTAAGGGCTGCGATATTTGTAAGTGTAAACTAATGTTAGTGTCTGAATTAGACTTAATTCATCTTTATGTAATGTGATGAAACTGCAAAAGTTTAAACAATAAGGATCCTAGGTGGACAGTATGAAGATAAAAACATTGTCTCTAATAAAGTAAAAAAGTGTGGGGTCACATTAACTAGAAAATATCTTTTTGAATATGACGTATGTGAATAGCGATTGCAAATGTAAATGCATGTAAACAGCAAGGAGAACACAATAATATTCTGTTTCTGATCGGTGTGGTGAAGTTTTGTGATTGTGGTTCAGTTTTCATATGAGAGGACTGCCGAGTCGTTTTGGAAATAAGTTAAAACGCTCTTTCAAATTAGATTCGAACCACCTATCTATAGACCTCATCTTATAAAATTTTATGGTCCCCTCTAATAACTGAACTACCGAATAATTGAGGTGTAGATGGAAAAACGACAATTTTCCCTAGGAGTTTAATTTCGATGAATGGTGCTATCCTTCATTCTAACAGTGGGAGAGCATATGTCAGAGATACGTTAACATTACCATCACAGTTCACCACATTTTTAATTAAGTTAGTGGACTTGTGCATCAGTATGGTGGCAATTTGCTGGCTCAATGCAACAATACTTTACACATCTTCTCATTTTCTGGAACACTCAAAACAACTTTTCAGGATTTTTATCATTGTATAGTGTGATACTACACACCTCTTGTATCTCATTTTCTGAAATGTAAATTCCAAAACAAGACGTCACTGTGAATTAGCTGCTATGACAGTAGGAGCAGTGAGCTAGCTAGTGATGCCACAGATATAACATGACTCTAATGGAGCGTGTTAGTGGGGTTTTAAATTACTTGAATTTCATTTCCGTTCTTATAAAAGAATACTGAAATTCGAGAGGAAAAAAACTATTTTAGGAGCATAAAATGGCAAAATTAATCATTTAAGACGATTAAAAAAAAATAATAAATAAACCTTACTTGTCGGTGTTGCCCAGATGATAAAACGCTCATGTTCCTTAAGCCTGGCATTAATGCTTCTTTTAATTGTTTCTATGTATGATTACAATACTGCACTGTGGTAAGTAGTTGGTGTTGGTATTTTGCGGTGTAAATATTGTGTGTAGCTAGTTCTTTTTCGCTAGAAGCTCTACATCTTTCAAGGTGTGGTGCCCTATTTATCTTAATAGCCATTTCTTCTGCAAGTAGTTCTTAAAGGATTGAGCTCTTCCTCCAAGTTATGTGACTCACATATTCTTTTAGTCTGGCCCACCAATATATTAATTACATCTCTTTTTTATTGGGGTGGTGACTGGAATTTTTGTGAGGACAGTGGTAATTCTGTAGATTTTGGCTGTAAATTTCCATCAGTTCAGGTTGCTGAGCTTGTCTAAGTCTGAAAATGCTAAATGCATGTTTCTAGTCTCTGATGATGTCTCCTGCGTTAGGAGATGAAATGTTATGCACAGAAACACAACCATGATCTAATGCCCATATAACAAAAAACACCAAGAATGTAAAATCAGCCTACATGAGCGTACTTGGTTGTGATAATAACACAATATGATTCTATTGCAATTTTTCAATTTACATTAAATATATCTTTAAATGACCAAGTTGCTGATAATGTTTTGTGTAAAGCTGCATAAATGCTCAGAACAAAATAGTAGAGTAGTGTATGTGAGCTATTTCAAAATGGTTACTTTCTCCTTATAAGTACGTTCAGAAGTTATTGGGAATAATTATGACAAGCTTTTTCAAAGTAGCTGATGTTATTCTTACAAGTACATTCAGAAATTATTCCCATAATTATCTGTCCCAGTAAATCATCACTATTCCTAACTTGTTTCAGTACGATGAATTCTTCTCAGGTTATCAGCCGAGTGGTGGCGTCGTCTTGTCACAACGTTTCAATGAGTTTCTTACCCATCATCTTCTGGCGAAGAATTCATCAGTGGAATATGCCGGGAAAGACTTCAATCACGTATATTGTTTCAGTATATTGCAATAGTAGCCTGTAGTGATTGCTTCTGCCTGTTGCTATATCACTTGACCTGTTCCACATCTCTGATGCCTTTCCTGCTTTATGGTAAGCATCAAAAATTGTACGAATGAATGCACGAGTGTAAATGTAGGGCATATAGCTGCTGTAGCCCCTTTATGTTGTTGCAGTACATATGCGTTATTAGTCCTATGGTACTAGCCATCTGATGATATGGTATTTGAATTATCTCTGTATTTTATTATCTGCTAAATCATACAAGATGAGCAAAAAGTTCATGAACACAAGTTCTTAATGAACACAAGTGTGACAAAATCCATGCTGAGGAATGTGTGGCACATGGGATGATGTATGATGAACGGATACCGGGTATCCTCCCTGAGTAATTAGCCTTACACCAGTGCACAGCTGCGCTCGTGTGGACCAATATACACTGAAGCACCAAAGAAACTGGTATAGGCATGCATATTCAAATACAGAGCTATATAAACAGGCAGAATATGGCACTGTGGTTGACAGTGTCTACTTAAGACAATATTACATCGGTTACTGCTGCTACAACGGCAGGTTATCAAGGTTTGAGTGAGTTTGAATGTGGTGCTATAGTCGGTGCGGGACACAGCATCTCTGAGGTAGTGATGAAGTGGGGATTTATCCGTACAACCATTTCACAAGTATGCATTGAATGTCAGGAATCTGGTAAAACATCAAATCTCTTTGATTGCTGTGACAGGAGGAAAAAGATCCTGCAAGAACGGGACCAATGATGACAGAAGAGAATCTTTCAACATGACAGAAGTGAAACAATTCCACAAATTGCTGCAGATTTCAATGCCGGGGCATCAACAAGTGTCAGCATGCAAACCATTCAACAGAAAATCACCAGCTTTTGGAGCTGAAGGCCCCCTCATGTAACCTTGATGACTGCATGACACAAAGCTTTATGCCTCACCTGGGCCCGCCAACATCAACATTGGACTGTTGATGACCAGAAACATGTTGCCTGGTCGAATGAGACTGGTTTCAAACCGTATCGAGGGGATGGTTGTGTACGATAATGGAGACAACAGCGTGAATCCGTGGACCTTGCACATCAGCATGGTACTGTTCAAGCTGGTGGAGGCTCTGTAATGGTGTGAGGCATGTGCAGTTGGAATGATATGGGACCCCCGATGTGTCTAGATATGACTCTGACAAGCGACATGTATGTAAGCATCCTGTCTGATCACATGCATCCATTCTTGTCCATTCTGCATTCCTATCGACTTGGGCAATTCCAGCAGGACAATGTGACACCCCATACGTTGAGAATTGCTACATAATGTATCCACAAACGCTCTTCTGAGTTTAAACACTTCTGCTGGCCACCAAATTCCCCAGTCATGAACATATCTGGGATGCCTTGCAATGTGCTGTTCAGCCCACCCCCTCGCACGCTTATGGATTTTTGAACAGCCCTGCAGGATTCATAGTGTCAGTAGCCTCAAGCACTACTTCAGACATTAGTCAAGTCCATGCCACATCATGTTGTGGGACTTCTGCATACGTACGGGGACCCTACACAATATTAGGCATGTGTAACAGTTTCTTCGGTTCATCAGTGTATATCCCCCCATTCTCTTGGGACCAAAATGGAAGTGGAAAAGTTACTGAGAAGTTGGACCATATAAAGACTAAAGCCTTGTCTGGGGCACAGAGGAGGAAACTTCTTAGAGAACAAAGAGTAAAGGAAGGAAAGGAATGGCTTCCTAAGAAGCAATCGAGAAAACTGTATGGTCTTGAACCTAAGGCCTCCAGGAAAAGACTGCCACAAAGTAAACGGGGTAAACAGACCCCTCCTACTTTTAAGATAGCAAGTGAATGAGTCAGGAGTCTGTTACTCCCAGTTCACATGAATAATGCATAGTTCTTTGATCCAATAAGTTAACTTCTCATTAATGTCACATCACAACAGGAAGAGCTGGTCCAGTTGGCACTCTGAAAAAACTGGGAGGAGACAAGTCAAAATCCCAAATTCAGGAAGGTCTACCTACATAATGGTGCTCTGGTCTTTGCATGTGACAGGGTGAAGACAGTGGTTGGCTGAAAGAGATGGTGCCCAAGATACCTCCATCGCATGAAGCAATGCTGATGGTCAAGACAGCAGCAAAACTATTCAAGGCTACAAAAATATCAATCTGTGTACCAAAATTAATTAAGGATTTTACCCCAGAGACCATGTTATCGAAAGTATGTTCACAACTGCAAAGTCTTGACACAGGGCTGGAGGATTGTTAACTGCAAGGATGTCAAATTAAACACCTTTCAGCCATTTAGTTTCCAAACTTATTTTATTTGGCTACCAGTACTGCTAGCTCATGTTTTGATTAGAACTAAGGTGGAATCTTCCTATATGTTGCTCAGGAGCCTGAAGATGGCATAGTAAATTGCCAAAACTGGTAGCCAAATAAAATAAGTTTGAAAATTAGATGGCTGAAAGGTGTTTAATCTGGCCTCCTGTATCGAACAGCCAAATCCCACAATCATCTCTGAAAAGGTGGTCATACAGAGACGTTAACTGTAAGGTTGGTACTGACCACCATGCCCTTTTGGTGGAAGTTGGGGAGAAGTTCCTAAGAGCAATGTAAGAGCAAGACCTAAAACTGTATGTAGGGTTCTTGCAGTTGGCTGTCAGGGTCATCAAGGGCGATAATGGCAGCAAGTTGGCACCTGGAGGTATTGTAGATAAACCTGCAATACAGTATGGGGGCAACCGCCACCCTGAGTTGTCTTCCGGGAAGGCAGGAGGTGGACATGGGCTTGATTCCAGGAACCCTACTTGTCTAAAGGAGGGATATCAGGTTTTTGAGGAACTAGAGGGAAGTTGACATACTCAAGGAATCTAAAAACTCTCAAAACATTTATTTATGTTAAAAAGGAATCTCATTCATGCCAAAGGAAAACTTCTGCTCTAGGGAAGTAGTGACCATAAGGACGGGAGCGCGAGGGAAGTGGTATTGGCCTTGGCATACCTTCCTTATGAAGACAGCGCTCCTCCCTACCAGGTAATTAGGAGACTGGTAGACAGCTGCTGGTAGCTGGATAAATAACTGCCTGTTGGTTGTGATGCAATGCCCACAATCTTGAGTGGGGAAGTAGTGACACCAACAGTACCTGAATACCTATTAGAGAGTAGCCCAGAGATATGTAATAGGGGTAAGGAACCTAGCGTCTAGAAGAATATAAGGGGAAACCTAATTGACATAACTTTTGGAAGCATCTTGAAGTCATCTTGAAGTCGTGTGGCTACAAGTATATTAGGTTTAAGGTGGAAATGGGTGTAAAACAAACTGTGACCTACAGGAGTCCTTGGAAGATAGGCTAATATTAATATAGGAAAGACCAAAACTTATATCTATCTGAAGTTAAAATTTCAATAAGAAATCCAATAGACTTAGAGTAAATGGCAGAAGGAACAACAGCTGCCATAATTATCTCATTTTTAGAAAACTGTCCAATCACCAAGAGATGCAAAAATAAGAATGCACCTTGGTGGCACTATAACGTGGAATTGCAATGAAAGCAGATAAGAAGACTGTTTAACACTACAAGAAGGAAAGGACAATGGGCAAAATATCAAGGGGCCCTTGCCAAATACAATCTTGCTGTTGACCAAGCAAAACAATCCTCTTGGAAGGTATTCTTTGAGGAGGTGGAAGATGTAGCTACCAAAGCCAGACTTCACAAAATCCCAACTAGGATACTATCAAATGCAAGAGGCACACTGGGGAGAGAGGATGGTGAGTATACTATGTCAGCTTATGAGACACTGGAAGTGCTCCTCAAGACTCACTTCCCCCAATACACTCTGACAGATGATTCAGGTGAAGAATCAGTCCCTATGAGGTAAAGGTTTACAGGTAACCAATGAGAGAAATGTGTGTGCCTTGAAACATGTGGATTTTTAAAAAATCCAGTGGGCAGTGAGAACATTACAGCTGTTCAAGTTACCAGGTCCAGATGGTGTCTTCTCAGTTCTGTTGCAACAAGCAGGAGAGGGAGGAATCAAACACCTATGTAGATTGTTTGGAGTCAGTTTAGCCACATGAGTCATTCCTAATGCTTGGAGGGCAGCAGATGTTGTTTTAATTTCAAAGCAAGGGAGAACTGCTGATGCCAAGGCTAAGAACAAGGGATGAATCAGTCTGCCTGCCTTGCTTCTAAAGACATTCATTTTCTATCCTACATGGCATGCAGGTAGACTGTTTATCATCACTTGCCCCAGTGGGTACACCAAACCACAGGGAAATGAACACATGTTCCTGTAAGTCTACAATAGCAGAGTTCACAAAGTGAAAAAAGCACTAACACATCTGGGACATAGCAAAGTCGGTGTATACAACAGTTCCAAATCAGTAATCAATTGATATTGGAAAACAAACTGAGTCAAATTTAGCTGTGCAATAGCGCGATACAAACAGCTACAAAGTGCAGCAAGCAATGAACCACATCATCCACAAGCTCAGTAGCAAACAGTTGCCACTAGATGGCATCACGTGATCCCGCATATCTCAGAGGTGGCTCCTCTTATGGCGGTGGGCCGCAGCCGCTGTTCACAGCCTTAGTACCTCTGACGTGTCTACATCCATGCAAGGTGGGGAATCTGAATCACTATTGGATACAAAAATTGGAAAAAACAGATTAGTATGCACAGGGGAGGGATGTTAATTCACATTCTCCTACATGAAAACCAACACACACATCAACCAGGCAAATCATGCGAAAGAGCACTTCACCAACTTGTCGGGAAGGTAGAAAAAGCACTCTTTCTGGAAATTGTGCTCTGCCACTTCCTGGATATTGAGGGTGCATTCAGCAAAAGGACCTCTGAATCCATGGTTAAAACTGTAGAAGTGCATGGTATCAAGACCACCATTTGTAGGTGGATTAACACCATGCTGAGTAGCTTAAGATAGAAGTAACCATGATGAATGTGAAAATGGTTAGCAACAGCACTAAAGAGCATTCACAAGGTGGTCTCTTGTGCCCACTACTGTGGAAACTGGTGGTGAATGAGCACACAAAGGAGGTAAATCCTAGAGACTATTTTTGCAAAGGTTACACATACGATTTAGTCATAGTAATACGTGGCAAATGCGCTACTGACTTTAGAACATTGGCACAATGAGCACTAAACATACTGCAAAATTGGTGTAGGAAACAGGATCTGAGGGTTAGTCCCAAAAAAACTGTTGTTTACCATTCTCATGGAACCGTATCAGGACACATACTGGAAATGTAAGTTCTTCGAAGAAATTCTACCAGTGCCTGTGATTAACCATGGACACAAAGCTAATGTGGACCCCTCACACAAAAAATCTGTGTACCACAGCAAAAATTGCTGTTGTATACATTAGAAGGGACTGTCAAAAAAACTGGGCTCTTAGTCCAAAGAATGTGCACTGGATCTACACTCCTGTAAAAAGATCTTTGATGATTTATGGAGCAATAATATGGTGAACCGGTGTAGAACAGAAGGTGATAGCTAAGTAGCTTGAGAAGGTGCTAAGATTGGCCTACCTAACCATAACTTGTGGAATTAGCAACACTCCCACTACCGGGTTGGAGACCATACTAGACATGTTCCAGTTACGTTTTTGGGTTACAATAGAGGCTGCAGCAGGGGTGCAGGGGTAAAAAATGGAAATCTTAAGGATTTCCAGAACTCCACACTAATATAATGAATGTGGTAAGCATAGGAATGGCCAGGGAAATGCCACCTAACCAAACAATAACTTCCAACTGCTTCAGTAAAATTTCCTGTTACCATAGAGGCTACTGAGCTGTGGATGAAAGAACCATGATACCATTCAGGTGTCTGGTTTACTGATGGGTCGGAAACAGACAAAGATGGTGGAGTTGGGGTATGCAGCGTGCAGCCTCAACTGGAGATTGCAGTCTCTCTAGGAAATCTGGTTGTGGTATTCCAGGTGGAGATACTGTCAGAGTATGTGCAGAGGAGAATTTATGTGTATATAAGCATTACAAGGATCATAGTATCTACACTCATTCAAACAGCCAAGCAGCTCTGAAATCTCTATCAGCCCCTGCAACGAGATCAAAGTTATTTGCAGAATGCCATGAAACTCTAGTGAGGTTAGTGGAAATCGACTAAACCTGCAGTGAGAAATTAGTGATAGTTAACAAGCTGGCCAGGGCAGGGAGGATGACTCCATTCGTTGGACCGGAAGCTGTCTTAACCATCACTAAGGTGATGGTAAAATCTAAACCTTGGATCAGGGGGCAATATGTAGGACATTGGACTAAAATCCAAAAACATGGTGATCTAATGATCCTGAAACAATGCTTTAAGAGAACTTCTACAGCCCTGGGCTTGAAGAGGAGGCAGGTTGAACTCATGGTACATCTAATGACTGGCCATGGGAACTTCAAGACAAACCTGCAGCCAGTGGGCATAGGGGAAGAAGGCCTTAAGTGCACGACTGTGTAGTATGGGGGATGAAATTGTACTGGAGACCAAAGCCACAGAATGTGTGGATCACTAATTCCTGAAGAGATTGTGTGTAACGAAGACCTAGTAAAGGGTCTCTCACTACTCTTCAAGGGTACCGGTTGACTTTATTAGAATGATACAGAGAGAAACCATGAAATAAACTCAGTTTCAGTGCAGGCTTCAGGGAGCTAAAACCATTATTTCTTTGCAGTAGTTCAAAAGAAAAACATCTTTTGCATACTGCACATAAAGTTCTTTTTATTTAACTTGTGCACCTGGGTGAGCTTTACCTTAGTTACAAGTCATCTTCAGCGAGTGTCCAGAAGTATTACATGATTTTTTGTTTGCACATGTAGTTATTGTTTGCATCTATCATTACAGAAATGGCAACAAACAATGGGTTCAATAGTAACCTAGTCACTAAATTAAACAAAAGAATTAAACAACAAAGATAGTAAGTAAACACGTACAAAGCCAAGAATAACAGCACAACAAAACACCTCACTTATAAGCACAGACAGCAACAAACAATGACACAAAGAATAAACGAAAACAAGAAAGAAGATTCAAGATGGTACACATCGGCCTACAAGCACAAATTTGCACGTGCATTCAAAACTGACAGTTCAGCCCAAAAGTACTTTCCAGAAATAACAAAACATACATACAAAAAGCAGGAATATACCAACTACAATGTGTCACATGATGGATGATATGTAGGGCAAACCACCAGAACATTTGACAGCAAGTACAAAGAACACATCAGAGTATGGAAATATGGGACAAGTCACTCAACTTTTGCAGAGAATTTAAGATAAAATAATTGCTAACCTACTATAAGAGAGAAAGCCATGAAAATAGTTAGAATAAGTAATGAGTCTCCTCCTATACTACAAGAAAATTATCACATATACAAAACAAAAGCAGCAAAGAAGCTACTACAAAATGACCACATGAACATGACTAACCACTGTTTGCACTGATTGGTCATATAATTGACAATCGTCCCAATATATGATCACACGGCCAATTTCTCTCCCAAGTACATAAACGAAAAATAAAAAAGAAATTATAATCATAATTTGAAATAAATAAATAATAAAATAAAAAACAAAGAAGGCACACACACACACACACACACACACACATATGCGGACAGAACTTAACATCACACACATATGGAAGACTTATTTCAATAGTGGTACAAGTCCATTTTTGTTCATTTTGAGATACAGAGTCCTACAGTTAAATGAGTGCGAAAAATCTGCAGTTGAGATACCAGAAATATTCAAGCATATGGCTTCTTGCTAGAGATGAACTTTTCTTTCTGTTTGTTTGGATCATTAATTTCAGAAGCATTATAGACAGAAAAGTGGAGGTAATGGACTTGTACCACTATTGAAATAAGCCCTTCATATAGTCAAAGAAATAACAACTGAAAGCAAAACCTGAGAAAGTTGGCAACACTTACAGAAACAAATGACACTCTAAACACGTAAAGTGGCAATTACAGTGCTATATTTTGAAAACGGTTGTTACAAAGCAAGCTGGGATCTTTTTCCTTCCTCTCTTGTTTTGCCATCTGCCTCTTTAAAATTCGTTTTTGCATTTTGAATAATTACTATTAACATACTTGAGTATAATCTGTGTTTCATAAAAGAGAAAGGTTGGCCCTCAGTCTTAAAGATTATACCACCAGATCTAATTTTGTGCTTAGTTTTATGTATATAATTGATTTTCTAATTTATTTCAACTATTCCTAGTTAATACTTTTGTTATAGGGTGAAATCAGTAATTGTTTCATAACTTAAATTCTGTTGTTGACGTATAAACAAATATAAATTCTGTACTAATTACCAACATTTGGAGGAACAACTAATAGTATTCTTAAAGGATCTGTTTGGTTCTATTCGAAAACATGTTAGCAAAGCCAGCCCTTAATTAATTCCAAAGGAATTGCCAGGTTTGTCAAAAGTATTGTTCGTATAACTATATCTGTTAATTTCGTCATTTAAACAAGTAATTCAGCCTAAGTCTTGTAGTAGAAGAAACTATTAAAAAGAAGGAAGTTTTTGATATATTCAGTTAATTGAATGAGTTATGTTTTAATTGTAATTTCTGTAACTTTAACACTGAACAATGAATAGTTTCAGTACCTATTATTGTGGTAATATATAAAGGCCCAATTTTTGGTCCCGAGACAGTTAGTGCACGGCCAAGTCTCAGATGAGGAACCCGTATTGGTTATAACAACAACAATGCATCAACTTAACTGTGAAATAAATGTAACAAAAAATAGGCCATATGTTAAAACAACAACAGTGTCTGTTCAATATGTACCGTATTATTCTGTAAGAACTGTGAACTGTGTGGTTTGGTTTTTACTGATCATAGATATTCAACAGCAAACTATTGTAGCAGTATGCTGATATTTGCCTGCAACCTATTAACAAGGCTTATTGAAATTCGCCAGTAGTTAACTGGCTATATTAACTGTGTAATATTTTAGGGTTGAGAACAGTGAAAGTAAAGAACTATGAAACACAACTGTCCAACTGTCGGCTACATCATTTAAAGCAGCCAGTGTTAAACTTCCACCCCTCCTGTTTTCCAGCCAGTATAACAATGCAGTACATCGACCGAGGATCATCTATGAAGAAATAAAGCAGGCGAACGTCACACAGTGACCACAAGGGAAGACACAAACTTTCAACCAGTTTGCCAAATGTACCACATAGCTGTTTGGCTTACAAATAATGTATTAGAGGCTAATCTATAAATACTTCTCCATTTTATTATAAAAACTTAAATGAACTGTTTTGGCCAGACACTGTGGGCGAGCAGTTCTAGGCGCTTCAGTCTGGAACCGCACTGCTGCTATGGTCGCAAGTTCAAATCCTGCCTTGGGCATGGATGTGTGTGATGTCTTTAGGTTAGTTAGGTTTATGCAGATCTAAGTATAAGGGACTGATGACCTCAGATGTTAAGTCCCATAATACTTAGAGCCATTTGAACCATTTGAACGGTTTTAAACCAAATTTGTATGTGTAAACGATAACCATATGTGCAAATGAAGAAAATGTAATATTTCAGGACACTCACTGCAGATGCCTTGTGACTGTGACGAAACATGTCTGGGTGCACAAATTAAATAAAAAAGCTTAATGTGCACCAAGCAGAAGGTATTTTTTATTTGAACTACTGCAGTTTATATGCAGCTGCTGTGAAAATGACCACCACAAGAAACTCATTATTGTTTTGTCTCCCTGTTTAAATCAGATCATGATGTCATGCATTCCTCCATGCTCTACAGTCTACTACTTTATGCGTTGACATTGACTATTGGGAGAAAACTATGATATAATAGGGGTGACCATCGAAAACATTAATTTAACTCCTTCCTTCCAATTGATCACTATTCACAAATCACTATCCATGCACCTCTTCTTTAATAAGACACCAAAGAGTGAAGCATTCCTAATGATTGGAAAATGACACTAGTCACTCCTGTTCCTGTTTTAAAGAAGGTTCGTCAAACAGGCGCACAGAACAATAGGTTTATATCTGTGATGTCAGTATGTTGTAAAATTTTGGAACATTTTCTGCTTGTGTATTATGACATATCTGAGCACAATAAACCTCCTCTGTAAGAATCAACATATGTTCTGAAAATAAAGATCGTGTGAAACCCAGTAGGCTCTGTTCATCCATGAAACCCAGAAACCAATAGATACAGGTGCAGATGCTGTGCTCTTTGACATCTGGGAGGCATTCAGTACAATTCCACATTGTTGCCTAATGATCAAAATACAAGTGCGCAGAGTATCAGACCAACTATTTGATTGGACTGAAGAGTTTCAGTGAAACAGGTCACGGCATGTCATTCTTGATGGAGAAAATTCTTCGGCCATAAAAGTAACTTTTTCTGTAGCTCAAGGGAGTGTTAAAGGACCATTACTTTTCACTATGTAGGGTGAAGTGAAATTCACGCACTCTGGCTTTGCAGCGTGACTCCTCAAATGCCAGCAATAAAAAAATGTCTCTCACAAAATTTCATCTGGAAAGTACATCTGGCAGAAAAAGGATATTAAAGAGTGGCAATCTGGCAACACTGTAACCACATGGATGGTAACTACCTCTGTCAGCACATACTAGTTGTGCTGTACAGTTGGTGCAGTAGATAGAGTTTTGAGTTAGTATGCAGGAGGTCGAGGGTTCAATCCTGGGTTGGGCCGAATTTTTTTTATTTGCTAATTTCATTCTGACATTTCATACTGTAATATACACCATTTCTTAGGTCACATATATCCTAAATGTACAACATTTTGTAACGGTGAACATAACAAGTACGTGGTTAGACAAACACAAAACAGACAGTTGAAAGAAATGATCTGTCATAGGACAGAATAACTACAAAAACAATATCAGTTTCGAGATGCTAAAGATGATATCACAGCACAATAACACAACATCTACTGTTCATTTATACTACATGTTATATGAGCACTCAGATGCACATTAGCAACCAGTGACACTAATAATGTCCATATTAATGTCTGCATGACCTTCACAACAGAATACTTTGTCTTCAGAACAACAGAAGCTCAAAGCGACCTCCCTGCACATCCAAACATTGCGCAACTCGCTGAATCATACAGCTCTGGATGCAGCAAAGCACCGTCCTCAGTGAAAAGAGCAGCATGAACACACGCTACCAGTTCTTTCACAGTTGTCGGTGGAGTAGAGTCACAGGCTCCTTCAAGTGTCCCTACAGGAAGAAATCCTGGGGATTTAGGTCAGGTGAATGCGGTGGGCATACAAGTGGACCTCCACATCCGAACCATTTGCCTGGAAATATTCTGTCCAAATACTATCGCACATTTATTCGAGAGTGTGGAGGTTTACAATGAGAATATTCGATATGTGTGCCCATGTACATTAGAGTCTGTCATGGGCACGTTACTCCGCTTGCAACTAGTCCCTGTCTGGTGGACAGTGCATACAGCATAAACATGCCGTCAGTCCAGAGCGCTGTTCTACATAATGCGCATAACCGCTCTGACATATTGTTCTGCATAGTTCATCCTGACACAGCTAACTGTGAAATGTTCCGTTTCAAATTACACTGTTTCCCTAATGGTTATAGACATGATGTTTCCACAATCCCATCAATAGAATAATAATAATAATAATAATAATATTACTGGAACATACCCACACAAAATCACACATTTGCTATACATGGATGATCTAAAACTACTGGCAGCAACAAATCAACAACTCAACCAATTACTAAAGATAACAGAAGTATTCAGCAATGATATAAGTATGGCGTTTGGAACAGACAAATGTAAGAAAAATAGCATAGTCAAGGGAAAACACACTAAACAAGATTACATATTGGATAACCACAGCGACTGCATAGAAGCGATGGAAAAAACGGATGCCTATAAATATCTAGGATACAGACAAAAAATAGGAATAGATAATACAAATATTAAAGAAGAACTAAAAGAAAAATATAGACAAAGACTAACAAAAATACTGAAAACAGAATTGACAGCAAGAAACAAGACCAAAGCTATAAATACTTATGCCATACCAATATTGACCTACTCATTTGGAGTAGTGAAATGGAGTAACACAGACCTAGAAGCACTCAATACACTTACACGATCACAATGCCATAAATATAGAATACATCACATACATTCAGCAACAGAAAGATTCACATTAAGCAGAAAGGAAGGAGGAAGGGGATTTATCGATATAAAAAACCTACATTATGGACAGGTAGACAATTTAAGAAAATTCTTTATAGAACGAGCAGAAACTAGCAAAATACACAAAGCAATCACTCATATAAATACATCGGCTACACCACTACAATTTCATAACCGCCTCTACAACCCGTTAGACCACATAACATCAACAGATACGAAGAAAGTAAATTGGAAAAAGAAAACACTTCATGGCAAGCACCCGTATCATCTAACACAGCCACACATCGATCAAGACGCATCCAACACATGGCTAAGAAAAGGCAATATATACAGTGAGACAGAAGGATTCATGATTGCAATACAGGATCAAACAATAAACACCAGGTATTACAGCAAGCATATTATTAAAGATCCCAATACCACAACAGATAAATGCAGACTTTGTAAACAACAAATAGAAACAGTAGATCACATCACAAGCGGATGTACAATACTAGCAAATACAGAATACCCCAGAAGACATGACAATGTCGCAAAAATAATACATCAACAGCTTGCCTTACAACATAAACTTTTAAAACAACAAGTTCCTACATACAAGTATGCACCACAAAATGTACTGGAGAATGATGAATACAAATTATACTGGAACAGAACCATTATAACAGATAAAACAACGCGACATAACAAACCTGACATCATACTCACCAATAAAAAGAAGAAATTAACACAACTAATCGAAATATCCATACCCAATACAACAAATATACAAAAGAAAACAGGAGAAAAAATTGAAAAATACATCCAACTGGCTGAGGAAGTCAAAGACATGTGGCATCAGGATAAAGTTGACATCATACCAATTATACTATCAACTACAGGAGTCATACCACACAATATCCACCAGTACATCAATGCAATAGAGCTACATCCAAACGTATATATACAACTACAGAAATCAGTAATTATTGATACATGTTCAATTACCCGAAAGTTCCTAAATGCAATATAACACATACCATACAGTTAAAAGGAAGTGACGCCTGATCAAGGTCCGCGTCACTTTTCATTTTTAACCAGACTTAACGTCTGAGAAAGTAAAGAATAATAATAATGCATTGAGATATGTAGTAAACAGCTTGCGGTTACCAGACTCAATGTTGAAAGGCATATTTAATGGGACTATGGTGATAGCACATACAAATAGTAACCGAGTTTGCACATTATTTGCACAGCACATTGCTAGCCCTGCTGGTAACATAAAGACTTAATGAAATGTAATGGACCTGAATGAGGCAAGAATATTAGTTGGTACTAATCTATGGAACCATTGGAGGAAGGTACAAAGCAAACAGGTTTTGCATCTAGTAGATGAAGTGGCGCGAATAAATTCACACAGACAACATGGAAAGGGCATCTTTCAAAACCGACCAGTCTTCCATTCCTAAGAATTTAAGTGCAAATGCTTTCTAGGGGACCCACTGCAATCGCTGTTGATGATTAAGATGCCAGATACCGTACCACCGGGACTACAGCTCAGGAGGTGTCTACACGGGGAGCAAGGGCTGTGTGGCGTGGACTAGGCGGTTTTTTAGGTTAGACAGTCTTGGGGAAGATCAAAAAGGGCTCCAGTCTCAAAGGGTTCAGGGCAAAGAAACAACAAGAATCGAACAAGCAACAGTCGGTATTGTAGTTGTAAATTGTCGTAGCTGTGTTGGAAAAGTACCAGAGCTTCAAGTGCTGATAGAAAGCACTGAAGCTGAAATCGTTATAGGAACAGAAAGCTGGCTAAAGCCAGAGATAAATTCTGCTAAAATTTGTACAGAGACACAAACCATGTTCAGAAAGGGTAGATTAAATAAAGTAGGTGGTGGTGTGTTTGTGTCTGTTGGTAGTAGTTTATCTTGTAGTGAAGTTGAAATAGATAGTTCCTGGAATTACTATGGGCAGAGGTTATACTCAACAGCCATACCAAAGTAATAACTGGCTCCTTCTACTGACCCCCAACTCAGATGATATAATAGCTGAACGGTTCAAAGAAAACTTGAATCTACCCTCGACTTGTAGTCGAAAATACATGTTCAAAGCCGGTGGTAGACAGAAAACATCTTCCGAAATTGTACTAAATGCTTTGTCTGAGAATTACTTTGAACAATTAGTTCATGAAACCACATAAATTGTAAATGGTTGCGAAAACACACTTGACCTCTTAGCCACAAATAATCCTGATCTAATAGAGAGTGTCATGATGGATACAGGGATTAGTGAACACAAGGTCATTGTAGTGAGGCTCAAAACCATATCAACCAAAACCACTAAAAATAAATGCAAAATATATTTATTTAAAACAGCAGATAAAAATTCACTTGATGCCTTCCTAAGAGAGAATCTCCATTCCTTCCAAGCTAATTATGTAAGTGTAGACCAGATATGGCTCAAATTCAGAGATACAGTATCGACAGCAATAGATAGATTCACACAGAATAAGTTAATAAGAGACGGGACTGATCCACCATGCCACACAAAACACGTCGGAACACTGTTGCTGAAACAACGAAAAAAGCATGCCAAATTCAGAAGAATGCAAAATCCTCAAGACTGGCTAAGTTTAACGGAAGCTCAAAATTTAGTGCAGACGTCAATGCAAGATGCTTTTAATACTTTCCACAATGAAACATTGTCTCAAAATATGGTAGAAGACCCAAAGAAATTCGGGTCATATGTAAAGTACACCAGTGGCAAAAAACTGTCAATACCATCACTGCGTGATAGCGATGGAAATGTTACCAATGATGGTGCCACTAAAGCGGAGTTACTAAATACAGTTTTCCGTAATTCCTTCACGAAAGAAGACGAAGTAAATATTCCAGAATTCGAAACCAGAACAGCTGTTAGAATGAGTGACATAAAAGTAGATATCTTAGGTGTTGCATAACAGCTCAAATCACTTAAGAAAGACAAGTCTTCTGGTCCACATGGTATACCAGTCAGGTTCCTTTCAGAGTATGCAGACACAATAGTGCCTTTCTTAGCAACCATATACAACTGCTCACTTGACGAAAGGTCTGTTCCTAAAGACTGGAAAGTAGCACAGGTCACACCAATATTCAAGAAAGGAAATAGGAGTAACCCACTGAATTACAGACCCATATCACTGACCTCAATTTGCAGTAGGATTTTGGAGCATATACTGTACTCGAACATTATGAATCACCTTGAAGAAAATGACTCATTGATACATAACCAACACGGATTCAGAAAATTTCGTTCTTGTGCAACACAGCTAGCTCTTTATTCCCATGAAGCAAAGAGTGCTGTCGACAAGGGATCTCAAATCAATTCCATATTCCTAGATTTCCAGTTCCTCACAAGTGACTATTAATCAAATTGCGATGCATATGGAATATTGTCTCAGTTGTGCGACTGGATTCATGATTTCCTCTCAGAGAGGTCACAGTTTGTGGTGATAGAGGGTAAATCATCGAGTAGAACAGAAGTAATATCTGGTATTCCGCAAGGTAGTGTCATAGGCCCTCTGCTGTTCCTGACATACATAAATGATCTAGGCGATAATCTGAGCAGCCCCCTTAGATTGTTTGCAGATGACACTAATTTACCGTCTAGTAAAATCATCAGACAATCAATTCCAATTACAAAATAATCTAGAGAGAATTTCTGTATGGTGTGAAAAATGGCAATTGGCACTAAACAAAGAAAAGTGCAAGGTCATCTACATGGGTACCAAAAGAAATCCGATAAATTTTGGGTATACAATAAATCGCACAAATCTAAGGGCTTTCAATTCAACCAAATACCTAGGAATTACAATGACAAGCAACTTAAACTGAAAAGACCACATAGATAATACTGTGGGGAAGGCGAAACAAAGACTGCGCTTTGTTGGCAGAACACTTAGAAGATGCGACAAACCCACTAAAGAGACAGCCTACATTACACTTGTCCGTCTTCTGCTGGAATATTGCTGCACAGTGTGGGATCCTTACCAGGTAGGATTGACGGAGGACATCAAAAAAGTGCAAAGAAGGGCAGCTCATTTCGTGTTATCGCGCAATAGGGGTGAGAGTGTCACTGATATGATAAGCGAGTTGGGGTGGCAGTCACTGAAACAAAGGCAGTTTTCTTTGCAGCGAGATCTATTTATAAAATTTCAATCACCAATTTTCTCATCTGAATGCAAAAATTTTTTTGTTGACACCCACCTACATATGGAGAAATGATCATCATAATAAAATAAGAGAAATCAGAGCTCAAACGGAAAGATTTAGGTGTTCCTTTTTCCCACACGCCATTCGAGAGTGGAATGGTAGAGAAGTAGTATGAAAATGGTTCAACGAACAGGCACTTAAGTGTGAATTGCAGAGTAACCATGTAGATGTAGATGTAGATTTACCAAATAAAAAACATATTCCTCAACCAAGGATCGAACCATCGACCTCCTGCTTGCTAACCCAAAACTCTGGCCATTGCACTAGTTGTAAAGCACACCTAATATGTACTGACAGAGGTAGTTACCATACATGTGGTTACAGTGTTGACAGATTGCCACTCTTTAACATCCTTTTTCTGCTGGATGTACTCGCTGTACGAAATTTTGTGACAGACATTTTTTTATTGCTGGCATGTCAGGAGTCGCTCTGATCATGGATGATGCTGTTGTGTAGAGAGGAGTTTCAATGCTGGAGGACTGTGGTGAAATGCAGGAAGTAGCAACTGCAGGGAGTAGCAACTGACCCTCAGCATAAACAAATATAATGTACTGGGTGCACATATACATAAACACCCAATACGTTATGACCACACAACTGCAAAACAACCACTGGAAGTATTACTTTCATAAAATATCTAGGAGTTCAGATGTGGAGTGATTTGGAATGGAACAACCACATAAAATTGATCAAAGGTATGGCAGATGCTAGACTAAGATTCATTGGAAGAATTCTCAGGAAGTCCATCAACAAAGAAAGTAGCTCGAATGTTGCTCATCAGCCTGGAATTTGCAGTAGATAGGATTGATAGAGGAAATGCAGAAGATCCAAAGAAGAGCATCACATTTGATTACAGGTACTATTAGTAAACATGAAAGAAACACAGAGGTGTTCAGTCAATCCCAGTGCAGACACTGTAAGAGAGGCATTCTATGTCAGGATGTGGTTTAATGTTACGATTCAGAGAGAGTATGTTCTGGGACAAGTCAACCAATATATTGCTTCCCTTTAGATATATCTCCTGAAAAGGCCGTAAGCACCAAATCAGAGAGATTTGAGCACGCACGCATGCTTTCTATGAACTATTCGTGACTGGAACAGGAAAAGTGGACAATGATACTGGTACAAAACATACCCTCCACCACACACCATCAGTGGCTTGCTGAGTGTAGATGTACACATAGTTGTAGAGCACTGTTTGGTGTGGTATGATCCACACTCCGTGTAAGCCACAGAAAGCGGCTGGGAGTCCATGTCTGGATAAGATTCAGAAATATTTTGTACAGCCTCCTCGAGGCAATTAGAGCACAAACATGCAGAGCTAATCCACTGGCTGCAAGTCCAAATGGCAAAAGTTCATAACCATAAGCAGTCATGTGTACTGATTGGTAAGGTCATTAAAAATGCAGACCAAACTGATAATCACCTGTCAGTCGTTTCCAAATGTAACAGATAATTCTCCATTTCTTCATACCACTGAGATAGTGCACCTATATACAGGAGTATGGTGGTTCAGTTCCACCCTCTAGCCATTTAGATTTAGGTCTCAAGTAGGTTTCCTGAATTTTTTAAAGGAAATTCTGGGATGCTTCTTAAAAATGACATGGTAAATTTCCTTCCCCAAAACAAATTTGTTCTCTGTCTCCAGTGACATTATTGATGGGATGTTAAACCTTAATCTTCCTTTTATTTCTTCATTAGAATCCCAAGTTCACAATTATTATGAAACTACAAGTAGGATTGATTTTCATACAATATCCTATATAAGCCAAAAATAATGAAAAATGAAAAGGTCATGCTGGTATACCCATCAGACACTTATCAGAAGAAAATTCATGATTTAGCACAGCAAAATTACATCAGTCTTTGTACATGCATTTTTGATTTCCACTGATTTATCAGTAATAGTTACATTTACCATAAAAAGCCAAAAAGAGAAAAATAGGAGAATACTTTATCAACAGACCAAAATATTCAACAAGTTGAAAGGATATAATTAATGTGAATGAATTCTTACGAGGAAGGTTAACACTCTCAGGAAGTTCACCAGCTTCTTTTAGCTCTTGGGGTTCTCGAACATCGATCAAATAAATTTGTTTCGCTTTTGTAAGTTTTACAATATCATCATATGAAAGATGGTGATCTGGACCGATTTCTGTGGGCATTTTGAGATCTTGACTGTCCTCCTGGATGTGAACTTCCTGAAATGAAAATATTACCATTAATACCTTATTATTGTCACGGGCAGTAAAAATATGTTTCTTACTACCTTCTTTTTGCTGTAATGACTAAAAGATTCTTTACTCTTTTCTCCAACACTTTCTTTCACAGTATTAGCTTTCATCTGAGATTTTTTAAAATCAATTATATTCAATACGGAGAGACCGTTCACATGTGTATCTATAGTACTCATGTTTGCTATATAAATGTTTTATTTCTAAGAGTTCTTTATAATCAACAGCTGAAAAGTAGTCATGTGTCAGACCTTTTATTCCATATTATTCATCTGCTGAAATCAAGGTTGGAATATCAGCAATATTAGGGAAAGGATAGATTGCTCTCATTGTAAAGATGACCCGCTGAGTTGCAGACAGAATTCTGGCTGGAGCTGTTGGTGGCAGTGGTCATGTGTGCCTGAGATATTCTTGCATGTTTGGATATGTGTGTGTGTGTGTGTGTGTGTGTGTGTGTGTGTGTGTGTGTGTGTGTTTTTCTTTGCTGAAGAAGGCTTTGGACGAACTCACTCTCATGCATGTATGTTATTCACAATACCACACTAGTTTTATAATTCTTCAAGCTCATTGAATTTTTCGCGCAGTATTTACAACATGTATTTATAAATATGGTTGTTTCTTTGTTTAATAATCATTGTATAATAATAATAATAATAATAATAACTGTGTATGGAATTACATGTGCAATGTTTAAGATAAATACTTCAAAACATGACAGTTCATGTGTGATATATATGGTTGTTCAATAACTGTTACAAAGCAGTTAAGCTTTTTATCTTGTAATATAACAAACAAAGTTAAAAAAGCCCTTGGGCAAATTTCACAACTGGTGTTCTTTATGTCCTGACGTCGTGTAGAGTTCATTCCATATGGTACTACTATGTTCATTCAGCTACAATAGGTTCCATAGTTCCACCTAAATCAAGGGTTCAGAAGTACTTATAATCAGTTATCATCACCCCTTTGCTTTCACTGGAGCATTTCTGACACTTTATTAACAGTATGTGCATTATGCATTGCAATATACGCAGGGTCTTCAAAAAGTAAGTTACACATGATGTCCTATACTATGACCATTTCAAAACAAGAATGGCTCAGTGTCAGAAGAGAGTATATGTTCTAGATTCCCTGCAGACACAGTTCTGCTGTGGTAATGATAACAGGCGCATCACCATGTGCAACTGAAATAGCATGGCAACTGGGAATGTAGTTCAAAGTTCAGTACATGGGGCAGTACGATTTCTGTTTGCAAAAGGTCCAGATTACACAAAATTTCACCATGAAATTCTGGCAGTGTATGGACGAAATGCAATGTTGCATTCAGCTGGAATGAAATTTTGCCAACAATTGACAAACACACAGAAGTGGCTGATGCTAATCGGGAAGTCCAGATCTTGCACTATGTGATTTCCATCTTTTTGGTAAGCTGAAATAACACCTGGGAAAGATATTATCAAGTAATGAGCAGTTCTCAAATGGTTCTATGACAAAGGTGCGGATTTCTGCCATTGAGGAAATGAACAATTGGTAAAATGCTATGACTGTTGACACAGAAAGGAAGTGCCTATGTTGAACAATAGTGTCATGTGCCTATATCATTCTAAGGTGTTATGCAGCATACAATAAAAGTTACTTGGCCTGCCATAATAATGTGTAACATACTTTTAAAGTTCTCATACATCTAGCTGCTAGTTTATTTTGCTCTAGTACTAATCCAGTGTGCACTGTCACGTCATCTTCAATAATGGTAAATTTCGTAGTGTACATTAATATTTGTGAAAACTGTTAAAATTTGTTTGTATTTAAATAACTATTTGCGCAGTCTGTCCAAAATTGTTAGGATAAAAATTATGCAGATAGTAGAGGATGCCTAGTTATATTCTTTGAGATTAAGAACTTATAATCTAGAAAGAATATTGTTTTTTATTGACATAATCAACTTGTTCCTTCCAGCAACATCTTAATCTCATTGCAATGGTTCAAAGTGAGTGTTGCTAGTCTCAATGCATTCACTATAATGGTGCAAAATATTTTGCTACACTCTCCAAACCTTGCTGTTGTCTATTGTACAAGGAGACAGTCATCTAGATCCTATTAACCAGCTTATCTTCGTTTTTTACTGGGGCTTCATAAAACAACACTGTGCAACCACATATGGAAAAAAAATCCATGAAAGGAAGATCTGGTAATCTTGCACCATTCAAATAAGCTGGTAGCTCATAAGATCATAAAGTAAATCTACTATTGCACGTGCTAAACCTGGGGTTTCATTTCATAACTGATGGGGGAGGAGGTTGGGGAAAAGTTACAGCCTCTTAAAAAAATCTCTGGATGGTAGCACCCAGTAAAATACCTTGCCTAGTTTTACAGGTGCAGCTGTATCAACAGTCTTGTAGTGGGAGAGGACTGTGACTTCCAACAGCAGAGTGTGCCAAAGAAACTCATCGAGCAATGTCTGTACTCCATGTTAGGGATGACTATCAAAGGCCCTGTCTCCCCCCCCCCTCCCCCCACCGCCAAATGGATGGACATAAGTTATCCCAACAAACACTTCTTTTAGCTCACGGAATGGATCACACAACATAATAGAGATTAACCCTGGGTGGGCAAACCCCCACTGAACTAGGTTGGGCGTTCAGATTCTGGGGGACTCATCACAAAGTTCATAAGAGAAGAGTCAGAGGCCCCAAGAATCTCAAAAAAGATTAAGGTTAAAAGGATCAGGTCTACTGGCTGTCATTAGGTCTAAAATGTTTCTATCATTAGTGGGTTCCTGAACTACATGTTCTCAGTAGTTTTCACTTAGCTATCAACAATTTATGAAAAGATAGACTGCTCCTTACCACAAAGACGACACATTAAGTTGCAGACAGATATACACTCCTGGAAATGGAAAAAAGAACACATTGACACCGGTGTGTCAGACCCACCATACTTGCTCCGGACACTGCGAGAGGGCTGTACAAGCAATGATCACACGCACGGCACAGCGGACACACCAGGAACCGCGGTGTTGGCCGTCGAATGGCGCTAGCTGCGCAGCATTTGTGCACCGCCGCCATCAGTGTCAGCCAGTTTGCCGTGGCATACGGAGCTCCATCGCAGTCTTTAACACTGGTAGCATGCCGCGACAGCGTGGACGTGAACCGTATGTGCAGTTGACGGACTTTGAGCGAGGGCGTATAGTGGGCATGCGGGAGGCCGGGTGGATGTACCGCCGAATTGCTCAACACGTGGGGCGTGAGGTCTCCACAGTACATCGATGTTGTCGCCAGTGGTCGGCGGAAGGTGCACGTGCCCGTCGACCTGGGACCGGACCGCAGCGACGCACGGATGCATGCCAAGACCGTAGGATCCTACGCAGTGCCGTAGGGGACCGCACCGCCACTTCCCAGCAAATTAGGGACACTGTTGCTCCTGGGGTATCGGCGAGGACCATTCGCAACCGTCTCCATGAAGCTGGGCTACGGTCCCGCACACCGTTAGGCCGTCTTCCGCTCACGCCCCAACATCGTGCAGCCCGCCCCAGCCAGTGGTGTCGCGACAGGCGTGAATGGAGGGACGAATGGAGACGTGTCGTCTTCAGCTATGAGAGTCGCTTCTGCCTTGGTGCCATGGGACTGGATGAAGCGTCGTCTCATGCGGTCTGCACGTCCAGCACGAACGCTGGTCCAACTGAGGCCCCAGGTGGAAATGGCATGGCAAGCCGTTCCACAGGACTACATCCAGCATCTCTACAATCGTCTCCATGGGAGAATAGCAGCCTGCATTGCTGCGAAAGGTGGATATACACTGTACTAGTGCCGACATTGTGCATGCTCTGTTGCCTGTGTCTATGTGCCTGTGGTTCTGTCAGTGTGATCATGTGATGTATCTGACCCCAGGAATGTGTCAATAAAGTTTCCCCTTCCTGGGACAATGAATTCACGGTGTTCTTATTTCAATTTCCAGGAGTGTAGTTAAAAGACACTTACACATAAGCTTTCAGCCACGGCCTTCGTCAGATAAAGAAAACACAAACCATTCATTCACATAAGCAAGCACACCTCATGCCAACATGACTGCCAACTCCGGCAGCTTAGGCCAGAAAGCAACTATCACAGTGGATGGAAGCAGCAATCCAGAGGGACAAGGAAGGGGAAGGGATAGCAGTGTATGGGTGGGGGTGGGGGTGGGGGGTGGGGGGGAGACGTGCTGTCTGGCAAAGAGTGCAGGGTCTAGCATGCCAATAGGCACAGCATCAGGAGGAAAATGAAGTGACAAGCAAGAAAAGGATGTCTTGTCATGCTCACAAGTTACAAAACTGTTGTTATCCCATTTGATTGAAGGATAGTTAAAGTCTCCTCCAATGATGACAGTATGATTGTGGAACTTCATCCTGGAGAACTGAAGTTTTCTCCAAAATTTTCAGTTACTTTTGGGATGAGTCTCATGGTCAACAGAAAATCACAAGTTTATGACCAGCATTGGTGCTGAGTCTTCCACAAACTCTTCTATGCATCTTCAACTTCTAGCTTAGTGGATTTCTTGCCTACTGTGACAAATACAGCACCTCCATTTCCTGTTAGCCTATTCTTTCTTTATACACTTAAATGTACTCCAAACGTTTCACTGCTGTCAGTTTTGGATTTTAGCCATTTTTCTGTATCTAGTATTACATGAGCTCCACTGCTCTTTTGGGATCCTTTAGACCCTGTCACCCTGCAGAGATAGCTCTGGCAGTTTGTCACTAGGATTTTAATCATTTCATCTGTGGAGGCATCTTCTTTTGGTCTTGCATGAATATTTCTGGGTCTCTTTGATGAGTAGTGCACCCCTGACACATTTAGGAGGGCCCTACAATTCCCAAGCCTATGGTGTAAGCCCACGAAATCACAGCCTAGCTTGTCACAGAACCTGCAAAGTCTCCAATTCAAGCCTTCTACCTGGCTCAGAACCAGCGCTATGGACAATGCTTTAGACTGTGAGTTTTGTTGAATCTTCGAGAGCAAGGCTGCTTTTCTCAACCCGCTGTGCCAATCAATGAAATGATACGCAGGTGACGGGCATCATTCATTCCCTCGTGTGCCCCAATCTACCATTGATTGTCGAACCAGCCTCTTCAATATGTTGAATAAGGCCTCCAGGCATGCACACAGTGTGTGCAAGGTGATCCTTCCCATCCCTTGCTGCCATTTCCCCTAAGAGGTACCTTTATGTGCCACATGTTTGAATTGCAGACCCTGTCCCACCAATCAAAACTTGCTTCCCCTGACAGGCCACAGCAGGCTTCTGAACAAGTGAAATATGTTTCATTGGCTCAGATTCAATTGCAGTAGAGCACAGCACCTCAATTTTGTTTGGGGGGGGGGGGGGGTTGATTTAATACCTCAAGTTCTCCTTAGTGCCTACCTCCCCTGTACAGGGATCCTTGACCTATCATTGACACACTACTCACAGTCAACTGGATGAATAATGACAGATATTGTACATTCTACATTCTTCCTCAGAGGAGAGAATGCTTGAGAGGACAGTACTTGAGGTACCTTTGGTATATCTGGTACAAAACGCCCAGCACACACACACACACATACACACACACACACACACACACACACACACACACACACAGCTACTTCCAATCACGCAGTAGCAGTCAGACTGATTTCCAGCTGCTTACCAACAGCAGCTAACTCATACCGTGCCTGAGTGCCTGACAAAGAATTCAAAATGGGGCTGCATTCTGATTGGTGCAATGTTTATCTGAACATTAAATAATACACTTTAAATTAGCCTTGCTTGTATTACATTAATTTCAGGTACTGTTACACTACAGCAATTGCAAGTTCCCTTTAAGATGTGAAGTGGCAACACCCAGAAAATAATTTGTATAAATAATGATAGAGAAACTTGTGATAAAAATACAGTGAAGCGCCTATTTTACATTTTTGTGTGGTCCAAACTTAAAAAACGCAAAACTGAGGAAAATGTAGAATCATGGAAACTGTTAAAAACCTCCAAAATATGAGCAAAAACATATGTAGTTGGCATAAATGATTAAAAATTGCAATCCTCTCCAATACTTTGTATAAAATCTGTCTAACAGAAGAAAATTAAATGTGCAATACAATGTTTATACAATAATTTGTGGTAATGAATTTCATCTGTTCTTAGGAAAACACAGATGTGTAACAGCAAGTAAAAACTTCTAAAAAAATTGAAATTGGTATCCCAGTACAAGATAATCGAGCTGTTTTCCGACGTGCTACGACCACAAATTATATGTTCAACCGCTTAATGACATACTTTGTCACCACTGCGGTTATTGTTTAATGCTTTTCTTATGAGCCATACTTCATACGCTCACCACTTTTAAAGTGTTATTTTTAGGCTTGATGAGAGGAACAGAGACTTGAAAAAATGAATTTACTTCCCCAATAAATGTTACAAGCTTATTAGAAGTCAGTGCAGTGACTTTCTGTACATTGTGTAAAATGTAAATTTGAAAGAAGGCTCAGATGCTACAGTTTCACTTCATGTCCTCTATCACTGCTGCCAGTCTTTATGATCTACAGTGTGTGGTGTGTGCAGTGGAAAATATATACACGAATAGTGTATGTAGTTGTTGCAACTGTATCATGTCAATTTGAACAGGAAAGTCTTTAAAATCTGCTATTGCAAAACCCTTGTTCTATTTCTGGGTGAAATCTCTGTCATAGCACATCATCTGCACAAAAAGTATATTTTCAGCACTTCACAAAATGCTTTCATCCCTACCAGCACTCCCATCGCTCCCCCTCTCCACACATCCAGTAGGTGAGATCATTTTAGATATGTGTTAGTGTGGTGTGGTGGCTGTACTGGCTGCTGGGTGACTTAACAATCTGCCAGCCAATAAGAGTTCACTAGCCAGAAATGGGCAATGTTTCTTCTATTATGACTGAGACTCAGTGTTTTTATTTAAAAGGCTGACAACTGGTATTGTTGTTGAATACAGAACATAAGAAATACATGCAAAAAATGAGACTGAGTTATAAGTTGGACAAGAAAAGATGCCGGCTGGGCCCCTTCCTCACGCATTAGCTCAGTCCAGAACACTTTGCGCTGACTGTCTTGTTTTTCCGTTACCACTGCAACCTAGCAGTACTTGTATCATAACTGCTGGGTGAAGCTAAATGTTGCAAGTTGTTTGTCAATATTGATCATGAATTATGTCATCATTTCACATCTCCCCTCTCCACAATGGCCTAAAATATTCCCATAACTCTGCCACCACCCATGGTGCAAACCATTTGTCTTTTGTGCCTTTATAACTCGTTCAGTCAAATCAAATGTCAATAGGAAGAGATGAAGTCAAGTGAGACGTCGAGTAAAAACTTAAAATCAAGGTAAACCTTACTACGAAGAAATATAAAATCGAGGAATTTTTAACATATATCTTATGGGTTTTTCACAGGGGCTATGAATTTATTGTATAGAATCACAAAAAATGTACAATTGGAGAATGTAAAATCAGAGTTCCACTGTACTGGTTTTTCTCTGAGGTAACTGTATCTCAAACTTTTGATGAACATATTCTCACTGACAAACTAATGTAACAATGTCAAAAACAATATTAATGTACAATGAATTCAATATTAACTAATGCTGAAGTAAGAAACTAAATTGAACACAGTATGAAAGTTATAAAATGGATAAAACACAATACTACAATGCAGCAGTTGAAGTCATAAGGACTATGTTTACATCAGAATTGTAAAATTTCAAACATTGAATGACAACAAAAAATTGGAAAAATTGCACTAACCATATAAGAATCTTTACTGCAATAAGGGGGACAATATTCCAAAATAATGTTGTAATGTTCAATCCTAGGGCTGGTTTGATGCAGCTCTCCATGCAAGTCTATATTGATTACGCCTTCTCATCTTCGATTAACTACTGCAATCTACACTTATTTGAACCTGCTTCTGATATTTCATCCCTTGATCTCCCTCTACAATTTTTATCCCCTACACTTCCCAATAATACTAAATTAGCAATTCCTTAATGCTTAAGAATGTGTACTGTCAACCAATCCCTTCTTTTAGTCAAGTTTAGCCACAAACTGTCATTAGTTTTTCAATCTACCCATTTCATTTTCAGCATTCTTTTGTGGTGCCATATTTCAGAAGCTTCTATTCTCTTCTTGACTGAACTGTTTACCATGCTACACTTCCACACAAGGCTACACTTTAGATAAATAAATTCAGAAAAGATATTCTAACACATTTATATTCCAGTTAACAAATTCCTCTTTTTCAGAGATGCTTCCCTTGCTAAAGCCTGTCTGGTTTTTATATCCTCTCTGCTTCAGCTAGTTATTTTTCAGTTCAAATAGTAAAACTCAACTCCTACTTTTAGTGTCTCATTTCCTAATCTAGTTCCCTCAGCATTGCCTGATTAAATTTGAGTACATTTCATTATCTTTGTTTTTCATTTGTTGGTGCACATCTTATAACCTCTTTACAAGATATTATCCATTCTGTTCAACTGCTCTTCCAAGTTCCTTACTGTCTCTGACAGAATTATGTCATCAGCAAACCTCAAAGTTTTCATTTCTTCCATCTCAACTTTAATGCTTTCTCCAAATTTTCTCTACTGGTTGCTCAGTGTACAGCTTGAATAAAATCAGGGACAGGCTATAACGCTGTCTCACTCCGTTTTCAACTACTACTTTTCCTTCATGTCCTTCGAATCTTATAACTATAGTCTGGTTTCCATACAAGCTGTATTACCTTTCGCTCCCTGTATTTGATCACCTAAACTGTCAGAATTTCAAAGAGTGTATTCTAGTCAACACTGTCAGAAGCTTTCTCTTAGTCTACAAATGCTATAAATGGAGGGTTGCTTTCCTTTAACCTATTTTCCAAGAAAAGTTGTGGGTCAATATTGTCTCACGTGTTCCCACATTTCTCTGGTTTCAAAACTGATCCTTTGCTACCATGGCTTATTAAACTGATGGTTCAGTAATATTCACATTTGTTAGCTCCTGCTTTCTTTGGAACTGGAATTATTACATTCTTCTTGAAGTCTGGGGGTAACACCTATCTCATATATCCCACACTTCAGGTGGAATAGTTTTGTCATGGCTGGCTCTCACAAGAGTCTCATCCCTAATGACCACAGTGTCGATGGGACGTTAAACCCCAAAGGGTCTCAATAACTCCGATTGAATGCTGTCCACTTCAGGGGTCATTTTTCAACTTAGATCTTTTATTGATCCCAGTATCATATCTCCTATCTTCATCTGTTTCATCTTCCCTTTCTATAATATTGCCTTCAAGTCCATTTCCATTTTAGAATCTCTCTATACATTCCTTCCACCTTTCAGCTTTCCGTTCTTCACTTAATACTGACTTGCCATATGAGCTCTCAGTATCCATACAGTTGCTTCTCTTTTCTCCAAAAATCTCTTTAAATCTTGTATAGGTGGCATCTATCTTTACCCTAGTTATGCATTCTTCTACAGCCTTGTATTCATCCTCTGACAGTTACTGCTTAAACATACTGCACTTTCTGCCAATTGCACAATTTAGACATCTGCACTCCTTTTCTCCTGTTTCACTTGCTACAGTTTCATATTTTCTCCTCTCATTTAAATTCAACATCTCCTGTGTTATTCAAAGATTTGTACTAGGTTTTGTCTTTCTGACAGTTTGATCCTCTACTGCTATCACTATTTTATCTCTGACTACCACTCATTCATCTTCTATTGTATTCCTTCCCTTTTATCAGCCAATCATTGTCTAATTCTCCCTTTGAAACTCTCAACAATCTAGACTAAGGTAGTAGAATCTGTTTGAGAATATGATATGTGAGTCATGAAAATTCTAGAATATGTCGAAGAATTACTAAAATTTTACTATAATATAAGAATTAGTTGCTTTCAAATCAGAATTATTTGTATGTGTGCTGCAGTGATTCATATGCCAAGAACACACACAGTGTGTGGGCACTTATAGAGAGATGACACAAAACCGATAGTTAAATTAAAACAAACAACCTAAATTTTCTTTCCCTCTAGCCATTCAAGCTTAGCCAATTTGCACTTTATGACAGTCTCATTTCTTAGATGTCTGCATTCCCTTTCACCTGAACCATTTTTTTATTTTTTTGTTTCATCAATTAAGTTCAGTATCTCCTGAAGCTGATACTAGTGAGATGTATGGAGAAAATTTAAGCATACACAATACTGAAAGGATAGGGAAATGGAGGTGGCGTATTTGTCCCATAATCATACGTAATCATTGGAGGAGACTTTAATCATCCAACAATCCGTTGGGGTAATTATATTTTTGTTAGTGGTGGATGCAATGAGACATATGTTTGGGTGTTTCTCGGTTCGACATGTTGATGATGTCATGGCTAAAAGCAGGCGGGTGGTATCCTATGCTTCAGTTATAAGTAATTTTTGCTGCATTGTATCCAATGTCGGAGTACCCTCAAACTTTTTTTTAGAAAAAAAGTACTGGTTACAGCAACAATAGATACTTAAGTACAAAGGGCAAATAAAACAAATAGAAAGGTTTATATGTTCAGCAAACTAGACAAAGAAGCAGCAGTGTAATATCTCAGTGAGGGACTTGAGAATTTTAGCTCAGGACAAGAGCATGCAGAGGAACTACAGTTCAGGATTAAAAGAACAGTTGACCATGCACTGGATACATATGTACCCAGTAGAAAAAGAAACTTCTAAAGAAATAGGGGCTACTGCATAATATGTATAAAACAAAGCAAAGGGCTATGGACATTGAAGTGCTGAATGAAACACATTTGGCAGTCACGAGAGCTATGTTTGAAGCCTTCAATGACTACTGTAGCTGAATATTATTGAAAAATCTTTCACAAAACCAAAGAAATTCTGGTTGTAAGTAAAGCCTGTCAGTGGCACCAAGGTTAGTGCCCAAGCAACCCAATAGCAAAGCAGAAGCAGAAACGTTTAACACTATCTTCAAATGCTCCTTTAGCAAGGAAAACCAGGGAGAATTACCCCATTTTAATTCTTGTTCCACTGAAAATATGAGTGAAATAGATATTAGTGTCAGTGATATTCAGTAATAGTTGAAATCGCTGAACTGAACAAAGCCACAGGCACCAATGGAATCCCTATCATATCCAATACCCAATTGTGGCTGAGTTAGCCCCTCCGTTAACTATATTCTATCAAAGATACCTTAAACGAAAAACTGTGCCTAATAGGTGGAAGAAAGGACAGATCATACCTGTCCACTATCCTTGACACCAATTTTTGTAGAATCATAGAACATATTCTGAGCTCAGTCATAATGAGAGCAGAATGACCTCCTCCATGTCACCCTGTATGGATTTTGAAAACACTGATGATGGGAAACCCGACTAGCACTTTTCTCACATGACATTCTGAAAGCCACAGAACAAGCAGTCATGTAGATGCAGTATTTCTCGATTTCCAAAAAGCAGTCAACTCAGTACCACACCTACACTTACTATCAAAAGTACGATCATATGGGATATCAGATGAAATATGTGAATAGATTTAGGATTTCTCGGTAGGAAGGATGCAGTATCTATCTTGCGTGGACTGTCGCCAACAGATGTAGAATTAACTTTGGGTGTAACCCAGGAAAGTGTGTTGGTCACCTTACTGTTCATGTTGCATATTAATGGTCTTGCAGAAATTATTAATAGTAACCTTAGACTTTTTGTAGATGGTGCAGTTATCTACAGTGAAGTACAGTGTGACCAAGACTGCACAAATATTCAGTTAGACATTGATAAGGTACAAAGGTGATGCAAAGATTGGCAGCTTGCTTTAAATCTTCAGAAATGTAAAACTGTGCTCTTCAAAAAATGAAAAAGACATAATATCCTATGAATACAATACCAGTGAGTCGTAGTTGGAATTTTTAAACTCATAAAAATACACTTAGAAGAGACATGAAGTGGGGCAATAACATAGGCTCAGTCATTGCTAATACAGGAGCAGACTTTGGTTTATTGGTAGAATACTGGAGAAGTGCAATCAGTCTACAAAGGAGATTGCTTACAAATAACTCACGAGAACCATCCTAGAATATTCCTCAAGTGCGTGGGACCTGTACCAAATAGGACTAGCAGGGAATATTAAACATATACAGAGAAGGGCAGCATGAATTATCACAGGTTTGTATGACTTGGAGGAGAGTGTCACAGAGATGATGAAAGAACTGAACTGGCAGGTTCTTGAAGATAGACGGAAACTATCCTGAGAAAGTCTATTAACAAATTTTCAAGAAATGGCTTTAAATGATGACTCCAGGAATATACTACAACCTCCTGCATATCGCTCCCATAGAGATTATGAAGGTACGATTAGATTAAGTACAGCATGCACAGAAGCATTTAAACAATCATTTTTCCCATGGTCCAAAGGTAAATGGAACAGCAAAAAGCCCTAATATCTGATACAGTGGGACGTACCCCCTGCTACGCAGTTCAAAGTGGTTCGCAGGGTATGGATGTCATGTAGACAAAATAACATGCTGACCTGACCCCCCAATACCCAGGATAAGGCCAAAACAGTCTGAAACCTTCCAGTGCCCCAAGGTCTCTAAAAACATGTGTAACCTTTCTACACGAGTCTTAAATCAAATGTTGGCAATGGTTAACTTCTGCTCCCTGTGTAATTCTAGCAGGCAGGTTCCTTTTTCATAATCCCCCTCCCCGTTCCCATCCCAGTTCACATTCTCATACTTCTTTTTCTCCATCATTTGGACTTGCTGCTCTTGCATTTGCATAGCTGGCAGATTTTATACCCAATAATTTTTTTAACTTACTTTTCCTATTACTGAATTCCTAACCCCCCCCCCCCCCCAAATCCCCACGAGTAAATTTTACTATTCCTTACATATCTAAATTATGTTACCACACATTCTTTTAATCTCTTTATCTGTAGAGCTACTTAGCTATCAACTTGTACTACTGTGGCAGATGCTGGCTTCGTGTCTATCTTGACTTCTGCAATGTGTTCACTAAGCTGTCCATAGTAGCTTCCCCACTTTCCTAGTATATTATTCTTAATCAGGCCTTGTCATACATTACCCCTACTTAATTTTGCATTAGTAATCCTGTGCTCATCTGACCTAAAGTCTTGTTTTCCCTGTCACTGAACTTCACCAACTCACATTACCGCTATACCCAGCTTTCAATCTACACATTTCCCTTTTTAAACTTCATAACGTTTCTACCGAAATGATACAGCTGCAAAGTTTTCGCACAGAAAACTGTAGCTTACAATTTACTATGGTACAGATTACACTACGCACAACATTAGTGAGTACCCGGAATTCTCAAAAATATATATTTTATCACAAAAATACACAATTAAATTAGGGAACGATTTTTACTTGAATTAAGATACTGATTCCAAAAGTACCTAAAAAGGCCAAATTTACTTCACAATTCACGATGATATAGTAAGAATTTTGCATGGCACTCAACATTGTTCGAAAATAACACAATATCATAATACACACAAGCCTTAACACAATCATTGCCAATGACAAGAAAACTACGTACAGAGGAAAATATTAGACTCAAAAGATTTTGAGTCAGACCCATTTGTTACAAGCGTTTCATATATAGTAAAACCCGGAAGTCGTCTTATAAATGTAAATAAACGTGCGAAATATAGGTATTTTTTGCTTAGGCGAACTTCTGACACTTTCTACACGAACGAACCTCAGGCTCAAGTAGGATTCGTTTGTCAGTTAAAATAGCCAAAATCATGGAGCGCCAACATAGCAGATCTCTCGATTGGTGCGGCTAACACATTGCAACAGGCCACTGGCCCAATAATTACAACGATTAGTAGAAGAGTAATTCCGGGAATAAAAGCGACAGTTCCCAACTACGTTAGCTACCGTAAAGACAGGCCAACCCAAGGCGGAGGAGTGGCCATATATGTAAAAAGAGGGATCCCCCACCACCGGGTATTCTTACCAGCTACCAACAAAATCGAAGCAGTGGCGGTGGAAGTAACCACTGCCACTGGACCCCTAACAATTGTTGCAGTCTACCGACCCCCACATGACCAGATAGATGAGGGAGACATAGCTGCTCTAGGGCAAATTGAAGGCAAACTCATAATGGGGGAGACTTCAATGCCAAACATCCTGATTGGAATTCTAGAGTAACCTCCAGAGCAGGTGCCAAACTGCAACAACTAGCGCGCACCCACCACTTCGAAACATGGGGTCCAGTCGAGCCCACACATTTTCCAAAAAATGGAGGCAGGCCCGACGTGATAGATATAGCTCTCACTAGGAGGATCGCAGGGTTTGTGGCCGCAAGGACAATCAACAGAATGTCCTCCGACCACAACCCAGTGATTCTGGAGGTCGATGTGGGAGAATGGGTAGCACTCCCACAGTACCAGACGTCGTACAAATGTACAGACTGGGAGCGATACCGAGAAACTGTCGCCTCCGATATCGCTCGCGCTCCGCCACCTACTGCCAAAACAGTAGAACAAGCGCTACAAGACCTAACAGGCACCATCTTGCAAGCAGCGGAAGAAGCCACCCCTCCACAAAGGGATGGCCCACCGCCGCAAATACAGCTCCCGGAACACTTGCTAGCTCAAATTCGACATAAGAACAGAGTGGCAAAAGAGTGGAAGATCACCAGAAATCAGGCCACCAGGAGGCTGCTCAATCGTTTACAGAGAGAACTGAAGGTAGCGCTCAATGAGCACAGAAACCAGCAATGGCATAACCGCCTCACAGCTCTCAAAGTAGACGATCATACACTATGGCAAGCGACCAAACAGTTTACAAAACGACGCGCTAGGATGCCGCCACTGCATGGCGAGCGGGGACTGGTCTACAGCCATGCTGGAAAGGCCAACGCCCTCGCCGACTCCTTCGAGAAGCAGTTCCAAGCGGCAGAACCCCAGGATGAAGAGCATGAAGAGGTAGTCAGTCGTCAACTGACTGTCTTCCTCAATGCCGAGGAGGACCCAGAGGACGAACCCATACTTTTTGCCCCCGAGAGCGTGGCAAGAGTAATCAGGTCCCTCCCTACAAAAAAGGCACCAGGGCACGACAGTGTCACTAATCAGTTAGTCAAAAATCTCCCACCCACAGCAATCAGACACCTCGCGAACGTCCTCAACGAGATTACTCGATCCCGTGTTTTCCCAGCTTGCTGGAAACATGCGGAAGTGGTTGCGATACACAAACCAGGAAAAGACCCTCTATTCCCGCAGCACTACAGGCCGATTAGCCTCTTGCCAACTCTCAGCAAGATCTATGAGCGCCTCCTGCTAAGACCCATACAAGAACATATTACCAGAGAGCAAATTCTGCCGGATTTCCAATTTGGGTTCTGGCAGAACCACTCTGCCCCTCAACAGGTCATGAGAATGGTTGAAGCAGCTACATAGGGCTTCAACCACAGAGGCTACTGCGGGATAGTGCTACTAGACGTAGCCAAAGCCTTTGATTCAGTATGGCATAGAGGGCTACTCTAAAAGTTGTACACACAAGGGTTTCCCGGGAGCATAGTTCAGCTGATCAAGAGCTATCTCACGAATAGGACTTTCTGCGTCAAAGTAGAAACTGCCACCTCCACCAGAAGGCGTATTCGTGCTGGGGTGCCACAGGGATCGGTCCTGGGGCCCGTATTGTACAGTTTGTACACTGCGGACACTCCAACGGCCCCCCTGGTGCACACTGCACAGTACGCTGACGATACAGCCTTCTACACGAGAAACACGAACAAGGACCTGGTCATCCGTAGGCTACAAAAGGTTTTAGATGACACAGAAACTTGGGCCCGTCGCTGGCGCATCACCATCAACTCTGAGAAGACGCAGGCAATGCTGATTACCCGCAGGCTCGGAAGGCGCGAACCTCCTCAACGTCCCCCCCTCCACCTTCACCTAAATGAAACCCAACTCCCCTGGCGGAGAACCGCGAAGTACCTTGGAGTAACCTTGGACTCTCGTCTTACGTGGAAACCCCACATAGACGAGGTCCACAGGAAGGCCTGCGCCAGAATGTCCATCCTATACCCTATCCTGAACACAACCAGCTCCCTTCCCTGCCCAGTAGCAGTAAATGTGTACCAGGCCCTGATCCAGCCAGTAATGGAGTATGCGTGCCCTGTCTGGGGATACGCGGCAAAGCAGCACCTGGACAAACTCCAGAGGCTACAGCCGCAGCCGAAATCCCACTCCTGAGAGAGCGTTTCCAAGATCTGGCAAGGGCCTTCTATGAGGGTTCTTCCAGATCTGGAAACGCACTTATCCACTCCCTAGGTAAGTATGACATGTCCCGCGATAAGCACAAGCGCCCTATGACGATCTTCGACGACTAAGTCGAAGAGAAAATCCCAACACCCAATCCATAATCCTGTTCCTTCCCATATAACACCAATCTTCTCGCCTACCTCAGGCAAGTACCAGACACACACACAACAATCATCACAAATCATAGACACCAAAAACTATAGAAAAATCACACACACACGTTCACAGGGGAGTAAAAGCCGAAAGGCTACAAACTCCCCCTCACACTTCCCCAAAGACGGGAAAGTAATAGATGAAAGCAGCAGCAGAAGAGTAATTTGATTTATATATTCATCCAGGGATCGTCCCACAATAATATAGGATTTGTCATCAAAATGCATTGAAAATAAATAGCTAGGAATATATGTGCACACACAATATATGTGTTTTATGAGGATAGAGCACAATTAGCACTGTTACTAGAATTTAAAATAGGTTTTAGAGGCTAGTAAGTGTATACCCTACTGGTTTCCAGCGTTGAAATCGAAGCCAGTAGGAGAAGAAAATAACAAAACTACTGGTCGGTACAAAATCATGGGATAAGAAAGCGACGATGTTTTGCCGAAGAAACGATTTTCTTTAACGGCAAGAGAAACTACGATTAATCTCGGTTGGTTACTTGCAAGGTGATCAAATCCGCGCTTCTGAAAAGGAGTTCTACATCTTGACGACCATGTCAAGAATCGGCTCGCGCCATTGTTATCCGAGTTACAATCTTTGATATTTGCGCTCAAATCTATTGTTTTACTATATGCGTTATCCTAGACTCCGTACATATCCATCCGCTGAAAGAAACACAGAAAAATTAATAAGACTACCGGTAATTCATTTACATGTAGCGTGATTCAAAGACACGATTTGGGGGTAAGCATTACAACTTTTTCCTACCGTTTTACTCCACATGAAGTATCAGAGGCGGAAAAGAGGGATTGTGGTAGAGGGACTGACGGCTTTCAGTGTAGCTGGTAGCACCATAAGTGCATCTTATCGCACACCAAGTTTAAAAGCTACTGGCCTACTTGAAATACAGCCCATTTGTTCTACAGCACATAGCCTTTGCAAATGTGCTGTAGCGTTATGCAGTCGTCAACTATTCGCTGTCGGTACCTTAATAATAGTCATAGGCCTTTTCCTTTTCAGGGTATAGTTCAGGCGCACGGTTCGTGTTGTAACAATGGTCCGCTGTAATTTAATACACCATATATTAAAACGAACTGATTGTCTCCATTGTTGAAAATTACCGCAGTGATTGCGTTGGCACGTCCGATTAAATATGGAACATTGTAGGACACACAAAAGATTTCATACTTATTGTACAAACCGTACCGACCAAGGTAGCCTGAGACTCGTTCCATAAACAGTGCAGAGTCTCATAAGTTGATTCAACAATACGTAATAACGGTAGCTTGTAGTATGCAACTGTGGAAGAATCCGTAAGTATAACTTTTGGCGAAAGTTAAATTAGGCAAAATTTTATGGTACCGGCATTGTTAACTTTTTAGTTTCCTCCCTATTCCACTGCCTGTGCATCCAGCGTGGAAAGCGGTACTTATGGCGCGTTGTCACGAGTCAAGTATAGAACCGACTTCGGTTGATCAAGAAAAGTTTGTTAGCAGGGCTGCTGTTGTTTGGTCGCCAATCAGCAGGAACGTTTTGTGGACGACGTCGTTCTAACTTGATCCAAATAGAATGATACAGGCGTAAATAGGAGGCAATGATGAGAGGAGACTCCAGGAGTTAAGCAATTTCAAAAATAGTCCGTTCAGTATCAAGCGGCATATACTAGCTGTCATGCTATATTTCCAGATATAAGCGTACGAACCTGTTTAATCTTTTTTGAGAATGTAGAGTTCTAAAACCCGAGAACTGTACGTCGCGTCATCTGCTGTATTCGGTCCCAAAGTCTTTCATCCCTATTCACAGGGCGAATTATTGGATTTTTTTTTTCGAACTAGTATGTCTCATTATCAACAGCTTATTGTATAATTATATAGGTTATTAATCTTTAACAATGCAAGTAAAAAAATTGCTAAAGGCCCCTAGCCCGCTACACTATAAATATACTATACCAGCTGTATAATGTGAATATTCAGCCTTTAGAAATTATCCGGTGTTTGTACTGCAACACCAAGAAACGGAAACTATTGTGAAGTAAACGAGGTACATGTACGTATTTATGCGACTAACCTTATCAAGATATCAAGTGATTGCGCGGGGCTCTCAAACACTGTAACGATAAATGACTGACAAGCAATCGATGCGTCGCTGTTATTCAGCACATTGATCTGTAGAGATTGTGTTTACGTAACGCCGGCGTTGAAGTTCTCACGCGCACGCCAAACACTTTTTTTCGTGATGTCATGTTTTTGATAATAGCTGTAGGAAAAGTGAAACATTAGCCTTTTAGTTGGCAATATTTTTTGTTGTTGGCCGTTTCTGTAGTAGCTCGTTCATGTAATATGGATTAAGTAAATATAATGAGGAAATCCTTGTGTTTCAGAATTGGATTTAGTATTCTCGTGTGACAGCCTTTAACAAGCTTGCCTCTGACATTAACCAAGAAACAGAAAATATTAATAAATTTAAATGAAACTAAAAGCAAAATTAAATACCTTAAATGTATCATTAACGCAGTTTCTTAACATCCCATTACATGGCGTATCCATTGAGATTCGCCTTCAGAACAATGTGTGAAAGTTGTGTGACTATTGAAATTAAAATTCGCCTCTGACACAATGCCCGACATTAAATGGTATTGGTTTCAGAGGGTTATCCCCGCGTTTTCGGACATTTAACAGTGGTCAATTATACCACTTGGAATGGGATGAGTTACCAACCTCCAATTACGAGAGCTATGGTGCGAGGAAGAGTTTTATGAGACCATGTGTAAGGCATGCATCATTTGCTGTAGCAGATGATCTGTTTGTCAGATGAAACACTTAAAGTTATTAAAGAGAGCAGTGAAGTAGCTAAAATTAGAATATGTGGGCAAGTATCTTCAACCTTAATGGCACATAGCTCAAAATCCTGCTCCATAATATATTTTAATGTACAGAACTTTGAATGAAAACTAGTTTTTACAATTATAAAACTATCTCCTCTTCCAACATTACTTTTGCAAGATCAGGCTGCTTGAGTAAAGTTATCAAAGTGGAGACAAATAGTGGTTGTCATGTTCTGGTGTTTTGTGAAGCATGAAGGTTAAAACATTTGCATCATTTATCACTTCTGCTTGTACTAAGAAATGTTTATATGTTTTGATGAAAATTGTGATTGTTACGTCACTCAAAATTTGTGTAGATTTACCAAAAAAAGACTTGTGAAGGCTCTAAATCTGTGCATTTGCTATCAGCTGCTTTGTTTAGATCATTTTGAGCCTGTACTTTACCATCTTCAGATTTCTGATATGCATTTTGTTTTCTTTAATTGATTCATTCTACAGAGCACATACTTACTTACCTAACCTGTTGAGGTGCAAGCAATGGTTAATCAACAACTATTTACAGCTATAAAACATATTCTTGAAGTGTTTACAATTCTTTTAATATGACAGATTATTTGGGCAACAACATCACTTACTTAGGACTAGGGTAGCAAGTATTTTGTTTAAAGAACATTCACAATAAACATATTTGGAGTAAAGAAATACCAAAAATTTCTCCTTCAGCATTTATATGACATGAATTTTTGTGTGACTTCATGAGCCTTATGACACACAAAAATACCTTTTAAATTACTTTTTTACAATTTCTTACTTGTCAGTCATGTGACTGTCAGCAACCATTATAAACTCATCTAGTGGCAGTTTTGTTAATGTCAACAATATTTACTGTTCTGAGAACTATTAATTTATTCATGTGAGTTAATTTCTGGTCTTTCAGTGTTGCCCATTGAGCTGTCAGAAATGTTTACAGGAATCACGCAAAAGGAACTTAAATAGTATCTAATTTTGTGCCATGACTAGCAAAATGAGGGACATTTGTATTTTGACCTACATATACTTTATTTATTTATTTATTTATTTATTTATTTTGATCCAATATCAGATGATTACAAAAAAATTGTTCCAGTCATATTTAGTCATTATGTAAACAGTTTTCTAGATGTAATAAATGAAACTATTCCACTTAAAACACGCAATTACAAAATGATAGATGAATGATTAACCAATTTTTTTTTTTTTTTAAAGATGGTAGTTTCCTAATGTACAAGAAGTATGTGGAAATAAACCTCTTCTCTCTCTCTTCTTCCAGTCTTCCAATAATATTTGAAAAAAGCAGCCGCTGTCTATATACAAATTTGTGTTATTTTATGATTAACCTTACCATAATTAAAGTCTGTTATCGGGATATCTAGTATGGAAACCAGGCAGTAGTTGTAATAGTTAAAGAACGTGGAATGGAGGCATTCATTGAAAAGGGCATGTGACAGCTTTGCAGCCTATCCCTCATGTTACTGTACACTGAACAGGTAATAAAGGAAATTAAGAAATAATTGGAAAAATAATTAAATTTCCGGGAGAAGAAATAAAATATTAAGAGATTTGCTGATGACTCTGTCTTTATGTCAGAGATGGTAAAGCAGTTGGAAGAGCAGTTGAATGGAGTGGTAGTTCATAGATTAGATTAATACTAGTTCCATGGATCATGAATACGATATTTCGTAATGATGTGGAACGAGTCGAATTTTCCAATACATGACATAATTAGGTTAATTTAACAACATACTTAAGTTAATATAACAACTTTATTTTTTTGTGTTTCTTTGTTTTTCTTTATTTTTTAATATTTTTTTATTTTTTTTCTTAATTTATATCTAAAAATTCCTCTATGGAGTAGAAGGAGTTGTCATTCAGAAATTCTTTTAATTTCTTCTTAAATACTTGTTGGTTATCTGTCAGACTTTTGATACTATTTGGTAAGTGGCCAAAGACTTTAGTGCCAGTATAATTCACATCTTTCTGTGCCAAAGTTAGATTTAATCTTGAATAGTGAAGATCATCCTTTCTCCTAGTATTGTAGTTATGCACACTGCTATTACTTTTGAATTGGGTTTGGTTGTTAATAACAAATTTCATGAGAGAGTATATATACTGAGAAGCTACTGTGAATATCCCTAGATCCTTAAATAAATGTCTGCAGGATGATCTTGGGTGGACTCCAGCTATTATTCTGATTACACGCTTTTGTGCAATAAATACTTTATTCCTCAGTGATGAATTACCCCAAAATATGATGCCATATGCAAGCAGTGAGTGAAAATAGGCGTAGTAAGCTAATTTACTAAGATGTTTATCACCAAAATTTGCAATGACCCTTATTGCATAAGTAGCTGAACTCAAACGTTTCAGCAGATCATCAATGTGTTTCTTCCAGTTTAATCTCTCATCAATGGACACACCTAAAATTTTTGAATATTCTACCTTAGGTATATGCTTCTGATTAAGGTCTATATTTATTAATGGCGTCATACCATTTACTGTAAGGAACTGTATGTACTGTGTCTTATCAAAATTCAGTGAGAGTCCGTTTACAAGGAACCACTTAGTAATTTTCTGAAAGACAGTATTGGCAATTTCATCAGTTAATTCTTGTTTGTGAGGTGTGATTACTATACTTGTATCATCAGCAAAGAGAACTAACTTTGCTTCTTCATGAATATAGAATGGCAAGTCATTAATATATAATAAGAACAACAAAGGATCCAAGACTGACCCTTGTGGAACCCCATTCTTGATAGTTCCCCAGTTTGAGGAATGTGCTGATCTTTGCATGTTATGAGAACTACTTGTTTCAACTTTCTGCACTCTTCCATTAGGTACGAATTAAACCATTTGTGCACTGTCCCACTCATGCCACAATACTTGAGCTTGTCTAGCAGAATTTCATGATTTACACAATCAAAAGCCTATGAGAGATCACAAAAAATCCCAATGGGTGGTGTTCGGTTATTCAGATCATTCAAAATTTGACTGGTGAAAGCATATATGGCATTTTCTGTTGAAAAACCTTTATGGAAATCAAACTGACATTTTGTTAGTGCTTCATTTTTACAGATATGTGAAGCTACTCTTGAATACATTACTTTCTCAAAAATTTTGGATAAAGCTGTTAGAAGGGAGACTGGACGGTAATTGTTGACATCAGATCTATCCCCCTTTTTATGCAAAGGTATAACAATAGCATATTTCAGTCTATCAGGGAAAATGCCCTGTTCCAGAGAGCTATTACACAGGTGGCTGAGAATCTTACTTATCTGTTGAGAACAAGCTTTTAGTATTTTGCTGGAAATGCCATCAATTCCATGTGAGTTTTTGCTTTTAAGCAAGTTTATTATTTTCCTAATTTCAGAGGGAGAAGTGGGTGAGATTTCAATTGTATCAAATTGCATAGGTATGGCCTCTTCCATTAACAGCCTAGCATCTTCTAATGAACACCTGGATCCTACTATATCCACAACATTTAGAAAATGATTATTAAAAATATTTTCAACTTCTGACTTTTTGTTCGTAAAGTTTTTATTCAATTTGATGGTAATACTGTCTTCCTCTGCTCTTGGTTGACCTGTTTCTCTTTTAATAATATTCCAAATTGTTTTAATTTTATTATCAGAGTTGCTGATTTCAGACATGATACACATACTCCTGGATTTTTTAATAACTTTTCTTAATGTAACACAGTAGTTTTTATAATGTTTGATAGTTTCTGGGTCACTACTCTTTCTTGCTGTCAGATACATTTCCCTTTTCCGGTTACAAGATATTTTTATACCCTTAGTAAGCCATGGTTTGTTACAAGGTTTCTTACGAGTATATTTAACTATTTTCTTGGGGAAGCAGTTTTCAAATGCATTTACAAAAATGTCATGAAATAAATTATATTTTAAATTGGCATCAGGTTCACGGTACACCTCATCCCAGTCTAACTGCTGTAGGCTTTCCCTGAAATTTGCAATTGTTAAATCGTTGACTGAACGTACTACTTTGGAGGACTGTTTAGTATTGCTGAATGGAGCTATGTCATATATTGTAACTAGCTGTGCGCCATGATCAGAAAGACCACTCTCAACAGGCTGAGCATTTATCTGGTTTAACTTATCTTGGTCTATAAAGAAGTTATCTATCAGTGAGCTGCTATCGTTTACCACCCGAGTAGGAAAATCAATAACGGGTGTCAAATTGAAAGAACCGAGTAATACTTCAAGGTCATTTTTCCTATTACCCTCTTTCAGAGAATCTACATTGAAGTCCCCACAAATAATAATTTGCTTCCCCCTGTCTGACAGATAGCACAACAAGGAGTCCAAATTTTTCAGAAATACATGAAAATTTCCTGATGGGGACCTATATATAGTTACAATTATAAATGTGCCTTTATTTAATTTAAGCTCACAGGCACATGCTTCTATATGTTTCTCTACACAAAACTTTTTTGTTTCTATACTTTTTGCACAATGATAACTTTTGACATATATGGCAACTCCTCCTTTCTCCATATTTTCTCTCATTACATGTGCAGAGAGCTTATATCCACTTACATTTACCTTATCCATATCAGTAACAATGTGATGCTCAGACAGGCATAGTATATCAATTTCATTCTCAGCTTCTAAATCTTCTAAACAAACCAGAAGCTCATCTATTTTATTCTTTAAACTCCCAATATTTTGATGAAATATACTTACATTATTTTTAATTATACTTTTATGAGAACCTTTCCTTGTTCTAACATTTGCAGTACTCTCCTGTCTGAGTTTCTCATTGTGCTTAGGCCTAGTTCCTATACCAGTGCTCACATGGTGTTCAGAGAGGCAGATTATGTCAACTGGGTTGGGTGACTTTAATTCATCAATGCAATTACCTAGGACTTAGATACAACTTGGTGGAGATAAAATTTCTGGTGATTGGTGAAAATTTATAATTGACAGCTGTGATTGGTGATCCAATGTGCTAGAATTGTGCTGTTTAATTTCTTTCCTAAACTGAAGATTTGTTTCAATCCTGACCTCTCGTAGAACTTGACATCTTTCTGTCTTACCTATCCTAAAAAAGGTGCTGCTCCAACACCTGTAACCACTGGTATTTTACCATTCATGGCAGTGCCCCCCCCCCCCCCCCTTAAAGTTCCTGCTATTACCCCAGCCAGTTTCCCCTCCCCTTTCCTGTTGAGATGTAGGCCGTGCCTGGTATAGTCCCACCTACTGAGATAATCAACAGGAACCACACCAATATGAGCCCCCGCACCCGACCCAAGCAACCGTTCCAACTCCAAATTAACTCTCCCAACAGAAGAGTTCAAATGAGGCCGGTCATGGCGTCTCAGGACAGATACAAATTCAACATTGGTGTGTCTCGATGCCGACGCAATCTTTACCAGGTCACACTCTATACTGTACCCAGGATCTCTGTCGATGCTGTTCCCTGGCCCTCCCAGGGAGCTATGTCATATATTGTAACTAGCTGTGCACCATGATCAGAAAGACCATTCTCAACAGGCTGAGCATTTATCTGGTTAAACTTATCTTGGTCTATAAAGAAGTTATCTATCAGTGAGCTGCTATCCTTTACCACCCGAGTAGGAAAATCAATAACGGGTGTCAAATTGAAAGAACCGAGTAATAAAAAAGAGAATGTAGTTTTTCATGGTGACATTCTCGGATAAATATTTCTTGTACCGCATCATGTTTGTTTGTTTACTCAAGCTTCCAGTAATGATTTTCTCTGTGTTCATAGTCAGGAGTTAACTGTCATACTGATAAGCTGAGAAGTGTTTTCGTAATTGGCCAAATTATGTCCGGGAGATGTTGCAAAATCATGGAACTTCCACATACCACCAGAAAGTGTAGCAGCTTCTATGAGTGAGGAACATTAGTAGATGGCTGTTTCTGCTGGATGGTAAATACTTCAGCTTATTTCTCTGTAGCCTTTCAACATCAAAAACTAGTTTCCACACAACCACGAATGGTATATCTATCCTCTGTCCTAGATAAAACAGTTGCACATTCTAACTTCAATGGTTTGTTTGATGACAGAATCGCAGTAGGCAGATGTGTCATGTAAGATTTTTGATTCATCAAACAGAATCGTGTTTGTTTGTGAGACTGTATATGACATCAGCAGTTTTTTTTTTTTTTTCAAATCACTATATTTATTATGGCTATGCAACAGTCTGTAATCATTCGTATAAACTAACCAATTTAATTGCCACTCCATGCACAAAGAATTTTATAAATTTCAGGGACACTGATACAATGGATGCAACATGTCTCTTCAATTTTCCTGAGTGGTTAGAAAAAGAAATGAATACTGTATCTAACACCACTCTGAAAATTTATTTATTTATTTTGACAGGTGGCTAACTTTTGTTCACTATAGCCATTCTTTAAAAACACATTTCTCAGGTATTTGAACTTAGAATACAAGTGATCCTTGTCAGAAACAGTTTTAGCTCTATGTATCAGATTATTTAAAAGTGCTCTCTTTCGATCCAGGTAATGAAAACTTCATGCACTGAGATATAGGTCAGTTCTTGTTAACTTGCACCAAAGAGAGCGACCAAGCTGCCTGTCTGCCTTTCATTCAAGCAAACCATTTAAAAACGGTAATTTTCCTTCTTTCACCATCTCAGTGATGTGGGTTATGTTAGTATGTATATTAATGACGTAAACAGTGAACAGCCAAAGAGTTTCAGTCCCATGTGGTCAGAGCATAAAAGTTTCATCAAAATAACAACAGAAACGAGGAATGAAGGGGAGCAGAATCCAATACATGTTCTTCAAAATGCTCCAGACATAAATTATGGACTGCTAAAAAGAGGTTATAAGATGGAAAAACAAAAGTGAAACAAGGCTACCAGAAAGTAATCAAACTGTGAGGGAACTGGATTAGAAAATGATACACTGATGAGCTCAAGGGGGTAAAATATGAGGGCTGTTCAGAAAGTAGGGAAATTTTTGGCATTAAAAAAAACTAAGTACAAGAAATAAATTTTATTATATACATCTGAAAGAGTGACTGACATACTACTTTTCCACATTATCACCAAACACACTGAGGCACTTATCACAGCAGTGGGCAAGGTTTGAAATACCTTCATTGTAAAATTCTGCCGCCTGACACTTCAACCAGTGAGTCATGCCCGCCTGGAGTTCCGCGTCGTCATCAAAGCGCTGCATTGCAAGCCAGCTCTTCATCTTGGGAAACAAGTGGAAGTCGCTTGGTGAAAGATTGGGGCTGTAGGGCGAATGAGGGAAAATTTCCCATTTGAATGAATTAAGGAGTCCTTTAGTGCAGTTTGCCATATGAGGTCGGGCATTATCGTGCAAAATCAAAATTTTGGACGTCAGCTTTCCTCGACGTTTGTTTTGAACTGCTCTTCTAAGGCTCTGCAAAGTTTGACAGTACCGGGCAGAATTTATGGTTGCTCCACATTCGAGAAAATCAATAAGAAGCACACCTTACCTATCCCAAAATACTGTCACCATCAACTTCCTTGCTGACAAGGTTTGCAAACATTTTTTTGGTTTTTGGGGGGACCTTGTGTGCCCCCACTCCATGGAATGTAATTTTGTCTCACAATTGACGTGTTTCACCAAAGTCTCGTCACCAGTTACTATTTGATCCAGTAATGAATCAACATTTTTGTGGTAGGCCTCCAGAAATGTCAACATTGCCATAATTCACTGTTCTTTCTGGTGCTCTGTAAGCATTTTGGGCACCCATTGTGCACAAAATTTGTGGTGGCTTAGTTTTTGAGTGACAATTGAAACAACAAAGTCCATGAAACTTGTGGAAAAGAAAGCAAAAGCTCCGTTATTGTGAAGTAATGGTTTTCACAAATCGTTTCATCAACTTTAGCGACAAGATTGTCAGTCACAGTGCTCGAGCGCCCACTCTTCTCTTCATCGTGAACATTGGTTCGGCCATTTTTAAACCGAATGCACCATTTACAGATAGAACATTCACTCATTATATTGTTTCTGTACAGTTCGCAATAAATTTCTATAGGTTTCAGGTTTTTTTCCAAGAAAAACCATATCACAGACTGCACCTCACAACTGGTGGGATTTTCGATTGCAGTGCTCATTTCAAATTCGAATATAAAAAAAAACAGATGTGCAGAGACGTTCCTGGATGGATGCTGACTGAGCTGCCAAACACGCACATACCAAAATATACGCGATCGGCATGCGCCTAGTGGCGTCAGATGGAAACCTAAGTCTCAGTGACAGGATATAAAATGCAGACTTGCAGTAGCAGGCAAAGCTTTTTTGAAAAATTGAAAAATGTTAACATTAAATTAAATGTTGTTATTAGATAGATAAAAAGTCTACTCACCAAGTGGCTGCAGGAGCAAACACATACAAAATTTTAAAAAATGTACAAGCTTTCACAGCCAGTGGCTCCCAGTTCTGGCAGAATGGTTGAAGAGGGAAGGAAGTGGGATGAAGGAAAAGGATTGGGGAGGTTTAGAAAATGGAAGAATTAGAAAAAAGTCACCAAAAATATTGATTGTTGGCAGGCAGTATTGCATCATCTTTTGTGTAATTTATGTTCATCGCTATAATTTTAGAAGCTAGAAAGGGTTATCAAATTGAATTATTAAAATTGGAAAATCTAAATGTTATTGTACTAATTAATGATAAGATCTGTGTATTATGAAAAAGAAACTTGCTATTAATGGATGAATCTGTTGTTAACCCCGCCATCTACAGCTACCAGTGTCCATCGTTAGTTGGTGACTCATCTTAATTTAAGTGCCAGTTTGAGATACGAGCTAGCAGCAACATGGTGCAACTTTCAAAAAACATACCAGAAAATGAAAAAGAGCAGTTTGCTGGAATAATGAAAAAGTGCATAACTACTATCGAATCTAAAAAGCATGATGTCAGAATGCTAAAAAGGAAAAAGGATGCCTGGGAAAAAATACACATTGAATACAACACAGAAGCTCTTACACAATGATCACAATAGCAGCTTAAAGTAATTTGGAAGGACATGAAAGTGAAAGCAAAGAAAATGAAAGCTAAGTGCGATCGAGAACAATTTCAAACTAGTGGTGGAGAAGATGAGATGAAGATTGATGATATAAGCCAGATGGTTGTTGACATGATGCCACAAGTTTTCGAAGAGATAGCTGGAGTTAACGACAATGATACATCTGAAAATAATGTGATACTTTCATGCAACTTCAATGATGATAATTGCTCTGAAGGTAGAAATGAAGCTGCTGAAGGTGGAACTTAATCCCATAGTCATGAACCTTGGCCTGCATTCTATGGTGGGAACTTATTAGAAGATGTGCCCAGCAAGGAAGAGAACATGCGGTTGTAGTGAAGAACCGAGAGTTGTTGAAAAAAACAGATGAGCTTCATTTCTTAAAAATGAATTTCATATGAGAGGAATACAATACAAAAATGTTATCAATAGAAAGATAAAGAGACATCATGGAAGAAGAGCATAACCTTAAAATAGAAATTATGAATAAGTTCAAGAACATAATGGAGCAAACTTCAGGTTCCAGTTCTTCACCCAATATGCTCAAGAAATTTGGCTTTTTGTAAATGAATAAGAAATATTCATATGTATAAAACATCTTTTATTTCCTTGATATTTTTTCAAATGGTTAATATGTTCTTGTTTCTTGTATGGCATAATATTTGTGTTTATCATTTCAGCTTCAGTACTAATTTTTGTTAATTCCACAATAGTTATCTGAATTTACAGTACTATAAAATAAGTCTGTTTTTAGAAATAATTAAAACATAGCATGACTTTGTATACTCATTTAAGAAATTACATGAGAATGTAATCCCGTAGCAAAAAAATGATAACGAACAAAAAAAAGTACATAACTATAAAATTACAAACAAATAAAATGAGTCACTTTTCATTGCAGTAGTGACAATCTGGTGGCTTATTTATTCATTTAAGAAGGAAAAGTCTATACACTAACTTCCAATTTTATTAGCAAACTAGGTACAGTTTTAATTAAAGTAATTACACATAACTATAAAATTACAAACAAATAAAATGAGTCACTTTTCACTGCAGAAGTGACAATCTGGTGGCTTATTTATTCATTTAATAAGGAAACGTCTTTACACTAACCACCAATTTTTCTAGCAAACTAGGTACAATTTTAATTAAAGTAATTAAGTGCACACATAAAAAAAGGTATTGCATCACCTCAGTTCCGAGAGTTCCAGAACCTGTACAGAAAATTCGAATAGAGATCAACATAAACATCATTTCCACCCTTTTTATTGCTCATGAAAACCACACATTGCATGTTGCACCACCATACAGCGAGACTTTTAGAGGTGGTCGTCCAGATTTCTGTACACATCAGTACCTCTTAACACCCAGTAGCAAGTCCTCTTGCATTGATGCATGCCTGTAGTCATTGTGGCATACTATCCACAAGTTCATCAAGGCACTGTTGGTCCAGATTGTCCCACTCAACGGCTACTCAAAGTAGATCCTTCAGAGTGGTTGGTGGATCACGTCATCCATAAACAGCCCTTTTCAATCTATCCCAGGCATGTTTAATAGGGTTCATGTCTGGAGAACATACTGACCACTCTAGTCAAGCAAAGTCGTTATCATGAAGGAAGTCATTCACAAGATGTGCATGGTGGGGGCGCGAATTGTCGTCCATGAAGACGAATACCTTGCCGATATGCTGCTGATATGGTTGCACTATCGGTCGGAGGACGGCATTCACGTATCATACAGCCATTACGGTGCCTTCCATGACCACCAGCGGCATACGTCGGCCCCACATAATGCCACCCCAAAACATCAGGGAACCTCCACCTTGCTGCACTCGCTGGACAGTGTGTCTAAGGCATTCAGCCTGACCGGGTTGCCTCCAAACATGTCTCTGATGATTGTCTGACTGAAGGCAGAAGTGACACTCATCGGTGAAGAGAATGTGATGCCAATCCTGAGTGGTCCATTTGGATTGTTTTTGGGCCCATCTGAACTGTGCTGCATGGTGTCATGGTTGCAAAGATGGCCCTCGCCATGGATGTCATGAGTGAATTTGCACACATGCAGCCTATTGCCCACAGTTTGAGTTGAAACACAACATCCTGTGCCTGCATGAAAAGCATTATTCAACATGGTGGCATTGCTGTCAGGGTTCCTCCAAGCCATAATCTGTAGGTAGAGGTCATCCACTGCAGTAGTAGCCCTTTAGCGGCCTGAGCGAGGCATGTCAACGACAGTTCCTGTCTCTCTGTGGCTCCTCCATGTCCGAACAACATCACTTTGGTTCACTCTGAGATGCCTGGACACTTCCCTTGTTGAGAGCCCTTCCTGGCACAAAGTAACAATGTGGATGCGAACTAACCACAGTATTGACCGTCTAGGCATGGTTGAACTACAGATAAGATGAGGTGTACCTCATTCCTGGTGGAATGACTGGTACTGATTGTCTGTCGGAGCCCTTCCATCTAATAGGTGCTCCTTATGCATGATTGTTTACATCCTTGGGTGGGTTTAGTGAAATCTCGGAACAGTCAAAAGGACTGTGTCTGTGATACAGTATCCACAGTCGACGTCTGTCTTAAGGAGTTCTGGGAACTGGGCTGATGCAAAACTTTTTTTGATGTGTGTATAATAGACCTTCTGACAGCTTGGTCTGCAGCATCTGCTTTTGGCTGTTATGCATATTGTTCAATGTCATTCACCTCCACAGCATCAGGGTGAAACACATCTGTAACTTCTATTCCAAAGTTGTGTAGAACTGCAGCAAGCATAATAACATTCCCACTCACTTAGTGAGAACATAGAAACGTTTTTTCCAAACACCGAACACTCACTCTATTACACATCTTGTAACAATATGGACTTTATTTTAGCCCCATTCAGCTTCTGTGTGGACATGGAACACAAGCGTCATAAGATGTCTGAAGAGAGCAAATCCACTATCTCCAACAAGCAACCAATCATATTGTCCATTGTCAAATTCTGCAGCAACTCTACTATTGTCCGAAATGTGTGCATCATGCGTGGAACCTGGCAAATGGCTTACCACATTCAAAATCTTCATATTGGCATCACAGATGATTTGTGTATTGATAGAAAAAAAATTCTTTCGATTTCTGTATAGTTCTGCTTGTGCTCCAGAAAGACAAAGTATATGTACACAATCTATGGCCCCTATGACATTTGGGAATCCACCAGTTCAATAGAATTCCCTTTTGTTCTTTGATATAATTTCTTGGCTCTGTGGCATGGACACATAAAGTAGCTTTAAGGCAATTAACCTGTTTATCACACTGTTAAAAGCTCTTCCAGCAGTAATATGATGGATATTGTTGAGATATCCTGCTACAATTTGATAAGTATCTATGCAAAGTATTCACAGTCCACAAAGAAGTTGCAGTGTAGGAGACAAAGCCTGGTTCCTGTCAGAATTATGCTACAGTAATGGTTCTAGCTTACCAAGCAGCAACTCAAAACATTCCTTACGAAATCCAAAACACTCTTTGAAATCACTGTCGTTATACTTTACAAATGGGTCTCTTCCCTCCATTACAACCCACATTCTTGGGAAGTTCACCTCTTCCTCCATCTTCATATATTCTTTGTAGTCCAGGTAATCCATAGAAATTGACACTTAAAATACAGAACTCAAAAATCACATCTTACTCTCTTTATTCCTACTACTGCCAAGGAGTAAATTTTAGCCTTATTTCCTCCTTAAGTTACTAATGTAGTAACATACTTTTCAATGGTGCTCTCCACCAGTAACAAATTTACTTTGGAACTAAATGAAAAATTTACTCCTGGAGTAATTACTTCTTTAGTTCAGTACTATCGACTGGAAGTTGCCAATTTCCTTCTCTCTTAGCAATTTACTACTCTAGTTTCACTTACTCCTGTTTGGTGCTCGCCACCCTAAACATTGTGCAAGAATTAACAAGAGCAGAAAGCTAAGTACATTATACAAGGTAGAGGTAGGAGGCAGGGAAAAATAGACAGGTCTGAAAATAAAAGATATAGAAAACTAAAAGAGAGTGAAGAAAGGAATAGTTACTGGGAAGAAATGCTGGATCTGAAGAAATTAACATAAATTAAGGCCAGATGGGTAATGAAAACCAAAGCTATGTTGTAATGCCAGTTTCCATCTGTGGAGTTCTGAGAAACTGGGATCCGGGAGAAGAATTCAGGTGGCACTTGTAGTGAAATGGGCATGGAAGTCACGACTGTCATGCTGTAGAGCATGCTCTGCATCAGGATGTTGTGTGCTGCCAGTACACACCCCTCTGTCTACGCCCATTCATTGTGACTGATAACTTGGCAGAAGTCGTACCAGTGTAAAAGGCCAAACAGCATTTACAACAGATGGTATATTATGTGTCATTTCACAGGTGGCTCTCCCTTTGATAGTGTATGTTTTGCCAGTTGCAAGGCTGGTATAGGTGGTGGTAGAAGGGTGCATAAAGCAAGTCGTACGATGAGAATGGTCACATGGGTAGGAGCCATAGGGTAGAGTAATGGGTGTAGGAGCAGCATAGGGTATAACAAGTATATTGCTATTCTAGGTGTGGAGGGCTAAATGTTGTGCAGAATGCAAATGAATCTAATTTCAGGGCATGATTTAAGGAAGTCATGGTCTTGGTGAAGTAAATGATCAATACATTCAAGACCAGTATAGTACTGAGTGACAAGAGGCATAGTGCCTTTTTTTTGGGGGGGGGGGGGGGTCAATAGTATCAACATCAAACATGCCCAGGAATAGTTTTGGATTGGGCTGTGGGGTAATTATTTCCAGTGAAGGCTGTGGTGGGAATGGCAGTGTTGTATTGCTATAAAGAGTGTGCATCTGAACAAATTTGCTTCCCCTGAATGGCAAGGCTGTATGGGAGGGGACATTTGACATGGAAAGGATTGCAACTGTCAAAGTATAAGTACTGTTGTTTGTAAGTTAGTTTAATGTGAACAGAAGTGAGTAGCTGACACTTGGTGAGGATGTGGTCAACATCAAGAAAAGTGGCATGAGATTCAGAATAGTACCATGTGAAACTTAATTGGGGAAATGTATTAAGAAATACCAAAAATTTTAATAGATCAGTCTCACGTTGGGTCCATGTGGCAAAGATGTCATCAGTGTACCTAAACTAAACTGTGGGCTGAAGGCTTATGGATTCAAGGAAAGCCCCTCCGAGTAAGCCATAAAGATTGGCATAGGAAGGAGCGATCCTTCTTCCAATAGCCATGCTCCTGATCTGTTTGTATGTCTGCCCCTCAAAGGAAAGTAGTCGTTTGTTAAGTATAAAGTTGATTAAGATGAGTGGGAAGTATGTATAGAGGGAAATGGCATCAATACTGACAAGTAAGGTGTCTGGTGAGAGTAGGACAGGCAAAGATTTCAGACAATCTAGTAAATGATTGGTGTCTTTAACACAGGAGGGGACTCTTTCTGCTGTAAGTTTCAGGTGGTGTCTGCTGTAGTGCCAACTTAACTGTCAGCTACGCTGTAGCATCCTAGCCCCCCTGAAGTGACGCACCGCCATTGAATATGGCTTCCGACGGTGGGTGGAGGGAGCCAGGGGTGGCGCAGCTGAGGGGGCGGACAGCGGAACTGCCGGGGCACGCTGTCCACGCTCACGGCGAGGGGGCGAGGAAAAGGCCCCGTGGAAAACCTGCCCAGGCTGTGCACCGCCATGGGTATGCTCCGATGAGGAGGCGGAGCAACGACCTCCATGCGAAGGCGAAGGCGAAGGCGGCGTCATGACGGCAGCCTCAGTGTCCATCAGTTCGGGCACCATGGATTAACACAGCAACAGCCGGAGGCGGGGCTTCGGCGGTGGCGAGAGGCACCCGTCTGGTGCAGGTGACCGGACCGGCAGCGGCGCCAAAGGCAGGCGCACCCGCAGAGGTGCAAGCGGCGGAGGCGCCATCGGTGGAGTCATTGGCTGAGGCGGCGGAAGCCGCGAAGCCTCCAATTCTGCTGGAAAACAACCAAAGGCAGAAAGCCGAGGACGGCACAAACGGATCTGGTTCCAGTGTCACTTGGCAGTGCCGGAGGGACCAGAAATGACAAATAAGGCATGGCCAAGGTGGCGAAGAATGTGCCCCTGCTCCCAGCGCTGCCTGCCAGAGAAAACGCGATATAACACCAAATCATGCAGCGCCAGGCCAGAATGTGGCGAAGCGGTGGGAGCGCGCGGCGGCGGGTGCAAAAGCTGCAGGAGCGACTGATGGGCACGGCTATTTAGCATTCCACTGGGGAACAGGTGCTGCGTGGCTGGCGGCGATAAGAAGCAAGGAAAGTCCAAAACGCACGCTAGCAAGAGTGCGTGGTGCACAATTTGCTCATCTGCGACTTAAATGTACGCACAAAGCGTTCAGCCTCGGTGTTTGACTGAGGTTGGAACAGGGCTGAGGTCAGATGGCGAATGCCATTAGCTGCACAAAATGCTTCAAACTCTGAGGACACGAATTGGGGGCCATTGTCAGAGACAATAACTTCAGGAAGGCCCTCAATGTAAAAAATAGACGTCAAAGCCTGAACAGTACTCGCAGATGTAGTAGAAGACATAGGTACAACAAAAGGGAGGTTGCTGTACGCATCAATAACTATCAACCAGTGGGTGTCCCAGAAAGGACCCGCAAAATCAATATGAACCCACTGCCAAGGCACAGTAGGAGTCGGCCACGGAAAGAAGCATTGGCGGGGAGCAGATTGATGCTCCGCGCAAGAGTGACAGTTAGCAAGCAAAGTCTCAATATCTTTTTCAATGCCGACCCTAGTGCAGTGATGACGCACTAATTGCTTCATACACACTATACCCCAATGACCAGCGTGGAGCAAACGGAGGATTTCCGACTGCAATGAACGAGGTACAACCACACAAGGCTGATCATTGTCAGTTCGTAACAAGATAACACCGTGGTCTAGAGACAAGTTGTGACGTTGCACAACGTAACGTCGAACAAGTGGATCTCGAATCTGCATAGCAGATGGAGGCCATTGAGTACAAATATGCTGCAAAAGAATCTGCAAAGAAGCATCTGTGGCTGTCGCGGAAGCAATGTGATGAAAATCTACCAGAAAACCATCAGCTAATTCCTTATCTTGCGAATCAATAAATATGCATGACAATTCGGAAGAATCAAACACTTCATCAGGACCGATAGGCAGACGAGGCAAAGCATCAGCATTGCCATGCTGGGTCGTAGGGCAAAACAAAATTTCGTAATTGTAGTTAGACAAAAACAAGGCCCAACGTTGCAACTTGTGTGCAGCATGGGCTGGAACTGGCTTTGACGGGCGGAACAATGACGTCAAATGCTTATGTGACCAAATAGAACTTGCGACCGTACAAAAAATCATGAAACTTTGTCACTCCATATACAATAGCTAAAGCTTCCTTCTCAATTTGAGAATAGTTTGGCTGGGCAGAATTTAGCAACTTAGATGCAAAAGTGATCGGGCGATCGACAGAATTAATGCGGTGCGAGAAAACCGCTCTGATGCCATGAGAAGGTTCATCAACAGCTAAAACAACTGGATTGGAGGGATTGAAAGGAATCAAACAGCGATCACTCAACAAAGCAGATTTGAGCTTGTGGAAAGCAGCGTCACATTCTGAAGACCAAACAAGAGGAACGTTCTTACGCTGAAGCCGATGCAAAGGTGCTGCAATCTGCGCTGTATTTGGTATAAACTGAATATAATACATGATTTTGCCCAATACAGACTGAAGTTCTTTCAAGTTCCTGGGTGCTGGCAAGTCTCTAATTGCACTGAGATGTGATGGCGAGGGGTGGATACCCTGTCTGTTAATCATATGTCCTAAATACTGAATCTCAGTTTGAAAAAATTTGCACTTGTCTGTTACACGTTAGTCTTGTCTGCAAAAGTACAGTAAATCAGGCACGCAAATTCTGCAAATGTTTGTCAGGGGTGCGACCTGATACAACTATATCAACCAGATAATTGGAACAACCAGGGACAGTGGCACACAACTGCTGCAAGTAAGACTGAAAAATAGCAGGAGCCAAAGCACAACCGAACAGAAGGCGGCAAAACTTGAACAATCCAAGGTGGGTGTTGATCACAAAATAGTGCTGCGACTGTTTGTCGAGCAGAATCTGAAAGTAGGTGTCCCACAAGTAAGTCATGGAGAAGAATTTTCCCGCACCAAGCTTATCAAAAATGTCTTCAGGAAACATAGCTATCAATGTCTGGGGTTTACTGTAGACTTAAAGTCAGCACAAATACAGAGACAACCATTTGGCTTCTTCATACACACTATAGGTGAAGCCCATGGTGAAGCAGAAACAGGTTCAATGACACCAATGTCTTGCAAATGCTTAAGTTCAGAAGCTAAAGTGTCGCGCAGTGCATGTGGAACCCGGTGGGCGCGACAGAAAATAGGCATGGCCTTGGCTTTAACGACAACAGGCGCTGCAAAGTCTCTGGTGCAACCAAGGCCATCAGAGAAGAGTCCAGCAAAATCATCGCATAGTGTGGCAACACTGTCTGCATGGTCACTAGTGTTGATGCAAAGTACATCATCCTGAATTTCGAGGCCAAAAAGTTCAAATGCGTCCATGTCAAAAATGTTCGTAGCATCACTAGAGCGGAGCACATGGAAAGACACTGTGCAGGTCGTTGCACCATACGTGGCTTGCAAATTACACTCATCGAGCACTGAGATTTCCTGTCTAGTAAATGCAGTCAGCGTGGAATACGAACAACGAAGCGGGGGCGAACCAAGCAAGTCATAAGTTGATTTGTTCAGTAAAGAAACTGACGCACCAGTGTCCAGCTGCATGTGAACAGAACGTCGACAAATGTTCAAAGTCACAAAAAGTTTCCTCGCATGTGTTGAATGCAAGAGGAAGCATCTGGCAAAACTTGATTAACACGACGAGCTGATCAGGGCAGTTTCCGTTGTGGTGGCGCCCAAGCGAGTCACGCGAACGGGAGACATGTTGTGAATGAGAGTGTCTATTACTACACACAGCTTGCACATGTCCATTCTTACTACAAAAATAACATTGTGCTTGACGGGATGGGCAACTTTCCCGTGGGTGGGCACGAAAGCAGTTCGGACATGATTTCAGTTTCTGAGAAGGTGCGAGGCGAGAAACCTGTTTATGTGCATGTGAGCGGCGCGGCGTGGCTGGCCATGCTGGTGGGCAGGAGGGCACGTGTTGTGCCGCGCTAACAGTACACACACCTGGGGTCACATTGAACACGGAAGTAGCCATGTCTAATGTATCTTGCCTGTCTTGCAAGTCCACTACTTCCTGCAAAGACGGGTTTTTAAATTTGAGGATTTGTTCGCGGATGCCACATTCTGCACAATAGCGTCTCTAATCATTATATCCGCATATGAGCGTCCACATGAGCAATTAAAGTCACAATCAGAAGTTAGTCCCTGAAGGTCCGCTAACCAAGATTTATTGGACTGAGTAGGGCCACGCTGGAGGCGAAAGAATTTGTAGCGTGCAGTTACCACATTTACACTGTCACGGAAGTGGGAGTTCAAAGCATCAATCACTTCGTCGTAAGTTTTAGTTTCTGGGTGGGTGGTGGGAAACAATTTCACGAGCACATGGTACAACACAACACCCGTGTTGGCAATAAAAAGGCAAGCCGCTCTGTACCTGGTATGTTGTATGCTGCAAAGTGTGCCTGGGCGATGTATTCTGGTCAGCGTTCAAAGTCAGGATTGAAGGCACGAAATGGCAGCAGAGGCAGTGGTACAGGCGGTGGCATCAGAGACGCCAAAGGAGGTGCAGTTTGTAGCGTGACCAGTCCATTTATGGCAGCAAGCAGCTGCGTCATTTTCTGAGCCTGAAAACTTACAAGATCGGACAGTGAAGCCTTTTCCTGCGGCAAAGCCATGGTTTACACAAATGAAAGTCTTATACTGAGGCTAGCATGAAAAGAAAGCAGCACCAAGCAAAGAAATGAAATGATAGGAAGGGATAGGGTAGTCCTCGTCGCCAACTTTTGTATCCCACCTGGAAGGTGGCACGTGGGTAGGAGCAGGAAAAGGTAATACACGTCGGTACTGCAGTATGAATTTAAATCACGTTTACTCTAGAAAAATGAATACATAACTTTGCCATGTGATACGAAGTGTCCCGGCTGTCTGCTCTTCATCAAATGGGCTGAATCTGTCATAGTGCCAACTTAACTGGTAGCTACGCCTTGGCATCCTAGCTATCGATACGGCAGTGAGAGTGGGACAGGCACAGATTTCAGACGATCTAGTAAATGAAAAATTGGTGTCTTTAACACAGGAGGGGACTCTTTCTACTGTAAGTTTCAGGTGTTTATTAACTAAGGGAGGTATACATTCAGTGGGTGCTTTTGAAGACAGAAACTATGGGGGGCCAATTTCAATGTTCAGAAGTCTTTTCTGAAAGTATTTGTCTGGAGTGAAGCCTTTTATGAATGTAAAACATGGTTGATAAAACAGTGTAGACAAGAAGAGACTAGAAGCTTTAGAAATGTGGAATTACAGAAGAGTGCTGAAGACAAATTGGGTCGATCGGATAACCAATGAAAAGGTGGTGAATTGAACTAGGGAGAAAAGATCTTCTTGGCACAATTTGACTAAAATGAGATCTTGGTTGATATAACATATCCTGTGGCATCAAGGAACAGTTAATTTGGTTAAGAAGGTTAATATAGGGGTTAAAATTGTAGGAAAAAACAAGGTTTGACTCCACCAACTGTTTCAGACTGATGTGGGTTGCAATAGTTATGGAGAGATGAAGAGACTTGTACAGGATAGACTAGCATTGAGAGCTGCATCAAATCACTCTCCTGAATGAAGACCACAAACCAGCAACCAGCTAAAATCCAACATCTAACCTATACTAATTCAAGCAATGGAAAATCCAGGATGGCATGTGACAATATTATGAAAAGGACAGTTGCTACTCACCATATAATGGAGATATTGAGTCGCAGATAGGCACAACAAAAAACAGTCAGAAAGTAAGCTTTCAGCCAACAAGGCCTTCATTAGAAATAGACTGCACACACACATGACCACAGTCTCACGCTGCTGAAGTCAGACTGCGAGCAGCTGCTCTTGATGGAAGAAGCAACCAGGTGGTGGAGGTACGGAGAAGGCTGGGGCAGGTAGGTGGAGGGATAGCAGGGTAGGGGTGAGGAACGATCTGTGTATAATTATGATTGGCCCTGGGTGCATGCTAATACCGCAAAACAAATAAGTAATTCCTACTATTACTGCTGTTGACCTTGTAATCTATAACTAATAACTGGCGCTATTATCTCTGCTACATCCTCTATGAGTGCTGTCACTATGCCAGCATTTGGCCTGTCCTGAAGCAGTAAACAAATTACTCAAGAAGTTTCTGAGCTGCCATTGTTTTAACAATAACAAATTGTAAAAACGTATCGTGTCACATCTCAGTAATGTCATTGTGTGTTTGTTTATTAAAACTTAAATGTGATCCTCTTATGTCAGTATGTTTCCTTAAAAATAAATTCTCTGTTGATTTTATCTACAGGATATACCTATCTTATTGATATGACATTGGAGAGTCCTGAATGGAATAAAATACTGGAAGGTGTAAAGTTAAGCATTCGGCTGTACAGTAGGGAGAGTGATTTGCCAACAGGCACACAGAAAAAAATAGAAAATGTTACTAAGCTTTCTCAGAGCTAACTAAAAAAAACACACACACACACACACACACACACACACACACACAGAGCTACATTGTTCCAGCCAAATACATTGTCCCATCACTATCTATCACTGTAACATCCGGTAGCCTAGAAATCTGGTTATGGTCAATTGAGTAGACTCTGAATATCTCAAAAACTCTTATGGATACAGTTAAAATAGCAGAAAACAGAAATAGTATAAGTCAAGAAATCGAGAAATACTGTAAGTAAACACTGTTAAATTTCTAAGGTTAAAAACAGATAAGAATTTAACAATTTAAGTGTGTATTGTGGGTGTATTTCTCCATAGCCTTCTCATTCTTGACATATAGCTGACATGCGAAAGCCATTGTGTTTTTAGTGGGTATAGCTTACTCAACTCATATTAGCCAATATAACCTATTATAGCCTGGTTTAAAGCCTTCTCACCAGTATAGTTCTACAATATCTATCAAGTGGTAGTTGAATAGTTCACTTTTTCATATTTTGTGCTAGTGCTGACTTTTTGGAATGCTGAAAGGACCTGTTTGTCATAGTCAGAAATAGAATTTTACTACAGAAATCCGAGGATGGGAACAGTAAATAAAAATAAGAAAAGCAGCCACTCACCTCCTGCTATCTAATGTGTGGTGCGTAGACACAGGAACAGCACAAATACATTACTATCTTCTGAGCTACAATACTTTTCTTATTCAATTATGTACTTTCACTGATACAACCACACAAACACCCAAACGCATTCACTCGTGTGACTGTAGCTACACTGATTGTCTTTTAATACATGGTTGTTCAGGGTAAAAGTAATGGGAGGGAAGAAGTTGTGTGGCAGCTGAGGACTCAGATGTGAGGGACAAGGAATGGGTGGGGATGTTGATTTGAGGCATGATACAGAAATAGGCAGGTGGCTCTCAGTTTTAGGACTGGAAGTGTGACACAAAACTACTGAAGTAACGAGTACGGTGTGGGCAGGGGAGAAGAGGTGTAGAAAATTATAGGAAAGGAAGTATGGGGGTAAATGTGAAAAGTGAGGAGGGGATTAACAAAGGTTGAGGTCAGGAGAAAATTCCAAGAGGACTTTCTGGAGGAACAGTTCATCTACAAATTTCAAGGAACTGGTACTGGGAAGAGGGCCAGAATACCCAAAAGTCACATGACTGGAGCAGGTGTTAAAGTCTTTGGAGCTGTAGCATTTTTAGCAACAGGATAGTGAACTTGGAATTAATAAATGTAATCATACTATCTGAATACAGAGCTTACTTAGTCACCTCTGCTCTATTCACACAATTTTTTTACTCTATGACAGTAATTTTATGAATATCATTTCTGAGATCGGCTTACTCTCAAACAGGTGTAATAACATTCTCAATACTATCTGAGGAATTTACCTATACCACTTACATCTTACATCCTCCTAAGAGTACTGCTGCTCATCACTTCTATTCAACCCCAGCCCCATCAACCACTCATAGCTCCCAGATGACCTTGTTGACTTACTCTGCCTCTCACAAACCCAGAGACTTCTTCCACTCTCAAACATAGTCTTGAGTCATATGAAATTGTATGTTCCAAAGATATATTAAGCCTCAAATTTATCTATGATAATGAAAACAGGCTGAAGCAAGTAATTAAAATGCATACTAAGGCTGAGATTTGAATCTGAGTCTCCTGCTCTGGAGGCTGATACACTAACCACATTGCCACCCTGGCATTGCAGGTAACACAGCTGCACAGATTACCCTATTTCTTCTCCTTCCCTAATACAAACTCAAATCCACACCTCAGCCCATTTTATGGTCCTCTTAACAACTCGTATCAGTATTGCAGAGGCTATCCACCATTGGAAAAGCAACTTAGCGTTTAACAAAATGGGGATAATCCTGCCTGTGCCACAGGATAGGTTATATATTAACCATATGAAACTGTATTTTTCAGAGACATTGCTTCAGTCTGTATTCATTATCATAGACAAAGCTGATACTTAATATTTCGGAACATATAATGTCATATGATTAATATATCACCTATGCCTGAGATATAGGCAGGATTATCCCATTTTGTTCCATTCTAAGGTGCTATTGCAAAGTTGGAGAACCTCTGCAATAGTGATACGAGTTAAGAAGGGGAACACCAAGATGGGCTGAGGCATGAGCTGGAGTTTGTAGGGAGGGAGACATACTATGGTAATCCAAGCAGCAATGTTAGCTGCTGTGTAAGGTTGGCACAGTGGTAAGCACATCTGCCTAGTTAGCATGAGACCTGGGTCTTAATCCTGGTCTCAGCACAAATTTTACTAATTGCTTCAACCACTATTCATTATCGTAGTCTCCAGTCTCTTCAACATATTCAGCAACCTCTCCTGCCGGACCAGCAGACATTTTCACTCATTGCCACTGATTCCACATCAGGTCCCTATGCAGCTGACATCAATATTTCTATCCCTTTCCTTTCCTTTCTCCACCCTCCAATTTCAGTTTACATAATATGTATCACAGCTGCGGATTCCGCACGGTATCTGCTCTTTTTGACATGATCAAAAAGTAGACAGCTCCAGAGTTCTGAAAAACTGGTGTCTGGGGGAAGAATCCATATGGTGCAACAGGCACCAAGATTATGCCTTTCGTGCTGTAGAGCATGCTGTGCGACAGGATATTGTGTGTTGCCGGTATGCACCTTCTGCCTGTGTCCATTCATCCTAACTGATAACTTAATAGTAGTCCTCCCCATATCCACAATATCCTTGTCAGACCTTATACTCCTTCTGCACTGATCTTCCTATCCTATGGCTCCCAACCCTGTGACCATCCCTGCTGGAAGACTTGCCCCATGCATTCTCCTACTACCACCTGTACCAGCCCTGTTACAGGTAAAATCTATACTGTCAATGGGAGAGCCACCTGTGAAACAACACGTCATATACTAGCTGTTTGGCCTTTTACGTTGGCGTGACTACCACTAAGTTATCAGTTGGGATGAATGGGCATAGGGAGAGAGTGTATACTGGCAACATACAGTATCCTGTCATAGAGCATGCTCTACAAAATGACAGTCATGATCTCAGTGCCAGTTTCACCACACTCACCATTTGGATTCTTCACCCAGACACCAGTTTCTCAGAATTCTGTAGGTGGGAACTAGTGCTACAACACGTCCTTGGCTTTTGCCACCCACCTGGCCGTAATTCACGTTAATTTCTTCTGTCTCCATATTTATTCACGGTAACTACTACTTTCTTCACCCCATTTCAGTTTTCTACATATTTCATTTTCTGACCTGTCAGTTTTTGCTGTCAGCCTCCCACCTCTGTTACATACAATGCACTTAGCTTTTCAGCTTTATTAACTTGTGCATGATGTTTTAGCAGTAATCTCTGTCTTGTATAGTAACAAATCAAAGAGGAAGGGACTCTAATAAAAGATCCAATATATTTGGCAAACTATATAAATGATTATTTTAGTAGCATAGGAATAAAATTACAGGAAAATTTTCTAACAGCCCCTCAGGTCAAAAAGCCAAATAATGGTGTATCACACTCAATGGTATTATTCCCTAAACACAGGAAGAAGTCTATAAAGCAGTCAGCAAACTGAAAAACAAAAACTCAGCTGGTCTGGATGAAGTCCCCATTTTTATAATTAAGGACTGTATCAAGAGCCTACTTCCACCTTTAGTTGATATGATAAATCAATCTTTCAAGCAGGGCTACTTTCCAGACTATTTAAAATATGCGAAATTACTACCTCTCTTCAAAAAAAGGTGATGCAGGAAAAATTAAAATTATAGGCCAATTTCTCTACTATCATGCTTTGCAAAAATATTAGAAACTATTATGAAAGATAGGCTAATGAATTATTTAAATAAATACAACTTACTGTCTGTTGACCAGTTTGGATTTCGATCAGGGAAAAGCACAGAATCAGCAACAGCACACCTCACAAAACACATTCTAGAAGCATTAGATAAAGGGAACTACACAACAGGTATATTTCTTGATCTAACTAAAGCGTTTGATACAGTAGACCACAACATATTGATAAATAAGTTAGACGAACTGGGAATAAGGGGACTTGTGAAAAAGTGGTTTCAGTCATATCTAAAAAATAGAAGACAGATAACTGAAATCTCACATAGTTCAAGTTGCTCAAACTATATTGTAAAGTATACTTAAGACCCAAATTATGTAAATATAGGTGTCCCACAGGGTAGTGTCCTTGGCCCAATACTATTCCTCATTTACATAAATGACTTCCGACAGAGCATCAAGCATGGACAAACAATATTGTTTGCAGATGACTCAAATGTTCTAATCAGTAACAAATCACCAGATGCACTAAAAGAAAAAGCCGAACAGACACTAAACAGTGTATGTGAGTGGGCATCCAATAATAAACTAACACTAAATCTTTAAAAAAAAAAACAAATGCTGTTAACTTCTATGTCTGCAAAAAACCACACTATAACAACTTTAAGTTAAACAATGAAACTATAGAATGTGTAGACTACACAAAATTTCTTGGTATGCATGTTGACAGTCAGTAAAAGTGGGAAGAACATATTAAAATACTTAGTAGCAGAATCGCTACAGCATGCTATGCTCTTAGAATTCTGACTGCAGTGTGTGATACTACATGTGTCAGATCTGCATATATTTCTTATATCCACTCTGTTATTACCTATGGAATAATATTTTGGGGAGTCAACAGTAATAATATTCAAATAGTTTTCAAATTACAGAAAAGAGCAATTCATATAATAACCAAGAGTGGCATTAGGGCTCACTGCCTTGAACATTTCCAAAAGCTGGAAATCCTAACTGTCCACTGTGAATACATTTTTCAAAGTATTATGTATGTAAAAAAAATTGACTGCTATATGAAAAATTCTTTAGTACCCAGCTATGAAACTAGAAACCAATACAATCTGCATCTAGAGAGGAAAAATAAAGTTAAAACTCAGCAGAGCTTGTTGTACAATGCCGTTTTAGATTAGATTAGATTAGATTTACTTTCATTCCAATTGATCCGTAGTGAGGAGGTCCTCCAGGATGTGGAACATGTCAGAAAAACAACAATACATGACAAATATTTACAACTAAAACAAATAAGCTAATGTACCATTCCACAGGTCCCAATTGAAATGATCGTCATTTTTTAATGAACACTAAGAGTCATTTTACAAAAACTAATGCACTGAATTTAAAATAAAAAAGTTTTTTATTTATTTATAAGGTAATAAACATGTAATACAACTACTGTAATACTTATTTACAATGAACACATTACTGCACTGAAATGGTGCAGAACTTAGATTATGCTTACACACACACACACACACACACACACACACACACACATGCACACTCAAATTTTCAATGAACACATTACTGCACTGAAATTGTGCAGAAGTTATGTTGTACTTATATAAAAATCAGTTGGTTTCACTAAGAAATTCATCAATGGAGTAGAAGGAGTTGGTCACCAATAAATCCTTTAGGCTTCTCTTAAACTGAATTTCATTGGTTGTTAAGCTTTTTATGGCTGCTGGCAAGTTATTGAAAATGTGTGTTCCTGAATAATGCACACCTTTTTGTACTAGACTAAGTGACTTTAAATCCTTGTGAAGATTATTCTTATTCCTAGTATTGATTCCATGAATTGAGCTGTTGGTTTGAAAAAGTGATATATTTTTAATGACAAATTTCATTAAGAAATAAATATATTGGGAAGCAGTAGTTAGTATCCCTAGTTCCCTAAACAGGCTTCTGCAGGATGTTCTTGAGTTCACACCACATATAATTTGTACTGCACGTTTTTGTGCCCGGAAAACTTTAGCTTGGCTTGATGAATTACCCCAAAAAATAATCCCATATGACATTATGGAATGAAAGTAAGCATAGTATGCCAGCTTTTTCATTTTTATATCCCCTATGTCTGACAAAATTCGCATTGCAAACCGAGATTTGTTAAGACGCTTCAGCAGTTCTGTGGTGTGCTCCTCCCAGTTGAATTTATTATCAAGCTGTAATCCCAAGAATTTAACACTGTCCACTTCTTCTATCTTCTTGTCATCGTATATTAGACATATACTCTTCGGACACCCCTTACAAGTTCTGAACTGCATGTAGTGTGTTTTTTCAAAGTCTAGTGACAAAGAATTGGCTGGGAACCATTGATTAATGTCCACAAATATTTTATTGGCTGATCTTTCTAAGACTACACTTGATTTGCTATTTATTGCAATGTTTGAATCGTCGGCAAACAAAACAAACTTGGCATCTGGTAATGTTACTGATGAAAGGTCATTGATATACACAAGAAAAAGTAAGGGCCCCAAAATGGAACCTTGTGGGACCCCACATGTAATTAGTTCCCAGTTGGATGATGCCTGATAGCTTTAAATTATAATATAAATTACCCCAAAAAATAAAAGATATTGACACAATCGAACAGTTCAAAACAAAACTAAAAAATTTTTTATTAAATAAAAATTATTACGCAGTAATGGACTATCTGAATTAAAACATGTAGTGTAATTAAAGTAGCCTGTGTTGTAATACATGAGGAAATAATTATAATATGAAATCCAAAATTGTACAGTACTATAAGAAAATTACATAAGGATATAAAACTAATTTAAGATACCTCAAAAATGTGTGTAAATACTAATTTTATGCTTATAATTGTAGGTATATTGTATTGTATATGGTTTTGCTGACGAAATCCACACAATGTAAATTATTACATGGATTAATAAAGAAATCATTCAATCAATCAAACCCTGTCGTCCACCTTTAAGCTCTCAGGTTTTCAAATCTTGTCTGGTGCAGTCCCCAACAATCAGTCTTTCCTTCTCATCCCATCCAGTAAGTCTCCCCTGACCCAGGGTGCTGGGTGACTTCTCTGAACTCTTAAACCTTTACCTAAACCTTTCCAGTTCTTTTCCTTCATCCCCCTTCCTTCCCCTTAACCTTCCTGCCAGAAGAAGCCCAGCTAGCACTCAAGCTTATTTCAAGGTGGATATTGAGTTTAGGTTCAGTTGAAAATTCAAGATTGAAAAATCAACCTGTTACACAGCTTATTTCAAGGTGGATATTGAGTTTAGGTTCAGTTGAAAATTCAAGATTGTAAAATCAACTTGTTACTCAGTTTACATCAAGCTGTAAAAATTTAGCTTGAATTAAAATAATTTTCCCAAGCTTGAAATAAACTGTAATTTCCCTGGAAGGCTGTACAGCAGATGCGCGCACAGCATAGCTTCCATAGATGTCCACGGGTAGCGCCACAAGCGTTTATAAGCCTTGCACTGACTGTGCTAGGTTTACAGCCATTTTACTTTTGTGACGCGTGTTAATGATTGTTGACTGATGTGAAGTTTGTTTTATACTGGAAAATAGTTCGGAAAGTGTATGGCGTCCCCAACCTTACTGCTACACTGGGTCTGAAGAAGATATATAGTGTATTACAGGTGCGTTGGTGCAATTTTCTCTAGTGGTACGTTAATATTACAAATGTTAAATATTATTACGTAATGTAAAGAAATATCATATTCTTTTACGTAGAAAAATTGAGCCTGGATGAAAGTGAAGTGGATTACCAGCTAAGAATACATGTTACAAGTTGTTCACCACCAATAAATTAAAACTTAATGTTATTTTACCTTTTTAAAATCTCGCCTTTTTATATCTATCGCCCTATTACATTTGTTTACTTGTAAGTACTCACATGTGTCATACCATGAATGAATAATCGTGAAGTGTGAAACGTGTCTTTGCAAATACAAATAGTAGTAACATGGTGAACGGGAAAAAGTGCTCAAGAACCAGTCACTACATAGGTGTCAGTCTTTTTTATTTATGTAGCTTTGACTGCTCTTTATCTGCTCTTAATTTTGTTGTTCCCTAGGTGAAATAATACTGCAAGGCCTACAGGTACTTTTTAATTTTATTGTTATTTGTAATGTGGCTGAAATCTAAAAGAAGGCATTATTAAAATATGACAAGGAGAAATTTTTTGTTCTTTTACATTTCAGTTCCACTGAACTGGTAATTTCTTAAATTCATTTCGATTTCATCCTTTATTTCATTTTGATTCAGTTTTACTCACCAAAAAATAATTGTGGATAGAATAAAATGTCTACATTTTTTCTAAACCGTAGTTTCCTTATAAGCTTACAGTATGAGGTGTATATGATTTCAAGTAATTGTTTCTTTATAATTCAGTTTAAATGGCCCTGAAACTGTTAGAAATAGTGACATGTGGCTTCTTCATGAAGTCATCGCAAAATTACCCAAATGTCATCTTTACTTTAAAAATTTCAAACAAAAAGTTATTTCAAATTACATTAAAAACTCTTTGGAATGAAGTCACCAGAAGCAGCTGCTTACTCAGTGACATTTATACTAGTTAATGATTCTTACTGCATCAGTGAGTTTGAAGTTATTTTGCTAATCTGGGGCATAAATTATATTTAGGTTGATCAGTTTAAACTTTTTAGATTTTTTATGTTTAGGTATGGCTAACATTTTCTTTTACCTGTTACAGGATCATTATACCGGCAGAAGTCAGCGATATTTGATCCTGCTCTGGTCTGTGTGCTGGGGCCGGAGGGGCTTCAGAATAATTAAATTTTAAAATAAAACAATTTTAAACACTTTGAAAATAAAAAAAAATTGAAACATACATGTCTTGATAATTTTTTTCACACCATTTCCATTCTGGTATTTATTTAATTAATTAGGTTCAATAAATTCAGATTAATAATTATGTAGCTTAAAACAAGCTGTAAATGCCAGGCTGTATTCCACATGTCTAGATACAGCTGGAGCCAAACTTGATAAGTCAAGCTTGAAATATAGCTTGAACTCTGCCAACTTTGATGTTTGTTTCAAGCTTGAATCCAACTAACAGGCCTGAATATTCCAGCTTTGATCAAGCTTATATACTTGAACTTTACATCTGGAAACAAGTTTGAAACCGGCTTACTGTGCTATCTGGGAGGAGCCACTGGCTCCTAAAGCCTGAATACTTAAAACTTTGTTTATATGTGTGTTCACCTGGCGCCACTTGGTGAGTATATATTTTATCTGTCCAGTTACATTATATTGTAAAAAATTGATTATTTTCGTTGTTGTAGGTACAGTATTGGCAGTAGCTCTTTCAAATTAATAACCTGAAAACTAAATGTAAGTGAGACAAACCCTGATTAATATTTTAATAGCTTCAGGTACATACTACATATGTCCTACATAGATATTTGGACGAAAAGTGAAAAATGAGTAAAGAAACAAAAAACATTAATTATTATTAGTAGTGTGTCATAGCAGGTGGAACAGTTCCAGCTTGCCATGTTACATCACATCCCCCCCCCCCCCCCCCAATCCCCCCAGCTAAGTTATACAGACAGATATAAAAAAAAATAGCTAATGATAATTCAGTGGCAGATAAATAGTTACAAATCATTTTTATAAACTCTAAAAAAATTCAGCAAATATTAATCACTCTGACTTTTTAAATAAGTTTTTAATGTATTTAATAATTCTGGTTTTTCACTTCAAAAGGTTTTTCCACATACCAAATTTAAAGTAGTTCAGTCTAAATTTTAGCTGTTGTGGGAGAAAGAATGTCCTCTCTTGTTTCAAATTGACTGTGCTCCTCTCATGGAGTATTTGCACTTTTCCTAGCACCCTTGTCCATAGCTTTATTTTATTCATCATCCAAAAGATCACACCTGTGATATAGGATTTGTCAGAATGTTATATGTAACACATGATAACAATGCATAACATAATAAACAAGCAAAGCAAATTACATACCCATAGTACATAATTAGATAACAGGCAGTTAGTACACAAAAAACACATACTCATGACAAACATATGTAGTGCATTAAGTGAAACATATATGCAAAATGTATTGGGGGGCATTTAATGGAATTTTTATAAGTACTTCATGATTTGAAAATAAATGTAAATTTGTTTAAATTATTGAAAGTAAGTAAAGGTTTCAGTGTCCTTGTGATGAGGCATCAGTACTAATACGCAATTCTTTCATCCTGCCTAGGTATGCTAAAATGTCTGCATTTATTAAAGGCTGTTTAATTACCTCAAAATCCTCTTGTCACCTGGCCATCCACAACCACCACCTATGGTTTTTCCTCAATAAATTCAGAGGAGCATCGCTATTTAATAACTGAGTTGGCACGAATTTTTGAAAAAATGATGCTAACCATAGAAATGCCTTTAGTTGTTTCTTTGTCTGTGGTCTAGGAAAATGTTTGATTGTGTCTAGCTTTTTGGGATCAGGTCTAATACCTGTAGGTGAGATGATGTGACCTAAAACTTTTGTCTCTTCCCGTGCAAATTCAGATTTTTTTCACAGTTGCGGTAACTTAATATTCTGAGAATCTTTGTAAGTCTTGCCAAAGTATTTGCACATGAGCTTCCCACATGGCTGTGGTGATAAGAAGGTCATCCACATACATGGTTACTCGACTCAAAAAGTTCTGGTCCAAGCACTCTATCTAATGCTGCAGTAAATAAGCCAGCAATCATGTTTAGGCCAAACAGCAGAAAGCAGAATTGGTAACTTCTACCATTGCACATGAAGGCAATGAAGGCGACTTCCAGGGTGGAGTAAAATTTGCCAGTACAAGGCCCTCAGGTCAATCGAGGATTTGATTTGATTTGATTTATTTCGTGTTCCATAGGTCCAACTGTGTTGGATACACAAGGACGTGGAATGAGTCAGTTTTTTACAAATACAATCTGATAATCTTATAGCATATACAGAAATTTGAGTACATAATTATATAAAAATTTATAGAGTAAATTCTTTGGGCAGCAATACAGAAAAAGAAAATACATATTTTCTTAGAATCATTAAAACACTAAAGAAAACAGATACAGAGCACACACAGATACAGAGCTCAGGTTAAATAAAATTCTTAGTGGCATTATGTCAACTTGTATTATTATTATTATTATTCACGTTTGGGCCCTACTGGACCACGCAAAGTACAATCACGGGGCATTCAGTTATTTTCTTTTAGACTTTCTCTCTGCCCAAATTGTTTTCATTCTCTCGGAATGAGCTCTTTTCCTTTCATCAGACCATGTGGTTCCAGTTTTCTTTGGTTTTTCAGCTTGACCAACTACCCAGTCATGAATTTTTTTCCTAAATAATTTTCTGTCTTGAATTTCATCTTGTTTTATATCTGCCTCTTTCATGTCCTCTTTTATAGCAGCAATCCATTTTATTGTCTCAAATTTAGCTTTACTTCGATTTTCGTAGAATTCCACTACTTGTTTAGTTAGTCTGGTAGCATCCATTCTTTTAATATGCCCATAATATTTTAATCTGCGTTTTTTCATATCTGAATATATGCTGGTGTATTGTTGAATTTCACTATTTGCTCTTAGCCTGTATGTTCCTTCTTCAGTATATTTTGGACCTAGAATTTTTCTGATTACTTTTCTTTCTCTTTTTTGGATTTCTTGAATGTCCTTTTTTCTGTTTAAAATTAGCGTTTCAGCCCCATAAAGGCACTCTGGTTTTATGACCGTGTTGTAATGTCTCAATTTAGAGTACCTCGAGAGACATTTTTTGTTGTAGATGTCTTTTGTAAGTCTAAAAGCTGTCTCCATCTTTTGACAACGAATTTCATTTTCAATTTTTTCTAGACCAGTCTCTGAGATTGTTTCACCTAAATATTTGAATTGCGAAACTCTTTTGATTTTTCCATACTTAGTTTCCAAAAGTTTGGGTGCCAGTTTGTTGCTAGTCATATACTGTGTTTTTTCAAATGAGATTTGGAGACCTACTCTTTCTGCTGTTTCTTTAAGGATTTCTATTTGTTTCTGAGCAATTTGGATGTCCTGCGTTAGAATAACCAAGTCGTCTGCAAAGGCCAAACAGTCTATTCGAATATTTGTTCGTCCTAATTTCACTGGTTGGTCAATTTTGAACTCCAATTTTCGTTCGCGCCACTCTTGTATTACTTTTTCTAGAACGCAGTTAAATAGCAACGGAGAGAGTCCATCACCTTGCCTCACGCCTGTTTTTATTTCAAAGGATTCTGAAATTTCTCCTCTGAACTTTACTTTTGATTTTGTACCAGTTAGCGTGTCTCTGATAATTGCCGTGGTTTTAGGATCCAGGCCTTGTTCTTTCACAATTTGGAAAAGAGATTCACGATCCACTGAGTCATAAGCCTTTCTAAAATCTACAAAGGTACAAACTAGTTTTTTATTGTAAATTTTTTGATGTCTGAGAATTAGTTTGAGGACTAAAATCTGTTCTGGGCAAGATCTATTTGGCCTGAAACCTGCTTGATATTCGCCAATTTTCCATTCAAGTTGCTGTTGTGCTCGGTTCAGAAGACATTGAGAGAGGATTTTGTATGTGACTGGAAGAAGAGAAATTCCTCTGTAATTATTAACATCAGTTTTGTCTCCCTTCTTATGAAGTGGGTGAATCAAGGCGGTTTTCCATTCATCAGGAATTTTTTCAGTTTGCCAAATGTTTTGCATGATTGAAGTAATTTCTTTAACGGTTTTTGGACCAGCTGCCTTTAAAAGTTCTGCAACAATTCCATCTTCACCAGATGCTTTGTTGTTTTTCAACCTATGAATTTCTTTAATGATTTCCTCTTCATTTGGTGCAAGTGAAACTGGATTGCATTGTTGGGGAATTTTTGGTGGAAATCTTTCTGTGGGCTCGGGGCAATTTAGAAGATTCTTAAAATATTTAGAAAGTTCTTTGCAATTTTCTTGGTTGTTAAGAGCCAACTGTCCATTTTCCTTCTTGAAGCAAAGATTCTGGGGTTGGTACCCCTTTATTTTGGTTTTAAAAGTTTTATAAAAATTTCTGGTATTGTATTTCTGAAAATCTTCTTCAATTTCTAAGAGTTGACTATTCTCATATTGTCTTTTTGTTTGTCTAATTAGTTTTGAAGTGTCTTTTCTAGTTGCCATGAATGTATCATATGTGTCTTCTGTCTTGTTGCTATTCCATGCTTTAAATGCCTCTTGTCTGGCTTTAATTGCATGATCACAGTTTTCATTCCACCAAGCATGTTTCTTGTGTTTTCGTAAAGGAATTTGATCTTGAGCTGTTTTGATAATCTTGTGTTTGAGTTGTTCCCAATTTTGTGCACTTGTTTTGTCAAATTCGTCTGCTAATAATGATGGTTGGATTTTACTGGTGTCAAATTTGGGGATTAATGGTGTCCTTTTGTTGAAATTTTGGGGTTTTAGCTTTAGTTTCACACGGGTTAAGTAATGGTCTGAGTCAATATTGGCGCCTTTACGAACTTGAACATTTAAAATTTCTTTGTGACATGGATACGAGATTGCAATATGGTCAATTTGGAATTCACCTATGTCCTTGTTAGGTGATCGCCATGTCTTTTGTTTTGAAGGTTTTTTCTTAAAATGACTTGACATAATTTTGAGATTGAAATTTCTGCAAAATTCTACCAGCCTCTTTCCATTTTGATTGGTCCATTTATGTGCAGGGAATTCACCGACCGTTTTTCTAAATTTTCTCTCTTTCCCTAACTGCGCATTAAAATCACCCATTAAAATCTTTACATAATTTTGAGGAATTTTGGAGACTGTATTCTCTAACACTTCCCATGACTTATTTACTTTTTCTGGATTTGTTTTATTCTCCTGGTTGATAGGCATGTGTGCGTTAATTAAACAGTACATTTTATTTGCACATTTCATGGAAATTGTCATTAGTCTGTTGTTTACTGGATTTACTGCGATTACGGAGCCAAGAATGTCTTGCGAAATTGCGAATGCAACACCCAGATGCGGAGTGTTTTTAAGAATTCTTTTGTCTGTTTTACTTTTAAACAATCGGTAGTTTCCAAAATCCATGGTATTCTCATCAGGCAACCTTGTTTCTTGCAGGGCTAAAATTTTCATATTTTGTTCTTTTAGTGTGTCTCCTTGTATTATATATATAATATTAAAATATTACAATTTATTTAGTTAAAAATTTATCTAGACTGTAAAAAGCTTTTTCTAGCAGAAATATTTTTAGTGCTTTCTTAAACTCACTCTTGTTATGAATCTTTGTCTTTATTTCGGGAGGAAGAGCATTGAAGAGTTTTGCTCCAGTGTAGTGGACACCCTTTTGTGCCAAGCTCAAATTTCTGAGTTCACTGTGTATGTCATTCTTCCTCCGTGTGTTATGCTCATGATAATTACTGTTTTTTGCACAGAACATAACTTAATCATAGCTAACACTTGGTTCAAGAATCATAAAAGAAGGTTGTATACCTGGAAGAATCCTGGAGATACTAAAAGGTATCAGATAGATTATATAATGGTAAGACAGAGATTTAGGAACCAGGTTTTAAATTGTAAGACATTTCCAGGGGCAGATGTGGATTCTGACCACAATCTATTGGTTATGAACTGCAGATTGAAACTGAAGAAACTGCAAAAAGGTGGGAATTTAAGGAGTTGGGACCTGGATAAACTGAAAGAACCAGAGGTTGTAAAGAGTTTCAGGGAGAGCATAAGGGAACAATTGACAGGAATGGGGGAAGAAATACAGTAGAAGAAGAATGGGTAGCTCTGAGGGATGAAGTAGTGAAGGCAGCAGAGGATCAAGTAGGTAAAAAGACGAGGGCTAATAGAAATCCTTGGGTAACAGAAGAAATATTGAATTTAATTGATGAAAGGAGAAAATATAAAAATGCAGTAAATGAAGCAGGCAAAAAGGAATACAAACGTCTCAAAAATGAGATCGACAGGAAGTGCAAAATGGCTAAGCATGGATGGCTAGAGGACAAATGTAAGGATGTAGAGGCTTGTCTCACTAGGGGTAAGATAGATACTGCCTACAGGAAAATTAAAGAGACCTTTGGAGAGAAGAGAACCACTTGTATGAATATCAAGAGCTCAGATGGCAACCCAGTTCTAAGCAAAGAAGGGAAGGCAGAAAGGTTGAAGGAGTGTCTAGAGGGTTTATACAAGGGCAATGTACTTGAGGACAATATTATGGAAATGGAAGAGGATGTAGATGAAGATGAAATGGGAGATAAGATACTGCGTGAAGAGTTTGACAGAGCATTGAAGGACCTGAGTCGAAACAAGGCCCCGGGAGTAGACAACATTCCATTAGAACTACTGATGGCCTTGGGAGAGCCAGTCATGACAAAACTCTACCATCTGGTGAGCAAGATGTATGAGACAGGCGAAATACCCACAGACTTCAAGAAGAATATAATAATTCCAATCCCAAAGAAAGCAGGTGTTGACAGATGTGAAAATTACCGAACTATCAGTTTAATAAGTCACAGCTGCAAAATACTAACGCGAATTCTTTACAGACGAATGGAAAAACTGGTAGAAGTGGACCTCGGGGAAGGTCAGTTTGGATTCCATAGAAATGTTGGAACACGTGAGGCAATACTAACCTTACGACTTATCTTAGAAGAAAGATTAAGGAAAGGCAAACCTACGTTTCTAGCATTTGTAGACTTAGAGAAAGCTTTTGACAACGTTAACTGGAATACTCTCTTTCAAATTCTGAAGGTGGCAGGGGTAAAATACAGGGAGCGAAAGGCTATTTACAATTTGTACAGAAACCAGATGGCAGTTATAAGAGTCGAGGGGCATGAAAGGGAAGCAGTGGTTGGGAAAGGAGTGAGACAGGGTTGTAGCCTCTCCCCGATGTTATTCAATCTGTATATTGAGCAAGCAGTAAAGGAAACAAAAGAAAAATTCAGAGTAGGTATTAAAATTCATGGAGAAGAAGTAAAAACTTTGAGGTTCGCCGATGACATTGTAATTCTGTCAGAGACAGCAAAGGACTTGGAAGAGCAGTTGAACGGAATGGACAGTGTCTTGAAAGGAGGATATAAGATTAACATCAACAAAAGCAAAACGAGGATAATGGAATGTAGTCAAATCAAATCGGGTGATGCTGAGGGGATTAGATTAGGAAATGAGACACTTAAAGTAGTAAAGGAGTTTTGCTATTTAGGGAGCAAAATAACTGATGATGGTCGAAGTAGAGAGGATATAAAATGTAGACTGGCAATGGCAAGGAAATCGTTTCTGAAGAAGAGAAATTTGTTAACATCGAGTATAGATTTAAGTGTCAGGAAGTCGTTTCTGAAAGTATTTGTATGGAGTGTAGCCATGTATGGAAGTGAAACATGGACGATAACCAGTTTGGTCAAGAAGAGAATAGAAGCTTTCAAAATGTGGTGCTACAGAAGAATGCTGAAGATAAGGTGGGTAGATCACGTAACTAATGAGGAGGTATTGAATAGGATTGGGGAGAAGAGAAGTTTGTGGCACAACTTGACTAGAAGAAGGGATCGGTTGGTAGGACATGTTTTGAGGCATCAAGGGATCACAAATTTAGCATTGGAGGGCAGCGTGAAGGGTAAAAATCGTAGAGGGAGACCAAGAGATCAATACACTAAGCAGATTCAGAAGGATGTAGGTTGCAGTAGGTACTGGGAGATGAAGAAGCTTGCACAGGATAGAGTAGCACGGAGAGCTGCATCAAACCAGTCTCAGGACTGAAGACCACAGCAACAACAACAATTACTATTTGGTTGAAATATATCTATATTTTTACAAACAAAACAAATGAGAGAAAAAATATATTGGCATGTAGTTGTGTATATTTTAAGATTACGAAAACTATTTCTACAAGAGTCTCTTGGGCGCAATCCACATATAATTCTTAAAGCTTGTTTCTGTGCAATGAACACTTTCCTTGCTAATGGCTGGTTGCCCCAAAAAATAATTCCATACTCAATGAGAGAATGAAAATAGCCATAATATGCCACTTTTGCAGTGTTAGGTTCAACACATGTAGTGACAACCTGTAAAGCATAGGTAGCAGAGCTAAGCCTCTTACAGAGATCAATAATATGTGAAGACCAGTTCATTTTCTTGTCAATGTGCACTCCAAGAAATTTTGTTGTTTCCATTCTAACTATTGGTTGATTACCACATGTCACACTTATCTCACTCTCTTTTTCTGTTTTTGTACAGAATTGAATAAAGCTGGTCTTACTTGAATTTAATGAGAGACCATTCACCTTGAACCAATTAACCATATCTGAGAGTATGTGATTAATGAGTTCCTCAAGATTGTTGTCTGTTCTACTGCTCATAAAAATTGTGGTATCATCAGCAAATAATGTAAATTTACACGGCAGGCTTGTACATGATGGTAGATCATTTATAAAAATCAGGAATAATAGTGGCCCAAGAATTGAGCCCTGGGGCACTCCACATGTAATGGAACTCCATTCAGAATCTGAGGAAGTGTCACATACTCCACCCGAGCTATTCAACACAACTTTTTGTTTTCTGTCTTGGAGGTAGCCAATTGCCTGCAACACCACTTATTCCTACTAATTTTGCTTTTTGCAAGAGAATCTGGTGATGAACACAGTCAAACACTTTGGATAAATCACAGAAGACACCAAGCGCTAGCATTTTTTCATTAAGGGTTTCTAGGACTTCATTTGCAAGTGTGTAGACTGCGTCTTCTGTTGAACGGCCCTTTTGAAAGCCAAATTGGCTCTTGCTGAGAACTCCATTCTTCATGAGACGATCAGTAATTCTTACATGTATTAGCTTTTCTAGAATTTTGGAGAAAGCTGTCAGCAAAGAGATAGATCGATAGTTAGTTAGTTCAGCTTTATCACCCTTTTTGTACAGGGGCTTCACAATAGCATACTTAAGTCTACTGGGAACAACACCTTTCTGAAGGGAAGCATTGAAAATATGACAGAGAATGTCCCTTATCCACACACAAGAATATTTCAATAAATTACTAGATATATTATCAACCCCTGCAGAATTTGTACTTTTTAGAGACATGATGATTTTTTGAATTTCTTCTACAGTGACAGGATTAAGGTGCATTTCTGAAATTGTGTTTGAATATACAGCTTGACAAAGAGTTACAGCTTCATCAACATCGGGCTTGCAACCAATCTGTTGAGTTACTGATAGGAAGTGTTTATTAAAAGTCTCAGCCACCGTTTTGGGGTTATCTACTAGGATACCTTCATATCTGATATTATTTATATCTTCTTTACTTGTTGTATCTCTTCCTGTTTCTTTTTTTACAATGCTCCAAATTGCTTTTATTTTATTATTAGAATTATCTATTTTCTTCTCATAATAAAGGGCTTTTGATATCTGTATTAGTTTCTTCAAACTTTTACAGTATATTCTATAGTGTTCCCATTTTTCTACATCTTTACAGAATCTTATTGCAGCATAAGTTTCCCTTTTGGTTTTACATGACTGTTTTATACCTTTTGTAATCCAAGGTTTGCTTACAGAATTGGAAGCACTGTTTCTGACCCATTTCTTGGGAAATATTTCTTCAAGAAGAGCACAGAATTCATTTATAAAACAGTTAAATTTAGTATCAACATCATCATGGCTATATACTAAAGACCAATCCATTTGCTGCAACCTGTGGTTGAAAGTTCCTTTCGCCTCTTCATTAATTACTCTTATGAATTTCCATCGAGGAAATTCTTTTTTGAACAGATTAACGTCATAGATAGTGAGAATTTGTCCATCATGATCTGAAAGCCCACTTATAACCTGCTTGACAATATAATTCTGATGTCTATTTACATCTAAAAAAATGTTGTCTATCATAGTTTGGCACTCGGATGTAATTATTGTTGGGAAGTTTATTACTGATGTCAGATTGTGTAAGGTCATCACAATCTCAAAGTCTATTTTATTCTTATTTTCTGTCAAAAAGTTTATATTGAAATCACCTAATACTACAATATCCTTCGCTTTTGAAAGTAACCATGACAGAAGGAGTTCCATTGAATGCAGAAAAGTTTTTATGTCACCTTAAGGAGCCCTGTAGACAGCCAACACTATTATTGGGTAGAATTTAGTTGTTATTTCTGTGGCACATGCCTCAAATTGTTGTTCCACACAATATTTCTTAATATCTATAGCTTTGTATGCTACACTATCCTTAACATAAATTGCTACTCCACCTTTATCTTTACTTTCCCTACAGTAGTATGTTACTAAAGTATAACTTACTATAGATGGCAAGGCACATATATCAGTAACATGGTGCTCAGTTAAGCACAAAATCTGGGCATTATTTATACTGTCCTTTTCACTAATGTTAATAAGTAGTTGATCTGTTTTGTTTAAGAGACCCCTTATATTTTGATGAAAGAAAGAGATGCTTTCCTCTTGCTTTTTCATTCTATTAGTGCTGTTACCTGACTGAGAATCCATTGGAGTCTGCCTTGAGACAGGAGAGAGGAGACACCTGACACTACCTACTGTTGTCCCTTCTTTTTCTTCAGGCCCACACATAAAAAATCATTGAGATGAGAAGGAGGCTCAGCATTTCTTCTGTCCAACAGCCTTCTATTTGTTGTTGTTGATGGTGGTGCTGTTTCTGACACTTCAAATGTTGGTTCTACCACTACTGCTGTGTTTCCTTGTGAACTTGGAGTCTTCTCGTTTTTGTTATTTTCGTCTAAAATAATACTTGGCTGATGAGGAACAGTAGTTCTTTTGTTGTTGAAATCGATGCCAAATAGTTAACTCTGTGAAATTTTAACAATTGCTCTTCCATATTGTCTGGTCTGGTCCTTACAGGTATGATGATTTTATTTATTTCCCTGGTGTCCAGAACAAGGTGAACAGTACTGTCTGGTTTGTACGTTGTATTTGGTGGTCACCTTCTCTAAATTTACATCATAAAGTCAGGATACATCAACTGAATGTTAACCTTGTTTGTCAAATGACTGAATATTTGCCTTTGTTGTCAACAAATCAACTGAAATACATTTTTCGTCAACATACAGATGGCACTTAGGTTTGCCTAGATCAGTCTTTGTCTGATGCTTCCTAAAAATTTCCATACCTAACAGATAGTTAACTATTAATTTTTCACTACTAAAAAGGTGCATGTAAATATGTTCTCATTTATGTTAATAGGTAAACAAGTTTGCAGCCTGACAATCTTTGATTCACCACCCAGTGCAGTTATAGTGTGACAGTTTTGTAATGGTAAAATAGACAAATTGAGTTTGTTCGGCAGCTTGTCAAAGAGACTTCACAAAATTCACTTCTGCAGCAGTGTCTAGCACAACCTGTACGTCTGTGTTGCCAATTTTGGCATTTATATTAGTTTGTACTTCATCCTGTAATGCTTCAATATTACTCATGTCTTCATCTGTATAAATATCAGCCCTCATGTCATTTTCCTGATCATATCTTATAAAATAGCTATTCAAATCCTTATTCCCATGCTTCCATTCAGGGTCGTTAGCAGGCGTTTGGGCTCAGCTGATCCCTGTTTCCCATGGCAGAGGTGTTGAGTTAGTCCCTTCGCCCGTCACGTCAACTATGTGTATTGTAGGTTCAGAATTGTCCCACATACAGCCTTGTATTTGACGGGGCAGCATGATACTGTTCTGGGTTTCTCCCACTCCTGTAACCATTGTTATTAATGTAGTTATTTGGCGATTGACTATTACTATTATCAAAATCTTGTTGGGCATTGCCATTCAGACCATACGCATTATTCCATTCATTCTGGTTTTTACATTGTTGAGAACTGTGGTTTCATTGATTGTATCGCCTACTGTTACAGCCTCTGTTTCTGAAATTACAGTTCTCACTATACTTTTGGTATGTATCGAGGATACGCTTGTTGTTGGTTACTATATTGGTTGCAGTAGCTGCTACAACTATTTTTGGTGTAGGTGCTCCCACTGTCATTATTGCCATTATTGTTGTAGTTGTTAACTGACTGATTATGATTATAATCATTTGTCTTAAGGCTGCTTTCATATGTGAGATCAATGGAGTCAACTATGTATAAAAAATATTCATAAGTCGGAACTGCAGTCCGTTTTCCAAGTGTTTGCATGGGTAACAGTCCTTTTAATGTTCTTAACACATCAACAGGTGACATCGGTTTATTCCAGTATCTTGTCTTGTTTAAATATTTTTCGAAATAATATTGTATCCCGAGGTGTTTTGCATTGAAAGGTTGTAGGTCAAAGACCTCCATTCGGAGTTTCTCTCGTATTCCCTGTAACCAGTATTTCTCCAAAAAGGCTTGTTCAAATCCTTTGTATTATGTGTGTATTGTAGGCTTCTTCCGCTGCTCATTAACAGGCGTCACCTTGAATCCATCCTACAATGAATTGGTTTTTTTGTTGTTTGGACCATGTTGGGGCAATATGTTCCTAAATGCTCGCACAAATACCACTGGGTGTGCCTTTTTCAATTCCTGCAAAAAGATTGGAAATTGTCTGTGTGTAAGCAAACCTTCATCAATAAGGACAGACTATTCCTTTTGCTATTTCATCTGACTGTGATGTTGTTCTCTGCCTCTTTGTTGACAGCATGACAGTGTTCAACAACATTGGCACATTCACATAATTATTTCCAAATTGTTCTGGTTCACCTATACTGTACTCTCATTGCGGCAAAACCATGTTTGCGCAATTATTTTCTACAGATGACTGATTCTGGTTTGTAGCTGCATATGGACCATTTGAACTCTTATTTTCGCTTATTTTTTTCTTTGATCATTTACATGTCATTGTCAATTTTTGGCAAGCATTTTTGTTTCACACTCACTAATTAGTTCCTCCACCGCCTCAATATAAGTCCTGTGTTCCTGGATACACTTTTCTGTGAGCATGATGTCACGGTCGAATATTCCTGCTTTGGCTCTTTTGTTTAATTTCTATAGATCCTTCTTAAACCCTTCACATTCGGGTGTTAGAAATGTATGATCTAGCTTTAAAAGACAAACATTTTGCATGAGTTTACGTACTTCCTCTGGCAATTCTCCATAAGTCGATACAAATTCAGCTACAGTTGTTTGTACAATCGTGACCAATTCAACCACATTTTTGTGATCATTTTCCAAAGCTTTTTGCACCTCTATTACCCTTTGTACTTGATCTGAATCTTTTTTCTGTTCCTTTTTGATGTCTGATAACTTTGGCTTAACTGCATATTCATACTAGAAAATTTCGTGTCAAGTTTGTCCCTGTTAGATCTGTATTCCAGTTATTACTCAAAGTTTCAAGATCACCATCTAACTTTTTGTTCTACTACGCTGACATGATTAGAAAGTTTTTGGCTGAGATTGTTGACTTCTGTTGCAAGAGTCAATTTTTGAAATTAATTTTGTATCTAAACTACTGATTTGACCGTACCTGGGTAATCTCAATACTTAAATTTGTATTATGTGCATGTTTACCAGTAACTTCTGAACATACGATGGTCATTTCTGTACACATGCTGGATATTTCTGAACTCATTTTTAATATTGCCTGCAATATTTGGCTACTCTCTATCTCATTCCTACCATTACGTATTGATCCATCCCCATTATTCATTCTTGTGAACTCACCTCGTTCGTTCAAAACTGAGTCGCAAAAATTTTAATAGTCAGTTCCATTACTTCTCTCTCCATTACTATCACAAATTTCACCTTCCAACATTGATTGAGGACTGGTCTCGTCACATGTGAGCCAAGTATTATAGCCAAAATGCACATGTGATTCACTAGTAATAGTGGAGTGTAATTGAATATTCTCTTTATTTGGCAAATTACCGCCTTGTTGCAATCCAGTTTTGTCTCCTCTTATTGGCAAATTTGTGGATACTTCAGCATTTTCATTTTCACTATTATTAATAGTTGCTTGTTGCTGGGTTCCAAATTTGATAAACACGTGTAACATTTGAATATGTAAAAAATGTTAAATTCTTACAGAAAAGCTTCTTTTTTTTTGTATCTTTAGAAATTACTTTTTGCTCAGAACAAGGTGGTATGTAATTGTGGTACTATTATGTAATAAATACTACAAGAATACACATTACAAGATCAGACTCTGTTCCTTGCCACAAAGGTTGGGAAATTGAACAAAGTATAGGATCATGCTGGAATTGCTCTCTCATGCATAAAATTAAAGTTGTCGTGTCCACATTTCCTCAAAGTCCAGGATTTTCTAATTTCCAGTATATTTGGATGGTTTAAATGTTTCTGTTCCCAGTAATTATTGTATTTTTCCATCTTTCTTCCTCATATACCATAAATATGCAACAAAAAATAATTATTAGTACAATGTTGATCTCGAATAATGGATTCTAATTTTTATTGTACTTATACATAAAATTTTTGGAGATTGCAGTCACTGTTCAGTTGCCATTTGCAGGGAAATTTATTTTGGAAAAAGGATTTTGAAAGTAAGAGGGAAATATTATTTAAAAGGGGTAAATGGTTTTTTTAAAGGTTATTCTGAAATACATTATCAAACAAAGGAGGGGTTTCAGCTGCCCAAACAGTCACCGTAGCTAACGAAGAAAGGGATGAACAATAATATTTTGTTAAGAATACATAGATACAAAAATTAAAAATGTTCTTATGCCCATTATTGAAATAATTTACTTTTATACCTTTTCAATGCTGCAGTGACACGATGGTTTTTTCCTCCATTATTACTGGTGTCCTTGCAGGTCCTCATGATTGTCCAAAATTGTTACAGCAGATTTTGGTGGGAACACCAATCTTTACTTAATACTTTCACAATGTCACTCTCATTTGGTGGGCATACACATGTCTAGTTTCTTAGCAGTACAACACAGTATGTTGTCCTTGATACCGAGCGTTCATCAGAAACAAGGGTATTATCAAGAGTGCTGCAGGGATTTGCGATAGAACCGCTGTTGTTCTGTATATACATAAATAATTTGGCAGACAGGGTGGGCAACAATCTGCAGTTGTTTTCTGATGGTGCTGTGGTGTACAGTAAGGTCAGACAGGGTGAACAGCAATCTGTGGTTGTTTTCTGATGATGCTGCAGTGTACAGTAAGGTGTTGAACTTGAGTGACTGTATGAAGGTACAAGAAGACTTAGACAAAACTTCTAGCTGGTGTGATGAACGGCTAGCTCTAAATGTGAAAAAATGTAAGTTAATGAAAATGAGTAGGAAGAACAAAACAGTACTGTTCGGATACAGTACAACTAGTGCTCTGCTTAACACCGTCAAGTCTTTTCAATATTTGGGTGGTAATGTTGCAAAGTAATATGAAATGGAACGAGCATTTGAGAACTGATGTAGGGAAGGTGAATGGTTCACTTTGGTTTACTGGGAGAATTTTAGGAAAGAGTGGAGACCTATTATTGAGTACTGCTTAAATCTTTGGGATCTGTACCAGGTTGGATTGATGGGATACACTGACGCAACTCAGGAGTGGGCTGCTAGATTTGTTGCTAGTAGGTTCTAACAATACATAAGTGTTATGGAGATGCATTGGAATTCAAATTAGATGCCCTGGAGAGAAGGCAGCGTTCTTTACAAGAAACACTATTGAGAAAATTTAGAGAACTGGTATTTGAAACTGACTGACAAACCGTACATTGTGCGTAATGAACGTGAAGATAAGATACAAGAAATTAGGGTTCATATGGGGGCATATAGACAGTCATTTTTCTGATCATAGAACGAAGGCTTTCACGGCAGGTGTTAGAGAGACCTTCAAGAAGAATGGGTATTCCAACAGAGAGATAGATCGCGCACTGCACCCTAGACTGACAGCCAGGACGGACAAGGATCGACACCAACCCAAGGGGAAAGTGTTCTTATCATTTATCAATAAGGTAACTGATTGCATTGGAAAAATTTTAAGCAAGTACAATGTGGAAACTGTTTTCAGACCCACCACAAAAATAAAAGAATCTTTAAGATCTGCTAAAGATAAACGACATCCTCTAGCTACACCAGGTGTCTATAAAATTCCATGCAGTAGTGGAAAGATCTATATAGGCACAACAAAAAGAAGCGTCAACACCTGTCTGGGTGAACATAAAAGGAACTGCTGCCTTGGACATATTGATAAATGGGCTGTAGCAGAACATGTGTTTCAGGAAGATGATCATGAAATAAAGTTTAGTGAGACGACCGTCATAGCAAAGACATCACTATATTATGCACGAATGTACAGAGAGGCCATTGAGATTGCCAAATACTGCAATAATTTTAATAGAAAAGATGAAGGCATTAAGGCTAAGATATGGATGTCAAAATTGCAACAACAGCATGACAATTGATTAATTTCAATTGAGAAAGTTGGCAATATCAGAGATTATAGCACAGCCGACGTCACGTGATTGACAACGGCGCCCTCTGGATGGCTTATATATATGGTGCTCACTCACGCTCTCATTGCAGTTCACCGATTGTGCATGGAGGATGCCTTCTGATGTCGAAGGCAAAACGTTGGGGGCGAATTCTATGTATTGACCACGGCATCTCAGCCCAGAAGTGTTAAGTGACGAGTCATTTTTCTCTTGCTATATTTGCAAGCAGAGCAGGAAAGGAAATTACTAGTAGTGGTAATGGTACAATCCACCGTGCAGCGGCTTGCAGAGTATCTATGTAGATGTAGATTCATCGGCACAGGTGGGTCCAGCATTTGGGCTGCTGAGGATGCAGAATGCTGTACAGCCAGTGTAGGCTCAACATCTGTGACAGCTGTCGCAGCAAACAGTGATAGGCGTGGTGGCAGTGGATGCAGAGGCAGTTGCAAAGGTGGCCAGTGAGTGATCTCCACGACCGAGTCATTGGAAGTCCCATGTGCCTGGATGTCAGGCTCAGGCAAGGGCTGCTCAGGGGCAAAAGGTTGGGCTGCAGGCAATGTGTCTGGAAAATGAAAATCTATGGAAGGATCACTATAATCACACAAACGAAGCTGATTTTGGTGCTGCTGGAGGATGCAAAATACTCCGTAAGTGATATAATGAGCACAGCCAAATATCTGACTGACAACACATGATTCCCAGTTGTGAGACTTGTTATAGATCATGATAGAAAACTTTGTCCTCCATGCGAAACTTCATTGTAAAGTTAGTGTCAGAAACAGGGTGGTGAGGGTGAAAGAGATGCAGTGGAGTGCACTGGTAATGACCATGTAAGAGATCTGCTGACAAAAGCATTGTGAGAAGACTTAGTATGATAGGTGCTCTGAAACCACAACAAAGCATTTTTGCTCATATGTGAATCACAAAGTTTGGACACCTGTGTCTTGAAAGAGCAAATGAAACATTCTTGTGCACTGTCTGATTGAGGTGAGAATGATGTCATTCAGGTATGTTGAATTCCACTTTGTTGTCAAAATTATTCAAATTCTGACAAAGAAAATTGTGGAGAATTGTTCAAATTCCAGCAAAGAAAATTATGGACCATTGTCCAAAAACTCTGTATGTGGCAAACCTTCTAAGCAAAAGACAGGAATGAGTATGTTGATAGTGCTAGCCATAATGGTCAAATGCATTGTAATGTAAAAGCATATTTGTTGTATGGATCATCAATAATGTGCCATCTTGTGTTCAAGAAAGGACCAGCAAAATCAGTATGGATACATTGCTAAGGACCATCAAGAAAAGGCCAAATGAAAAGGTCTTGGCTCCACACTGCCATGTTACCCGTGCATGCGTGGCAACAGGCAGTCACATGTTCTATTTGTTTATCCAGCCTGAGCCATGTACAATGCTGGCACACTAACTGCCCAGTCCTGATTCCCCAGTGTCTGCTGTGTAATAGTGTCAAAATATGTTGTTGCAAAGATGTGGGAATCAGAACTTGCAATTTTTCTTTAGAAAACTGCAATAAAATGACATCATTCTGAGGAGAATGGACCTTGCATTTATTTGTGATCTACTGCATCTGGGAATGATTTTGGATTACAAGGCCAACCCATCTGAAAGTAGTGACTGAGCAGTCATAATGACTGATATTGTTCAGTAGCCTGTGCGATTTTCCAAGAAACAGTGGGAAAAGCTTGCAGTGCTTGTGAATCAGAATGTTCAGTATGAAAAAAGTAAACTTCTAATGTGCTGAAATCTGGATCATTTCCCATAGTAAGTGAGAGAAAAGAAGTAGTGACAAACTCTGCAGCTTCTGTGTTGTACAGTCAGGTATCTTATTCACCAAACAATAAAGAACAGTCAGCGTTTTTTTTCCAAAAAAATTAAAAAGCTTAAGTGGAAGCTGCTTTGAAATTGCCTTGAAGGAGTTCCTCAGCAATAAGTGTTTTTATAATATTAAGGAATTGCTCTCAGAGGAGTAGAATACTTTCATTTGTATAAATAGTATTTACATGTACAAAAAAAAAAAAAAAAAAAAAAATATTTTCTATCTGAAGGCCTATTGTATATAATTGTTTCCCACAATGTTATAAGGGGAAATGATCAATATGTAAACTATCCAGGACAAATCCTTGTATTTGTCCATGGAGAATAAATAAATAAATTAGTCACAAGAAAATCTTTATACCATACCATATGGATCATATTTTGTGACACCATAAATTACAGCTAAAGCCCTCTTTCCCAGCTGACTGTAGTTGGCCTCGGTCCTGTTCAATGTCTTCAATGTCTTAGACGCAAATGCTATGGGGCATTCTGTGTTACCAACTTTGTGAGCTAAAGTTGCCCCTACTTCATGTAATGATGTCTTAGCAGGAAGCACTACTGGTTTCTGCAGATCAAAATGCCTAAGACATAAGCAACTAGGCAATGCGTGTATCAGTTGCTGAAAAATTATTCACATTCTCCAGTCCATTGAGAAGGAAAATTTTTATGCCAGAGGTAATACACAGGAGTGGCTAATTGCACTGTGTTTGGAAAAAAATTGATGTGGTATCAGTATTATGAAAAAGATAGTTGCTACTAACCATATAGTGGAGATGCTGAGTCACATATGGGCACAACAAAAAGGCTGTCACAAAATAAGCTTTCGGGCAATCATGCAAACAAGACCTTTGTCAAAAACAGATCCCCCCCCACACACACACGTAGTATATCAGCTTGTCAAGAACAGCTTAGAGTGTCCTACATTCGTAAGAGAAGGTAATCTCTTTTGGCCTCTGAATGCTTAGTTGAAGGCTGAGTGCTGTGGGTGTCAGTAACATGTCTCAAATATTCAATTTCAGCATTGAAAAATGGAGATTTCTATAAATTCACCTAAGTCGTGTGTTAGTTAAAACTTGAAAAAAAAAAAAGACTCCAAATTCTTGAGGTGCTGTTTCAGTGTATGGCTAGATACAACAACGTCACCTACATAATTTGAACAGAATGGAACATTTGACATCACTTGTTAAAGAAAGTGTTGAAATAAAACAGGAGCAGAAGTGCTTCTGAAAGGAAGGCATTGGTATTGGTACAAGCCAATGTGTGTATTAAACACCATAAACATTTTCATTTACTCATTCAGGGGAAGTTGGAGATAAGCATCAGCTAAATCAAATTAGGAAAGAATGGTCCACCTGCTAGATGGTCCATAAGTTGATCTATATGGGGAATCAGTAAGGATTCAATCACTGTCTGAGTGTTAACTCTAGCTTTAAAGTCAGCACAAAGTCTATTCTTCCTGTTTGCTTTTCTTGCTATGACAAGGGGAGATGCCATTGACTTTCATAAATGGGTTTCAAAACTCCAGTTCTTCTAATCTTTTGAGTTCTTAAGCAATGGTATGGAGTACCAGATGAGAGTGCTTACAGGTAGATTTTCCAGTGTCCTTAAGTATAATATTTGCATGAAAATTCTTCATACATAGCAACGTGCTGTTGAACAAATGTCCATATTTTTCATACAATTGATGTTATGCAGCCATGGGAAAGTTGTGTATCAATGATCTGCACATTGTCCTGAATATGTAAACCAAATAAATCAAAAGCAGACATGTGAAAAATATTGGAACTAGAAGGTGACGGAACTACTGTAAATGGCGCTGATGTATTTGCATGCAAGACATGTTACAGCTATGATACTCCACCAATATGAATCTTTTCTTTTGAGAACTCTGTAAAATGGGACTTTGTGACTGTAAAAGCCAAGATATCCAACCTTACGCTAAACCTTGAAGCATCTGATGCCATACAAACGCTATCACATAACATGCAGACTACCCAACTGCTACTTGTCAAGTTACGTGTCACAATACAGCTAGGATTATGAGGAATTCTGAGTTCAGAACTTTTACCTCCCAAACAATTTATTCAAGTACTGCAGAATGTTACCACTGATTTGCCACCGTCAATGCGTTTAGTGTTGCCCGTACATGAAGCTATGTTTCCCGGTTATTATGCTATGGCTAGGACTCAGTTATTAAAATGTGCCAACACCCTAGAGTTCCATATACTTATACCCCTAGCCTGTTTGTATTGTCAATTTGAGTGTTACAAGATACAGGTGTTCCCTGTTGTGTGGTCAGCAACTGGACAGTATGTACGCTGGAATACAGCAGACATTCTAGTCATTAGTCCGGATTGCTAAAAATATACTATGATGTCCCAAAATCAGTTGAATGAATGCATACATGTTCATAATTTCATGTGGCGTGAAATTGCCCTTCGAACCATCCTACGGGATGTGAGATTAGCCTTTTCTTAGGAAAGCATCAATCGCCACCCTGTTCACGAACCGTCGTTCGCCTAGTGGAACCCTGGTTTAGGACCATTAGCACAAACCTCCTGTACACATTAGACCAACCTACGATATTAACACTTCGTTGCTATGAACATAATTTCCAGGCAAAAACATAAGAGATAAATCTCAAACAGTGGATTTTTAGCAAACAGTTCCTATTGTGATGTTATTACGCCACTTGTAACTTTTCATGCCACTATGGCTTACTCTGTCAGTATTCGCACCCATCTACCTATGTTTTTTACATGAAAGTTCATTCGTGGTTCCTTTGTCAGCTGAATTACCTGTTTTAGCTAATACATTGAATGATCACCTATCAACATCAATCGATGACACAAGAGAGGACAAATTTCTTACGATCCCCTGTTAGCACATTTAAGGGAATGGCAGACAGCTACTAATCTACATACAACTATTATACCCAGTGTCACATTAACCTGTCACTGGTATTTTTATTATTGTACTGATATGGATATTGCAAACGGTTACGACCGTCCCCTCCAATAGTTTCAGAACCCAAGCCTCATGGCAAATATCACCCATGATTCGAAAGAAAAGCTTATCAAGGCATGTGCCCTCCTTTAGTTTTAAGAGTTCAACTGTATTATTAACTAATGGGAAAACTGGTGCAACATAGTGAAGTGCTCCCCTAGTGTTAAACCCCTTTTAAATTCATGTGAAATGTGTGAACCTCCCCTCCTACTCTACTGTGCTGAGTTACAGTGGATGGGCCTGGTCACTGCCACACCCCCTTCTAGCCAGCAGCTTGTGCACTGCCCGCTGAGGACAACGCAACGCACCACATCATGCCACTCAGCCTTGCATGTAACTTCAGTGGTGATACATACAAGCTTTTAAATTCATTTAAGAAACAAACATGCTTGGCGTGTACTCCTGATTCAAACTATTACCTTCCAATGTGTTTTCTTCACACTTGTTCATTGATGTAATTTTGTTTTGATGCTTTATAATATTTATTCCTTGTTCTTGTGTAAACATAATATTGTTGAAGTGTGTAAGCCCCTTTGTGACCCCTAAGAGGTCTTCAAAGTCTCTACACCCACCCGTGGTTTAAGACCCCTGCCGTCTTCCATGGGAACTTTTAACAATCAAATAATGTCTATTTTGTCTTTGCAAACTAAAATTGTTGACATTTAAATAACAATCACCTTGAGCAAAATCACATATGTTTTCCATTCCCCCAGAAGGGGGAGGAGTGTAAGGTTGAGCCAGATAGTAGGGGATTCTATCTTTATTTTATTTCAAAAGGTTTATTTCATTTTCTTGTTATGGTCAAGCATAAGCCTGTAGTTTCAGCTGCCTGTAATTTTCTCGTCCCATGGTCTGGCAGCAACAAGTCAGCACCGAGGTGGGCAATCTCGATCACGTGCCTCCCTCGTGTGCTGACAAGATAACGCCGCTTAGGTGAAGCTGACCAGGCCATGCTTCAGAATTTTCCATGTCACCCCTGCCGCTTTCTTGGCTCCTGGCCAATCAGGGCAGAGGAAATCGCTTGGCTGTGCTGGAGGTACCCTGCTGCCCGTCGACCGAAAACGCGCTCTATGCCGCGCGCCCTGTGGCTGTGAACATCATCTTCTCTTCCCAGTGCTGTGGCGCCGAGGACTTTGTTACTGTAGCTGCCACACCATTCGGACTTGTCTGAATGGCAGACACCACTTTTCTTTAACTTCGCCTAAGTTTGCTGCGAACTATGTTTCGCCCACCACTACATCTTGGCTCATCCTCATCTCCCCAGGCCTGACTCATGTTGCCCATTTGAATTCACATCTGTCGGTTTTTCTGCCAATAAATGGCCTCATCTCAAGAAAAGGTTTCAGAACAATTTCTTTCAACACATTCACCCACCGCCTTAGCCGCTCCTAACAGAGCCATTTCCACACATCTCCATCTTATAGTCCTTCTTCTTGAGTTGGCATCTGAGCAGACTGAATTGATTCCACCATTGCTCTATCACTCTGTTGGATTGTACACTCTTCCAAATTGCTTTACCATTAGGCACTGATGTAAAAGAATTTACTGTATAAAGGACTACATTCTGAGAAGCAAGGCAAGAACAAGGTAACTGATTTTTAGATAGATAATACCTGAATGCACTCATCATTTTATATTTGATTTGACTATTCAAGATTCCATTATGTGTATATGTTGTGACTGTCCACATCTTACCAAAGAGGAGAAGTGTAGACATCCAGAAAATTATATTGTCATCATACATGCACCTCTAGAAAGTCATTTTGACTTATAACATGAGAGAGCCTAATATGTCGTCTTAGGTGAAGTTGATACTGTTTACGAGAATTAAATTCTTCATTTAATAATAAACTCGTTGTAATTTAACTTACCCTTATAACTAAAATGTAACACAATTTAATTAATATGAATATAATAGAGGGAAACATTCCATGTGGGAAAAATATATCTAAAAACAAAGATGATGTGACTTACCAAACGAAAGTGCTGGCAGGTCGATAGACACACAAACAAACACAAACATACACACAAAATTCAAGCTATCGCAACCAACGGTTGCTTCATCAGGAAAGAGGGAAGGAGAGGGAAAGACGAAAGGATGTGGGTTTTAAGAGAGAGGGTAAGGAGTCATTCCAATCCCGGGAGCGGAAAGACTTACCTTAGGGGGAAAAAGGACAGGTATACACTCGCACACACACACATATCCATCCGCACATACGCAGACACAAGCAGACATTTTCAATTTAATTAATGCATTATCATTGAACTACACTGACCAAACAGAATTTTAATACATTTTATCCTGTTCATTTACATGAATGCTGAATGCTACACATGTCCTTCATCAGGGCTTTGACTACCTCTTTTTATTCCCTTAGATGCAGGATATCCTACCCACATCACTTAAAGTTATGTTTCACTATCCACCCAACATCCCTATTCCAATCCTGTTCCCAGTCCGCATTCTGTGGATCATTCCTTTTTGACTGACCTAAGTCAGAGAGCTGTTCCATCCACCACTACCTACCACAGTCCAGTCACAGGAATTTTATACCCTATAAAAGGAAGGGCCACAGGAGAAAGCAGTCATGCTACGTAACAGCTATGTTGCAATTACTGTACATCATTCTATGTGAGTATGGCATGTAACCAACTGTCTACTTGCATGAATGGCCACTGCCAAACTGTGACAAATTGTAAACTTGACCATCCAGTTGCAGAACACTTCCAACAGTAGTTTCTCTGAACTGGGCAAGTGGGAATTGTCTCTCCAGTATATCATGCACTTTCTAAATCCTCCTAGCCAAAACCTTTGCTAACTTGTTTTCTACAGCCTCATCTTACCACTTCCCTTCTCTCTTCTGCCCACAGCACTCCTTCCCCATCCAGCTCGTGAGATCACATACTGCCTTCTCCCATTACTTTTCTCCAGTCTCCTCCGTGTGGGCATTCTCTCTCTCTCTCTCTCTCCTCCTCCTCCTCCTCCTCCTCCTCCTCCCTCCTCCCTTCCCAACCTCCCCCTTTCCATCCATTTCTCTTTCTTCCCTCCCTGTTTCCCTCCTCATCTCCACTGTCCTCTCCTCCCCTCCCCTCCCTCCCTCTAAATCTTATACATTCTACCTCAGTGAACTCCTTTCATCTGAATGTGCAGCCACTGAATCATCTGTCAAAAAAATTGTCCTCACATCACCCTACTATCCCCTACTCACCACATGTGTGCCTTCCTGCCCCTCTACACCTCCATTTGCAAAGGGAACAGCTATCAATAATTAACAGTCAGTCTCGCCATAGCCATGGGCATGTGCTTTTGGGTGATGGTGTGGTTGTGTTTGTGAATGTGTGTACTTCTACTGGAGAAAGAGCAAGAGCTCAAACGCTAGTATAAATACTGTTGTTTTCTTTTGAGTGTTTCTATGTGCCACACATTAGTCAGCTCCAGGTGAGCAGTTGCCCTTCCTTCATTCTATACAATAAAAACAAAATTGTACAATTGTGTGAAAAGAGGATGGAAGCTATTTCTAAATCCTATCAAAAAAAGTCATGTAGGACTAACGAAATTTTCTTCTGAAAATAAGGAAGAGCTTGAGACTCAATTGAGCAAACCAAAATAGATCTGAATAATAAAATTGAAACACTAGAGAAGGAAGTAGAAATATGTGTTTGGTTATTATTAAAAAGAAAATGGAAGAGTTCAATGAAAATATAGGATCTAAGTTTGTTGAAATTGAAAATAAAGTCAGTAAGTTTCAGAGTGTGAAGCATAGTATTTGTACTGTACCTAATGGAGTTTTTTTGTTACTTATAAAAAGTTTAATAATTCTGAACAATTGACACCCATGGTCTAGGAGTAAGGTCTTTGTCTAATAATCAAAATGTCCTATGTTCGAACACAGCCACTGCTTGAATTTTAAATAAAAACATCAGCAATGGCAGCCGAAGATTTCTGGCATAAGAAGTCACTTTCGTTCTGCCTAATGGCTTCGTCACAGAGGGTGGAGGAGATGACAAAGGTTCAGGGCACTGTCTTGTTCTTGGGGTGGGAAACTGCCTGTAAAAGGTGAAAGAATCCCCAATGATCAATGACATGGAGATGCAAAAGCCAATGAAAATCACTGCGTTAAAGGCTCATAAAGTGTAGCCACAGGATATGTGGTCTTTAATTGAAAAAGTGTCATGATGATCTCTCTATTTGCAAAAGATTCGAGATTAGTCCCCATTTGGACATCTGGGAGGGGACTGTCAAGGGGAGGGTGACCACGAGAAAAAGACGGAATAACCAACTACCGGATAATGTTATAAGAATCTTAGCTTCTAATGTCAGAAATTTGAACACAATAGGAAAGTTAGGAAATCAGGAAAGGGAAATGCAGAGGATCATTCTAGATGTAATATGGCTCAGTGAAGTGAAATAGAAAGAAAATAAGGATTTTTCAGATGAATGTAGGGCTGTATTGTCAGCAGCAGAAAATGGTATAACGGGTGGAGGATGAATAGGAAAGTAGGGCAGAGAGTTAGCTACAGTGAACAGTACAGTGACAGGATTGGTCTTATCAGATTCCACAGTAAACCAATGCTGACAGTGATATTTCAGGTACACATCCCAATGTTGCAACCAGAAGATGGAAATATAGATAAAGTATGTAAGGATATTCAACTGGTACTTCAGTGTGTAAAGGGAAATGAAAATCTAATAATCATGGGGTCTGGAATGTGATTGTAGTGAAAGGAATACAAGAAAGGGTTATGGAAGGCACGGGAGCCCACAGGGTTTCATGTCAGTATGTGCAAAATCATTTCCCTGTGCATTTGATTTAGAAATTTTGAAGAGAGTGTTATATGCTCATTGTTTTCTCCAAGCAGTTTTAGTACCTGGTCAGTGTTATAAGCATTTAGAAGCTAACAGTGTAAATAGTGTGAAACCTATCTCTACATTCCCAGATTTTATGTTCTCCTTCTATTTACATTATTTTTTGTTGATGCACTCCCTATTCTCACAGTTGGTTGTTTTCCTGCATTAAAATTTTTGTATGGATGTCATTTCCACAGGTTTTACATGTCGGAGCCACTACCGAAAACTTCAACATCAGTTTTCAAACGCAGTAATGTGCAAATTATATCATGTCCCCACTCGCACAACCTGGAGGATAATGCATAACATAAAACTGCAATTTGTTTAGGGATATGTGTTTTTCTTCTTAAAGGCAGGTCACGTAATGCAGAAAACAATATGCAAGAAACATATGATTTCAGTTTAGTGTGATTAGTTTGTACTTATTTCAGAAGATTCTCGTCAATGAGTTGTTCTGCTCTTAGTTTAGTTTGTCATAATATTAACAGAATTACTTGGTTGTTTCAACTGCATCTTTACAACATTTGGAATTAATGTGCTTTTTTACAGATTCATGGAAAATTTTGAAATTGCTGAATGGGTGGCTTATGAATGAACCATCATCACTGTCATGTGTGTTACATTGCTGGAAAAATGCACACAACTTTGAAAGTGCACATTAAACCACTTTATAATAAACAAACTATGGATGTAATGACAGTCAGTCCAATTGAAATGTTCTCTTTATGTCATATAGAGGGTGATTATAATTAAAGTTAAACTCTCAAATTGCTGTAGAAATAACACCACTAGTCACAATGGAGTCAAATTGCAATAGAATATTATTGGAAAAGGGAAAAAACATATGGCAGAAGAAAAAAAATAGTGTGAAAATTGATCAAAAGATGGTGCTATATATGTCAAAAAAATGAAATGATCATATGGTATTGCTGGCTGGAAGGCCCCGTCCGGGGAAGTTCGGCCACCAAGTGCGAGTCTTATTTCAGTCTATGCCACATTGGGCGACTTGCATGCCAGTGGTGAGGATGAAATGATGATGAGGACAACACAACACCCAGTCCATGTGTGGAGAAAATCTCCAACCTGGCGGGGAATCGAACCTGGGCCTGCTGCATGGGAGGCAAGCACGTTGCAATTCAGCTAAGCAGGTGGACTGTATGTGTCAGAATACATAAATGAAAACACCTGTCATGCGCACGACCCACTGAAGTTGGTATGAACACGCCGGGTACACAGCTTTTCCTCCTTTCACGTCTGTGACATTTTCCATGATTGTCTCAATGCAGGAATGCGCTCTGCTTGTAAAGCTGCAGTACAATAACAATGATTGTGCAAACATTGCTCTGCAGAAGTTCTGGACACTGAAAGGTTTGAAAAAAGGCGTTGGTCTGATGGCTGCCGTGGGTCTGGAGAAAATGATTTGGAAATTCTTTTGGTGTGCAGCCTGGTAAAGGGAGGAAATAAATTGATTGGATGTCAGTGGAAGCAGTGGCCAGAGAGATGCAGGAGGAGACGAGTGGTGTTGTGCAAACCTGTATTGCACGAAGAATTGCCCAAACATTGGACATACCCAGAGCACGGTGCGTAAAATCCTACGAAACAACCTTCTTTGCTATCCATTCAAAATTACCCATGTGCACAAGTTGGTTCCTTTTGACCTACCAGCTAGACAGACCTTTGCCTTAGAATTTCTTGCTCACATGGAAGTAGACGATTGGCCATGGAAGATCAACCAGTATCACTTCATCCTGAAAAGGTCACTCTGTCGTGTGGGTTTACAGCATCATTTATCATAGGGCATATTTTTTCGAAGAGATAGGTGCTTCTGGTCCTGTTACCTGTACCATCAGTGGTAAGCGGTATGAGTGTCTTTTTGCGCAACAAAATCATTCCAGCTCTCCAACAGCATGGATGGGATAATTTTTATGCAAGATAGCGCACCTCCGCACATTGCAAATCCAATGAAGCAGCTGCTGAAGCGCCATTTCGGAAATGCTAGAATTAGCGGCCATTTCCCTACAGCCTGGCCATCCCAATCACCTGATCTTAATCTGTGTGACTTCTGCCTGTGGGGCTATCTGAAAGATGTTGTGTTCAGTGTTCTGATTGCAAACTTGATTGCATTGAAGGCATGCATTGCACAACACATTCTGAATGTGACCCCAGAAACACTTCGATCAGTTGTGGAACATGCTGTTTCTCAATTTCAACTTGTTGCAGAAAATGGTTGACAGCATATTGAACCCGTTTTGTACCAGTCACGCGGAAATTAATAATCCAGTTTGATTATGACTGATGCTTTTTATGCAGTTTTTGGCCTCGAGACAATTAAACACCAATGTGATTGATGCTTTTTATGCAGTTTTTGGTCTCAGGACAACTAAAAGCCAATGTGAGTGATGCTTTTTATGCGGTTTTTGGCCTCAGTACAATTAAAAACTCATTTTTCCCATCCAATGTGATATGACCTTGCCTTGGTGGATGGGCTTGTGTACATCGTACCTGTACACCCATGCACACTGAGTAGTACAATTTGTTTAACGTCAAACGTACAACTTAGGCATTGTTGTATGATTCATTTGACATTTGTAGTTGACCACTATGAAATTATGATGCTTACAATACCATCTATTACTACATTTTGTAACTATTTATTTTTCTTCTGACATACATTTTCCCCCTTCTCCGATAATATTCTGTTGCAATTTATGTCATTCTGACCAGTTGTGCTATTTCTACAGTGGTTTGAAAGTTTAGCTTTAATTATAATCACCCTGTGCATCAATCTTGAAATCGCAATTCCTGTCAGAGGGCCACGGAATGAATAAAATCTTATTCTTTTGGGAACAATGAGTTGCCCTTTTTCAATGTAATGTTCAACAACAAAAATACTTACCAGGAGACTGCTATCCTTTTCATCAAAGATCTTGAAGCGGCAGCTGTATAGTTAGACCTATATTTTCTTCATCAGTACAATTACTGGCATTTTAATAGATATATTTGAGTTTCACTTACCCTTTTCTTGTGATATTTCACAGCAAATAATTTTTTCTTATTCCTTCGGTTTCATTTTTGGTTTTCATTTGTTCATGAGTTACAAAGAACTTACAAAAATCAGTCATTCACTTAATTCACTATGCCTAGTACAATTACTTGCTTTATTACCCTTATCTTGTGATATTTCATTGCAGGTAGTATATTTTTTTATTCTCCTACTTTCATTTTTGATTTTGATTTGTTCTTGAGGTACAAAAAAATCAGTAATTTTTTCATTGTATTCACTAGGCTTTTATGCCTCGCACTCTACAAAATTCTAAGTTAACTGTATTCATACACCACTGTTCACTCACATTACTGTGGTAAACTGAGCATTTTATTCACTGCTGACAACACTTGGACAATACTGATCAGCTGAACTCTATGCCGCACATTATAGAGATGTCGATACCCAGATGTGTTGCTTGTTTGCAGTAGTGATTACAAAATTAATTAAGTGAAGACTGTTGTACAATGATTACTCAGTAAGTACACCCCCCCCCCCCCCCCCCAACCCCTACCAGTATTACATCATTCAGATTGGCAGTAATGCCAGTGACAAAAACTTTTTACTTCTACCAACAAGTACCTACCAATGGTCACACAATACAAATGAATACCTTTAAGAAAATTAAAAGAAATATTACACAATACGCTACTTTAAATTAGCACCAGACAGTTGTTAGCCATTATTTGAATTTGGAGGCCCAAATTTTAGTCAAGAGTATTTTGTCGTGCATCTGTTTTGTTACACCAATAGCCATCTAAGGTTTATTAAGATGTGCATACCTAGTGACATAGGAACTGGAAGGGTAATTTTTCTTCCCTAGCAAGGGAAATTTTAGTCTATCGGCAGCTGCATTTCGTTATATTATAGCGTGTTAGTGATGTCTGAATTTTGTTCACAGGTACTAAAATCCTGAATATTTTGGCTATAGAAACGTCAATTTTATTTTGCATTTTTCATACTGTATTTAATTTTTCAAGGATGACCTCATTTTTAAGATTTTACTTCATTTTTACATGTCTGTGTTTAATGTCTATTTATGACACAACAGTTTATTGTTTTTTGTGGGCAAGAACAACCAATGAATGAGCCTCTAAAAAAAATAAAAAATGCAACTGTGGTGCCCAAATAAGAATTCACACATTTTTAAAATAAATTGATGCCTCGTCTACTTATTGTCATTGATTCATCTCTTATTATTGTTGACTTGTACCAAGTATGGTTACTGAAACAAACATATCGATACTTTGTATTGATATTATACTTGTGGTAACTATCAACTAAGAGAGGTTAGGACTGAGACAAACCTTCAGTTTGAGAAAGAAACCAAAACACAAAATTATAGCTTATTCAGCATAAACAGCTATTGGTTAAGAATTTTCAACAGTCAGCAAATATTTCTACTCTACCCAATTTTAAACTCAGTCAATGTGAAATGTCAGCTATCTTTATTGTGTCAAAATATTTGAGGACTGAGAAATAAAATTAATGAATTAATTATCTGTGTAGAGGAATTAGAGTCCTCAAACCCAGCTGACATAATCTGCCTCTCTGAACAGCATGTGACCACTGGTATAGAACTTTTAAGTGTTACAGGATTCAGGTTAGCATCTCACTTTTGTAGAGCAGAAATGGAGAAAGGAGGAGTTGCCACAGGAACTGTCATAAATTTAAGAACATAGACATTCATAAATTTTGCCTAGAAGAGCATATGGAAGCATGTGCAGCATAAGTAGAATTTCATAAAAAAAATCCTTCATACTATAAAGTGTACAGGGTGGTCCATTGATCGTGACCGGGCCAAATATCTCATGAAATATGCATCAAACAAACAAACTACAAAGAACGAAACTTGTCTAGCTTGAAGGGGGAAACCAGATGGCACTATGGTTGGCCTACTAGATGGCGCTGCCATAGGTCAAACGGATATCAACTGCGTTTTTTTAAATAGGAATCTCCCATTTTTTATTACATATTCATGTAGTACGTTTTAGTTGGACCACTTTTTTCGCTTTGTGACAGATGACGCTGTAATAGTCACAAATATATGACTCACAATTTTAGACGAACAGTTGGTAACAGGTAGGTTTTTTAAATTAAAATACAGAACGCAGGTACGTTTGAACATTTTATTTCGGTTGTTCCAATGTGATACATGTACCTTTGTGAACTTATCATTTCTGAGAACGTATGCTGTTACAGCATGATTACCTGTAAGTACCACATTAATGCAATACATGCTCAAATGATGTCCGTCAACCTCAAGGCATTTGGCAATATGTGTAACGACATACCTCTCAACAGTGAGTTGTTCACCTTCCATAATGTTCGCACATGCATTGACAATGCGCTGACGCATGTTGTCAGGCGTTGTTGGTGGACCACGATAGCAAATGTCCTTCAAATTTCCCCACAGAAAGAAATCCGGGGACGTCAGATCCAGTGAACGTGCGGGCCACCTGTCATGAAATATGCTATTCAATACTGCTTCAACCACACGCGAGCTATGTGCCAGACACCCATCATGTTGGAAGTACATCACATTGTGTCATGCAGTGAAACATCTTGTCGTAACATTGGTAGAAAATTACTTAGGAAATCAGCATACATTGCACAATTTAGATTGCCATCGATAACTTGGGGGCCAATTATTCTTCCTCCCATAATGCCGCACCATACATTAACCCACCATGGTCGCTGATGTTCCACTTGTCGCACCCATCATGGATTTTCTGTTGTCCAATAGTACATATTAATGCTGGTTTACGTTACCGCTGTTGATGAATGACGCTTCGTCGCTAAATAGAACACGTGCAAAAAATCTGTCATTGTCCCGTAATTTCTCTTGTGGCCAGTGGCAGAACTGTACACGACGTTCAAAGTCATCACCATGCAAATCCTGGAGCATAGAAATATGGTACGGGTGCAATTGATGTTGATGTAGCAATCTCAACAGTGACGTTTTGAGATTCCCTATTCTCGTGCAATTTGTCTGCTACTGATGTGCGGATTAGCCGCGACAGCAGCTAAAACACCTACTTGGGCATCATCATTTGTTGCAGGTCGTGGTTAGCATTTCACATGTGTCAGAACACTTCCTGTTTCCTTAAATAACGTAACTATCCAGTGAACGGTCCAGGATATCGAGCAGCATACACAGCACACACCCGTTGGGCATTTTGATCACAATAGCCATACATCAACATGATATCGACCTTTTCCGCAGTTGGTAAATGGTCCATTTTAACACGGGTAATGTATCACAAAGCAAATACCGTCTGCACTGGCGGAATGTTACGTGATACCACATACTTATACGTTTGTGACTATTACAGCGCCATCTATCACAAAGCAAAAAAAGTGGTCCAACTAAAACATTCATATTTCTTTATGTACTACATGAATATGTAATAAAAAGTGGGGGTTCCTATTTAAAAATCAAAGTTGATATCCGTTTGACCTATGGTAGTGTCATCTAGTGGGCCAACCATAGCACCATCTGGTTTCTCCCTTCAAGCTAGACGATTTTCGTTCTTTGTAGTTTTCCATTTGATGTTTATTTCGTGAGCTATTTGGCCTGGTCACTATCCCTGGACCAGCCTGTATATCGAGCACCTGCAGGTAACTTTAATCTGTTCATAAACCACCTTGAAGCTGTACTGGCCCATGTAACAACCAAAAACAAAGAAATAGTGTTTGCTGGTGATTTCAATGTAGATTTCCTTAAAGACTCTCCCAATAAGAACTTTTTTTAGTTAGTAATACTATCATTCAACTTAATTCCCACTGTAAAGTTCCCCATTAGGGTAGCCAATTGCTCACAAACAGTCATTGATAATATCTTTATAGAAAAGTCCAATGAACAAAATTTTGCTCCAGAACCAATAGTCAATAACCTCTCAAACCATGATATGCAGTTCCTTCTTTTAAATGTTAATATTAACAGGATATGAAATCTGTTAAATCTGAGCTCAAGAGGGTAATCAATGAGCCAAAAATGGATTATTTTAGGACACTCTTCAGAGACATTCACTGGAGTGATGTTTACAGTGCTCATGGCATGAATGAAAAATAAAACACTTTTGCTAATAAAGTGCTTACTTTATTTGAACACTGTTATCCCCCGAAACTAACCAAGGTTAGAGCAAAGTCTGCAAAAAGGCCATGGATTACTCAAGGAATAGGGGTATCTTGTCACACAAAAAGAAAACTGTATCTGTCAATCCCAAACAGTTCTGATGTGCACATTACAAGAAATACTGCAAAATATTAAAGACTGTAATACGGACATCAAAGCAAATATGTTACAAGGAAAAGATAGTCATATCAGATAACAAAATAAAGACAGTATGGGATATAGTGAAGGAGGAGACCAGTAGAGCCAGACATAAAGAGGGACAAATAACATTAAGAGTAACATTTTATAACTGTTACTGAAAAGATGGAATTGTCAGGTTCTGTAGATGCTGCTATGCAATACCTCAGACCAGACATTTCAAGTAACTTCCATAATATGAATTTGACCCTCACTACCCCAACAGAAATAATGTCCATCATAAAATCTTTAAAATCAGAAACATCTAGTGGGTATGATGAAATATCAACAAAGGTAATTAAAGAATGTGATTCTGAGTTAAGTAACATATTAAGCTATCTGTGTAACCAGTCGTTTATCAGTGGAATATTTCCTGTATGGTTGAAATATGCTAAAGTTAAGCCACTGTTTAAGAACGGAGATAAAGAAATTGCTTCAAATTTCTGTCCAATTTCACTTTTGCCAACATTCTCAAAAAATTTAGAAAAAGTAATGTATAATCGGCTTTATAACCATCTTATCTCAAAAAACGTACTGTCAAAGTCGCAGTTTGGATTTCTAAAGGGTTCTCATATTGAAAAGGCTATCTACACTTACGGTGAAAATGTGCTTAATTCATTAGACAAAAAATTACAGGCAACTGGTAATTTTGTGACCTGTCAAAGGCATTTGATTGTGTAAATCACAATGTCCTTTTAAGTAAATTAGCATATTGTGGTGTAACAGGATATGCTGCAAAATGGTTCAAATCTTGTATCTCTGGCAGGAAACAAAGGGTGTTATTAGGAAAGAGACATGTATTAAGCTATCAGGCATCATCCAATTGAGAACTAATTACATGTGTGGTCCCACAAGGTTTCATTTTAGGCCTTTACTTTTTCTTGTGTATTTCAATGACCTTTCATCAGTAACATTACCAGATGCCAAGTTTGTTTTGTTTGCTGATGATACAAACATTGCAATAAATAGCAAATCAAGTGTAGTCTTAGAAAGATCATCTAATAAAATATTTGTGGACATTAACCACTGGTTCCTAGCCAGGTCTTCGTCACTAAACTTTGAAAAAACAAACTTCATGCAGTTCAGAATTTGTAAGAGGCGTCCCACGTGTATATGCCTAACATATGATGACAAGCAGATACAAGAAGTGGACACTGTTAAATTCTTGGGATTACAGCTTGATAATAAATTCAATTGGTAGGAGCACACCAAAGAACTGCTGAAGCGTCTTAACAAATCTCTATTTGCAATGCGAATTGTGTCAGACATATGGGATATAAAAATGAAAAAGCTGGCATACTATGATTACTTTCATTGCATAATGTCATAGGGGATTAATTTTGGGGGTAATTCATCAAGACAAGCTAAAGTTCCCTGGCACAAAAATGTGCAATAAGAGTTATATGTGGTGTGAACTGAAGAACATCCTGCAGAAGCCTTTTTAGGGAACTAGGGATACTAACTGCTGCTTCCCAATATATTTATTTCTTAATTAAATTTGTCATTAAAAATATATAACTTTTTCAAATCAATAGCTCAATTCATGGAATCAATACTAAAAATAAGAATAATCTTCACAAGGATTTAAAGTCACTTGCTCTTGTACAAAGAGGCGTGTATTGTTCAGGAACACATATTTTCAGTAACTTGCCAGCAGCCATAAAAAGCTTAACAACCAATGAAATTCAGTTTAAGAGAAGCCTAAAGGATTTATTGGTGGCCAACTCCTTCTACTCCATTGATGAATTTCTCAGTAGAACCAACTGGTATTTGTGTGTGTGTGTGTGTGTGTAAGTACAATATAACTTCTGCACAATTTCAGTGCAGTAACGTGTTCATTGTAAATAAGTATTATAGTAGTTTTTTTACATATTTATTACCTTATAAATAAAAAACTTTCTTATTTTAAATTGAGTGCATTAGTGTTTGTAAAATGATTCTTTCATATCGTGTTCATTAAAAAAAATAACGATCATTCCACTTGGGACCTGTGGAAAGTACATTACCTTATTTGTTTGAGTTGTAAATATTTGTCATGTATTGTTGTTTTTCTGACATGTTCTACATCCTGGAGGATCTCCTCATGCCCTGAGGACGCTTTGACAGTTACACCCACACTCTCTCTGGTACTTCCTCCTTGACCAGGACTCCAAAGTCAGTGACAATTTGCTTGCCAGTGATTCCTCCTGGAACCCCACTCTCCTCCCCCTGCCCTCCCTCTGGGGCCCACAGTGACATTCCACCCATGGATTCACATGTCACTACAATTACTAATGGTATTTATCACAGAATCAATACTACGTAGGGACCCCCCAATCCCCTGTGTGACACAAGGCTTGCTACCTCAATCCCAAAACACTGTGCTATGCTCAATCAGTCTTTGGTGAGGTACTTGATGCAGGGATTATATGACAATTCAGATGTGCTAACTCTCCCGATTTAAGCGGGGGACTCCCACTTTTTCATTCTTCCTCCTGATCTCCCGACCGTGAAGGCCAATCTCCCGATTTTCAGAGCAGTTTCAATATTTTCCTTACTATTTGAAAATCCTGCGCCTTCGATATATTGGTGGATAACAATGTACGGCTGCTACTTGTCTATGGGAAGATTCGTGCAATGGCTGTCGGGAGCGGCAGTAGGCGTAGATCGCGCTTCGTATCTACAAGGAAGTAAGGAACTTATCGTTTGCAGCGTTTGGAGGCAAATGAATATCTTTCAGCTAGTGCCAATTTCCTCTGCTTATGGTAGCACCAACACAATCGTAAAGTTATCATGGACAAGGAGTAGTCAATAGTTATTCAAAGTGAAGTGATTAGCGTTGTTGTATCTACAAGGTAGTGTTGCCAAGTTGGGTGATTTCCCCTTAAATTTAGGGGGAATTAAGCATCCTAGGGTGAAGTTAGAGGGATAAATGTTTCAGGGGGAAAATATTTAGGGTTACTACCTCTCTGTGCCTAATTTAAATGGGGATGCCACTGGAGCTAATATTGCTGATCTTCTACTTTCAACTTTACGGCAATTCCATATTCCATTAAAAAACTGTCTGGCTTTTGGTGCTGATAATGCCCCTGTAATGGTAGGGCTAAAAAAGGATGTGGCAGTGTGTTTGAAGCAAGAAATTGCTAACTCAATCATTGTAGGCTGTTCTTGTCACCTAATTAATATTTCTGCTGAGAAGGGAGCATCATGTTTGCCTTTAAATATAACTGACATATTTCATTATTTGGAAAGGAGTGCAAAGAAGAAAGAAAAATTTAGAAAGTTTCAAACTTTACATGACACAGAGGAAAATTCTGAAACATGTGCCTACATGATGGTTATTATTGAAAAGATGTTTAGATAGGATTTTGGAGCAGTGGGACCCTTTGGTTAGTTTGTTCAAGAGTAACATTGTAAGTAAGGATTCTGAAGCGGAAACTTTGAAGAATTATAAAATTCCAAAACACCCTCAAAATGTAGATGTGTCTACATTATATCACAAGTCCAAGCACTGTCATAAGATTTCACCACACTCCTCACTTAAAAGAAAAACCCAATCATCAGTTTTACAGAAAACCATTGACACTGTGGACCATGCTTTATCACGTGAGAAACGACTGTTCATGTTTCTGTCATCAATTTTACATAAATCTTTATGCTTTTTCCTTTAAAGTTTTATGGCTGTCTTTGAGAGCCCAAGTGTAGCTCTTCAGTCAAGTGCCCCACATATCCACTTATTGAGGTCAATTTTAGAGGAACTATTGAAGAATGTGATGACAAGATTTGTGAGAGCACTCATTATTAAAACCTCCAGCTTTCTTGTTGATGTAGATTATCACACTCCAGCAAGTGAAATGGTTGTGGTCTGATGATAGGGAATTCTACATTTGCTTCGGTGACCACTTTGAAGCCTGAGGAAAAGTCTTTATGTCTGTACGAAAATGTTTCATGTGATTACTTGATACACAAATTTCCATTTGAAGATGAAGTTTTAATGCATGCGGAAGTTGCAAATATTTCTACAATTGGCAAAGCATCATTTTCCAGCCTTAGATTTTTCACAAACAGATTTTTTAATATTCTGACTAGCGAAAGTGAACACTTAGATACAGAAGTTGATATTCTCCACTCTCAGGTCTGTAAATTTCAGCTGGAAGAAACCAACTTGGCAGCAGAGAGAATTGATATTCAGTGGGCGTTGGTAGGTCAGATGAAATCAGCTGATGGGGTTCTTCAATATGATAAACTTGCACAGGTGATGCTGGTTATTTTGTCATTTCCACATAGTAATGCGGAATGTGAGAGAATTTTTAGCACAGTTACAAAGACCTAAACTCAGTTTAGGTCCATACTTTCAGAAACGTCTTTGGAGAAATTTTTAAGTTTAAAATCAGTTCAAAAAAGCAAGTGCTTTGAGCAAAAATTTAGTTCATAGTTTTTGAAGAAGGCCAAGTCAGCTACGGGTGTGCTGAATAAGTAACTATCGTAATCAGACAAATTCACACTAATAAACTATTCAGATCATTTGCTAAGCCTAACATATACATCCTGTATAAAATTAATTTAAATTTGGGAAAGATGTCTTACGGACATAAGATGCCATGCAAATATGGGTTGCATTATGAAATGAAAACGTGTGATCATTTAACAGTGATTTATTCATGCAAAAAGTGTGCTAATGTCAAAACAGAAATCTAATAGACGTTAATTTGTTTCCTCAGATAGTAATTTCTAACTGAAGTTCTCTTGAGTGCGCTTCACTTGAATGTGTGTGAATCCAAAGAAACCTGCAGAGCTCATCATTCATGTTGTTCAGGATGTTGAATGATAAATTGTACAGTCTGAAGGCTCAGGTATGTCCATTATTTAGTATTTACATGTAAATAACAAAGCAAATGTAATTGAGTTGTTACAGGTATTGAATTATTGAAACTTTAATTGTCAGGGATGTGTTGTAATTCACAATAGTACACCGCTAAAATTCTCCTGATTTTTCACTTTTGAAAGTTGGCATATCTGACAATTATATAGCAGTTGATCTTTCACCATGCATGCCATCCAGATGAAAATTGATACATTTAATCTGTGCAGGGCTACAGGCTTCTGAATCCTCACACTGTTTTGAACAATCATCCAATCCCACACAGTCAGGACCCAGCTGCTCAGAGGTGCACATGTGTTCAGTGTACTGAGTTGCTGCAAAGATTACCATCAAATTCCTGTGTTCAAGAACGACATCCACAAGACTGCTCTAATTACCACTGGTTTAAAAATCATGGCCCAGACTTGGCAGCAGTACATTGTTTCTACATTGTGCAACCTCCCATTCGCATATACCTACTTGGATGACATCTTTATTTCCCCCCCTCCCCTGAGGAACACAAAGAGGATTTGGCTCCCCCTGAGAAACACAAAGAGGATTTGGCTCAAGTCCAGGAAACACTTTACTCTGTAACAATAGTGTTGAAATCAACTACAACAAGTCACATACAGCAATGTGACTTTTCTTGGCTGTACTGTGTTGGCCGAGGGCATCTGCCTGTTGATTTTATCCATAAACTTCCTCTACTAAAGGACTACTGTGAAGGACAGAGATCACTGGGCATTATAAATTTCTACTTCTGTCATCTCCCTGTCACCTTCCTTTTGCTAGCTCCATCCAGGCACCACCCTCTGGCACTGTCATTGGATAAAACACTTGGGCAGGAGGAAATCTACGTGGACTGATGATATTTTCCAAGCATTCGAGGCCTTCAATTTTGCCTCAACCCACACCATCACACCTAGTACCTGAAGACCACACCTCTGTCACTGTCAATGCAAATGATACATCAATAAGCACGGGTTTGCAACAGCATATCAGCAATACCACTGAACCTCTCAGATTTTTCCCCAGAAAACTCTCTCCTGCACAACACAAGTGGTCTACATTTGACTGCAAACTCCTCGTGCTCTATCAGGTGGTGAGACACTTCCACAATGATATTGAAGGACATGAGTTACTTTCTTTATCGACCATCAGCTGCTTTCAGATTCCATCTGCAACCCGGGCAAAGACATTACTTCCTGATGCCTGCGGCAAAAGGACCTAATCAATGAATATTCAACAGACATACGCTAAATACATGGTTTTCCCTGTTCACTACTGACATACTCCCATATTTCATCTTGTTTCCCATTATTTCATCCATTTCACCCTTTCTGGGGTTTTTCCCACTTATTTGGGTGTATGTTTGCTAATTTTTTTTGGATGTAATTCTACTTCATTTACATTTTTTCACTTTTTTCCACCACTGTGCAGCCTTGCTCCTTCCATCTGCATCAATACAGCAAAGCTTCCTTATCCCTAGTGAGAACCCCGTCCCACACACTGTACTTGCACTGCTGCTTGGCTCATGGACAACCCCCCCCCCCCCCCCCCAAATGGACTTCCCATCAAATTACCAAACTTCAGCTGCCATCCTCCCTTCCACAATGACCTCCATCTTTTCCGATTCAACATAGTCCTGTAAAACCACATCAGTCAACCCCAAACATCCTTGCAAAACCTTCTCTCCATCAGTAAAATTCTGCTGCTATTCAATCCCAAATTTCTGGATCCCCTCTTGAAACTCGTGCCCTCCAGGAACTAGACCAACATGCAGATTGCCATGTCATAAAACTCTCCACCCTGCTCACTTCCTACTCCCACCTTGGATTACAACTGTCCACCACCTCTACAACAACCTGCAAACCTCCACCATATCCCCTCATAGCTGACAAATGGTGTCTTGCAGACCTGCTACATTTACCCCACCTTCCAAAACCCCCTCCCACCACCCACACAGAATCCAGAACCTAAACAGACCTGAAACACAGTAGCAAACCATTACCCCAAGAGCCTTAGCCCTGTGGAAATATATCCTATCCAAAGGCCTACCTTTCGCCCCACTATCAAATTCAATCATGCAGTACTTAAAGACCTTCTCTCATCCGGTCCCTACAGGGAAACGTTTTTTTGCAACCAATCCTAACAATCAGACTCAAGCAAAGACCAATGTTGAACCGTGTCTGACTCAGTTCACTCCTCAGTTTAACCTTGATTCACCCCCACTACCCCCAAATCACACCTGTTAACTTTTCAGAATTTCTTACCCTCGATCCTTGCCTCACCATCATTTCCCAAATCCCTCAACATGCACACTAACATTACATCCACAGAAAGAACCACAATTCAGCACCTAAAATATGGTCCTGACCTTATAATCCTACCTACTGCCAAAGGATTCACAGCCATTATTTTGAACTGCAAGGATTACCTGGCAAAAGGATTCTGCCAGTTGTCACATTTATCCACTTGTAAACCCTGCTATAGTGACCCTGTTCCAGAAATCCAGCAGAATCTCCAGTCTCTCCTCAAATCCTTAGGCCCACCCCAGAACCTCTTCCCAGAGTCCATCTGTCTCCTCACCCCTACCACTGTCCACAGTCCTGCCAACCACCCAGGATTGCCCCGTTGTGGCCAGTTACTGTGCCCCCACTTAGAGAATCTCTGCTCTCGTAGACCAACATCTTCAGCCTATTACCTGCAACCTACTCTCCTACAGAAAAGATACCAACTATTTCCTCCACCAACACTCCACAGTTCCTGTTCCTTTGCCTTATGGTGGACTGCTCGTCACTTTTAATGTCACCTCCCTTTACACTAACATCCCTAATGCCCATAACCATATTGCAATTGAACACTATCTTTCCCAGTGCCTGATGGATTCCAAACCAACACCCTCCTTCCTAGTTAGAATGACCAGCTATATCCTCACCCACAATTACTTCTCCTTTGAAGGCATTACCTACAAAACAATTTGGAGAATGCCTATGGGCACCCACATGGCACCACACTTTGCCGACCTATTCACCTGGTTCAGATTCATTGATGACATCTTTGTAATCTGGATTGAGGGTGAGAACACCCTATCCACATTTCTCCAGAACCTCAACACCTTCTCCCCCATTCACTTCACATGGTTCTACTCAACCCAACAAACCACTTTTCTAGATGTTGACTTCCACCTCAAAGATGGCTACATCAGTACCTCTGTCCATATCAAACCTACCAACCACCAGGAATACTTGCACATCGACAGCTGCCATCCATTCCACACCAAGAAGTCCCTTCCATACAGCCTGGCCACCCATGGCTGTCGCATCTGCAGTGACGAGTGGTCCCTCTCGAAAAACACCAAGGCTCTCACTGAGGCCTTTACAGACCAGAAGTGCCCTCCGAACCTTGTATAAAAACAGATCTCCCATGCCTTATCTCCCCAGTCACCCACCACCTACCAAAGTCCACTATCCTGCCACAGAGGAGCATTTCTCTCGTGACTCAGTACCATCCAGGACTGACGCAACTGAACCACATTCTCTGCCAGGGTTTTGATTACCTCTCGCCTTGACCTGAAGTGAGATATGTCCTACCCACTGTCGTTCCAACCCCTCCCACATTGGTATTCCGCTGGCCACTGAACCTAACTCTATATGACATAGAAAGGGGTAAAATGTGCTGCTGTAAAACTTTTCAATAAATTGCCAGATGAAATAAAATGTCTGAATGACAGCAGTAATAGTTTCAAAAAGAAACTGAAATCATATCTCCTTGACAACTATAGATGAATTCTTGAATAGGAGTAAATAAATCTATAGGTATAATACATGCATTTTATGCCATTTAAGGAAATGGGGTAGATAAAACAAATTGTAAGCTTAAAAAAGAAACCTTTATTCATGAGTGCATTTCTTATGTAGTTGACACATTCCACATCATAGTAGTTACCATGAGAGTGATCAATGGAACAAGTAACTAACTAACTATCCTCGTCCATCCCTACAAAACCCCTGCTCCCAACCCATTGACTCATGGCTCATATGCCTTTAATAGACCTAGATGTGCAAAACCTGTCCCATACATCCTCCCACGATCAGCTACGCCAGTTCAGTCACAAAAATCATCTGTCCCATCAAAGTCAGGGCTACCTGTGAAGCCAGTCATGTAATCTACAAGCTAAGCTGCAACGCTGTTCTGCACGCTACAAACTGTGGCCAAGAAAACACTGGACCACCCTGTTGCTGAGCATGCCGCCCAACACGACGTTCTTCAATTTAATTATGCTTCACAGGCTGTGCCATCCGGATCCTTCCCACCAAAGGTTTTTTTCTGAATTGCGCAGATGGGAACTCTCCCTGCAATATATCCTATGTTCCCATATCCCTCCTGGCCTCAACCTTCGTTAGTAATTGTCCTTATGCATCTAGTCCCTTTCCTGTTCCCATTCCAGCACTATACAGCCCTCTATTCTGCCAACACATCCAGTGCTCTTATTTCTCTCCTTTTCCACAACCCCCCCTCCCTCTCACCCACCCTTCGTCTAACCTCCCGACTGCACCTAGCTGCCCTACCCTCTCTCCACCTTATCCCTGTGTGCTCTCACTAACATCACTTTATCGTTCCCCACCCCTACTTTGCTATCTCTCCCTCTCTCCACCCCAGCCTCCTCCTTACCTGGTTCCCTCTCCCATCATGCACTGCTGCTTGTAGTCTGGCTTCAGCTGTCGGAGACTGTGACCATGAGTGCATGAGTTGTGTGTGTGTGTGTGTGTGTGTGTGTGTGTGTGTGTGTGTGTGTATTTTCGACAAAAACCTTTTTGGCCGACAGCTCATTTTACGACAGTCTTTTCATTGTGCCTATCTGTGACTCAGCATATTTGCTATATAATGAATAGCAACTATCCTTTTCATAATATTTTAAAATTATCCTTATAAGATCATTTGGAGTGATGAGATCACTTTTACATTAAATAATGCAATTAATCATCACATTTGTACCTATTTGGCAGCTGAGAATACTCACGTGACAGTCAAACACCTTGTGAACATACCAATAGTTACAGTGTGGTGCATTTATCAGCGTAGAGTGACTGATGAAAATTACCTGAACTTACTACAAGAATACACCATGCTATGTCTTGAATTGATGTTTTGGATGGAGAATGGTATTTACAGCAGGACGGAGCATTTCCCCAATACCATTGCGACGTAAGGGCCTACTTTGATTAACACCTACTGGACAGGTGGATAGGACAAAGAGGTAGTACCGAGTACACTTCAGGTCTCCCAGATTTGACCCTATTATATTTTTTTCTGTGGGGGCATATGAAGCACAATGCATATAGCACAAGACTAGGTTCTATCAATGAGTTAAAAGCAGCCTTTGAAAACAAATGTGCCAAAATACGAACTGCAACGATGGCCAAAAATTTTGTCACTTGCAATAAATGGCTGGTTTCTACATTTGTTTACAATATTTTGAATTTTTTTGTGTCTTAATAAATACTAGTGTTACAGTCCTAAAAAGAGTGTATACAGTTTTGGGACACACTGTGTAATATGGTTTAGAATAAAAAATATTCATGACTGCACAAGTTTCATAAACAAATAACATGCCATATAAAAGGAGAGTAAAGACAATTGTAGAATGAGCTCACATGACATACTGCTACTATTAAACAAATGAGGAATTTCTTATAAACAAAAAACATCATACCAGAATGGTGGTGTACCAAAGCAGAGAGTCCACCACAATTACACAACAAGATTAGCCTTTGCATAAATAGTTTATATTATTGCTTTTTATTTGCAAATGTTGGTAAGAAATTCTGGTAATATAATGTTGTGAATGTGTCATTTGACTAAAGCTGTAATGCGAGGTATGAAGAATCCCTCATATGATTTCCATATTTTTGGATCCCTGGAGGAAGATGTTCTTGGCCATTGACTTGCTTTGGATGAAGAGGTGCATGTCTGGGTACAATCATGGTTCCATAGGCAACCACAAACATTTTTCTATGAAGGCATTGACCATCTTGTCTCACAGTGGGATAAATGTATTGAAAGTTATGATGATTACTTTTGAAATAATTAACAGGTTAGTTATCTTTTTTTGAATCTGTCTCATTTTCATTTGACTGCCTCTTATAATTTCAAATGGTGTTCTAACACTTAAGAGTTAACATGACTTAAGTAGTGGTCAAGCGACCAAGTTGAGGAAGAAGAGAGAAGGGCAGGTTTAAAGATCTTTGGTAAGTGTAATAACTGTGCTGTCTAAATGCCTCTGGTGTTAGCCTGTGACAATGTGATAGGCAGTTTGACCTTATTCATTTGTGGTAAAATAGTTTGCAATTGTGAAAATACATTTTATTCATTGTGAGTCAGCATGAACAATTGTACTGATCTTCTTATGAGACTCTGTTATTCAGTAGCATGTGTAAACTAAATACATGTGGGGAATTAATTGGCATTAGCAAGTACTGGACCACACCACTGCTCAAGTAAAACATTACCTACATAGGAACTAACTGTGTACTTGCACTGCTATACTAAAATCATGTTCTGTACAGCTGCCAATTTAGGGAATGTGTTTGTTGACTGTAATAAAATTAAAGTTCAGTCAAAATCAGTATTAGCATACATCGCTGTCCCAACAGACCATTTCCAGTTTCTTATTTGATGTTTCATATTTAATTGTGCTTTTAACTGGTCATTGACTGTTTGATAGGCTGGAGTATTGAAACTTTTTGGCAGAGTAGAACTGTGTGCCCGGCCAAGATTTGAACTCGGGACCTTTGCCTTTCACAGGCAAGTAATCTAGCATCTGAGATATCCAAGCACAACTCAAGACCCTTCCTTATAGCTTTACTTCTGGAAGCACCTCTTCTCCTACCTTCCAAACTTCACAAAAGTTCTCCCGTGAAACTTGCGGGAACAGCACTCCTGGAAGAAAAGTTATTGCAGAGACATGGCTTAGCCACAGTCTGGAAGGTATTTCTGGAATGAACTTTTCACTCTGCCTCTTGGCAGATTAAAACTGTGTGCCGGGCCAAGACTCAAACTCAGGACTTTGGAGGTAGAGCACTTGCCTGGGACAGGCAAAGATCCCTAGTTCGGCAAAGATCCCTAGTTTGAGTCAGTCCAGCACACAGTTTTAATCTGCCAGGAAGTTTCATATCAGTGCACACTCCACTGCAGGGTGAAAATTTCATTCTGGCTGGATTATTATTATTATTGAATTAATATAGGATACAATGCAATGGGACACAGCCAGCCCCTAGACCAATAGTTGAGCCATGAAATGTATAAATGGTTATGTACTTAGCCATTGGGAGTCTTATCAGACACATCACTATTGGTTGGTCTCATCAGTGAATAATCAGCAGTAACATGTTACGTTGCAATGGGGCAGGCTCATCCAGAATAGAACTGTAATCTGCATCCCATTCCATGGTCTAGTTCGAGATTGGGTGTCGCAGTAAACAGTCTGTGAGGGAGCTCTGAGCAGACTTAGCAGTGCAATCATTGTGCATAGGTGAATGTAACGTATAGCAGTAAATATTTAGGCCTGTATGGGAGCTCTGAGCTACAGGCTTAGCAGTGTAATCATTGTCCATAGGTGTATGTTCCTTACAGCAGAAGGCCACAGTATGTGCAATAAGCGGAGTAAATCCAATTTCATGCCGTCATGTTTTCTGCTGCTGTCTCTGCTGCTAATGTTTGTGTTACTTTTCACAGAGTTGCCAAGTATGTGCCACTGCAGTCCTTGCTGCAGTCATCATGGGCTGCCACTGACCACACCAATGCCTGCTGGTATAACAGCTTTTCTTTGCTGCTCCACTGCATCCACATGCTGCTGCCAGTCCACACTGCTGTCATTGTCACTGCTCCTGCCTGATCATGTTGCAGCCATTGGGTCATACGAATAAAACAGAGAATATGCTTTATACTCAAAATTTCGGTGAACATTCTCAGGTTCGCAAGAATAAAGTTAATCAGATAATATGCTTATCTTGAGAATGTTCTCACAGTATGAATAAAATTGTGGGGCAAGTTGCTTAAAACAAAGAACAGAACGGCCTTCAATGCCAGTGGTAGCAGTAATGTGTGGGTAAGGTGTGCTCCCTTGTGTGTGTGTGTGTGTGTGAGGGGGGGTTTGCACACGTGCCTGTTTGCTTTGCACAAGAAGGCTTTGGCCCAAAGCTATAAAGTGTAACAGTCTTTTCGTTGCGCCTGTCTGCAACTCAGCACGTCATATGTATGGTGACATTCCAGCCTGGAGTTTCCACTGTTTGTTCTCCCAAAATAGTCTGCAGCTAGCAAGTAGCTGTTTAACACAGTCCCTGCTAAATGAGTAAATGATTAACACTTATGTGAAATCTGTTTCTGGTGTTCATTCACGCAACAACTATCTGCAATCTCTCCATGAAAATATGCATATCGATGTCCACAAAAATTCAGTAATGTTGTTGTCTTTTTCTGCAAGACGGTATTTTTTTTTCAGTGATGTATTGTGTAAATATGAACAGTGTTCTGTGCCACATACAATCACTATGTTTAGGTGACTTTTTAGGCCTATTATTGATTCTTGAACAGTGTTTTTAAATTTGTGCGTCAACAACTTTACAATTTATCTGATGAATTCTTTCACTGGACTCTTCTTTGTTTGTGAGTGATAATATGGTTTATGCGCTATTTTTGGTACAAAGTTAATAAACTGGTCATTGTCTGAAAAATAGAACACTGAGAATAATGAATCAAAAAGTGAAACCATAATTGTGGTGTTATGTACGTTATCCATCCAATACCTGAAGTTTTTCAGCTTTATGACTACAGACTGATGTTTTACCAAAGGAGTGGTGGAGAATAGACTACAGAAATGATTTTGGTCCGTTTACAGCTTACACTCAACAGTTCCATAGAAAGCTCTTAGTACATAAAGCATACATTTATCTTTCTGTTTCAAATGCTGTAAAATTTTTTAAGGAAAAAGGATAACTGTAAATGATACAGGTAATATAACTTCTATTATAAAGACCAACAAAATGAAAAGTTGCATTTTATTAAGGCAGATAGAAAAAAGCACTACATTTTATACTCTGAAGCATTTATCCTCTCAAGCAAATTCCTGCAGCATCTCACATGTACCAATATCGAATTGTCATTTCTAGCTGGTTTTTGGTTTTGTGTGCTCTTCCCAGTCTGAGTAACCACCTTTGTAGTGTTTTGCCCTGAAACAATGAAGTTCATCTCTTGTAATGTTATCCTCATGAATGTGGACCACTTTAGAAAAACAAATACATATTTTACAAAAGAATCAGTATGCTTATTAAAATCCTTCAACCAATGAAACAAAAACAATGTGTTAGAACAATGCTATATTATTATAAGCTCTAAAATAAACAATATTTGATTTATTGGTAAAACTGTTGGATTCCACCAGAAAGGAAAATACAGTACAACGGAAAGCAGGGATACAACTTGCATGTTCCGAATATCCTAAATCAGTAGACATACATGTTGGGTGGCATGACTGGAAAGCAACAACTGAAATTTTTTAAAAGAAATCAATTTCCCATTGACTGTAGAAATCATTTATATGTACTATTGCAATTTTGGCCTTAAGGCCATTATTATGTGGTATACTGCCAAAGGCAGTCAATCTTTATAAAACCTCCGACACATGTTCTTGTCATTACCACATCTGAGCCTTTTTAACAATGTTAACATCTTAAAACAAATATCAGTAAACCTTAAATGAATAGTGAAACAGATAATTCTACAGTTAATGCTGAATATGTCATCTGTTCAAAAGTTCTATATGACTGTAAATGCCAACCATGAAAATTTAAACAACTTAAGTGATCCACAGACAGAACCACTATCTTCAAATGCCCATAAGATTTAAATTTGCGTGCCTGTACGTAAAATGCTGTTAATTGTAACATAAGGAAAACCAATCCCTTTTGAAGACATTGTGGCATTGACAGCCATGATAAAACACAACAACTCACACATAAATGCAAAAGGAGTTTATATATGTGCTACACTCCATATAAATCACAACATAACTAACTTATACACATTCAGAGATGAACTAAAAGAATTCCTCACTATCAATGCAATGTGTAAACATAATAGATTTGAAAGTAATGTTGGAGGTCTGTTCAAAAAATTCCGGAAATTTGACCACAAAATTTTTCTACGATTGTTGTTGTTGTTGTTGTTGTTGTTGTCTTTAGTCCTGAGACTGGTTTGATGCAGCTCTCCATGCTACTCTATCCTGTGCAAGCTTCTTCATCTCCCAGTACTTACTGCAACCTACATCCTTCTGAATCTGCTTAGTGTATTCATCTCTTGGTCTCCCTCTACGATTTTTACCCTCCATGCTGCCCTCCAATGCTAAATTTGTGATTCCCTCATGCCTCAGAACATGTCCTACCGACCGGTCCCTTCTTCTTGTCAAGATGTGCCACAAACTCCTCTTCTCCCCAATTCTATTCAATACCTCCTCATTAGTCATGTGATCTACCCATCTAATCTTCAGCATTCTTCTGTAGCACCACATTTCAAATGCTTATATTTTCTTCTTGTCCAAACTATTTATCGTCCTTGTTTCACTTCCATACATGGCTACACTCCATACAAATACTTTCAGAAACGACTTCCTGACACTTAAATCTATACTCGATGTTAACAAATTTCTCTTCTTCAGAAAGGCTTTCCTTGCCATTGCCAGTCTACATTTTATATCATCTCTACTTCGACCATCATCAGTTTTGCTCCCCAAATGGCAAAACTCCTTTACTACTTTAAGTGTCTCATTTCCTAATCTAATTCCCTCAGCATCACCCGACTTAATTCGACTACATTCCATTATCCTCGTTTTGCTTTTGTTGATGTTCATCTTATATCCTCCTTTCAAGACACTGTCCATTCCGTTCAACTGCTCTTCCAAGTCCTTTGCTGTCCCTGACAGAATTACAATGACATTGGCGAACCTCAACATTTTTATTTCTTCTCCATGGATTTTAATACCTACTCCGAATTTTTCTTTTGTTTCCTTTACTGCTTGCTCAATATACAGATTGAATAACATCGGGGACAGGCTACAACCCTGTCTCACTCCCTTCCCAACCGCTGCTTCCCTTTCGTGCCCTTCGACTCTTATAACTGCCATCTGGTTTCTGTACAAATTGTAAATAGCCTTTCGCTCCCTGTATTTTACCCCTCCCATCTTTAGAATTTGAAAGAGAGTATTCCAGTCAACATTGACGAAAGCTTTCTCTAAGTCTACAAATGCTAGAAATGTAGGTTTGCCTTTCCTTAATCTATTTTCTAAGAGATAAGTCGTAGGGTCAGTATTGCCTCACGTGTTCCAACATTTCTGCGGAATCCAAACTGATCTTCCTCGAGGTTGGCCTCTACCATTTTTTCCATTCGTCTGTAAAGAATTCGTGTTAGTATTTTGCAGCAGTGACTTATTAAACTGATAGTTCGGTAATTTTCACATCTGTCAACACCTGCTTTCTTTGGGATTGGAATTATTATATTCTTCTTGAAGTCTGAGGGTATTTCACCTGTCTCATACATCTTGCTCACCAGATGATAGAGTCAGGACTGGCTTTCCCAAGACCATCAGTAGTTCCAATGGAATGTTATCTACTCCTGGGACCTTGTTTCGACTCAGGTCTTTCAGTGCTCTGTCAAACTCTTCACGCAGTATCGTATCTCCTCCCATTTCATCTTCATCTACATCCTCTTCCATTTCCATAATATTGTCCTCAAGTACATCACCCTTGTATAGACCCTCTATATACTCCTTCCACCTTTCTGCTTTCCCTTCTTTGCTTAGAACTGGGTTTCTATCTGCACTCTTGATATTCATACAAGTGGTTCTCTTTCCTCCAAAGGTCTCTTTAATTTTCCTGCTGTAGGCAGTATCTATCTTACCCCTAGTGAGATAAGACTCTACATCCTTACATTTGTCCTCTAGCCATCCCTGCTTAGCCATTTTGCACTTCCTGTCGATCTCATTTTTGAGACGTTTGTATTCCTTTTTGCCTGCTTCATTTACTGCATTTTCATATTTTCTCCTTTCATCAATTAAATTCAATATTTCTTCTGTTACCCAAGGATTTCTACTAGCCCTCGTCTTTTTGCCTACTTGATCCTCTACTGCCTTCACTACTTCATCCCTCAGAGCTACCCATTGTTCTTCTACGGTATTTCTTTCCCCCATTCCTGTCAATTGTTCCCTTATGCTCTCCCTGAAACTCTGTACATCAATAGATTGTGGTCAGAGTCCACATCTGCCCCTGGAAATGTCTTACAATTTAAAACCTGGTTCCTAAATCTCTGTCTTACCATTATATAATCTACCTGATGCCTTCTAGTATCTCCAGGATTCTTCCATGTATACAACCTTCTTTTATGATTCTTGAACCAAGTGTTAGCTATGATTAAGTTATGCTCTGTGCAAAACTCTACCAGACAGCCTCCTCTTTCATTTCTCTCCCCCAATCCATATTCACCCACTGTGTTTCCTTCTCTCCCTTTTCCTACTCTCGAATTCCAGTCACCCATGACTATTAAATTTTCGTCTCCCTTCACTACCTGAATAATTTCTTTTATCTCATCATACATTTCTTCAATTTCTTCGTCATCTGCAGAGCCATTTGGCATATAAACTTGCACTACTGTAGTAGGCATGGGCTTCATGTCTATCTTGGCCACAATAATGCGTTCACTATGCTGTTTGTAGTAGCTTACCCACACTCCTATTTTTTTATTCATTATTAAACCTACTCCTGCATTACCCCTATTTGATTTTGTATTTATAACCCTGTAATCACCTGACCAAAAGTCTTGTTCCTCCTGCCACCGAACTTCACTAATTCCCACTATATCTAACTTTAACCTATCCATTTCCCTTTTTAAATTTTCTAATCTACCTGCCCGATTAAGGGATCTGACTTTCCACACTCCGATCCGTAGAACGCCAGTTTTCTTTCTCCTGATAACAACGTCCTCCTGAGTAGTCCCTGCCCGGAGATCCAAATGGGGGACTATTTTACCTCCGGAATATTTTACCCAAGAGGACACCATCATCATTTAACCATACAGTAAAGCTGCATGCCCTCGGGAAAAATTACGGCTGTAGTTTCCCCTTGCTTTCAGCCTTTCGCAGTACCAGCACAGCAAGGCCGTTTTGGTTAGTGTTACAAGGCCAGATCAGTCAATCATCCAGACTATTGCCCCTGCAACTACTGAAAAGGCTGCTGCCCCTCTTCAGGAACCACACGTTTGTCTGGCCTCTCAACAGATACCCCTCCGTTGCACCTATGGTACGGCCATCTGTATCGCTGAGGCACGCAAGCCTCTCCACCAATGGCAAGGTCCATGGTTCATGGGGGTAGGTTTCTATGATTACCTTTTATTGTGCATGGTCTCCTTCAAAATACTCTCCTCCACAATCGACACACAGCTCTTGGTGCAGTTTACACTTCCAGAAGCAGTCTTATATGCTTCTTGCTGTATTGTGCAAAGCGCTGTCTGCGAATTTTCTTTTATCGATGCAAATCTTTGTCCTTTCGATGGTGTTTTCAACTTTGGAAATAAAAAAGTCTCTACAAGGGCCAAGTATGGTGAGTAGAGAGTATGGGGTGGCACAGCGGTTTAATTTTTTTGTGCATTAGTCACGCACCAACAGGGGGGCATTACTGTGATGCAAGCCCCATGAATTGTCACATTTCAGGCTGTTTCCTTCTAACAGGCATTGTGACACACCCTGATAGTACCATCAATTAACAGTTTGTCGCTGTGGCATGAATTCATGATGAACTAATCCTTCAAAGTCAAAGAAAACTATCAGCATGGCTTAGACACTTGACCTAACCTGATGAGCTTTTTTTGGTCTTGGAGAACCTTTCCTGACCCACTGTGAATACTGAACCTTAGTCTCAACATTATAACTGTAGATACATGTCTGAACACCAATTATGATTCTCTAAAGGAACATCTCATTCTCATTTGCACAACCCAAAAGCTCTTCACAGATTGCGAGGCGCCGTTCTCTCTGGTCGTGACTCATGGGCTGTGGGACGAACTTGGTGGCCACATGATGCATTCCAAGATACTGTGTCAGGATTTCATGGCATGATCCAGCTGAAATGTTACATTCTTCTGCAATCTCTCGCACAGTCAGTTTTCCATTGCCAAGCACAATCCGTTGATGTTCCTGAATGAGCATTCATTTTTAACTTTCATCTGGCCTTTCTTAAACCGATGAACCATTCGTAATACCAAGTATGGCTTAAGCATTCATCACTGTAGGCTTTCTGCATTTGGTGAGTCTCTGTAAAGGTTTTTGCGAGTTCCAAGCAAAATTTAAAGCAGACACCTTGCTCCTCTAACTCTGCTATCTTGAATTTCACAAACTGTGCGATGTTCTACTCAATGCAGCACTGACAATAATTAGCAGACATACAACAATGAAACTTCCGGAGTTATACATTAAACACAGGTGTGTGCAGGGATGCCAACCGCATTTTGCTCCAACACACCACTGGTGCGAAATTACAAATGTTCTGGGAAATTTTTTAAACAGACCTTGTAAGCATGGGGCGATCAAAAAGTTTCCATTATAAGGCCACACAGTCCAGAAACAGTATGCCAATCATGCAAAATAACAGTGAACACTGAGGCAATCATCCCATTGACACACCAAGTTGAAAAGGTTCCTTGAATGGATGAGCCTGGCCTCCCAGATTGACCAGTACCTTGTGTTGAACTGTGACCAATACAGAACTTCCCAGAGGTTTTGCCTTAATTGCACACTGTAATTTCCCCAGAATTGCGCAGTACCATTCACCAGTCATGGAGACACAAAGTTTGACACAAATTTTGTGAGAAAGCGAGTCTCAGTTATGCCATATCCAGCTGGCTGATTGATGGTTAGATCCAGCATAGCTACAAAATTGCACGAATGCTGACTGGTATTTCCATCTGCAGTCCCAAATAGTAATGCACTTCTGTTTGGTTAAGATCAAGAAATTTAGTGGACAGATGATGTGCAATAGGGACTGACTGACAGTTAGATCCGGTACAGCTACAAAATTGCAGGAATGCTGACTGGTATTTCCATCTGCAGTCCCACATAGTAATGAACTTCTGTGTGGTTAAGAACAAGAGGTTTAGTGGACAGATGATGTGCAATAGGGTAACTGAGCATTTGTAAAACCAAGAATGCATGTGCTGTCCTTTCAGTACATCTGTTGTCATCTTTAAAGTCAAGAGATGTAGAAGAAAGAGCAACCCTGTGCCACACTGGTCCATGTTTGCAGTAAGCTGAATGAATGGGCCCAAGTCATAGTGCTGGGGGAAAATAAAAATCAAAACATCACACAACCATCTTCTGCCTGACCTACACCCTCCACACACTGCGGGTTAAACATCTCATTGGGCTTTTGATGAACTTGGTGTTGTGCATAACTTGAAAAATGGCAAAATCGTGACTCATCAGACCATACAACATGGTTCCAGTCAGCTGCTGTTCAATTTCTGCATTGCTTGGTCCATAAAGACATTCAGACTTGTGTGCCGCTGTAAGTTATGGCGTCTTGCAAACCACCTGACTCCAAGTGTCCACTGAATGCATTTGCCCTCACAGTGTTTACTTGGAAACTGGTTGAGCTGGATGTCCATTGACTGACAGCAGCAATTCCTGCCTCGTTTGAAGCTGTCTGTCATTAACAAGATGTGACACTTGCCTCCAACACTTGTCAGATCCCAATGTGTCAGCGTCCCAGCAAAAGACCACCTCCTTGCCAAGGTTTCGGAGCCATGTAAAAACTCATGGACAAGCTGATCAACTGCTCTACCAGATACATTTGGTGGACTGCTTATAGCACATTGAGTGAGTCAGAACAAACAAGAAACCTTGTACTGTTATGCCTATGAATACACTCCAGTGCCATCAAAGCATCATAATTTGTAAATTGTTCAGAAGATGCACTTTGAAAACTCTACCACGAAAGGAAACTGAACAACCAAGAGCATTCTCTTGCTGGGATCCACTCGTATAAACAATGGTAAAACTACAATACATACTTAAAATTGAAGAAAACAGAGTTTTTCAAACATAATCTGGAGCACAAGTTTTCTTGTACTGCAAAAAGCTTAAACAGAGTTTTACAAACATAATCTGGATTAAAAGTTTTCCTGTACTGCGTAAAGCTTAAAATCGCTTTGGGCTTCTGGAGACACAAAGGCAATTTGTTCCATCCCTGACTGCATTCGGAGGTCTGACATTTTCAGATCACTGAGACAGTTAGTAGCACATACCCTAATGGCTTGATCACGGGGGGCAGATTCCTGAACAGCCATTTAAAGTTGTGGTGTACTGCCAGTGACTGAGGCAATGCTGAAATGTACAGGATCAGCTAAGCCAGAGTGGTGGTTTACCAGTCTCTACACAGAGACTCTGAACTGATTGGTCCGAACAGCTTCAGTTGATATCCGTATGCCCTTATGGTGGACAGCATCTAATGTCTTGAGGCAGTAAATAGGGTCTGATCTCAAAACTACACTGCCATAATGGAACCACAATCTGATAAATGCCCTATAAAACTGCAGGTTGTGGAACATGCCAGCTTCTTACACCTTTCCACTGAGGCAATTCAAAATATTCAATGATTTGAAGCCCTTTGTTCACATATCTCTCAGGTGTGGAGGCCAGGTTGATTTCAAGTCAGGCAGTAGGCACTAACTGTGCACGCTGCCTTTAAACCCCCCCCCCCCCCCCACTTGTGAGCTCTGGCCGGTTACACCTTCAACGAGCAGTGTTAAAATTGACATATGTAGCCTTCTCTGGTGAAAACATAAAACTAGTTTTACTGGCCTAAGCTTCCAGCTTCCTGATTGTCGGCTGTAGTTACCTCATTGTCACTGTAAGATTGGCGGAAAAGTAGATTGCAGTCATCCCCAGACAAAGAGCATTTAACAAGATTCCTGACTGTGGAGGTGATGCCATTGACAGCAATTTGCAAACAGTGTAACACTGAGTACACTACCTTGGGGGGATCCCTTTCTCCTGCACATAGCAATGAGATAAGGTATCACTAACGCAATATCGAGAGCACTGGTTCTGGAGGAAGGATTGGATAAGAAATGGAAAACGTCCATATAATGCCCAGTCATGAAGTTGGTGATGGGTGTGCTTTTTCAACATCAAAAAACACACCAACCAAATGCTTTCATCTTAAGAAGGGCTCTTGTATTGCTGCCTCCAGTAGAATTAAGTCGTCAAGGGCAGAAAAGTACGAAAAGTAGAGCCTGAAACTGCACTGGGAGCCATTAGGTGACCTCGGGATTCAATGAGCCAGATGAGGAAGTAACAGACCAGGCACTCTAGAGTCTTATCCATACATTCCAGTAACTATTAGGGTTGGTACAATCCTCGCCTTGTGTCCAGAATGGAATTAATATTGCCTCCTTCCAAGCCATTGCCTTCTTCCAATTGCCTTTTTCCAAGTGATGGGGTTATGTCCATCAAACAGGATCTGATTGAAACTAGACAGGAGCTTGCTGTTGTCTACAGGGCACATATGATGGAGCTTGGCATACCATGTTTTACGGACGACAGGATGTTAAGGACTATATAAATCACCTTAATTTTTAAGCAAGTTTTTTTTTTAAAAAAAGATTTTTACCATTTTTTATTAGACTGCACAAAGTTGGCTAAAAAAAATTCTTAGGTTATAAAACCGAACTGACCTTTAAATACCCTGAAAATTGTCATCATCTAGTTTTGGTCATTTTGCATTCAGTCCTCTATTTGTGCTTTTAGTCTTCCTCATTTTTTTTCAGTTTTTCTTTACTTTCTGGTGGAGGGTCAAAATACGACTCAGCTACTTTGTTTCCATGTTCTTTTGGATATGCTATTACTTTCAATTTGCAGTCCCCACCATATGAATACCTTTTATTCTTATCCATTACGAAACTAGCCACTAACAAAGTACATAAAGTTCTGGTTGAGAATTATAATTTAGTTAGGAATAAAGGAGATGACTCACCGAAAGGCAGAAGTGCTGTAACCTCAAAAGGTACAGAGATGGGCTAGGTTTTGGAATACATTTCCTTTTTGAAGCTTGTAGGAAAAATGTGCACAAACACAGACACACACTCACTCACGTGCTCATGCATGTCCCCCTACATTGTGCTCAGTCGACTGCCAGCACTTTCCTGGCCCATGGTGATTGTACTGGGGCGAGGTGGGAGTGTAGGGTGGAGTGGGATGAGGGATGGAGAGAGGCGGGAGGTAGGGAAGAGGTTGGGGGGGGGGGGGCGACTAGCAGCTCTTGGAAGAGTGGGAGCTGTCTGTGAGCTAGCTAGGCGGTGGAGGGGGGAGAGGGCAGATGGCTGGGCACAGGATATGAACAGACGGGCGTGAGATGAGAGCACACAACTAGCTAATGTGGGGCACAATTTGGGTGGGGATACTGGGGCAAGGGATGGTGCACACACACACACACACACACACACACACACACACACACACACACTCTCTCTCTCTCTCTCTCTCTCTCTCTCTCTCTCTCTGTAATGTGGGAGGTGGGGGCAGTGAGTTATCTTAGGATTAGGCCAGGAAGATTATGGGAGACAAGGATGTGCTGTAAGGATAGTTCCCATCTGGCAGCTCAAAAAAGCTAGTGGTGGTGGGGAGGGTCCAAATGGCATGGGTTGTGAAGCATTGAAATCGTACAGCACATCCTTCACTCCTGTAACCTTCCTGGCCTAAACCTAAGTAGCTCATTGACTCCCCCACGCCACAGTAGTGTGTGTGTGTGTGTGTGTGTGTGTGTGTGTGTGTGTGTGTGTCTAGTACCGTACACCTGCCCTAATGAGCTAGTTGTGTGCTTTTATTTTAAGGGCATAAAAACAACCAGGATCACATCCAACCACGACCATGTCAGAACCATAGAATATGAAGACAAAAAAAAGGAGTTAAAAACAACTACATGTTAAGCCCAATCAACAGAAGGAAAGACAGCTAAAAACAGGGACTTTGAGAAGGATCCATAAAATATGCCATAGAGACATGGAGCTCCTAAACTAAAGGTTAAATATTCTTTGCCATATTGCTTTGATGGATAAAAAGTAAAATGCGCTTGACAGCCCGCACATCATTCACTAAAATGACCAGTAAATCTGACGGAAAACATAAATCAGAACGTAAGTGGTTAAAAAAAGGGCATTCTGTCAGGATATGGCAAACTGTCAAAGGTTGAGGGCAGTAACCACAAAGTGGTGGAGGAGCACCACTTAAAATAGTTGTGTGTTGTCATCTCATACCCTAGTCTGTTAAATCACATGCCCTGCCATCTGCCGCCTGTCCCCCTCCACCTGTACCCCTAGCTAGCCCACAGACAGCTTCCCATTCTCCCAACAGCCACTAGACACTCCCCTCCTCCCCCCCCCTACCCCCTCCCAACTCTCTCCATCCCTCACCCCATCCCACCACACCTACTGCACTCCTGTATACTCACTGTGGACCACGAAAGAACTGACAGTCAACTGAGCACAATGTATGGGAACAGAGGTAGGTGTGTGTGTGTGTGTGTGTGTGTGTGTGTGTGTGTGTGTGTGTGTGTGCGCGTGCGCGCGCGCGCATGCATGTTTGTCCTACACGCCTGAAAAAGGAAGTATATCCTGAAATCTAGCCAATATCTGTACCTTTTGTTTTTGTATCTATCAACAGTGCAGCGCTTCTGCCTTTTGGTGAGTCATCTCCTTGATTCCTAAATACTTCGTAAGTACTAACAAACATATTGTACTGTTACCTATAACACAAATCACTCTGAATTCAATTTCACTGGCACCATAGACAGCAGTCATACTTTACAGGCTAAACAGTGTTCTGGTTTTGTGGTGGCAGGGCAGGAGGGAGACAGTTTTAGCAAACTTGTGAATCTCCACAACTCATGTTCAACACATTGGTGCACTGCTAATTCCAGTTGAATCCAGTGCAGCCAATAGAGATAGGTTTCCCATGGCATCGAATATATAGCCATTTTTAAGATAGGCAGGAATTTTAAACCAAATGCTGGACATTTTTATATTAATTACGAGTATAAGATGTACCTGAATTTTGGAGGTAATTATTCGAAGAAAAAAGTGTTTCTTATGTCTGTAAAATATGGTAATGAACTTGATCCTGTACTGGAACATTGTCTCTGGTGTGGACACAGCTGATTCCAGTTCCTACATGGTGAATAGCATATGGTAGAGCTCCTCATTTCATGAGACAAAATGGAGCCCTCTCATCTCAACAGGGGTCTGTCTGGATGACACCATGACAGTAAGAAAGTGTTCAGCTAAAACCTGAGCCATGTTTGTAGATGCATCCACCATGACCCCATTTTTGAACAAGGCCATAAAGGGAGATTTACCACCCTTGCTTGAAATCCACCTTATTGAGTCCCAAACTTGTGCAGTGGAAGTGGACCAATTAATGGAAGTCCTTCCAGGAGTTCCTCTTCCATTTTCTTATCACTCACCTCTCTTGAGATCTCGCAGATCTGAAGGCACAAAGATTTTCTGTAGGTGGATGGTGTCTGAATTTTGGCAAAGTTATGCACCTGGCTCTGATTACCGAGTGACATTCGTCATTCCACCAAGGGACAGGCTGTTGTCTGAGATAGTTGCTAGACTGGGCAATGGAATCTGTGGCAGCTCATTGGCTCACACAGGTGACAATTCACCATCTGGGCACAATCCTGTTATTCAGAGACGGCCTCCTGACAGTATAGCAACCAATTTGCCCTTTGAGCCATTCATCCTCGTGGTCTCCTGTTGATCACCATTTGAGTCAGCCAATGAATCTACACCAGAAAGTAGTCACTGAATGCAAACCTGTGACCACTTATCACTGAACTGAGACTAAAAAGGAGCAAAAAGCGAAGGTCAATGGCTGAAGATGACCCTGTAGCTGTAGAGAAGTGTGTCACCTGACCAGAGCCCAAAAGGCAGAGATTCTCTGAGTGGAAGAGGTGCTTGATAATTCGACCCCTGGAGCATGTGGCAACCACATCCAACAGCACATTGTGTGCAAGGAAGTCACCCACAAGGTGGAATGAGTGTGGGGGAGTGCCCAGATGAGGTCTGTCAGTGCATCTGCATCCAACAGATCATGAGGAGGAAGATATAAAGAACACACTGTGATTTCAACTGGTGAGAAAACTTCCATTGCAACTATTTGTATGGCCATGGTAAGAGGGAAAGAGAGTAGTGGTACCTGTCAGGAATGAAAACAGTCACTCCAGCCTTAATCCTGTCTCCAGTAACATTTTATGGGTGGTAGCCCCATAATGTGGGTGTGTTGGTTACTTTAAAATTAGTTTCTTGTAACCAGATGTAGAACTGTCTTTCCTGGTCCGGAACCTGTAGTTCTTCCTAATGCGATCAGTATCCATTTAAGTTTCAGAGCAATAGGAAAGTCCCAGTGGCAACCACTGATTAGCGATGGTTGTCTTTATCCTTCTTACTCGGCGGTAATTTATCTCAGAAGTCATGGGGTACAACAGATGGTGTCCAGCTCTCTGGTTCCCCATCTGGATACCAAGTGTTCTCAACAGAAAAATCACCACCAGAAAGATAGTTCACTGGTTTTGCTGGTACTTTTATCAGTTTCAAATGACTTTTTGTGTGATGTTTTTCCTTATTTACGGGAGGAGTTGCTTGTGTCGGTAGTGAGGACAGCTTAGTAGGCTTCTGATAGCGTGCACTGGTAGGTGGCCGAGATCCCATCATCAACGGCTTCCAAATGATTTTAGGTTTAAGTGGAGCTTTTCCCCCACAGGTACTCTGACAAGTGCATGTACTCGTACATGAATCTGTAGTCTGGGTTTGTGTGGAGGCATGACACTTGGCAAATGGCTTCATGTGGGCCAATGGAAAAGAAGTAGCAAACACGAGACGGAACAGTTCAAGTTCCTAGGTGTTCGGATAGATAGTAAGCTGTTGTGGAAAGCCCATGTCCAGGATCTTGTTCAGAAACAAAATGCTGCTTTATTTACCATTAGAACAGTATCTGAAATACGTGACACTTCAACATGAAAAGTAGTCTACTTCGCATATTTTCATACGCTTATGTCGTATGGTATTATTTTTTGGGGTAATTCTTCTGATTCAAAAAGGGTATTTTTGGCTCAAAAACAGGCTCTTTGAGCTATATGTGCTGTAAGTTCGAGAACGTCTTGTCGACCCCTATTCAAGTCGACCCCTATTCAATAGTCTGGGAATTCTGACATTGCCCTCACAGTATATATTTTCTTTAATGTCGTTTGTTGTTTGCAGTATTAGCCTATTCCCAAGAGTTAGCAGCTTTCACTCAGTTAATACTAGGCAGAAATCCAATCTGCATGTGGAATGCACTTCCTTGACTCTTGTGCAGAAAGGAGTGCAGTATTCTGCTGCATCCATTTTCAATAAGCTACCACAAGAACTCAAAAATCTTAGCAGTAGCCCAAACTCTTTTAAGTCTAAACTGAAGAGTTTCCTCATGGCTCACTCCTTCTACTCTGTCGAGGAGCTCCTGGAAGATCTAAAACATTAAGCAAATCCCAGTGTTACATTGTTGATTTTCTTTATTTAAACTTACTTGTCACCTGAATATGTTTTTTATATTTCATTTTATCTGTTTCTAATATCGTGTTATAATTTCATGTATTGACTTGTTCCATGACCATGGAGACTTCTCCTTAATTTGGTCCCACGGAACAATAAATAAATAAATAAAAAATAAATAAAACACCAGAGGTTGACACTTCCTGCACCATACTGGGTGATCCCGTGAGCAGATTACACATTTTGGAGGAAGGGTACAAGAGTTGCCCGTCCTCCCAATACCCATTACGTGCCATAGTGGTATGACTAAATCTTTGACATTTGAAGCATTGCAAAGATTTGGGAACAAATGGTCGAAGCTTAAGGCAGATAAAGCCTGCAAGAATATCTTCAGGTAATTCCAGAGTGTTGATTGTTAGAATAAATGTTGCAGTTTTTTCCAGTATGCCATTGACTCTCCACATATACTTCTGTACTTATAAGACACCCGTATTTTTTTATTCTTCATGTAACTCCTCAGCGTCCATCTCCATTACATTGCAGCAGGTAGCCCTGCCTTTACAGAAGTTAAGAGTGTTATGAAACTCAACCTCAACAGGATATTCACCTAAGGCCTTGCATCTCGGAACTTAGATACTTGGTTTGATGTGGCAGTTTCAATGAGAAGCATTCCATTAAAACGTCATTTAACTCTTTTTAAGGACCCAGAAATATCACCTTTTGAATATACAAAGAGGAGACTTCCTCAAGACTCCCTCTGCCCTCTAGATTGCAATGAAAGTGTTACTGCAGTCTAGTACCCTGTTACTATAATCCCAGGACTACTTCTTGGATGGACTGACCAAGTGAGCTCTCTTTGTTGGGTGTAGGTACTACCTAACAGCACATCCATCCTGTCATGAATAGGCGTGAATTGAGGTCACTCCATAGGTATCCCAAGAGCTGTTAGTAATACAAATGTTGAGCTACACAGAGCCCCACCCACTAGAGACTATTTCACCTTAACAGCCAATCATCACACAGAGATTATATATATGTGGAGGAGGAGGGGGGGGGAGAGGGGGGGAGGTTGAGTACCTTACTCATGGTCCACGAGGCCCCTGTTCTCATGAAACACACAACATTCCACTCTGCATCTAACAATGGTCCCTGGAGTGGCAAATAGCCAGTCCCCAACTCAGGAAACCGGGGTTGCCATGCCAATATCCAACCATTTCTGGTGGAGCTCGCTGGGAAAACACCTTGAGACCCTCCCTTCCCTTTGTCAGGCTCCTTCGCTGTGGCCTGTCTGGCTTGTGTGACCCTGCCAGTAGCTATGCTACTGCCGATGTAGCTCTCAGTGACACTGAGGCATGCAAACCTCCTGCCTGGTACTAAAGCTGCCTGCAATAACTCCACAGGGAGGAAATTTCATCAAACTGGAATTGGCTTCTTGGGGGAGTTCCCAAAGTCAACAAATGGGAATTGATGGTAATAGTCTGGAGGTTGCCATGCCAATATCCAACCATTTCTGGTGGAGCTCACTGGGAAAACACCTTGAGACCCTCCCTTCCCTTTGTCAGGCTCCTTCGCTGTGGCCTGTCTGGCTTGTGTGACCCTGCCAGTAGCTATGCTACTGCCGATGTAGCTCTCAGTGACACTGAGGCATGCAAACCTCCTGCCTGGTACTAAAGCTGCCTGCAATAACTCCACAGGGAGGAAATTTCATCAAACTGGAATTGGCTTCTTGGGGGAGTTCCCAAAGTCAACAAATGGGAATTGATGGTAATAGTCTGTACTGACTGCCTCACCTGCTACGCTGTCAGTAAGGCTGTGCTGACTACTGAAGCTATGGAAACTCCAAAGTTCCTTGCGGCAGACATCATTCTGAAGCGTGGAACACCCCATGTGATGATCTCTGATCATGGAAAAGTTTTTTTAGTCAAGATTAGTATCAGAGGTAATTTCATGTTGCGATGTCAGCCACAGTCTGACAACTGTTTACCAGTCACATATGAATAGCCTGAAAGAACACTTTAATATGTTGCAGGCAGATATGTTCTCACTATATGCTGATGTAGAACAGGGAAACTGGGATGAAATACTGCCTGATGTGACATTTGCATATAACACAGCAAGCAAGACACTACAGGCTTCACATTGCTTTTTCTGCTTCATGGTCGCAAGGCAACAGATACACTGCTCATTTAAACTGGACAATAATCACAATCATTACGCGAAACAGCTCATGACCAGGACTGAAAACGCAAGCAGCTTGTTCACATTATTATCCTTGGATGACAGCACTACAATGCCAAGCACTGGGCAGTGAGATACAGCCCAGGAGACTTGATTTGGACTTTTACACTTATGCAGAAAGTAGGACTATCAGAAAAGTAACTAAAGTGTTATTTTACGATGTATGATATGCTTTGTCACTTGTCAGACATCACATAAGAAATCAAGGATTATGACCCATCAACAAGAAGACAAAACCACAGAGATGTCACCCACATCCTCCACATCAAGTCCTACTACAGTCCAGATAATACAATTGGATAGATAAAAAAAAGTCTATTTACCAAGTGGCAGCAGGAGAAAACACACAGAGAGATTTAAAGCAATGTGCAAGCTTTCCGAGCCAGTAGCTCCTTCTGGCAGAAGGGTTGAAGGAGAAGGAAGAGAGATGAAGGAAAAGGACTGGCAAAGTTTAGGAAATGGACAGAGTTTGGAAAAGTCACCCAGAACCCCAAGCGGGTTGAGATGGAAAGATTAATTGTTGTCAACTGCACTGGATGGGCTTTGAAAACCTGAAATCTTAAAGGTGGAAGGTACAGTAATACATGAGACAGAGATTACTGCTAAAACATTGTACAACAGTTAATAAGAGCAGAAATCTAAGTGCATTATATATGGTGGAGGTGTGTGGCAGGAAAATATAGATAGTCAGAAATAAAAGATACAGAAAACTAAGAGGGAATCAAGAGAGGAACAGTTACAGAGAAGAAATGTTGAGACTAAGGAAATTAAATAAAATAATTACATAAATTAAGGCGAAGTGATTGGCGAGGACCAAGGCCATGTTGTAACACCAGTTCCCATCTGTGGAATTCTGAGAAACTGGTGTCTGGGGGAAAAATCTATATGGCATGTGTGGTGAATCAGGCACTGAGATCACGACTATCGTGTTGTAAAGCATGCTCTGCAACAAGATATATTGTGTGTTGCCATTATACAATTCTGTCCATGCCCATTTGTCCTAAATGATAACTTGTGGTGTCATACCAATGTAGATGGCCAGACAGTATTTACATAACAGCTGGTACATGACATGTCATTTCACAGGTGGCTCCCTCTCTGTCTCTGATGATAGATGTTTTGTCAGTTACACGGCTGGTATAGGTGCCGGTAGAATGGTGCATAGTGCATGTCTTACGGCAGAGGCAGTCATGCATTTAGGAGTCATAAGGTAGGGAAATGGGTGCAGAAGAAGCACAGGGTCTGACCAGGATATTGCAGCAACTGGGAGAGGGGGGGGGGGGGTGAGGAGTGGAGCAATAAAAAGCTATTATAGGTGTGATTGGCAAAATGTAGACACAATGGGCTTCAGTTCAAGAAATGATCCCCGCCCCCTCTTCCACACTGGAATCTCAATTTATAATTTCTGGAATATACTTGAAATACTTATGTTTGCAATGTTTGTTCGTATATTCTGGAAGATTTGAAGTTTGTATAAATAGCAACACTTTCACGAAGAGAGGCCTCCGCAGTGGAATCGCTTTTTGAGACCGTCTACATGGTGATGTAGGTCAATGTCCCAGGCATTACACCCTGCAATCATTCACCCTGGTAGGCCATAATTTGCAGCTAACTGACAAAAAAAAAATTGGAATTTTCTGTGGTGCTCTATTGCTTTAAAATAGTAGCATTTTACAAACTGGTTGTATAGCGTAATGGTTATAGTACTAGCCTCATATGCAAAAGATTGTAGGTTCAAATCTGGCTATGAACTTTGAAGTCTTTTATTTTTAAATCTTTACTGAAATGAATTTGATAATTATTTTTGTTCAGTTACCTGGTATAAATGCATTTTTTTTTAATTTCTGCCCCCTTGTAATGTTTTTTTTTAAATGTCCTGTCAACTTTTTCAATTGCTTTCAGTTTCAATTCACATCATTTGTTTTCCAGTTTGAATCTTTGTGCAAGTAAAGTTAATTATTTAAATATTTTTATTTATCTATCTTAAAATGCCAATCTATTGATTAAAAAGCAAAGGACAAAATAATCCATTTATATGTGCAGTGGTGTCACAACAGTAATTTTCTTTGCAAGATGTACAAGGGTAAGCCAATTATTATCCACCATTTTGTTATATTTTTGTTTATTTTGTCTTTTCACATTGATGATGCATGCTTTGTTTGTTTGTTGTTATATCTTTGCAATTTTCAAGCTGCTATGTTAGTTTTGTTATCGCTGCCGTGCTGTTAATCATGGCTGCTCCGCTGTCTATTTGCACCAAAGAAGAGCAACATTCAGTGATCCATTTTTTGTGATCAAAAGGCATATCAGGGGCTGAAATTCATCGAAGACTTTCAGTACAGTACGGGAACAGTGTTTTGCCACAACAGTGTCTAAGAATTGATTGAAGAATTCCGAAATGGTCACACAAGTGTTACGCATGCTGAAGGAGCCGGACGACCGTTTACTGCCACAGATGAAGAAACTTTTGAGTGTTCATGTGAAATGATTCTCTTAGACAGCTGATTAACTATTGACAAAGTGGCACATTGTCTGCAAATTAGTCATGGTTCTATGTATTAAATCACCCACAACAGACTTGGATTTCATAAAGTTTGTGCGAGATGGGCCCCAAAAAGCTCACATAGTTGCATAAACAAATTTGGACATACGCAAAAACCATTTGGATCGCTATGGTAATGAAGGGGGCACTTTCTTAGACACGATCATTACTGGTGACGAAACATGGATCCATCATTACGAGCCAGAGAGTAAACAGCAGAGTATGGAATGGAAACACCCAAATTCACCATGCAAGTAAAAGTTCAAGAACCATTCGTCCACAGGAAAACTGATGCTTACAGTTTTTTGGGACGCACAATGTTGAGTACTGGAACATTATGGGGAAAGGGGCACAATAGTAAACAGTGTATGTTACAGTGAGATGCTTACTACCAGGCTAAAGCCTGCAATTCAAAGCAAATGCCAAGGATTGCTGTCAAAAGGTGTGTTGTTGCACAACAATTCCCATCCACATACTGCTGCCCACACTGCTTGAAACGCTCCAGAAACTCAAATTTGAAGTACTGGATCATCCTCCATGTATCGGGCATGGTTGTGTGTGATGTCCTTAGGTCAGTTAGGTTTAAGTAGTTCTAAGTTCTAGGGGACTGATGACCTCAGATGTTAAGTCCCATAGTGCTCAGAGCCAGCCATCCTCCATGTAGTCCCCCGATCTTGCTCCTTCTGACTATCACTTGTTTTCTCCACTCAAACAGGCATGAAGGGTCCGTTGATTTGCCTTGGACGAAGCAGTGAAAGAAGCGGTGCATTCCGCCCCGCAGCTCAACTGAGAACCTTCTTTTATGAGGGCACAAGGAAGCTTGTACAACGATGGACCAAGTGCGTTGAAACCAAGGAGAATGTTGAAAAATGATGTTCTTGTAAGTCTCCTATTTGACTACAATAAAATTTTATAACTACTTTGCAGATAATAATTGACTTACCCTTGTACGTTTTCTTGAATGATAGTAATCATAAAAACATTTAAAACATTAACGCTTTTTGAACTATGGAAAAAAATTAAGCTGATTTCAATGCAAAAATGGATTATAAGCACAGAAAAACTCAATCAAAATGAGGAATACATATAACAAATGTAATAACATGAACAAAATAAATGATGATGAAATGGAAGAAATTAAATTGATGTTAAAACATGGCAATCATTAACATCACATGCACAATGATTTCCGCTGGAAAATGAATGACAGGAATTAAAAATGAGAGTAACTGAAAAAAGTTAATATGGTGATTAAAATAATGTGACAAAGGAATAGAAATTTAAAAAGTACATTTAAACCAATTAATTTAATAAAAATAATTGTCTAAGCCATTTCAATTAAGATATAAAAATATAAGATGTATAACAAAATAATAAGCAACCTGTACCATAAAAGGAATTTAATTTCTTAACTGGTTCCTTCTTCAGAAGGTTATACCTAATGCGTTATTTGCGAGTAGCAATAATAAGATGCATACAGCAAAATGCCATGGTTCTAAAAAAATACAGCAGCAGTACATAATACAATACTGAATCCATTAATATTGTAAGAGTTCATATATGCTTACATTTATGCATCTACGAGCTCTTATTGTATTACTGGATTCAGTATTGTATTGCTTACATGTAAGCATCTATTAGCTTAGGGCCATGGTGTTTTGCTGCATGCTTCTTATAGTAGACAGTCACAAATAAGGTGACAGATATAAATTTTGACTATGGGCACTAGGTGCCCAAAACTGATAAAGAAATTAAATTTCTTTTAGATTAGATTATATTAGAGATTAGATTCAGTTTTTGTTCCATAGACCCAAAAAATGACATGATTCTCGTGGGTGTGGAACATGTCAGAATGTATAACATAAAAACATCAAACATTTGAATATAATACTTACTACCCTGATTATTTGTCAGGAGATAGTCGAAATAGGTTAATACAATGCAGTAAACTGGAACTGCTAATATTTACAGAATTAACATGCTGTCAGAATGAAACACAGTTATGCACTATTAATAAATTTATCATACACAAAATACCTAATCTTGACTGTTGTGACCAAGTGTTGTCAAAACTAAAATCTAACAGATATTTTTACTTAAGCTTAACAGTATCTGTTAAGATATTCATCTATGGAGTGGAAGGAGTTGCCTATCAAAAAGTCTTTCAAACTCTGTTTAAACTGTGCTTTATCTGAAACCAAGTTTTTATTGGTTGATGGCAATTTATTAAAAATGTGTGTTTCTGAATATTGGACCACTTTTTGGACCAAGGTAAGTGATTCAGGTCTTTATGTACATTGTTCTTATTCCTAGAATCACTTACCTTGGTCCAAAAAGAGGTCCAATATTCAGGAACACACATTTTTAATAAACTAAAAACTTGAGGTTTCAGATAAAGCAACTGGTTGCTTATTATTTCATTATATACAACTACAGTTGCTGAAGATGAATAAAATACTAAATATAAGATGTCAAAGCACCTAACAAGCTTAAAACCCACAACCTTTTGCATATGAGGCTAGCACTATAACCATTATGCTATGCAACCAGTTTGTAAAATACTAGTATTTTAAAACAGTAGAGCATCATGCAAAATTCCAAAATGTTTTTTTTCCCCCGTCAATTACTTGCAAATGATGGCTCACCAGGGTGAATGGCTTCAGGGTCTAACATCAGGGACCTTAACCTACTTCACTATATAGATGGCTTCAGAAAGTTGATCCACTACTGGGAACCTCTCCTTGTCAGTCCAGCACTTACTTCAGTTCTTTTCTGACTATGCTGGTGTTGATGTTCTGACCCTGCATATTGATTTGGACTTGATTGTGGTTTCAATGTTAAAATAGATGAGGTTATCTTCTTCAAATAGGCAAATGGGTTTCATGACAGCACACTGTATATTTAATGATGTGGCATATTTTCTATGCAATATACTAAATGTAGTAAGAAAGCAGTTTTAGTTCTGTCACAAAATATCACAACTGTGCTTCTATTAATAATTAAATTACATCATATTATATTTCTTCATTGGAAGGGATAGATTGCTAGTCACCACATAAATGAGGCACTGATTCGCAGACAGGCACAATGAAAAAAATTGCTAAAATGCTTAAGCTTTCATACAAGCACAACTCACACGTGCATAGCTAATGTCTCTGGGCACTTGGGCTTGACTGCAACTGCATCTGATGTGAGCTACAATCTATTGGAGCTTGTGGTGGGGGCAATGAGGATACATGGGTGGGTGAAGACACTAGAACTGCCTCTGTGTGTGTGAGAGAGGGGGGGGGGGGGGAGGCATGTGCGTGCAGGAAGTGGAGGGGACAGGAAAATCCTGCTAGGTGCAATGTCGGGATGCTGTGCTGGGGGCCTGGAGGAGGAGAGGGGGAGGGGGGCGGGGGAAGAAAGAGGAGAGAAGTGAAAAGACTTGGTGCATTAGTGAGATAGAAAGTGTGTGCAGTGCTGGAGAGGGAGCAGGCAAGGGGATAGGTGAGTGATGGATATAGACTAACGAAGGCAAAGGCCAGGGGAGTTAAAGGGAATGAAGGATATGTTGTAGGTAGTGATCTCACATGCACAATACAGAGAAGCTGGTGTTGGCACGAAAATGCAGATGTTGCAGCTTTTGAAGAAGCACATCATTTTGGGAGGCATGTTCAGCAGCTGGGTGGTCTAGCTGTCCCCTGGCCACAGCTTGGCAGTGGCTTTCATGGCAACAGCTTGGCAGTGGCTTTCATGCAAACAAACAGCTTGTCAGTTGTTACGCCTGCGTAGAAAGCCACACAGATCACATGTGTACTTTTATAGGTGGCCCTGCCTTTGATGGGGTAGGAGATGGTAGAATATGTGTGGGACAAGTCTCACATCTAAGTCTATTGAAGGGACATGAGCCTTGAGGCAAAGGGTTGCGGGCCACAGGAATGGGGGAGGGTATTGTGGAGGTTTCATAATGGCGGAAGACTAATGTGGGAGGGTAGGGAGGATACTAATTTCAGGGCACAATGAGAGGTAGTAGAAACCCTAGTGAAGAATGTGATTTTGTTGCTCCCATCCTGGGTCATACTGACTCACGAGAGGAATGCTTCTTTGTCACAAGAGAGTGGTACTGAGTCATGAGAGGAGTGCTCCTTTGTCGCCAGATAGTAAGTACAAGGGGAGTGGTAGGTGACTGGTGAGACAAGGCATGAGAGATCTGTTTCTGGACAAGGTTGGGAGGGCAATTTCAGTTCATGGAGGCTTCAGTGAGACCTTTTGCATATTTGGAGAGGGACTGATCATCACTACTGTTGTGATGACCATGTGTAGCTAGGCTAGGCTTTTTTGTATTGAAGGAGGCAGCTGTCAAAGTAGAGGTATTGTTGTTAGTTAGAAGTTCGATGTGGAAGAAGGTACTGATGTAACCATCCTTCAAGCTGAGGTCAACATAAAGGTAGGTAGCTTACTGGGTTGAGGAAGATCAGATGAAGTGAATGAGGGAGAAAGTATTGGGGTTATGGAGGAATGTGGATAGGGTGTCCTCACCCATGGTCCAGATCAATATGTCGTTGGTAGATTTGAACTATGTGATGGGTTTAGGATGTGTCTAGGTGGCCCATGAAAAGACTAGCACTGAATGGTGCCACATGAATGCCCACTGCTGCACTGTGGATTTTTTTGTAGGTGATGCCTTCAAAGGGAAGTAATTGTGGGTGAGGATATAGTTAGTCATGGTGACCAGGAAGGAGAGTGTAGGTTTGGAGTCAGTCAGACATTGGGACATGTAGTGCTCAACAGCATCAAGGCCATGGGCAATGGAGATGTTAGTATAGAGGGAGATGGCTGCCAGGTGGTAAAGGAACAGGAACTGTGGAGAGTCGTGTAGAAAATAGTTGGTGTCCTTTATACAGGAGGATAAATTACATGTAATAGGTTGAAGGAGTTGGTCCACAAGAACAGAGATTCTCTTTGTGGAGGCACAGTAACCAGCCACACTGAATCATCCTGTGTGGTTCATTTTACGGTCTTAAAAAGCATGTAGATGGTGTGGGGAGGGGGGGGGGGGGAGGATAGAGACTCAGAGGAGGGGTTCTGGGATGGACCTACAGATTTGCAGAGGGACTTCTGATTTCTGGAATGGGGTTACTGTGGCAGGGTTGCAGGGGAGCATATCTGACAACTGGTGGAGTCCCTCCTCTAGGTAATCGCTATGGCTTATAACCACAGTGGTATTCCACCATCCACCAACCCATACAATATCCTTGTCCATCCCTAAGCCACCCTCACTCTCAACCCCTTGCCCCATGCTCATATTCCTGCAATAGACCTAGATGCAATCCCATACATCCTCCCACTGCCAAATACTCCAGTTCTGTCACAGGACTCTCCTACCCCACCAAAGGCAGGGCCAGCTGTGAAACCAACTGTGTGATCTACCAACTAAACTGCAACCACTGCTGCTTTCTGCATGGGCATGACAACTAACAGCTGTCTGTCCACAAGAATGGCCACCGCCGAACTGAGGCCAAGAGACAGCTGGACCACCCAGTTGCTGAACATGCCACCAAAATGATGTGACTCACTTCATTGACTGCGCCACAATCTGCACCTTCTGGATTCTTCCTGTCCACACACCTAATGGTCCTTTTCCCTTCTGTAATTCACTCTTCTTCTCCCCCTCCCCCCCCCCCCCCTCCCCAACCCCCCAGTACAGCTTCCTGACAGTAAATCTATAATCTATCCTGTCACTGCCACATCCCTGCACACTACCACAGGCAGAACTAGCATTTTCTCCCACCCTTGCTATCCCTTCCCTTCCCCTCCCCACCTCACCCCCATGCCTCCTCCTTACCCCACAACCCACTCAGCAGATTGCTGTTCACTTCAGACGCAGTCACAGTTGGGCTCGCACCTGGAGACTGGCCACTTGTATGCAAGTTGTGCTTGTGTGAACGGGTTTTTCTACTTCAGAAGAAGGACTTCTTCTGCAAGCTTAAACACCTAAGCAGTCTTTTTCATTGTGTTTGTCTGTGATTCATTGTCTCCTCTAAGTGGTGAGTAGTAGTAATTTAGCCTTTCCATGTTGTTGTTAATCCATCCACGACTTTCAATTGTTTTATATTTCTTTATTAATAAACTTACTTTGTGTATCCAAGATCCAGTGCGAGCTGCAAGGCTTTTAAGCTTCTTGCTCCAGAACGGCATGAAAATATCAGAGGTGCATTCAGGCCGGGCTTCTTTGCTCCATATTTCTTTTGGAAATCATTTTCTGAGAGATCTTTTAAAGCACTCTGGAGCTCGGTCACTAAAATGCAATGCCATAAAGTTTTTAGTCAGGCTGGTGCTTAACCTACACTTATACTTAAATCACTTCGGACCCCTCTTCATATTTTCTCGCTACTTCAGTTGAAGGGATTGGTGGAAGAATGTGCTAATCCTCAATTTTGCACAGCTTAACTACATGTTATCTTTTCAAATTCACCACACATCCTGGTACCAATTAGACCTGTCTAATATATGAACTATTTTGTATTACGTAAATACTTTGAGGAGTAAAGGAGCCACACACTGAAAAGCAGAAGAGTTGACTTGCAGACAGGCACACATACAAAGACAGAACACTTGCTAGCTCTCTCTCTCTCTCTCTCTCTCTCACACACACACACACACACACACACACACACACACACACACACACCTGTGCCCCTATGTGGTGCTGGCTTGATCCTCCTAAACTGTTTATATTCTATGGGAACTTTCCTACTATAATTGTGTAGTATTATTGTATTAATATTCTTGTCTTTGAATTTATTCTTTCTAGCAATAACTGAAAATGACACTCTTGAGTTTAGCACTTTCTTCTGCCAATACCTTCAATCATTTCATAACTTGAATGTTAGGTACATGTTCCCTAGATCATTTACACAACTTAGTGTAATTTGTGGATTGAATTACAATACAAGCTACTTAAGTCAGTTTTGATTTTTTATATGGCTGTATGTTGCCCTTTTGCAAATAAGTTTTATAATGAGACAATAATTTCACAAAAATATAAATATGCTCTTTTTGTACACTACATGCTCTACAAGTTTCTTAATTTAAATTGTCTGTAGAACTGAAATGAGTGTCAAGCAGAAACATTTTCTGTTTGCTTTCAAAGCCATTCTTCATATAGTTTACATTATTGGTAATTGGCCAATCATGTTTAAAAGAATAATTAGCCACCATCATATTCAGAGAAGAATAATGAAGGTCATTTTTTATGATATTAAAATTACAGACATCATCATTATTATTATCAACTGCAATGGAGGATTGTTTACTATGAATTTCCTTAAAGAAAATATGCTCTGTGTAACTGCAACAATAATGCAAAACTCTTTCATGATTTGCCTATTAAGGCACATTATGGGTGATTGACATATACTGTTCTTACTGCACATTTTTATACAATGAAAACTTTTTCCTGAAAAAAGTGTTAATTTTAATGCTACACATTCCACTTTTGATTTGATAAGACAAATCCTTAACATTTCCCAGAGCCATCCATCATTCTTTCACCTCTCTCACATTTCAGATTCATGGTGGTGTGCTACACCTTGCCTAAAGATGTGTTTCCAGAATCAGTCCATGTTAAGTGACATAATGATTTCCACTTGACCCTCTCCAATTTTGTTGAAATTTTTACAGGATGTGCATACAGGTCTCACATGAAGCCACGCCACAATACAGTTTGAAAAGCAGTATGGTGGGACCACTAGCCATGCTTTTGTAAAGGCCAGTTTTTCCATATTGTGATAGGTATGAATAAATTACCAAGTTTGCTTTATCGTTGCTTATTATATAAGCAAACTCCCATGCTGAAATTTGTGATTCTGCTCGATGTTTTAGGTACAACTATCTAGATGCTGAAAATTTGTTTACTGTACAGCAAGTTTATTACAGTTTGCTATCAAAGCAGCTCATACATCTTTGTTGTGACAAATTTGGATCATATTTTTGCAGATTGTTGAAATGTTACCCCTCAAGCTACAGTTTGATTCTACGAGGTGCATTCAAGTTCTAAGGCCTCCGATTTTTTTTCTAATTAACTACTCACCCGAAATCGATGAAACTGGCGTTACTTCTTGACGTAATCACCCTGCAGACGTACACATTTTTCACAAAGCTGACGCCATGATTCCATGGCAGCGGCGAAGGCTTCTTTAGGAGTCTGTTTTGACCACTGGAAAATCGCTGAGGCAATAGCAGCACGGCTGGTGAATGTGCGGCCACGGAGAGTATCTTTCATTGTTGGAAAAAGCCAAAAGTCACTAGGAGCCACGTCAGGTGAGTAGGGAGCATGAGGAATCACTTCAAAGTTGTTATCACGAAGAAACTGTTGCGTAACGCTAGCTCGACATGCAGGTGCGTTGTCTTGGTGAAACAGCACACGCGCAGCCCTTCCCGGACGTTTTTGTTGCAGTGCAGGAAGGAATTTGTTCTTAACAAAATTTTTGTAGGATGCACCTGTTACCGTAGTGCCCTTTGGAACGCAATGGGTAAGGATTACGCCCTTGCTGTCCCAGAACATGGACACCATCATTTTTTCAGCACTGGCGGTTACCCGAAATTTTTTTGGTGGCGGTGTATCTCCGTGCTTCCATTGAGCTGACTGGCGCTTTGTTTCTGGATTGAAAAATGGCATCCACGTCTCATCCATTGTCACAACCGATGAAAAGAAAGTCCCATTCATGCTGTCGTTGCGCGTCAACATTGCTTGGCAACATGCCACACGGGCAGCCATGTGGTTGTCTGTCAGCATTTATGGCACCCACCTGGATGACACTTTTCGCATTTTCAGGTCGTCATGCAGGATTGTGTGCACAGAACCCACAGAAATGCCAACTCTGGAGGCAATCTGTTCAACAGTTATTCGGCGATCCCCCAAAACAATTCTCTCCACTTTCTCGATCATGTCGTCAGAGCGGCTTGTGCGAGCCCGAGGTTGTTTCGGTTTGTTGTCACACGATGTTCTGCCTTCATTAAACTGTCGCACCCACGAACGCACTTTCGACACATCCATAACTCCATCACCACATGTCTCCTTCAACTGTCGATGAATTTCAATTGGTTTCACACCACGCAAATTCAGAAAACGAATGATTGCACACTGTTCAAGTAAGGAAAACATCACCATTTTAAGTATTTAAAGCAGTTCTCATTCTTGCTGCTGGCGGTAAAATTCCATCTGCCGTACGGTGCTGCCATCTCTGGGACGTATTGACAATGAACGCGGCCTCATTTTAAAACAATGCGCATGTTTCTATCTCTTTCCAGTCCGGAGAAAAAAAATCGGAGGCCTTAGAACTTGAATGCACCTCGTAATTTTCACTTGACTTTGTTTTCAACTGTTAAATGTAAAAATGCTGGGAATTTCACCTGAAAATAAGTGCATGTTCTCAGAGCATGAAGAGTGTAGTGGTAAATCCCTAAATAGCACAGAAACAACCTACATGAACAGATAAACTTTTCCAAAAGTCAAATATTGAGCAAATTAATTTTTATTTTAAGAAAAACAAAGACAACTGTAACAGCTTTAACATATCTTACAGTAGTTCCAAATGTGAATAGTCAAACTCCACACGTTCTTTGCTCATAGTAGAAGTCAAAGCACATTTTTGAACTTCTGCATTACCTCTGAACTGGTTTGTCCCAAAAATGAAACAAACTTTTCTTGGTCGAAAATAATGAGCTCTTGCTAATGGTGTGAGGAACAGCCTTTTGACAATCAGACAAAATTGATGAATAATTTATAATCAACTTTAATCTTGGCTAACTCAGTAATCACTTGAGTGATCAAGACACCACTTACACATTCTTATGACACGCTGGCTGGCTGCGAACAACGAAGAAATCAACATCAGAAAGTAATTCTGTCATAAGAAACAGTCTGCAAAAATATGATCCAAGTGTGTCACTATAAGATTTATGAGCTTATTTTAGAGCAAACTGTGATAAATGTTGTGTACAGTAATCACATGTTCAGCAACTGGGCTGTTGTACCTAAAAAGTTGAGCACCATCATCAAATTTCTGTAAGGGAGTTCACTTATATCATGAGCAATGGCACAGCGAACTTGTTGATTTATTCTTATCTGTTGTGATGTGGAAAAACTGGCCTTTACAAAAGCATGGCTGGTGGTCCCACCATATTACATATCACTCAAGTTGTAATTTGGTATGTTCACGATCTGCCCCCATCTGTCCCTATTCCATGCACTGCTCCCACTTCAGCCTCTCACACATCATTTCCACCCCCAGCCTGCATAGTCCTTTTGCTCCCTCAAACATAAAAATGTATTGCACAAATCAAGCAAGCACAAGAAAAGAAAATCTCAATGGAATAAGACAGCAGTTAAAAAGAAAGAAAGAAAGAGTTTTGAGCAAACAATAATAGAAAAATTATAAAATAAGCTGAATTACACAAAATTATTCAGAAATGTATTCAAGAGTATGTAAGGATATAGAAAAAAATTCTGTAACCAAAACAATTGAAAATATCACATTTAATCAGTTACGACTACAGATGGCAAAATAACTAACAACAGTCAGAAAGTTGTACAAGAACATTTTTTAAAATGTTTGTGCAGCTCACATGATGAATCGAACATAGATAGTTAATAGCAAAAATAATGACATTCCAGAAGAAATGCCAAATGAACTGTATAATATTACAAGAGGTATGAAGCAATAAAAGTGACCAGTAGATGATGACGTTTAAATGCAAATTATTATAGCAAGAGTAAACATAACACAAAATTAACTCACAAAATTATTTACAGAATGTCTGTGGAGAAAAATAATTTTCCAAAACTATGGCATTCTTTTAATTGTTCTACATCACAATAAAGGAAACAGATAAGACACAAAGTACTAAATACCTATCAATTTCCTTCCCATAACACACCAGAGGTCCAAACAAATATCGATGGAAAGCACAGTAAGTACGAGACTAACTGTCGCAAAGAAAGAAGAGAAAATGGATAATCTGGGCAAAATAATCAGAAGAATATCCAAAAAAATACTATGCAATGTGCAGATGTGCATGGGGAGCATGTAGATGAAAACTCATGACAGAAGATTTCAAAATGAATATCAACAAGAACAAAATAAAAATTTAAGTCCCTAAAGGGAAAGATTATTAAAATGCAACACATCTACCCAGTAAACAGCTCTACAAGTGAGTAAAAAAATGCAGAAAATCAAGATTCAGTTACTGAAGAAGGCGTGGAACATGTAGCCAAAAAATATAGGGCAGAAGAAGCCCAGTAATGTATTGCTGTTTTCTTTTAATCTGTTATCTAGATACAAGAACAGACAAAATGTTGCATATCAGTTAGTGTAAATGAATATAAAATACAATATTGTATCATAATTTCAAATAATTATTTGTGGAATGTATGTGGAGCAAAATAATTTTCCACAACTATGACAATGTTTTAACTGTTCTATTTCACAAGAAAGGAGACAGACAAGACAAAATATAATATATACATATCAACCTCCAATAGATGACACAACTAAGCACTATTGTAGTTAAGAAAAAATGTAAAAAAATATTTACTAAAAAAGAAAAATAATACAAATAAGATTAAAAATCTACATACAACTGTTTGGCCATCTGGCACACAGATATATGTTTGTCCGAACCAGAAGATACACACTACTGGTCTAACACACTACACTACAATGTTATATCACAAATTTTGTCACTTAACAAAACTAGATTTCCTCATTTGTTTGGATAGTTGGCCTCTGGCACACTGAGGCACAACTCAGGATTGACAGGGTCTCAGGAATCCTTCCTGGCTGTCTCTGGAACTTATCTCCTGGCTGCCTCTGGAAGGTGTTCAGCCATGGCGTGTCTATTTTTATGATGTATGGCCTCTTCTTGCTTGTCTCTCAGCCATGTTGGCTTGCAGTTCATCAATTGATATTTTGCCTGTCAGCAAGTTCAGCTTGTGCCATAGCTCCTGACTTCTTATGATGTTGCAGGCTCGTGAATTGCCAAAGATGTTCCTATCCTGGTCTGTACATCTTCTCTACTGGTACACTCCCAGAGGACATGATCCAGGGTGCCAATTGCTCCACATTCACAAGTATATGTGGTGTGTTTTCAGTAAATAGCTATGAAATGACCCATGTCCCAATAGGTGGAATATAGCTCCCTTGATTTGAAGGACATATGACGTTCTTGATCTTTATTTTATGTTTGGGAGGAACTGGTAGGTTCTCCCTCTGTTTCTACCCTGTCCCAGGTTTCTTGCCACTCTCTATCAGTGCATGCCTTTATTTCCTTATTTGATGTGGTACCTGTGCTGATTATTTCCTTTATCTCATCATATTTGTCTTCTTGAGCCAATATTGTGCACACCTCTCCTCCTTACTGCTAGGCCCAACACTGTAAGCTGAGTTTCACCATTAATGCCTCAGCTGGTATTGTTCTGCACATTCAGGAGAAGGAGTACACTTGTCTGAGCTTGCTGAAAAACCTGTACTTTTCTGGCTCCATCAGCCCATATGCTTGACCCATAGTTCTCAATAGTGATCAGCACTGTGTTTGCACTTAGAGGCAGCTGAAAACTTCTTTGTCTTATTGTTGCTGTTTTGATCAGGAATCTAATGCTTATCTGGCAAACAATTCGTATGTGTGCAATAAACTTTTAATGTCTGTTGATGTTTAAACCTATATACTTCTTTTCTCTTCAGAGGTTGGTCATTTAGTCTGACTGCGGGGTTTCTCAATCTGGATAATGTCTATTTTGGTAATATTCTGTAGCTGATTCAGTAAAGGCTCTGTGCCTAGAAGCCAGAACTCTGGGCCACTGAGCCCACCCGGGCAGCCTTTTTTGATATTTTTCACAATTTTCTTTCCTGGGCATTCCAGTTTCACTTGCCTGCCTGTGCAGTAATCTCATAGGTTGTTATGGACACACCTGGGATAGTCCATCTGCTTCATTCTTTTGAACAGGGCAGGGCACCATAAGATATCAGATGTCCCAGCTACATCGATCATTATGCCTATAACATGCTCATCATCTGGACTGTTCACAATATGCTTTGATTTACTGCATCCTTGGTGAAGTTGCCTTTCCTGAAACCAACCATAGTGCAGGGGGCTCAGGCGAATTTCTTGTCTGTGTTCTCTCGGGTTATGGCACAGGTTTTGCTGTACTTTGGGTGGGAGATTTATCAAACAAACTGTCCTGTAAGAGTTTTGTTCTCTTGGGTCTTTACCTTCCCCCTTTTTTGGTGTAGTGATATTTGAAATATTCCAGGGCCTGGAAACATGTCCCTGCAAAAAAACATTCATTTAATATAGCTGTTAGGAACAATTTGGTCTACCAGCTAATGTAACACTTCTGCGATATCTCTATCTGGCCCACATGTGCTTTCTTCTTTAATTTCATTATTGCCAGTCTCATTCTTCCTGGGCAAAAGGACACACAATTCTACTATTAAGATGCTGCTCTAGTAATTCAGAGCGAAGATACTGATGGTATGCCGTGTCTCCCATCATCATATTGTCCAGCAGCAGTGTTCTCAGTAGGTACTGCACTGTTGTCTCCAAGTCTATCATCGTCATGCCATCGAATTATCACAATGCTAATAATACAGTGGGTGACTGAACCTTATTTGTTGCAAGTTTGTATGGAAAACCCTAAATATATGTTACCGTTTGGGCCTTACCATTTAGTCCGTGACATTTGCCTGCCATTTTTCTACTCTTGTTGGGGTAACAGTTCTTTGTGTTATTGTTTGACTGTTTGGTAGAAATTCAACCTTCTTCATTGTTCTTTTTCCCTAAGGATCTCTGGTAGTATCTTCTCACCTGCATCATTGTGCACATTAAAGACTGCAGCAAAAATGTATCTCACATATCGACTGGGTATTGTAGCTGTTTTTAACTTTTCCATGGGTGGTTGTATCTCCTGACTATTGAAAATGTTGACTAGTTATGTAAAATGTGTAGGTCCATCTTTTCTAATATGCACCATGCACTGCACTTCACATTTATCTGATGATTTGAATTATTTGTTTATATTCCATTGCCATGAGGATGCAAGTTGACTGCAAGTAAATTCTATCGAGTTGACTGTAAGTAAATTCTATGGGAGAAGTAGTTTTTATTCTGATCTTCGTCATGTAGAACTGAGCCATGCGTCATCACTAACTACTTGTACAGATGCTTGATATCAAGCACATTCTGCCTTCTCTTAGAAATGACATCAAGTATTGTTATTATTATTATTATTATTTCTTTACTTTCTCAGACGTTAAGTCTGGTTGAGAATGGAAAGTGACGCGGACCTTGATCAAGCGTCACTTCCTATTAACTGTACGGTATGTGTTATATTGCATTTAGGAACTTTCGGGTAATTGAACATGTGTCAATAATTACGGATTTCTGTAGTTGTATATATATGTTTGGATGTAGCTGTATTGCATTGATGTACTGGTGGATATTGTGTGGTATGACTCCTGTAGTTGATAGTATAATTGGTATGATGTCAACTTTATCCTGATGCCACATGTCTTTGACTTCCTCAGCCAGTTGGATGTATTTTTCAATTTTTTCTCCTGTTTTCTTTTGTATATTTGTTGTATTGGGTATGGATATTTCGATTAGTTGTGTTAATTTCTTCTTTTTATTGGTGAGTATGATGTCAGGTTTGTTATGTGGCGTTGTTTTATCTGTTATAATGGTTCTGTTCCAGTATAATTTGTATTCATCATTCTCCAGTACATTTTGTGGTGCATACTTGTATGTAGGAACTTGTTGTTTTAAAAGTTTATGTTGTAAGGCAAGCTGTTGATGTATTATTTTTGCGACATTGTCATGTCTTCTGGGGTATTCTGTATTTGCTAGTATTGTACATCCGCTTGTGATGTGATCTACTGTTTCTATTTGTTGTTTACAAAGTCTGCATTTATCTGTTGTGGTATTGGGATCTTTAATAATATGCTTGCTGTAATACCTGGTGTTTATTGTTTGATCCTGTATTGCAATCATGAATCCTTCTGTCTCACTGTATATATTGCCTTTTCTTAGCCATGTGTTGGATGCGTCTTGATCGATGTGTGGCTGTGTTAGATGATACGGGTGCTTGCCATGAAGTGTTTTCTTTTTCCAATTTACTTTCTTCGTATCTGTTGATGTTATGTGGTCTAAAGGGTTGTAGAGGTGGTTATGAAATTGTAGTGGTGTAGCCGATGTATTTATATGAGTGATTGCTTTGTGTATTTTGCTAGTTTCTGCTCGTTCTATAAAGAATTTTCTTAAATTGTCTACCTGTCCATAATGTAGGTTTTTTATATCGATAAATCCCCTTCCTCCTTCCTTTCTGCTTAATGTGAATCTTTCTGTTGCTGAATGTATGTGATGTATTCTATATTTGTGGCATTGTGAGCGTGTAAGTGTATTGAGTGCTTCTAGGTCTGTGTTACTCCATTTCACTACTCCAAATGAGTAGGTCAATATTGGTATGGCATAAGTATTTATAGCTTTTGTCTTGTTTCTTGCTGTCAATTCTGTTTTCAGTATTTTTGTTAGTCTTTGTCTATATTTTTCTTTTAGTTCTTCTTTAATATTTGTATTATCTATTCCTATTTTTTGTCTGTATCCTAGATATTTATAGGCATCCGTTTTTTCCATCGCTTCTATGCAGTCGCTGTGGTTATCCAATATGTAATCTTCTTGTTTAGTGTGTTTTCCCTTGACTATGCTATTTTTCTTACATTTGTCTGTTCCAAAAGCCATACTTATATCATTGCTGAATACTTCTGTTATCTTTAGTAATTGGTTGAGTTGTTGATTTGTTGCTGCCAGTAGTTTTAGATCATCCATGTATAGCAAATGTGTGATTTTGTGTGGGTATGTTCCAGTAATATTGTATCCATAATCTGTATTATTTAGCATGTTGGATAGTGGGTTCAGAGCAAGGCAGAACCAGAAAGGACTTAATGAGTCTCCTTGGTATATTCCACGCTTAATCTGTATTGGCTGTGATGTGATATTATTTGAATTTGTTTGGATATTAAGTGTGGTTTTCCAATTTTTCATTACTATGTTTAGGAACTGTATCAATTTAGGATCTATTTTGTATATTTCCAATATTTGTAGTAACCATGAGTGGGGTACACTATCAAAAGCTTTTTGGTAATCAATGTATGCGTAGTGTAGCGACCTTTGTTTAGTTTTAGCTTGATATGTCACCTCTGCATCTATTTATCAGTTGCTCTTTACATCCTCGTGCTCCTTTGCAACAGCCTTTTTGTTCTTCATTTATAATTTTGTTCTGTGTTGTATGTGTCATTATTATTATTATTATTATTATTATTATTATTATTAGGGAGGAGTAGTAGAGTTTTTGGAAGTGGCTAAGAAGAGAGGAAAACAAGGAATTGACATTGTGTCTGCCTATAAAGAAGAAAGAGACAAACATATTCTCAAATTCAGAACATGTCAAAAACATGAGTGTGACAGCGCGAAATACATTATAGCAGTGGAGTGTGATAGCATGCAACATAGAGGGAGATTATGAAAAAACACAGATCTCTGGAGAACCTTCAGAAGACAACAGCAATTACAAAGAGAATGTAATCAGTGATGAACATGACATGAGATTTAAAGCAGGTCCATGAGATGACAGTAAATTATATGCTGGAGGTAAATCCAAAAGACAGAGCACAGTTAATTACACAGAAGAGAACATATCTTGTGCCTTGATCAATGTGCAGACTACTTAGCAGACACCAAATGTTATAATTGCCATGACTATGGGTAAATTGCTAGTTCTAAGAACTGCATCTTATCTGTAGTTCCCTCCAAGTTCTGTTCATATACTGACTCAATTAATTCACTTTCTGGCTTGGTGACTGGGCCATCATATACTATCACCTTCAGCCTCTGTTTCCTAGGTGATCATACAGCTAACATTGACTGGGTATAACCATGAAAATATGAGTCATCATCATCATCTACAGCTTCCAGCCACTGGCTGGATCTGCTTGAAACATAAGTTTCTCCATCTTTTCCTGTCCTCTTGCCACATTTCTCTTTGCACTCTGTCTCAAAATCTTCTCCACTCTGTCTCAGTCTTCTCCTCTCTTCCACTCTGTCTCAGTCTTCTCCTCTCTTCCACTCTGTCTCAGTCTTCTCCTCTCTTCTTCACACATTCTCTCAAAACAAGGATCCAGTACTCTCTTGCTATTCCTCTTGGTCCCTTGCCTCCCAATTGTCATTTCCCTGTATTGGTAACCTTCAAACTCCCATTCTGTTAACATATCTGAATAATTACGCATTTTTGGCAGAATATCAGTCACTGACCAAGTAAACAAAATGTAAGGATCATGATTAGACAATATTGCCTACCAAAGCAATACAAGAATGCTTAATGAATTAATTGGAAGGAAATAGACAGGAAAGCAATATTTCAATCAACTACATACAGATGGTATGGGGGCAACTGTATTTGATCATCAATTGTTGTACAAAGGTCAAGAGAAGTTTGTGGGCAATAGTAGTACACAGATGCTGACATAACTGGGGAAAATACCAACGAAGTCCAATCAGATGGAATGAGGTGAATAGTAAAAGCTGGCAGCAATTCAAACAATACAAGATGGATAAGTCATACGAGACAATTCATGGACGTAAAATATTATTTTGAGTATAGAAGACGCACCAAAATAATGTAATGGTATGATGAATGACTAAGCATAAACCATTAAATGGAGGGTTCGCGTGGTGCAGAAGCATTTAAAAACATTGCACTATCAATAACTTAAAATAATTATGTAGTGGACAGAGATGAGTAAAGTGTGTTGTATATGCCAAAACTTAATAAATAACCACAGAAATAAAGAGGCACAATACTACAGAATTGTAGCAGTGAGCAGTGAGAATTATCGGGATATTTGACAGCAATGAGGGGGAGGGGGAGGGGTAGGAGGATGGGGGAGGGGGGGGGGGCAGGCAGGCTGGCAGCAGCAAAGGAAATAATTTGTCTGGACACAAAGAATGGAATATAGTGAGTAGGAGAACTCTTATTTCTATTCAACATCATGTCCAGCACTTATTGTACATTTGTAGATCACAGTTAGAGATACAGCTTCACACACTAAATGGTGCAAAAGGAATGGTGGCAGTAAGTTTACATATAGCACTATGAAATACTGACTGTATACAATCCAAAAGTTGTTGCACCAGATGGTATCAGCTATGTGGCACCAACTGACCAGACATTATCAAATAAGATGGTTACCCCAACCATGATGTTTGAATGTGAAGAAGCAGATGTATACTTCCAACTGAGCTACTGGTCATTAGCATATAATCATAATGTTATATTAAACAAGAATTATAATTATTCACAAAACAGAATGTGCAAACAAGTGGAAGACATACAGTCAGATTTCTTTTATTTTATATTTATTACTTTTGTATTCTAAGAAAAATACTGAGCCCAGCTGTTACATGTGAAACTCATAATAGTTCTCCTAAGTAAAACAGTAACAAATATGAAGCTTCTTTGAATACTAAAGTTCTTACTATATATGGTTTATTGTATGAGATGGTATACCATTGCCTTCCTCTCACCTGAGAACTAGGTCACCCATTCGGTCAACTTACCATTTCCTCTTAGATGGAGTACTTACAGAGAGGAAAGTCACATTAAATGGCAGAAAAAATCCTAGGATACAATGGGTATAAAACACTGAACCTTTCAATCTGTAATATTACATTTACATTCATAGTAACGAAGCTAAGTCACTGCATCTCCCATCAAAACACTACAGACTGAACATTTCTGCCAAATGTGCAGTGATAGTAATAAAATCTAATTTTTTAGGCATTAAGTGGATTCCTATTCACAGTAATTAATTTCTTCCACTCTTAGTATTTTAGCACAAGGTCATGTGGTTTGTGGTTTCACTGTACTAGAAAAATAATTTTTAAATTCAAAAGTTCTTACAAGGAATATTAACACTTCCAGGAAGTTCTCCAGTTTCTTGTAGCTCACGAGGCTCCCGAACATCAACCAAATAAAGTTCTTTTCTGGCTATTAAATTTACAAGGTCATCATAAGAGAGTGCTTTGTCTGCACTGATCTTTACAGGTGTTTTCTGAGTATCTTGGCACCATGCTGATGTACTAAAGCTGAAACAAAAAGAGAGGTAGTATGTGTTATTTATTTCAATTTCAATGACAGCATAAGAGTCTACCATTTCACCTCTCCCTCCTCTACAGGCCTTAACTTCTAATGGTGTTGGGGCTGCTATTTTATTAGGTACATACTGTACAGACTTTGTGAATGATAATTGGTGAAGTACTCCCAAAGTGTGTTCTAATGAGGAACAAATAACAAAAACACTGTGGTCACAGCTTTCTGTTTGGAACTAGCAACCAAGTGTACTGTCTGTAGAGCACAATGACTGAGATGAACTTTTATTTTAACCTCCAGGATAAATACTGTAAGTCAGATAAATGAAACTGTTTAATTTTAAACTGAATATGTTAATTTGCGAATATATGAAGGGAAAACAAACAGTTCGATGTTCTCGTGACAATGAAGTCATTATTGATGGAGTATAAATTCAGATTGGAGGAGGATGTGGATGGCAATAACAGTGCTCTAATGAAATTACCGGAATTCGGAATTCACATCAAGTGATTTATGGGAACTACAGAAAATCTACATCGGGATCGGTGCATAAGGATTTCAGCCACATTCCTTACAAATACGGCAACCTTACCGGAGCCAACTGAGGAGCTACTCGACCGAATATTAGCGGCTCCGGTCAAAGAAAACCATCGTAATGACCGGGTGAGCAGTATGCTGACCACATGCCCCTCCTATCCGCATACTCATCTGAGGATGACACGGCGGTTAGATGGTCCTGATAGGCCACTTATGGCCTGATCACAGAGTGCTTTTCTTACAAATGTGCCACCTTGCTCAGTGTTGCTTAAACATTATAAAAAAAATTACTCTATAAATGATTAACACCAGCACTGATTATACTTTGATACCTAGTGGCAAGACTAAACCTAAAGCAACTAAAATTACACTGATCAGTTACATACTATTGATAATTTTTTAACTGATGCCCAACAAATTAGAAGTGAAACGAAAATTGATGGTAAGTAAAAACTTATCAAATACCTAACAAAAAGGGAAAGAAGGTTCAGGACTAACAAAACATGAACAAGGATTTCTTCCTTTATTATTGGCAGCGCTACCATATAAAGCAAATATTGGTTTATTAGCTAGTGGAGCAGCTGGAATTGTAAAAGCGGTAATGGACAAGAAAAAGATGATGCAGAATTAGAAGAGCAAAAAAGGCTGTACCAATGAAGAAGAAAGCTGGTGCTGGAATACGAGAAAAATAGCAAAAAATAATCCATATGTATCGTAATGCATTAAGTAATTCTGACACACAAAAACATGCTAAACATTTAAAAATCAAATACCGGTACTCGCATGGTGTTTTTATGCTTGATGAATTACCTATACATCCTAGAGAATATGAAAATCTGGAAAAGTTAATTTACACACAGCTGATTCAGCTGGCTATCACTGGATCTGCTATTGTAAGAATAAAGATAAAAAAAATGTGTTTGATTCATTTAGAGGAAATATTCCTTAAGTAGTAGTTATTTATCTTGGCTCAAGTGAGTTGCACTATAATAGACAATGAATACAAAATTTTAATGAAGTATTTTGTGGCTATTTGTGTATATTTGTTTTAAAACTTGTCAGATAATTATAAGTTTAACAGTATTTTGAATCTAGTAAATGGACATTTTTGGAACTAAAGAGTGGTCTAAAAGCAGCTGCAAGTTCAATGAGCAAATAAAATTTGAAAGAGTCAAAACAGAACTGGAATCAAAAACCAAAGGTCTTCAGTCAATTACTAAAAAAGAAATAAATTCAAGAACAAAAAATTTAATTTAACATCATTAGTAGATGAAAATTAGAGAATGTAATTAAGCAACTGAATTAACTTTTTTAAAGCATCTAAAAGTTATATTGATTTTAAAGGTAGAAGACGGGTAGATATAAAAAAAATCCTGTAAACGGTTATGACACAGTTACCAAACAATATTTATTAAATGAGTTTGCGTCAGTTGATGCAGTCTTTTTGTCAGCTATCACTGAGTCTGCAACTAAACAATGTTGCTACAGAAGCCGAATACGAAAATGTTCTGACACAATTCAGCGAAGGAAATAGGATTTATGATAGTGCTATAGAAGATTATCATAAAAATAAACATAATGTCAATACAACTGTTAAATATGCTTTTGACAGATGCAGTGTGCTGGAAAGAAAGCTATATGATAAGCAAATAATTAAATTTACTTTATGAATGGCGGTGAACAAAAAAAAAAAGCATAAAATTGAGTATGTATTTCATGAAAAGTGTTGGCTAATCTGTGTGAAATAACTACTCTTAATCAATAATAAAAATATTGCATAAATAAAAACATCCTAACTGTAGAAAAGTTTCAGTAGATGCAAAAATAATTTTATCTGGTGAAATTTAATCTTACATTAATGAATAACCTTAATCACCTTTCGAATGATGGTGTCTAAAATGTATAAAATTTACTGATACACATCATCCAAAAGAACAACAACAACAACAAATGCAAGACATAGAATTGAAGGAACTTGTACATGTAAAACTAAAAAGTAGTTAAAAAGTAGTTAAAAAAATTGTAGGTGAAGGTGTGAGGAAATCTCTCACTCCTAATATTTGTGAAGGAATTATTAATGAATTACATATGACAAAAAAATTTAATATATATATGGTTATAATAGAGGGAAACATTCCACGTAGGAAAAATATATCTAAAAACAAAGATGATGTGACTTACCAAATGAAAGTGCTGGCAGGTCGACAGACACACAAACATACACACAAAATTCAAGCTTTCGCAACAAACTGTTGCCTCATCAGGAAAGAGGGAAGGAGAGGGAAAGACGAAAGGATGTGGGTTTTAAGGGAGAGGGTAAGGAGTCATTCCAATCCCAGGAGTGGAAAGACTTACCTTAGGGGGAAAAAAGGACGGGTATACACTCGCGCACACACACACACACACACATATCCATCCACACATATACAGACACAAGCAGACATATTTAAAGACAAAGAGTTTGGGCAGAGATGTCAGTCGAGGCAGAAGTGCAGAGGCAAAGATGTTGTTGAATGACAGGTGAGGTATGAGCGGCGGCAACTTGAAATTAGCGGAGATTGAGGCCTGGTGGATAACGGGAAGAAAGGATATATGGAAGAGCAAGTTCCCATCTCCGGAGTTCGGATAGGTTGGTGTTAGTTGGAAGTATCCAGATAACCCGGACGGTGTACCACTGTGCCAAGATGTGCTGGCCGTGCACCAAGGCATGTTTAGCCACAGGGTGATCCTCATTACCAACAAACACTGTCTGCCTGTGTCCATTCATGCGAATGGACAGTTTGTTGCTGGTCATTACCACATAGAATGCGTCACAGTTTAGGCAGGTCAGTTGGTAGATCACGTGGGTGCTTTCACACGTGGCTCTGCCTTTGATCGTGTACACCTTCCGGGTTACAGGACTGGAGTAAGTGGTGGTGGGAGGGTGCATGGGACAGGTTTTACACCGGGGGCGGTTACAAGGGTAGGAGCCAGAGGGTAGGGAAGGTGGTTTGGGGATTTCATAGGGATGAACTAAGAGGTTACGAAGGTTAGGTGGACGGCGGAAAGACACTCTTGGTGGAGTGGGGAGGATTTCATGAAGGATGGATCTCATTTCAGGGCAGGATTTGAGGAAGTCGTATCCCTGCTGGAGAGCCACATTCAGAATCTGATCCAGTCCCGGAAAGTGCCCCACTTGTAACAGGATATGTGTGTGCGAGTGTATACCCGTCCTTTTTTCCCCCCTAAGGTAAGACTTTCCGCTCCCGGGATTGGAATGACTCCTTACCCTCTCCCTTAAAACCCACATCCTTTCGTCTTTCCCTCTCCTTCCCTCTTTCCTGATGAAGCAACCGTTGGTTGTGAAAGCTTGAATTTTGTGTGTATGTTTGTGTGTCTATCAACCTGCCAGCGCTTTCGTTTGGTAAGTCACATTATCTTTGTATATATATAATAGAGGGAAACATTCCACGTAGGAAAAATATATCTAAAAACAAAGATGATGTGACTTACCAAATGAAAGTGCTGGCAGGTCGACAGACGCACAAACAAACACAAACATACACACAAAATTCTAGCTTTCGCAAGCAACGGTTGCTTCGTCAGGAAAGAGGGAAGGAGATGGAAAGATGAGAGGATGTGGGTTTTAAGGGAGAGGGTAAGGAGTCATTCCAATCCCGGGAGCGGAAAGACTTACCTTGGGGAAAAAAAGGACAGGTATAAACTCGCGCGCACACACACACATATCCATCCACACATACCTAATGAAAATGAAAAATAAAAATATATGGGGAGAGATAAAGGTGAACTAGAAAGCAACTGGAGATCTGGTATGAAAAAGGGCGAAAAAGTGTTGGTTAAGTGGATCTTGTGGTGAACTTGGGTTGGTAGACAACGATGTGCATAAAGGTTAGGTGGTTGTGTTGCCGCTAAAACACGTTAAAGGACGGAGAAATTCGGGAAAATTTCGAAAAAACTACGTGTAAATGTATTAAAAGGAGTGGTGTTGTGGTGAAAGATTACGAAAATGGGGCTAACAATTGTCTGACGAAGAAACAATGACGTTAAAACCTGTGGGGAGCGGCTAAAAATGATCAGTGATGTGCGAAAAACGGAAGTGGAAATAAAGCGAAAGTTATTAGAACCAGCCGAAATGGTTGTTTAATACGTTAAAGCAACTTTTTTTGAACTAGAAATGGTGGATTTTATAGCAGCGGTAGTGTTGAAAGCGGAAATAAATTTTTTTGGTTATGGTTTGGAAGTGGGTTATGTATTATTGAGTATATATAGGCGGGATAAAATTGTATAGTAGATTACGGTAAAAAGGGGAAGGTGAATACAAAGTGAGACTACTGGTAAATACAGAAAGAGAAAATAAGATGACAGGAAAGATTTCGAAATGCAACAGTGACAATAACAAACGTAATTGTTGGGTTCAAATTACTGATATCAATATAATAGAGGGAAACATTCCACGTGGGAAAAATATATCTAAAAACAAAGATGATGTGACTTACCGAATGAAAGCGCTGGCAGGTCGATAGACACACAACCAAACACAAACACACACACAAAATTCAAGCTTTCGCAACAAACTGTTGCCTCATCAGGAAAGAGGGAAGGAGAGGGAAAGACGAAAGGATGTGGGTTTTAAGGGAGAGGGTAAGGAGTCATTCCAATCCCGGGAGCGGAAAGACTTACCTTAGGGGGAAAAAAGGACGGGTATACACTCGCACACACACACATATCCACCCACACATATACAGACACAAGCAGACATATTTAAAGACTGCTTGTGAGATGTGTGTGTGTGTGTGTGTGTGTGTGTGTGTGTGTGCGCGCGCGTGTATACCCGTCCTTTTTTTCCCCCTAAGGTAAGTCTTTCCGCTCCCGGGATTGGAATGACTCCTTACCCTCTCCCTTAAAACCCACATCCTTTCGTCTTTCCCTCTCCTTCCCTCTTTCCTGACGAAGCAACCGTTGGTTGCGAAAGCTTGAATTTTGTGTGTTTGTTTGTGTGTCTATCGACCTGCCAGCGCTTTCGTTTGGTAAGTCACATCATCTTTGTTTTTAGATATATTTTTCCCACGTGGAATGTTTCCCTCTATATATATATATATATATATATATATATATATATATATATATATATATATATATGTGTGTGTGTGTGTGTGTGTGATTTATGGTAAGGTGATCTAGTAGAAATGGATCCTAATAAATTGACAGGAATTTCAAAAACAAATAAAGGGTATAAATATTTATTAAATGTAAAGGATATTTTTTTCAAAATATGCTTTGACTATTCCAGTTATAGATAATACTGTCAAAAATGTAGTTGATGTTTTTGAAAAAATATTTAGAGAGAGAACTTTAAGAAATTTACAAACAGATAACGATAAAGAATTCTACAATAAAGATTTAATAGAATGCATGAAGAGAAGTTGTTGATAAAATATGACTTACAAGGAAATTATAAATGGACTAAATTATTTGAAAAAGTGATTGATGACAACAATATAAAACATGCAACAATAAAAATAAAGCCAATAGAAGTTAACGACAAAAATTATAAATCAGTTGTCATTGTATCTAATACTAAATTTATTGAAAGAAATTTTTTGAAAAAGTATATTTAATCAATTGCTTAATAGGAATTTTTGAAATTGAAGATGTTATTCATTCTAACCCTACCACAAATAAATTATAGGTATTGGATAGAGAAAAACTATATGGAAATTTTTTTGACTGTGAACTACAGAAGACCAAATATCCAGATGTACTAAACTAACTAAACTCTGTCTGGACAGGCCATGAAGGCCCAACGGTACTGACTGGCCGCCGTGTCATCCTCAGCCCAGAGGCGTTACTGGATGCGGCTATGGAGGGCCATGTGGTCAGCACACCGTATGTCAGTTTAAGGGACCGGAGCTGCTACTTCTCAATCAAGTAGCTTCTCAGTTTGCCTCACAAGGGCTGAGTGCACCCCGCTTGCCAACAGCGCTAGCCCAGCCCGACAGTGCTTAACTTCGGTGATCTGACGGGAACCGGTGTTACCACTGTGGCAAGGCAATTGGCCATTCAGATGTACATCTAATTGAAAAAGTTTTAAGAAAAAAAGGAGGTAACATATATGTTAAATGGATGGGTTTTGATAACTCACACAATAGTTGGGTGAGGAATAATAATGACATTTTACAAATTGTTTGGCATTTTCTTTTTTAGGTTTGAGAATTAGTGAATATATACCAGATTCATTCATAAATACAGTATGTGGTTGTTTTTTTAAAGTGGGTACCGATTTGGCCACTCCTATATCATTATACATTTTTCTATGTTTTCTCTCTTACATAATTTCTTATGGCTCTGTGTGGATTTCTGTATTCTAAAATTTTGGCTACATCTTTTACTTTAAACCATGGAATATTTTCATTATCATGTAACATAAATGTTTCTGTATTATTACATTTTACTTTATTGTTTTTAATATAAAAAACTATTTTCCATCTTTTCTATTTTATTTTTCAAAATAAAAAATCAATTAATCTATACTCATTAAGGGCAAATATCGTATTACGTTTTATTATTGGTGTATCACTATATATTTTATGATGTATTTCTCTAGTATGGTTCTTTTTTCATTATAAGTTAGACCCGGCAAATTACGAGGTCTTGATATTTTTTTACTTTATTATTTTTTTATATTTTTCATTAATACTTAGGAGTGATCATTCACCAGCTTGAAGGCAGTAGCGATTCACTACTACCCATATCTTCCAAATTTCTTGTATATAAAACTGATTCATTCATTTTCCAGTGGTTTGCTCACAAAGCGAAAAAGAATATAATTCCCCTAAGCCAGTGGCTGGGTTAGTAGGAAAGGAAGAGGGATGAAGGAAAATGATAGTGAGGTTTAGGAAATGTGATACGGGAAGGTCATCCAGAACCCCAGGTCTGGGGAGACTTACTGGATGGAATAAAAAGGAGAGAGAGATTGTTTTGTCTGTACTCGATGAGATCTGAAAACCTTGCAACTTAAAGGTGGATGATACGATATTAAACAAGACAGAGATTACTGAGTAAACATTGTGAAAGAGTCAATATGAGCAGAAAGCTAAGTGCATAAAATGTGGCACACAGGTGAACAATGTGGGGAAAAATAGACTGGTTGGAAAATTAAAAATACAGAAAAATAAATGGCATTGAAAGAAAGGATAGTTACTGAAAAGCAATGCTTACACCTCAGAAATAAATATAAATCTAGGCCAAGTGGGTGGCGAGAACAGAACACATGTTGTAAATCTAGTTCTCACATGTGGAGTTCTGAGAAATTGGTGCTAGGAGGGATAATCCAGATGGCATGTGCAATGAAACAGGCATCCAGGTCATGACCTTCATGTTGCAGACTGTGCTCTGCAAAATTTAATTGTGTGTCACCAGTTCACACCCTCTCAATATGGCCATTCATCCTAACTGATAACCTGATAGAAGTCATACCAAAACTGAAGGCAAAACAGTATTCACCTGCCAGATGGTACATGACGTGTCATTTCAGAGGAGGCTCTTCCTTTGATAGTATATATTTTGGCAGTTAAAAAAGCTGCTTTGGGAGGAGGGTGCATGCTGATCCCTCCAAAAAACAACTTAGGAGTACACCTTTTGTCATTCAGTTCTGTTCTGGTCTTGAATGTATTAACCAGCTACGTTAACAGGCTATAACTTACTAGAGTTATACCATGAAATAAGGCCCATTCTGTCAGATATTTTGCCCACCCCACCAAGAGTAGCTTTGTTCTCTGCCATCCAAACCACAACATCCTGGTCAAACCCAATGCTTCTTTTGCACCCATCCTTTTAACTTCCAAAATATACACTATCGAAGGAAGAATCACCTGTGAAATGACGTATCATGTACCAACTATCATATAAACACTGTTTAGCCTTTGATATTGGGGTGACTACTATCAAGTTTTCAGTTAGGATGAATGGGCATAGACAGAGGGAGAGAATTGGTAACACACAATATCCTGTTGCAGAGTACAGTCTACAACATGACAGTCATGACCTCGGTACCACTTTCACCACAAGTGCTATCTGGATCCTCCCTCCCGGCACCAGTTTCTCAGAACTCCACATATGGTAACCGGCTTTAAAACATGTTGCTTTGTTCTTACTGCCCACCTGGCTTCAATTTATGTTAATGTCTGTGGTATCAGCATTTCTTTTTGATAACTATTACTTTCTTTCACTCCCTTTTATTTCTGTATATTTTTAATTTTCCAACTTGTCTATTTTCCTCCACAACACTCACCTACTCACCATCGAGCAACTGACTGCCCAGATGAACCAAGGGGCTACCAACAGTGTCTCCTCAATGACTGTTCTGGGACACTGCTGTGTTTTGGCCTCCGCAGCAGGTGCCAGGTTTTATGCACTTAGCTTTCTGCTCTTACTGATTCTTTCACAAAGTTTTTTCAGTAACATCTGTCTTGTTTATTATCTTACTTTCCACCTTTAAAGTCCTCAGATTTTCAAATTTCATCCAGTGTGGGCAACACAATCTGTCTCTCCTCCTCATCCCATCCAGTAAGTCTTCCCTGGTCCAGGGTGACATTTCCATAACTCTGCCCATTTCCTAAACCTCATCATTCCTTTTCCTTCATCCCTCTTTCTTACTCTTCAATCCTTCTGCCAGAAGATAGAGACACTGACTCCAAAACCTTGCAAGTTTCCACATCTTTTATGTGTTTTCTCGTGCCACTGTTTGATAAATAGATTTTTAATTTACCCATATTATACGTACCATAGTATGCATCACTCATGCATTAAAAGCTGATCATCTTATGCAAATACATGAGTAATGTAAATACCAGTATAGCAGTTGTACCATGCAATTATTTATTCTGAGTATATCACTATAACAAGTGCATAGTCCAGTCAAACAATGTGAGCACTGCCTAAGTTCAACATCAATGTGTAATAACCACTAACAGATGGCAGGCGGCAGCATTAGCGGTGGAGGGCATAAAAAGCATGTAGGAGGAAAGTGATAAAAGTGCAGTTGTTGTTGTTGTTGTTGTTGTAATGAGGAAAAGGAGCAATTTACCTCATGTGCAAAACGACATGATCAATGGCTTCCAGGCCAAGGCTGGAAACATTTCTGAAATGGCTAAGTTTGTAAACTGTTTGCATACTGCCATAGTTAAAGTATACTGTGCATGGCAAAATGGCACTATCCAAAACTGGCGCTCAGGGAACTGGTGCACCATGAGCCATAGATGACAGGAATGAATGACAGCTGCGGAGATGTGTGCAGACGAATACAGGAGCAACTGTTGAACAACTGATTGCCCAAATGAACCAAGGGGCTACCAACAGTGTCTCCTCAATAACTGTACAGAGACCACTGTTTCGTATGTGTCTCCGCAGCACCTGCCTGGTTCATATTGGATGCTGTTAATTGGCTGCTGCCAAGACTATGTCTCGATGTCCACTGAATGGTGACAGGTTGCTTCTTCAGATGAATCACATTTTATATTCTGTAACTGGATAGATAAACGCACACATAAAAGAAGGTTATAATTAGGCAAGGTTTTGGAGACACTGGCTCCTTCTTCAGGCAGAAGGGTTGAAGGGAAAGAAAGAGGGGTGAAGGAAAAGGAATGGAGATGTCTAGCAAAAGGGGTACTTTTTGGAAAAGTCATGCAGAACCCCATTTCAGGGGAGACTTACACTGGACGGGATGAGAAGGAAAGACTGGGTGCTGGGGAGTCCCTAATAATCAGTCTTTCCTTCTCATCCCATCCAGTAAGGCCTCCCGGATCCAGGGTTCTGCAAGACTGTTCTGAAATCTAACCCTTTTCCTAGACCCCTCCAGTCCTTTTCCTTTACCCCCTCATCCTTCCTCCTCAAAGCTTCTGCCTGGCTCCAAAAGCTTGCCTAATTATAACACCCTTCTATGTATGTGTTCTGTCGACGCTTGGTAAGTAGATTTTTTATCTATCCAACTACATTATATTGTCAAAAATTGACTGATTTCGTTGCTACATTTTATATTCTGTCTGACAGAAAGCAAACACCCTACAACAATCGTCAAAAGGCCCGAGGAATGTTTTCGTTGCAGTTCCTGGGTAATCTCATCATTCTGAAAGACAGAATGGACCAACACAAACAAGCAACTGATCTTGGAAAACATGTGCACCCATACGTGCAGTTTGTTTCTCCTCAGCATGATGGCATCTACCATGACGATGTAAAGTGTCACATAGCTCACAAGTATGTGTGTGGTTCAAAGAGCACCAGGATGAGTAGACTGTAAACATAGTTACCACTCTCCCTAGGTTTGAACCTAGTCTAGAGCCTGCGGGACAACTCTGATTTGGGTGTTAGAGCCTTGGATGCTCAACCGAGAAACTTGCCACTCGAGTTGGCTTGGGTCCACATCCATGTCAGTAGTTTCCAGAACCTCAACGACTCTCTTTCTGCTGCAGCAGCCCACACAACAAAAGGTAATTATTCATGCTTTTGGCAGGTGGTCAAAATCATGTAGCTGGACAGTATATTATTGCACACAGTGTGTCTCCTCAGTAATGCCTATTTTACTGGTGATGTAAATTACTTTTCTGCATAAGATGTTCTGCTTTTGATAAAGTCACCCCATTTGTGGAACCCAGCAAGAAAGATGGTTTGGCATCAGAACTGGAATAAATATCCTCAATTCATCTTTTAAAAATGTTAACATTTATCTGTATGTTCTGTCAAACGCAAATACTCTCAGCTTAGTCCATGTCAAACACATCAATTTTTATTACTTCCTGATATTCTAGGCTTCTCTGATTGTTTTGAAAAAATATTGGACAATAGAGCTGACGAATACTGCTCACAACTTTTGAATCAGCTCAGGCAACTGATTTCAATATTTGAGTATAAATAATTAGTCTTGCCATGGCCTCAGGAATGTGCATTTGGGTGTATGTGTGGTTGCGTGTGTGAAGGTGTATACTTTTGCTAGAAAAAGAGCTAGTGCTCGAGAGTTAGTGTGAAGGCTTTTCTGTTATGTGTTTCTGTGTTCCAAGTATCAATCTGCTATGGATGAGTTGTTGCCTTTCTCTTATTTTACGTTTTTATATCCAGGAGTTTCTTAGAAGTTTATATTGCAAGGAATAGCCAACAGTTAAATAGTATGGAATTTTTGTTACAACTTTTGTATTACTGTTAGATGCCAGTTTCCCAATATTGTGTTTTGTAATGTGAAAATCTTTCCCAAATGTGTACTAATTCATTTGGGTAATTAATAGCAACATTAAATTAGTCATCACTGAAGGTGATTTTTAAAATAAATGGTCTCAGAATCCATTGTTAAGTCATGTTTGGTGTACAGGTTAGATAAATCAGTTTTCTGCTTACAAGAGGCACATTCTCATAACCAGTGATTTTGCTGAAAATTACTCATTTGTGATTGACATGAAGTTTAATCCCACCCTAGACCACCAGCCAAACCATAACGTAACTGTCTGTTGTGTACAACATTGAAAATTACAACAATCTCAGACATCTGGATTATGTTTTCATTGTTGGCTGTTTAGGGCACAATAAAGTGCTTTTAAATGTTTTCCATCCAAAGGTGATTCAATATTAAATGAAAAACTGGCTCAAACACAAAAGATACCCCCCTTTTCTGGTGGTACTACATAGAAACAGAAAACAGATTAGCAACATGTGCCCTCATAAGATTTAATACACTACTCATGCAGAATAGCATCACTTTGCCACAGCACACAGAAAAAGAGCTCAGTACTAACATGGGACTACTGGCAAAATACTTGGTACTAAGTCAAGTTTATTAAGGACAATTTAAAATCGAACTGTGACACCCATACAACTTTATGATTTTGTTCAAGATACCATTCCTGGCATACACTTTGAATTTTGTACACTAGTGAACAACACTCTATATGAAGTAACATTAGTGCCATCATCTAGTAATTCATAAACTACACTCTCTCATTCAAGTATCCAGATTTCATACTGCATTTAAGCCATCCTCTTCGAGTGGTAAATCAAGTATTCAAACCATTTCCAAACTGCAATCTTCCTCAGAATATCTGAGCATTTTCAGGCCAGATTCATTGTAATTGCCTTAAAATATAATGCTAGTTCTAAAATTTAGTGCCATGTTATTCGTATTCTTGAATGGCAACAACAATCTAAGATGAGTGTTATTCATCCAGCCCACAAGGATAGTTGCATGCATTAGAAAGCCGCATCTGAGATTTGGGAACAAGCACAGGCCCCACATCGAACCCACATAGAGATTAACGACAAGACCCTGTGTACCAGATACCTTGGATATGGTTTTTAAGCTGTTGGCCACATCTGACTAGGTGAACACTGGGCTAGTACCCATGTCCTGCCCTCACTTACATGATTTGCAAATATTTCAGAAACTTTCCTACACTTTCGCATAGGATAACACTAGCAGCACAAACAGATGGGGTACACAAAATCTGCCATGAGGGGAAAGGGGTGGTGACAGGAAGGGCATCTACCCAACCTCTACCACTAACAGTTCCACATCCAGATTAACATGTCGACCCTGTGCAGTTAGGGTATAAAGCCAAGGAAAAGTAGAAGAAAAAAGTTTTATTTATCCAAAAGAGTCTGATGCTTTAGTTTTTATTCTTATTCAAATTTCGAAATCCTAGACGCTCCTGCTGATTATGTCACAAGAATGGTTGAGCCCAGGATATTTCCTAGAAGAATCTACACATGACTTTGGACGAGATGCATGATTTGAGTTTATGGGTATGCAAAGGCAAGGTTATCAGGGCCCTTATAGTCATTAAAACAAACTTCCGCTGGAACACAGCCTAGTAAATTATGGTGCACTGTGAGCTGTACACTGCAAGCACCAAACATTGGAACATTGCCGGAGCAAGAAGCCTTGCATCAGAGGACAGTGTGCTATGTGAAGACGAGTGGGGGGGGGGGGGGGGGGGGCTCATTCCATCTTCGTGGCTGGAAGAAAGTATGCCACAGCTGCATAGTGGGCTTTATGTGACACTGCTTATTATGTCACTTCCAGACACTCATCTTTCCCTTGGTGCATGACTCTGTAGCTCAACAATGAGTTGATAGCATGCAGGGGGATGTAACGCTGAAATAACTGAGAAACACGACACACCTCCTTGGCTGCTACATCTGCCCTTTTATTCCCCACGTATACATGTGCCCTGGTACCCAGTAGAAAGTCAACTCCTTCCTCAAACCTTGTAATTAGAGGAAGGTGTCGTGGATATTCTGAACTAGTTTATCTGCTGGGTACAAGTTTGGTAGAGAGTGAAGGGCACTCAAAGAATCAGAACAGACATAGAATTTAGTACTTGTATAACATCTCATCTGCTCCAGTACACATATAAATCTGCATCTGCAAGGTAGTCGGATCTTTAGGACATGATCAACCCTGTATTTAGGGTTGTACATGCTCCGCAGCAAGTATATCCAGCACATGCTGCATGCGGAGCCCAAACGGTATTGTTGCTCTAGGATGACTGGAGAAAAGGCGTTCCAGAGGTTGATGAGCAACAGTATGGTATGCAGGTGAAGTCGGAGCTGCGAGGAAGTCAAATGTCTGACGCACAATGAGGAGCTGCCGCCAGATGTTGAGTGTCAGATCCCCAGCCTCAACACAGAGAATGGATATGTGGCTGGTCCTGTAAGCACCAGTGGCCACCCAAATCCCCTCATGGTGGACAGCAGCAATGATCTTCAAATAAAAAGGTCTAACTGATCCAGAAGCTTTGTACCCATAGACAACAGGTGAATGCACGAAAGCCCTGTAAAACTGGAGTAGAAGCACCCATTCCACTCCCCAAGACCTACGGCTAAAGCAACCTGTGACGTTCAGCACCTTTAGGGTTCTGGCTTTCAAGCATCTCGGGTGTGGCAACCACAATTTGGAGTAAAAAATGAGCCCCAGAAACCTCACTGAATCTCTATAATGTATAATGGTGTCCCTCATATTGAAGTCAGGTAAATTAAAAATAAGTTGCGAATGATTGAGATGAACCCCCCCCCCCCCCCCCCCCCCCACACACACACACACTTATCTGCAGAAAACTGAAACCCATCTTTGCAACCCATTCCTCTAACCTCTGCACTATAAATTGCAACTGACAGCTCACTGTTGCAACACTGGGGGAGGAATGGAAAACAGCAAAATTGCCCAAAAATTAGAAGCACTGTACAGGACTCCTTAAAACAGACATGATTCTGTTTATGGCAACAGTAAAGAGGGTAGCTGTTAAACACTATCCTGTAAAACACCATTCTCCTGCTGAAAACGATCTGACAGCATGTCACCAATTTGAGATCTAAAAAAGTGCTTAGGAAGGAAGGACCTTACGAAGATGGGGAGGTGGCCACGAAAGCCCCTTTGACAGAGTTGCACAAGAATACTGTGTCTCCCATTAGTGTCATATTCCTTGCTGACATCAAAGAATATATGGAGACGGTGATATTTACATAGGAAAGCCTGCTGAATAGCCATGTCTAGCAGGGTCAGATTGTTGACAGTAGACCGAAATCTCCAGAGTCCACACCGAGAGCAGCTAAAGAGTTGCCTGGTCTCTAATAACCAGACCAGCCGACAGCTAAGCATTCACTCCAGGGTCTTTCCTACACAGATCGTTACTTTGGATGAGATATCCTCACTAACACACAAAAACAACGACAACAACAACAATAACAACACTACCATACAAGCGAGACTTCAAGTAACATAGGTCAAGCGATTGCTTTGTGCAATTTCATTATTTTAATTATTTTTATCCTCCATGTGAGAAAAGACTGCTTAAAACTATTCTAATAAAAATGCAGGTGATGTTAATTAAAATCACTCCTACGCAACTGTTTATATTTCAAGTGGCTTATTATTTACATATCTTTTCAGGTACATAGATTAATAAATATATAAGTCAATTCTTAATCAGCCTAATACCCGAGCTTGTTTTTGAAGGAAAGTACAAATTTCATGATTTATGACTAAAATCTCTTAGTTTTTCCCCATAATACAATATGCTTACTTTCATTTCTCAAAAACCCCTTTCTTTTACCATCTTGAAATTTAAACCATTGTTTGTAAACATATTGTTTTTACAAAAATCAAAGGGGATGTTTTTGATATTTATCAAAATATATTTTTATAGATTTTGTGTAGTCCAACAAATATTACTGTATTATTAGCTAATATTACTGTATTATTAGATACATATTAAAGTAAAGCTTAAATCATAACCTTTACAATGTTATCAATTTCAATTGGCTCTGAGCACTATGGGTCTTAACATACAAGGTCATCAGTCCCCTAGAACTTAGAACTACTTAAACCTGGTTGCGTGGTTTCAGACTGAAGCGCCTAGAACTGCTCGGCCACACTGGCCAGCCCCATCAATTTCAGCTTCCTAGCACTTATGTCATGACATTTTCTGAATAATTTTCATTTCTTGAAAAACATTGGATCTATATGTATCTCTGTAAACTTTCCCGGCTTAATAATTGGTTGTATTCATGTCAGATCTATACATAAGATGAGCACAACTTTTTTTCCCCTTCCATGGGTGCATACAGTAAACCAAAAATAATCGATATCTGACACACTTAGGTTCAAACCTTTTGTTGGTTTTTTATGGTGTATGTTAACTTCCTTCAATAATTTTTTTTTTTGTCTTTACTGTGGAACTCAGAAGAATAACTTGGTTGGGTTTTAATTGTTCTAAATTTGTCAAATTTTAAATAAATGTTCTTAATATATGAATATAATAGAGGGAAACATTCCATGTGGGAAAAATATATATAAAAACAAAGATGATGTGACTTACCAAACGAAAGTGCTGGCAGGTCGATAGACACACAAACAAACACAAACATACACACAAAATTCTAGCTTTCGCAACAAACTGTTGCCTCGTCAGGAAAGAGGGAAGGAGAGGGAAAGACGAAAGGATGTGGGTTTTAAGGGAGAGGGTAAGGAGTCATTCCAATCCCAGGAGCGGAAAGACTTACCTTAGGGGGAAAAAAGGACGGGTATACACTCGCACGCACACACACACACACACACACACACACACACATATCCATCCGCACATATACAGACACAAGCAGACAGTCTGTATATGTGTGGATGGATATGTGTGTGTGTGCGCGCGAGTGTATACCCGTCCTTTTTTCCCCCTAAGGTAAGTCAGTAAGTCTTTCCGCTCCCGGGATTGGAATGACTCCTTACCCTCTCCCTTAAAACCCACATCCTTTCGTCTTTCCCTCTCCTTCCCTCTTTCCTGACGAGGCAACCGTTGGTTGCGAAAGCTAGAATTTTGTGTGTATGTTTGTGTGTCTATCGACCTGCCAGCGCTTTCATTTGGTAAGTCACATCATCTTTGTTTTTATATATGTTCTTAATATATGTTTTAAATAAAGTAAAATGTTAATATTGGTCTATCAGTACCATAAAATACAACTTCTCTTTTAGCTTTCTTAATATTCTTTTGACAGGCACATTACGTGTGACTGTTCTGTTACGAGACTGTGATTGAAGCACCATCTTTGTCTTGTTCATGATGATAAAGGTGTAAGAATGAAGAGGGTGACACACAGTGCAACAACAGTGCTCATCTCCAGGAACTAGGTTTAAATTGTCCATGCGATGGATAGATCACCATCAACAGTTTCATTTCTCTTGCTCCATGAATCACTGCAGAAAGCTAAAGAATTGAATCCAGGTCTGAGATGCAAAGTCAGGGGTTCACGAATTTTATGCCACATTTCCTCTGCAAGCTGGCCAATTACTGGCAATGGACGTGGGCTGCCGAACTAATTGTCAGAGGCGGACTTCTGATGACACATTGTGTATTATTTTGCAAGCCTGTTTATATTTACTGAAAGTGCCCTCGTTTTTCCGTGTGATACAAGGCTGATTCCCAATATATGAACCCAGCAGTGTTGAAATTTTCCCTATTTTTTTTTTTTTTACCTTGGGTGTGAATTCTCAAGTTCCAGTTTTATGTGAGAACAAATGCTTTATTTGAAAAAGAAAAGTTATTGTATTTGCTGTGAATGTTTTGACATGTCATTCATTCATTGTGGACTTCGTGTGTGTCTTGGAAGCAACTGTCCAGTAGGTGGAAGGGTGCAGCTGAAAATAATCAAGACAGAGGGTGCAATCAGTTGCAGAATGTCGTTCATATCTGTGCCAGTGAAGTTGTCCTCTGTGGTCTGAAACTAATGTTGGTTCTTTCCAGAGACAAGCGAAAGTGAGGAAAATACCTAATATTAGTCGTGAAAAACCAGCAGAGCTTTTGCATTGTAGCACTGATCGAAGTATTCATTGTTGTACTCTAGTCTGAAGCAGACTGATGTCACTTCCGCCTGTCGCTAAGAAGAACCAAGATGGTCTCCGATCCCAGGGGATAGTTGCCACCGACACAGATCTACAGCTGATTCAAATTTCACTCTTGATTGTTTTCATTATGGGCTTTCCCAGCTGGTGTACAACTGCTTCTGAGATACACATCAAATAAATATAGAATTTCTTTTCCTACTGCGAGTGTATTTTCCTCAAAGGGAGCATCACGTGCCTAATGTTTACACTGTCTACAGTGATTAGTCCCTTAAGTTCTGTGTGTGGCTGTTTGAGTTGGATGATGGACAGAAGACACGTATGCCAGTGGTTCTGCCTCATTTATCAGTGGATGGCAACACTTCAGAGCTACTTGTCAGTAAGTCTGGGAGCCAACTGTTTTGGCCATGTACCACGTACAATTATTCCTACAGACTGATTGCTTTAGAACAGGCAACAATGATTTACCACTCTCTGTGACAACAGTATCACTATCAAGAACAATGTTCATCTTCTGCTTGTTGAGACTGCCCTTTCTCGTTCCTAGTTTTATTTCAAATGAGGCTCCACAATCCATATGAAGTACTTTCTTTAGTAGGAATCAGTACATTTATTTAGTTTTTTTTTTTATTTTAGCATCAAACAGAGAGAATTATCATATTTATTTGGATTAATTGCTTTTAGAATATCACAGATATGGAACACAAGTTGGATCTTGCGTAACTGGTGAATTAGGAATCCATACTGTTAATGTTTTGTCAATGATGATTGTGTTCGACCTTGCTGCATTACAGTGCAATTCATCACAAAACATTCCACGCTTTAAATTTACATATGGTAATTAGTACCAGAGCTACACGGAACATTACATGTTTTTATGAGAGAAAGTACCTGAAGGCTTATGTTCAGAGTCAACTTTTCTGCATAGAACTTAAAAAATAAATTAGACATCACAATGCACAGCCACTGATGTAAACAGAACTACTTTTCCACCTGACAAGACAATTCAAATTAGCATTTCTAGATATTCCACAATGTCAAGGGATTATTTGAAAACTATTGGGAACTAAGTTAAAGTAATGTCACCTTTGATGTAACTGATATTGGGTTACACTGCAGATCATTGTCACCAAACTGATTTTGACAATGAGGGAAGCGGAAGATCAAGGGTGTTTTTCACTATTGCACTCATATCTAAACTGATGATACATCATTCATTTTAGAATGTGTTAGTAGTAAACTGGAAACCTAAAGTGTAAATTCTTTTAATATCACTGTAATGGGAAGAAAATGCCATAATTTATGACAAAGCAGTCTTACAGAACAAACGTCTACTATGTGGGAATTATGACTTGGCACACGGACTACCTAGTTCTGATCAGTAGTACTTGGGAGACTTCATTTGTAGTGTTCACTTATGTTCACTGCCAACTGTGCAACATACCATTAGCCAGTGTAAGCTGCAGTGTCGTCTGCTTTATTACTGAGCTGTGCTGCTGCTGTCCGCAATTTGTTCCACTGTTTTCGTTGCAGCTTTTTCGAAAATGAATGATGACCCACTTGCCGGCCCATTGCGGAGGTACCTTCTACTCTAATTTGGAAATGGAAGCCGGTTATTTGTTGCGTGCACTACATACTTACAGTACACAGAGGTCGAGTTTGTTCCCCCCCTTTCCGCATCTCACCTCTCCTTCACATGCCATATCTACTGTTCCCACAAACCTTACCCACCTGATGCCAAGTATCGTTTGCGAGTAGTACAAACGGCAATTTTACATTGTTTACGAGTCGAAATCCACTCTTCCTCTTGTTGACGGGTTATTTTTACAGTGCCTAAATTTCACTGGTGTTAGCAGTCAGCATAGTCAATGATTTCTGATCAAGTTGGTTGGTTGGTTGGCTGATCTGGGGGAGGGGACCAAACAATGTCATCGGTCCCATTATCAGATTAGGGAAGGATGGGGAAGGAAGTCAGCTGTGCCTTTTCAAAGGAAACATCCTGGCATTTGTCTAAAGTCATCATCATCTTGGACAGTTTCCAGCCACTGGCTGGGTCTGTCGGGAACACAAGCCTCTCCATCGTGTTCTGTCTTTCCACCATTCCCCCTCTTCCACCTTCGTCCAGTTCTAGCTGGACACGGGTTTGAACCATTGTATTCCCAAATACAAGTCCAGTGTGATAACCACTGCTCCACCTCTCGGTTTCTGATGTAGTAGTCATTAGCCTTGATAAATGACTGACACTGTTCTTGAAGACATGATTGACACACGGGAAATATCTAGACTTTGTTTTGTTCATGCTCGCTACAATTCACTGGCAAAAGACAATGAAAGATTAAATAATTTAATTAGAAACAATATTTACATCTACATTAAGGCATCCATCTCAATACAAGCAGCACCACCCATATAGACTGTTTGTTTGTTCACTATATTACAAGCTTCTAAGTAGAAGTGAGTTGCTTATTTAGCTTTGTTTCTTTTTTTGTGTGCCTTTGTAGTTTTATCTTTAACTTCTTGTGTTCGTGTAGTGCAGACTGAATAAGCTGCAGCCATTTGCCCTGTTTTAGGGCATATTTCATGGGCTGCAAGGTCCACCATCTACACAGAGGGTGGGAATATTGGTAGTTTTGGAGATACAATGTTAGGGATATCCCCCTTAGAGATATAGTTGCCAAGGAAGGGAAGAAGTCCAGCATTGTGTGTGCATACCAAGGTAAGTCATCTCAAGTTTGGAACTGGTCCTTCTGTGTTCCATGAAGAGCACTGGGTGTAGCTAGCTGCTGTAGGTGATGGTTCGTGTTATTACCAACAATATGTATTACTTTGGATCAGGGGAGATTCTCCTTTGTTTCCAGCAGTTGTCCTAAGTCGTAGAGACAGCCAGTCTTGTGTATCCAAGATGAAGGCAGAGCTCACCACCTGCAGCACCGTTGATATGGTTAATTGTTGGGACATTCCTTAGAGAACCGAGTGGGGAGTCTGAATCAGTGGTTCAGATGGTTCTGTCACCATGTAGGTTGTAGATTCCTTAACTTGTGCCACAGGGTGAAGAGGTATTGGGATAGACTTACCAGATCAATAGTCCACCACACGCAATAGGTGGCTACACGGGTTGCTGTGTATTGCAGAAATACCGTAAAATGGGGTGAACAGGATCATAGGGGTGAATAGGATCAATTCTGACGGAAAAACTTTAAAACAATAGAAACTACACAGGATCGCAAAAAAAGATGGAAACCAGTGTGTCAATCAGCAGTACTGCTCTTGAGAGACACATTCACAAACACTTTGTGTTTCAATAGTGACTACCCTGGCTTCTAGAGCACTGTAAACATGTGGGCAGGTATTCCCATGTTTATGTATGTTCCGAAAACTTGGTATACAGTGGTGTGTGGTCGGGAGTTGTGTATCAGAGAATTGTGTTCCGAATTCAGGTCCTCCTTTGTTTTTGCTGAGTGTTAAATATATTTCTTGATTGCATTTTATTTCGCTCAAACGAACGCATTTTTTTTTTTAAAAAATGGGGTGAATAGGATGAGTATAAAATAACACTATTATCGGGCTTACATTTGGTTATGGGATACTATCTTCTTGTGTTTTGTATGTTTCGTTCTATTTAATTTCCAGACTGATTAAAATGCCCATAAATTACATTCCTGAGCCTAATGGGAAATGCTACACAAAGAGAAGCAAGGATGAATTAGTCCAAGCCATTGCTGCTGTTAAAGGAGGGAGCAGCATTAGGCAAGCTGCCAGAAATTTCAGCATTCCATACACAGTTCTCCACCGACATTTGAGGAATAAGAATGTGTGCCCCCAAGGGGGACAAACTGCACTCACTGCAGATGAAGAGCCGTTGATTGTGGACAGGCTCGCTATTTGTGCCGAGTGGGGCTATCCCTTTAACTGGTTGACTCTGCGATTGTTTGTCAAAGGATTCTTGGACTGGAGAGGTAAAGTTGTAGGAAATTCAAAATGGTCATGAATCCACTGTTAGCTTTTTGAAGAGGCACAAAGAAAAATTGAGTCTAAGACTGTGCCAGAACATAAAAAGAGCACGTGCTTCTGTGTCGAGAGCTGTCCTGTGGGAATATTTTGGTAATTTAGAGAAGGAAATTAAAGATGTTCCTCCAAGTAATATTGTGAATTTCGATGAAACGAACTTAGCAGATGATATGGGACGTGCGAAAGTGATTACAAAAAGAAGATCAAAATATCCTGAGAGAGTCATGAATACCTCCAGAGCAGCAATGTCAATTATGTTTGCTGCTGGAGCAAATGGAAAACTACTGCCTCTGTATGTTGTTTATCGCTCAAAGCACTTGTATGTGTCATGGATGGATGGTGCTCCCAACGACAGAGTTCTGATGGCTGGATTACCACAATCGTTTAGCCTTGTTATAGGAAGTTAGAAGGCCCAAAATTTTAATCGGCGACAACCTTTCCACTCATTTTTCAGTGGCTTCAGTCAAGGCTTGTGAAGAGAATGGTGTAAGAATGATTTTTCTTCCCCAAAAACTCTATGCATCTCACTCAGCCTCTTGACGTGGCATTTTTTGATCCACTGAAGACCAGCTGGCGAATCATTCTCCAAAAATGGAAGTTGGGTTCCAGTCGTAAGGAGTCCACCATTCCAAAGGATATGTTCCCCCGGTTACTAAACCAGCTTGTGAGGGCTCTGGAAATAAATGCTGAAAGAAACATACAGGCTGGTTTCGAGAAATGTGGGATTCTGCTGTTCAATCCCAAGAGAGTAATAGTAGAGTTCCTGGTGTTGAGGATGATGGTGAAGGTCCCACAAATCCACAGGATGTTGATGGAGCCCTCACAGGATTGCTCCAAGCATTTTGAGGGAGCGATGGGAGACAACAGCGAACCAGGGTTCCAGTGCAGGCTGGGAAAAGTACATGATTTCCCTGGAGATGGAAAGAGTGACGCCTCAGACAAGTGACGATGTTTCTGGGGATAACGGCTCACCAACTCTCTCCACCAATGAACCTGGGAACCCAGGTGCAGGCACAAGCGCAATCAGTGTATCTGAAGTCTTTTCGCCTTATAAACTTCAGCCTGGTGACTTTGTCATTGTTAGATTTGACACAAAAAAGGGGCACAGGAGCTTCATAGGCACAATTGTCAGTGTAACTGAGTCAGCAATGACTGTTAAGTGCCTGCGAAAAGAACACTGTCTTTGTTTTCCAGGACGTGGACGGTATATGTGAGGTGACCCCAATACAAGTGGAACATTCAAAGGGGTCAACACACTTTTTTGTGGATCCCATGTTTTTTAGAATAAGTTGTAGCATTATTTTAAGTTTTCTACGTAAAATGTATTTGCTTTTTCAATAAAATAATTAAAATCATATGTATACTTCCTTTTTCTATTTCGCAATCATCTTTTAGTTTTTTTTAAAAAAATAAGCCAGTGATCCTAATCACAAAACAAGCGTCTTAATGGAATAATTTGGGAAAATACTATGGCTGATCCTATTCACCCCGACCTTCAGAACAATAGGATAAAGCATTTAAAAAAATTATTAAAATTCGTCATAAACAATAATGAGAAAGCCATATATTGGATTCAAAACTACAGATGAAGACACACAAAATCGCTTTACATCAATTGGTTGAGGAGATGCACATCTTTGAACATGAAAAGTGATCCTATTCACCCCGTTTTACGGTATCGACGGCAACACTAATGGGGCTACACACTGCAGTAAAATATGGCCCGCCTAATGCACGACAGAAGCAAACAGTAAAATACCATGCGTAAAAAGGACATATTTCAGAAAAAAAAAATCGATGCTCTGTGTCTCGAAACGTCTTAAAGATGGCGCGTCTGTGCGAAGCAAAATTATTACACTTTCAAATAAAATGTTTTCTATATGTGTCGGGAACAATAAGATTAAGAAATCTGCTATAAGTGTATTTGTATATACAACAAAGAGCTTGTTACAAAATCGTTTCACTTTTGACACTGCAGTCTGCAATCACCAAGCGCGCTGCTTTCGTACGAAATCTAACGTACATCCACTAGTCAAAATTTACAGTTAATGTTTACGAATTGAATTCCTGCCACGGCGTTCTGCTGCTTTCAATAAAAAAATTCACATTTTATCTGTAACGAAACTTGCAATTGTCAAGTAATACGATGCACAAAAATTTACGTCAGGTTTTGTGTGTGTAAGGCGAGAGAAATTTGCATGCAGTTGTTATTCACCACAGATATATACTTAAAACACTTAATGTAATTCTCCGTTCTTAATCAGGTCCATTTTACTCAACCAACCTTATACAGGCGATCAAAAGTACGAGAGTGCGCGGCATCATCTTGCACCTCAGCAGTCACAGCTCTCGAATGAATACGTCCGGCAGTATAGCACTGGAGCTCGTGCGTTGCGCAAGTAACAAGTTATTGCGCTCCGCTCGCTGCAGACAAGTAATTTCAAGATTTTTCCAGCCCCGGTAGTCAAGTACGCCTCTGACGGTCGTGCACTAAACCACTCTCTTCAGCAGAATAATTACATTGTTCATTCTTCGAAACGGAATTTGTCTGACAGCTAACAATACTAGATGTAAAAAAGAGGTAAGTGGTCAAGCAAGACACAATATAGCCCGTTTCATACTTTAAATTGTTCCATCAAAATGTTCAGTCTCTTTCCAATAAACTGAATGAAATACAAATCGTGTTAAATGATATGAGTGATATTTCTGGCTCAAATGGCTCTGAGCACTATGGGACTTAACATTTATGGTCATCAGTCCCCTAGAACTTAGAACTACTTAAACCTAACTAACCTAAGGACATCACACAACACCCAGTCATCACGAGGCAGAGAAAATCCCTGACCCCGAGTGATATTTCTGTTTTATGCTTTACTGAGCACTGGCTAAATAAAGACATGATAGAATTAGCATACATACCTACCACATTTTGTAGAGAAGTACTCAGGCATGGTGGTAGCTGCATATATGTTCGAGAAGATATAGACTTCACTAACATAACAGCCTATGTAAAGAAAGAGACAGAACTCTCAACAGTAGAACTGCCAAATAGCAATTCTGTAATCATCTTTGTATATAGTTCACCAGATGGCGATAAAAAAGTTTTTTATAATCATATGGAAGAGCTGTTAGAGGATTTCAACACCCTTAAGAAAATATTATCATATGTGGAGATTTCAATGTTGATTGCTCCAAACCCAGTAAATTTAAAGATGAAATCGAAGACTTATTGAAGTCCTTTAACCTAAAACCAACTATAACCAATCCAACTCGTATATCCATACTTCTGCAACAACCATAGATCAGGTGTTTGTAAACACAGATAAATATATCTGCAACACACAGACTGCAAACACTGGTTTTAGTGATCACAATGCCCAAATACTAACAATCGCTATTCCAGGAAACACGAAAGCCCAGAAAACTAGAACTATTGTGAGGAAGTTTAATAATGAAAACATAGATTACTTTTGTTTTCTCTTGAGAGGAGAAATCTGCACTAATGTTTACAGTTCAAACAGCACAGATGACAAGTTTGATAAATTTATGGCCACATACAAACATTTTTTTGAAGTACCCTTTCCTAAACAAACGTCACTTATAAATTCTGTGCACAACCCAAATAAATGGATCACAACAGGAATAAAAATATCATGCCAGAATAATGAAAACAATAAAATAATCAACCCCACAGTAGTGGCTAATAAATTTAACAACTACTTTTCTAATGTAGCACACCACCTGATTACCAAACATTACAACTCACAACCAGACAGCAATACGCTCCAGCCAGATACAAAAAATTTTACAGGAACCCTATTTATCTCTCCAACAACACATGAGGAATTATCTGTCATTATAAAAGGGTTACCTAACAAGTATTCCGCAGGTACTGATGAAATACCAGATATTATCATCAAAGCAAGTGTAAAAGCTATCGTAGAAACATTAACGGATATTTTCAATTCATCATTCGTGAATTGTATTTTTCCCGAAAAATCTGAAAATGGCAAAAGTGACACCACTGTACAAGAAAGGGGACAAACAGGAAGCTGCAAATTAGAGACCTGTATCAGTATTGTCAGGCTTTGGTAAAATTCTTGAAAAACTATTTCTTAGAAGGCTGACAGCCTTTCTAAATAAAGAAAACATAATAAGTGGCATATTTCTTGATCTTAGTAAAGCCTTCAATGTAATTGATCATAATACTCTGTTACAGAAGCTAGGTAATTATGGAATACGAGGCCTGCCAAACAAGTGGATACATTCCTATCTTCATGACTGTCAACAGATCACTCAAATAAAATACAAAGACATAAAAACAGAAAAATTTGTAATTTTTACAGTAATGCACAAAACATTACTTATGGAGTTCCTCAAGGGTCAGTCCTTGGGCCAATTCTTTTCATTCTTTACGTTAATGATTTGTCAGAAAAAATAACTAAAGGGACAACAGTACTTTTTGCAGATGACACAAATATCCTAATCAAATCATGTGATGAGGAAAGCCTACAAAAACAGCTACAGGTATAATACAAAATATGACACAATGGTTCAGAACAACCAAGCTAATAATAAATAATGAAAAAACAGTGACTGTTAATTTCCACAATTCACAGAAACTACAGCCAGCAAGACCAATTTTTAAAATTGATGGAAAAACTGTCTCATCTGTGAGCGACACAAAATTTTTAGGTATACAAAAAAAATGGTTGAAATGGCTCTGAGCACTATGGGACTCAACTGCTGAGGTCATAAGTCCCCTACAACTTAGAACTACTTAAACCTAACTAACCTAAGGACAACACACACATCCGTGCCCGAGGCAGGATTCGAACCTGCGACCGTAGCGGTCGCGCGGTTCCAGACTGTAGCGCCAGAACCGCTCGGCCACCAGCGGCCGGCTTTTAGGTATACATATTCAGGAAAACCTAAAATGGGAGACACATCTTAACCATGTAAATAAAAAGCTAAACACACTTACGTATGCAGTAAGAATCCTCGCACAAAATACAAGCCGTGCGTCTGTGATCACAATGTACCATGGCAGTATTCAGTCACTGCTGATGTACGGCATTATCTTTTGGGAGAACTCCGTAGGTACAAACAAAACATTTAGGCTACAGAAAAAGATTGTTAGAATAATAAACCATGCTAAGTACAGAGACTCATGTAGACCAATATTTACAAATCTCAGTATACTGGCTCTTCCTTGCTTATATATGTATGAAATATTAAATTTCACAAAAGGAAGTATTTTAAAAGATGGAAATATCTTCAAGTATAACTGTGATTACCACCCTCATGATACTAGGCAGAAGCATTACTTGCATGTCAACACAGTAAGTACAAACATTTGTAAGAGAGGAGTGTGTCATACTGGCATAATGCTGTACAATCACATGCCATCCTATTTGAAACAGAGGCAAAATTTACAAAAGTTTAAAGTGAAACTGAAAGAGTACCAGAAAAGTGTAGTGTAATTGCTCAAATATTCCTAACAAGTCTATCATTTTATTTTATTATATTAAATTTGTCATCAATATGCAACATGTATTGAACAATTTTTAATTATTTATCCTTTCAAAATAACAATGTGTATGAAGTTGTATATACTGTACCAACCTGACTTGTCCTACATCGTTTGTGCAAAATATGTACCTAAACACGATTTACAGGACCAATAAAAATACAAATACCTGTAATCATTACAGTTTGCTAACCGGTCTCTAATATTTAAGTAAATTCTATGACGAAGTTCACGACATGCCGCAATAGCACCCTGAAGAATCGAACGAGTTTGTTTGCCAAATAAAATACTGATATCTTCATCACATCTGAAACTATAATTCATTTCCCTCTTTCACGAAACAGATTATCAGCTATGACAATTCTTTCATTGTCTGACTACCAGGTTTTACACTTCTACTTACTGCAAATACGTTATTGACCGCGATTGATTATTTCGTCAAAAAGCGAGGTGAACGTTCCTCGGAACGTGTGGAAATATTTTTCTGCACTATAAACGATGGATACATTGGGAGAAAAGTTACCAAATTATTTCTAGAGTAGACTAGCACCTAGCAGTTATTACATCGTTGGAATGCGAAAAACACCTGAACGTAATTACACCGAAGGTAACACTCGTTTCACACTACTCCCCGAAAACGTGACGTCATTTTGACATAATATGCAATATTGATAACCGCATGATTCGCTATCCACTTTTGTTAGCGTTCGATACGGGCCTCTCTCAAGCCTCAACGCACGCGCACCGGACCAAGTTATTCTTGGAATAAACGATCATAATTATTGCTATAATAAAATGTTACACAATGATTTATCGACGGTTAATGCCATCATATAAGAATGCTATCACAGGAGTAAGTTATTTCGCCAATAATTTACAAACTAAGGATGGAACACATTTGATTAATAATGAGAACTATGCCGTTTCAAGGCAACGGAGCACTGAAAATTTATCACCAACACGTCACCATTATCATTGCCACCTAATAATGTACAACGATATAAGCCTTATGATAACCAAGACCGGAGACGAACATCACACGATTTAGTGCTACTGTACCAAATTGAGTTAGTCGAGCAACAGTCATGTACCATATGTTTTATCTTGTAGCTGCGGTTTTACACATCTTATGGAAAAGAATGACCGTGAGAGCAGTTGTTTTTTATTTTTCGTGACAATGATTTTATATCAGCTGTTCTGCCTCATGTATTGTTATATCCAAACGGTTTATAAATGTTAATCTACATTCAGGTCCGATGATGGCACCTTTAGTGTGTTGAAACCGGTTATCCAGTAAACAGTATTTAAGCGATCTTGGCTTTTGAATTATTTCTTATGGTATTTATCAGCAATTTTTAGTTATTAAAGCAAAACGCCATAAATAAACTGTCCTGTAATGCGCTGTTTCGTATCTCCCAGGGCCCTTAGGACTCTAAACAATGAAATACGTGTTGTAATTTTTTTAAGTTATTGTCGATTTTTATGGCACTACATACACTCCCTACTGTAAGAATTATGTTACAAATCAATATGAACGATAATATTCGCAGCCGCCGAGCCGAGAGGACGTGCAGCAGAGCAGCAGCAGAACTTGTGTGTTTTTTACTGTGTAGACTAGTGGTTAGAAAATTAATCGCAGTTATTGTTTTTGCGTAAGTCTTGTGAATAACCTTGTGTAGGGTGGCTTCCAAGTGTAGAGAAATTTCTTCCTGTTTAATAGCTTGCGGTCTCAGAGTTCAGTGAGAAATCTGCACACCAACTTTGAGTGTTACTTTATTTTCCTTTGGTATACTTTCAAACTCAGTATCGCCATTTGAAACAGTATACCCATTTAAAACACAGAACTATATGGCTAGGGAATGTGCTTGTTGTGAGCGGACTCCAGGAGAGTTGGTTGCTGTCCGCAAACAGCTGGAAGCCGCGTTGGAAACCGTCAAGATTCTAGCTAATGCTCGAAGCTGCGGTGACGCCGGGGTGCCAGTTGCAAGACCTGCAACACCTTTGGTGTCACTGAAATCCTTTGGGGGTCCGGACGTCACTGCGGCTTCCGATACGCAACATCTGACCGGTCGGTCCTCACTCCAGAGCGGGTGGCAGACAGTGGTGGGTTAGCGTGTCACTGGGCGGAAGGCGAAAGAGAGAGCAGGCCGTGCAGCTGGCTCCCTACGTCTTAGCAACAGATACGAGGTGTTTCCCAGTGTTAATGAGAACTCTGAGCCAGCACGGGATGACTCGCCTGTTGGGCCAGCGGTCGATTTTCCTGCCCAGTCCGGACAAGTACAGAGGGTGAGTATGCTAGTCATTGGGAGCTCCAATGTTAGACGTGTGATGGAGCCTCTCAGGGAGACAGGCAAAGCAAGAAAGAATTCCAGTGTGTATTGGGTATGTTTGCCGGGAGGTCTCATCCGTGATGTGTGAGGCCCTGCCGACGGCTATCGAGCGCACTGGGTGCATCCGGCTGCATGTAGTGGCACATGTCGGCACGAATGACGCGTGCAGCTGGGGTTCTGAGGCCACTCAGCTCCTTTCGGCGGCCGGATGATTTGGTGAAGGCAACTAGCAACGCACGCGGGGAGCGGGCTAAGCTGTCTATTTGTAGCATCGTACCCAGGGTTGATCGCGGTCCTCTGGTATGGAGCCGAGTGGGAGGTCTAAACCAGAGGCTCAGGCGGCTCTGCGTAGGTATCGGATGCGAATTTCTCTACCTCTGCTATCAAGTGCAAAATTGTAGGGTTCCCCTTAATAGGCCAGGCGTGCACTACATGCAGGAAGCGGCTACTATGGTAGCGGAGTATGTGTGGCGTGCACATGGGGCTTTTTTAAGTTAGAGGACCCCCTCCCTTGGGAGAAAACACGATTTGCCTGTTAAATCAGCCACAGCGACCTAAGAGAATCTTGGTCCTCGCAGATCAGAGATAGAAAAGATTAATATGATTTTAGTAAACTGCAGGAGCATCCAAGGAAAGGTCCCAGAATTAGTATCGCTTATTGAAGGCTATAATGCACAGATAGTATTGGGAACAGAAAGCTGGTTGAAGCCAGACTTCAGTGACAACGAAATCCTACGTTCAGACTGGAATGCTTATCGTAAGGATAAGTTAGTCGCCAATGGTGGCGGCGTGTTTATTGCAGTAAAAAATTCTATAAAATCTAGCGAGGTTATCACGGATCTCGAATGTGAATTAAATCTGGGTGAAACTGAGTATCAAAGAACGGTCAAAATTGGTGATCGGATACTTTTATAGACTATCTAGGTCAGGATCCGTAGTTGTAGAGTGCTTCAGACAGAGCCTACAGAATATCATTAGTAATTTTCCTGATCATGCCGTTGTAATAGGGGGTGTCTTCAACTTGTCGGATATAGATTGGAAGCGTTATGCCATCAAAACTGGTGCCAGAGACAGGGAATCATGTGGCATTGTTCTGGATGTCTTGTCCGAAAATTACCTTGAGCCGATAGAGAACCAACTCGTGAGGGTAACGTCTTAGACCTCCTGGCAATAAACAAACCTAAGCTTATCGAATCAGTTAACGTAGAGGAAGGTATCAGTGATCATAAGGCTGTGACAGCATCTATGACGACGGGTCCTAAAAGGAATGTTGAGAAAGGTAGGAAAATATATTTGCTCAGTAAAGCTGACAGGATACAAATTTCAGAATATCTCAGCAGTCAGCATCAAATATTCGGTGATGAGGACGAAGATGTGGAGAACAAATGGAAAATATTCAAAGGCATCGTTCAATACGCCCTAGACAAGTATGTTCTGAGGTAGGTTTTAAGGGATGGTTTAATAGCCGTGTTAGAAAAGCGCTACGTAAACAAAGAGCACTTCATCTCAGATTCAGGAGAAGTAAAAACCTAACTAACAAACAAAAGCTGAACGAAGCGAAAATGAGCGTAAGGAGAGCAATGAGAGAAGCGTTCAATGATTTCGAAAGTAAGACGCTGTCAACCGACCTGAGTAAAAACCCTAAGAGATTTTGGTCGTATGTAAAATAAGTAAGTGGGTCAAAATCATCTATTAATGCTCTCAGCGAGCACACCGGCACCGAAACGGAAGATGACAGAGAGAATGCCGAAATACTGAATTCGGTCTTCCGAACTTGTTTCACCGCGGTAGTAGCGGAAAGGCTTGAGGACCAGATGAGATACCTATAAAATTCTTTAAAGATTATGCGAAAGAACTTGCTCCCCTTCTAGCAGTAATTTATCGTAGATCACTTGAGCAACGAAAGGTACCTCACGACTGGAAAAAACCGCAGGTCATTCCCGTTTTTAATAAAGGAGGTAAGACAGATCCACACAATTATAGACCTATGTCGTTGACGTCAGTCTGTTGTAGAATTATGGAACGTGTTTTATGCTCAAGTATTATGACGTTCTTGGAAAATGAAAACTCCTCTATAAAAATCAACATGGATTTCGCAAGCAGAGATCCTGTGACAGCTCGCTCTATTCCTCCATGAGATCCATAGTGCAGTGGACAACGGCGCTCAGGCTGACGCCGTGTTCCTTGGTTTCAGTAAGGCATCTGACACCGTCCCGCATTGCCGGTTAATGAAAAAAAAAATAGTGGCTTACGGAGTATCGGGGCAGACCTGCGGTTGGATTCAAGACTTTCTTGCAGATAGAACTCAACACGGCGCACTTAACGGACCTAAATCGACAGATGTCAAGGTAATATCCAGAGTACCACAGGGAAGTGTGATATGATCGCTGCTGCTCACAATATATATAAATGATCTAGTAGAAAGCGTCGGATGCTCTTTAAGGCTATTTGGAGACGATGCAGGTGTTTATACCGAAGTAGCAACGCCAGAAGATAGTCGGAATTTACAGAACGACCTGCAGAGAATTGATGAAAGGCGCAGACTCTGGCAGTTGACCCTGAAGGTAAATAAATGTAACATATTGCGCATACATAGGATAAGAAATCCACTGCTGTACAGCTACACTATTGATGACAAATAGCTGGAGACAGCGTCTGCCGTAAAATGTCTAGGTGTAACTATCCAGAGCGACCTTAAGTGGAATGACTATATAAAACAAATAGTGGGAAAAACAGACACAAGACTCAGATTCATAGGAATAATCTTAAGGAAATGTAACTCATCCTCGAAAGAAGTGGCTTATAAGGCGCTTGTTCGCCCGATTCTTGAGTATTGTCCATCTATCTGGGATCCCCGTCAGGTAGGACTGATAGAGGAGAGAGAAGATCCAACGAAGAGCGGCGCGTTTCGTCACGGGATCGTTTAGATGGCGAGAGAGCGTTACGGAGATGCTAAACAAACTACACTGGCAGGCGTTACAAGAGAGAGGTTGTGCATAACGGAGAGATTTACTATTGAAATTTCGGGACAGCGCTTTTTAGGAGGATTCAGACAACATATTACTTCCCCCCATATACATCTCGCGTACGAGAAAATTCGAGAAATTAGAGCCAATACAGAGGCTTACCGACTATCATTCTTCCTACACACTATTTGCGAGTGGAACAGGGTTGGAGGGATCAGACAGTTGTATCGAACCCTCCGCCACACACCATTAGGTGGCTTGCGAGTATGACGTAGATGTAGACATCGTTTAAAGAAGTGTCGCTTGCTGTCCGCTTGGGGCGCTGGTGTCGCAGCGGATAACAGAAGCGAGAGGAAGTGTCGTGACTGTTATGTTAGGCTGTGCCCGAGGCCAACGAGTCGTTGGCCTCGGCTGTGCCTACACTTACATCATGTTACCAGACGCTGCTGGCGCTTTTCAATTTGGTGCACTTTTTTCACTGTCGAATACTGCTCTCTTCACTTTCGTTTCACTTCATAAAAACCAACTTTACAGAACACAAATCTATGCTACCTTTCGCTGATGAAAACGCTGTATTCGACAACTGTAGAATAAATGCTACAGTAAACAAAGCGGACCGTTCCGGTATCCTAATCATTCAGCAGCAGCACTGGGCAAATGCACAACGCCAGTAACGAATTAAATGAACCCCACTCATGGTCCAATCAATGGTACAACGACCCTCACTTGTAATTGCTGGCGCCGGCACCGTTTGATGTCACACATGGACCACCGTGTGATGTCACACATGGACTGTATGCTGTCACTCAAGTTAACACGGATAGTGACAAAGTTCCAGTCATAATTCTGCTTTGCACATGCTGCGCAACCGAAAGGCAAGCCAAGACAACCGTTATTCTGCATTCAGTTTAAGTTCTGCAGCTCCTACTAACCTATGAGTGATAATAGCCACGTAAAATTCTGATGCCTTGTTTCTATGACAGTTTAATATAGAAGTCTTTACGTTCAAACCTGCTGGTCAAATAATGCTTTATTGTACCAACGTATATGCTTGTCAGCCGTTATTAGTCCAATTTGTCTTCACTGATGCTACGTGAGATTTGGGCAGCCGAAGAATATTTGTTGAGTCCATCCTAAAAAACAGTATTTTGGAATTTTCTGTTTTCCATTATGGGTCTCCAGCTCCAGTACCCTCTCCCGCGAGGAAAACAACCTGCTGCCATTCGCGTTGCCCGCTTATATACTTGAAGTTTCCGAATACCTCAAAATAGTACTACACACTTGAGCGTTATTCTAGTTCGGACGCATAAGTAGCTATTTTCGCCGATAAACTAATATTTTCCAATATTTTTGTTTCGTTTCATATACATACACATTCTGTTACCCCCAGGTATTTTTAGCCTACGCAAAGGCTAATTACAGCTGCAACTCAACTGAGTGACACGAAACAAATGGCATACTATATAACAAGAAGAGACTACACTTTCTGGATGTCTATGTATAAAGTGCCTTGCAAAATGAATGTGCAAGGGTCTCTTCTATCGTAAGTTATATGAATAAGTAATGAAGTATAACGGAAGTACTATGTTTTGTGGTCTATACTGTAGATCAGTAGTCGTTAACCAATGAAACAGCACGAGAAACCATTTCATAGGGGCATCACTGTTTTGGTCACCATACACGCAGAACCAAATGCTAGAGAAATTGTGTTTCCCTCTCCGGTAAAAGATTCTTAATTACACAACAGGAGACTAGTTCCAGTGCGCTTAGCGCTTGAAACTATGAAGACGCTTTCACATTGTTGATCACAAACTCAGTGCGAGAACATCCGTTTTATCGTGGACTGCGCACTGATACAACTATATTGAGAATTGGAATACCTCAATTTTGTTTCAATATGTTCCTTTTTCTCTTTGATGACACATCTACGCTACTTTCTTTTACTCTGTTGTTGATAGTGGCTGCCGAGTGTTACAGTTCCTTGTGCTTATTCAGAAGTCAATAAAGTAATCAGAAGTTTATCAAATAAATCATTATGAATAAGACCCCTTCAGCTGTACGATGAATCTTTATTTCTGATCTAACAAGTTTCGCGGCGGGAGAACCGCATCTTCAGGAATACGGATTTATAATTTACTCCAAACAATAACCAGTAGATGACTCTACATTCTTTGTTCAGTTATGATAAAACTGTTTAACCGTCAAAACGGCGGTAGTCCAATTTAAAATAAAGCAGAATGCATGGATCATTATCCCGATACAGGAAAACTTAGGCGTGACATCGTCGTGACAACATGGTGTTCTCAGTGACAGACTAGACCATCTAGAGTCTAGACGGTCACTGTGGACATCATGTTGTCACTACCATATGGCGATCACTGTGGACATCATGTTGTCACGACGATGTCACGCCTAAGTTTTCCTGTATCGGGATAATGATCCATGCATTCTGCTTTATTTTAAATTGGACTACCGCCGTTTTGACGGTTAAACAGTTTTATCATAACAGGACAAATAATGTTGGGTCATCTACTGCTTATCGTTTGGAATAAATCATAAATTTGTATCCCTGAAGATGCGGCTCTAGTGCCGTGGAACTAGCTGGATCAGAAATAAAGATTTATCGTACAGCTGAAGCAGTCTTATTCATCACGATTCAATTCTACAGCTGTGGATACCCACAATACAAAATTTGCTGCAAATAACTCACTATTTTTACAAGTAAATTGATAATTTGTGTGCCTGAGGAACGCCGGCAGCTTTCTAAATTTATCAGGTTTTGGGAAAAAATCTGTGTTGATTTCCCGGACACGTAATTTGCTTATATAATACAACGTGATCTCAATATTGATCATCGTTAGTCAGACAGAGAAATATAACACTCCGCTATTCGATGCAATCAATTTTAATAATTGGAAATTTCGAAATGGGATCCCGTTCGGTGAGGCTGGCCTGCCGGAATTTATTCAAATGAAACAGTCTGAAATGGTCGTATATGAAGAGATGAATGATACAGTACTAGTACGCGCAAAGAAAGGCGCGGACGAAACGTGAAAACAGATGTAAGTCTGAACTCATACAGTGAATTGCGGATAATTATCTGGAGTATGCCAAAGACAAAGCAACCTCATTTTAATCTGTGGTTGTCGCTGTGCAAGATTTTGAAGCGACCAGGAATGGCAAGTCAGTTGTTAATCCGGAAAACTTTGCTAACGATGAAATTTGACTAACTTACTATTTTCTGCAGTTTGACAAATTTTTTCGCGAGTTACGATCGTCTGTAGCAAGATTAGAAGAAAACGACGTTGTTCGCCTTCTGTTGATAATACCGCTAGCTGAATCCTCACATTGTACTCTCAGGACGGTGACGAAGTGCGAACCTGCCTCTGGTGCCAAGATCCTTAGGCGGTACGCAGTGTTTCATGTCCCGCAGCTGGTAGAAGCGTTTGTGTTATCGGCGCTGTACGGAGAAGCACAGGCTCGACGTCACATAACTGCTCAGCTGTTCTGAGGATCAAGAATTGGTTCGGACGTATTTAAATACTGCTTCTCCGTGCTAATTTCACGGTCAAGTCGGCGTTAGTGGGTACGTAAATCAATGGTTGAGTTATGTGAAGAGTGAGTGGTTCCTGTCACGGTGGAGGTTAATCTGAAAGTCGGTCCGGATATGTCACATTGAGTGCCATTCATTAACAACCTCTGAGCATGTAGTCTAGCGCTGTGTGCATTTTTCGACCTTGCTCGTAATAAATAGATAACGACAGTTTCGTTTGCTACTGAGTATAAACAGTGTAGACCCACTCTTTGAAAAACTGTTTCGTCTGACACGACTTCTTTCGGACATTGTGTAGCAGCATTTTGGGAATAGAGCAAGAAAATCTCGCATGACCTCTGACTGGTATGCACCTGTTTTGAAAAATCCGAAAGCCTGCGTTAGCCAACATCTTTTTCGTCGCACTCACAGAACTAACTATACTGCAAGTAGCCGAGCAAAATCTGACCACAGCAGCAGGTACTCACCCTGTGTGCCGCTGAACCTTGTTTGATTATTTATCATGGGACGTAATTTGCACACAATGGTCCTCAGACCTTCGAATTTCGTTCTCTCGCGGCCAAAGATTGGAATCTATTCTTACAATCCACTGATGATTTATTGTTATCACGTACGTTTGTTGTGTAAACAAGACATCACCTCTTCGAGGACGTACCTTGAAGTCTTCTGTCACCCTGCAACAGCACAGTAGACTTACTATGAGGCGGATTCGCGTTTTCCTTTTCCCATTCATCTCCAGCTCAATGCTTTGTGCTTGAACCAGGTGCCTAATGGATGAGGAAGTTTTATTCGTTTATTGCTCTTGCTCATGACCTAAGTGCGTGGTGGTGTGTGGGGGTAACTGCAGAACTACCTCGCTATTCTTACTTTGCCTTTCCCTTTTCCCCCAAATCCTACCCTTTCTCTTAAAGGCGCTGCCAACAGTGGAGGCAGCAGCTCTATAGTTTTCTTAAAAGGAGAAATTCGACTGCGGTGAACTATAGTGGGGCGAATTGGAGGTTTGCAGTTTGACATTAACAGTCGACGTCATTTTTGTCACCTGAAGAAGGCGCTGATAACGTGTCACAGTCTTTCCTTTTGGCACATACGGATTGGTGATCATAACCCACTGACCCAAATGGTACTTACAGTGCGTTTAAAACTAGTAGCGACTTTTGACAGTTCTGTGCAGAGCGAGTGGAGGAAAGCGTAGTTGCCAGCGTGTACTACGCGCCTCAGCAGGTGACGACAGTATAATGGCAGGCTCTTTACTGCGTGCTACGATCTGTCTCAAACGCTTAAAAAAATCGGTAATAAACTCTGATTCTCGCACACCTTAAAGTTAAATAATAGTCACCTTTATGATGAAAAACCTATCATTCCGTTAATGGTCAAACTTATTGTGATATTTCGTTGTGTATGTATGTATGTGTTAAACCGGGGGCCTAGTAAACGAAAGAGAGGCTTCGTCCCGCCGTAGCCCTCCGTGGTCCCCCCCCCCCCCCCATCCCGGAACATCTCATACCAGACGAGTGTAACCCCAAAATGTTTGCATGGTAGAATAATGGTGGTGAATGTGTACATGGAAACAGTGTTTGCGCAGCACAGCAATCTCCGACACAGTGTAACTGAGGCGGAATAAGGGGAACCAGCCCGCATTCGCCGAGGTAGATGGAAAACCGCCTTAAAAACCATCCACAGGCTGGCTGGCACACCGGACCTCGACACCAATCCGCCGGGCGGATTCGTGCCGGGGACGAGCAAAACTTCCCGCTCGGGAAATAGCGTGTTAGACGGCGCGGCTAGCGGGGTGGGCTGATATTTCGTTAGTAGGCAATTACTGTTAGAAATTCTTAATTTGCAGTGAAAAATAGGTGTCGCTATGAATTTGCGTTTGGTTACATGTTGTTAAGTGTTAAATGAATTTCAGGATTCTGTCTCAATTTGAACTGCATTCGAATGTTAGTAAGATGAATTTTTCTAAACTCTTGCTGTATTTCGACAAAAAAGCCGATTTTAACATGGTAACACAGAAGTTACGTATTCCTCAAAACTCGCCGCAGTCCTTCATGAATCAGTCTCCTAGCTACGTTCTTGGTATGGCTGACAACTCAAAACCAGTCGACCTGGTAGCGTAAAGTTTTTACTTGTACAGTAGCACAAGTTCCATTAGCTTCACCTTATACATCCTAGGTTCAACTTTATCTCGTGAAACATTTATTTGTACCCAGAGCGAAATATCCGCTTTCCTCCACTGCACTGTTGGAGGTTTATGCATCGCAACAGAGTGTTGTGGCGTTTCGCCCATTACTAATGTCGAATTCCGAGGAATGTTTTGCAGCAAAACGTTATATTCGCAGCCGGTGAACGAGTTCTTGGACGACACTTTTATTGCAAATCACGTATCCAGATGTACCGCACTGTTATTATTGCAACGCCAACACATAACACTTGTTCACAATACCTGACGACTACAGGACACTTTAACGCCAGAAAATACGATTGGTAACGAGAGCTGACGAGTATTGATACATCTAATGCGTGACACCAAGTGGTACTGTTTATTCATGGTGTGGCTAAAGGGGCGCTTTACCAGTAGAATCGCTGGCGATGTGGTAGGGAAATCCAGCTCCCATTGTTGTCACCTGGGCAACGTCCCCCTTCGGTCAGCCAAACGTCAAAAGTCGCAACTAGATTTAAACGCACTACAGGTAACACCGCTTTCCTTAGTATGTGCCGTCTTGTCGTTCCAAAGCTTTGGTGTTCATCTTTTTCATTGCCCCAAATAGCTTTTAATCTGTTGGAGAAATTTTACACTGTCAAAATATCACTTCCTGGGAAAGACTTAAAAAACTCAAAAGGAGACGGTATCTTCTTCTGACCGAAGACAACCTCGTAGGGGGAAAGCCAGGCGCTCTAATGGATTTTCGGATTGTGTGCTCCCTCAACGTATGCAAGTAGCGTCTCAGTTCTTATGCTGCGAGTCAATGTAGTACCTTACATCTTTGCAATTGTTCGCATGTGGATGTAAAGCGCTAGTCCGAAGTTTCTTAATGTGCAATAAACGACATAACTGCTTCATTAAATTGGACATGAAGTTCGTCACTTGGACAGCTATTATTGTCTCTGGTTCAAATGGCTCTGAGCACTATGGGACTTAACATCTGAGGTCATCAGTCCCGTAGAACTTAGAACTACTTAAACCTAACTAACTTAAGGACCCACACACATCCATGCCCGAGGCAGGATTCGAACCTGCGACCGTAAGAGTCGCGCGGTTCCGGACTGAAGCACCTAGAACCGCTCGGCCACCATGCTGGCTCTATGGTCCCTGGCGTTCTGAACTTAAGTATCTACTGGTTCGCCATTGCACGTGCTACTGTTTCAGCCTGCTGGTGTGGTATGGCTATCATAGAAACGAAACGTGAAAAATGATCGATTAATGTCAAAACATAACAAAACATAAAGGTTTCCCGCTGGAGTTAATGCGAATGGCTTGAGAATATCAATATAAATCATTTTAAATGGTTTCTCTGGCTTAAGCAACCTTTGTAACATAATCCTTTGGTGACTGAGTTCCGCCCTTTGTGTGCACTGTATACAACTCTTGATGTACTGATCAATGTCTTGACGGCATGTTACCCACCAGAAATTTGGGGCTATTCTGTATTCTGCTGCCCTGTGACCAGCGTGTCCTTCAAAAATCGAATCGTGGGCCTGCTTCAATACTTCATTTCGTAATCCCTCTGGCACTACGATGTGTAGCCCGCATCTTGTCTTCCTGTACAATATTCTGTACTCCATGCTGAACTGCGACTGTATGGTTTCTTATAAAGGAGCTTTATTTCCATTGGGGACATAATGTTGAACAAGTGGCGTGGGCCAAGAGGATAAAACCCTATGTATTCTTCTAAAATTCTCTCCGTGTCCTTATTTTGTCCTTCTATATGCTTTACTTTATTTCTCAGTGCTGCAAAGCTAACAGAGTGTCCTGGTATTGTGTAATTTGACATGAAATCCCTGACCAATTCGTCTTCATCTAGTATTTCTAAATTAGCTACCAGGGTTCTACAAGATAGCTGTACTTCCTCAGGGCTAAAGTTATCAGCCGGCCGGAGTGTCCGAGCGGTTCTAGGCGCTTCGGTCTGGAACCACGCGGCCGCTACGGTCGCAGGTTCGAGTCCTGCCTCGGGCATGGATGTGTGTGTCGTCCTTAGGTTAGTTAGGTTTAAGTAGCTCTAAGTTCTAGGGGACTGATGACCTCAGATGTTAAGTCCCATAGTGCTCAGAGCCGTTTGAACCATTTGAACCAAAGTTATCAAAACCGACTGGCAATACTTTGCGTCTTTCAATTTCCCATATGCAGGATAAATATGCAGTGCAAAATATTTCACCTTACCCTGTTCTTAATTTTCAGGGAAAGGTTCAACAAAACATACAGAATGCAGTTGCAGATTAGCTACAAAATCAACCACGATTATCTTTCCAGTACATTTCGGTATGATATACTGCGAGTTGACTTTAAGGGGTCTTGTATGCACTTTAGGCAACCGATCCTGACCTGTTGGTAAACTTTGCGACATTAATTATTTTCCAGCCGTAGAACCTAGATTAAGCAGTGCTCAGTCCAGCTCTACTATACGCCTTTCCAAGTCAAATTTAATTTGAGAATAATTTCATAACCACTGCCAACCATGGGAAGAACTTCTACATCAACCCAGAAGTTACCTTCCCCCACTCGGAAACTTATTATCGTTGAAGCGAATGAATCTGCCCCCCCCCCCCCCCTCCTCACCCCAATCTATGCCCCTAATGCCTGTCGTGGCGATTTAATTTTACTTTACCAGGTATATTCTTACTTGTCACAGATACTGAGAGCCTATATTTAATAAAAATTTATACAACTTTCCTTCTGCGTAACTGTTAGAAAAAAGCCTGCCATTGATTTCTCACTTGTGCTAACTCTTACTGGGAGCAGTAGACATACTAGTCCCTGCCCTGTTTTGCCGGCCGGGGTGGCCGAGCGGTTCTAGGCGCTTCAGTCTGGAACCGCGCGACCGCTACGGTCGCAGGTTCGAATCCTGCCTCGGGCATGGATGTGTGTGATGTACTTAGGTTAGCTAGGTTTAATTAGTTCTAAGTTCTAGGGGACTGATGACCTCAGAAGTTAAGTCCCATAGTGCTCAGAGCCATTTTGAACCTGCCCTGCCGGCCGCTGGTGGCCGAGCGGTTCTGGCGCTACAGTCTGGAACCGCGCGACCGCTACGGTCGCAGGTTCGAATCCTGCCTCGGGCATGGATGTGTGTGTTGTCCTTAGGTTAGTTAGGTTTAAGTAGTTCTAAGTTCTAGGGGACTTATGACCTCAGCAGTTGAGTCCCATAGTGCTCAAGAGCCATTTGAACCTGCCCTGTTTTACCTGATGGGAGCGAAGTCCACCGAGTGACCGTCTTCCGAGCCTCTGCGGAGTTCTACCATTACAGTTCCGCTCAGAATGTTCACCGTCCGCATATCCGGCATTGCTGTTCTCTGCCGTTAGGCTCCATATGCCCAGTGTGTCCACATATATAAATTTAACATCAATATTAAATATTACCTCCTTTTCCCGTGGTTTTGTGACCACATGATTTTCAGCTATCGCTAGTGCGGTTTCTACTGCTTCATTTAGGAACCCTTGGGAATTCCATCCGAAATCTACATAAATTTCTGGCTGTAATCTCCATAAGAACGCGTAAAGTTCCCTCTGTTATGTTCCCGCAAGATGACCTTGCTAGCATTATCATCTACCATGAGCACATAAGTATTGACAATCATATTCAATACGGGCTACAAAACTCTCTATTAATTCCCCATACTTTTGAAACATACTGTTATCCTCCTACATCTGTACATCAATCCTTCCCTGGAGTCACACAACAACTGTGCTTTCCTCAACTTTCAGTGCCACATAGGATACGTCCTGGGGTCCCCTGCCAATTTTAGCTTGGCTACACTCATCAGTTGCTCATTAATCCAATTTCCCAACGTAGCAGCTGTGTCTAAATTATCAAAAAATAGAACGACATCCTATACTGATTTTCCTGAAAACGATGTGACCAATGCAGCGGTGTTAGTGTGTAGGATAGGTGGACTAGGAAGTGACCATTCCCTTCTTTCTCCATTAGTTGCTCTGATTGTAACTGAGCTACTTGATTTACTAACTGTCGAATAGCGTTCTGAGCCGAAACCTGCTTCTCCATACTGCCAACCCAAGTGTCAACATAACTACTATAAATGTAAATGGAAGAAGAAAGGATAGAAAGCAACCATAGAGACTCAAACGAAACTTTGAATTCGGCACTTACTTGTATTAATGTTTTGACATCCATGCTGGGCGACATCCAGAGTTATGGCTGCTGTATTCTGGCTGGCCCTCTTTATCTTCATCCTCAGTAGTCGTTCTTTCACCAATTATAACATTGGTGCATTCGGAGAAAATCCAGAAGGATGTTACAATGACTTCTTTGTTGAGAATTGTTTACAATCAGTGGATGATCAAAATGACTCCCCAGTGCAGCTGCCTCCGGCTGCTGACTGAGTCCTGCTACCGCTGTTCCTGTGTCTCCGGCCGAAATAAGTGGGGCAGGCGGTGTTGATAGTCCGACAAGGACAGAGATGGCTGGATTCTCACATCCTACTCTCGGAACGGCGGCGGAGTGCGGGGTTGCCCCTGGCGCCCAGATGCTTAGTTGACAGCCAGCAGTTCATGTCCCACCACTGGCAGAAATGTCTGCGTCATTAGCGCAGTGCGGAGAAGCACAGGTCAACATCACATTAATGCCCAGCTGTTCCACGATCACGAGTTGGTTCGGCCGCGGTTAATTATTGCTTTTCCGTGCTGATTTCGTGGTAACAAGGGCATTAGTGAGTCGCGCAGGATATTCTGGGCTGGGGGCCATGACCAAAATTGTCATAATCGGGCTGTAACACCTCCCTAAAGGTTCGTCTAGGGTTAACACATGTATTATGTAAACATAGCAGAGCCACTGACCATGCAGTCCACTGTCCATTGCCCTTCTTTGACATGGCCTGATTCTGCCTTGGAGCTGCACTGCTGGTTCTAAGCCTATTACACAGCTTCCAGAATTTGAAACACGAACAGCTGCTAGCATGAGTTTCTTAGAAGTAGATACCTTAGGGATTGCGAAGCAACTCAAATCGCTTGATACGGGCAAGTCTTCAGGTCCAGATTGTATACCGATTAGGTTCCTTTCAGATTACGCTGATACAATAGCTCCCTACTTAGCCATCATATACAACCGCTCGCTCACCGATAGGTCTGTACCTACAGATTGGAAAATTGCGCAGGTCGCACCAGTGTTTAAGAAGGGTAGTAGGAGTAATCCATCGGACTACGGACCTATATCATTGACGTCGGTTTGCAGTAGGGTTTTGGAGCATATACTGCATTCAAACATTATGAATCGCCTCGAAGGGAACGATCTATTGATACGTAATCAGCATGGTTTCAGAAAACATCGTTCTTGTGCAACGCAGCTAGCTCTTTATTCGCACGAAGTAATGGCCGCTATCGACAGGAGATCTCAGGTTGATTCCGTATTTCTGGATTTCCGGAAAGCTTTTGACACCGTTCCTCACAAGCGACTTCTAATCAAGCTGCGGGCCTATGGGGTATCGTCTCAGTTGTGCGACTGGATTCGTGATTTCCTGTCAGGAAGGTCGCAGTTCGTAGTAATAGACGGCAAATCATCGAGTAAAACTGAAGTGATATCAGGTGTTCCCCAGGCAAGCGTCCTGGGACCGCTGCTGTTCCTGATCTACGAGGGCGGTTCAGAAAGTAACCTCCGATTGGTCACAGTGCGGGTTGTGGGGGGAGTAGCGACGCCATCTGTGCGTTCACGCACTCAACAGGTCAGTCGGCATCAAGCCGTGGTCGAGTGAACGTCGTACCTGCGCTAGTTTAGTTTTTGTGGCAGTTTGAAATGTGTGCTGCAATAGAAAACCCCGCCAAATGTGAAGTGCGTGCTGTCATAAGGTTTTTTACAGCCAAAGGATATTCTGCAGCAGCTATTCATCGTGAGCTTTGTGCCGTGTACGGACCAAGAGTTATGAGTGAAGGAGTTGTCCGTGAATGGGTACGTTTATTTAAAAGTGGACGAGAAAACGTTCATGATGAAGAGAGGAGTGGTAGACCATCATTGGTGACTGACGAACTCGTTCAGACAGTTGATGCAAAAGTTCGTGAAAATCGACGTTTCTCAATGTCGGAGTTGTCTACTGGTTTCCCACAGATTTCTAAGACTCTCTTGTACGAGATAGTGACAGCAAGATTGGGTTACCGTAAGTTCTGTGCACGATGGGTGCCCAAAATTCTTACCGACCACCACAAAACTCAAAGAATGGCCTCTGCATTAGACTTTCTGTCATGTTATGAGGACGAAGGAGAACCATTGTTAAACAGAATCGTGACCGGTGACGAAACCTGGATTAAGTACGTGAACCCTGAGACAAAAGAACAATCAAAGATGTGGGCACATTCAAATTCGCCTACCAAACCAAGAAAAGCCTCGCAAGATTTTTCTGCCAAAAAACTGATGGCAACGGTGTTTTAGGATGCCAAAGGGGTGTTGTTGGTTGAATTCATGGAACGTGGTACGACCATTAATCAAGACGTGTACTGTGAAACAATAAAAAAGTTACGACGGGCTATACAGAACAAACGCCGTGGTATGCTGACTTCCGGTATCGTTTTTTTGCACGATAACGCCCGTCCTCATTCTGCTCGCAGAACAACGGCCCTTCTTGAGTCCTTCAAGTGGGATGTTATCAACCATCCACCTTACAGCCCAGACCTGGCGCCAAGTGATTATCACCTCTTCATGCATTTGAAGAAATGGCTCGGGTCACAGCGGTTTGATGACGACGAAGAGCTCAAAGATGCGGTCACAGGCTGGCTCCAGGCACAAGCGGGTGATTTTTATGCAGAAGGAATTTCAAAGCTTGTGAAGAGATACGATAAGTGCCTCAATCGCTATGGAGACTATGTAGAAAAATAGTGCAAAGATGTAGTTGTAAGATGTATATATTAAAATATTTTTATTTAACTTGGTGTATTTTTTTAAATCAACCGGAGGTTACTTTCTGAACGGCCCTCGTATATAAATGACATGGGTAACAATCTGAGCAGTTCTCTTAGGTTGTTCGCAGATGATGCTGTAATTTGCCGTCTAGTAAGGTCATCCGAAGACCAGTACCAGTTGCAAAGCGATTTAGAAAAGATTGCTGTATGGTGTGGCAGGTGACGCTAAATAACGAAAAGTGTGAGGTGATCCACATGAGTTCCAAAAGAAATCCGTTGGAATTCGATTACTCGATAAATAGTACAATTCTCAAGGCTGTCAATTCAACTAAGTACCTGGGTGTTAAAATTACGAACAACTTCAGTTGGAAAGACCACACAGATAATATTGTGGGGAAGGCGAGCCAAAGGTTGCGTTTCATTGCCAGGACACTTAGAAGAAGCAACAAGTCAACTAAAGAGACAGCTTACACTACACTCGTTCGTCCTCTGTTAGAATATTGCTGCGCGGTGTGGGATCCTTACCAGGTGGGATTGACGGAGGACATCGAAAGGGCAGCTCGTTTTGTATTATCACGTAATAGGGGAGAGAGTGTGGCAGATATGATACGCGAGTTGGGATGGAAGTCATTAAAGCAAAGACGTTTTTCGTCGCGGCGAGATCAATTTGCGAAATTTCAGTTACCAAATTTCTCTTCCGAATGCGAAAATATTTTGTTGAGCCCAACCTACATAGGTAGGAATGATCATCAAAATAAAATAAGAGAAATCAGAGCTCGAACAGAAAGGTTTAGGTGTTCGTTTTTCCCGCGCGCTGTTCGGGAGTGGAATGGTAGAGAGATAGTATGATTGTGGTTCGATGAACCCTCTGCCAAGCACTTAAATGTGAATTGCAGAGTAGTCATGTAGATGTAGATGTTTATCCCTTTACAGAAGATACAAGCGAGACATGATGAACACGAATGGAGCAGAGCGATCGACGAAGAAATAAAGCTATCGCAACTTAAGGAGAGACGGGAGCTGACAAAGTTATCATGCAGAGAAGAAACCGATTGATGCCAAATGTGTATTCAAAATTAAACGTAATCAAGATGCAGATACTGAAAGATATAAGGTGAGGCTTGTAATAAAAGGCTGTGCTCACTGACAGGGTTACGATTACGATGAAACATATGATCCTGTTGCATATTTGGCTGTGTTAAAAACACTGGTGTCACTCACCACTGAAGAGGGTCTATATACGCACCAAATAGATGTTAAAAATGCCTTTCTACATGGGGAACTTCACGAAGGTCCGTCAAGTGACCACAAGTAAAAATAATCAAATCTGCAAATTAAAAAATGCCTTGTGTGGATTGAAACAGTCTCCTCGTGCGTGGAATGCAACATTTGATAATTCTGTCTAATGTATTGAACTTAGTCAAACGTTAACAGAAGTTTGTTTATGGGCAGCTTGGAAAATAGTAGAGTGTGTATTCTGTTATATGTAGAAGATGATATAACTGCTGCAAGTAATTAAGATGAGAGCAACAAGATTAAAAGGGCTTTGGAAAATCAATTATTCATGAGAAATACAGGGGGAACATAAATCGTTTCTTGGCATTGATTTCATAAGTTCAGACGATGGAATTATTATGGATGAACCTATATACCTGCGAAGACTACTGGAACGTTTTGACATGAACAATAACTGTAACCCAGTTAAGACACCTATGGAGACAAAACCTCCAATGGAACGTAGACCAGAGCTGAATAATAAATATTACGTAGGCGAACCAAAACAATTTCGTAAATAGAGGTTGTCTGATGTATATCATGCTTACAGCACGACCAGATCTGAGTGTAGCAGTAAATTATTTCAGCAAACCAACGGAAAATCACTGGAAGCGGCTTAAAACAGTACTCAGATATATCAAAGGAACGTTGGATTTTGGTTTGTTCTATAGAAGGAGGGGATTTTGATCTGTGCTATGCAGATGCAGAATTTGGGAGTGGAGAAGATAAGAAGCCTACTTCAACATTCACTTTGCAAAAGCCTGCAAATACTGTTTTCTTTGGCCACGCCTGCAGATGGATTTCTGTGGCTAATTAATTGCTGACTGATATTGGTCACAAGGTCAACTGTCCAATATGGATTCTTGATGACAACAACAACCATTATTGTAGTTATTTGCTTGCAAGATGAGAGCACGGAAGAATGAAACACACTGATATTAAATAAAATTTTATCAGAGACTATGTGAGCAAGGGAATCAGCGTTGTTTGTTATATAAACATGAAGGAGTAACTAGATGACTTGTAACTAAGGCGCGTTATCCAGTGAACAATTTAAAGAGCTGAGAATGGGTTAAATGTTATCATTGTTAAGAAATATACAAATTAAGTAGTGTTGAGTACCCAGTTCAGTGTGCTTATTCAGAAGTAAATAAATGTTATCAGAAGTCCATCAAATAAAGCGTTATTATCACAAGTTAATTGATAATTTGTGCGCCTGACGGATGCCCACAGAAATTTATCAACTTCAAATTTGTCAAGCAGCACACAGGGTTTGACTCGTTTCCATTCTTCTGGAAACAGTGTGCATTTCATCCATCGAAAACAAGTTGAGGTTTAATATTGCATAACTAATATGAAATCTTATAATGAGCAGAAACTACATCGATACAGGCACCTGTCAGTGAAATATTCAGGTTAAACAAAATTCGTCTTCATGGACGACAATTCGCGCCCCCATCGTGCACATCTTGTGAATGACTTCCTTCAGGATAATGATATCGCTCGACCAAAGTGGCCAGCAGGTTCTCCAGACATGAACCCTATCTAACACGCCTGGGATAGATTGAAAAGGGCTGTTTATGGACGACGTGACCCACCAATGACTCTAAGGGATCTACGGCGAAACGCCGTTTAGGAGTGGGACAATCTGGACCAACAGTGCCTTGATGAACTTGTGGATAGTATACGACGACGAATAGAGGCATGCATCAATGCAAGAGGACGTGCTACTGGGTATTAGGGGTACCGGTGCGTACAGCTATCTGGACCACCACCTCCGAAGGTCTCGCTGTCTGGCGGTACAACATGCAATGTGTGGTTTTCATGAGCAATAAAAAGGGCGGAAATGATGTTTATGTTGATCTCTATTCCAATTTTCTGTGCAGGGTCCGTAACTCTCGGAACGGAGGAGATGCAAATCTTTTTTTGATGTGTGTATTTACCTCTTATAGGAAATGCTTGTCAGATCAAAATCTTATGATTAAAGGCGATTCTGATGTAAAAAAAATACATCTGTACATATTTTAAAAGATGTTGCTTTGAGAGTTAGTTATCGCGTTGCTGATATAATAGGCAATATCTTAAATTGACATGGAGTCCGTAGAAACCTGTAATGAGATCATTGTTGTACGGATTGGTGACTGGAAGAATAGAGCAAATATGTCACGAACTGAAAACTACGCCTAATGAAAGACCTATTAAATTTTCTTTCTTTTGTCCCGCTATGAACGAGAGTAAAGGCGTTTGTGATACTATACAACTTGTTATTTTTATTAGAAGCGTTGACAGTAACTTTGTAATAAATGAATAGTTGGCAGCAATTCTGAATATGAACGGTATAACAACGTCAAATTTGAAGAAGTGTGTGAAAACTGTCAAAGATGAAGCTAGTCCTGGCCAAACTGAAAAGTTTTACAACTAAAGAATCTACACGCATGGTACAAGGTACACAGTGAAGGTGGCCTTGTTGCTAAGACGAAAACAAGACGGTTTGAAGTGTTCTTCCGGCCCTTCACTTCTTTCGTATTTGTCGTATAATTTTGAAGTGGGGACAAGAGATGGTGGTTCATGGTGTGGGTTGCTGTAGTCATGTCCTAGTTCATGAACCACGGGCAACGTATGAGTGGCCAAGTAAGTGGTCCCGACAGTCGGGATACCAGTTACTTTGGAATAAGGCTGGGCATCTCGGACATATTCTGAGTCGTGGTCACCTCTGTGCTCATACGGCAAAGACTACCAAATCCACCGGTTAGTCCCTCAACCGTTAGGGGTAAAACTCAATGGGACTCGGGGCAAGTAAGGCTAGCAACCTGCCTCCCTGGTACTTTAAATATGATGCTGGCAACAATCAGAGCAAAATGCCTCGGACCTTTGGAGGTGACGGAGTCCCACCTCTAACTGACAAACCAGGGACTCCTAAGATACGACTTGGCAAACAAATGGTAATGAGATGCGGAGCTATTAATATCAATGGGGGCTACTCTTGGAAGAAGGTAGAGCTGGCAAAGGCTGCAAGTAAGATGGGGCTGGACGTTTTAGCTGTTAGTGACATTCGGGTAAGGGGTGAGAAAGAAGAGGAAGTGGGAGAATACAAGGTCTACCTGTCAGGAGTCAAAGCAGGAACAGCACAATGGGGTGTAGGGCTTTACATCAAGAAAGAAATGGAACCCAGCGTAGTTGCAATAAGGTATGTAAACGAACGACTGATGTGGATAGATTTGACAGTGTCTAGCAAGAAAATCAGGATTGTGTCAGTATATTCGCATTGTGAAGGGACAGATCATGATAAGATGGATAGTTTTTATGAGGCACTCAGTGATGTAGTTGTTAGAGTAAAGGACAAGGACAGTGTTCTGCTCATGGGTGATATTAATGCCAGGATTGGAAATCGAACAGAAGGGTATGAAAAGGTTATGGGTACATTTGGAGAGGATATGGAGGCCAACAGGAACGGGAAACAACTCTTGGATTTCTGCTCCAGTATGGGCTTAGTAATCACAAACTCCTTTTTTAAACATAAGAACATTCACCGGTATACTTGGGAAGGCAGGGGAACCAGATCTGTCACTGACTATATAATAACAGATCAGGAATTCAGGAAGGCTGTTAGGGACACACGTGTATTCAGGGGATTCTTTGATGACACTGATCATTATTTAATCTGCAGTGAAATTGTGATTGTGAGGCCGAAAGTGCAGGAGGTCAGGTCCATATGTAGGAGGATAAGAGTGGAGAAACTTCAGGATAAGGAAATCAGGCACAAGTACGTAACAGTGTTCTCAGAATGGTACCAGTTAGTTGAATGTAGTCAATTACAGTCATTGGAAAAGGAATGGACAAGGTACAGGGACACAGTACTAGAAGTGGCTAAAGAATGTCTTGGAACAGTAGTGTGTAAAGGTAGGATGAAGCAAACAGCTTGGTGGAATGACACAGTCAAGGCAGCCTGTAAAAGGAAAAAGAAGGCGTATCAAAAATGGCTACATACTAAAACTCAGTTAGACAGAGAAAGTTATGTTGAAGAAAGAAACAAAGCCAAACAAATAATTGCAGCATCCAAGAAGAAATCATGGGAAGAAAAAAATGGCTCTGAGCACTATGGGACTTAACATCTATGGTCATCAGTCCCCTAGAACTTAGAACTACTTAAACCTAACTAACCTAAGGACATCACACAACACCCAGCCATCACGAGGCAGAGAAAATCCCTGACCCCGCCGGGAATCGAACCCGGGAACCCGGGCGTGGGGAGCGAGAACGCTACCGCACGACCACGAGATGCGGGCAAATCATGGGAAGACTTTGGAAACAGGTTGGAGACTTTGGGTCAAGCTGCTGGAAAACCATTCTGGAGTGTAATGAGCAGTCTTCGAAAGGGAGGTAAGAAGGAAATGACAAGTATTTTGGACAGGTCAGGAAAACTGCGGGTGAATCCTGTGGATTCCTTGGGCAGATGGAGGGAATATTTTGAAGAGTTGCTCAATGTAGGTGAAAATACGATCAGTAATGTTTCAGATTTCGAGGGATAGGAATGATGATGGAAATAGGATCACATTTGAGGAAGTGGAGAAAATGGTCAATAGACTGCAGTGCAATAAAGCAGCTGGGGTGCATGAAATTAAGTCGGAACTCATCAAATACAGTGGAATGGCAGGTCTTAAATGGCTACACAGGGTAATTGAAATGGCCTGGGAGTCGGGACAGGTTCCATCAGACTGGACAAAAGCAGTAATCTCACCAATCTTTAAACATGGAAACAAAAAAGATTGTAAAAACTACAGAGGCATCTCTTTAATCAGCGTTGTGGGTAAAATCTTCTCAGGTATTGTTGAAAGGAAAGTGCGAGTATTAGTTGAGGACCAATTGGATGAAAATCAGTGTGGGTTTCGGCCTCTTAGAGGTTGTCAGGACCAGATCTTTATCTAACGGCAAATAATGGAGAAGTGTTATGAGTGGAACAGGGAATTGTATCTATGCTTTATAGATCTAGAAAAGGCATATGACCGGGTTCCTAGGAGGAAGTTATTGTCTGTTCTACGAGATTGTGGAATAGGAGGCAAACTTTTCCAAGCAATTAAAGGTCTTTCCATGGATAGTCAGGCAGCAGTTAGAGTTGACGGTAAATTGAGTTCATGGTTCAGAGTAGTTTCAGGGGTAAGACAAGGCTGCAACCTGTCTCCACTGTTGTTCATATTATTTATGGATCATATGTTGAAAACAATAGACTGGCTGGGTGAGATTAAGATATGTGAACACAAAATAAGCAGTCTTGCATATGCGGATGACTTAGTTGTGATGGCAGATTCGATTGAAAGCTTGCAAAGTAATATTTCAGAGCTAGATCAGAAATGTAAGGACTATGGTATGAAGATTAGCATCTCCAAAACGAAAGTAATGTCAGTAGGAAGGAGATATAAACGGATTGAGTGCCAAATAGGAGGAACAAAGTTAGAACAGGTGGATGGTTTCAATTACTTAGGATGCATATTCTCACAGGATGGCAACATAGTGAAAGAACTGGAAGCGAGGTGTAGCAAAGCTAACGCAGTGAGCGCTCAGCTACGATCTACTCTCTTCTGCAAGAAGGAAGTCAATACCAAGACTAAGTTATCTGTGCACCGTTCAATCTTTCGACCAACTTTGTTGTATGGGAGCGAAAGCTGGGTGGTTTCAGGTTACCTTATCAACAAGGTTGAGGTTACGGATATGAAAGTAACTAGGATGATTGCAGGTACTAGTAGATGGGAACAATGGCAGGAAGGTGTCCACAATGAGGAAATCAAAGAAAAACTGAGAATGAACTCTATAGATGTAGCAGTCAGGGCGAACAGGCTTAGATGGTGGGGTCATGTTACACGCATGGGGGAAGCAAGGTTACCCGAGAGACTCATGGGTTCAGCAGTAGAGGGTAGGAGGAGTCGGGGCAGACCAAGGAGAAGGTACCTGGATTCGGTTAAGAATGATTTTGAAGTAATGGGCTTAACATCAGAAGAGGCATCAATGTTAGCACTGAATAGGGGGTCATGGAGGAATTGAACGCTGAAAGGCATAATCAGTCTTAAATGATGATGGTGGGACATGTGATGAGTTTGGCTGTCTGGTGTGCACTGGGATAGTCTTGAAAATAGGAACATATATATATGGTGAAAGGACTGTGTGTCAGGCCACTACAGCAATCACGTGAAATCCATTCGAAAAGACTTTGAGTAGTGCGTTTTTGAAGTAACAGAAAACGGAACTATTATGGAATGTTTATTGAGATAACTAGACGTTAATTTTTCTTTTCTTTCTGAAGAGCTAGACGTCTCTTTAAATAAACTTACAATTTAATCAAAATGCGCAGTTGTGCAAAGTGACTTCGACACAAACTTCAGAACTGCATGCACCAAAACGAATCGACCAATGAACTTGTTAATCCCGTACAACTTGATAGCAGCAGTACATGTGACCACCAGATTTAATCTGGTAAGTCAAAAAACAACTGACCAGATATTCATTAACAAACAGATATACAACTGCGATGTTGAAATGACAGTGATGTGTAACATGTCTTTCGTAAAATAAGATGTTCCATGTCTTTGATCTCCACTGGCCGACGAAACATGGTCATAGGTTAAGGTAGTTGGTAAGTAGCAAGCACACCACATTCGGAAGGTCTCTGAAGTTTGTGCAGATAGGAGTCGTAAGGATCTAGTGATATTGGCGATGAGGGTTGCGGACTGGCGCTTCTACCCGTTAGGTTGAGTCGTTTGCTCCGGGGGCCGCGACTGAAAGACATGGAGCGCACGTTACCTCCATGACGCCAAAGAAATCATCGCCGAAAAGACAACTGATGTTCAGATATTATCGTAAAAAAAACTGTTCAGAGTCGCTTATGAGGCCTAGCCGGAATTTCGCCTATGTAGTCGATCAGTTAGAAGTTAGGATTTTATGTTTTAGGAAATACATTGAGTAGGTGTGTTATTGCACTAGACAGAAGAAAAAGTCCCTTTTCAGCTGCGAATTGAAGACCACGGGAGGGGGTGGGGGGGAGAAGTTGGTTCGCGGCTCAAGGGCACTGCGTATTGTACGGTGACCGCTAGAAAACGTAAGAGGACTTGAAAATCCAGTAAAATATGAGAACTGCAGTAGTTAAATAAGCCACAAAACATTTCCTTTGACGACGAGAAGTACGCGAAGATAAGGTACAAAGAAAGAGGCGAAAATAAGATTTTAAAGACACGAGTCACGCACGTAAAGTTCTAGTTGGGACACACAGGAGTTTACGTTGGGCTCGGAGAAGAAGATTACAGACGTTATTGCAGCTGACGGACCTCACAAGGGGACCTAACTCAGCACGCGGTTTACGGCGCCACGGGGATACGTGCCGCAGGTCACATCCTCACAGCAGTAGCAGCAACCTGCTCCAGCTCAAGGACGCGTGTTCGCAGCTCGACCGCGGTTCACCGCAGAACTCAGGTACGACGTCTGGTGAGCTATATTAGTCACAAATTTGCGACAAAAATTTATGATTTGTTCAAGGAGTGACTCGGAAAAACTGTGTTTAAAATTATAAAATTTGTAACAACTGATAAACAGTGCCAATCTCCGAAACAAAATATTCGTAATTTTCTATGCCAGTCACCACACGTAAAATGGCATCTCAGACACAGGGCATGGACATGACAGCTTTATATGCTACATTTCATGAGGATATGTCTAAAAAAATCAGAAGCAGCTCTTTAAAGTCCAAGAGGAAGATATTAAAGCAGAAATGAATACTAAACAAGAAGAAACGCGTAGTAATGCAGCAACACAGCGAAAAAATTTCTACCTTAGAAAATGTAATCACTAATTTACTCCAGCAGTTACGAAAAGAAATGAATGACGAGTGTGTTTTAGTTCACAAAAGAACTGAAGAACATTTTAAAGGTATTCATAAACATTTAAAAATAGTAAACAAGGAAATATCAGATACAAACAAAAAAGGGTAGGTATACTCGAACAAGATATGGCATTCAGTGAAATTCTGATTCCACACGCTGCCTTACCAGCTTTGGATGGATGATTGGCAATAGTTCGCAGAACAAAAAGTACAGGAAACAATCGATTCCTCTAGCTTTACACCTGTTTCTATTCGCGAGTCTAATTATAATTACCAAGAGTTTCAGCGAAAATGGGAGGAGTTAGGAGAAAACACAAAAAGAAATGCAGAAATGAGTACTAAAAAGTACAGGTAACCCAAAAGAATAGTTAGAATAATTTCAAATAAAGGCAGGTATGAACCTGTCAAACCAGTTCCGCAACTTCAAATCAGATGGAGAATTACATCTCTCATACGTTTTAGGGATTTACCCAAGAGCTGGTTAGTTGGCTGATTTGGGGGGAAGGGACCAAACAGAGAGGTTGTCGGTCCCATCGGATTAGGGAAGGATGGGGAAGGATGTCGGCCGTGCCCTTTCAAAGAAACCATCCGGGCATTTGCCTGAAGCGATTTAGGGAAATCACGGAAAACCTAAATCAGGGTTGCCGGAGGAGGGTTTGAAACGTCGTCCTCCCGAACGCGAGTCCAGTGTGCGTCATCCAAGAACTGGGGAGGCAAAAAATTGATTTTGCTCTCAGTTATCCAGTTGGCGACGCGAACGGCCCACTCTCAGGATTTTAAATCGTAGTAAGGCTTTAAAGAACAGTTTAAAAGAAAATATTGGCATACGAGTTAACAGGGGAGTTGACGCTACAACTGTTAGACCCCAAGTATTGTAATAATTCATGCAGGGGATATAAGAAATACAGTGAATAGCATTTAATACAATCAAAGTATTTAGAGAAAACTTTAATAGAAAACTAATTGGCAAAATATTTGTTAGGCAACTTCCGTACTATGTACGGAAGGAGATTTGGTACAGAGAATAGAAGGATGCTAAGGAGCTATTGATCTTCGTAGAGAAATTAGATTTATTAAACAGAGAGAGGAGTGCTTGCACTCAAAGAGATAACAATGTTAACGAAACTACTGACAATAGTAGACATACAAGTAGAAATATAAGACGAAATAACCGTAACAGAAGCAAGAGACGGAAGCAACCTACACAAAAAGTCAATACGCAATTTTTCACATCAAATCCTGCAAATGTTGTAGACGAAAATGCGAACCAGAGTACACCTTACTCCAACCAGAAAGTGATACAAACGAACAACCCCTATATAACGAGGGAAAACGGGAAACATACTGGAAGGAGGGTCAAAAGCCAGGACGTGACATTTCAGTAGTAGGCCGAAAGAAAGAAAAACTGGTTGCATTTACTCAAATCTTACCAGCGAGAGACGGTTAGGTAGAAGAAAAAGAATCTTTGGAAGAGGAACAAGCAAAACCTATTGTATTAGACACAGTGGAAGGTAAAAAAGCAGATATTTACATAGATTTTGGAAGCAAAATCTTATTATCACAAGAACTGTTAGTATCTATTAGGAAACAATTTTACTATCCCATAATGTCATTGACCGGGGTGCACGTCATTTGAATAATAACCACTAAAGGGAGAATAATCAGAGAAGAAACTCAATTGACATTAAGTATCCGTTAATTTCAAGTTCATGCAAACAATTTTGGTAATACAAGATGTAAATATAAAGGTTTACTGGAAACCGATTAGTTAATAAAATACAAAGGAAAGTTAGATTTCGATAGCAAAAATCTTATACTGGCCACATGGATAATATCTCTATGAGATACGATTCAGAGTGAATCGTCCAACACAATCAATCAGAAAAGGAATGTAAGGTTGTTTATTTAGTAGCGAATACATACGTAACAAGTAATTAAGTAAATGAAGGTGAGCTTTATTTTGTCATATGGCGTTTAAGTCTAATCTCCCAACCGAAGACCAGAAGAGAGACTTATGCAATATCTTACAGAAGTTTCGGGATGTATTTTCCGACAAACCGGGGGTGATAAGAGACTAAGTGTGCCATTTCAAAGTTAAAGACTGAACCCCTCTTTTGCAAATCATATCTAGCCTTTAGCAAGCGGCAGTAGAGGACAAAATAAATAAGGTTGCAGACAATGAGAATGTGGAAAAGTCTTAGCGTCTACAACAATCCACTGCTAGTGGTACGGAAAACTACAGGAGTTGCATGTTGAATAACATACAGAAATGGAGAGAGATCGATCTGTATGTAAAGACTATTTGCTAGCCAAATTCGCACAAAGAAAGTATTTCAGTTTAATGGGCTCGACAGCGGGCTATTGGCTGATAAACTTACATGAAAATTCAAGAAATGTAGCGTTTTATATGAGGGTAAATCGTTTAAGTTTCGAGTTTTACCTATCGGTTTGAACATCTCAGTTTCGGTGTTCATTAGGGCAGTTGACGAAGTCTTAGGGAAAGCAGTAATATTAGGGAAAGAATTACTACAGGAGTTGATCATACATGTAGATGACATTTTAACAATATGACACACCTAGGGAGAACATTGTAAAAAATCGATTAATGCCATACAAAATTCCAAGAGAAAGAAATTACGATTAAACTCGACAAATCACACTGCGGATGAGAAGGGCTGAAGTTCTTAGGGCATCTGGTACGTGTACATGGGACCTAACCTGGCCCAGAACATGTAACGGCAATTCGTTCGTTTCTCGGTTAGCCGGATTTTATCGCCGATACATAGAAGAACAACAGAGGAATGACCCGAGATTATTATCCTTATTAAAGCAAAAACCTAAATGAATGTGGGATGAGGGAGCATCAGAAGATTTTCAAAACATTATTCTGTGTTTAGTAAATGCAACAATATTGAAACATTCTGAGTTAAACGAACCTTTCAAACTAGCAACAAATGTATCCGAATACGGATAGCATGTGGACTGTTTCAGAGGGAAAGGAGCTCTGATACAGAAGTGAGGAGAGCACAATATCATCACTTTCGCGGGTCGTAGTTTATTTAAACACCAACTATCCTACACGGCTACGGGAAAAGAATTACTCGCGACTGTTGGGCAGTTATTGTGGTGATAAGTAACGAGGAAATAGCATTACAAACAAGCGGAGATAAAAATATACGGTGATATAAAGAAGAGGGTCTAATTTGGAAATCAAAATCTGACTTTTCGAGTTAAAAGAAGGTGTAGAGCATCACAACACGTAACAACGCCCTTCGGTCTTTTCGAGAGTGTAACAATGCCTTTCAGACTGCGTACTGCGGCGGAAACATTCCAACGCTGTACGGACGAAATCACAAGAGATCTGGATTTCTGATATGTCTACATAGACGACATTTTAGTGATGTCTGCGTCAGAAACGAAAAGTCTAGAACATTTAAACAAGATATTTGATCGTTTACGTATGCAATGCCTAGTTAATATCCCTGCAAAGTGTATCTTTGAGGCAACAGAGGTTCAGCTTCTGGAATATACAATCGACCCCATGGCATCCAACCTCCTAAAGATAATGAGGAAGCCGTAGTCAAGTATTCCCGTCCTGTTACAATTAGGGAGCTACGCCGTTCTCTCGGCATCAGTAACATCGATTTATACGATCATGCACTAATAAGAGCCTCACTGAATGAACTTCTGAAGTGTGCTCCGATGCCAAATCGTGGAGTGCAATGGACAAACGAAACAGATAATGCTTCCCAAGCTGTAAAAACAGCAACAACAGAGGCCACTCAATTAGCTCAACCAGTATCACAAGCCCCACTTGCGCTCAAGGCAGATGGATCAGCTACCGTTACTGGCGACGTACTTCAGCAACAAGTGGAACGTAATTGGCAGCCGCTCGCATTCTTCAGTCACAAGCTGTTACCGTCACAGCAACGCTGGGCGATCGAGAACTCTATACCGCATATGCAGTTAGGAAGTTTCTGCACTCATTAGAAGGCCGACACTTTACCATATGTACGAACTATAAACCAGTGACATATGCTTTAAACACGAAACTAGAGAAAGCATCACCGAAACAACTTCGACATCTGGACTATATTAGCCAGTTTACGACTCACATTTGCTATGTGAAAGGAAAGTTAAATGTGCCAAGACACTCTCTCACGTGTTGAAGTTACAACCACTGCAATTGATTACGAGGTCCTAGCTCAATCTCAGCAGCGCGATGATGAGCTACGCACGTTATTGGATAACCCAGCGGGATTACAGTTACAAGGGATGACTGTACCAGAAACAAATGTATTGTAGTGTAATGTGTCTGGTACAAAAATACAACCGTTCATACCTCACCAATAATGATCAGAAGCAACTACGCAACTGCGTCAATGCACAACCTGGCTCATCCCGGGGTCCGGGTCACGGCGAAATTAGTCAAGACTTTTGTCTGGCCAGAAATGGATGCAGACTGTAAGTCATCTGTCAGAATCTCCATGGAATGCCAGAAAAATAAGATCGTTGGGCATGTCAAAGCACCAAGACGCACATTTTTCCGGCAAGTCAACGCTTTGTACATGTTCATACAGACATTGTGGGACCCTTCCGGTATCAAAGGCTACAGCTACGACCTCACGGTCGTGGGTCGATTTTCAAGATGACCTGAAGCTTCCCCTATGAAAGACATTACAGTCGAGACGGTAGCACAAACGTTTTTCCGTGGATGGATCGCTCGGTTTGGCGTACCTTACCTGTTCAAAGGATTGGCCAGTTTGTTGGGCACTAATCGCATTCGTACTACTGCTTGTCATCTGGCAGCGAATGGAATAGTAGAACACCTACACCGCCAATTCAAGTCAGTCCTCCGGTGTCACGGTACACAATATTGGATGGTGACATTACCCAATTGTGCTCCTTGGTCTCCGTAAATTAGTTAAGAGCGACCTGAAGGCTACAGCAGTTTTCTTACTGTACGGACAAACACTGCACCTAACAGGGGAGCTCATGCATAATGTGGCGGATGATTCGGTTGTTGCGGCAGAGTTTGTCACCAAAATACGATCGCACATCCGACAACTCCGGCCAGTGACACCTAGAGATCACCTGTTCATATTCAAAGACCTCTCCAGCTGCAACCTTATATTCATACGGAATGATGTGTGTGAAGCACTCCAGCCACCGTACGAAGGGCCACATGAAGTGCTGCTAGACGTAACAACATTTTTAAGATAGACATCAGAGGTGCGCCAACAACCATATCCATTGAAAGACTCAAACCTGCCTTTTACGATATAAACGATGCAACGAAGACGACGGGCCCCGCGATCGACAAAGATAAAGATGTTTACCTGAAATCACACATGTCCAACAGGATGCCGACAAGATATGACCATCACCGGGTATCGTAACGAAGATAGCGACGTCGAGTGCAATTGGGTCGGAGATTTTCTCTGCTCAGGGACTGGGTGTTGTGTTGTCCTAATCATCATCATTTCATCCTCATCGACGCGCAAGTCGCCGAAGTGGCGTCAAATCGAAAGACTTGCAACAGGCGAGCGGTCTACCCGACGGGAGGCCCTCGTCACACGACATTTCATTTCATTTATCACACGAAAAGCTGGTACAACGGAATTCAATATTAAAAAACCTGGTTTCCAGAAAACAGTGACAACAAATGCTGGACGTCATTCCGTTTAAACGTCAGATACCGTTGACACTGGAAGATGAGTGGGTGGGGGATGGGGGGGGGGGGGGGGGGCAGAGCATTACACCACATTATGCACAGTGGCAGTGTGCATAAACATTCCGTGAGATGTACAATTCTATGTGTGTGTTATTCTTTGATTTTCTAGTTAGTTTAGTATTCTATGCTTCGTGTATTAGGGGACCTGGCTTACCTATACGTGCGAGTATTAATGTAACGTAATATTTTGAAATAAATCACTAACTCTTAACTCTCGGAAGTTAATCACAAAGGTAAGTCACTGTGGAGACAATGTATCCCACAAACAGTAGAGAGAGATCTAATACGGTTTATCTATAAAGGTCAGTATGGCATACGAAAACGTATACAACACATGAGCAAATTCTATTACTTCAAGAATCTGAGTAGAAAAATTAGGGGAAGTGTTAACTGTGCTGTGAAGACGCTAATATAGCTATCCCCTATAGGTCGTATCCTGTAATACATAGGGCACTATACAATTTAACTGCCGCCAATTTTTTTTCGTCAATTACTTCGTAGCCGCGGTGGATTTATGTAGTATATCTCTGCATTTATAGAAGGTTGGTCAAAATATTGTAAGTTTTATTCCGTTAAGCAAGCAAGTACACCCACCGTGATACACTGTTTACAGGAATATTTCAGGAATATAGGAAAACCACGACGATTATTACCAGATGTTGGAACACAATTTATTAGTAATAAAGTTTCTGGCACAGGAAGGAGTGAGACATGTAGCTATATCAATACATTAACCGCAATCCAACCTGTGTGAACGAATAATGAAAGAACTGGGAAGGCTACGTAGAAGATATTGTTCAGAAAAACATACTACATGGGTACAGCTGATGCCTAAATTTTAGTGACAATAAATGAAATACCACACACGGCTACTGGATTATCTCCAACAGAAATCATGAACAGAACCTGTGTTGGGAAACCGTTATTGAAATTATTTAAGTGGCATCTACACCCAAAGAAAATTTGGAAGACGTACATAAGAAAACAGAATGGCGTTTACATAGACCCTGCAGATGTGAGGGTACACAAGTTTAATAGTGAAGTACTTACTCAATGTTTAATATTGATGAGTTAGTGCTAGTTCAAGATCATCGTCATAGTTCCGATATAAAGAAAGAAACTAGTAATTTTTTTAAAAGTACTGTGCACCATATAGGATTGTGAGTATACCATACCCAAGACCCCAGTTAACTGTTCTATTATTCACGTTTTAATCTTCTGTAGAACAGTTTCTTCAATCTTTTTCTATCCTATAATCTTTCGAAAAACATTATCTCTAACTATCCTATCCTAGAATTAGGTATATCGAACTCCAAGTAGGACATGAATATACATGTAGCGTACGATAGTACACACACTTACTTATATACTGAAACGTCATACAGAGGTTAAATTTCGAATCTATATTCTATATATTTTGCATAAATATTTTATTATTTTGGTACTTACTTCCAATATTTTACGTTTATAGGTATTGTACACACTGGTTAATGTTTAAATGCAAGAGAAGAGGAGCTAAGTACCTTCAATTGTTACCATTCAGTTGTTCAGTTTACTAAGGAATATAGCTGACATTGTATCAATAACACAAATATCAAATACGAGCGATTGCAGGTATCAACACGAGCGATTGAAGGAAATCAACAAATAAAACAGCGCAAACTGATAAATCGCTATCGTGCGGTGCAGACGCATGAATAAGTATCAACAAGGTTTTTTTAAATATTTTGTACTTTTTTTTTTGCTGTACTCTTGTATACACTCGTTGGTTTATGACGATTTTGTAGGGGAGGTGTCAGTTATAGTAGTATTATAAGCATGAGATTGGACAGGCGGACTCAGAACACTGACGATTGAAAATACACCTTTTTTTCGTCATGTGATGTTCTTTCTTTCTCTGCGCGCTGTCAATAAGGGTTCACTGTAGTCACTTCGGTATCTGCAACGGTGAAGTTGTGACTCCGACGTCACAACGAAGAACTTGAGCAGAGATTTTCTTTGGGGTGTCGGGTGGTACGGGACTTTATTTTTCGGGGCTATCTTCTTTTTTCCTTCAATCATCTTTCTTTTCCTTTCCTACTTCTCCAATCGGAGGACCATATCTATCCTTCCCGCTGTTTCATATTCACAAGTTTCTATCGCTGAAACCATTCCTTCTTATAGATTATCTTACTGCAACCTGTCTTCACAGGTTAACCTGGGAGAACGACACACATAGGGCAATACGACAACAACACTTAGGAAGTTTCGTGACAACTACACATGAAGTGCGGTGTCGCATGTTAATCGCGTCACGTGTTGTGGGGGGAAGAGAACCTTCTAGTGCGTATAGCACGTCGGCTGAGAAGGTGATGGACAGACATGCGCACATAAATTATTCTGACTGTGAGAAACAGAATCAATAAAACAGAACCCTCTTGTAAAGAGATGGTTCTGAGATGGACATGAGAAATGATGAGAAATCAAGTAAATATTCTTTGTAATATAAGTAGTATAAGGATTAGGAGACGCTTGCACGTACCACTTAGTATTCATCTCGATAGGTACAATATACTGACAATACATAGTAGATTAAAAATAGGGAGAGGATGAAAAAGAAGTCCAAATACGTTGATCATTGAATAAGATAAACATACTTAAAACTAAGCGGAGCACGTGGAACAGAGTTACTGGCAGAAGGTGTCACACAAGATGAAGCGTACGATAACGATTAATAGTTCACAATTTAGGTGCAATATTAGCGCAGAACTGTTAAGAGCCGTAAATATTAACGTAAGATAGACCTGAGGACGGTGGGAATGTACACAAGGTAATGATCGCCGGAGTCAAAAATAGAAGGAGTAACATCTTCTGCCGATGAGAGTTTAAACAGGAAAAGATACTTTACACAGGGATTGAAAACTGATGGTGCGGTGTACAACATGTTAAGAGGATAAAGGTTAAGTGGACCTAAAGAAGGATGACTTACGCCTTAGATAGGGTAGATCTGCGAAAGGAAGGACACGTGCCGCTCTCATGAAGGGAGAGTTGAAAAGAGATACTGGCATTTCAGATGGAAATGTAACTGAGAAGTATCCGCCCGCAGAATGAGGTGTAAACGTGCACAGGTACTATGTTTACGTTAAAGAAGCGTTCTCCAGACAAGAATAATGTGCCAGAATGAGATTTTCACTCTGCAGCGGAGTGTGCGCTGATATGAAACTTCCTGGCAGATTAAAACTGTGTGCCGGGCCGAGACTCGAACTCGGGACCTTTGCTTTTCACGGCAAGTGCTCTACCAACTGAGCTACCCAAGCACGACTCACGACCCGTCCTCACAGCTTTACTTCTGCCAGTACCTCGTCTCCTACCTTCCAAACTTTACAGAAACTCTCCTGCGAACCTTGCAGAACTAGCACTCACTTGGTAGAGCACTTGCACGCGAAAGGCAAAGGTCCCGAGTTCGAGTCTCGGCCCGGCACACAGTTTTAATCTGCCAGGAAGTTTCAAGAATAATGTGGTATGGACCTGGTTGATTATACAGGGTTATTACAAATGATTGAAGCGATTTCACAGCTCTACAATAACTTTATTATTTGAGATATTTTCACAATGCTTTGCACACACATACAAAAACTCAAAAAGTTTTTTTAGGCATTCACAAATGTTCGATATGTGCCCCTTTAGTGATTCGGCAGACATCAAGCCGATAATCAAGTTCCTCCCACACTCGGCGCAGCATGTCCCCATCAATGAGTTCGAAAGCATCGTTGATGCGAGCTCGCAGTTCTGGCACGTTTCTTGATAGAGGAGGTTTAAACACTGAATTTTTCACATTACCCCACAGAAAGAAATCGCATGAGGTTAAGTCGGGAGAGCGTGGAGGCCATGATATGAATTGCTGATCATGATCTCCACCACGACCGATCCATCGGTTTTCCAATCTCCTGTTTAAGAAATGCCGAACATCATGATGGAAGTGCGGTGGAGCACCATCCTGTTGAAAGATGAAGTCGGCGCTGTCGGTCTCCAGTTGTGGCATGAGCCAATTTTCCAGCATGACCAGATACACGTGTCCTGTAACGTTTTTTTCGCAGAAGAAAAAGGGGCCTTAAACTTTAAACCGTGAGATTGCACAAAACACTTTAACTTTTGGTGAATTGCGAATTTGTTGCACGAATGCGTGACGATTCTCTACCGCCTAGATTCGCACATTGTCTCTGTTCACTTCACCATTAAGAAAAAATGTTGCTTCATCACTGAAAACAAGTTTCGCACTGAACGCATCCTCTTCCATGAGCTGTCATCGGGTGTCAGGGCTTGCAGCAATTGTAAACGGTAAGGCTTCTGCTTTAGCCTTTTCCGTAAGATTTTCCAAACCGTCGGCTGTGGTACGTTTAGCTCCCTGCTTGCTTTATTCGTCGACTTCCGCGGGCTACGCGTGAAACTTGCCCGCACGCGTTCAACCGGTTATTCGCTCACTGCAGGCCGACCCGTTGATTTCCCCTTACAGAGGCATCCAGAAGCTTTAAACTGCGCATACCATCGCCGAATGGAGTTAGCAGTTGGTGGATCTTTGTTGAACTTCGTCCTGAAGTGTCGTTGCACTGTTATGACTGACTGATGTCTCACTGCGCTCTCGAGCGCTCTGGCGGCAGAAACCTGAAGTGCGGCTTCAGCCGAACAAAACTTTAAGAGTTTTTCTACGAATCTGTAGTGTGTCGTGACCATATGTCAATGAATGGAGCTACAGTGAATTTATGAAATCGCTTCAATCATTTGTAATAGCCCTGTATACGTTTCAAGCTCGATTTAAGGACGTGAGTATCTAAGACTGGGAATAGGTAAATGGATTGTTGATTCCAACGTCAGAAGTACCTCCTTGGTAAATGAAATAATTGAAACCGCAAATAAGCATAATGTAGATACCCGTGCCAAGAAATGAAGTAAAGAGAAAACGACAGTAAACCAGAGCCTCCTATGTGCAGAAAAAAACAAGATAATTACTTGTAATGTCTCGAGAAGCTTACAAAAACGTTTGTGCATATCGGAATATCCATAGCCAAGTGAACTTAGTTCTTATAACCCGGATAATAACAACAAAATGAGAATACTAAAGTATAATCTCAAAATTAAAATGTCCGAATTATGGAGCGGAGATGAAATTATAGCTACCCATGACAGATACAGACAGCAATGAAAGAAACTCTACGCGATTCCCGTAGGGACCTGAACTGAAAATAGCTTTTGTGTTTGGTTAATTTATGACGTCAAGTAGTTGGTGAAATGGAATGGAACTGAATGACACTATGCGAATCCAAGAGGGATCAGAACTGCAAACAGCATTAGAATTTTGTAAAGTTATAACATTACATAATTGTTTGAAAAATGAAGTTTATTGTAAATGCGTCAAACCTTATAGAATTAAGTTTGTGAGCACGAGATCTTTCGTCTCGGTGGGGTAATATGAGGTGTAATATCTCATTCTACGAATGAGATGTTCAACTTGATTTCCATTGACCGACGAAAGATGTTCATAGGTTAAGGTAGTTAGTAAGTAGCAGCACACCACTGTGGGAGTTTTTTGACGGTTTTTTTCCGATCGGAACTGTAAGGATCCTGTGCTACGGGCGATGAGGGCTGCGGACTGGCGCTTCCACCTGCTGGGTGGAGTCGTTTGCTCCGTGGGGCGGCGACTGAAGCACATGGAGCGCACGTGACCACCATGACGACAAAGAAATCATCGCCGAAAAGACAACTAATGTTCAGATTTTACTGTAAAAAACTGTTCAGCGTCACCCGTGAAACGCACTCATGCAAACACCTGGCCAGAATTTTACGCCTATGTAGTCGATCAATTAGAAGTAGTTAGGATTGTACGTTATTGGAAATACACTAAGTTCAACTTCTGTAGATGTGTTATTTCACTACACAGAAAAAGACGTATATTTCCGCGTTATCGACGCTTCGAACAGAAGTTCACGGGGAAAAAGCTGGTTCAAGGTGGCACTGCTTAGCGGTACCCTTGCTGCATCAACATTGTATAGTGACCGGTAGAAAACGTGACAGAATTGGAAAATCCAGTAAAATATGAGAGCTGACCGACGACTCGACTCTTTCAACGGCCCATTACTATCACCCCAGTAGGAAAATAAGCCACAAACCATTCCAACGGACACTGACATTTTCAGTTCACAAGGTAATTAAATTTGCGCTTAGAAATAATTGCAGAGTAAAAGACAACTATATCACAAGACGACAAAACATCATTTTCAATGGTATGAACATCAATAAAAGTAAGACAAAGATAATTAAATGCAGTCAAATCAAGTCAGGTGACGCTGAGGGAATCAGATTAGTAAATGAGACATTAAAAGCAGTCAAAGAGTACACAATTAAATAACTGATGATGAGCGAAGTAGACAGGTTATAAAATGCAAGAAAAGCGTTTCTGAATACGAAAAACTTTGTTACACCAAATATAAATTCAAATTTTTGAAGTCATTGTCTGAAGGAGAAACGTGGATGATAAGCAGTTAAGATGAGTAGAGAATAGAAATCTGTGAAATGCAGTGCTACGAAAGATGGGTAGATTGACTAATGATGAGGTACTCAATCGAATGTTTGAGAAAAGAGATTTATGGCACAACTTCAGTAAAAGAAGGCATTGGTTAACAGGACACACCCTGAAGCATAAAGCAATCGTGAGTTTGGATGTAGGGTACAGCAGTTACACAGAAATGAAGTGACTAGTGCAAGACAGACAAGCATGGAGAGCTGCATCAAATAAGCCTTCCAACTGAAGAACACATCAACATGTTTCGAAACTCCCCACGGATCATGGACCTTGCCGCAGAGGGGTGGCTTTCGTGCCTCAAAAATACTTGTAAGCAGCTGTTAAACCACATCCAAAAGATATTTGTGAAGCTTGGGCAAACTAAAGGACCTGTAACTCTAATGTGTGGTTTAATGGCGATGCCATCCTTTTGGGTAAAATAATCCGGTGGTAAAATAGAGTCCAATTCGGATCTCCAGGACTACTCAGGACACGTCACATGGAAAAAAAATCTGACATTATATGGGTAAGAGTGTGAGTGATAGCCCCCTTAATAGGGTATCCTCATTGGAAAATTTAGAACGAGAAATGAGTGGGATGTGCAGTGATACTAATAACAAGACTTCTGGTCAGTTGAGTATAGAGTTGTCAACACAAAATCAAACAGGGGTCACACAGGAGAAGGTCCAATAAAGGATAAAACAATATACGAATTTGGGTGCACTACTAAAAACAACTTAATGAATGCATTATTGTAGCCAAGGCACACACAAAGCCAACACCCAAGTTCATTTATGACAGTAACAGGTCATAAAGATGATGAAGACATTGAAAGAATGTATAAAGAAAGAAAAGAAATTATTCAGATCATTAAGATAGACTAAAACATGCTTATGATGCGAGACTGGAATTCAGATGATGGAAAGGGAAGAGGTGGAAAAATAGTAGAACAAGACTGAGTGAAAAGAATGAAAGAGAAAGCCAGCAGATATAATTTTTTGTAAAACATACTTGAACTGCATTGAACACTTGGTTTAAGAATCGCGAAAGAAGCCTGTATACATTAGAGAGACATGCAGACACTGGAAGAACTGAGGTAGATTATATAGTATTAAATAAGATTATAAATTTATAAACAAGAGCCAATTCATACTTTTATCACAAATCATTGGCTACAAAATACAGTTAAAAAAGAGCAGAAATGTAGGAAATTAAGGTGGAGCAACCTCTACGGAAAATAAAAGAAAAATTTGGAGAAAAGACAAGCAGCTGTACAAATATTAACAGCTCAGATGACAAGCCAGTACTAAGCAAAGAAGGGAAGACTGAAAGGTGAAATGAATAAACAGAATGACTATACAATGGGCACAAGCATCCAGATAATATTGTGGAAAGGAAATATGAAGCAGACTGAGATTATATTGGGGCTACAACACTGTGGAGAAGAGGGTTTGATTGATTTGGGGGAGGAGACCAAGCAACAAGTTCATCAGTCTCATTGGATTAGCAAAGGATGCGGGATGAGTCGGGCGTACCCTTTCAAGGGAACCATCCCGGCATTTACCTGAAGCAATTTAGGGAAATCATGGAAAACCTAAATCAGGATGGCCGGACTGAACGGTCGTCCTCCTGAATGAAAGTCCAGTGTGCTAACCACTGCGCCACCTCGCTCGATCTGTGGAGAAGAATTTGACAGAGCTGAAAGCTTTATTTGAAACATGGCACCTTGAGTACATTACATTCCCTCAGAATTATTAAAATCCATGAGACAACACACCATGACAAAACTATTCCACCTGGTACAAAGATATATTGTGTGTGTTCGTAAAGTCACGGAAGTGGTTTTATTGCGAAAAGGCTATATGTTGCAGTATGTTCAAACTATTTTGGTTAGATGGAGGGATTCCTGACTTCACAGTGTGACCAAGGTCATTCTGCTCTGTGCAGTGCTTGGATCAGTGTCATTAATTTTATGAAACTCTTCCCAAACATCACGTCATAATGCCCAAAGAAGCAAATGATCTAACAACAGAACACACATTACAAAAGTACCAATCAACTGATCCAGCAAGCCTATGGGGACTCTGCTCTAGTGTCTTCATAAGTTTCAAGTTGGTTGAAGGTGTGTCTAAGGAGGACCAGGAAGAGGTGACCAACCTTAGGCGGCCATCAAATAGTCACATTGACGAAAATGTGACATACACACGGTGAGATTTGTTAAACTCTGTCCATCGAATTACCGTTACAATGCTTGCACAGACACTGAACCTTCAAACAGCTGCTGTGCACACTATCATGATAAACAAGTATATGACAAGTGTATGCCAAGCTGGTCTCCAAAGCGTTGATGGGTAAGGAAAGGATCAACTGAGTGACTATCAATAATGAAATGAAACTATTTGGTTCCAGAGACCTTTACATGTCTCTAACATCAATGATGCAACAATATTATGAAAAGGAAAGTTGCTACTCACCACGTAGCAGAGATGCTGAGTCGCAGATAGGCACAACAAAAAGATACTCACAATTAAAGCTTTCGACTGTTAACGTCTTCGTCAACACTAGACGACAGACACACACACACACACACACACACACACACACACACAAATGCAACTAGCACACGCAACTGCAAGCAGCAGCACCAGTGCATGACAGGAGTGGCGACTGGGTGGGAGTAAGAGGGAGGCTGAGGTGGGGAGGGAAAGGGATAGTATGGTAGGGGTGGCGGACAGTGATGTGCTGCTGGTTAGATGGGGGGGGGGGGGGCAGAGGAAAGGGGGGGAGGGGGGGATGTAGTGCAAAAGGAGAGATGTGGATGGTGGAATGATGGCTGTGTAGTGTTGGAATGGGAACACGGAAGGAGTGGATGGGTGAGGGCAGTGACTAACGAAGGTTGAGGCCATGAGCATTACAGAGAGAGTTCCCACCTGCACAATTCAGAAAAGCTGGTGCTGGTGGGAAGGATCCATATTGCAGGTTGTGAAGCAGTCTTTGAAATGAAGGATATCATGTTTGGCTCCGTGTTCAGCAACAGGGTGGTCCATTTGTTTCTTGGCCACAGTTTGTTGGTGGCCTTTCATGCAGACAGACAGCTTGTTGGTTGTCATGCCTACATAGAATGCAGCACAGTGGTTGCAGGTTAGCTTGTAGATTATATGACTGGTTTCACAGGTAGTCCTGCCTTTGATGGGATAGGTGATGTTAGTGATCGGACTGGAGTAGGTGGTGGTGGGAGGATGTATGGGACAGCTCTTGCATCTAGGTCTATTACAGGGATATGATATATGAGGCAAGGGATTGGGAGCAGGGGTTGTGTAAAGATGGACGAGTATATTGTGTAGGTTCAGTGGACGGCGGAATACCACTGTGGGAAGGGGGGAAGGATAGTGGGCACGACATTTCTCATTTCAGGGCACAATGAGAGGTAATTGAAAGCTTGGCGGAAAATGTAATTTAACTGCTCCCATCCTGGGTGGTACTGAGTTAAGAGGGGAGACCCTTGGTATATTTCGAGAGGGACTGCCTGTCACTGCAGATGCGACGACCCTGGATGGCTAGCTGTACGGAAGGGATTTTTTGGTATGGAATAGGTGGCAGCTGTCGAAGTGGAGATATTGCTGATGGCTAGTAAGTATGATATGGGCGGAGGTACTGAGGTAGCCATCTTTGACGGTCGAGGTCAACATCTAGGAAGGTCGCTTGTTGGGTAGAGTAGGGCCAGGTGAAGCAAATGGGGGAGAAGTTGCTGAGGTCCTTGAAGTATGTGGATATGGTGTCCTCACCTTAAATCCAGGTAGCAAAGATTTAGTCAATGAATCTGAACCAGGTGAGGGGATTAGGATTCTGGGTTTTTAGGAAGGATTCATCTAGATATCCCATGAATAGGTAGGCACACGATGGTGTCATGTGGGTGCCCACAGCTTTGCCCCGGATTTGTTTGTAGGTAATGCCTTCAAAGGAGAAGTAACTGTGGGTAAGTTGGTCATGGCAACAAGGTTGTTGGTTTGGAATCTGTTGGGTGTTGGGAAAGGTAGTGTTCAATAGTAGTAAGGCCATGGGCATTAGGAATGTTAGTGTACAGGGAGATGGCTTCAATAGTGACAAGCAGAGCACTGTGTGGCAAAGGGACAGGAACTATGGAGAGTCAGTGTTGGAAATGGTTGGTATCTTTTATATAGGAGGGTAGGTTCCAGGTAATAGGTTGAAGGTGTTGGTCTACGAGAGCAGAGATTCTCTCAGTGGGGGCACAGTAACAGGTCATAATGGTGTGTCCTGGGTGGTTAGGTTTATGGACTTCAGGAAACATGTAGGAGGTTGGAGTGCGGGGAGTGGTAGGGGTGAGTAGAGAGGTGGACTCCGGGGAGAGATTCTGGGATGGGCCTAAGGATTTGCGTAGTGACTGGAGGTCCTGCTAGATTTCTGGAATGGAGTCACTGTGGCAAGGTTTTTAGGTGGAAGTATCTGACAGATGGCGGAGTCCTTCCACCCGGTAATCCTTGCGATTCAAAACAATGGTGGAGCCTTTGTCTGCAAGTAGGATTATAAGGTCGGGATCAGTTTTTAGATGGTGGACTGCAATTCTTTCTGCGGATGTAAGTAAGTTCGCATGTTGAGGGATTTGGGGAATGATGGTGAGGCAAGGTTCGAGGTTAAGAAATTCTGGAAAGTTAACAGGAGGTGATCTGAGGGCAGTGGACGGAGGAGTGAACTGAGTTAGGCAAGGTTCTATATTGGTCTTTGGTTGAGTCTGATTGGTATGGTTGGTGGTGAAAAAGTGTTTCCATTGTAGGGAGTGGGAGAAGGAAATAAGGCCCTTAACAAGTCCCGTATGACTGAATTTGGGAGTGGGGCAAAAGGTTAGGCCTTTGGAAAGTACTGATATTTGCAAATCCATGGATTCTGGTGGAAGGCTTGACAATTTTGAGCTTAAGGATACCGACATCCTTGTGAGTTTCGGCATTGTGTTTCTTTTCATCAGAGAGTGTTTGCAAGAATCATTACAACTTACTGGCCAGAAATGTAACACAGAGATTATCAACTTTTTTAGGCTTGTCTTGACATCAACATAACGTGTTTTCGATGGTGGCTACGATGAGCAAATGGAAGGAGTAGCTGTAGGGAGACGACTTTCACCATTTGTGCCCAACTTGTATACAGAAAATTTCATTGGGGGGGCATTGGAATCAGCAATGGGAAGCCTGCCTATACTTTCTGACATGTAGATGACACCTTTTGTGATGAAGCAAGCTGGGATCTCTTTACTTCCTTTCTTGTTTTGCTATCTGCCTCCTTAAATTCATTTTTGACTAATTACCATTAACATACATGAGTATAATCTGCACTTTCATAAAAGAGAAAGTCTTAATAAATATAGCACCAGATCTAATTTTGAGCTTAGTTTTGACTATGTAATTAATTTCCTAATTTATTTTGACCATTCCTAGTTAATTCTTTTGTTATAAGGTGAAATCAGTAATTGTTTCGTGACTTAAATTCTATTGTTGGCTTATAAACAAATATAAATACTGTACTAATTATAAACACTTGGAAGATAAACTACTAGTATTTTTAAAGTATTTATTTGGCTCTATTCAAAAACATATTAGCAAAGCCAGCCCTTGATTAATTACAAAATAATTACAAAGTTCGTCAAAAGCATTGTTTCGTAAATATATCTGTTAATTTCATCATTTAATCATATAATTCAGCCTAAGCTTTGTGGTAGAAGAAACAGTTAAAAAGCTGGAATTTTTCGATGGATTCTGTTAATTGAATGAGTTATGTTTTAATTGTAATTTTTGTAACTTATAAACATCGAACAATGTATTGTTACAGTGCCTATTATTGTGAGAATATATACAGGACAGATTTTTGGTCCTGAGACAGTCAGTCCAGGTAGATTTTCAGACGGGAAGTCAGTGTCAGTTTCAAATAGCAACAATGCATTAACTTAACAGTGGAATTAGAGTAACAGACATGGGACATATGTTAAAATAATAACATTGTCTGTTCAATTTATTTGAGAAATAGTGTCACATGTACCATGTTATTATGCAAGAACTGTGAACCGCATGATTAGGTTTTTACTGCTCACAGCCGTTCAACAGCAAACAATTTTAGCAGTATGCTAATGTATGCCTGCTAACTATTAATGAGGCTTATCAAAAGTTACAAATAGTGAACTGGACATATAACTGTGTAATATTGGGGGGTTGTGAACAGTGAAAGTAAAGAACTGTGAAACGCAACAGTGCAACTGTCAGCTACATAATTTACAGTAGTCAGTGCTGAGCTTCCACCCGATCCAGTATAACAATGCAGTATGTCAACACCGAGGACTATCAACGAAGAAATAAAGCAGGTGAATGTCACACTTTGTCATACGACCAGGTGGAAGAGGGAGCTGAATGACTTCCTCATACATCTCAGTTCTATGCACCAGAAAATCCTTTCACCATGTTAGTCTAAATGGATGGAGAGGTCCCTTTTCTGGATGCCCTGGTAAAAAGACGAGTGGGTGTTACGTTGGACCATAGTATCTACCTCAAAGAAACACAAACCAACCTGTACCTACATGCAGACACATGCCACCACCTGATGCAGAGGAATAGGCTGCTCAAAACACTGGTGATAGGACTCACTTCCTCTTTGACAATGAAAGTCTCAATAAAGGACTTTAACATTTGAAGACAATTTTCTGGAAGAAGAGCTATGAGGAGTGGCAAATTTGTCCTACACCTACTGTAAAACTGGCAGATACAGAAGAGGAACCTCACGAGGACATGGCCAATGCTTTTATTCTTTTCTGTGTTGCATTATCCATAAAGATAGGATAATTTCTCCAGACACACCAAGTGAAGACTGTCTTCTCTCCATCAGCTAGAACACGGGCACTGCTTGGTAGTGATACTGGACTAGAGAAATCCACAGTTTATTAGACATCCTGCCAATTTGGCAATACATATATGTCAGGCAGTGCATACTCTTGAAGATCATTGTCTAGAACACCAATGAGACACCAGACTGCAGGAAACCAGCAAGTCAGCACTCATGGAACATTTGCTTTTCAGCATAACATGAAATGGATTATGACCGTTCTAAGGTTCTGATACAAATGTCTAACTTCTGGGTATGTATCACAAAATAAGCCGCGCGGTCTGAGGCAACTTGTCATGGTCTGCACAGCTCCCCCCCACCCCCCCCCCACCCCCACCCCGTCAGAGATTCGAATCCTTCCTTGGGCATGGGTGTGTGTGTTGTCATTAGCATACCGTACTTTAAGTTAGATTAAGTAGTGTGTAGGCTTAGGGATGGGTGACCTCAGCAGTTTGGTCCCATAAGGTCTTACCACAAATTTCCAAATTTTCGTAAAATAATCTATCGAGATTCAAGTAGGGGACCACTGATCAATTGTTATAATGGCTACATCCTTAGTACGGCCTGGGAAGTAGCAATTAGTCTGATTAAGAAGAGGAAAGAGACATCCCACGAAGAGGAAAGAGATATCCCACAATGAACTAACTTCGGAGGCAAGCAGAGGAATAGCAGAACTGCCGTCAGCATGCATTTCTGGGATTGGACCAAAGTCCGGAGGAATGGGGAAGGAGGTGCTGGGTGCAGACGGTGAACAGAGCACCAGGTTGGAGGGAATGGGGGAAGAGAGAAAAGCACCACATCAGCCCCCTAAGCAGTCAGTTCATCAGCGTACCTGATGATGGCAACATAAGTCGCTTGCTGAAATATTATGCCCATTGGTCACTAACATCCATGAACTATCCATCAACATATACAGAAACCAGACTACAGTTATAAGTCAAAGAAAGCACAAAAGGGAAGCATTAGTTGAAAAGGCAGTGACGCAGGGAAATACCTCATCCCCCATGATATTCAATCTATAATTGAGCAAGGAAACCAAGAAAAGTTCGTAAAGGGAATATAAGTTCAGAAAGAAGAAATTAAAACTTTGAGGTCTGCTGATGACATTGTAATTTTCAGTCAGCAGAGGACACAGAAGATCAGAGGAACAGAATGGATACTGGTTTGAAGAGGTTATAAGTTGAACATCAATGAAAATAATAGGAAGTTAATGGTATGTAGTTCAATTAAATTAGGCAATGCTAAGGGAATTAGGTTAGGAAATGAGACATTAAATCTAGTAGATGTGTTATGTTGTATGGAGAGCAAAATAACTGAGGATGGTAGAAGTAAAGAGGATATAAAATCTAGACTGACTACAGCAAGACAAGAAAATCTGAAAATAATAAATTTCCTTAAATCAAGTATAAATTTAAATGTTACGAAGTCTTTGCTGATGGTAACTGATCTAGAGTGTAGTACTATGTGGAAGTTAAACATACACAGCAAACAGTTCAGACAAAAAGATAACAGAAGCTTTTGAAAAGTAGTGGTACAAAAGATTGCTGAAGATTAAGTGTGTAGTCTGGATGACTAATGAGGAGTTAATGCATGGATCTGGAGAGAAAAGAAATTTATGGCACAATTTGATTACACTAAAAGAGAAGATCATTTGATAGGACACATCTGTGTTGCTTATAGTCCTGAAAGGACAATGTGCACTACCTTGAACTGAAAAAGGATAGTATCTACGCATGTGAGCAAGCTGGTTCCCATTACACCTGGTTCTACAGTTTGCTTGGTTGAGTAGTACACTGTGATCAAAGGATGAGTATTTTGTTCACTATGCAGATACGAAAAATTGTGTCTTCTGCACCTGGATGTTTTATTTGTTTCTAACCAGACATGCAAAAATCAAACAATCCAAAATTCAGAATGGAGTGTAACAATTATGAAAAGAAAAGTTGCTACTCACCATACAGCGTAGATGCTGAGTTGCAGACAGGCAGGACAAAAGCAATGTCACAAATACAGCTTTCGGCCAGTAATGCCTTCATCATCAAAAATAGACCACACACACACACACACACACACACACACACACACACACACACACACGGCTGCAGTCTCAAGCAACTAAGGCCACAATGTGAGCAGCAGCACCAGTGCATAACGGGAGTGAGAATAGGGTGGGGGAAGGAGGAGGCTGGGGTGGGGATGGGGTGGGGGGGGGAGGATAGTAGGTTAGGGATGGTGGACAGTGAAGTGCTGCAGATTAAACGGAGGGCAGGCGAGTGGTGGTGGTGGTGGTGGTGGTGGTGGTGGTGGTGGTGTGGTGGTAGTGATGGTAGGGGGTCAGCCTCTCCACTATATGGTGAGTAGTAACTTTCCTTTTCATAATATTATTACACACACGTTTTGCCTATTCATGCTAGGCATCATCAGTGGTATTCTATTTTCAGTATTTTCATATAGTCATGATTTCTTAAATAAGATACTGAATGTATACAGTACAGGTTTCCAATTGATGGGTCACATTTATACATTTCACAATACATAAATTATCCTGTTTCACACTCCACAGTCCCATTTACAGAATTACATAAACATAAGTGTAAGTGTTAAGTAACATTTACAAAGCATTCTTTTTTTTTCAGAAAATTAATATTAAAATCTCCACAGACTATCATTTGCTTAGGTGGTATAATAAGGATTTCAATTTTTTAAGAATGTTTTTTAGAATATCTGAAAGTATCCCAGTGAGGATCTGCACAGGGCATCCCAGGAGGGACGATCAGTATTCAGGAATATGACAAGAACACTCATTTGATGTAAAAACCTCCATATGGACATATGCCCTATTCTGAATGGACTCTGAGACAGGATGCATTTAATTTACATTTGTTTTTGTGCTAATGGTGTGCACGCATGTATCTTACCCCCTCCCCCCCCCCCTGCCCCCAACGTCTCTGAAGTTTTATTCTAGCCCACCCTACCTCATTACTTCCAACCTCTTTGCTCAGGACACCTTTCCGCCATTAAACTAGCCTGCTGCCGTGTAGCTGACCATAGTGTGTTGTGAGTGGAGTAGTGCAAGGGGTTGAGTGTACATCAGATAACTGTTTGCACACACGTTGGCTACAATGCCGTTCATCTACATAAATGGAGAATATGCAGACATATTGTATGTTTATGGCTTCAGAGATGGTAGTGCTCTTGATGCTTTTGAAGAGTATGTCACCACTTTCTAACATGTCAAATTCCTGATTACAGAGTTTTTACCAAAGTTTTTAGCATACTGTGTGAAACAGGTATTCTTCCAAGTTCCCAGTTTTATTCTGAACATGTTCAACCAACTGTGCAAGAACAGCAACACACTGTTGAAATGGTGCAGCAAAGGACTCACAAGCTGATGAGTTGTCACACAAAGGAAAACAAAGACCTACTATCAGCACATACCAATGTCCAACAAACAAACATACGGTGAACACTAAATGTGGAAAATTTGTAGCCATTTCACATACTGCGAGTCCACAATCTTCACACTGGTGGCAATGCCACATGACTTGAATTTAGTCATTCGTTATCATTAAAACTATTCACTGACAAAGCCACACTCACACAGAATGGAATCAACAAGATACCTAACAAACACCGATGGACGCAGGAAAATCCACAAGACATGATGGAAACCAATAGCCAACTCCATTTTTCGATCAAGGGAGGCTGGATGGGTGAGGACAATGACTAATGAAAGGCTGAGGCCAGGAGGGTTATGGTAATACAGAATATATTGTAGGGAAAATTCCCACCTGTGCAATTAAGAAAAGCTGGTGTTGGTGGGAAGGATCCATATGGCACAGGTTATGAAGCAGTCATTGAAATAAAGGATTTCATGTTTGGCAGTGTGCTCAGCAACAGGGTGGTCCAGTTGTTTCTTGGCCAGAGTTTGTTGGTGACCATTCAAGTGGACAGACAGCTTGCTGGTTGTCATGCCCACATAGAATGCAGCACAGTGGTTGCAGCTTAGCTTGTAGATCACATGACTGGTTTCATACGTAGCAATGCCTTTGATCAGATAGGTCATGGTTGTAACTGAACTGGAGTAGGTGGTGGTGGGAGGATGTATGGGACAGATCTTGCATCTAGGTCTATTACAGGGGTATGAGCCGAGAGGTAAGGGGTTGGGAGCAGGGGTTGTGTAGGGATGGATGAGTATATTGTGTAGGTTCGGTGGACGGCAGAATACAACTGTGGGAGAGGTGGGATGGGTAGTGGGCAGAACATTTCTCACTTCAGGGCACAACGAGAGGTAGTCAAGACCCTGACGGAGAATGTAATTCAGTTGCTCCAGTCCTGGGTGGTATTGAGTTACGAGGGGAATACTCCTCTGTGGCCGGACCGTGGGACTTTGGGAGGTGTTTTTGTACAAGGCTGGGAGGATAATTACGGTTTGTGAAGGGTTCAGTATATTTTGAGAGGGACCGCTTGTCACTGCAGATGCGACGACCACAGGTGAATAGGCTGTATGGAAAGGACCTCTTGGCATGGAATGGGTGGCAGCTGTCCAAGTGGACGTATTGTTGGTGGTTAGTAGGTTTTATATGGACGGAGGTACTGATGTAGCCATTTTTGAGGCGGAGGTCAACATCTAGGAAGCTGGCTTGTTGGATTGTCAGGACCAGGTGAAGGAAATGTTCTGGAGGAACGTGGACAGGGGGTCCTAATCCTCGATCCAGATCACAAGGATGTCATCAATAAATCTGAACCAGGTGAGGGGTTTAGGATTCTGGGTGTTTAGGAAGGATTCATCTAGATGGCCCACGAATAGGTTGGCATAGGATGGTGCCATGTGGGTGCCCATAGGTGTACCCCGGATTTGTTTGAACGTAACGCCTTCAAAGGAGAAGTAATTGTGAGTGAGGATATAGTTGGTCATGGCGGCTAGGAAGGAGGTAGTTGGTTTGGAAAGTCGGGCGTTGGAAAGGTAGTGCTCAATAGCAGTAAAGCCATGGGGATTAGGGATGTTAGTGTATAGGGAGGTGACATTAATAGTGATGAGCAGGGCACAGTGTGGTAAAAGGACAGGAACTGTGGAGAGTCGGAGGAGGAAATGGTTGTTTCCTTTCATAGAGGAGGGTAGGTTCTTGGTAATAGGCTGAAAGTGTTGGTCTACAAGAGCAGAGGTTCTCTCAGTGGGGGAACAATAACTGGTCACAATGGGGTGTTCAATATTGGTCTTCAGTTGAGTCTGATTGGTTGGGTTGGTGGTGAAAAACTGTTTTCACTGTAGGCATCAGGAGAAGGAGAGAAGGTCTAGAAGAAGTCCTACATGATTGAATTTTGGAGTGGGACAAAAGGTGAGGCTTTTGGAAAGGACTGATATTTCTGTGGGACTAAGGCTTTTGGAGAGAAAGTTCATGACTGTATTTTGGGATTGTTTAGGTTCTGGATTCTGCATGGTGGTGGGAGGGAATTTTGGAGGGTGGGGTAAATGTAGTAGGTCTGCAAGACAGGGTTTGTCAGCTATGAGGAGACATGGGGAAAGTTTGGAGGTTGTTGTAGAGGTGGTGGGCAGTGATACTCCAAGATGGGAGTAGGAAGTGAGCAGGGTGGAGAGTTTTTTGAGGTGGTGTTGTGCATGTTGCTCCAGATCCTGGAGGGCAAGGGTTTCAATGTGTGTTAAGGGAATCTGGAATACGGGATTGCATAGCAGGAGAATTTTACAGATGGAGAGAAGGTATTGCAAGGTGGTTTGGGCTTGATTCATGTCGTTTTGCAGAATTATGTTGGTGAAGGCTAAGGATTGGCAGAATCTGAACAGATGAAGGTCATTGTGGAAGAATGGTGGTAGCTCTGGAGATGGTAATTTGATGGTAAGACAATCTGGAGGGATTCCATGAGCCAAGCAACAATGCAGGAACAGTATGTGGGAATGGGTTCTGGCTAGGGATAAGGAAACATTTCTGTACTGATGCAGATGGAAGAAGACGGGATCATGGTGGTGGAAAAAACGCAAAAAATACATAAATAATCCAGGATTATGTCTGCAAACCATCAAATTACCCATCCCAGTACCTCTCTCCAGAGACCATCTCTCTCCTCACCCTTACCATTCGCCCCACTCATATACCTTCTACAGGCTTCCCAAAGTCCATAAATCCAACCACCTAGGATGACCCATTGTGGCCAGTTACTGTTCTCCCACAGAGATGTTCTGCTCTCAGAGACCAACACCTTCAGCCTATTACCCGGAACCTACACTCCTATATAAAAGATACCAACCGTTTTCTTCAGAGAATCTCCACAGTTCATGTCCCTTTACCACACTGTGCCCTACTCGTCCTACTGATGCTACCTCCCTTTACACTAACTTCCCTACACAATCCCTGCTCCCAACCCCTTACCATATGGCTCATATCTCTGTAATAGACTTAGATGCAAGACCTGTCCCACACATCCTCCCACCACAACCATCTACTCCTGTCCGATCACAAACATTACCTATCCCATCAAAGACAGGGCTACCTGTGAAACCAGTCATGTGATCTACAAACTAAGCTGCAACAACTGAGCTGTATTCTATGCGGGCAAGGCAACCAACAAGCTGTCTGTGTGCACGAATGGCCACCGACAAACTGTGGCCAAGAAACAACTGGACCACCCTGTTGCTGAGCTTGCTGCCCAACATGACATTCTTCATTTCAATGACTACTTCACAGTCTGTGCCATATGCATCCTTTCTACCAAGACCAGTTTTTCTGAATTGTGTAGGTGGGGACTCTCCCTGCAATATATCCTACATTACTGTAACCCTTCTGGCCTCAACCTTTGTTAGTCGTTGTCCTCACCCATCTAGCCCCTTCTCTGCTCCAATTCGAGGACTGCAAAGCCCTCTATTCCACCAGTGAAGCCAGTCTTTTTCCTTCTCTCCATTTCCACTACCCCCCCTCATCACCTCTCCCCTGCACCCCATCTAACCTTCTGACTGGACCTAACTACCCTACCCCCTCTCCACCTCGTCCCTGCACGCTCCACAGCAGCACTTCTCTGTCCCCCGCCCCAACTCTGCTATCCCTCTCCTTACCTGCTCCAGCCTCCTCCTTGCCCCCACCCTGTTGCTTCTCCTCTCATGCACTGCTGCTGCTGCTCATAATGTGGCTTCAGCTGCTAGAGACTGTGGTCGTGTGTGTGTGTGTGTGTGTGTGTGTGTGTGTGTGTGTGTGTGTGTGTGTGTGTCACCTATTTTTGACAAAGGCCCTGTTGGCAAAAACCTTATTTTGTGACAGTCATTTTGGTGTGCCTATCTGCAACTCAGCATCTCCACTATATGGTGAGTAGCACCTATCCTTTCATAATATTGTTAAATGTTGTAATAATTACTAAATAAACACATAAATCTATGGAATAATGTAGAAAACAAATAACAATGTGGATTAAATGTGTTCTATCTCATAGGCCTTTCAGAATTTTCATATGAAGTTTTTTTTTGCTTCAGATGATTGTTCCTGGTGTATCCCTGAATATTGACCATTCCTCCTGGGACACTATGAATAGAGTAACAATTACACTTTTGCAACAGCAGCAGTTCACAAATAGGCTTCCATTTATTGATCTAAACAAAAACTACTGGTTTCAATAGATTTGAATTTGATTTTATTTCTTACATGCATGATCATTTCTTCTTTCTCCATACATTATCTACAGAAATGGGATGCTAATTTACCACACTCTATATTTCACACATTTTTTATGGATTCCTGCACTTACATGGTGCTCAGAAGACATAACAGATCAACTTTCTTTCGACATTCTATATGGTGTAAACCTATTGCTGTAATATCTCAAGCTATCTCTGAATTTTCTGTTGTTGCAATGTTGTCGCAACTTCATCAGTTGCTGCTGCTGCCACAATTCGTTTTGCATCCATGATGCACTAATAACATGTGAGTGTTCTAAGTTCCTCATCACCACTTTTGTGTTGTATGACAACACAAATTAAATAGGTTACTGCCTGTAGCCACAGAGGGTGTGAAAACCAAGATAGATGCTGAGTTGATGGCCAAAAACATAGTACAGCGTGGACATTATAATGTGAGCAATGTAAGCTCAAATCATTATCAATGAATAAAGCCAGATCATCTTGAATAACAAAACATAAATTCAAAGTCTAGGTCCAGAAAGTAATTTAACAGTTGTTATTGAGAATCAGCCTACAGAGGCTTCAATAACAAGATACAAACAGTAGAGTCAGTCACCAGGCTGTGTGCTCATTACCTGCATAGAGCCAACATCATCCCACGTGATATGTTCACTGCAACCACTGGACTTGCAACAGCAAAAAATGGAACTATCAGCCACATACATAATATCACGGCCACTCTATAAACCTGTCTCTACATCACTAGAAAGGTGGGATATTAAATTTCTACACTCACTGCAGTTATGCCAGATGTAGCAATCCTCGATTTTTCTATACTTACATTTTTTAATATGTCTAATTTAATATGTGAATGGGAAGCACAACATCTTGTCACAGTGGCAGAGTCAACCAGAGAAGTGAACTACCAAACTAACAGAGAATAATCCTTTTAACAGCCATGACCATCATTCATCAGCTATAGAGACAAGACGGATAACACATCGCTTTGGGTATAGCCAGTGGTGAGTTTTTGGGGTACACTCGGTGATGTATCTGCTTTACTTATATTAAAAGTCAGGAAAATCATACACCAGTGTCATTAGCAAAAATAGGTGCTGTATCCTACTACAACTGCGTGTGAGTGCGAGTACACCAAGTGTAGTGTCGCCACTTCTGTGTGTACTTAAAAGCACCAACTGCATCAGTGTGGGCCAGCTACTAGAGGCTGCCTGCAAGAAGTGTGCATAAAGCACATTCTCTGATGTGCTGTCTACTGGTGACTTTTACATACTCACGGGCAGAGCAGCACTAACTTATGTTGACAATGTTCTTTTAGTTTGTACCACTCACACCAGTTGTTCTGTGTACCACTTATGTTCCACCTTCTGTATGATTCATGTTTCTTGTTACATGTGGAGTCATGAGAGGCTTATTTCCATTATTGTTCAGAGATTCACAAAAAAAGCTATATTTGTGTTACTTGGATCAGTTTTGTGTATTACTTGGTTACTATATGATTGGCGACAAGTTTGGAATGGTTTCCGCATGTGCAGTCTGTTAAGTGGGGTTTCATCAGGTTTAGTCATTATGGCTACAGGCCCTGATTGAACAGCTTACTTCGGCAGTGACCACTTTGACGGCTTCTATTAACAGACAGGTTTTACTTATCCACTTTTCCTCCATATGATGATTCAGCCAAGGAGTGGGAAGCTTAAAACAAAAGGCTCTCAGAACATTTTTTGGCTTTCATGTGACAGAGCCAAAGCTTCTCGTGGACTGCACCTAAAGCGAGTCAAACACTTGTGAGCTTGCCTCTTTACAAGAACCAGCAACTCTTACCTTTGATCCCATGTGCAGTTTATTGTCCAACTATCAGTCTAAATGATCGCCTGTCATAGCGGCATGGGTAGAATACTACTGACACTACAACATAGGGCCTGGGCAGACCGCACCCCCGCCTTTGGCAAAATTTTTGCAATTTTTTGAAATTTTTCCAGCAGTGGGTGACCAAATTGAAGCATGGGGCAATGTGGCAGTAGTGTCGTAAGGTGCACCCACTCAGACAACAGGCAGCTTGCATGAAGGAGGGGCAGTAGTGGCGGTAAACATGCGAGCCTAGCACCAAGCAGACCAAGGCCATCCCAAGCAGCCATGACCGCCACAGTGCCTGTGTCTGCGTTCTCTGTACTCATCTTGTCCTTTCTGTTTCATCCAGCACTAACTTTCGGACTGCCCTAAGTGCAGGGCGGTGTATAATGCCTGTAAGAAGCATGGCCACATTGCCTATATGTGTCATTCGCCGAAGGTTGCTCAGGTTATGGAGATGGATGTAAACTGTGTGATTCCAATGTTTGAAACTTCTCCCAAGTTGTTTACTGAGTTATGTGCTTTCTGCCAAGTGCTCCTGCTACAGGTTGACACAGGCACTGCAGGACGTTACAGAATTCTCAGACCTATATAAGTTTAGGTTCGCCACCATTGGCACTGGTCAGATGGAGGCTGATCTGTTATAACAAAAAGAACATAGCACTGTTGGGAAAATTTACACCATATGCCTCTTACAAGTCAGTGGTTTATTCCATTACATTTTTTGTGCTTGCTTCTGCCAGTGTTGAGAAGTTGTTCAGGATGGATGCTTTCAGGCATCTGGATCTTCTATCACTGACACATTTCACCTTGCGTCAGGTTAGGTACTGTACTCTCGATTGGAAACGTGTGTGAGGAATTTTCAGACTTGTTTTTGGAAGGTACAAGGTGGGCTACGAGTTTTTCTGCTAATATTTCCTTGAAATCCACAGCTCAGCCTTGTTTTTGTCATGTGCATCCTATTCCTGTCACCCTGAAAGATCAAGTGAAAGCAGAATTGGAAAGACTTTCATCTCTAAGATTGATACAACCTCTTATGGCTAGTGAAGAGTTGTCTTTGCTGGTTGTAGTTGGAAGCCACTGGGAAAACTTTACCTCTGTGGCGACTTCAGTACTACTGTAAATCCGCTGTCGATCATGGATATGTATCCTTTCCCACATCAGGAGGAAATGTTAATAAAAATATCGTGCGGCCAGTATTTCTCTAAAACTGGTTTCCTGTGGACGAAGTGTCTCAGTGAGTTCTAGTTTTCAATACTCCTTTTGGTCCCTATCAATATTTGCACCTTCCTATTTGTGTGGCTAGTGCCCCTGCTATTTTCCATGATTTTTAGAGCAATTGACTATGCCTGTCCTGGGTTGCATTAATTATCTGGATGATATTGTTGTTATGGGCTCTTCCAAGGCCGATCACTTGAAAAATTTGTGAGTTTTGTTTTCTGTCTTATAATCCACAGGCTTACAGTTTCACATTGTGAAATATCTGTTTTTGGGGTTTGAGGTCTCACAGGATAGGGTTCACCCTCTGCCAGACCAGATCTCCACTTTTACGTTTGTGCCTCGCCCCTCACACACGAAGGAGCTCCAGCCCTCCCTAGGGAAGATAGCCTACCATTCATAAATTCCTGCCGGAAGCAGCCACACTGGCCCACCCATTGCATGCCTTGCTATGCAAGAATGTACCTTTTTGCTGGTGCCAGGAGTGTGACCGTGGTTTTAAAATGTTGAAATCTAAACTACTCTTTGCCCCTTGCTTAAGTATGATCTCTCTGGACCAGCACATAGTTCTGGCGACTGACAACTGACAGTACGGTTTTGGTTTGGTCCTAGTGCTCCGATACGCCGATCGCTCTGAACGAACTGTTGCTTTCACCTCTAAATCTGTAACTCTGGCCCAGCAGCATTACTCTCTGGTGGAAAAAGAGGCTCTTGCCATAGTCTATGCTCTCCACAGGTTTCATGTTTTTGTGTATGGCTCCAAGTTTCACCTTATTACTCAGCATAAACCTTTGGTTTCAGTGTTTAACCCTCACACTTCCTTGACTGACAAGACAACACACCGGCTACAGTGCTGAGTGATGTTCTTGTCTTGCTACAACTATGAAATCCATTTTTGATCTACACCTAAACATGCCAATGTGGATGCCTTGCCCTGCCTTCCTGTGGGTTCTGATCCTGAGTTTGATCATGAAGAATTGCTCTGTGTCCATCTTGATTATGAAACACAGGTTGCTACAGAGGGCTTCCCAATTACCAGCTCATACATAGCATCCGTTGTTGCCACCGACCAGGTTCTCCGCTATGTGGTTCAGTTTGTTCAAAAGAGCTTGCCAGATAAACTGCCAGGTCAGGCTTCAGATTTCCACAGAAGTATTTTTCCTTATGTTATCACCTCTCTGTTTTTGATGATGCTTTGCTGTTGTCCATGGAAGACCTCTCTCCCAGAGTAGTCATTCCCACTGCGTTACGACATGAGGTAGTACGCCGTCTCCACTGGGGCCATTGGGGATTTTTGTGCACTAACTGTTAACTACGAGACATGCTTTTCAGCCAGGGATTGATGGTGAAACATTCGTTTTGTCATGTGTGGTGAGCAGTGTGCCTGACAACAGGCAGTTCCCAGGGCATCTCTGTTCCCCTGGCCTTCTCCACAACAGCAATGGATACACATTCACGTAGACATTACACGTCCTTTCTTGAATTCCTGTTGGATCTTCATTGTGGATGCATTTTCCCGGTTCCCTTACATTATCCGGTGTGGTTCGACATCAGCCAAGGTCACAATTCATATGCTGTTGACGGTTCTTTTCTACTGAGGGCTTACATCATGTCATAGTTTCCGATAATGGGACCCAGTTCGTTTTTCATACTTTTTAATTGTTTTGTTCCTGTCACAGAATTCATATGTTATGGCTCAGAATGACTAGTGTGTATGTTCACGCCCTAAATGAAAAAGTTTGTTGTGGATCCTTTTCTGGACGATGCCCTTATCTGTTTTCTGAGCACCTGTCACTCCCTGCTCATGGGGGAGCAGAGCCTGGCTGAGTTGCTGCATGTCCGGCAGCCACACATGCTCCTCCTCCTCCTCCTCCTGCAGCATGTGCCGCACCTCCAGCAGTAGGGTTCATCTGGCTGCTTCACGCTGGGATCACCTGTGTGCGTGCAAGGGTTTCATCACTGGTCCAAGTGGATACCGGCCACTGTTTTCTGCCTTCAAGGAAGCTGTCTCTGTGATGTCTGTATGTCTGACAGGCTGGTGGCGTACAACTTTAATCAGTTGTGCGCCGCTCCTGCCAGTTCATGTGTGTGGTTACCGTTGCCCCAGCCTGTCCTGCTGCCCTCAGCCTTGAGCCCATTGTCACCCGCTGTGGAGGCACCCCAGTCCCATTGGCTGCCTCCTCCACACTCCTCCACGTGCAGTGCTCTGGGGTTCTAGCTTCCTGGCACTGGACGCCAGTCCGTCTCCAGCCTCAACTCCATTGCCACAGCCTGCTGTTCCAGTTGGGCCACTTCCATCGTCCCCTCGTCATTATCGCCTTGGCCACTGTCACTGGTGGGTCCATGCCTGTCTCCTCCACACTGGGACCTGCCTGCTGATGATAACACAGAGATGATGATGGCACCCTCCTCCTTGGTGCTGTTATCAGGTGCCATGCGAGCTCACCACCCTTGGGCATGTCCGCCCCTCTGCACTTCCTGGCCATATGCTCCAGTACCTGCCTGCCACATTGTACTGCCCCTACCATCGACACTGGTTGCCACTGCTCCGAATTTGATACATGTGTCTCTCGTACGGCTTCTGGCGTCTCCTCCATCACTGAGCACACTCCTTGCATGAAGGAGGAAAAGGTGTGCTGTATCCTGCTAATAGTGCATGTGAGTGTGAGTGTTTTGAGTGTAGTGTCACCACAGGTGTGAACTTAAATCAATCACCTTCTGTATCAGCAGGGGCTGGCTATTACAGGCTACCTATAGGAAGTGTGCACATGGCACGTACTCCACCACTCTGCCTACTGGTGACTTATGCCTATATACACCAAGAGCAGCACTGACTCATGCTCACAATGTTCTTTTAGTTTTTATTGCTCACATCAGTTGTTCTATCTGTGGCTTATGTTGTGTCTTCTGTATGATTCTTTTGTCTTGTTATGTGTGGAGTCATGAGAGGCTTATTTCTGTTATTGTTCAAAGGTTTACGAGTAAAGCCACATTTGTCTTTCATGGATCAGTTTTGTTTATTACTTGGTTACTACAATAGGTAATAATATTAGACTTCATATATACCTGGGACATTATAAATGGTATGATGGTATTCCTGTCAGCACATCTCACAGCCTTTTCAAAATGTTACTAGAGTATTGACCTAAACAATATTATTGAAATCATTCCTTGTGTGAATGTTAAGAGCCATAGAAATAAATAAGTCTTACGTGGTCAGAAATTAAAACACGTTTTGAGAAGGCACTGCTTTTATTGTTATGCAGTGATGTCTGAATGTCACTCATTCACTTCCATATTCACTGTTGAAGACAATAATAAAAACACAACTCACGGTGTTTGAAGAGAGAAAGGTACACAGAGGTCAATATTATAAGGAAGCTCTCAAAGCAAAGGAACAATTAAAGTTGAAGGGGTTTCCTCGTTAGAAAGGAAATGAAAAGAGATCCTACTGCTAAGTCTAGTCCTACTGATCCAACAACATTTAATGAAAGGTTATGCAAGCGATTGGAAGATAGACTTCACGAGATGGGGATTATATTTCTTTGTGGACTAATGTACTGGATCCTTCTTGTTGGCCTGACAATCCTGCAGTAACTTTTCGGTAGGAAGAAATGAAAATAATTATGTCAGAGTTTCATATTCCGTGAAAGACAAATATTCACAAGTGTTTGAGAGTTTCTAGAAGAAAAGTGATGTCCAGCTTCCCTACTGCCTCCAACAAACACAATTACTGCATAACAATATCCACCAGTGAATGTAAGAGGGGATTTTCAAAAATGAACTATGTTTTAACACAATTAAGAGTGTCACGGCAAATGAAGACTGTTGCCAATTGACGTTCATCAGACCACTAGAATCTTCTTTACAACTGTTCAGCAAAACCCTTCATGTGGAAACATGGTTCCTGAAAGGATATATCTGGCTATACACAGCAAAAGGAAGGAGCAGAAGCAGGAGAAATACGATAGTGGTATTGTGATTCCGATTTGGAACCTGCTTTAAACAATTGTGTTCATTTGCGAGGTATTTCTTTTAACTGTAATTCTAGATATTGTATACATACTTTTAAGGTGTGTGTTAAAAGTGTGTTATAATTTCTTATATCAATAAATTATAAATGTTAGACACTGGCAACAGTTCACTCAGAGAACCACTTCATTTTTTTTATTTTTTTCTCTCCAGGAAATGGCTGAGTGTCTCATTGATTCGTGGTTAAGTGTCTGTGAAAGTGTGGGTCTGTCATTCATTTTTACATGAAGTACACAAAACAAAGAAAAAGAAGATGAAATAAGTGCATTTGGTTTGAAGGTGACAGGTTGAAGTTGCTATTTCAAAGGTTTACAGAATTTCTGTATTCTGTTGTAAAAAAATGCATGAAATTTTAACAACAAGCATCTGAAAGTTAATTAAATCTAGCACATTTATGTTATTATCAGTACTTCATCTTTAAGGTTAGTCGTTCTCTATTCTTTCAACAAAACTTTTTCCCATACCCTTGGTGTTCCACTGACAGTAAAAATTCCATACTTCTACTTTGCCCTTGCTCTTTTAAGCAGTGAGTAATTATTTCCTGCACAGTGCAATAAATTTACTAATCCAACATTGTCAATAACAAACACTATTCCCACAATTAACTGTTGCACAATCGACACGTTACCTGTTGGCTTTTGCTTACCTGTTGGCTTTTGTCTCAGCAAATCTACAGAATTTTGTTTAATTGTTCTTTGCTCTCTCCAGGAATTTAACTGTAGCATAACTCTTCATTATTTAACTCACACTTCCGGAAAGTAGTGTAAAGTTTAAGTTGTTGTTTCAGAAACTTTGCATTGTTGTTTTTGTTTACATACAGTTGTGAATAGGCCAAATTTGTGGAATCATATTTTCATGTTTATCTGTAATTTAACTGACTTATTCTTAATAAACTATGAGAGTTGGAACTTAAATAGTGGCAACTATTTATTCACAACCAATACAAAAGAGTTACATATTTTCACCTGTTACTGTCCTTCAAAGTAGTAGCCAGCATTGTTAGAACCTGTTGCCAGCGATGTGGAAGGTGTAGTATACCATTAGCAGAGCCTGTTCTGTTGATGGTGTGAATGGAGCGCTCTACAGCCTGTTGAATCTCTGGAACAGTTCTGAAGCGAATGCCACGAAATGGTTCCTTCATCTTCGAAATCAAATCAAAGTCACAAGGACGTAAGTCGTATTACTGTTTGTTTATGGAGCATCACTTGGGACCAGCTTTGCGAAAGAAGCGGCAACACTTTCTGTGCAACCCACCCACCATTTTGCATGACAATGCGTGGGCACATACAGCGCAAGCTGCGGCTGCTCTGTTTGGTCGATGGGACTGGGAAGTATTGTACCATCCACCATACTCCCTGGACTAAAGTCCTTGTAACTTTGATTTGATTCCAAAGATAAAGGAATCACTTCATGGCATTCGCTTCAGAATTGTTCCAGAGATTCAACAGGCAGTAGACCGCTCCATTTGCACCATCAACAGAACAGGTTCTGCTAACGGTATACTACACCTTCCACATCGCTGGCAATGGGTTCTACACAATGCTGGTGACTACTTTCAAGGACAGTAACAGGTGCAAACATGTAATTCTTTTGTATCGGTTGTGAATAAATAGTTGTCACTATTTAAGTTCCAACTCTCGTATTACGTTTATCATGAGTGAAAAGTACTTGATTTGCCGTAGGATTGTTAGGTCGGAGCTTTGGTGGGTGCTGCAGTTTTTTCCATGTGGGCGACTGTAGTGGCATGGGAATAGGGGAAGTAAATGAGACACATCAGTGATTTTCTAGGATATGTAGTAGAGACAGGAAGATACTAGAAGAGGAGGGGGAAATTACCGCCCTTCAGGCTGAGTTAGACAAGGCCAGGTGAGATCTTGACAGGTTAAGGAGGGAGAAGGGTAAAGAGAGGTGCGAAGTGGCAACAAGCAACAGGAGGAACAGACCTAGAACTTTATCTGACAACTTCATGCTGAATGTGGAAAATAGGTTTGACCTACTGCTTCAGTTAGAAGCTGGTGAGCCTCAAGCAGCTGCAGGTGTACACAGGGCACAACAAACTTTCAACAACAAATTGAAAAGTAAGAATGTAAAGAAATCAGTAAAGAGAAAGAAAGTGTTGCTGTTAAGTAGTTCCCATGGAAGAGGTGTTGGCCAACTTTTGCAGGATGAACTAGGATCAGAAAATCTGCTCACCAATTTCTTTAAACCTAGTGCTGGTCTGGAGCACGTGACAGAGGATTTAGGATCACTTTGCAAATATTTCACTAAGGAAGACACCGTGGTTACAGGGGTGGGCCAGGTAATAGTACTGACAGAGATCCTGGGTACAGTATAGAGTGTGAGCTGGCAAGGATTCCATCAGCATCAAAGCATACTAGTGTTGAGTTTGTATCTGTTCTTGGGTGCCATGACTGACCTCATTTAAACTCTTCTGTCAAGAGAGTTAATTTGGAGTTGGAACGGCTGCTTATGTAAGGTGCGTGGTCACACATTGGTGTGGTTCCTGTTGATTCTCTCGATAGCTGGGGTTACACTAGGCATAGCCTTCACCTAAACAGGAAAGGGAAGGGTAAACTGGCTGGGAAAATAGCAGGAAAGTTAAAGGGGGTAGGCACTGTCATGAGAGATAGAACACCAATGGTTATAGGGTTCACGAAAGATCCTTTTTTAAGGTAGGGAGGACAGAAAGAAACCAAGTTTTAAGAGAGGTTAGGATTGAGACAAACCTTCAGTTTGAGAAAGACACCAAAAAAACATAATTCTACCTTATTACATCAGCATAAACAGCTGCCGGTTGAGAATTTTCAACAATCAGCAGATATTTCAACTCTACCCAATTTTAACTCAGTCTATGTGAAATGTCAGCTATATTTATCGCATCAAAATATTCGAGGACTGAGAAATAAAATTAATGAATTAGAGTCCTCAAACCCAGATGACATAATCTGCCTCTCTGAACATCATGTGACCACTGGTATAGAACTTTTAAGTGTTACAGGATTCAGGTTAGCATTTCACTTTTGTAGAGCAGAAATGGAGAAAGGAGGAGTTGTCACATTCATCAGAAACTGTCATAAATTTAAGAACATAGACATTCATAAATTCTGCCTAGAACAGCATATGGAAGCATGTGCAACAGAAGTAGAATTTAAAAAAAAAATCCTTCATAATATCAAGTGTATATTGAGCACTTGATGGTAAGTTTAATCTGTTCATAAACCAGCTTGCAGCTGTACTTGCCCACATAACAACCAAAAACAAAGAAATAGTGGTTGCTGATGACTTCAATTTAGATTTCCTTGAAGACCCTCCCAATAAGAATTTATTTGAGTTAGTAACACCATCATTCAACTTAATCCCCACTGTAAAGTTCCCCACTAGGGTAACCAATTGCTCACAAACAGCCATTGATAATATCTTTATAGAAAAGTCCGATGAACACAATTATATTACAAAACCCATAGTCAATGGCCTCTCAGACCATGACGTGCAGTTCCTCCTGTTAAATGTTAATACTGAACAGGATATAAAATCTGTTAAATCTGAGCTCAAGAGGGTAATCAATAAGCCAAAAATTGATTATTTTAGGACACTCCTCAGAGACATTCATTGGAATGATGTTTACAGTGCTCATGGCATGAATGAAAAATATAACACTTTTGCTAATAAAAAGCTTAACTTATTTGAACACTCTATTCCCCCAAAACTAAACAAGGTTAGAGCAAAGTCTACAAAGAAGCCATAGATTACTCAAGGAATAGCGGTATCTTGTAAAACAAAAAGAAAACTGTATCTGTCAATCCGAAAGAGTTCTCATGTTGATGATATAGCACATTACAAGAAATACTGCCAAATATTAAAGACTGTAATACAGACGTCAAAGCAAATATATTACGAGAAAAAGAAAGTCACATCAGATGACAAAATAAAGACAATATGGGATATAGTGAAGGTGGAGACTGGTAGAATCAGACATGAAGAGGGGCAAATAGTGTTAAGAGTAAATATACATTGGTGACAGATGTATATAGTGTTGCAGAACTTTTTAACAAACATTTTATAACTGTTACTGAAAAGATTGGGGTTTACAAGTTTTGTAGATGCTGCCATGGAATACCTCAGACCAGACATTTCAAGTAACTTCCATAATATGAATTTGACCTCACTACCCCAGCAGAAGTAATGTCCATCATAAAATCTTTAAAATCAAAAACATCTAGTGCGTATGATGAAATATCAACAAAGTTAATTAACGAATGTGATTCTGAGTTAAGTAACATACTAAGCTATCTGTGTAACCAGTCGTTTATCAGTGGAATATTTCCTGAATGGTTGAAATATGCTGAAGTTAAGCCACTGTTTAAGAAGGGAGATAAAGAAATAGCATCAAATTTCCGTCCAATTTCACTTTAGCCAGCATTCTCAAAAATTTTAGAAAAGGTAATGTACAATTGGCTTTATAACCATCTTATCACAAATAATATACTGTCAAAGTCACAGTTTGGGTTTCTAAAGGGTTCCGGTATTGAGAAGGCTACCTACACTTACAGTGAAAATGTACTTAATTCATTAGACAAAAAATTGCAGGCAACTGGTATATTTTGTGATCTGTCAAAGGCATTTGATTGTGTAAATCACAATATCCTTTTAAGTAAATTAGAATATTATAGTGTAACAGGAAATGCTGCAAAATTGTTCAAATCTTATATCTCTGGCAGGAAACAAAGGGTGTTGTCAGGAAAGAGACATGTATTAAGCTATCAGGCATCATCCAACTGGGAACTAATTACATGTGGGGTCCCACAAGGTTCCATCTTAGGGCCCTTACTTTTTCTGGTGTATATCAATGACATTTCATCAGTAACATTACCAGATGCCAAGTTCGTTTTGTTTGCCGATGATACAAACATTGAAATAAATAGCAAATCAAGTGTAGTCTTAGAAAGATCATCTAATAAAATATTTGTGGACATTAACCACTGGTTCCTAGCCAGGTCTTTGTCACTAAACTTTGAAAAAACAAACTTCATGCAGTTCAGAATTTGTAAGAGGCGTCCCACGTGTATATGCCTAGTCTTAGAAAGATCATCTAATAAAATATTTGTGGACATTAACCACTGGTTCCTAGCCAGGTCTTTGTCACTAAACTTTGAAAAAACAAACTTCATGCAGTTCAGAATTTGTAAGAGGCGTCCCACGTGTATATGCCTAGTCTTAGAAAGATCATCTAATAAAATATTTGTGGACATTAACCACTGGTTCCTAGCCAGGTCTTTGTCACTAAACTTTGAAAAAACAAACTTCATGCAGTTCAGAATTTGTAAGAGGCGTCCCACGCGTATATGCCTAACATATGATGACAAGCAGATACAAGAAGTGGACACTGTTAAATTCTTGGGATTACAGCTTGATAATAAATTCAATTGGGAGGAGCACACCAAAGAACTGCTGAAGTGTCTTAACAAATCTCTATTTGCAATGCGAATTGTGTCAGACATAGGGGATATAAAAATGAAAAAGCTGACATACTATGATTATTTTTGGGGGTAATTCATCAAGACAAGCTAAAGTTCCCTGGCACAAAAATGTGCAATAAGAGTTATATGTGGTGTGAACTGAAGATCATCCTGCAGAAGCCTGTTTAGGGAACTAGGGATACTAACTGCTGCTTCCCAATATATTTATTCCTTAATGAAATTTGTCATTTAAAATATATCACTTTTTCAAACTAATAGCTCACTTCATGGAATCAATACTAGAAATAAGAATAATCTTCACAAGGATTTAAAGTCACTTGCTCTTGTACAAAAAGGTGTGCATTATTCAGGAACACACATTTTCAGTAACTTGCCAGAAGCCATAAAAAGCTTAACAACCAATGAAATTGAGTTTAAGAGAAACCTAAAGGATTTATTGGTGGCCAACTCCTTCTACTCCACTGATGAATTTCTCAGTAGAACCAACTGATTTGTGTGTAGTATATATATATATATATATATATATACAATCTAACTTCTGCACCATTTCAGTGCAGTAATGTGTTCATTGCAAATAAGTATTGTAGCAGTTCTGTTATAAGTTATTATCTTATAAATAAACAAAGATTTTTTTTATTTTAAATTCAGTGCATTAATGTGATCTTAGTAAATGAGTTTTTTGTAAAATGATTGTTTCATATAGTGTTCATAAAAAAATGGTGATCATTCCACTTGGGACCTGTGGAAGGTACATTAGCTTATTTGTTTCAGATGTAAATATCTGTCATGTATTATTGTTTTTCTGACAGTTTTGTCGGCACACAAGGCTGGCACTGTCAAAGATTCACTCTCAATTGCGGAGATGGAATGGAGTAACCCCCTAGGCAGACATTATATGGACCTGTCACATCAATGTCTAACGGCCTTTCCCTTTGTTATGTACAACAGTTGTTTGCTGTGTTTGCTGCAGCACAGGAATCCAGTATCCATTTACCTTGAGGCTTTCTTCTTTTTCTTATTAAATCTATAGTCATATTTGTGAATGTCTATCATTTTCATGAAGAAACAGGTGCGATCGGTCTTCTCCACACAACCTGCAATATCATTTATGTTTGATGATTCTGATATTGATGAATTGTCTAGTCACTCCAACATATACTTTTCCACATGTTTATGGCATTCCTTAGAGCCCCCGACATTGCACTTTTCGCCTTTGCCAATATGAGACACTCTTTGACTTGGTACAAGTGTGTTAATCATATCTACATTGGGTGGAGCTACAATTAGGCTCAATTTACTGATTTCCTAAGACAGATGAATGGTCTCCATGCCAACATTAACATTACTACAAAGGTAGAAAAGGAGCAACAGCTAACTTTTCTAGATGTGTTGGTTATTTGTAACGGTGGGAACCTGTGACACAACTTGTACTGAAAACTGACACGCACAGACTGATACGTGCACAAACTTTCAAATCATCGTAAGAGCCAGAATATATGAATTATTAATATGGTCACAATGCAAGCAAGATGGATATGTGAGATGCAACACTTGGCATTCATTCTGAGGATCAATAAATGGGTGCTCAACCATTTGCGTAAAAAAAAGCCAAAAAACAAAACACCCACGAAGTGACATGTGGGACAGAGAAATGTTGGGTATGGCCTTGCTGCAGAACATCCCCAGTGTGACAGACAGAACTGGACATGTATTGTGCAAAGACAGCATAAAGATTAGAGTAGACATACTTTTTGTTCGAACAGTGAACTGGGCCTCATGGATGAGGGGGTAGGGGGTGGGGAGGGAATGGCTATATCAGCTGTGCATCACCAAACAGAAAAATCATTTTACAATATTTATTTACAATAATCACATTACTGCATTGATTTGGTACAAAAATCAGATTGTGCGTAATACTTGCTTCATTTGATATTATTAGAGACATGTACATGTGAGTTGGTTCTACTAAAAAATTCTACAATGGAGGAAAAGTTGGCCATCAACAAATCCTTTAGACTCCTATTACACTGAACTTATTTTTAATGGCTGATGATAAGTTATTGAAAATGTGTATTTCTGATTAATGGACACCTTTCTAGACCACAATAAGTGAATTTTAATTTTCATGAAAATAATTCTTATTTTTAGTGTTGTATTGTATTGTATTTTTTATTGGTCCTGTTGTCTACATAGCAGCTTAAGCATAAGACAATGGACAAGTCAAGTTATAAATATACAGGCTGAAAGTCATTTCAAGGCATACATAATTAAGGTTGCAATAATACACTTTATACGTAAGTATTTATATAACACATTTCATAAATTTAAATATTCTTCAATGGAGTAAAAGCAGTGATGCTGTAAATATGACTTAAGAGATTTTCCAAATACCTCTGAGATAGCTTTTATGTTTTCAGGAAGTTTGTTATAAAGCTTAACTCCCATGGGAAAAGTACCTTTTTGGCACAGTGCTGTGCTGATTTGAGTCATATGTAAGTTTCTGTTTTGTCTGGTAAAGTGATCATGTATATCACAGTTTTTTTGCAGTCCCCAGTCCTTACCTATCACATTTAATTTAAAGAACAAAAGGGTTATCATGTATATCACAGTTTTTTTGCAGTCCCCAGTCCTTACCTATCACATTTAATTTAAAGAACAAAAGGGTTTCCATAATATATACAGATGGTAATGGAGGAATACCAGACTTCTTAAACAGGGGTTTACAAGAGTCTCTAGGCTTGCACCCAAACAAGATTCTAATGGCCCTTTTTTGTAGTTTAAAAGTGCTATTAGCTGTTTTAGAGTTTCCCCAGAAGGTGACCCCATATCTAAGATGAGAATGAAAGTATGCATAATATGCATTCAATACTGTTTTCTCACTACAGCATGATTTTAATGAAAAAAAAAAAGGTAACATGTTTTACTCAGTTCTGCACTGAGATATTCAATATGCTTATTCCATCTGATTTTACTCTGCAGCCAAAGTCCTAGGAATTTGGTTTCAGTATTGTTACCAACAGGTTCATCATTGATAGAGACTTATGGGATAAACATGTCCTTGTTAGGAACATTGTGGAGTTTTAGAGCAATGGTTTTCTTACTGTTTATTACAAGCTGATTACTCTCTGCCCAGCTGCTAAGTTGTTTCATAACCGCATTTACTGTCTGCTGTAACTGTTCATCGACATCTCCTTTTAGTAGAATCTTGGTGTCATCTGCAAATATGATTGTTTTGTGTGCATCAACATTTAAGCTTAGATCATTTATGTACAGAAGAAACAGAAGGGGTCCCATTACTGATCTTTGGGGTACACCACATTTAATTTGTTTATAGTCAGATAAGTGATTAGATACAGCTTTTAGTTCAATTTTTGTGTGCTTGATGCACACTGCCTGCTTATGATTAGTCAGGAAGGAACTGATCCACTTGTTGGACAGACCTCGAATACCCTATCTTTCAAGCTTTGATAGCAGAATTTTATGGTCCACCATGTCAAAAGCTTTTGACAAGTCAATGAATACTACTATTGTTTCCTGTTTTTTGTCCATCAGGTTTAAGATGGAATTGATGCACTCATAGACGGCAGTTGTCGTTGACCTCTTATTCCTGAATCCATGTTGTTCATTACATAGGATACTGTTTTTATTTATAAATTTCATAAGTTTGTCCTACATAACTTTTTCCAGTACTTTAGAGATTGCTGGTTTCACGAACTGAAAACTGACATACACAGACTGATACCTGCACAAACTGTCAAATCATTGCATGAGCCAGTAAACAGGAATTATTAACATGGTCGTAATGCAAGCAAGATGAATAACTGATGACAAGTTATTGTAAATTTCTATTCCTAAATAATGGACACCTTTCTAAACCACAATAAGTGACTATAAATATTAGTGAAGATTATTCTTATTTTTGTGCTGGCTTCATGGACTAAGACCTTGGTTTGAAAAATATTTATTTTTAATGCAAATTTTATTAAGGAATAAATATATTGTGGAGCAGTTGTTACTAACCCCACATCCCTAAACAGGCCATGGCAGGATGTTCTGAGTTTAAAACACAAATAATTCTTATTATACATTTTTGGACCCAAAAAAGTCAGCTTGCCTTGATCAGTTATACCAAAAAATAATCCCACATGACAATATGGAATGAAAGTAAGCAAAGTATGCTAGCTTTTTTATTTTCAAATCACCTATACCTGAAAACATTTGCATTGCAAATAGAGACCTGTTTAGGCTTTCCAGCAGTTCTGTGGTATGCTCTTCCCACTTGAATTTAGAGTATAATCAATTTGTAACCCCAGAAGATTAATACTGTCAAGTTCTTCTGTGTGCTTATCATCATGTTTAAGACATATATTCACAGAAAACCCCTTACAAGTTCTGAAATGCATATACATGTTTTTTCAAAGTTTATGTTTTCTACCCACTCACTCAAACTTTACACGCAGAGACCTCAATCACGGGGAATGGAAATTTATAATAAATTAAAAGGGGAAAAGTTAATGCAGATGACCTTAGGTCGAATTAAAAGAAGGCTATATGAGGCATTTACACTGAAATGTTATTACTCAGTGGATGAATTCATGCAGGACAAACTGGAAATTTGAGATGGATATACATAACCCTCAAAATACAGGGTGATTCAAAAAGAATACCACAACTTTAGGAATTTAAAACTCTGCAACGACAAAAGGCAGAGCTAAGCACTATCTGTCGGCGAATTACGGGAGCTATAAAGTTTCATTTAGTTGTACATTTGTTCGCTTGAGGCGCTGTTGACTAGGCGTCAGCGTCAGTTGATGCTAAGATGGCGACCGCTCAACAGAAAGCTTTTTGTGTTATTGAGTACGGCAGAAGTGAGTCGAAGACAGTTGTTCAGCGTGCATTTCGAACGAAGTATGGTGTTAAACCTCCTGATAGGTGGTGTATTAAACGTTGGTATAAACAGTTTACAGAGAATGGGTGTTTGTGCAAAGGGAAAAGTTCTGGACGGCCGAGAACGAGTGATGAAAATGTAGCACGCATCCAGCAAGCATTTGTTCGCAGCCCAGGAAAATCGACTCGCAGAGCTAGCAGAGAGCTGCAAATTCCACAATCAACTGTATGGAGAGTCCTACGAAAAAGGTTAGTTGTGAAACCTTATCGTCTGAAATTGGTTCAAGCACTGTCTGCAGCTGATAAGATTAAAAGAATCGATTTCTGTGATTTTATCCTTGCTCAAATGGAAACAGATGAATCTTTCATTTCAAAGATTGTGTTTAGTGATGAAGCAACTTTCCACACTAACGGGAAAGTCAACCGTCACAATGTCTGTATATGGGGCACTGAGAATCCGCGGGAAACAACTCAGTATGAACGTGACTCGCCTAAGGTGAACGTTTTCTGTGCCATTTCAGCCAATAAAGTTTTTGGTCCCTTTTTCTTCGAAGGTGCTACTGTAACTGGACTACAGTATCTGGAGGTGTTAGAGAATTGGCTGTTCCCTCAGCTCGAACAAGAAGCACAACAATTCATATTTCAGCAGGATGGAGCGCCACCACATTGGCACTTATCTGTCCGTAACTACCTGAACGTCAACTACCCGAGGCGATGGATCGGCCGCCAGGCAGCCCGTGACAGAACACTTCATCACTGGCCTCCAAGAAGCCCTGATCTTACCCCCTGCGATTTTTTCTTATGGGGGTATGTTAAGGATATGGTGTTTCGGCCACCTCTCCCAGCCACCATTGATGATTTGAAACGAGAAATAACAGCAGCTATCCAAACTGTTACGCCTGATATGCTACAGAGAGTGTGGAACGAGTTGGAGTATCGGGTTGATATTGCTCGAGTGTCTGGAGGGGGTCATATTGAACATCTCTGAACTTGTTTTTGAGTGAAAAAAAAAACCTTTCTAAATACTCTTTGTAATGATGTATAACAGAAGGTTATATTATGTTTCTTTCATTAAATACACATTTTTAAAGTTGTGGTATTCATTTTGAATCACCCTGTATAATTATAGTGTTATTATTTACTTCAGTACTATTATTTACTAGTGTAAAAATCACTGTTAACTGTATTATAAATTCTGGACACGCTTCCTGTATGTAAACCACATGGACTGCAAATGCATGTCATGAGATGACTAAACCACAATTCCACAATAATTGCCTAGGAACAGTTTATTAACGTCTACGAAAATTTTGTTAAGGGATCTTTATGAGATTATACTTGATTGATTATTTATTACAATGCTCATATCATCAGCAAACAAAATAAACGTGGAATCTGCTAATATTACTGATGAAAGGTCATTGATATACACAAGGAAAAAAGGACCATAGTATAGAACCTTGTGGAACACCACATGTAATTATTTCCATTTTGAATGGTGTCTGATACGTTCACGTATGTCTGTTTCCTATTGACAACCTTTGTTTCCGTTAGAGATCTAGGCATTTCCTGTTACACCATAATATTCTAATTTACTTAAAAGGATACTGTGATTTATGGATCACAAAATGTAACAGTAAGCTTTAATTGATTGTCAAATGAATTACGCACAATCTCACTGTATGTGCAGATAGAGCTCATCAGAAATCTGAACTGTGACTTTGACAATTTATTATTAGTTGCCAGATGGTTCTGAAGCCAATTGTACATTATGTTTTTTACACTTTTTTAATATGTTAGCAGAAGTGAAATTGGATGGCATTTCTTTAATTCCTAAGGAAACAAAGGCTTAACTTCAGTGTATTACAACTATTCATGACACGTTAGGCTGACAAGTGACTGATTATACTTAAATTGACTATTTTGATGGAATAAAGACACCTAGAACTTCTCAGGACTGAGATAAATTTGAGTGACATAGAAATCTCTGCTGATTGCTGAAAATTTAGAACCAGCCTCTGTCTGTGCTGATGCAGCATGTCAGAATTATGTCGTTTAATTTCTTTTTCAAATTGAAGATTTGTCTCAGACCTAACCTCTCTTAAAACATAATTTCTTTCTGTCCTTCCTCTCCAAAAAAAAGTGCTGCTCTGACACATGTAATCACTGGTAGTTTGTTAATTTTGTTCCGTGGATCATTTGCGAGACGTGGAAGGAGTTATTTTACATTCATTTCACAAATTATTTCGTAAATATGCCTACATGATGATCATTAACAAAATATACATATGTGAGCTAGTGATTCCTATCTGCCATATTTTACTACATATTACAATAACAGCAGTTCTTCCACTACACCTAACAATGCCTCCTCCCATTAACTTTTCTGCTGTTTGGCTCAGTCATTTTACCTTTCCCTAGCCTGTTGAGGTGAATTCCACGTCTAGTACTATCCCACCTACTTAAAGAATCCACAGGAACCATGCCAATAAGTGACCATTACAAACCAACCACAAGATCAAACAGTGGTTTATATCAGCAAAGGACTATAGGAACAGACTCTCAACGTTGAGAGTATACCGCATACTATGTACATGTTGAAAAGTCTGTGTTCGAATGATCAGATGATCCATCAATCTTAGGACTATCAAAGATAAACAGAATTGCAGTTTTGGACAGGTGGAGAAACCATTGGGGGCAGAGGACATTCTGGGTGAGACTGACCACATGATAAAATTTTCCAACACGGAGGTTTTCACTGTGAAGTACAGCCACCACACCCATTTGTCCAGGGAACCCTTAAAAATATACAAACAGGAGAATACTTTTAGCAAGAAAGAAGAAAGAAGAAAGCCTCAAGGTATTGTATCATGGAGTCCAGCGGTGCAGCAAATGACCAATGTCAAGTAACAAGGTAACATTAGTGCTAATGAGCAGGATAAGGCCCTCAGGCATTGACATGACAGATACAAATAATCTCTGGCCCTGGGCACAACTCTAGTCTGCCACCAGCAACGGAAGGTGAATCTTCAACATTGTCATACAATCTTACTAGTAAAATTTCAGAAAAATCTTTAAACAAACACTGGCTAATAGCTCTAAGACAACAGCCAACAGGTAAAAGTCAACAAGTGACCAACAAAAGCCTCAACTATTTTGTAATTCTCCATTTGTTCACGAAAGAGCATTTTCACGTTTCAGAAGCACAGCATGTTTCTCATTCTATAATAGAGGAAGAAACTTATATTATCTTCTTTAAGTAATGCCATTGAGGAGATATTACAATGATTGTTTCACATAGTTTACTTGGCTCCAATATTATTCTTGTTCTGTGTCATAATCTACCATTTTATTTTAATTATTTGATTGGATAGATAAAAAAAAGATCTATTCACCAAGTAGTGACAGAACACACATATAAAAGCCGATTGTAACTGGCAAGTTTTGAGAGCCAGTGGCTCCTTCTTCAGGCAGAAGGGTTGAAGGGGAAGGAAGAGGGGTGAAGGAACAGGACTGGAGAGGTCTAGGAAAAGGGAAAGATTTTGGGAAAGTCACATAGAACCGCGGGTCACGGGAGACTTAGCGTACAGGATGAGAAGGAAAGACTGATTGTTACGGACTGCCACCAGAGCTTGACCTCTTCAGACCTTTTCCTTCACCCCTCTTCCTTCCCCTTCAACCTTCTGCCTGAAGAAGGAGCCAGTGGCTCCTAAAGCTTGCCAGTTACAACTGTCTTTTATGTGTGTGTTCTGCCACCGCTATCCAATTAAATAATTTTATCAATAATTGATTGTTTTCATTGTTATTTTATTTGAATTGGTAGATTGAAATTGTTTCTTCTTCCCAACAACATTACAGGAGAATTCTTGCATAGAAATGAGTACCAGTTACAAGTCAGCGTGCAAATGCAAGTATCGCACCCTCTCACACACATACTTTTGTTCAATCAACATGATGTGACTAAGAGCATATGGAACAAGTAAATAACTAAATTATACTAGGAACACACAAAATGCTACAAATGAAAGACATATTACTTGTGATTATATATTTGCATATTAGTACGCATGGCAAATTTTCCAGTAGATAATGCTTTGAAAAATATTTGTTTATAAATTTCTTTGCTGCAGTCATCTAAAAACCAGTATGCTTCAATTATTTTATTTGCATGTGCTTCACCAAATCATCGAGGTCTCCATCGTACATGCGGGCTCTAGAAGAATTAGAACCGCAGTTGTGAATTTACAGAAGATATTCTGCAGGTTTTTATAATTAGCTTAGGTCAGTAACTTTATAATACTGAATATTGCTTAAAATCAAAATGCAGAACATTATATCTTTCAGAATGTCAGGGTGAAAAATCTGTTACAGCAATACACGTGTAGGTTGATGCAACTTACTGTAACTGGTTTTTAATGTACAGTTATTTGCGTACTTCAGTTGTTACGGATTCAGTGTGAGATCAAAGCTTCTAAGATTTACATACATTATTCGTAAAATTACACACTGATAGAATTGGTGGCATTTTGACAACGAGGGGAAATGGAAAGAAAAGGAAGGAAGAGTTATTAATGTCCATGAATATCGATGTCATTAGAGGTGGCGCACAAGTTCAGACTGAGTCAAGGATGGGGAAGAAAATCAGCTGTGCCTTTACAAAGGCACTGTTTATCTGGAGCATATTTGTGAAATCATCTTAAACTTAAATCAGGAGGGCTGGAAATGACAAGAGGAATATTACTTAATTTATTATCTTCCAAATATAACTACAAACAAGACAGGCATAAGATATTGCATATAATGGAATAACCGACATGTCCAACAGAATTTACAGAATCTCACTTCAAAAATGACATTTACTCACTGCAAAAATATTCAAAGTACACTGTTCTAAAAGAGAATTACATAAATAAGTTTGGGAATTTTTTACTCATAAAACACGGCCTTTTGCTAGCAAGGTCAGGTCTTTTAATCTTCCCATCTGATTAATTTCACTGTATATGTCTCCTGATGCACAACATGACGACACACGGCAAAAATCACATGGTAGAATTCACAGCCTGAAAAAATGTTTTTGATTGTATGCAGACTTACTTACTTGCATTTTTCTTAGATTACTTGCACAACGTACCTAACAACTGCAAAGCATACATTGTAAAGTATTACCGTCTGTTTCATATGCACTGAAGATACAATTTTGGATATACAACTCCCTTTCCTTGTTCCTTTAGAACCTGTGCACCAGCTCTTCAATCTATTTCACTTGGCCTATCTTCTCCTCTGGATATCTCGTTTCTAGATGTTGACCTTAATCTCTCTGTGGCTGTATAATTCACTCCAGTTCTCTAACAAAATATTGCTATATGCAGGTGTGTTGTTTGTAATCAAAGTAATTCTTGTCCTAACATGCTGAAAGCATTGAAGGTCTTCACTTAGGGGCACTAGCCTCCACACCTGTTTCATAAAACAGACCATGTGCTCCACGTTCTCCTTTCTTCTTAATGCTCCACCAAAATCTATCAACCAATCAAAAAAGTGAACCTCCCTCATTACACAATATCAACCTCTTGACACAACTAAACTACATTTCCGACCAAGAATTCATATAGAACTAAACGACATTTCTGACCAAGAATTCAACTGCCTTCCATCACACACTGAATGTAGAAATATTCCACTCAAAAAATGGTGTGTTGTTGTCTGTCCAATGAATGAAATATTTTGGTCTACATCTACATATATGCTCGCCAAATAAGTGTAGTGTGGTTGTAACATGGTCCTTTGTATCATTATTCTCTAGTTTTTCCCTTTTGCAAATGTATTGTGAGGAAAAATACCTGTCAGTTGTCCTAATTTTTATCATTCTGTTCTCCATTACTAGGCAAGATACTTGATGTTAGCAATAAAATTTTTGCTTTTCTTAAATTTAACCAACAAAACTGCAGTAAAACAACTTTGCTTTTGTTCTACTAACTTACATATACCTGTACTGAGTGTATCTGATACACTTTTGTATTGCCTATCCTTAATTCACCCTTCCTTTCATCCCCTTCAAGTTGGCCCATACAGCTCCCTACCATCTACAGCTCCCTCTATTACCACAGAAGTTATTGCATGATGTCTTAACAGATGTCCTACCATTGTGTCTCTTCTTCTTGTCAAGTGTTTTTCGTATATTCCTTTCCTTGACGACTTGTTGGAGAACCTCCTCATTGGATATCTTATCAGTCTATCTAATTTTCAACATCTCAAATGCTTCGATTCACTCCTGTTCCGGTTTTCCCACAGTCCAGGTTTCACTATCATACAATGCTGTGCTCCAAACATGCTTTCTCAGAAATTTCTTACTCAAACTAAGACCTACGTTTTATATAAGTAGACTTCTCATGACCAAGAGTGGCTTTTTTTGCCAGGTGCTAGTCTGCTTTTTATGTCCTCCTTGCTCTATCCCAACTTTACCTACTCCGTGATCACCAATTCTGATGTTAGTTTCTGTTCTCGTTCCTGCTACTTCTCACTACTTTCGTCTTTCTTTGATTTATTTTCTATTCATATTCTGTATCCATTAGGCTGTTCACTCCATCAAATACATCCTGCAATTCTTCTTCACTTACACTGATGATAGCAAAGTCACAGCGAATCTTATCGCTGATATCCTTTAATCTTGAATTTTAATTCCACTCCTGAATCTTTCTTTTATTTCCATCATTGATTCTTCAATGTTGAGATTAAACAGTAGGGGTAAAAGACTACATTCCCGTTTTACACCCTTTTTAATCCAAGCATTTTATATAAGTAGACTTCTCATGACCAAGAGTGGCTTTTTTTGCCAGGTGCTAGTCTGCTTTTTATGTCCTCCTTGCTCTATCCCAACTTTACCTACTCCGTGATCACCAATTCTGATGTTAGTTTCTGTTCTCATTCCTGCTACTTCTCACTACTTTCGTCTTTCTTTGATTTATTTTCTATTCATATTCTGTATCCATTAGGCTGTTCACTCCATTAAATACATCCTGCAATTCTTCTTCACTTACACTGATGATAGCAAAGTCACAGCGAATCTTATCGCTGATATCCTTTAATCTTGAATTTTAATTCCACTCCTGAATCTTTCTTTTATTTCCATCATTGATTCTTCAATGTTGAGATTAAACAGTAGGGGTAAAAGACTACATTCCTGTTTTACACCCTTTTTAATCCAAGCATTTCGATCTTGGTCTTCCACTCTTACTGTTCCCTCCTGGCTCTTGTACATATTAAATACTACCCGTCTTTCCCTATAGTTTACACCATTTTTCTCAGCCATTCAAACATTTTCCATCATTTTACACTGTCAAATGCTTTTTCCAGGCTGACAATTCTTATGAATGTTTCTTGATTTTTCTTTAGTATTTCTTCCATTATCAACCACCTCAGAACTGCCTCTTTTCTGCCTTTACCTTTCCTAAAGCCAAACTGATTGTCATCTAACACATCAGCAATTTTCTTTTCCATTCTTCCATATATTATTCTTGTCTGCAACTTGGATGTATGAGCTATTTAGCTGACTGTGTAACAATTCTTGCACTTGTCAGCACTGCAGTCTTCGTAATTGTGTGGTCGATGTTTTTCTGACAGTCAGATGGTATATTGCCAGACTCATACATTCTACACACAAATTTGAATAGCCCTTTGTTGCCGCTTCCCCCAATGATTTTAGAAATTCTGATGGAATGTTAACTATCCCTTCTGCCTCATTTGATCTTCAATCTTCCAAATCTCTTTTAAATTCTAATTCTAATACTGGATCCCTTATCCCTTCAACATCAATTCCTGTTTCTTCTTCTATGACATCATCAGACAAGTCTTGCCTCTGATAGAGGACTTCAATGTACTGTTTCCACCGATCTGTTCCCTCCTCTGCATTTGACAGTGGAATTCCCATTCCACTCTTAATGTTCCCACCCTTGCTTTTAATTTCATCAAAGTTTGTTTTGAGTTTTCTATATGCTGAGTCCATTCTTTCGACAATCATTTCATTCTCGGTTTCTTCACATATTTCTTGCAGCCAGTTGTCTTGTGACAGCCAGAGCGAGAGCACCAGCAGCAGCGAGTACTGTTTGTATAAAGCGTTTATTTTGCATTTTGTTTACGACCTTCCACTAAGGAAGGGATTCTATTTGTGTTTATCTGCTCTGCATAGAAACTAACAGTTCTTGATCGTTAGGAGAGAAATTTATTTTGTACTTATTTGCTGCGCTTAGCTTTTAAATAGTTTTTCTGGGAAAACCTAGCGTAGTTTTCGCGTCTCGTATTTCAGTGAGTGTTTCTTGATTATCAGAGTAGCTCATCAGAAGATTATCTTGGGAATTTGTCACCGTATAGAGTAGGGTAAACATAGTCATGTGTAGGGACTGTGGTTGTTGTGAGCGGACGCAAGGAGAATTGGCCACTCTTCGGGGGCAGGTGGAGGCTTTGTCTGTTAGGCTCATCGAGCTCGAGGCGCAGGCGTCGGCTCGTAGTGGCATTGGGGCAACTATGGTGAGACCTATGCCTACTTCGGTGGCCTTGGAATCACATGGAACCCCTGATGTCGCTGCGTCTTCCGGCAGTGAGCATCTTACCGGTCAGCCATCACTCCAGGGTGAATGGCGGACAGTGGTGGGCTCGCGCGTGCCTGGCCGAAAGGCGAAGGTGGGATCTGGCTGCGTGGCAGCTGCCTTACCCCTTTCCAACAGGTACGGGGTGCTTCCTAGTGGTGATGACATCGTTTCCGAGCCACCACAGGATGCCTCGCCTGTTGGGCCAGTGGCCGATTCTCCGGCAAGGTCCCGACAGTCACAGAGGGCGGGCCTATTAGTTATAGGGAGCTCCAACGTTAGGCGGGTTATGGAGCCCCTCAGGAAAATAGCGGGTAGGTCGGGGAAGAATGCCAGTGTGCACTCGGTGTGCTTGCCGGGGGGTCTCGTCCGTAATGTGGAGGAGGCCCTTCCGGCAGCTATTGAACGCACTGGGTGTGACCGGCTGCAGATAGTAGCACATGTCGGAACGAATGACGCCTGCCGCTTGGGTTCTGAGGCCATCCTTGGTTCCTTCCGGCGGCTGGCTGATTTGGTGAAGACAACCAGCATCGCACGCGGAGTGCAAGCTGAGCTTAATATCTGCAGCATAGTGCCCAGAGTCGATCGCGGTCCTCTGGTTTGGAGCCGTGTGGAGGGTCTAAACCAGAGGCTCAGACGACTCTGCGACTATAATGGTTGCAAATTCATCGACCTCCGTTATTGGGTGGAGAACTGTAGGGCCCCCCTAGACAGGTCAGGCGTGCACTACACACCGGAAGCAGCTACTAGGGTAGCAGAGTACGTGTGGCGTGCACATGGGGGTTTTTTAGGTTAGAGGGACCCCCCCTTGGGCGAAACAATAAAATACCTGACGGCTTACCAGAGAGAACATCAGCATCGTTGATAAAGAACGTCCGTCCTCAGAGACCAAAAACAGGAAAAGTTAACGTAATATTGGTAAACTGCAGGAGTATCCAGGGCAAGGTTCCTGAATTAGTATCGCTTATTGAAGGAAATAGTGCGCATATAGTATTAGGAATGGAAAGTTGGTTAAAACCGGAAGTGAACAGTAACGAAATCCTAGACACAGAATGGAATATATACCGCAAGGATAGGATAAACACCAATGGTGGAGGAGTATTTATAGCAGTAAAGAATTCAATAATATCCAGTGAAGTTATTAGCGAATGCGAATGTGAAATAATCTGGGTTAAGTTAAGTATCAAAGGTGGGTCAGATATGATAGTCGGATGCTTCTATAGACCACCTGCATCAGCAACCGTAGTAGTTGAGCGCCTCAGAGAGAACCTGCAGAACGTCGTGAAGAAGTTTCGTGATCATACTATTGTAATAGGGGGAGACTTCAATCTACCAGGTATAGAATGGGATAGTCACACAATCAGAACTGGAGCCAGGGACAGAGACTCTTGTGACATTATCCTGACTGCCTTGTCCGAGAATTACTTCGAGCAGATAGAGAACCAACTCGTGAAGCTAACGTTTTAGACCTCATAGCAACAAATAGACCGGAACTTTTCGACTCCGTGAATGTAGAAGAGGGTATCAGTGATCATAAGACAGTGGTTGCATCAATGACTACAAGTGTAATAAGAAATGCCAAGAAAGGAAGGAAAATATATTTGCTTAACAAGAGTGATAGGGCACAAATCGCAGAATATCTGAGTGACCACCATCAAACGTTCATTTCTGAGGAAGAGGATGTGGAACAAAAATGGAAAAAATTCAGAAACATCGTCCAGTACGCCTTAGATAAGTTCGTACCGACTAAGGTCCAAAGCGAGGGGAAAGATCCACCGTGGTATAACAATCATGTACGAAAGGTACTACGGAAACAAAGAAAGCTTCATCATAGGTTTAAGAGTAGTCGAATCATAGCTGATAAGGAAAAGCTGAACGAAGCGAAAAAGAGCGTAAAGAGAGCAATGAGAGAAGCATTCAACGAATTCGAACATAAAACATTGGCAAACAATCTAAACAAGAACCCTAAAAAGTTTTGGTCATATGTAAAATCGGTAAGCGGATCTAAATCCCCTATTCAGTCACTCGTTGACCACGATGGCACCGAAACAGAGGACGACCGAAGAAAGGCAGAAATACTGAATTCAGTGTTCCGAAACTGTTTCACTGCGGAAAATCGTAACACGGTCCCTGACTTCAGCCGTCGCACAGACGCCAAAATGGAAAATATTGAAATAAACGATATCGGAATTGAAAAACAACTGCTATCACTTAGTAGCGGAAAAGCATCCGGACCAGACGAGATACCCGTAAGATTCTACAGTGATTATGCTAAAGAACTTGCCCCCTTTCTATCAGCAATTTATCGTAGATCTCTGGAAGAACGTAAAGTACCTAGCGACTGGAAGAAAGCGCAGGTCGTTCCCATTTTCAAGAAGGGTCATAAATCAGATGCGAATAATTATAGGCCTATTTCGCTTACGTCAATCTGTTTTAGAATAATGGAACATGTTTTATGTTCTCGTATTATGACGTTCTTAGATAATACAAATCTCCTTCATCATAACCAACATGGATTCCGCAAACAGAGATCATGTGAAACTCAGCTCGCCCTATTTGTCCAAGAAATTCACAGTGCCGTAGACACTGGCGAGCAGATTGATGCCGTATTCCTGGACTTCAGGAAGGCATTTGATACGGTTCCGCACTTACGTTTAGTGAAAAAAATACGAGCTTACGGAATATCGGACCAGGTTTCTGATTGGGTTCAGGATTTCCTAGAAGAAAGAACACAACATGTCATTCTTAACGGTTCAAAATCTGCAGATGTAGAGGTAATTTCGGGAGTACCGCAAGGAAGCGTGATAGGACCTTTATTGTTTACAATATACATAAATGACTTAGTTGACAACATCGGTAGCTCCGTGAGGCTATTTGCAGATGACACGGTTGTCTACAAGAAAGTAGCAACATCAGAAGACTCGTACGTACTCCAGGAAGACCTGCAGAGGATTAATGAATGGTGCGACAGCTGGCAGCTTTCCCTAAACGTAGATAAATGTAATATAATGCGCATACATAGGGGCAGAAATCCATTCCAGTACGATTATGCCATAGGTGGTAAATCATTGGAAGCGGTAACGACCGTAAAATACTTAGGAGTTACTATCCGGAGCGATCTGAAGTGGAATGATCACATAAAACAAATAGTGGGAAAAACAGGCGCCAGGTTGAGATTCATAGGAAGAATTCTAAGAAAATGTGACTCATCGACGAAAGAAGTAGCTTACAAAACGCTTGTTCGTCCGATTCTTGAGTATTGCTCATCAGTATGGGACCCTTACCAGGTTGGATTAATAGAAGAGATAGACATGATCCAGCGAAAAGCAGCGCGATTCGTCATGGGGACATTTAGTCAGCGCGAGAGCGTTACGGAGATGCTGAACAAGCTCCAGTGGCGGACACTTCAAGAAAGGCGTTACGCAATACGGAGAGGTTTATTATCGAAATTACGAGAGAGCACATTCCGGGAAGAGATGGGCAACATATTACTACCGCCCACATATATCTCGCGTAATGATCACAACGAAAAGATCCGAGAAATTAGAGCAAATACGGAGACTTACAAGCAGTCGTTCTTCCCACGCACAATTCGTGAATGGAACAGGGAAGGGGGGATCAGATAGTGGTACAATAAGTACCCTCCGCCACACACCGTAAGGTGGCTCGCGGAGTATAGATGTAGATGTAGATGTCGGCTTAGCTTCCCTACACTTCTGATTTGTTTCATTCCTAACTGACTTGTATTTCTGTGTCTCTGAATTCCCCTGAATATTTTTGTACTTTCTTCTTTCATCGAACAGCTAAAGTATTTCTCTATAACCCATGGTTCCTTTACAGTTACCTTCTCTGTACCTCCATTTTTCTTTCTAACTTCTGTGATTGCCCTTTTTTCGAGTTTGTCCTTCCTGTCTAACTAAACTGCCTATTGAGCTATTCCTTATTGCAGTAACTATGGCTTTCGAGAACCTCAAGCTTGTCTCTTCATTCCTTAGTACTTCCGTACCCGTTTCTTTGTGCAATGATTCTTTCTGACTAGTTCTTGAACTTCAGCCCACTCTGATCACTACTAAATTGTGATCTGAATCCATACCTGGTCTTGGGTATACCTTGCAGTCCAGTATCTGAAATCTTCCACTATCTCCCAATCTTTCCCAAGGATACCTCCTCTTCTTGTGATTCTTGAAAAGAGTATTCACTGTTACTAGCTGAACTTTACTGCAGGACTCAATTAGTCTTTCTCCTCTCTCATATCTAGTAACTGTTTCTTCTACTCCTTCCCCTGCAACTGCATTCCAATTCCCTCACAACTATTAGATTTTCATCTCTCTTTACATGCTGAATTACCTGTTCAATATTCTCATACACTTTCTGTATCTTGTCACCTTCAGCTTGTGATGTCAGCACTTATACCTGAACCATAGTTGTCAGTGTTGGTTTGCTGTAGATGCTGATGAGAACAACCATGTCATTGAACTATTCACAACAACTCATTCTCTGCCCCACTTTCCTATTCATAATGAATTCTAATCCCATTAGATCATTTTCTGCTGATGTTGATACTGTCCTGTAGTTGTCCAACCAGAAATCCTTATCTTCTTTCCATTTCACTTCATTGACTCCCACTATATCTAGACTGAGTGTTAACATTTACCTTTTCACATTTTCTAGCTTTCCTACCAATTTCAAACTTTTGACATTCCACACCCCGACTTGTACAATGTTATCCTTTTGTTGGTTATTCAGTCTTTTTCTCATGGTCACCTCCCTCTTGGCAGTTCCCTCCCGGAGATCTGAACAGGGGACTAGTCTGCAATCTTTTGTCACAGGACAGATCATCATGACACTTTTTAAATTACAGGTTACGTGTCCTGTGGATACACATTATGTGTCTTTAATGCAGTTATTTTCATTGCCACTTGTCACTGCTGATTCCTCTGCCTTTAGAGGCAGCTTCTCACACCAATGGCAAGAATGTGTCCTGAATCTCTGTCTGCTCCTCCACCTGCTTTGACAAGGCCATTGGGCGAATAAGGATGATTTCTTATGTCAGAAGTCTTCAGTCGCCACTGCTGATGATTTTTATTCAAAATTTAAGCAGTGGCAGGGTTCGAACCTGCGAGTGAGTATGTTTTGATTAAAAATCAAAGACACTACCCCCTCCCTGATCATGGGTGCATGAGATTTATGTACCTTCAAAATATGCTTCTGTTCCTCAATCTGTCCAGCCTACATTCTATCCTCCACCTATGTCCGTTCTTTTCTACTACTCTCTTGGCAGTATCCTGTTCAGTCTTCTTCAATTCCATTCTCTTCTTATGATCCCCCCCCCCCCCCCCACTGCTTCACAAATATATTACTGTTTTCTTAGTTACATTTTATACTGCTTCCCCACCATGTACTGCTTAGTGCAACATGCCAACATCATGTCCGCACTTCTGGGAGAAGTCTCTTTCCCCTATTCAAAACCTCTTCACCTACAGTCCTTCTGTTTCCATACACCTCATCTTTTCCATGTTCACCTCCTCTCTACATCAGTGTGTGTGTGTGTGTGTGTGTGTGTGTGTGTGTGTGTGTGTGTGTGTGTGCGTACATGCGTGCAAGTGTGCACATGCATGCAAGGGAGGGAATATACAGAGCATGCACATGCTTGTGCATCGCATAGTGCCACATAGATTTAACACACTGATTGAAAAGATAATGAAAAAAATTGCATCCCATACTGACTGATAATGACATTAAGAATTGTAATGAAGCCATAAGCACCAACCTACGATACCTTAGACAAATAACCCTACCATCTAGTTGCACACTGTACTGACATTCCACCTTGCCTGTTTGAAACAAATTACACAATCAGGAAGTCCCTACAGGGGATCAATGCAAGTTAAGATGCATGGATGCCAAAGGACATTGAGAGCCTGTAACCAGTGTGGTGGAAGCCAAGAAAGTTAGTATTATTACAGATAACATCTTGAAGTATGATAACATTAGAAAGTTTACTTCAGATTTCAAAGGGAGATATATCCACAGCCTGAAGGTCTAGCAGTGGATAGATGCCTCTCAGGCGCACATATCTGTTAATGATATTGAAAATCAGTTTTTTGAACTTTACAAACAGAGAGTAAAGTTGTTCACTATGAGCACTATGTCAATGATTTCTCTTTCTATTTAATGGTTACCTTGAAGTGAATACCATGTTTGTGCTATTCAATAATATGCAACCATCATCATAAGGTTATTCTATCGAAACATACAAGCAGAGTATCAAGCCATAGCAAACAGTGATTACAGACACAGTTTAGCATGAAATGAAAACCTTAACAATGGATACAGTGATGCCACCTGGAACAGCAGTCTCTTCTTTGTAGGCTAGATTCATTAAGAAACCAATGCCCAAAGAAGAAGCTGATAAAGCACTCAACAAATTTTACAAATTAAGCTGTAAAATTTCATCCTTATGTAAGCTAAATTTTAGTACCAAAAACAACATACATACAGATGCAGCATGGTGTGACTATGTGATGGCTATTTAGTGTGTCTAACATGACTGGAACTTTTCAGGTGGAGATCAGAATACCGATGCTGGGAGGAAGTGCACGATGCAGCTTATCACCATATTCCAGATTCTGAGAAAGGTTGAATCATTGGCAAGAGGGACAGGGGAGTGCCAGACAGACAGTTTGCTGTAGTGCAATGAAAGCAGGGCAAGCAGTGATGTGATGAACCCAGGACAACAATGTGGAAGGAAGAACAGGCATGGGTCTTCCCAGAAGGGCAACACCACAAGAAGATTGAAGGAATGTTCAACTGGCTGTGACAAATAAACAGATGACAAGAGCCCAAAATCCAGATTGAGATCACTGGTAGAGTGTCACCTCGAACCATCGGGGACAGATTACTAGAAGGTGGGTAGAGATCTCGAACTGCCACGCGTTATTTACTGTTAACGCAGACAGTAGAGACTTGCATGATGTGGAGCTATAGTTAACTGCGGCACTGAGTGACATTCTGTGGTGTTCAGTAATGCGTCTCATTTCAATTTTTGGTGGCCAGGTTGACAAAACACTCAAAGATGACACGCTGCTAGCAGACAGGAAACAGTGATTCTCAAGACCAACATATCTCCAACTTCTGGAATCATGGGAAAAGGAGTTACTAGATGAAATGATTTGTAATATTAAATAGAAAACATTTCCTAATGTTCAGCAAAATTTTGCAGAACCTTACTAAGTATTTCCTATTTAATATTGTTATCATGTTCTGCCAAGTACCAATGTAAAATTCAGTTTGTTGAAGGGAGGCTGAATGTCTGCCAGTGTGTAGCTAGAGTGGCCCTATTGTCATACCCTTCCTGACTAGGTTATCAAATGACATTCAGCAGGACAGTTCAAGACTCCACACTGCAGTTAGCACCACAAATGTCTTGAAGGCTGGATGGGTCCTAGACAGGCTCACCCCAGCCCACTGATTTATCACCCTTAGAGTATGTCTTGAGATACAATATGAAGACATATACATACTTTCATATTAGCATCCAGCCAGTAAACTTCACAAACTGACACAGCCTATGTTTCACACATCATGAGAACTCCATCAAGATAACATTTGGATGCTGTTTGCTTTCATGTCACAGCAATACAAGACTGTTGTATGTACTCATAGGGAGGTGGGGGATGGGGGTCATATCTCAAGTTGATGTTGTTGATTGATACCAGTTCTGAATGAAATGAAAGCATAACCATTTAATACCCTTTATGTATCAACAGCTCCACAAATTCTGATAAATATGACTGGCACTTCATGGTTTAACACTTGCCATTTCAGTCGGTGAATTAATGAATTGGAATTGAGTCCAGTTAAACTTGTTCCTGTTTTTTGTCAATGACTACCTTGTTGTTGTTGTTATTGTTGTTATGGTCTTTATTTCAAAGACATCTTTGATGCATTTATCTGTACTCGTTCACCCCGTGCAAGTCTCTTTATCACTGCATAAGTATTGCAAACACATCTATGTGAATGTACTTACTGTAGTCAAAACTTCATCTACAATTTTTACCTGCATTACCATTGCCTCAAGATGTGTCCCATCAACCAGTCTCTTCTTTTAGTCAAGTTGTGCAATAAATTACTTTCGCCCCCAATATGATTCAGTGACTCCTCATTCGCTATTCGATCTATCAATCTAATATTCAGAATTCTTTTGTAGCACGACATTTTTTCTTCTGTTCACTTCTTGTCTGTATCTCTTATCTTCCATGCTACACTTCTGTAGTAGGTTACATTCATGGCAAATAATTTTAGAAAAAACTAAGTAAAAAATTTGTATTTTATGTTAAAAGATTCTCTTTTTCAGAAATGCTTTTTTGCTATTGCAGTTTGCTTTTTATATCCTGTTTACTTTGGCTCTCGGCAATTATTTTGCTGCCCAAACACCAAAACTCATCTACTACTTTTAGTGACTCATTAACCACATTTATTCAGTTGTTTTACTTTTGCTTATCTTCATCTTGTAATCTCTTTCACAATATCGCCCATCTCATTCAGCCGCCAAATCTTTTTCCATGGTTGACAAATTATGTTATCAACAAACTTCAAAGTTTTTGTTTTTCTCCTCAACTTTATTGCCATTTTAAAACTTTTCCTTTGTTTCCTTTACTACTTGCTCAGTACAGAGATTTAATAACTATGTGAGGACAAGTGACAAACCTGCCTCACTCCCTTCTCCAACGACTGTCCTCCTTCCTTACATGTCTTTTGACTTACATAGCTTATGTCTGGTTTCTGTGCGTGTTCTAAACAACATTTCATTCCCTGTAATTTATGCCTGCTTTCTTTAGAATTTCAAAATGTGTATTCCAGCCAATATTATCAAAGCTATAAATGTAAGTTATCCTTTCTTCAAACTATTTTCTAAGATAAGTTGTATGGTCAGTACTTATTTGCATGTTCCTACTTTTCCCAAGAGCCAAACTGTTCTTCCCTGCTGTCAGCTTCTACCAGTCTTTCCATTTTTCCTCGCCTATTCTGTGAATTTTCATCCATGCTTAATGTGTATTTTGTCTTGAAACTTCCTGGCAGATTAAAACTGTGTGCCATAGCGAGACTTGAACTCGAGACCTTTGCCTTTCGCAGGCAAATGCTCTACCACGGAGCTACCCAAGCACGACTCAGGACCTGTCTTCACAGCTTTACTTCTGCCATTACCTATCTCCTACCTTTCAAACTTCACAGAAGCTCTCCTGCGAAACTTGCAGAACTAGCACTCCTGGAAAAAAGGATATTGCTGAGACATGGTTTTGCCACAGCCTGGGAGATGTTTCTAGAAGTTTTGCAGGAGAGCTTCTGTGAAGTTTGGAAGATAGGAGACGATGTTCTGCTGGAAGTAAAGCTGTGGGGACAGGTCGTGAGTCGTGCTTGGGTAGCTCAGTGGTAGAGCACTTGCCCGCAAAAGGCAAAGGTCTCGAGTTCGAGTCTCGGTCCGGCACACAGTTTTAATCTGCCAGGAAGTTTCATATCACACAGACAGCACTACTAACTAGTGCATTCTGAGGGAAACATCAATTATAATTTATAAAATGTAATGCTTTCAAGTGATTTTTTTCTCATTGGTATGCAGAGGTTGTAAGGTGCCAGTTTTGACCCCAACATGTCATTGAGTTACATCATAACAACTATGTGTCTGTGGCAGTGCACTGTTAGTTGTATCATCATGTGTGCTTGGAAAAATTCAGTAAATAAATGGTTGGCCAATGATTAGCTCACTGAGATAGCAAGACATCACATCCAGTAGTTTGGAGCTATGTTCTGCCCCTGACTTCACCTCACTACATCAAGTTGCTTCTCCAAATTGGTGATCCTGGGAATAAACCACCTTAAGTTTTCTCATGTACTTTCTACATGGTGTGTTATTCTGTCAGGTAAGTTTAAGAGACAGTTCCCACTGACACGATACTATATATGATACGACATACTGCAATAAAGGTCACAGGTTCTGATGCTTACCTGTACGACACACACGTTCCCACTGGAGCGATTCGACAAAAAAAAGACAGCACGAATCACTTTCCGCATCAGCTGCAATCATAATCTCTTCTGAAGTTGGTGTTATTGTGCCTTATCATTATTTAAAACTCAGAAAACTGAAAAAAGGATGTGCTGGGTGCATCCACACAATGCCATAAATAACATAGTTCCACTGTGGTTCCTTGTAAGCTCTCTCAACACAAATAAAAATTCCAACAGTTCTACCAAATGATTCCAGACAGTTTTCACTTTCTGGAGCAACTTGTATCAGCTGCTGTAATAAATTAGGCAAAAAATTTTCAACTTGCTATTTCCACTGCTGAGGAGATCCTAATGACAATAAGATAAGTTGGTTCAAGTGTTCGAGTGACATTAAAAAGGCCACCATGAAAAAGTTTATTTTTAGTATGACTATCTAGTATGATACTTCATTTGGTGGACACGTATATACAAAAGTGGTTACAAGTCAATGAAACTAGGACAGCATTTCCACAAATGTTCAGTTTCGCACGGTGGAATATGATTCAGCTTGAGATGTGTTCAAAATAAACATTGCTAGATTTGAAGTGAGATCAGTAACCACCAATGTTTTAGCAGTGGATGGCGAACTCTGCTTAGGAGTGGACAATGTGTTTGAAGAAATGGAGAAGCAGCCGACAATGATGAGGAAAATCACAACGTATCCTTCCCAGCTGACAATGATGAGAAAAATCACACTGTATCCTTCCCAGCCTTGTCCAGCTGCTCATTCAGAAGTAACAAGAATTGAACTTTCAGATCTCTTTCACACTTGTCACAAAGTCTCCTGGAATTAGGAAGCATAGAATGAAAAAAATGTGCACTCAGCACCATCAGCTGGTTGGTTACAGGCTGCAGCTGCCAAGACCTATCCCCTCAGTTTTACTGAGGAAAGGTACGATCGCTAACACTGTCTGATCAACATGTGAAGCTTTTTGGACTCTGCAATTACCATTTATGCCTTTCCCAGATCAAAATATGTGGAAAGTTATTGTAGATCTATACGCTAAGTAGTGTAATCTATAAAATTATATTGACAGAAAACACACGTACAGTAGACCCTCATTATTTCAAAATCGGATAAACCGAGAACTCAGATAATTCATAGTAGCTATCTGGTCCCTGCCAAATTACTTCAAAAATATCTACTGCTTAACCTGAATTAAGGGCAATTCATACTACAAACTAAAATATGATCCCTACATTACATATTCAATTCCTTATTCTTCATCCAAACCAAATAATTTTTTTTTTTTTTTTTTTTTTTTTCGGGCAACTGTCAACAGCATTGATGTACTTGGAGAAACATATGATGCACAAAGCGCTGTACTACAAAACATATATTCACTATTGGATTTAATCACGGACCATTCTCACAATGGAAAAATATCTATTGTAACAACTTCACATGGTGTACATGCTACTTAACCAGTACGGTATACACCATTGATGACTTGAAAATATAAGACAAATGATACTTAATGCACTAATACTGGCTTAAACAAGCAGAAAACAATGCCAATAACATTAAACCCGTAAGATCAGTAAGTGGACAGCACCATTTGGTTTAAACCTGTATTAGGATGCTAAGTATCAATTTTCTTACATTTTCAAGTCAGCAATGGCATAATCCTTCCTGGTTAAATAGTATGTATGTCATGTGAAGTTGTTACAATAGACATTTTTCCACATTCATATGATTTATATATACATTGTTATGAGAATATAACCATATTTATAGTGTAATTGAACTTACTGATGAAGCCCATTGTATAAGAAAATACTGAACGGCTAATAAAGATTCTTATTCTTATTCTGCGAATATGGTCCATGATTGAAACCAGAAGTGAATAAATGTTTTGTAATACAGCACTGTGTGTATCATACATTTCTCCAAGTAAACCAGTAAATATATACATATGTAGTGCTGTGCACTATAGTATTTTCCATTATGCATTTCACGTAATTTTTCTCAGTAATATATTGCATTGTAGCTTCACAACAATGGCCTGTTCACTTGCTTGCAGCTCACGTGTTATTTCCGCAGCATAAGACACGAGGGCTGGGGAAGAGAGGCGCTGGTCAGCAGACTGCATGCGGCGCACGACACACAAGTATTACCGGAGCTCTCCATCTCTGTTTGTTTGTGAATAGTGAATGTGTTTTATTTCTTTCGCTCCATCATGCGCAGTTTGCTGCCAAAACAGAAATGGGCTCAAAATGCTATGATACTAAGAGAAAAGCAGCAAATTCTAGATATGGTCAACAATGGAGATAATACTAAAAAACAGGCTGCGGAAAACAGAAAATAGAGGCAAGTCTTCAAGCTGTTCATTTAGCAGCAATAGCAAGTGCATCAAGACAGTCAAAGACAAAGAAGTGGAGGATTCACTGTTTGAATGGTTCCAACACATTCACTCACAGTAGATTCCTTTGTCGGGCCCCACACTTCAAGAAAAGGCTCTTGAAAATGCTCAGAACATGAGTATTTGTAGGTTTGTGTGTTCTGAAGGCTGTCTATAGCGTTTCCAGAAGAGGTATAAAATAGGTGCTGTCAGTGTCTGTGGTGAGGTGCATAGAGTAAATATAAGTGAGGAAGAGGCCAATGGGTGGTGCAGGAAGTTCAGTCCAAGCTTTCTTATTTGTATCATCCAAGAGATATGTTTGGTATGGATGAAGCCAGCATATTCTATAACTTGATGCCTAAGAAGAGCAAATGCATGGTTGTCCTAGAATATCATAAAGATATGACCTTATAAACGACTCATTTGTAACTAAACAAATTATTAAGGCCAACAGTTTCAGGAGATTGGCAAAATTTATCAAAACACTCGCTTTTTTACCTGGAGAGAGACAGTTTAACAAGGCATGGACTGCACCCGAATGGATAGGGTAAGAGACTTCTCAGCAATAAAACTCTGGAAATGTTGAATCACAGCTAGCACAAGAAGAAATAATATGAACCATGCCAACCACAAACAACAGAACAGCACCCATCACCAACTGCAGAAGCAAACCCACCACCATCAGCTAATACAGTAGAACCATCACCAGTTGCTATAAAACCAGTATCAACTGATACAAAACTATTATCATCAAAAGCAGCAGCAACAACAGAAAAAAAAAAAACATCCACAACCTCAACCACCAATTGTGATGACAGCCATCACCAGTGGCAGCAAAATTAGGATTATCTTCAGAAACACAAGCAACCAGGGAAGGATCAACACCGACAACAGAAAATGCAAAATCAACAACAGCAGAAGTAACAGGAGCCACTTGTACCCTTGGCAAGAGAAGAATTCCACCATCATGCCATCTGAAAGATTTTTTAGTAGAAACTGGTATGAAGATGATGCTGAGGTAAGGAATCTATGAGAAGTTGTACACAGACAGATAAAAAAACAGTGACAAAAGTTACATAAAGCATTGGAATATAAATGGTTTGAAGGCAGGTAGAACCAATATTGAAGAACAGCAAATTAACCTCAATGAAAGCAAAAATATTGAAATTGTCTGCTTAAATGAGCATTAGTTAACTACTGACTCTATAAAATTTTTAAATAAACTGGAATATTTCAATGCAACAAGCTGCTTTTGCAGAAGACAGAGATACAATGAAGGGTCATGCATACTTCTCAACACATGCTTAACATACAATATAAAGACAGATCTGACTGCTTGAATGAGGAGTGCTCTTTTGAAAGCTGTTGTGTTGAATTAAGAGAGATGAACACAATACTTATACCAACTTACACAGAATTCAGGAAATGCAACAACTGAAGCCTTCTTGTCCAAACTCCAGTGTCTTCTCGATAAACTTAAGAAAGAAAGGAAGAAAAATATTATCACCACACCTGATTTCAATGTAAACGTGGTAAGTCATGACTATAGGTCAAACCAGTTTATTGTTTTAATTCAGAAATCTGGTTTTAAACTAAATTTTTGTGAATTCACTAGAGAATATGCTCAGTCAGCTATTTCTACATTACTGTCCATTAAAATTGCTCCACCAAGAAGAAATGCAGATGATAAACGGGTACTCATTGGACAAATATATTATACTAGAACTGACAAGTGATTACATTTTCATGCAATTTGGGTGCATCGATCCTGAGAAATCAGTACCCAGAACAACTACCTCTGGCCGTAATAACGGCATTGATACGCCTGGCCATTGAGTCAAACAGAGCTTGGATGGCGTGTACAGGTACAGCTGCCCATGCAGCTTCAACACCATAGCACAGTTCATCAAGAGTAATGACTGGTGTATTGTGATGAGCCAGTTGCTCAGCCACCATTGACCACACGTTTTCAATTGGCGAAGAGATCTGGAGAATGCGTTGGCCAGGGCAGCAGTCGAACATTTTCTGTATCCAGAAAGGCCCGTACATGACCTGCAACATGCGGTCGTGCATGTAGGGTTTCGCGGATCGAATGAAGGGTAGAGCCACGGGTCGTAACACATCTGAAATGTAACGTCCACCGTTCAAAGTGCCGTCAATGCGAACAAGACCGCGATGTCGCCAAACGCGGATGTGACCATCATGATGTTGTAAACAGAACCTGGATTCATCCAAAAAAATTACGTGTTGCCATTCGTGTACCCAGGTTCATCATTGAGTACACCATCCCAGGCGCTCCTGTCTGTGATGCAGCGTCATGGTCTCCGAGCTGATAGTCCATGCTGCTGCAAACGTTGTCGAACTGTTTGTGCAGATGGTTGTTGTCTTGCAAATGTCCCCATCTGTTGACTCAGGGATCGAGACATGGCTGCACGATCCGTTACAGCCATGTGCATAAGATGCCTGTCATCTCTGAGGCCGTTGGGATCCAGCACGGCGTTCCGTATTACCCTCCTGAACCCACCAATTCCATATTCTGCTAACAGTCATTGGTTCTCAACCAACACAAGCAGCAATGTCATGATACGATAAACCGCAATCGCGATAGGCTACATCCGACCTTTATCAAAGTCGGAAACGTGATGGTACACATTTCTCCTCCTTACACGAGGCATCACAACAACGTTTCACCAGGCAACACCGGTCAACTGCTGTTTGTGTATGAGAAATGGGTTGGAAACTTTCCTCATGTCAGCATGCTGTAGGTGTCGCCACCAACGCCACCCTTGTGAGAATGCTCTGAAAAGCTAATCATTTGCATATCACAGCATCTTCTTCCTGTCGGTTAAATTTCGCACGTCATCTTCATGGTGTAGCAATTTTAATGGCCAGTAGTGTATATACAGTATCTTAACAAATTATATGTTTAACAGAGAAAACAACTTCTCTTTACAGTTAGGAATTTCCGGCTGTTCCACATTGTTCATTCAACTGTCAGGAATAATGAAATCAAATGTTAAGAAAGGTTTTATGAAAAGAAACTTTTGTAAAAATAACTTGATACTGTCCCGAGACAATACAGATGCAGTACAGTAGTCCATAGTTAGTAGTGTGTTAATTACTGAGAAATTTGTGTTTCTAACAAGTTTTCAAGAGGTATTCAATGAATCATTCCAACCATGCATCTGGCACCAAAAAGGCACAAGTAAACTAAACTGGATTATTCCATGCTTAAAAATATCTAGTGTGAGAAAACGAGAGCTATATAAAAATCATGACGTCTTTAACTAAGTGAGATGTTACAAAGTTGTATTTAAAAAGTGTTGTCGAAACTATCAAAAGAATGATAAATGGTATGTTCATTTTAGGACATAAGAATAAGTCTAAGACAGTATAGTTTGTTATTGAATCTGAATTAGGTACAGAAGCTAACAACAAGAAAATTTCAAAAGTTAAACAAAACAACACTATTTTGAACCCTGTTCAAATATCTCTATGCATTAATAAATTTCTCATAAATGTAGCAATATCTAATGATGATGTGATCGCTTATCAAAACAATGTATATCTCTTTGGCCTGGGCTGGGACAGTGACCCCTCTTGTAGCATTTAGTAAAATCTTGTGGGTACTTCACTCCACAATCAGTTAGAAGATTTTGTAACTATATTTTCTTTGTTTTTATCACTTCTGAAATCTCAATAACTCCGAGTAATGAACACACAAGAAAACTTCAAAGAAATTACATAAAAATTACTAGGTTACAAAATAACAACAAAGAGTCTCTTTTTTGACCATCATCTAGGTCCAGAGATATTCTACCATACCACTTGCTCTCCAGTTAACGTCGCCACACAGTGTTCCCTCCTGTAGAGCGGAGCTTCTGGTATACACGGGTACTGTTGTCAAAACATTCTGCCTGCCCACGTATGAAATGGTTCTGGTGCTTTTGCCCACTAGTCCTTCTCAGGTGTAGGAGGTTCTGAAGGCATGTGGCATCTGTGGCAGTTGACTCCATCAATGTTGTTGGTGGAGTAGTAGTCGAGGCTGCTGGTGTAGAGGTTGATGTAGTCAGAGGTGGTCTTACTGCAGTTGCTTGCTATCAGAATGGTTGTCAGTACTCTGCCTCTTTTTATGGTGACAGGGATCCAGTTTAACCCTTTCAATGGACACTTTGTTTGGTTTGGCATTTATCAAGAGCATCATTGTGTGCACATCTCTTTCTAAAACTGGATAGGGTCCTGTGTAGGGTGGCTGCGAGGGTGCTCTCTTGCCATCCCAGTGGAGCACCACATGGGTGCAGTGAGCCACGTCTTTATACATAAAGACTGGGCTGTGGATGGCAGGGCACTGTCGAAGGCCAAAAGCTCGAGATGCACTTCCTCATACATAGTGCCAAGGAGCCACGATACTCTGTATAGTATCCCTGTTGAGTGAACGAAAAAAATTCGAAGGCCATCTTAAGGTTTCACCATACACTGTTTCTGCACTTGATGTGCCAAGGTTAGCTTTGAATGCTGTGCACAACTCCAGTAACACTAGCGGTAAAGCAGTCAACCAGGGATACCTCTACCACATTAATGCTGACTTATGTCTCCTGTGCCAGCATTTTACAATGCCGTTCCTGGCTGGATCGTAGCTAGTGGAATGATGATGAACGAATCAACACAGCGTGGCCAGCTCATTGAACAGGGCTGAATCAAACTGACGGCCCATGTCTGTCATCACATCCATTGGGTCCCCAAAACATGATCTCCACATAGTCAAGAATGCCCTTGCAACTGTTTCTGCTGCAATGTCCATGACAGGAGCAGCCTCAACCCTTCGGTTAGATCTGTCGACAGCCGTGAGTATATATCTGAATCCTTGCACTGGTGCTAGTGGCCCTACAAGGTCTATATGCCTATGTGAAAAACGACCTATCGGCTCCCAAACCGAACCAAATGATATATGAACATGACATTCTACTCAGGCCATTTGACAAGGTAAGCACGTTTTAACCCAATCTCATCTTACCCCTGGCCACGTGTACCTTTCCATCTCCATGCTAATGGTTGTGTTGGCCTCTGAATGTGCTATCCCATGAATTGCATCAAACACTTGTCTTCTACAACTCACAGGCATGAAGGGGCGAGGTTGGCTCTGAAACATATCACACCACATGAGAAAGTTGCCAACAGAAGTTGTTTTAGCTGCATCCCCATCATTTTTATTGTCTGGAATGTCTGTAGTTCTCCATCTGTTTCCTGTGCCACAGCCAGTTGTGTTAGATCCACATTTGCTGCAAGTGCACTGATTCTAGAGAAACAGTTGGCGACCACATTGTCCACTCCTCTCAGGTAATGAATATCGGTTGTGAATTTTGCCACAACCTTTAGATGGCAAAACTGTTGAGGAGAAAAAGAGTTGTGTGAGTTGTTAAACACTGAGGAAATGTCTGAGAAAACAGTGAAGGGATGGGCCTCACCTTGCATTAGGAAATGCTTGATTGCTTCATAGACTGCCTGAAGTTCCCAGTCTTTGGGACTCCATTGTTGGGGTTGGGGGTTGTTTTGGGGGAAGAGACCAGACAGCGAGGTCATCGGTCTCATCGGATTAGGGAAGGAAGTCGGCCATGCCCTTTGAAAGGAACCATCCCAGCATTTGCCTGGAGCGATTTAGGGAAATCACGGAAAATCTAAATCAGGATGGCCGGACGCGGGATTGAACCGTCATCCTTCCGAATGCGAGTCCAGTGTGCTACCACTGCATCACCTCGCTCGGTTGGGACTCCATTGTCTGTTCCTCAAACTTCAAAGAGAAAAACTCGAGCAGCTGCCTTGATTCGTTTATCTTCTGTCTTACTAGTGTTGATGACCACAGCCAGCAGTGCCGACGGTATGGGATGAGCTAGAAGTACTGCTTCTCACAAGGATGATTTAACTTTGTGAAATGCAGCTAACATCTCTGGAGTCTATACAATACTTCGAACTCTCACGAACTGCTGCCTGAAAGCACTACTGTGAGCAGTGCCTGTACCTTAATCACCTGTGATATCTGTAAAAACTGACCACTCCCAAGGACCGGTGCAACTACGCCGCAGTGTTTTTCACATCTTCTAATGCTACCAGAGACTGATGATATGCCTTCTGAAAATGAATAATACTGAACACCTTGGAGCCTGCCACTGTGGTCGTAAAATCATGCAAGTGTGGTATTGGATAACAATCTAATGTGGTACATGCATTCAAGTCTAAATGATCACAAGGATGCCATGACCCACTTTTCTTACTTAATAGATTGAGGGGTGATGCCCATGGGCTGTCACAATGTCTGATAACCCCCACTGTGATTAACTTCTCAAATTCCTTCTTTGTAGCAGCCTACTTATCAGGGGCTAACCAATGTGCCCTGCAAGCTACCAGTGGCCCTGATGTGGGTTTATGGTGAATGGTATTATGCTGTACCTGAACTCGTGTTGTGGTAGTCATTGACTGTAGCATTTCGCAGAATTCTTGAATGTCCATGTAACACTTTGTTTTCCTTGGAAGTCCATCTCAATTTTTGTAAAAAACCAAGACACACCGTTCCCTCTTCGCTGCCATATCTAAGAATTTTAAATTCATTTGCTACCGATAGCTATGATTGTATGGAAAAATTATTACCATAGTTTTTGTTGTTGCCGAAAGGATGCTGACATTCGAGCCTTTGTCAACTAAATACATGAGATTGTTGTACTTGTCTTGGACATAAAGTAGGTGTGACATGGAGGTATTGTGAATTCGAAAGTTCTTATTTGTGCACCTCAAGCCAGATACACTGTCAATGCTAGGTCCATGTGGTTACGGCTTGATGGAGCACTTTCATTGCATATCAGATTATCTAGACATTGTCCACTGGAGCAACCAGCCATGCCTAAGTCCAGTCACTGCACCCAGTCACTGTACCCCTTTGGATAAGGACGTGGTTGATTACATTTGCGTTCCAGCTGCCCAAAGTGGGCAATGTACAACACACTTTCAGCTGTTGGTTATCGTCAACTCGTGTTCTACGTCTTCTTTTAGACTGTAACAATGTGATCTACAAGCTAAGCTGCAACCACTGTGCTGCATTATATGTGAGCATGACAACAACAAGGTGTCTGTCTGCATGAAGGGCCTCCGACCAACTGTTGCCAAGAAACAAGTGGACCACCCTGTTGCTGAACATGCTGCCAAACATGACACCCTACATTTCAATGACTGCTTCACAGCCTGTGCCATATGGATCCTTCGCACCAACACCAGATTTTCTGGATTGTGCAGGTGGGAACTCTCCCTGCAATACTCTTACGTTCCTGTAACTCTCCTGGTCTCAACCTTTGTTAGTCACTGTCCTCAGCTATCCAGCCCCTTCCCTGTTCCGATTATAGCACTACATAGCTGTCATTCCACCATCACACTCAGTCTTTTTACTTCTCTCCTTTTCCACTACTTCTCCCTGCCTCCTCCCCACCTTTCCCCTGCCTCCGTCTAACCTGCCGCACTTCATACTATGCCCCCCCCCCCCACCCCACCCCAGCCTCCTCCTTAGCCCCACCCCGTTGCCACTCCCATCATGATGCACTGGTGCTGCTGCCTGTAGTCTGGTTTTAGTTGCCTGAGACAGCAGGCGCACACGCGTGTGTGTGTGTGTGTGTGTGTGTGTGTGTGTGTGTACGTCTATTGTGGACGAGCAACTCAGCATCTCCGCTATATGGTGAGTACCAACTTTCCCTTTCATAATATTGTTCTATGAGACAGTGTGTTGTGTGTCAGTGGAAGTGTTTGGAACTGCACGGATTTGCCACTGGAGAACATCGAAGTTGTGTTGTAGCAAACCCACCTATTTCTCTAGTGGGAATTGATGATCTTTATTCTCAATGTCTGCATCTCTACTCCCTGAAATGTTGTCCAATTTGTGACTGGGAGTGCCAGAGAGTGATAAAATTGGTCTGCGACTAGGAGCTGCAAGTCGAGAGAAGAGGAGGTGCCAGAAATCACTGCCCTCTTGACTGAGAAAGGGAACCCATCCAAACTTGCCTAAGTGCAGAATCAGAAACCTCAGTTGCAGAAACCAGTGATCATATGTGTTACCAAAAGACTGAAGGACAGGTATACACTCGCGCACACACACACACATATCCATCCGCACATATACAGACACAAGCAGACATATGCTGCTTGTGTCTGTATATGTGTGGATGGATATGTGTGTGTGTGCGCGAGTGTATACCTGTCCTTTTTTCCCCCTAAGGTAAGTCTTTCCGCTCCCGGGATTGGAACGACTCCTTACCCTCTCCCTTAAAACCCACATCCTTTCGTCTTTCCCTCTATTTCCCTCTTTCCTGATGAAGCAACCGTGGGTTGCGAAAGCCTGAATTTTGTGTGTGTGTTTGTGTGTCTATCAACATGCCAGTGGTTTCGTTTGGTAAGTTACATCATCTTTGTTTTTAGATATAATTTTCCGACGTGGAATGTTTCCCTCTATATATATATATATATATATATATATATATATATATATATATATATATATATATATATATATATATATATATATATATATATATATAACAGAGGGAAACATTCCACGTGGAAAAAAATATATATATATATATATATATAAAGATGATGTGACTTACCGAACGAAAGTGCTGGCAGGTCGATAGACACACAAACAAACACAAACACACACACAAAATTCAAGCTTTCGCAACAAACTGTTGCCTCATCAGGAAAGAGGGAAGGAGAGGGAAAGACGAAAGGATGTGGGTTTTAGGGGAGAGGGTAAGGAGTCATTCCAATCCCGGGAGCGGAAAGACTTACCTTAGGGGGAAAAAAGGACGGGTATACACTCGCGCGCACACACACATATCCATCCACACATATACAGACACAAGCAGACATCTCACAAGCAGACATATTTAAAGACGTTGTTGGTCTTTAAATATGTCTGATTGTGAGATGTCTGCTTGTGTCTGTATATGTGTGGATGGATATGTGTGTGTGCGCGCGAGTGTATACCCGTCCTTTTTTCCCCCTAAGGTAAGTCTTTCCGCTCCCGGGATTGGAATGACTCCTTACCCTCTCCCCTAAAACCCACATCCTTTCGTCTTTCCCTCTCCTTCCCTCTTTCCTGATGAGGCAACAGTTTGTTGCGAAAGCTTGAATTTTGTGTGTGTGTTTGTGTTTGTTTGTGTGTCTATCGACCTGCCAGCGCTTTCGTTCGGTAAGTCACATCATCTTTGTTTTTAGATATATTTTTCCCTTGTGGAATGTTTGGGAAACTTTCCACGTGGGAAAAATATATCTAAAAACTTACCAAACGAAAGCGTTGGTATGTTGATGGAGACAATAACAAACACAAACACACACACAAATTTCAAGCTTTCGCAACCCACGGTTGCTTCATCAGGAAAGAGGGAAGGAGAGGGAAAGGCGAGAGGATGTGGGTTTTAAGGGAGAGGGTAAGGAGTCATTCCGCTCCCGGGACTGGAATGACTCTTTACCCTCTCCCTTAAAACCCAAAATCCCTTTGTCTTTCCCTCTCCTTCCCTCTTTCCTGATGAAGCAACCGTGGGTTGCGAAAGCTTGAAATTTGTGTTTGTGTGTGTGTTTGTGTTTGTTATTGTCTCTATCAACATACCAACGCTTTTGTTTGGTAAGTTACAGCATCTTTAAACTGTGAAGCAGTAGTCAAAATGCCTGATGCCTTAAACAGACCATGGTGAGCACCACATATTATTCTTGCAGCAAAGTAGACTTTATTTCTTAAAGATGAGTTACCCCAAATCATCATTCCATATGACTTTACTGAATGAAAATACAAAATATATTTTAACTTAGTGATTTATCCCTACCAAAAATTTGCTTTGATTCAAAATGGAAATTTAGCTGAACCAAGTTGCGTTTTTCCAGTTTCAATATAATTTATTTCATGACATTTTTGTAAATGCATTTGAAAACTGCTTCCCCAAGAAAATAGTTAAATATACTCGTAAGAAACCTTGTAACAAACCATGGCTTACTAAGGGTATAAAAATATCTTGTAACCGCAAAAGGGAAATGTATCTGACAGCAAGAAAGAGTAGTGACCCAGAAACTATCAAAAATTATAAAAACTACTGTGTTATATTAAGAAAAGTTATTAAAAAATCCAGGAGTATGTGTATCATGTCTGAAATCAGCAACTCTGATAATAAAATTAAAACAATTTGGAATATTATTAAAAGAGAAACAGGTCAACCAAGAGCAGAGGAAGACAGTATTACCATCAAATTGAATGAAAACTTTACGAACAAAAAGTCAGAAGTTGAAAATATTTTTAATAATCATTTTCTAAATGTTGTGGATATAGTAGGATCCAGGTGTTCATTAGAAGATGCTAGGCTGTTAATGGAAGAGGCCATACCTATGCAATTTGATACAATTGAAATCTCACCCACTTCTCCCTTTGAAATTAGGAAAATAATAAACTTGCTTAAAAGCAAAAACTCACATGGAATTGATGGCATTTCCAGCAAAATACTAAAAGCTTGTTCTCAACAGATAAGTAAGATTCTCAGCCACCTGTGTAATAGCTCTCTGGAACAGGGCATTCTCCCTGATAGACTGAAATATGCTATTGTTATACCTTTGCATAAAAAGGGGGATAGATCTGATGTCAACAATTACCGTCCAATCTCCCTTCTAACAGCTTTATCCAAAAGTTTTGAGAAAGTAATGTATTCAAGAGTAGCTTCACATATCTGTAAAAATGAAGTACTAACAAAATGTCAGTTTGGTTTTCAGAAAGGTTTTTCAACAGAAAATGCCATATATGCTTTCACCAGTAAAATTTTGAATGATCTGAATAACCGAACACCACCCATTGGGATTTTTTGTGATCTCTCAAAGGCTTTTGATTGTGTAAATCATGAAATTCTGCTAGACAAGCTCAAGTATTGTGGCATGAGTGGGACAGTGCACAAATGGTTTAATTCGTACCTAACTGGAAGAGTGCAGAAAGTTGAAATAAGTAGTTCTCGTAACATGCAAAGATCAGCACATTCCTCAAACTGGGGAACTATCAAGAATGGGGTTCCACAAGGGTCAGTCTTGGGTCCTTTGTTGTTCTTATTATATATTAATGACTTGCCATTCTATATTCATGAAGAGGCAAAGTTAGTTCTCTTTGCTGATGATACAAGTATAGTAATCACACCTGACAAACAAGAATTAACTGATGAAATTGTCAATACTGTCTTTCAGAAAATTACTAAGTGGTTCCTTGTAAACGGACTCTCACTGAATTTTGATAAGACACAGTACATACAGTTCCGTACAGTGAATGGTATGACGCCATTAATAAATATAGACCTTAATCAGAAGCATATAGCTAAGGTAGAATATTCCAAATTTTTAGGTGTGTCCATTGATGAGAGATTAAATTGGAAGAAACACATTGATGATCTGCTGAAACGTTTGAGTTCAGCTACTTATGCAATAAGGGTCATTGCAAATTTTGGTGATAAACATCTTAGTAAATTAGCTTACTACGCCTATTTTCACTCATTGCTTTCATATGGCATCATATTTTGGGGTAATTCATCACTGAGGAATAAAGTATTTATTGCACAAAAGCGTGTAATCAGAATAATAGCTGGAGTCCACCCAAGATCATCCTGCAGACATTTATTTAAGGATCTAGGGATATTCACAGTAGCTTCTCAGTATATATACTCTCTTATGAAATTTGTTATTAACAACCAAACCCAATTCAAAAGTAATAGCAGTGTGCATAACTACAATACTAGGAGAAAGGATGATCTTCACTATTCAAGATTAAATCTAACTTTGGCACAGAAAGGGGTGAATTATACTGGCACTAAAGTCTTTGGTCACTTACCAAATAGTATCAAAAGTCTGACAGATAACCAACAAGTATTTAAGAAGAAATTAAAAGAATTTCTGAATGACAACTCCTTCTACTCCATAGAGGAATTTTTAGATATAAATTAAGAAAAAAAAGAAAAAAATATTAAAAAAATAAAAATAAAAAATAAAGAAAAACAAAAAACACAAAAAAATAAAGTTGTTATATTAACTTAAGTATGTTGTTAAATTAACCTAATTATGTCATGTATTGGAAAATTCGACTCGTTCCACATCATTACGAAATATCGTATTCATGATCCATGGAACTAGTATTAATCTAATCTAATCTAATCTAATCTAATCTAATCAATTCTCATCAATGTGGATGCCTGCAATTTTTGGAGCTTCCATCCTAATTATTGTTTATTTACTGTTTGTTACACTTACCACTCAAGTAGATCCCCTAGATGAGCAGAACTAAACACGCTATGTCATTTTTAAATTGAGAGTGAGACCATTTGCAGAAAACCACTCAATATTACTTTTAAGGACATAATTTATTACTTCTTCAGTAGCTATATGTGTCTTTGTACTGATCACTATAGTAGTGCAACTGTAATTCTATTCCTTCTATATTAGATGGAAGATCAAATAATATACGGGACTGCAGCTGGGTGATGATGCTGACAACTGCCAATATTTCAACAAGTGACCACCCTTTCCTCTTCAAGGAAAAGCTGTTGAAAATGACAGGCTGGTCACCTGTCAAAATACTGGCAGTTATTGATGAAATTACCCAGTTGTAATTCCATACATTATTTAAACACTATATATGTCATGAGAAACTCAGGCCTCAGATGGTAGATCATTGGCATATATGAGAAAAAATAGTCAAGCTAAAATCGAGGTTTGTGGAATGCCGTAATGATTTCTCCCCAGTCAGGAGAATTTCTCCTGCTTACATTGGTTGGCCATACTGTCAATTCCATATGAAAGAAAAACATATATACTATAAGAAGAACGTTAAATTTAATAGTCTACCCAGAATAGTGCAAACTAGCCACATCAAATCCATTTAATATACATAACACACTGTCACCTAATAATCAACATCCTGTTTCATACATCACAGTAATTTCTAAAATAAATTTGTGCTCATTAATTTGAATATAATAACCTAGCATGTTCTGTGCAGTCTGGGTTCAGATTTAGCCTCTGGATGGCGAAAGCAGTTAAGAGCATTGTAAAAAAGGAAACCATTTCATTGCCATTACTCCTATAGAGTGCAGCTGTTTGCAATATAATCAGCTGGAGCTTGAAGTAGGGTCTCATGTTGCCAATGTGTTAATCTCAGTTCTTTTCTTATTTTTGAGAATGGGAGTTAGTTTGTAGAGCTACATCTTTAGCTACCGTTATTATAAAACACCAAAAAGTCTAAGACAAATGTGGTTAAAATATATGAATCTCTGAAACTCACAAGGGACACACTTAATCAAAACTGCATCTCCTAATCTTTCACACATCAGCACATCATGCACAGAAAATGTACCTATCAACCAATTCGCCACATGTGGGAATGAAGCAACTTATTGCTTCTATATGGCACTCTATACTCACAAGGGAACTTACCAAATGGCCCTCTCCGATTTTCTTCATACATAAGGGCTTTTCAGGTCAGTATCCAGACACAAATCTTCTAAAGCAGAATGACACAATTCTCAAAAATAAATAAATAAAATTAAAAAAAATTACAAAAAATTGATATTTCCAAGCACTGTGAAGTACAAAGAACTGCAATCATGGGATCATAGTTTGAATGTCACTAGTAGGGTACTTTCTTTTGAAGTAAATATTTGCAAACAAATGGATATATTAATTAACAAATACTGAACATAATTATTTAAATGAAAATATATTATTTTTCATTTTAATGGTCACAAGGAAATAAATTAAAATTTGACAGAGATATGTGTAAGGCCTTTTCATTAAATATATATTTTTTTAATTTACATCAATGATATTTTTCAATCCCTGGAAATAAAAAAGTATTCAATTTTCTATATGATGTTTCACAATTTTCCAAAAAATTTTAATTTATCATGAATACTTGCATTTTCATGTGAATACTAATTAAAAATAAAAAGATATTATTTCTATTAAAATTATGATTCAATGCTTGTTAAATAACGTTAACATTTCTTACAACACAGAATTTAAATGAAAGGCTGTAGAATGCTATTAGAGATACACAAAATACCAACTTCACAATTACAATCCAATTATGCTACAATGTAAGCTACAGCTGGATTCGTTACAACACTGCATAATGTTTTGTATGTAACAGTGCTCGGAAATCTATCTTCAAAAGGAAATTTTTTATTGTTTTAGAGATATGATTCTTACTTTTTTTAGGAAACTGATGTCTGGAAACTGCCTCCAAATCCTGTAAGAATGAAGCAAGTAAAAGATGGTCACCTGAATGTTTTACCAATGGGAACCTGATCTCCAGTCTCTGCTTGTTTCCTATTACATGACATGAAGGCATACTGTGTCTTCTAGCTACCACTTTCTCATATCTTGGTTAAAACAACAGTCTATATCACAATGATATTTACTAATTATGACCGGATTCAACTTTAAGTTAAAATCATGTTCAGAATGTGAGCCCTGCAAGGGTAAGAATAGCAGAGGTACAGAGAGTACTAAAACACATAAAATTACAAGAAAACACACAAATATCCCTATAGCTGCTGTTGGCAGCTCCTCAGCTGATCTCTTGGTAACACAATTGTAACTGTGAGTGACGACCGTAGAGCCATGCGTAAAACAGTGTGGAATTCCCACACTAAGCACAGATTACATCAGCACCAGCCAATGGAAATGTTTCACAAAAAGTGAAATGTGGATGTTATATGAAATTTTCAAACTATGTTCTCACCTGCTGCTACACTCACCTGACGTCCAGAAGTTCTCTGCTCATCTCACTGGAAACTAATTTACTTTCTACTAATTATTAATTGGTGTAGCGGAATTGTTTGTAATGTAATTTGTATAGCTTGTATTTGTGTTGTTTGTTTGTAGTGTAATTTATATTGTTTAATCTGCCAACATGTGTGACAAATGTGGGTGTTGTCATAGATTAGTGAGCACGGGAGTGAAATGTCAGGATTGTGCGTTGGTGTTTCACTGGGGTGATTATAGTGGGGAAGCTGTTATAGTGCCAAATGAGGCTCACCAATGGAGTTGTAGTTTATGTAGCCGTGACAAGAAAATCGTAGAACAGGGAAAACAGATTTGTGCCCTTCAGGCTGAACTAGAAATGGTGTACTTCGAATTAGACAGGTTGAAGGGGGAAAGAGAGAATGGGAGCTGGGAACAGGTAATAAGTCGTAGTCAAAAGGTGAAAACCCCAGAAATCACTCTTCAGATTCTAGTAAGCAATCATTTTGATTCGTTACCTGAATTAGAAGAGCCTCAAACAGTTTTTGAGCAAAGTAGGGTGCAGCGGACTCATAGTAACAATTGTAAAGCTAGGTCAGGAGTAAAGTCAAGCAGAAAGAAAAGCCCTGCTGTTAGGTAGCAGTCATGGGAGAGGTGTAGGCCAGTTGCTACAGGATAGGCTAGGAGTCAAGTATCACGTCACAAGCATTGTGCAACCTAGTACTAAGCTTAGCCAGGTTACAGAAAACCTAGGGGCCTTGTGCAAAGATTTTGATGGTGAGGACCATGTTCTTGTAGTAGGAGAAGCAGGAAAGAGTGGCTAGCAATTCGGAAAATAGTATTAGGTATGACCTGGATGTAATAGGAGCAGCAACAGCTCACACTCATGTGGGGTTTGTGGATGTTTTGCAGCATCATGACTGGCCCTGGGTTAATACGGCTGTCAACCCTGTTAACAGAGAGCTGGGGGGTGGGGGTGGGGGTTGTGGGGGGGGGGAGGGTGTTACTGTTGGCAGAAACTAAATATCACATCTGTGCTGTGCCTGTTGATGCAATTGGGAGGTGGGGTTACAATACTCGTGACCTGTACTTGAATAGGAGGGGGAAGGATAGATTAGTTGATCTTCTTGCAGAAAATGTAAGGGGGGCCACATGCACACAAGCCAAAATCCCTGTGATAACTGGAGTCAGAGGGACACATTTTTTAGGTTAGAGTCAGGCTGCAGACAGAGAGTACTGAAAGAGATTAAAACAGAACAGCGACATAATGTCTGTAGCAGTATCCAAAGAAATAAAATGTGTGTGTTTCATCAAAAAATTAGAGGATTGAAACATAAGATAGATGAGCTTCTCGTATGCCTAGAAAATGGGGTAAATTCTGAAGGTATAGATGTTTTGTGTCTCTCTGAACACCTTGTAACCACAGGGATGGAGAAGTTAAAATTAAGGGATTACTGATTAGCATCTTCCTCATGTAGAGTCAACACAGGAAAAGGAGGAGTTGCTACTAATATAAAAACTGGACACAAAGTCAAAAATATTGAAACAAATAGTTTTTGTGTAGATCAGATCCTTGAAGCATGTGCTTGTGAGTTGCTACTGCAATTTACGTCTATAGTAACTGTAACAATCAACAGATTTCCTCAAGGTAACTTTCAGCTATTCATGAAAAATCTAGAGGCATTATTGAGCTACCTGTCAGACAAAAAGAAACAGTTAGTGGTTTGTGATGATTTTAATGTAGATTTCTTAGAAGATACAAATAGGAAAAATGAGCTACAATCTTTGTTTGGTTGTTTCAATCTAGTGTCAGTTGTAAATTTTCCAACTCATGTGCAGCAGGATAGTAGGTCACTTATTGATAACATTTTCATAGACAGTGCTCAGGCAGAAACAATTAGTGCGTACCCAGTTGTTAATAGGCTATCTGATCATGAAACACAGTTAATGGAAATAACACATATAGCACCTTACAGGCTTCGGGCAGGTTCATACAAGGCAGGGAGGCTTATTGGTGTGAACAGGATACAGAGTTTTAAGAGCAGCCTAGAAAAGGTAGAATGGGATGAAGTATACACAGAAAATGACGCTCATGCCAAATTCAATTTATTCCACCGTAAATTTGTCTCAGTATTTGAGAGTTACATTCCTGAAACGTTGTCCAAAAAAGCCATTACAAAATCAAGTAAGCCATGGATTACTAAGGGAATTAAGATATCGTGTAAGAGGAAGAGGGAAATATATGGACAGGCCAGAATAAGTCAGGATCCAACATTACTTGCTTACTACAAAAGATGCTGTAATATTTTAAGGAAAGTCATTAAGAAGTCGAGAAGCTTATGTGTTGTGACAGAAATTAATAATGCAGGTAATAAGATTAAAACTACATGGAATATTGTCAAACGGGAGACGGGGCAACCTGACAGTGCACACCATACCATAGCAATAACAATGAAGCTAAATGATGATCATGTGAGTGACAATTCACAAGTTGCAAGTATTTTTAACAATCACTTTCTGAATGTAGCAGCAAAAACAGGGTTAAAGGGTTCAGTTGAAGAAGCAAAAAAATATGTTAAAAATGTCATTCCCCAGGACTTTATAAACAGCATCAACATCCCCCACTGAAAGTAAGGGAATTATAAATATACTGAAAAACAAGAGCTCATGTGGTGTTGATGGAGTCTCTAACATAATTTTGAAGTGTTGTTCTAATTTAATAAGTGGAGTCCTTAGTGATATATGTAATGCTTCATTGGCACAGGGAATTTTTCCAGACAGATTGAAATACACAATTGTCAAACCTCTTCATAAGAAAGGGGACAAGAGTGACTTAAGTAATTATACACCAATCTCATTGCTGACTTCATTTTCTAAAATATTCAAAAAAGTTATGTATTCAAGCATAGTCTCACATTTAAGTGAAAATAATTTACTCAGCATGTCACGGTTCAGATTCCAGCACGGTTACTTAACTGAGAATGCTATCTACACATTTACCCATCAAATAGTACAAGCCCTAAATAACAAATTATCACCAGCCGGTATTTTTTGTGATCTTTCCAAGGCATTTGACTGTGTGGGTCATGTCACACTCTTAGGAAAACTCCGGTTTTATGGAATTGACGGCTATACGCACAGCTGGTTTGAATCATACTTAACGAACAGAAAGCAAAAAGTTGTGCTGAATAACACAAATAATGTTGGGAGGGTGGTAAATTCTAGTGAATGGGGAGTTATCATAGAGGGAGTCCCACAGGGTTCAATTTTGGGTCCTCTGCTGTTCCTTATTCATGTGAATGACCTCTCACTTAACGTTCAGCAATCAGAACTAGTACCTTTTGCAGATGACATGAGTGTTATAATAAATCCCATCCCAGAAAAAGCAGCTGAAGATAGTGTTAGGACGTCTTTCAAAGAATTATTAAGTGATTCTCAGGAAATGGACTCTCCCTTGTTTTGAAAAAAAAAAAAAACTATATCCAGTCTGTACACCGAACAACAACAATTGATGTAGCATATGTACAGGGTTCAGTTAACAGGGTAGATTTCTCCAAAATTTTGGGTGTTCACATTGATGACAATTTGAACTGGAAGAAGCATATTACTGAGCTTCTCAAACAACTAAGTTCAGCTTCTTTCGCTCTTCGTATAATCGCTAGTCTTGGTAATAAACAGATCAGCCTCCTAATGTATTTGCACATTTCCACTCAATAATATCTTATGGAATAGTTTTCTGGGGTAACTCATCATTTAGGCATAAAGTATTGATTGCACAAAAGAGAGCAGTGAGAATAATTAGTGGTGTTCACCCAAGGACGTCATGCAGGCACCTATTCAAGGAATTAGGTATTTTAACTGCACCATCAGAGTACATATATTTGCTAGTGAAATTCGTTATCATCTCAATTTGCAAAGAACAGTGATGTTCATACGTACAACACTAGAGGGGAAAATGACCTTTCCTATCCGTTATTGAAGCTGTCAGTTGCTCAAAAAGGAGTACATTATCCAGCAACAAAAATCTTTGATCATTTGCCCATCAACATCAAGTGTCTGGCAGGTACCAGATCAAGTTTTAAATCTAGCTTAAAATCATTTCTTTTGGACAACTCCTTCTATCCCATGGAAGAGTTTCTGTTTCAGAACTGGTAAAAAAAAAAAAAAGAAAAAAAAATTGTACCTCTAAATGTAGTTGCATGTGTAGAACTACAAATTTCAGTAATATTAATATTAGCATTATTCATGTGTGTGTGTATATATCTTGTGATCTGACTTGTTCCACATCATATCGATAAAATAATCATGAAAATAATCTACGGAACATGACATAACTAAATTAAACTAGGCCAGGTACAAATATATAAGCAGTTCAACCATTACACATCATCAGACAAATAGACTTTTTTGTTAAAAACAGCTGAAATTACAGAATGAGTGAGGAAGGACTGTCACCTAATGACACTGATATAAATGACACAAACATCGTTCTTATCAATATTTTGCCAATAAACAAATGAACTAGAGAGAAGTAATTATATCTATAATTATATGTGCATGCAGATATCATGTGAAAATATAATTTAGGAATAAATACATTAAAAGATACACCCATTAAAATGTATAAATGTCATCATCTATTTGTTAGGCAGTGCTCTCTAGTGCGTATTTGAAAAACCGGTCCTATCACGGAGATCTACACTGTTGTTTTGCTACGGTCACAGGTTCAAATTCTGCCTCGGGCATGGATTTGTGTGATGTCCTTAGGTTAGTTCGGTTTAATTAGTTTTAAGTTCTAGGCGACTGATGACCTCAGAAGTTAAGTTGCATAGTGCTCTGAGCCATTTGAGCCATTTTTTTCCATTTTCACCTCCTCAATCATTACATTTTTTGCTTTTCACTACAGATTAATCTGCAGTTTGCTTCTCATATAGTTTTGCTTCTATTTTGCATTTCGTCTCTTGTTGTCAAACATTCTCTCTTTTATGGTTATATTTCTAGTGTTTCCTTCTCTTACTTCAGATTTTTTTTCTGTCTTCTCAGTCACTCTGTAGCACTCAGATTTTTCAATCTTGTAGGTTGTCAGAATCTTCTTATTTTACTCCTCATCCTGTTAAGCAGTTTCCCAGGTGAATGACTCCAGTCAAACCAATAAGGCACTTGTTCTTTAAATTTTTAATATTCAATAACACTTTCAATTACCTTATATATCTCAAAGGAATACTCAGTTTTCATTGAAGGATGATCACAACTACACGAGAACCTATACAGAAATCATAAATTTAGTCACTGTGAAGCAATGGAATGAACAATCATTCCACTTTATGGGTGCATGATTAGTATTATAGTAACACAAATATTGTAACAAACTTGTGTTGAATGGATATGGAAATGTCAATCTTGTGTTGTTAATTGCAATCCACAACCTGTTTATAAATGGTCTTGAAGATTTAATATGTCATCTAAAATTAAGAAACAAAGAACTAGTGGTTGCTGGTGATTTTGATATAGATGTCCTGAAAAACATTGTCAATGAACAGTTACTGAAATCAGTTACATTGTATTCAATTTAATTTCTACTGTAAATTTCCCAACTACAGTATGCAAACGTTCTAAGACTGCCATTGATAATATCTTTATAGACAATTATAGGCAACTAAGCCACATTACAAAACCAGTAGTACATGGGCTATCTGATCATGACATGCAACAACTAACATTAAATTCTGAAAATTGTCAGGGTAAAACATCTATCGGAACTGAGTACAGAAGGCCAGCAAAACAGTAAAAAACTGAGAAACTAAGGAGATTGCTCAAAGAAATTAATTGGATGGATGTTTACAGCATCTGAGACACAAATGGAAAATACAAAACATTCATTAATAAAGTTAGCACCTTATGTGAAAATTGTTTTCCCCTGAAGGTAACTCAAATTAAGCAGAAGTCTAATAAGAAACCATGGATCACACAAGGGATAAAGATATCATGTGAGAACACTTTTGATACTAGCACTATAGCTCATTACAAAAATTACTGCAAAATATTGAAGAAGGTTATCCAGAAATCTAAACACCTGCATTATTAGAAGAAGATAAATACATCCAGTAATAAAATAAAAACAATATGGGATATAGTTAAATCAGAGACAGGTAGACCAGAAATGAGGAGGAACAAATAGCTCTAAAAATAAATGAAACCCTGGTAACAAACGCATGTTGTGGTGCAAACCATATAAACAAGTATTTTGTCTCTGTTACTGATAGCATGGGGTTGTCAGGTTCAGTAAATAATGCAATGGAATATCTGAGACCAGTGCACACAAGCAATCTCAGTAAAATGGAATTGACACTTACTTCACCTAAAGAAATAGAATCCATTATAAAGCTCTTGAAATCAAAGCATTCTAGTGGTTATGATAACATATCAACAAAGTTAATAAAAGAGTGTTCATGTGAGCTTAATCATATCTTAAGTTATTTGTGTAATCAATCACTTATCACAGGAACATTCCCAGACTGGCTTAAATATGCTGAAGTTATACCTCTCCACAAGAAAGGGGACAAAGAAATGCTGTCAAATTACCAAATGATCTCACTTTTGCCAGCTTTTTCAAAAGTCTTCGAAAAGGTTATGTTCAAGCATCTACTTAAGCACCTTAGTGAAAATAACATACTGTCAAAGTTACAGTTTGGGTTTCTAAAGGGTTCTGATATTGAGAAGGCTATTTACACTTACAGTGAAAATGTCCTTAATTCATTAGAAAACAAATTAGAGGCAACTGGCATATGTTGTGACCTGTCAAAGGCTTTTGACTGTGTGAATCACAGCATTCTTTTAAGTAAATTAAAATATTATGGCATCGCTGGTAGTGCTGCAAAGTGGTTTCAGTCATATCTTACTAATAGAAAACAAAGGGTGTCATTACGTAACACTTCAGCAGTAGGCAATCAGACGTCATCTGACTTGGAAGAAATTGCATGTGATGTTCCCCAAGGTTCCACACTAGGTCCACTACTTTTTCTTGTGTTTATTAATGACCTGTCATCTGTTACATTACCAGATGCCAAGTTTGTCTCATTTGCAGATGATACAAACATTGCAATAAATAGTAAATCAAATATAAATTTAGAAAGGGCAGCTAATGAAATTTTTAATGGCATTAATAAGTGGTCCACAGCCAATTCACTGTCATTAAACTTTGAAAAGACCAACTGTATGCAGTTCAGAACTTCCAAGAGATTTCATTCATTAATTAAAACTTCAGGTCTGAATTTCCATGGTCCATATATAAAACTTCTTCTACTTCCTGACGTTTTGTTGCCTACTGCGGGCAACATCTTCTGAGGTGAATCGGCACTGGCTGCTAGGCACTGGAGGTCCCACTTATATAGAGCGCTTAGATGGCGCCACCACTCATCACATGCTTTCGACTTTAAAACTATCTCTGGCTAGTGCCATCTCTCTCGATTACAGGTAATCGATTGTCACTTCGTTTGTACAAAGTCGACCGCCAGTCACCGACTCACCTCAGAAGATGTTGCCCGCAGTAGGCAACGAAATGTCAGGAAGGAGAAGAAGTTTTATATATGGACCACGGCAATTCAGCCCGGAAGTTTTAATTAATGAAGACGCCGGCCGTGAAAGCTTACATGTTATGATTCCAAGAGATTTCCTTTTAGTGTGTGTATAAAATGGATGACATGGAAATAGGAGAAGTTGAGAGTGTAAAATTCATGGGATTACAACTTGATAATAAATTCAGTTGTGAGCGACATACTAACAAACTGCTAAAGTGCCTAAACAAGTCTGTGTTTGCAATGCGAATGATGTCAGATATAGTAGGTATAAATACAAAAAAGGTCATATTTTGCTTATTTTCACTCCATTATGTCATATGGTATCATACTTTGGGGTAACTCCACAAACGGAGAAAAAAAGTTTAGAGTACAGAAGCGTATAGTAATGTGTAGTGTAAATCCAAGAACATCATGTCGAAACCTATTCAAAGAATTGGGCATACTAACCACAACTTCTCAGTATATTTATTCCTTAATGAAGTTTGTTGTAAATAATACATCTCTTTTTCCAACTAACTGCTTAGTACACAGTATCAATACTAGGAATAAGAACAACATACATAAAGATTTAAAATCATTTACTCTTGCGTAGAAAGGAGTCCAATATTCAGCAATGCATATTTTCAATAAGTTACCAGCAACCATTAAGAGTTTAGTTTCAGACAAGGCACAATTTAAACATTATTTAAAAGAATGTTTGGTGGCCAACTCCTCCTGTTCCATCCATGAATGTCTCAAAAAGTGCAGTAGACCATTTACATCTTTGTAAAGTGTTTATCTGACATGTTCCACATCCAGAGGATTCCCTCTTTTGTGGGTCTATGGAATGAATAATTAATCTAATCTAATCGAAGGTAATAGTTGGTGCTTATATTGTAAAGTGAATACACAGCCTCCACATCATCTGTTATGCAAAGAGTTATAAAGTGCCCATAAAACTGGGTTGCTTTTATAGAAAATGTATTTATGTTAAACTGCAGACTGGTGTGTTGAGTATGTGAACTTAGCGTTGATATTTTTCTTGCAGACTTACACGCAACATATTATGTCCTTGGTTATATTCCTCAATTGAAGGCTTAATGGATGTAAGGGGTAGAAACATGATTCTATGTTTTATGACTTACTTGGTCTGCTGTAATGGGGCAACAAAAACCATGTTCATATCACAATAAAGATTAATGTCAAGTTCAGAGATAAACGAAGGCTTAATTCAAAATAGTCTGGTCAAATTCAGGTTGACATGGTGAGGCAGAGAGTAGAATGTAAGTAGTGAGAAAATGAAACATGCACTTATGACTGTTGAGTACACACATCACAAGCAAAAATGATACAAGATAAGAACATGTTAAGGAAATGTTTGCATGGGATGTAAACAATAATAACTTTTTACAATGTACAACAGTGGTGTAGAGGAAGTCGAGATGAACAGTTTTATACAGGACACTTGTGGTCTATCAAGTAGGGAAAGTAATGTACCTGAAACTGACCTACAAAAAACACGACACTATATGCGTGCCCCCCGAGATTTTCATATTCTCTTGCTCTCTATGCACTATTAGTCCTTGAGAAAAAAAGATTTAACAGGACACTTGTTGTAGAAAATTAAATGTAGGTTAACTTTGTACTAGGACACATTTTCACTTGAGGCCATGGTATTCGAGTGACACAAGAAAAATGTACAAACATCCCCCCCCCCCCACACACACACACACACTGCCCCAACACAAATGCACACCCCTTCCATTCCCATCTGTCAGGATTTCTGGTATATTGTCCATGGCACTCCATCCTACGTCTGAACAAAAATTTGTGACTACATGAATTAGTTCTCATAATCGACCTATTTTGGTCTTCATCAATGAGGTTATTACACCACCAGTTGAGTCAGCTATTTCGTTCACATTACTAATTTAAACACGCCCATGAGGACGATGAAAGAAAAATAACTTTTGTAAATATTATGCAAAAACTAATTATTGCCAATCTGATTAAAATTTAACCCTTACAAGAACTTTACTTTCAAGTTCAGAATTTACACAAATGTCAATTTTACAATTTGTGACTAAACCAGTGGTGTAATAAGCCCAGTCAATGAACATCAAAAAAGGTCCAATATGAGAAATTTGCGTACCTGCAAATTTTTCTACAGTGGCAGGAGTGAGTGCCTTGAACAATCCTGACCCCCCTCCCTGTGTGTGTGTGTGTGTGTGTGTGTGTGTGTGTGTGTGTGTGTGTATATTAAATTTGCTACACAAAAATGGTTCTATTCGATTTTTTCTCTTAGGACTAGTAGTCTGCGTACAGAGATCTAGGGAATATTGAAAATCTAGTGTGCTGTAGCTTTGGTGATTCTTGTAGGCCAATTGAGGTACTTTCCACACTTGATAGACCATGTGCCTCCTGTACAAAATTGTTCATATCGACTTCCTACGCACCGCTGTGGTTCACTGTAAAGATTACTGGCTACACATTGTTTAAATAAGAGGACTAATCATGACGAAACAACCAGTAAAAATTTCTGAAAGCCCAAAATCAATATCTATGTTAGCTTTGCTGAGGTACTATCAGCTTTGGTAATTTATACATAGAAACTCTATTTTCATCTCTCACTGATAAAATGTAACTAAATCTCTTTTATAAATAACTGAGTTTTCTTACTTTTTGTAGCCCATTCGAAGAGCGTTTCTCAGAGCTATGTAACTTCTTGCTCCAGTAGTACAGATGAAAACAAGTGGATCATCTGGTTTTGGTTTATCAAAACCATATTTCTGCTTAAACATTTGATCTGGGACCTTCATAGCAGTAGTAAATTCACTCACTGAAATAAATACATTTTCATGAATTAGAGCTGAATAAGGTCAAAGTATACTTCATTTTAATTTTCAGTACAAATTTTTGGAATACACCATATATTTTGGGATCTTAAAACTTACTTCTACATCAAACTTCTAGGTCTTAATGAGTAAAGGAAGGCTTTAAAGTATAATAATTAGAACTACATGTATCTATTGTTGTTTGCTGAAGTTTTACAAGTTACGATTAGAAATTTACAATCCTGGTTAACTGAATACTGGAGAAAGATTCTTCGGAATGTGAACTTTTAAATACAACCAAATCTCTATTGATATAATAGAGGGAAACATTCCACGTGGGAAAAATATATCTAAAAACAAAGATGATGTGACTTACTGAACGAAAGTGCTGGCAGGTCGATAGACACACAAACAAACACAAACATACACACGAAATTCTAGCTTTCGCAACCAACGGTTGCTTCATCAGGAAAGAGGGAAGGAGAGGGAAAGACGAAAGGATGTGGGTTTTAAGGGAGAGGGTAAGGAGTCATTCCAATCCCGGGAGCGGAAAGACTTACCTTAGGGGGAAAAAAGGACGGGTATACACTCGCAGACACACACATATCCATCCACACATATACAGACACAAGCAGACATATTTAAACACAAAGAGTTTGGGCAGAGATGTCAGTCGAGGCGGAAGTGCAGAGGCAAAGATGTTGTTCAACCTATCCGAACTCCGGAGATGGGAACTTGCTCTTCAATATATCCGCTCTTCCCGTTACCCACCAGGCCTCAATCTCCGCTAATTTCAAGTTGCCGCCACTCATACCTCACCTGTCATTCAACAACATCTTTGCCTCTGCACTTCCGCAAAGACTGACATCTCTGCCCAAACTCTTTGTCTTTAAATATGTCTGCTTGTGTCTGTATATGTGTGGATGGATATGTGTGTGTCTGCGAGTGTATACCCGTCCTTTTTTCCCCCTAAGGTAAGTCTTTCCGCTCCCGGGATTGGAATGACTCCTTACACTCTCCCTTAAAACCCACATCCTTTCGTCTTTCCCTCTCCTTCCCTCTTTCCTGATGAAGCAACCGTTTGTTGCGAAAGCTAGAATTACATGTGTATGTTTGTGTTTGTTTGTGTGTCTATCGACCTGCCAGCACTTTCGTTCGGTAAGTCACATCATCTTTGTTTTTAATATAATAGAGGGAAACATTCCATGTGGGAAAAATATATCTAAAAACAAAGATGATGTGACTTACCGAACGAAAGAGCTGGCAGGTCGATAGACACACAAACAAACACAAACACACACACAAAATTCAAGCTTTCGCAACAAACTGTTGCCTCATCAGGAAAGAGGGATCAGGAAAGAGGGGAAGGAGAGGGAAAGACGAAAGGATGTGGGTTTTAAGGGAGAGGGTAAGGAGTCATTCCAATCCCGGGAGCGGAAAGACTTGCGAGTGTATACCTGTCCTTTCCCCCTAAGGTAAGTCTTTCCGCTCCCGGGATTGGAATGACTCCTTACCCTCTCCCTTAAAACCCACATCCTTTCGTCATTCCCTCACCTTCCCCTCTTTCCTGATGAGGCAACAGTTTGTTGCGAAAGCTTGAATTTTGTGTGTGTGTTTGTGTTTGTTTGTGTGTCTATCGACCTGCCAGCGCTTTCGTTCGGTAAGTCACATCATCTTTGTTTTTAGATACATCTTTGTTTTTAGATATATAAAATCTCTATTGAATTATACTGTCTAGTTTGCAATAACAGAGGATGCTACTTCAGTAACAATGTTATAACTAAGAATGATATTTATCCTGAAACTAAATGGGCACAAGATTTGCTAACATATTTTTGCCATTAGATGTATAGACACTTCACTTATTTCTATATACTTTTGCTTTACTTTATCAGGAAGCTAGCAATCAGGTATATGTTTACATATGAACAATGGTAACAAAGTTCTACATTACTAGTATTTGTAATTAGCAAGGTTTTTAGGCAAGTTAGATTGTCAGACAGAGGGCATCACTAGTTCCTGCTACTACTAAGGCGAGTACACCATTCGCTTTTTACATATTTTTACGAGCTTCAAACAGGAGCGACTTATTTTCAGTTAACTGTGTAGTTACTACTTTATTTTTGTAATTTATTGCGTGTTCGACTGCTTCCTAGGCACAACCTTTTATTTCAATAACAGTGTAGTGTACAGTACCGCCGTTGCTATCGACCTTTGTATCGACTCTCGTATCGTGCAGGCTTTTGTTTGTTTGGATAGAACAGCTCAGTGTCAGTTAGACCGTCAGAGAGAGCGCACCGCTAGTTCCTGCTACTAATAAGGCGAGTACACCGTTCGCTTGTTACATATTTTTACGAGCTTCAAACAGGAGCGACTGCAGTAATGGATAGGAACTGTGATTGTTGGATACAGATGCGAGCTGAGCTGGCGACCCTTCACTCACAGATTCAGGCTGCGTTGGCTTCCGTCACACAGCTTCAGGCTGCTGCCAAGGGGCGTCAGTGTGGGGGATCGGAAGTGGGGATGCGAGGGATGCCGAGTACGTCCCACGTGTCCTCCGATCGGTCCACTGCTGTGACCTCCCCGGGTACTGCCTGCACTGAGGTTGATCCCTCACCCGTGGTTGAGTGGGAGATCATTCCAAAGTCTGGCAGGCAGCGAAAAACTTTCCATGGGGCCGATCGTAGGGCCTCCCCGGTTCGTTTGATGAACAGGTTTTGGGCGTTACCTGTGGCTGACGATGTCTCTGAGCCGGATGCAGTCGTCCACCCCGTTCCAGAGGAAGCTTCTTGGCCCGCAAGGTCTGGGGATTCACAGAGTGTGGGTTTGCTGGTAGTTGGGAGCTCCAATGTTAGGCGCATAAGGGGGCCCCTTTGGAACTTGGCTGCCAAGGAGGGGAAGGTAACCAGTGTGCACTCCGTGTGCATTCCGGGGGGAGTCATTCCGGATGTGGAAAGGGTGCTTCCGGATGCCATGAAGAGTACAGGGTGCAGCAAACTGCAGGTGGTGGCTCATTTCGGTACCAATGACGTGTGTCGCTTTGGATCGGAGCAGATTCTGTCTGGTTTCGGGCAGCTGGTGGGAATGGTAAAGACTGCCAGTCTTGCTTCCGAGATTAAGGCAGAGCTCACCATCTGCAGTATCGTCGATAGAACCGACTGCGGTCCTTTGGTGCAGAGCCGAGTGGAGGGTCTGAATCAGAGGCTTAGGCGGTTCTGTGACCGTGTAGGCTGCAGATTCCTTGACTTGCGCCATCGGGTGGTGGGTTTCCGAGTTCCACTTAATAGGTCAGGAGTCCACTACACAGGAGGCAGCTACACAGGTAGTGGGGGCTGTGTGGAAGGGACTGGGCGGTTTTTTAGGTTAGAGGGTCTCAGAGAACCACAGAAGGGTCGTCCGTCAGAAAGTGGGCAGGTAAAACACAGTAAGGTAGTTGTAGAAATGATTGGTATTGTAGTTGTAAATTGTTGTAGCTGTGTTGGGAAAGAACCAGAGCTCCAAGCCCTAATAGAAAGAACTGAAGCTCAAATAGTTGTAGGTACAGAGAGCTGGCTAAAGCCGGAAATAAGTTCAGCCAAAATTTTTTCAAACAATCTAACAGTGTTCAGAAAGGATAGATTAAATATAGTTGGTGGTGGAGTATTTATTGCTGTCAGAGGTAGTTTGCCTTGTAGCGAAATTGAAGTAGATAGTTCATGTGAAATAGTATGGGTAGAGGTTATACCTGACAATCGGACTAAACTATTAATTGGATTGTTTTACTGACCCCCCGACTCAGAAGACATAGTTGCTGAACAGTTCAAAGAAAACTTCAGTCTCATTTCAAATAATTACTCCGCTCATACAATTAAAGTCAGTGGTGTTTTCAATCTACCCTTGATAGCTGGAAAAATTACACGTTTAAAGCCAGCGGCAGGCATAAAACATCATGCGAAATTGTACTGAATGCTTTCTCAGAAAATTATTTTGAACAATTAGTTCATGAGCCCACTCAAAACGTAAATGGTTCAAGAAAGCATACTTGACCTTTTAGCAACAAATAATCCTGGACAAATAGTGAGTGTTGTGACGAATACAGGGATCAGCGACCACAAGGCAGTTGCTGCTAGGCTGAATACCGTTAAAAAAGAAACGCAAAGTATATCTATTTAAAAAAGCTGATAAAAATGCTCTTAACGCCTTTTTAAGAGACAGCCTTCACTCCTTCCGATCTGATCATGTAAGTGTAGAAAAGTTGTGGAATGTTTTCAAAGAGATAGTATCAACAGGAATTGAGAGATATATACCACATAAACTAATAAGTGATGGTACTGATCCCCCATGGTACACAACACGGGTCAGATCGTTGTTGCAGAAGCAACAAAAAAAGCATGCCAAATTTAAAAGAACCCAAAATCCCCAAGATTGGCAAAGTTTTACAGAAGTTCGATATATGGTACGCACTTTAATGCGAGATGCTTTTAATAATTTCCACAACAAAATTCTGTCTCGAAATCTGGCAGAAAACCCAGAGAGATTCTGGTCATACATAAAGCACACCAGTGGCAAGACACAATCAATACCTTCACTGCGCGATAACAACAGTGCCACTAAAGCAGAGTTATTAAACACTGTTTTCCGAAACTCCTTCACCAAAGATGACAAAGTAAATATTCCTGAAGTCCAATCAAGAAGAACTGCCAAGATGAGAAACATAGAAGTAGATATCCTCGGCGTAACAAAGCAGCTTAAATCACTTAATAAAGGCAAGGCCTCTAGTCGAGACTGTATACCAGTCAGGTTCCTCTCAGAGTATGCTGATAAAATAGCACCATATTTAGCAGTTATATACAACCACTCGCTCACAGAAAGATACGTACCTAAAGACTGGAAAATTGCTCAAGTCACACCGATACCTAAAAAGGGAAGTAGGAGTAATCCGCTGAATTACAGACCTATATTACTAACATCAATGTGCAGTAGGGTTTTAGAATGTATATTGTATTAGAACATTATGTAGTACCTCGAAGAAAACAATTTATTGACATATAGTCAGCATGGATTCAGAAAATATCGTTCTTGTGAAACACAACTAGCTCTTTATACTCATGAAGTAACAAGTGCTATCGACAGGTGATGTCAAATTGATTCCATATTTTTAAATTTCCAGAAGGCTTTTGACACCGTTCCTCACAAGTGTCTTCCAATCAAACTGCGTGCCTATGGAATACTGCCTCAGTTGTGCGACTGGATTTGTGATTTCCTGTCAGAAAGGTCACAGTTCGTAGTAATAAACGGAAAGTCATCGAGTAAAACAGAAGTAATATCTGGCAATCCCCAAGGAAGTGTTAAAGGCCCTCTCTTGTTCCTGATCTATATTAACGACATAGGAGACAATCTGAGTAGCCTTCTTAGATTGTTTGCAGATGATTCTGTCCACTACCGTTTTGTAAAGTCATCAAATGATCAAAACGACTTGCAAAATGATTTAGATAAGATATCTGTATGGTGCGAAAAGTGGCAATTGACCCTGAATAAAGAAAAGTGTGAAGTTATTCTCATGAGTACTAAAAGAAACAGCTAAATTTCGATTACGCGATAAGTCACACAAATCTGAGGGCTGTAAATTCAACTAAATACTTAGGGATTACTATTACAAATAACCTAAATTGGAACGATCACATAGATAATATTGTGGGTAGAACAAACCAAAGTCTGCGATTCATTGGCAGGACACTTAGAAGGTGCAACAGATCTACCAAAGAGATTGCTTACACTACGCTTGTCCGCCCTATTCTGGAGTACTGTTGTGCGGTGTGGGATCCACATCAGGTGGGACTGACGGATGACATGGAGAAGTACAAAGAAGAGCAGCTCGTTATGTAATATCGTGAAATAGGGGAGATAGTGTCACAGACATGATATGTGAATTGGAGTGGCAATCATTAAAACAAAGGCGTTTTTCGTTGCGACAGGATCTTCTCATGAAATTTCAATCAGCCAGTTTTCTACTCCAATTGCGAAAACATTCTGTTGGCACCCACCTTCATAGGGAGAAATGATAATCACGATAAAATAAGAGAAATCAGGGCTCGCACGGAAACATTTAAGTGCTCGTTTTTCCCGCGTTCTGCTCGAGAGTGGAACGGTAGAGACAGCGTGAAGGTGGTTCATTGAACCCTCTGCCAGGCACTTTATTGTGAATAGCAGAGTAATCATGTAGATGTAGGTAAACTAATTACAGTTATGAGTTCTGATTAAACAGAAGAATGTAATGGATAATAGGGTTAAGTTGGCCAAACCCTCAGTTAATATGCAAGATTTTTAGTACCGTGAACATGTCATAAAAATTATACTACTGAAGATATTTCCAAAAAGAAAAAAAAAATGGGGGGGGGGGCATGACGGGGAAAGAATCCTCCTGCTTTGTTACAATTGGCTTAGGCAGGCAGCATACCATTAATACTGTATTTGAACATTACAGTAGTGTTTCTCATACCAACTTGCAATAACTTACATTTATCCACATTTAAAGCTAGTTTCCCATTCATGACACCAAATAGAAATTCTATCCATGCCGTCCTTTGTGCCCCTACAGTCACTCAGTGGCAACACTTTCACATACTCAACAGCTGCCCAGATTGCTGTCCATCCTATCTGATAGACCTTATATATATTTGACAAACAGAAGCAGCTCTATAATCACACGACCTGAGGTACTTTCTGATGAACTCTTGCTATCTAAGATGACATACTGGTTTCTATATTTCAGAAAGTCTTTAAGCAAAGAATGTGACAGAGAAACTATTTCATATGCTTGGATCTTTAGTGAAGTAAAGTGTTGAGTGCTTTCAAGAAGACCAGGAACGTAGAGTCCACATGTTGGTGTGCATTCACGGTTTGCAAACTACATGTGTGCAAAGGGCAGCCATGTTTTGCACAAGTGACGCTCTCTAAATCCTCGCCGATTTATGGAGAGAAGAATTTCTCCCTCTAGGAAACTCACTGTATTAAAAGTTCAGAATATGCTGCAGGATCCTGTGACAGATAAACGCTAGCTTATTGTAGTCAGGGATGAATGCAGCAAACCGTCGCGTATCAGTCTGTATTTTATTGTAAATCTGGTTGGATTTCGAGTACAGTATAGTCATCATCAGTGCCAAAATTAATAAGAAAACATAGGAATCTGACACTTGAATTGGTTATGTCAAGAGGCACTTGCTCAGACCAAAGATTACATGGGAAAACAAACATACCGTTTAGTAGTGAGCCATATAGACACAGAATGCAAGTACATACTCATGTTGCTGAAATGACCTTAAAGTTTCCATATCTCAGTTCACGCTGTGGGTGCTGTTTACAAGCTTACTTAGCCAGCCACAGTGTGCATTAAAGATACTAAAAGGTGTCCACTCTACTAGTTACCTTTTGGTTACAAATTGCAGTTATATCAGTTGCACATAAAAATAAAATGTTAAACTAAAAGTTCTAATATTGCTACATCTGCAATAAAATATATATTGCTATGCAGCTGTTTGCTGTGTTCGTCCCTGATTACTATCATTTCACTGTTGATGAGTACAACGATTCATAATGGAATCCAAATCCACTCTTTTGCCCATGTTATTTAGGAAAGTCTGAGATGTGAATATAAGAGCTCCACCATTCTTAAGGAATTGAAGCAGCTTTCAACAGTTCAGTCGGAGACTGAAAATGACAAGCAGCTGTCTTTTAAATGAAGTATGCATTTTTTACCACATCATCTAGTGTTATGTTTGAGAACGTCACACACACTTTTGTTCAATAAGTTTTCTGTAAGTTTCTAAACTGATTAAAGTGAAAGTCAGGATGGTTCCTTCAAAAAGGACATGGCTGATTCCCCAACCCCCAATACTTGACCTATCCAAGCTTGAATACTGTCTGTTATGACCTTCTTAGCGATGGGGCACTGAATTGTATGCAACTTTTCTTTATTCATTAATACAGAGGACTCATTTAGTTGTTTATCATTAGTAATAATACTACCGGTAATATGATTGGAGTGAGCAGTCATCTCTAGTTAGTTAGTCACTTTGTTATGATACCACACTAAGTTGCAGACAAGCACAACTGAAAGACACTTACACATAAGCTTTCAGCCACAGCCTTTGTTGGAAAAAGACAGGCACACACCATCCATTCAAACAAGCAAGCACACCTCATGCACAGATAACCGCAAACTACAGTAGCTCAGGCGAGGAAGCAGCTATCACGTGGGATGGAGGGGAAAGGGATAGGATAGCAGCGTATGGGTGGGAGAAGTGAGAAGTGCTGTCTAGTAGAATGTGCAGGGACTAGAATGCCGATAGGCACAGGATCAGGAGGTCGTGGGGTGGGGAGGTGGGGAAAACGGAGGAAAAAGGGAGAAGAGCAGGGAAAGATGGGTGGGTGCATTTGCAGAGTGCCAATCATCTGACTACTCCACCTACAAACTCTGCCAGAGTGATCCCATCCCAGATGTGCAACACAGGCCCTTTCCAGAACCTCTCCCCTGACTCCATTTCCCTCCACATCTCTATGACACCCTGCACATCAACCTTCTACATGATCCCCAAAATCCATAAACCTAACAATCCTGGATGCCCCAAGGTGGCTGGTTAATGTGCCCCCACTGAAGGAATTTCAGCCCTCACTGAGTAACACCTCCAAACAATTGCTCATAATCTAGCCTCCCACCTCAAAAATACCAACCACTTCTCTCACAAACTCTCCACCAACCACACCCCTTTACCTCCTGGATCCCTACTCGTCACTGTTGATGCCACTTCCCTATACACCAACATCCCTAATGTCCATGGTCTTACTGCTATTGACTATTACCTGTCCCAACGTCCTCCAGACTGCAAACCCATCACCTCATCCATCACAGATCTTACTAACTTTATCCTATCCACAACTATTTCAGCTCTGAATGGAAGTACACAAGCAAATCCATGGCACCCTCCTATGTCAATCAGTTTATGGGTCATCTAGAGGAGTCCTTCCTAGCCTCCCAAAACGCAACCCATAGCCTGGTTCAGGTTCACTGATGATATCTTCATGATCTGGATTCAGGACCAAGACACCCTATCTTCATTCCTTCACAACCTCAACACCTTCTCTCCCATCCATTTCATCTGGTCCTCGTCAACCCAGTGTGCCACCTTCCTAGATGTGGATCTCCTCCTCTCTGATGGCTCCATCTACACCTCTGTCCACATAAAACCCACCAACCAGCAATGGTACCTGCATTTTGACAGCTGTCATCCCTTTCTCACCAAAAATCCCTCCCATAAAGCCTGGCTAAGTGAGGATGGCATATGTGCAGTATGCCCAGTACACTACGGGTCTCACCAAGGCCTTCACAGAAGGCACTATCCCCACACCTAGCCCATAGACAGATCCCCTCACACCCCCAATCCTCCCTCCACCACAAGAACCAGCCACAAAGGAAAGTCCTTTTCATCACCCAGTACGACCCTGGACTGGAACAACCGAACCACATCCTTCGCAAGAGCTTTGATTACCTATCATCATTGAGGGACATCCTGCCCGAGACCCTTTCCACCATTCCTAAAGTGGTGTTCTGTCGCCCACCCAACATCCACAACAGGCCAGTCCACCCTATGCCACTCCCAATCCCAACCCCTCACCACAAGGATCATATCCCTGTAGAAGATCCAGGTGCAAGACCTGCCCAATCCACTCACCCAGCACTTCCTATTCCAGTCCTGTCACAGGTTTATCCTACCCCCATCAAGGGCCAGGCCATCTGTGAAAGTAGCCACGTAATACACCAGGTGTGCTGCAATAATTGTGCAGTTTTTTACATTGGTATGACTACACACCAGCTGTCCAACAGGCTGAACGGTCACTGCCAAACTGTGGCCAAGAGCAAAGTAGACCACCCTGTGGCACAACATGCAGCTGAACATAACAGCATTGATTTCAATGGCTGCTTCGCTACCCAAACAACCTGGATGCTCCCCTCCACCACCAGCTTTTCTGAACTGCGTACATGGGAGTTACCCTTACAACACATACTCCACTCTCATTGTTATCCCAGACTCAAGCTGCCATAACATACTGTCCCCACACTGTCCACCCAACTGTTTCAACCCCCTCTGTACCATCACCTCCTCCCAATTCCCGTCTCCTGAACTCTTTGTTTGTCACCCTCTGCCAATGGACCCGCTCATCTTTTCCACGTCCTCTCCTTTTTTGCTCTGTTTTTACCACCTCCTTACCCCACAGCCTCGTGACGCTGTGTCTGTTGGCTTTGTAGTTCCTGCTGACTCCACCAAATGCTATCTCTTCCTCTTCCCCTTCCTCGACCCCTCCAGATTGCTGCTACTATCCCATGTGATAGTTGCATTCTTGCCCAAGCTGCCAGAATTGGCAGTCATGTGTGCATGAGGTGTGCTTGCTTGTGTGAATGAATGGCATGTCTCTCTCGTTTTCTGACGAAGACTGTGGCTGAAAGATTACGTGTAAGTGTCATTTAATTCTGCCTGTCAGCAACTTTTAGCACATTATCTTTACAGAAAGTAGCAATATATCTTTTACTACATTGCTGATATTCCTATCTGGAGTTCTATTGTTTGATTTAGATAGTTAGTTATTTAGTTTCTTGCTCCGTGGATTATTTGTATAAATAGTAATGATGTGTAACAAGTTATTTTATATTCACACCACAAATTAATTCATAAATATAGATGCATGCTGAACATTTATAAGGTGGTTGTTATTATTATTATTATTATTATTATTATTATTATTATTACTACTACTACTACTACTCAATATATAGTTGTGAGTTACTAATTACTACCCACCACATTTTACATACAACATTAATAGAAATTGCTCTAGGAAAGAGCAGTTGTCAAGGAGAAACTTTTTCAGTTTGTTTTCAAATTTTATTTGATGTATGTTAGGCAAGAAATGGTTAAAAACTTTTGTTGCAGCATTGTGCACCTAAAAGACAACCTTAATGAAGAGTGATGAACGTCATTTCTTCTTTTAGTATTGAAATTACATGTATCATTGTTTCTTTTGAACTGCAGTGGATTATTTAGAACAAACTTCATGAGGAATAAATATACAGTGAAGCAGCAGTCGAAATACCCAACTCCTTAGATGGAGTCTATACAAGACGATTGTGGGCAAGCACGTTTATAGTAATGAAGACTTTCTTTCTTAAACCTCTCATTGCCAAGCTTTATGACGCCCTTATTTTACTAGGTGGGATACTTTGACTTCCTCAATACAGTTTTATGATTTGTATAACACTTGTTTTTAGATTTTTTTATTTTCAACAAATAGCAGTATTTAGTAGTGAAATATAGTTTTTCATTTTATTATTAGTCTTAAACTGAACACAGTAGCAAAATACAATAAATTTTACATTATTCACAAGAGAAATTCAATACTGGATACCTGTAAAACTAAAAATGTAGACTTTTGGCTGCCAGTGCAGTAAACTAGTACTTGGCCTCAAAATAACACACAACATTTTTGAACTGGTCATTCAGGTACACTTTTGTACAACAAGCTCTTCACATTTACAGTTTCTTCTCTGTGTACATTACAAATGGGTTCTTGGTACATTATGCAACAGAAACTTGTTTTCCAATCTTTGTTCCTCTTGCATCACAGTGGTGTTGCTAACTTGGAACACTGGGGTTGGATCACTATTGTTGGAATTTCAATACCAGATGCTTTTCAGTGCATCTTGTACATCCTTATGAAGACTCTTGATATTTCTTGCTCTTTTCTCCATATTGCCTTTTCCAAGTCTAAATACCAGCTCAATCATGAAGAGTTTCCGTTGGCTCCAATTATTCTCTTCTGCTCAGAAAATCTTTCTGTGTATGGATATAAGCATTCAGTGTTACAGTATCTACCATCTTCATTAAATTCTTAGTGGCCACTACCTCATTCCTCTAAATAGCTGTAAACTCTTGTCTTTTATTCTCCGTTATCTATAGCACATTCAGTGTTGTTGTAATGGAGTACGATTTCAGGTTTTGTACTCACTCTCTTCATCGCTCACATGCCTCTAATTAGTTAGTTTTTTACATTCCATGGATAATTTTGCACGATGAATCATAATGATGTGGAACAAGTCATTGTTAAGCATATTCTTCACCCACTGTGGCATGGTCACGAATATAAACAGTGATCCAATATGGTCAAAAGATTTTTTATTCCAGTGTTTGATCACAATATAAATTCCTTTGATGATGACCGGTTTCAGTCAGAAATGACCATCTTCAGATCTACAATATAAAAAATATATACACCTAGTGGACAGTCTGTCTTTCAAAACAATACAGCATTTCATATCACGATGTACTCTCATACAAACTGGGAAATGTACAGATAAAATAAGGTAAAGCGTACCTGTTCTACGCCCTGTCCTAATGTGATAAAACCGCAATGGCATCATCAAAACATATAAATACACTCAGCAAAGCATCGTCACGTAGAGCTAAAATATGGTGTAAAACAGGCCACATTATCCACACAGTCATTTTGCAACTGGCATGACTGTACAATACCTACTGAAGTGCAGAAGCTACCAGAAATCTGTTTGACTACATGCTTCATAGATGTCACTACTGAGGGCTTAGACGTATTCTTCATTTATGTAAGAACCATAATATGATAAAAACAAATTAGGTAAAATACATGTAGCAGAATTTTAAATTTTGATAACTATTATAGAAAACAAGTGTGATAAAATAAAAAGACGAACACAGTTAACTATATAAAATTATTAAAAGGAAATATATAAAGATAATAGATCTGACTCATTTATGGTGAAATTATGGTCAAAAATAAAATATATGTAAATGAAGAATACATCTAAGCCCACAGTAGTGATATCTATGAAGCAGCTAGGCAAACAGATTTCTGGTAGCTTCTGCAATTCAGTAGGTTTTGTACAGTTAACGCCAGTTGCAAAATGACTGTGTGGACGATGTCGGCTATTTTCTACTATATTTTAGTGCTATGTGACGATAATTTGCCGAGTTATTTATACCCTTTTATGATGCCTTACGGCTTTATCACATTAGGACATGGTGTAGAACAGGTATGCTTTACCTTATTTTACCTGCACATTTCCCAGTTTGTATGAGAGTATATCGTGATATGAAATGCTATATCAGACTATTCAGACTTTCCCAGCGTATTAGTATATCAAATTCTTGTCGGGTTTCCAGCCGGATCAAACTGTCATCTGAGCACAATATTTCAGTGGTCCACCTGGCCGCCATCATCAGGTGAGAAAAGCTATGCTGCTCTCGCCAATAACTGATTCCACTTGAAAATGACTGCACCTTTATATGCATTGGACGTACAATGGTGCATGCGCTAAATACAGTGTGCACACGCTCAATCATTCCTGCTGCCCCCTGGCACAAAAAGAGTTGCAGTGCCTCCGGTGGTGAATACTGCTGAAAACTATATATGGTTACAAATGAGTATTCATAGCCGGCCGAATCAGATGCCATTGTTTCTTCATGTCTGATAAAACAGGTTTCCTCATTTTACTTAGCGGGTATCCATTATCATGATTAACGATATTATCTGCAAGTCTGATTCCAACAGATTCTTTTAAAACACAATCCCAGTACCGCGAAGCATTTGCAACTACTTGTGTCTCATTGTACAGCATCCTGTATCCCTCTGTAAGGCAATGCTCAGCCACCGCAGATTTATCTGGTTGTAATAATTGTGTATGGCGATGATATTCAATACACCTGTCATTGACGGTACGAATAGTTTGGCCAACGTAAATTTTCTCGCACTCACACGGTATTTTGTAAACACCGGACTTCCTCAAATCTCAATTATCTTTGACAGTGCAAAGAAGTGCTCGAATCTTAGCTGGCGGACGAAAAACACATCTGATCTCATATTTCTTCAAAAGTCTACCTATCTTGGCAGACACATTCCCAGCATACGGAAGAAAAGCCACAGACCTAAAGGTGTCTTCAGAAGGTTCAGGTAGAGGTCCAAACTCAAAAGCACGTCGAATTTGTTGGTCCATATAGCAGTTATTATTGAACATATCCTTAAGGTGTTGCAACTCCTGAGGTAAATTTTGAGCATCCGAGACAACATATGCTCGTTTAACCAAGGCCCAAAGGACTCCTGTACACTAAAAAGGTGGATGGCAACTGGAAACATGTAAATACCTGTCGGTATGAGTTGGTTTCCTATAACCATTGTGTCCAAGAGTTCAGTCTTCTTTTCTATAAACTAGTACATCCAAAAAAGGTAACTTTCCCTCATTTTAAATTTCCATTGTGAATTTGATGTTCGGATGAAGACAATTAAAATGGTCCAATAACCGGTGCAAAGAGTCTATTCCAGGTGGCAAAACAAGAAACATGTCGTCAACAAATCTCAGAAAACACGAAGGCTTCAAAATAGATGAATTTTCACAGCCATCGGAACGAGTCCACCTAAATTCTGCTGATCCCTTTCTGGATGTTTACTAACTGGTGGTCATTGATGCCTATTCTCAGTTTCTGTGTATTGTAAACTGCTGTCCGACAGTGATGGAATCGACGATATGGGCCCCCAACCAGATCTCCTTCATCGAAGGCCTCTCCCGCACCCTGATGATGGACAACAGCCCTCAGTTATCTCACAGATTTCTCCAGATTTTTGTGTGCAATATGGTATCCACCATGTCATGGTGCCCCCGTTCCACCCAAAATCGAAGGGGAAGTGGAGCGCCTTTGCTGGACTTTCTAGATGCAAATGAAGAAATGCCTTTCAAGATTTTTGGGTACAACACGGTATTCATCAGGTCAGGGTGCCCCATAACACCCTCAGACGACCGAGGTGGAACGCCTCTTCTGGACTTTCATGACACAAATGAAGAAGTACATAGGGGATGACCTGGCTGAAGATGCATTCACCCAATTTCTCATTTCCTATAGGCCCTTGCTGTTGGGTGAGAAGAGTGGCAGAACTGCTCCACAGGCACCATCTGTTACATGCTCCTCAACTCCTGCAGCCTGCCTCGTGCCTTCCTTGGGTGCCTCTGTCACTGCCACACATGTAGGGACCCCAATAATTCACGGTATACACGTTCGGAGAATCTTCATCCTGTATACAGGTAACGGTCTCGTGGACCACCATCGGAATCGACTCTGCCCATGGATGGGGGACCGGTCTCTGCCGCCCATGTCCTCATCTTCCAGGCCCTCCTCTCTCCCAAAGTCCAGGTTCTGTCATTCTCCAATGTCCTTGGAGTTTCTCTCCCTGTTTTTGCCTCCACCTTCCCTACAGTAGGTGAAATCTTGCCTACCTCATCCTCCTGCAATGTTTTTTTCCAGCCTACCAAATGAGCATTAGTGGCTGGGTGCAGATGGGGTTCAACAGCAACTGGTGGTACTGGATGTTCAGCAGACACTGTACCAGTTGGGTCCTGCTCCCGCCCTCAAAGCCCCAGATGCCCCCATGGATTCTATTCCAGTGTTAGTGCCCCCAGCCATTACCATCTTACCTGCAGGTGTTCGCCTGCAACGGATCCATCACTGCTAGGGTCATTTCCAGCCCTGTACTCTGGTGCCAGCCAACAGGGAACGTTTGGCTTCTCCACAGGTGCCCATCAACAGTTCCCCAGCAGACAGGACGTTGCTTTCCTGGGTGCTGGATGCCACACCACACTGCGGGAAGGAAGAATGAAGGTGCACCATCTCACATCCACCTTACCAAGTGGAACCCTATGTTACTACATCTACTGTCCCTGAACCATGCGGCTGGGGACATAACAAGATGTGGGGTGTCAGCTTGTCTTGTTATGGTTAAACTTGCCTGTGCTGGCACCTGGTGGCACAGATCTGGTCGTCAGGCAGCAGCACGATCAAACAGCAATGGCTGCGAGGTTGGCACACACAGCCCACGGACAGGGGAATCTCCTGAGTCAGACTAGCAACCTACTTGTTATACGCCCAGAGTAGAGAGGTCTTTCCTCATTCTGTTATGATTCATTTGTGTGCTTACTTGACTCTGCTCTTGTGATGTTTGTTGCTTGTTTGGACTTGGCCTGGCTATGTACACAGACTGTGTATAGAACATCTGATTGGTCTTCTCATTAATGTGATTTGGTTATTCCATGTGAACTTACTGTATGTGTTACAACAAGCAGTGTATATTGAGAAGATTCATTTGCCTATAGTTTGTAAATGTTGTTTCATCCAGAAACAATATATTGCATAGAAAAACTGCATGCCATGGAGCTGTTGATGGAGTGAAATCTGGAAAGGAAGCAATGCACTGGAATGTAGTATTCACAAAACACTGATTTGGCTGATCCCACAAGCATACTGAAGCTGCCTCATAGAAACACTATGACTATTTATTAGCACTGCCAAAATGTTAGCTGCATTTCTCTCAAGCAGTTGCTGTTCTTTTTCGTTAATATTCTTCATTCTTCACACTTTCTGTTGCTTGACTTTTTAATAAAGTTTGCAAAGACAGCTTTTGTGGGCTTGCAAGATCATGATATCTTTCAGGGTACAACAACACTATTTCTCAAACAGTTTGGGAAAAAAAATCACAAGCAAGTTGCCCGATTGCCACAACAGGAGATCACAGAGCAATTTCCACACATTACGTCATCAAAGTCCTCTTTCAACGCCCTTTCTAATGTTGAACAAAAATATATATTTCCATTTTTTTAAAAAACTGTTAGTGTCTTAAATCAGCAAGGCGCATATGGATTTCAAGTGTACAGTTAAACTCACAAACTGTGCCTAAATTATGGGTTCACTTTTACTTGGTACAGAAGGGGAAATGTCTGTAGGACCTCTTATTGTGATGGCACGACACTGGATTGTGGTGCTATTATCTTGTCCCATGCTAGTTATGTATCCGAAGTTCTCTTCCAAAGCACTTTCTGAAGCCGAGGAAAAAAGTACACACACACACACACACACACACACACACACACAAAACCTGGATTGGGATCATAATTTGGCAGCTTTTAAAGATTGTGTGTTTTCTTCAGAAAATCTGACAGTATCTGTTATAGCTTAGGAAAAACCACATCCTGATATATTTACATGTTCTGGATATATTTGGGATGCACTATAAGTTCTCCATCTTGTATATTACTTCAAGTGCACAGCTGCTCATGTGGTTCAACATACTAATTACTTACCTGGGATATTAAGACTTTGAGGTATTCTAACAGTTAGTCTCACTTCCTCTCGGCCTCTTACATCTATTAACAGAACTTCCTTCTTTTTGATGAGATCCATTAACTCCTCAGTGTTTAATCTCCTATCATCAGGTACATCAGTGGCCATATTACGAGTGAAAACATTGCGAACAGTTTTCTTCAATGCCTGATCTGGAAACACCTTGTTGTGTTAGCACAATTTCTATTATTGCTGTAACTATAAATCTTTCCATATACAAGGGCTATCAGAAAAAAACCTCAATTTTCTTACAGGATGGGAATTGGTTGGAGAACGGAACAATCATCACATTACGTCACATAGGAGGTCAGCGTACTTTAAGTTGTAATGGCGAGAGAGCCATTTTAGTTCTTGGTTGCATAGGTAGCCATTAACATAAGTGTTGCAATTGAAGAACCTGCCAAATGAGAAATCTGTTCTGTAATATTGTTTATAGCGGCAGAAAATTTATCATGAAATTTGTGGCACATATTTACCGATTATAATGAATGGTGGTATTGTGCATCAATGGTGGGAGTGTTCAAGAGTAGAATGACAAATGTTTTTTATTAATGACAGAAGAGAAGGGCCAGCAAGAGGCTGACACAGAAAATCAACATTTTTTTCCCCATATTTCAACTGTCCGACAAATTTCTGCAGACTTCTTGAGCCTTTTGCAAGATATCATTACTAAACAATTACGGTACTACCAATTCTGTGCTTGTTAGATTCAAAAATTCATTTCTCAGAACCACAAAACTAACAGATTAAACTTTTCTTGTGGCTTTCCTTTTGCTTTATGATGAAAAAAGAGTAAATTCACTGAACAGAATCACAACCATAGTTAGTAATATTGCCTTCAGTGAAGCAAAGACAAAACAACAATCAATGGAATTGGGCCATACCATCTCTGAGCGGGACGAGGGATGGAGTGACACTAAAGCATGTGATCTGTCAGCCACAGAATACAGATATCATTTTATGGGTGCTAAATGAATCTTACTTGCAAACTGTACAGAACATGGAAGAACCATCAATTCTCAGGCCTACTGTGACATATTAAGATAACAGAGAAGACATTCAAAGCATTGTGGTCTGTTGACTAACAACATTGTTCTTTTTGCAGGATAATGCGTGGCTACACTGTCTAGCAAACGCAAGAATTTTGTGTCTGTTCAAATGAGAAATTTTTGTACTTTCACTCTTCAGCTCAAACATGCCTCCAAGTGATCACCAATTATTCGTGCAAATGAGAAAACGGCTTGACTCCTTGTTCTTTGACTCTGATGAAGAACTTGAAGATGCTGTCATAGCTAGCTGCAATCTTTGGAAGCAAAACTTTATGGAGATGGAATTAGTCAGCTCTTTAAGATATATGATAACGTATGAATCAGAATGATGATAATGTAGAAAAGTAATGTAAAAGTGTAATTTTAAGGTTGTGCAAATAAATCTGCCTAACTATTCCACTATTTTATTTAGAGCCTAATGGAGGTTACTTTCTGGATAGCCCTAGTACATTGTACACTTACTGTGTAACATAGTGAAACAAAGTTGTAGATAAAAGTTAACAGCGATAGCAAAAATCTGCAGCACTACAATAAAATTACAAAGGTCTTTAATACTGCCACTGGGTCTAAACAGACCTGAAATTGACTGCAACTATCTGCCATTTTACATAGTTGATAAAAGTATCTAACCTTATAAGTAGTAGTTGCATGTGGTGATTTACATTGCTGAACATTACATCTACAACACAAGTAAGAAGAGCAAATAGTGAAATTTTATTTATTGTATCAAGTACATTAGAAAAAATAGAAGATTAAATCTGTAGGCGATTTTGGGACGTATTGGTTGTGACATTTAATGCAGAAACAATGGCTTGGCAAGTGGTAGCAGGCCAGTTCCTCAGCTACTCATAGCTGGATTTTTTTTTTCCCGCAGTGGGTGAGAATCTGGAGAATATGATGGTCAGGACAACAGTCAAACACCCTCTGTATCAAAATAGGCCAGGAAAACAGGGGCAACATGCAGACTCATTGTCATAAAGACCTCAAAGATAGGGCACAACTACCAACCTCAACACATCACAAATTATTGGCTACGCAAACCAGAGGTGATTGTCGCACCCCCTACTACTTAAGGTGCTGGGCCTGTCTACCAATGACATATGCACTCTGGCAATATTTGCTCTCCACTGAGCCTTCACACGAGGACATGTCTATCGCGATGCTGTATGCAGAACTGAGACGTGATACTGCTGCTTGTGCAGTGTTACTACTGAGTACACCACTGTCAGTGTGCCTCGCTTTGTTGCCACATATATTAAGGCTCAATAAATGTAATCATATGATGTCACTGACAACTGTCAATATTTGGACATTTACACACTCCATCATTTTACACGCACAAATGCATCGAGAGAATACAGTGGAAGGAAATTTAAGCCCTCAGTATGCTGGGCATAAGCAGAAAGACAAAACACACACACACACACACACACACACACACACACACCACATCACATCACATCAAAACTAGCACCACCACACTACCAAAGATAAAAGACATCTGAAGTCATCAACAATGAATATTAGTTAGCAGTGGGTGAATAAGCAGCAGTAACTGTTACTTGACCAGGAAGAGAGCAGGATTCCAACCAGAATTTGAGCAAAAACTTTCATCTTTATTATAAAGTGACTTGCTAAATTAGTCTCAAGTGCTTCCTTAATAACACTATCCCAACATCTGGAAGTGCAAGGCCTTTTTTTGGGGGAGGGGGGGGGGAGGACACAACATGAGCATTTCTTGTCCTCAAGGTAGTGCTAACATCTTATGCAGTTCTAGGATTGCATAACAAGAATACCAAAAACAAGTGGTTGTGGTATGGGTGCAGTTCCTAGTGCAAATTCAGAAATATGCTTCCAGATAACTCTCCAAGTCCAAGAGGTACAAATCTACAACCAATAAACAGTATCTTGCAATTGTTTTGGCCATTATCAAGGTCTGGCCTTATTCATTTGGCAATTCATACATCTTTGTGATGGATCAATAGTCTCTATGCTGGCTGACTAGCCTGAATCAACAATCAGTATGTCTGGGAATAAGTGCACTGAGACTTCAGCAATACAACATCACACTGCTGTACAAAAACGGACATAAACACAAGGCTGCTGACTGCCTTTCAAGGAATTCTGTGCTGCTGAACAAACAGAAGACGTAGCATTGCTGAAAACCACAGAAGCCTTGAATAATGAGGAACTGACCAAAGGAGAATTCCAATTAATAAATGAAACACTGTCACCTGGTGGTGCAGAAATGGTACTTCACCATTCAAGCTCATATGTGGCCAGTGATCCTGCAGTATTTCTACGACACTCCAACATATGGTCACCTGGGATTCATGAAGATTCTAGACATAATCAGACACAGGTATCAAAGGCCAGGTCTCTACCGATCTACTGGACACTATGTGAGCCATTGTAAGCAAATGCCAGCAACAGAAACACATGTGGCAATTACCTCCAGCACATCTGGTACCAATTCCATCTGCAGCAGCACCACTCCATGAAACTGAAATCTACCTCTTGGGGATGTTCCCAAAGTTGACAAATGGGAATCAATGGATAATAACAGTCTGCACCAACTACCTCATTCATATGCAGTCATCAATGCTGTGCTGATGGCCGAAGCTCCAGAAACTGTGTGGAAGATACCATTTTGAAGCGAGGAGCACTACCAGTGATGATCACTGATTGTAGAAAAGTGAAGACTAGTATCAGAAGTAAGTTCACTTTGCAACATCACCCTTAGGTTGATAACTGCCTAGCACACACTGACGAAACTCTGATAAAAACTAAGCCCAACAGCAACAAGGAAGCCATAACATGGTTTCTAGAACAAAAGTCAGACAACTGCATGTATGACCAAGGGCCCCTGCTAAGAGTTGTTTCCATGTTATTTAGTGTTAAATGTTTTAGATATAAAATGATCTTCAAAAATTAATAACTCACTAATGCCTTAAATAATTCATAGAATTTCTTCGGATAGGTCTCAGTGAGTACTATCAAACTGTTACAGTAGATATTTGGTGGATATTACATATTTTAAATGACAGACTGGAATGTATATTCCGCACAATAAAAAGTGAATTTTCTCACAAATAAAAGATAAAATAGTGAAAGTAGTGGCTGCATTAAAAATAGATATAATTAGGGATGTTTGACCGTAATTAGTTGAAACTTTAATTTTACTGACAACATGATGCAAAGTAGCATCCACATGGACAAAAAAACACTATTTGAGAACAATCCATTAAACCTACAGAAAAAACATGTTCAGTGTTTGAAAAGCTGATGAAAACTGTTGATTTGTGCTTCTTTTATGTTGCATGTTTCCTTGCATTCCTTGTTAGAACACAGGTAGTGATGTCGAAGGTCAAATTTTCACACATTTTGGATTCTGGGCTTTTACTGTCATTTGGCTCTTCCAGAGAAGCTTTACTCCACTCACTTCTGCAACAACAGCAGGTTCATACATCATGTTGAAAAGGTTGTTGGGTACATTGATCTGGGCTCAGTCACCGCTTGTTAACATGCCGCCATAGTTGTTTGGGTTAGATGCCGTTGCTACTTTTGGTTATCCTATTGCAGATGCAGTGTATCCAATGTTGGACCAACTGTCTTATCCTTATGTTCTGAGTTTTCAGATCTGTTTGCCCCAGGGTTAGGTTATGCAAACAATTTCACAGCACACATCACTGTCAAACGCTATGCCTGCCCTCAATTTCTTCGGGTGTAGCCAACGCCAGCAGTTTTACATGACCAGGTTAAGGTGGAGCTGGACCACTTAAAATCACTGCGAATGATTAGAGCAATTTCCACAAGTTATCGGAAAGAAGTTGTGCAGTCAGCTTCACCTTTAGGGAGACTTCCAAGGTCACTATTGAGTCCCCTGCCTCAACTGGAGGAATTGCTCCCAAAGTTGGTTGGGGGTCAATTCTTTTCAAAAATGGACTTAGCTGAAGCCTGTTTTCAGATCCCAATGGATGGGGCATCAAAACAGTTGTTTGTTGTTAATATGCCTTTTGGTCTCTATCAGTATCAACAGCTGATTTTGGGGTCACTAGCGCACCTGCTATCTTTCAAAGTTTTTTATAACAGGTTATGATGGTTGTCCCTCACTCCATTAACTACACTGAAGAGCCAAAGAAACTGGTACATCTGCCTAATGTTGTGTGGGACCCCGTGAGCACACAGAAGTGCCGCAACATGACATGGCATGGACTTGACTGATGTCTGAAGTAGTGCTGGAGGGACTGGAGGGCGCTGACACTATGAATCCTGCAGGGCTGCCCATAAATCAATAAGAGTATGAGGGGATGGAGATCTCTTCTGAACAGCATGTTGCAAGGCATCACAGATATGCTCAATAATGTTCATGTCTGGGGAGTTAGGTGGCCTACAGAAGTGTTTAAATTCAGAAGAGTGTTCCTGGAGATACTCTGTAGCAGTTCTGGATGTGTGGGGTGTAATATTATCCTGCTGGAATTGCCCATGTCAATCGGAATGCACAATGGATGCAGGTGATCAGACAGGATGTTTTCATATGTGTCACCAGAGTCGTATCTAGGTGTATCAGGGCCAAAATGCTGGGTCCATAGATTCATGCTGTTGTCTACATACCCGTACACATCCATCGGGCTGCTCATGCACTGACTATAACACTACATTCAACTACACTTAAATCTTGATAACCTGCCCCTATAACAGCAGTAATCGATCTAATAACTGCACCAGACACCTGTTGTCTTATATCGGTGTTGCCAATCGCAGCGGCATATTCTGCCTGTTTACTTATCTCTGTATTTGAGTACGCATGCCTATACCAGTTTCTTTGACGATTCAGTGATGCTACCTCAGAAGATTTCCTATGTAACCTCTGTTCTTTGCTCAGTGTTCTAAAGACCATTGACCTCAACTATAATCTTGGCAAGTTTAACTTTTTCAAGCCTTGAATTGTTTGTTTGAGTCATGAAATGTCCCGGCAAGCAAGGTGCCCCATGGAACAACATTTCGCCATCATTAATGCTTTGCTCCATCTGTCTAATCTACAAGAAGCTCAGGCATTCCTTGGCAACAATGTGGCGTACTATCACACATTTAATTACCGAGTGGGTACTGTCACCCACACCTTGCATCTGTTGCTTTGGAAAAGTGGTCCTTTAGCCTGTGAGTGTGCTCTTGTGCGCCATAAGGATAGTCATCAATTTGTGCCATGTCTTACAGCATTTGAACCCAGCAAGCATTTGGTTTGGTCACGCAGATGTTCCAGTATGGGGTGGGGGCAGTCTTGCACCATTGCCATTCAGATGGCTCCAAACAGCCTATTGGTTTTGCATTGTAAATACTCAACTCAGATCAGCAACATTATTCTCTGGTCGAAAAAGAAGCTCCTGTTATTCTCTATGCCTTCAAAATATTTCAAGTGTTCTTACATTGTGCAAAATTTCATGTAACTACGGAGTCAATCCATACCAAGTGGTCCAAGAAAAAAATAATTGTTTGCTTGATCATCTCAGAAAAATTTTATATTTGCTGGGTGAATTCCCCAATGTTTAGTAGTCACAAAAATATGTATATTGTTTTAATTATTGTTTATTATTTTGAAATGGTGGCCATATTTTGTTCCAGGCCACATGCGTTTTTTTCGTACTTGCAAGCATCTACATTTTTACAATTATTCAGTAGTGGATTGTCCTAAGCCTTTCAAATAAAACACACTCCGGGCTACAAATTAACATCTTTATCACTTAGCTGAATGTATTCTTTAATATATTTTTAATAGTTCAATGTTATCAGCTACAAATTTAAAAACTCAATTTTTGAACAGTAGTTTTCCAAAGAAAGATTAATTTCTCAGCTTTAATATTTTTTCTGCTATTACACTGTTTAGTATAGTTACTTTTTATAGAGTATCAATGGTGAGCAGCGTACACTTAAAATATACACTATTTTTAAAAAGTGGACTTTTTTTATTTTTCCATTTTGTGGTCTGCAATATTTTTGTTGGGGGACCATATAAAAATCTGAAAATTTCACAGTTAATAGACCTTTATGATATCAAACTTCAGTATAAATTTAAACTTATAGATTGAATCGGAAGTTATAGAAAAAAAATTACAAACAAGAGTCAAAAATACATTTTTTAACATACGCTATATCTAGGCTTATGGAATAAAATATATCAGTTATAGTATATAATTTAATCATATCAATGATTACTTACATTTTTATTGAAAATAAGCCTACTAATTACATTATATTGTTCTCTTGTTATTTGTTTTTAGTACATCACTCATTGAACATTTGAGAAATTTGTTCATTCAGTTTGGGTGTTAGATTATAAGTTCGCCCAGTCACAGTTGTAAATTCCATGGGAGACAGCTTCCATAGTACATTTTTAAGTGGCATCCAAACTTGATCCTTCTCAATTTTTTTAAAAAGATGTCCTTGGATCTGCAGGGTGATAAAACACAATATGTAGATCTTGAAACTTCCTGTCAGATTAAAACTGTGTGCCGGACCGAGACTCGAACTCGGGACCTTTGCCTTTCACGGGCAAGCGCTCTACCAACTGAGTTTCCCCAGCACAATTCATGAAAGGCAAAGGTTCCGAGATTGATTCTTGGTCCGGCACACATTTTAATCTGCCAGGAAGTTTCATATCAGTGAAAATCTCATTCTGGAAACATCTCCCACACTGTGGCAAAACCATGTCTCAGCAATATCTTTTTTTCCAGGAATTCTAGTTCTGCAAGTTTCGCAGGAGAGCTTCTGTGAAGTTTGGAAGGTAGGAGATGAGGTTCTGGCAGAAGTAAAGCTGTGGAGACAGGTTGTGAGTCATGCTTGGGTAGCTCAGTGGTAGAGCAAAAGGCAAAGGTCTCGAGTTCGAGTCTCGGTCCGGCACACAGTTTTAATCTGCCAGGAAGTTTCATATCACACAGACAGCACTACTAACTAGTGCATTCTGAGGGAAACATCAATCATAATTTATAAAATGTAATGCTTTCAAGTGAATTTTTTCCCATTGGTATGCATGAATTTTTTCCCATTGGTATGCAGAGGTTGTAAGGTGCCAGTTTTGACCCCAACATGTCATTGAGTTACCTCATAACAACTATGTGTCTGTGGCAGTGCACTGTTGGTTTTATCATCATGTGTGCTTGGAAAGATGCAGTAAATAATTGGTTGGCCAATGATTAGCTCACTGAGATAGCAAGACATCACATCCAGTAGTTTGGAGCTATGTTCTGTCCCAGGCTTCACCTCACTACATCAAGTTGCTTCTCCAAATTTGTGATCCTGGGAATAAACCACCTTAAGTTTTCTCATGTGCTTTCTACATGATGTGTTATTCTGTCAGGTAGGTTTAATACACACTTCCCACTGACATGATACTATATATGATACGACATACTGCAATAAAGGTCACAGGTTCTGATGCTTACCTGTATGACACACGCGTTCCCAATGGAGCAATTTGACAAAAACAAGAAAGTATGAATCACTTTCTGCATCAGCTGCAACCATAATCTCTTCTGAAGTGGGTGTTATTGTGCCTTATCATTATTTAAAACTCAGAAAACTGAAAAAAAAGGAAGTACTAGGTGCATCCACACAATGCCATAAATAACATAGGCTCATTTGCCTGGACAATCTTCACATTTTCCCTTGATCATACAATTGTAACTGTCAATATTGCATACCATAACTTCCAAAGGTCTTTGTAGTCAACTCTAAGATCGGCCCCATCTATAATCAACTTAACGTTCTGATGATACAAACACACAAACATTATGGGTGCCAGATGCCCCTGCAACAATACACCATCTTGGTCTCAACTCGCAAAACTTTGATCTTCCAATTTTATGTCAGGATTTTCTTTTCTAAATTCAGTGAATAGTTCATTTAAATTACACAATATTAACCTTTTTTGTTTTTGAATCTTAGAACCATTTTCTTTCACAGAAAGACAGTCTTTTTTGCCACACATCAAATGACTGTTAATGTCATCGTCATAATACTTAATAACTTTATTGATTGTGTTTTCAACTACGAAATTAGATACACTTTTCTTTTGTAATGCTGGTAAAATTCCATGTTCTTTCACTAACTGCCTCGTTAACTTAACAAGACGTTCTGACACATTAAATTCATTACTAACTTTTGCTCGACTCCAAGAATTAGGCAGTAAAATGATAATCTTAATTTTATCCTCTTTGTTTGAAGAACTGCATTTAGTTTTTATTTTTCTATCAAGTTGTCATATTCAGTTGGTGAAGTTTTAGAACTTCCATCTACAAGTTGTATTTTGAAATGAAGCTTCCAAATTCTTTTTGACTGTAGCTGCCACATTCTCAATTTTCATATTCAAGGCACTTGGTCTTTTATCTTGACTACCTACGATTTCACAAGCTGTATCTACTTTTTTTAATGGTTGCTGGTAAGTCACAAAATTCTGTATCTGAGGTTTCACTATCCTTTCTCTTGTGAATTACAAATATCTTAGAATAACATGTTGGACACAATGATTTTCCTGGAATGAGATTGACAAAAGGACTTTTTATTTTTAGAATAATGATCAAATGTTATTCTCACAGACTTTTTGTTATAGGTTTCTTATGTTTCTCAAAAGGGCCATGCAAGACTGACCAAAAAGGTGATGAAATTTCACTGAGCAACATTTTTCAACTGCACACTTCAAGAACTTATAGCTAAATAAGTGAGAGTAGACAGTTGGTGTAAGGGAGAAGACAACAATCAGACTTGTATAGGCTTGCAGATACAATTATTAGCCTGCTGAAACAATTACCACAGAATTGTTTCGACAAATAATCATTAGCTAGTGTAATGTGGTGTGTTACATTATGCAACAATTCATATACTTTATTTGATTAGCCTCCCAGATATCGTTTAATAATAAATAAATAAAATAGGAGTGCGGGTAAGCTACTACACACAGCATAGTGATCGCATCATCGTGGCCAAGATAGACACGAAGCCCATGCCTACTACAGTAGTACAAGTTTATATGCCAACTAGCTCTGCATATGATGAAGAAATTGATGAAATGTATGATGAGATAAAAGAAATTGTTCAGGTAGTGAAGGGAGACTAAAATTTAATAGTCATGGGTAACTGGAATTCGAGAGTAGGAAAAGGGAGAGAAGGAAATAGTGGGTGAATATGGATGGGGGGAAAGAAATCAAAGAGGAAGCCGTCTGGTAGAATTTTGCACAGAGCATAACTTAATCATAGCTAACACTTGCTTCAAGAATCATAAAAGAAGGTTGTATACATGGAAGAAGCCTGGAGATACTAGAAGGTATCAGATAGATTATATAATGGTAAGACAGAGATTTAGGAACCAGGCTTTAAATTGTAAGACATTTCCAGGGGCAGATGTGGACTCTGACCACAATCTATTGGTTATGAACTGTAGATAAAAACTGAAGAAACTGCAAAAAGTTGGGAATTTAAAGAGATGGGACCTGGATAAACTGACTAAACCAGAGGTTGTACAGAGTTACGGGGAGAGCATAAGGGAACAATTGACAGGAATAAGGGAAAGAAATACAGTAGAAGAAGAATGGGTAGCTTTGAGGGATGAAGTAGTGAAGGCAGCAGAGGAACAAGTAGGTAAAAAGAGGAGGGCTAGTAGAAATCCTTCGGTAACAAAAGAAATATTGAATTTAACTGATGAAAGGAGAAAACATAAAAATGCAGTAAATGAAGCAGGCAAAAAGGAATACAAACATCTCAAAAATGAGATCGACAGGAAGTGCAAAATGGCTAAGCAGGTATGGCTAGAGGGCAAATGTAAGGATGTAGAGGCTTATCTCACTAGGGGTAAGATAGATACTGCCTACAGGAAAATTAAAGAGACCTTTGGAGAAAAGAGAGCCACTTGTATGAATATCAAGACCTCCGATGGAAGCCCAGTTCTAAGCAAAGAAGGGAAATCAGAAAGGTGGAAGGAGTACATAGAGGGTCTATACAAGGGCGATGTACTTGAGGACAATATTATGGAAATGGGAGAGGATGTAGATGAAGATGAAGTGGGAGATACGATACTGCGTGAAGAGTTTGACAGAGTGCTGAAAGACCTGAGTCGAAACAAGGCCCAGGGAGTAGACAACATTCCATTGGAACTACTGACGGCCTCGGGAGAGCCAGTCCTGACAAAACTCTACCATCTGATGAGCAAGATGAATGAGAAAGGTGAAATACCCTCAGACTTCAAGAAGAATATAATAATTCCAATCCCAAAGAAAGCAGGTGTTGACAGATGTGAAAATTACCGAACTATCAGTTTAATAAGTCACAGCTGCAAAATACTAACGCGAATTCTTTACAGACGAATCAAAAAACTGGTAGAAGCCAACCTCGGGATAACTGTTGGAACACGTGAGGCAATACTGACCCTACGACTTATCTTAGAAAATAAATTAAGGACAGGCAAACCTACATTTCTAGCATTTATAGACTTAGAAAAAGCTTTCGACAATGTTGACTGGAATACTCTTCCAAATTCTAAATGTGGCAGGAGTAAAATACAGCGAGCGAAAGGCTATTTACAATTTGTACAGAAACCAGATGGCAGTTATAAGAGTCGAGGGACATGAAAGGGAAGCAGTGGTTGGGAATGGAGTGGGACAGGGTTGTAGCCTGTCCCCGATGTTATTCAATCTGTATATTGAGCAAGCGGTAAAGGAAACAAAAGAAAAATTCGGAGTAGGTATTAAAATACATGGAGAAGAAATAAAAACTTTGAGGTTCGCCGATGACATTGTAATTCTGTCAGAGACAGCAAAGGACTTGGAAGAGCAGTTGAACGGAATGGACAGTGTCTTGAAAGGGGGATATAAGATGAACATCAACAAAAGCAAAACAAGGATAATGGAATGTAGTTGAATTAAGTCAGGTGATGCTGAGGGAATTAGATTTGGAAATGAGACACTTACAGTAGTAAAGGAGTTTTGATATTTGGGGAGCAAAATAACTGATGATGGTCGAAGTAGAGACGATATAAAATGTAGACTGGCAATGGCAAGGAAAGCGTTTCTGAAGAAGAGAAATTTGTTAACATCGAGTATAGATTTAAGTGTCAGGAAGTCGTTTCTGAAAGTATTTGTATGGAGTGTAGCCATGTATGGAAGTGAAACGTGGACGATATATAGTTTGCCCAGGAAGAGAATGGAAGCTTTCGAAATGTGGTGCTACAGAAGAATGCTGAAGATTAGATGGGTAGATCACATAACTAATGAGGAGGTATTGAATAGAATTGGGGAGAAGAGGAGTTTGTGGCACAACTTGACAAGAAGAAGGGACCGGTTGGTAGGACATGTTCTGAGGCATCAAGGGATCACCAATTTAGCATTGGAGGGCAGCATGGAGGGTAAAAATCGTAGAGGGAAACCAAGAGATGAATACACTAAGCAGATTCAGAAGAATGTAGGTTGCAGTAAGTACTGGGAGATGAAGAAGCTTGCACAGGATAGAGTAGCATGGAGAGCTGCATCAAACCAGTCTCAGGACTGAAGACAACAACAACAACAACAACAACAACAACAACTTTGTAATCTTTCTTCCATAACTTCCAATTCAATCTCAAAGTTGAAATTTACACTGAAGTTTGATACCATAAAGGTCTGTGAAATTTTCAGATTTTTACATGGTCCCGCAACAAAGATATTGAAGGCCACAAAATGGAAAAATAAAAAAGTCCATTTTTTTAAAATAGTGTATTTTTTAAGTGTAAACTGCTCACCACTGATACTCTATAAAAAGTAACTGTACTATACAGTGTAACAGCAGAAAAAATATTAAAGCTGAGAAATTAATCTTTCTTTGGAAAACTACTGTTCAAAAATTAAGTGTTTTATATTTGTGGCTGATAACTTTTAACTATTAAAATATATTAAAGAATACTTTCAGCTAAGTTATAATGATGTTAATTTGTAGCCCAGAGTGTGTTGAACTAAATCTGTTTTATCTGAAAGGCTTAGGACAATCCACTACTGAATAATTGTAAAAAATGTAGATGCTTTCAAATACAAAAAAACGCATGTCGCCTGGAACAAATATGGCCACCATTTCAAAATAATAAACAATAAATTTTTTTTAAAAATATTTCTGTGACTACTAAACATTGGGGAATTCACCCAGCAAATATAAAGTTTTTTCTGAGAAGGTCAAGCAACCAGTGGTGGACCACTAGGTATGGATTGACCCTATCAGCCACAAGCCCTTGGTTTCCCTGTTTAGCTGATCAGCATCCTTATCAGACAACGGTGCTCATCATCTTTAGCGCTGCGCTTTGTTCTTGTCTCGGTACAGTTATGAGACCCATTTTAGTCCCCACTCCCTCTTCAATAAGTGAACATGTATGCTCTGTCTCGACTTCCCACCTCCCCTGACCCCTCATTTAACCCCGAGGAATGGCTATGGTTTCAACTGAATATGGAAGCGGTGAACAGTTTCCCCCATCACCTATTTCCAAAATGCCATCTTGCCTCTGCTGTGGTGGCAGATCTGGTACTCAGGCAGAAAAATAAAAGGGTGGCCCAACTGTCCACAGGGCTGCATAGCGACCCCGCTTCACAATTCTTATGCATTGCATCATCACCTCCCCCTCTTGGATGGCACTATTCTCCTGTCGACAGAAGGATTTACACCATGTAACAAGGTTCAATCTGTATATTGAGCAAGCAGTAAAGGAAACAAAAGAAAAATTCGGAGTAGGTATTAAAACCCATGGAGAAGAAATAAAAACTTTGAGGTTCGCCGATGACATTGTAATTCTGTCAGAGACAGCAAAGGACTTGGAAGAGCAGTTGAACGGAATGGACAGTATCTTGAAAGGAGGATATAAGATGAACATCAACAAAAGCAAAACGAGGATAACGGAATGTAGTCAAATTAAATCGGGTGATGCTGAGGGGATTAGATTAGGAAATGAGACACTTAAAGTAGTAAAGGAGTTTTGCTATTTAGGGAGCAAAATAACTGATGATGGTCGAAGTAGAGAGGATATAAAATGTAGACTGGCAATGGCAAGGAAATCGTTTCTGAAGGAGAGAAATTTGTTAACATCGAGTATAGATTTAAGTGTCAGGAAGTCGTTTCTGAAAGTATTTGTATGGAGTGTAGCCATGTATGGAAGTGAAACATGGACGATAACCAGTTTGGACAAGAAGAGAATAGAAGCTTTCGAAATGCGGTGCTACAGAAGAATGCTGAAGATAAGGTGGGTAGATCACGTAACTAATGAGGAGGTATTGAATAGGATTGGGGAGAAGAGAAGTTTGTGGCACAACTTGACTAGAAGAAGGGATCGGTTGGTAGGACATGTTTTGAGGCATCAAGGGATCACCAATTTAGCATTGGAGGGCAGCGTGGAGGGTAAAAATCGTAGAGGGAGACCAAGAGATCAATACACTAAGCAGATTCAGGAGGATGTAGGTTGCAGTAGGTACTGGGAGATGAAGAAGCTTGCACAGGATAGAGTAGCATGGAGAGCTGCATCAGTCTCAGGACTGAAGACCACAACAACAACAACAACAACAACAACAACAACAACGTTCCAGCTGCTCTGCTGTGGGAGGTCCTCCACTTGTTACAACAGGGTTACTGGGGTATCTCTCACATAAAACTGTTGGCACCCCATGTGTTTTAGCCAGGAACTGATCAGGAGGTGGAATACATTGTCACGGCCTGCCAACAGTATTCAGGTCAGCAGGTGGAGCCATGCACTTTTCGCTGGAGCCTGTCCCTACACAGCCTTGGGAAGAGTCCACATTGATTTCACTGGTCCTTTTCAGACACTTTCTGGTTATTGGCAACTGATTCTTTTTCTCATTTACCTTCTGTTGTTTGTTGTCTCTCTGCAACAGCAGGCACGACTGTCAATGTCCTGTTGAGGATATTCTCCACAGAGGGCTTGCCTTGTACCCTGGTTTTGGACAATTGTCCTCAGTTTCAAAAATGGCTCCGAGGACTATGGGACTTAACTTCCTAGGTCATCAGTCTCCTAGAACTTAGAACTACTTAAACCTACCTAACCTATGGACATCATACACATCCATGCTCGAGGCAGGATTTGAACCAGCGACCATAGCAGTTGCGCAGTTCCGCACTGAAGTGCCTAGAACCTCTCGGCCACACCGCCCGCCGTCCTCAGTTTGTGGCACAATCTTTCAATGACTTTTGTGCACACAATGGTATTCACCGTGCCACAGCACCTCCATCCATCCACAACGGAACAGCAAGACAGAATGGCCTGTCCATACATTTAATAGGCAGATGTGTAAGTATGTAGATTTCCTGGCTGAAGAGGCTCTCACATTTCTTTTAAGCTGTTAGAATGACACCAATGGAGCCAACTGCTCCAATATATTTTCTCTCTTTTCTGGCTGTGTGTATTTCCTCGTGTACATAGTTAGAATATGTTTCTTTGACAGTCTGTAAGACAGGGCATTAATTTCACAATTTCCTACTGTCACTACAGGGATTGCTTGGTAATGGCATATTGTGTGCATATTTTGCCTCTACAGGTGCACCAGGGCATTAATTTCACAATTTCCTACTGTCACTACAGGGATTGCTTGGTAATGGCATATTGTGTGCATATTTTGCCTCTACAGGTGCACCAGGGCATTAATTTCACAATTTCCTACTGTCACTACAGGGATTGCTTGGTAATGGCATATTGTGTGCATATTTTGCCTCTACAGGTGCACTTAGATTTGTGCCTGTGTCAGTTCCTTGTGTTTGTGCTGACACAGACATTCTCTGTGTTGGTTTTTTCATCACGTCTATGAAAGAAGTCAAGAAGATTGTATGGAATACACAGTCACACTTCAATTTACTGTATTTTGATCTTACGAATACACAAGGCACTCCCTACTCCACTCCTTTTCGTCATTACAGTTAACATGAGTATGAGGTCAAGAATGAAGTTCCTGTTTTGTGAGCATTTTGACCACACTGACTGCATGTAACTTGGTCCTTAATTTAAGTATATGGTATGGTCAAAACAATGGCATTTGGGACAAAGGGGTCCTGAATATATGGCTGTATCTTAAGATGAATGAAGGTAGTAGTGATAAATTCTGGGAGGCTTGTGGTGATGAATGGCAATACAAATATCGGTTTTCTCTAAGACACATTTACTTTTCTGGGTATAACAAGGATGCCTCCGATGCTTAAGTTTGTTAGCATCCATACACACTACGTTTCTGTAGTTAACCAAGTCTTTTGTGTGCAACTCTGCCATGCTTGGAAACATTTAAAAAATATTCCAAACGTAAGAATTATGAGATGGTGATATCATGAGAAGACCTCCGTATTCAAGATTTTTGTTTGTAGAATGCCAACATATCTTAAATGGCATATGATGAATTTTATATTTAAATGAGATTGGTGTTCAAACTAAGTTGAAAAAAGCCCAAGAAAATAATGACCAAAATGAGACTCGACCCAGTCACCCAGCGATTACCAGCTTTGAGCACTACTGACTTTTTTTCCATCTTTATGAATTTTACACTTCATAGATATGCTCACACAACATGCACCTTCATTTAAAAAACTGGGCTGGCTGGGAATTGATCCATGACCCTCGCATGTCAAGTGAGCATCCTACTGCATCTCCACATTGTCTCTTGAGAAATTTATCTTACATTAGGGTATTAAAGATGCTCGGGAAAGTTCAATGTCAATTTTCTCAAGAATTTTTGAGAGTTGCACAAATATGCTTTGTCTGATTTATACTTGAGTTCTGAACTTCACATTCCATAAATAAAAAAAATTTACTGCCATGTGGTCTACTTCATAGATTTGTGCCTATGTCAATTGCTTGTGTTTGTGCTGATACAGACACACTCTGTATCGATTTTTCATCACTGTTCTGAAAGAAGTTAAGAAGCTGTTGTGACTCGCCGATCTTTCAAAGTGCCGCCGCACAGTTACGCACGTCCTCTACATGCGGCGCTGTCTGCCAGCCATGCAGCAGCAGCGCCACTTAAGCGGCCGGCCAGCCAGCAGCCGCTAGGTTCGGACTGAGTTATGATTTGACTGTTAAAGTGTACACACGTCTTACTCTGTTTACTTGATCTGTGACTTTCATGTATTGCGTCTTCCTTGAAATATATTTGTTCAACTTGAAGTTATAACAGAAGCTTGTATGGAATACATCATCACACTTATATTTACAATATTCTGATCGTATAAATATACACGCTCTCGCTATTCCACACAAGATATTCACCATTTCAGTTAAAATTTAATTTGAATTTGAGGCTGAGAATGACACATCTGATCTGTGAGCATTTTGACCATATTTACCGCTTGTAACTTTGTCCTTAGTAAAAATGTATGCTGTGACTGCAACACTGCTTTTTGGAACAATGTTAAGTGGTTCACAATGTAGGGGTAAGATTAATGAAGGCAGCAATTATAAATTCTGGGAGCTGTGGTGTTGAATAGCAACATCAATATCACTCTTCTGTAACACACCATTTACTTTTCTCCTCCAATGAACCTCCTTTACAATTCAAGCCTAAAAACAAATTCTTATTACAGATTTATTATCTGTTAACATTTCTCTTTTGTTTGCATGTTCTAACAGGCCTACACAAATCAGCAGTGTTGTTCTGAAGAGGATTAGTACATACATTTCAACGAGTAGCAATCCTCACAATCCAAGTAGTTAAGCCCAGAGGGCTCCTGTCTTCGACACACATAATGCTACACTGTCTTGTTCAATATTACTTCTAAAGCATCAAAGACTTTACCACAGCAGAAGAACAACAGTGATGACTGTTTTACCAATAAAGGGCACAATGATTTGATAATATTCAATTTCAGAAACTACGGAGGCCAGGGAAGACCTGCTATTAAACCATCTAGCCCTTGAAAGCACTTATGGGCACTTTCAGGTACTACCAGAATATGCTCTTCCCTGTCAAAAACAATGTTTGTGCCAATGAATCAACTTGTTCACCTTAAATGGTTTCAAAAACTTTAATTGTCTCTCTTTCTTTCAGTGTAACCACGGGAAACACAACAAACCAAGCTGTGGCCATCAAAACCATAAAACAATCTTCACCTGCTTCACAGTTGGAAGCAGACAGTCTGGATGGTATGCTACTACTCATGTTTTCAAAATGTAAAAACACCCTACACTAGACAAAAGTATAGAAGTAGACCAGTTGGATATAACAAGTTTCTGAATTCTCTTAAAAGGATTTGTTTATATAAGGTCTTACACAGTATGAGCTTTACTGTGAATGTTTTGTTAATATTATCCCTTCCACATTGCTTACATTGACATTGTGTTCTCTAGATGCATAATAATCTCAGAACTCACTTTTATAGTGTGTCGTATTATAAGAGATAACAATCTTACTACTTCCATATCTCTATCACTTAGTTTAGTTTTTCTCTACAAGTCTTTTCATGAACACTTTCTCCACTGTTATACTGTAGCTCCATGTAACATCACTGATTAGTAAATTTGCAACTGGTTGGAAGCATGAACTAACAGTGCACACACTCTATGTTAGTACGTCTACAGACATACCGGTAGCTCAGAAAACTTTCTGTAATTTTATAGTAAACGGGGAAGAAAACTGCTGAGGCATCACCTATGAAAGCCAAAAATAAGTTCTGGAAATGATGTGTCTGTATGATTTTGTCCAGTCCACATATGTCACTGCCGTAACTACAGGTCTGTTTAAGCACACTGTTCAAGATATTTTGTTATTTTCCTTAGTTTACTGAGTTTTTTGAGCATACTAATGAAAAAAGTTTAAAACATAAATTTTGATTTAGTAGCACTTACCAGAAGGAGTACATATTCCAAATATGAAGGAGTGACAGGAACATGAGGAGGCCATGGGAGAATTGTGAAGGAGATGGTGTAGGGTACAGAATAGATGTGCCTCTTTCACTGGAGCTGTAGTTATACAATCAACTGTGGAACTGACAGGAGTAGACCACAGGGATGAAAAGCCTGCAATAATTGTACACTTGTTATGGCCTAAGACAGGAGTATGTTGATTTAAAAGAAATGCTGAGTTACAGTTACGAACTGCTGTACCTGACACAAAAAAACTGTTCTTTCTTACTAATGAAGCGTAAATACGTTACTATACCTGATACAAAAGATCCACTGTTGGCACCTGCGATGTGTGTTAAAAGTTAAATGCAGACTTAAGAATTTCCTACTTAACACGTGATAGCTGATTGACAGGAACATGCAAAAGATGACAAAGCTTGTTTGTGGAAACTGCAACTTTTATTTGAAACAGGACAGAGTTGGAGGAAAGCGCAAGAAAGAATGTCATACAAGGAGAAAAGGAGGAGGAATTAGGGTTTAACATTGTCTGTGATCAGGTTTTTAGAGAGGAAGCGCAAGATCTAATTAAAGAAGACGGGGAAAGGATAACATTCTTGTGAAAGAAATTATCCTGACATTTTCCTTAACAAACTTAGGGAAACACAGAAAATCCAAAACTAAATGGTTGAATGATAATTAGAAACCCATTGCTACAAAATGACCACCCAGTGTTTTAACCACTATGTCAGTCATCTCACTTAGCAAGTCACATTGATGGAGACATGACAGCAGGGGCGGGAGTGATATCAATAAGATAACAGTAAAGATGACTTTTGAAAGAATCAAAGTTACAACTGTCCTGGGGAACAGTTGATAAATGAGAGAGAAGGGATGCAGAGATCAGGAATAATGGCATCCACAAAACAAAACCAAAGGGGGGAAAGGTAACCATTAATACAGACCTGAATGATACATGGCACACAGAAACACATAACAGCACAGAGACGTAATGAGTTTTCAAGATACAACTCTATTTCTAGTGTAAGTACACACTATCACACACATAACTGCACAGACAACTTAAAGTATTCACCTTTGGTTGCAGTGGCACCAACTCAAATCAGTATGAGCATTTCAACAGATGCAGTTGAGGCCAATAACTTCCTTCCAGCTCTTTGGGAGAGGAAGCAAAATAAAATCAGTTGCATACTCTTGCTAAGAATAGCCCACCACAATCACCTAATGAAGGTGGTCTCTAAGCTTGTATACTAATGGTGTGCATATTACTGACAACATGACACTGTAGTGCCCAAATATATTAGGCAGGTGATCATCTTTCACTGTTATGACCAAATTGACAGTGGTACATTAAACTATCATTATCAGCAGCAGCACCAGCACCATTTCATGCCGTCTATAAGTCTTAATGCGACATTTACTATGTCTGACATCAAAGGTGTCAGGTTTCTCTGCCTCTCTTAAGCTGACATATGCTTCTCCTGCTTTATCATGGCAATTGGCAATACTGGGCCATGTGCTCCAAATGGAAATTTAGTTTCTGTTACTGACTCCTGTCATGAAACATTTAGGTACAGAGAACACTATTGTTCTCATTTGAATAACAAGTAGTATATTTCAATACATGAATACTAGCTAGCAAAAGAAGTAAGTTCAAAAGTTTAATTTTATGCTGACAATGAAGCCATTACACATGGGGGACAAACGCGGAATGGACAAGATGGGGAAGGAAATTGCCATGTCTTTTTTGATGGGAAAATCCTAACATTCATCTTCACTGAGAAAAAAACACACTGAAGAACTAAATCTGAATGGCTGGGTAAAATGCCAAGCTGATAAAGAACTCTGCACAGGATAACTGTACTGAAAACTCTCTTCGCAAGCACTGTTTAATATAATAACAATAATAATAATAATAATACAGATACCAAATTATGTAATTCATTTTACTTTCTTGCAACATCTTTTGTGTTCACTGGATTCTCTACAGAATTCTGGTACTTCTATAGAAACTAATTGTGTTGTAACAACGACTCTCTACTATTGTACATATGAGTAATTCTTATCATCTGATTTTAGGATAAACTTTAAATACCGTAAATAAGTTTCAATGTGAATATTAATGTTTATGTCAAATGTCAAGTAATTTTGTAAAAGAATTGAAATGTAACAAATGTTGAAACTATTGTAAGATGTTTAAAATTGTAACTGTGTGTCTGGTCCATACATAGGCAATGTGTTAGGATATGTAGAATGCAAAACCTTGGGTGAATACCCGGTCTGTCAGGGAGCGGTAAAAGGTGGATGGCAGGCGAGCGTGGGAAAATGCACGTGGGCACTGCACGGCTCAACGGGCACAGTAGTAGTTGGAGTTTGGCTCTGGTTTGAGCAACACCTTCTGGAGTGAGGAGGCTCTCCTGGAAGATATAGCTTCACTGAGCCTCGGGTGTGCCGTTCCAACGCCCACACAGCATGGCAAAATTCCGTAGGCACTAAATGGAAAAATATTGAGACGCTAAGAGGAATTAAAGTGCCGATACATCAAGAGCCACAGCTGTGGTTGTATGTGTGCTCTGTGCCTCGCCATCTCGCCGCCCGCCGCATCGATACTAGCAGGTTGAAACTTTTAGTACTGTATTGATATGGATCAGAGAGTGAATTGTGTTTGTTTGGTGCAATAATAAACTAAATTTTACCAGAACTTTTCAATCATTCAATTATCCTCACAACTAACCTAGACAGGGTCCTCTCCAAACATGGTGCAATCAGAGTGTCCCGAAATGAAAATTAAAAATTTGTGTTAATAATAATAATTTGCAGACCTAGCTATGTTAGAATAGTGTTTAAAGAAATGTTTTGTTAATGAACCAGTAAATGAATAGCAAAGGTCTAACGAAGTCGAAAGATGACTTTAGTATTGATATAGTAATGAAGTTCACTATTTCAGGAAAGATTTAAAGGCATTTAAATGAGCAGTAAATAAGATGAAAAGAGTAGTAACTTATATACTGGAAAGCTTGAATGAATAATAAATTCAGTAATCTTTTTTTTAAAGACAGCGATCATAACAGTTGTAGGGTCCCTCCCCACCTCATTCATTTGAATTCTGAAGTGTTCTGAATTGGTTTAACCAGCAAAAGTTAAAGTCAATATAAAAGTCAAAATTTATCAGTGTTTTATCTTTACCAAAATTGACATTTTGTGTGTGGCATGAAAGTACAATTTCTAGGGTAACCTATGCCCGATTTTAATCAGATTAATACACAGTATAAAGTTTTGTAGTAAACATTATAGTGTAGTGTTATGTATTCATGATTTTCCATATCAGTACAAAACGTGAAACTATCAGTTCAATAGATTTTCTGGTTCTAAAATTCTACTATATTATGCGGTGTTACAACTTGTTTTGAATGAATATATACCAACTTGTACAGGGAAGAAACTCGGTTAATGCCTAATTAGGCTGGTGACTATATTATTGTCACATTGGTAGCATCTTCTGGTTCGATTTTGATCTGTCCTGACATGTGATTGCATTTCGAACTTGCTTGACCTATCATGGTTATTACAGAGTGGATGTAAGTCTGATTTGCCACCATTCAGGTACATGCGGTCGATATCTATGCGAAAATCCTTTCACATAAGGTGAATCCCGCTCACTTACCGTAGCACAGGCTTTAACGAGTACTGTGTCAGGGATTACAGTGTGAACTGCAAAGGACAGGAGAGGGGTTTAGTGAGATGCTGAGTGTGGTAGGTACTGTCCGTACATACTGCAAGGATCAATACTGCACACCATGATTTATGTATACCACAGAATTATTGTACTTTTCATTGCAGAACTTAAGACTGTTCAGTTAGAAGGATTGCTCATAAGTAATACACTGCTGCTAGTGACATACAAGCAAAGGGCATTTAACAGTGATGTTTCAACCCGTGTTAATAAGGTTATAAAATGGATGTACTGCAGTTTGTACCCCACTTAGTAATCTCCATTTATTTGCCAATCATTATTATGCCTGCTAATCTATGGTAAAAGCTTGTCATATGAGTTACAGAACTGTCAAAGCCAAATGAATGCAGTACTTTCAATGGATGTAAAATAGCCTAGCTGTAGGTAAAAAATACAGACATTTGAATGAAGACAATTCAAGGATGGCTGTATATTTGGTAGTGGCATCGCGTGATGAATCAAGATTTACCAGCAAATTGAATGTTCAAATAAATTTCGGGCTTGCAGCTGGTCGGCATTCGATCCAACATTATTTCGACTGGGTACCTGTCAGTCATTCTCAGGTAAGCCATCGAAGACTGATGAAGATGTCCTCCATTCAGCAATGTAAAGCGTGCTATAAGTATCTGCCCATCCATCAAAATCAAGATGACCCTTGGACTACATAACCCATTGGCAGTGTCCTCACTGGTGGAACTGCAGAACTCAAACTGTCTTCTGTATTACCACTTGCTATTGCCATCAGTGTAGTTTTTGCTTACAGCAAATCATGGAGATGACTCCGCGCACTGTCCAACTGGTAGCCACTATCATGGTTCATCAGATGTTCCACCAGGAGTATTTTCACAGATTCTTTAATAATGGAAGCCCAAAAAGATGTTGCTGTGGTCAGAACATTGTTTTATTATATTACACTGAATTTCGTACAATGTTCAGCAACAGTGGATGTTCTCCGTCACAAAAGGCAAATGAAGTACGGATTTTCAGTACACTGTTCTATCATGGTGTGTGTGATCTGACCTTCGTAAGCAAGGTATTTTGTAAATTCTGACCTCCAACAACAACTAATTGGCCCTCACTGATCCCAGCATGTGCAGAATACTTATAGAAAGCTACATATTATGGAATGGAGGACATCTTCCATCAGTTTTCAATGGCCAACTTGAGGATAAATGGCAGATTCACAATTGAAATATTGTGGGATGTACCGGCTGCAGGCCTGAAATTTGTTTGTATGTTCAATGTGATACTCTTCTCCAACAAACTGCTATGCATCACATGATGGGCTGCTTTTAACGTCTTCAAAAACCTGGCTTCATGGAAGATTAAAGACAAAATTCAATCATAGGCAAGTATTGTACTGACCACAGAGACAAATCTAGATATTTGTGCTTATACGGGAGTATATGGGTACTCATTCTTCCTGCCCACTATATGTACAAGAACTGGGAAGTGGATGTGATGGTATCCCAAACTAAATAGGTGGTACCTCTGGCATTTACACTTCTCGCAGCCTATCTATTCAGTCTTACTGAAAGTTCTGGGCTTTACGAATTTGTTAATATATCTCATTGCACAGCTGGGGATTGTCTTTTATTGTTGATACACTACACAGGATTCCTTTTTTAAACAATACATTGAAGCACATAGCTACAAAGAGTAACTACCTTCATTTTTCATTTGAAGTACAACCAACTCATGTTGCCAACTTATTAGTGTAACAAAGCACAGATACCAACTGTGGTTTTACATTTAACAGCTGAATGTTGTTTTGTTTACTACAGTCTTTTTAAATATCAACACACTCCCTTAAAATATGTTGTTATCTTACAAAGCATTTATAACCACAGTTACTGAAAATATGTCTATTAAACATACAACAGATTTTAATTTCAATTTAAACATGAACTTTTCTTTCAATCTTTCAAAAGCAATACTTTGGGGAGGTTAACTGTTCTTGAATTCGACAGTATACTATACAGAATCAGCAATGATTCAACTCATCACTGATGATATAAGCTACTTCACATCAACGTGGTTACTTCTTCCTGACACTGAACTGATTTTATCATTGCTATTGCACTAAGGTTACTCACACAAAGTGTCATTCTCATGTTTGTATTCAGCAATTCTTTTGTGAAAGTCTTCACAAACTTCATATATTGAGCTGCATAAATGTGTTCTGCGCCAGTAGTAGACAGAACAACCACATAATGCCTCTTGCAATGCCGAATGGTTGGAAAGTTACTGTATGGAAATATGCATCCTGTAGTACTTCTTCTATCTTTCTTATCGCCTGCGAAATCTGTGTCACGGTAAGCCACATTTCTTGTTTTTCTGATAAGTAGAATATTCCACTTCTTGTCACTGAATTAGATGTCTTAAAGTTATCTTCAGATTTTGGGTGTCAAAGTGATTTGTATCACTGACTGATCTCTAATACTGTCCATCTTAAGGACTGGGGATAGCTGTTGTTAAAGTAATCATTATAAACATATTGGCAAACAACCTCTAATATTAGGAACACAAACAACACCAAAACATTGTGGGATCAACCTCCTATTATCTGACTGTCTAAGTTAATTCTCGAGTGCATTTGAAGTGTATTTTATGTAGGACTAGTGAACCTAGCAATGTTTCGCAATTGTTAAATTTGTATGGGAATTCAATGTATGTCTTAATCTCCATCTTTCCCCTCTCTCTGTCCATCTCTTCCTCCCCCATCTCTATGTTCATTTTCTCCCTCTTTCTTTCTATCTCCTCATCCCCTCCCCCCCCCCAACCTCACCCCTCTCTGAATTTGAGCTTCGTTAACTGGTGTTGCAAAGGGAACCTTCATTGGGAACTGAACTCACTTAAAATGGATGATTACAATGGTTGGTATGTGCAATGAGAGAGACCTCTTCAGCTGCTGGATCTGTTGGATAGTATCTTGCACAGTTTTAATCTGTGAATGGGTAAAATTATAAAGTTTCAGAGATTCAGCGTCCATAGCTATAAATATAAGTTTCCCATTTTCTGTCAAAACGAACTGCAAAGAATAAAACAAAGCAGCACATTGTGTCATGTTGTTTAAAATTATAATGGTAAAGAATACACACAGGACAAACAATTAGTCAAATGGTTTAAATGACTTGATATTATAGATAAACTGACTGCGAGAAAGAAATCTAAATTGCATATCTTCACAGCACGGCACAGAATTTGTGTTTTCACAGTCAATCTTAACAGAAAACCTGTATATTGTTGTATAAAAAAGTATACAGCCTATGTCCATCTGAATGTGTATTAGAGTAACATGCAAAAATCTGAAGTAAATATATCAACAACTTCTTGAGATTTTGCTAACATTATTTGCTATTATTTGTTACGTATACTCATACATTACATATATTTAAAAATATATAAACTCTGATTGTCCAAATTTTATTACTGTATCACGTGAAAATTTGAAGTAACTCACTGAAGAAATTTTCAAGATTTTTGCCTACAACATTTACTCTTTATATATTACATGTGTGTTTATATATGATATATACCTAAAAAATATGTAGCCAATGTCCATCTGAAACTTTATTAGAGTATAATGTTAAAATATGAAGAAATTAAGTAAAGAATTTTTGGAAGTTATACAGTGTTCCACAATTCATGTTGTGCATTTTTAGCCTTGGACTTCGTAAATTAAGTTTTACATAAAAGCCCACATCTGGAGATGTCATCCGACAATGCTAGAGAGTGTCAAAATTATAGGCGACAGTGCCTGTACATGTACATATACACAGGATGATTCCATGATAATGTTACAAACTTTCAAGGATGATGGAGAAGGATAAATGTATCAGTTTGAGGCAAGGGTATATACAGGGTGATTTAGTGATGATGTTACAAACTTTCTAGGGTGATGGAAAAGGATAAACGTATCAATTTGAGGTAAGGAACCTTGTACCAGAAGCGAAAAAGTCAAAAGTTTGAAGTGAAAACTGTTTTGATACCTCTGACATTGTAATACATGTACCGGTACTGTTGCTGCTAAGATTATGGAGTAGGCAACTTTCAAAGATGGTGAGAGGGAAGGGAGGGAGAGGAGAGGAGAGGAGAGGAGAGGAGAGGAGAGGAGAGAGAGAGAGAGAGAGAGAGAGAGAGAGAGAGAGGAAAAAAATTACAGTAAACATGGGCTCTAAAACGCATACCTGCGAAGCTATGACCACATGTTCATGTTCGCTACTGTGAAACACATCTCCTCTAATGAACAAATGCTCATAGCTGTTGAGGTATGCATTTTAGAACTCATGTTAACTGGACATTTATTCTTGTTTTGGTCCATACTACTAACTCTCAAAGTTGCTTACCCAACCATTTTAGCAACAATAGTACCAGTACTTGTATTCCACTGTCAGAGGTATCAGAATGGTTTTCGCTTAGAACTGTCGACTCAATCGTTTCCGGTACAGGGGCCCTTATCTCAAATAGATACATTTATCCTTTTCCATCATCCTAGAAAGCATCTTCAAGAAATCACACTGAATATACATTCATTTAAAGGTACAGCACCTATAATTTTGGCACTCCGTAACATTGTTGGATGACTTTTCTGGACATGGGTTCCTTTGTAAAACTTGATCTAGTAAGTTCTCTCTACAACCTCTACAAATAGAAGGCAATCTCATGGAAGATCCGTGAACGTATTTTTCTTTTTCTGATATGCTTCATGTGCTTCCAAAAACCCTCACTGGATCTACAGAATGAAGTAGAATATATGCAATTTAAAAAGGGAATGAAAAGTATAATCAACGTAAAATACATTAGGCCCTAAAGTACAATTGGTGAAGTGGAATGTATGACACTGGACCATCAATGATCGATGTAAATGAAATGAAACACACAAATGCTGATGTTTAAAGAAAGATAGTGAATTAACACTGGCGAATTATTTTACGCGGGTAAATCTTGAATGAATATCAAAATACGCAAACAAATAGTTCTAATTAAATACACGCGCCGGTAGTAATTTTGTATAAGCAATACGCTCGTGAAGACGTGATGCTGCTCTTAAGACACAGAGGCTCATTATGGCAAGATAAAATAAGTAATTTAAATGTACATAAATGCCATAAGACTACTTCAAATTTCAAAGTCGCAACATATTGATGGTCATTAATAAAATTACTTCGAAAATTATCGCAAAGTATACAACATAAAGTAACTGAGTGTTATTGTGTAGAACCGCACTGAATAAACAAGCCATGTAGTTACTGTAGCTACAATCAACCTACAACTGGTTCGCTAATGCTCCTGCGCCTTAATGAACTAGCTGTGCCAGGTGGTCCAAAGTTACAAATTACTTTCTTTCAAATATTCTAAGTTCTACCTGAAAGCCTGTCAACACGAACAAGTCATTGCAAATGCCCTTCCGTCTGGTTATTTGAACAACTTACTTTCATACTGCTGCTTTCTGTAGGGTTGAATTACACGCGAAGGTAGTAATTTTGTATAAGCAACACGCTCGTGAAGACGTGATGCTGCTCTTAAGACACAGAGGCTCATTACGGCAAGATAAAATAAGTAATTTAAATGTACATAAATGCCATAAGACTACTTCAAATTTCAAAGTCGCAACCAAACAATAACAATACCACAGACTGTCTTATAAAAACATTAACTGCGATAGGGCATTGTTGGGATAATATCTTTGGTCTCCATAAATACAGGCGTCTAGTCCTTGCAAACGCTCAAATACCTCTCAAAACGTTGCATGTCTCCACAGTAAGACTAACCACGATCCCTTGTGAGTAGGACTGCAACAAGGAGGCAAGAGGTTCGTTTGAGAAGCTGGCAGCAGACTCACGCCCATACACAGAGCTGAAGTCGCGCATGAACAACGCCTTCGGACGCCTCTGGCTACTTGGGGTGTGCCTGTTAGCGTTGTCAACTGCAAGCAGTAAGATGCTGCCCGAAAAAATTTTTCTAGCGCGCCCAAGCTGCCAGGTTCGCGCATGAGAGAAACAGTCAGAGTAGAAAGCGGGGATAGTCTCCACTCGACACGTGTTTAAGTTCCGCAAAATTACTGTTTTCACTTCATTTACACCTCTCGAGTCAATTGAAAGCAACAAGGATTTCTGAGGCTGGGAGCTATCAAGTGAAACAAAATACATTTACAGACTCACGGAAGACTAAAATATTTATTATTTCAGTTTTCTGATTTCATCTCCACGTAATTGACAATCAAGCCTTTTACATTAACCATCTTGAACAAAAATGAAGTTAATTTTTGTTACTTTGGCAAAGAAATCTGGCTTTTATGAATCTTTTCCTCGTTTCTTTGAAACGAAGTGTTTCATTCCGCTAGTTTGGCTAGTTTCAACTGTTCTATCAATTTCACTTGTACATTTTTATTTTCTGGCACATATAGCATTGAAGCATAATAAAGAACCAAATATGAGATAATGCAGTACTGGCGTCCCGAAAACAATACGAAAAGCTTGACACAATGTATATCAACGGAAATCTGTATACACGAATGTGCTCTTTAAGCTGTATTATCCATTTTAGTAAGATTTACGAAATTACTATACTCTTAGAGTATTCTGTAATATCCTGTTTCTTTTATGACATACTGTAAGATTGCTAAATGCTACATACATACGCACATAATTAAATGTTCAGTTCAAGATGACTAAGCAGGCAAATTTGGTGAGTAGAACTGAATACAATACTTGGTTTGAAATATAGTGACAGCTTTGCAGAATTTTACAAATCTGCATTCCCTAAAACACACTGTTTTTCGATAACAAATCATGTTTCAACATTACCTCTAGGCTTGGCATTATTTCTTAATTTGTGTTGTGTGCGTCTTAAATTAACAGGACGCCATTCTGTAGTCAATTATCATGGAGGAAAAAAAAAGAGTTGTCATTACATCACAAACTTGAAGCCGAAATCCACCATCTTAAGAAGCCTAAACATTAGGTTCACCACATTCATACCTCCATGGTTCACCATGGTGATACTGCCCCTCGACGTCACTCTGACATGGTCATGTCCATCTTTGACGTGTTGGTTACTTTGATTATGTGGAGAATTAGTTGTTTCATCAAAAATGTCAGTTTGCTCTACAGATGTACTAATCGATCCGATCTTAATCGCAACTTTAAGATTGGTTGGTTGGTTGTGTCGGGGAAGGAGACCAGACAGCGAGGTCTTCGGTCTTATCGGGTTAGGGAAGGACGGGGAAGGAAGTCGGCCGTGCCCTTTGAAAGGAACCATCCCGGCATTTGCCTGGAGCGATTTAGGGAAATCACGGAAAACCTAAATCAGGATGGCCGGACGCGGGATTGAACCGTCGTCCTCCCGAATGCGAGTCCAGTGTCTAACCACTGCGCCACCACAACTTTAAGAGAATCACATGTTATTTATAAGTGAAGCTGTTCAAGAAATATTTTCTTCTGTATGTATGAATTATAGTTGCGCAGTTTACTTATATTGTAGTAGTTTTGCTTCCATCATTTCACTTTAGCTTTGCCTTACTTAATTCAGGGTCCATTCTTTCTCTGCTTGCTTGTGTTTTTCATTGCCTTTCAAATCGCAAACGCTCCGACATCTGAGTCACACTCTCTCAATGCTCTCATCCCCACACAACACAAGGCTACGTAACCATGTTGATTGCTGGGGCAGCATCTAACGCCCTAAATTCCTCCCGCCGATTACTATTCATTATCCACATGTCCACCCCTTTTAAAAAAGATTCTGACTAGAACTGCAGGAGATAACGGTCATGTGTGTGTGAGTTTTGTTTGCAGGAATGTACGAACATGTATGTGTGCTTCATGTCTTTTTTGAAGAAGGTTTTGGCTGAAAATTTTTGTGAACACTCTTTTCACCTTGCCTGCCTGCTGGTTGGCATGTGAGTAGCGATCTATTCGTTTCACACTACACTTATTCCCTCATGATCTTTGTTGTAAATAATTCACTGCAGTTCAACATGAACAATTATGTATAACTACTATATTAGAAGAAAAAAATAACATTCACTAGGCCACATTAAGATTGTAGCACAAACAGGGATTCACAATGTTTCATCCAAAAGTTTGATCACTGTATGTATGAATTATGGTTGCGCAGTTTACTTATATTATAGTGGTTTTGCTTCCATCATTTCACTTTAGCTTTGCCTTACTTAACTCAGGGTCCATTCTTTCTCTACTTGCTTGTGTTTTTCATTGCCTTTCAAATCGAAAACGCTCCGACAGCCGAGTGCCTGGCAGACAGCAAAATAAAATTTGAAACTAAAGAGAAAACTAACTAAACAAACCGTTTTTTGCCTTGTTACACAAATTTTATTACGTATACTGTTAGAGTTGACACAGGTGAATAAGTAATAGTGAGCAAAACACATTTAGTGCCAGTAATTATATTTGCACTTCCAGGTAAAATATATCGAACACAACAACCAAGGAACATTTAATTACATACGTAAAACTCAGACTGTACAATAGCACCAGAGAGGTCTACTGTATTCTACATGATGCACTTTTCCGCCATTTCACACGAAATATATTGTTCACACAATTCCAACAACGCCCCCCCCCCTTTGAGTATATATTTTGTGGCATGCCTTCACAAGATAAACCAAATAATCCCACAATCTTGTCAAACGTCTCTTTGTCCAAGGGTTTTGTCAGAAGATCAGCCAACATGTCTTCTGTGCACAGGTATTCCACGGCGATGTTTTGTCGCTCGATGTGGTCCCGAATCAAATGATGCCTTATATGAATATGTTTTGTTCTAGCACTAGTGACATCATTTTTAGCTAGATTAATGGCTCCTTTATTGTCACAGAAGATGGTTATGGTTTCCACTATTAAATTGGGTTCTGTTTCACATATTAATGTTGTTAGCCACGACCTAGCAAAATTTTTGGCATCTTTGCTCAAACCAGTGATAGGCAACTGCACACATCACGTAAAGAATTCCAGTGATTTTATTAGCCGACTTCAGTCACTACAGCTGCAAAGTAACGACTTATTGGTCAGTCTTGATGGGGTTTCTCTTTTCACAAAAGTGCCTCTTGTGGACTCACTACACCTCATTGGAAATATGTTTGGTGCAGACATCACAGCGTTGTTTGAGCACACTCTCTCCTCTACAAATTTTATATTTAACAACGAATTTTACGAACAATCTGACGGTGTCGCCATGGGGAGTCCTTCACAGAAGCTCTCCTGCGAACCTTGCAGAACTAGCACTCCAGAAAGAAAGGATATAGCGGAGACATGGCTTAGCCGCAGCCTGGGGGATGTTTCCAGAATGAGATTGTCACTCTGCAGCGGAGAGCTTCTGTAAAGTTTGGAAGATAGGAGACGAGATACTGGCAGAAGTAAAGCTGTGAGGACGGGGCGTGAGTCGTGATTGGGTAGCTCAGTTGATAGAGCACTTGCCCGCGAAAGGCAAAGGTCCCAAGTTCGAGTCTCGGTCCGGCACACAGTTTTAATCTGCCAGGAAGTTTCATATCAGCGCACACTCCGCTGCAGAGTGAAAATCTCATTCTGGAAACATCCCCCAGGCTGTGGCTAAGCCATGTCTCCGCTATATCCTTTCTTTCAGGAGTGCTAGTTCTGCAAGGTTCGCAGGAGAGCTTCTGTAAAGTTTGGAAGGTAGGAGACGAGATACTGGCAGAAGTAAAGCTGTGAGGACGGGGCGTGAGTCGTGCTTGGGTAGCTCAGTTGGTAGAGCACTTGCCCACGAAAGGCAAAGGTCCCGAGTTCGAGTCTCGGTTCGGCACACAGTTTTAATGTGCTAGGAAGTTTCATATCAGTGCACACTCTGCTGCAGAGTGAAAATCTCATTCTCTACAACAAATTGAATGAGAAAATATTTTCGTTTGTCTGCACCTTACCGTGCATTCATAATTAATGTCTTTGCCAACTTTGGTTACTCCGTGTTTCAATTTTTTGTTTTTATTAACTCTTAATATTATGGCTTATACAGTTGCCCCCACACCATATGTTGACATGTTATGGAGCCACAAAGCGTTTTTTTTTTACTTACATTTTCCAATAGGGGTCGATGTCCTTTATTGTCGGCTTCTTTTTTATATAGGAATGGATATGTCAGCTTATCCTATGTATGTCAATGTTCTATAAGAAATTAAAATATTACATACATAATATGTAAGTCCATTACATATTTAAATTTAGCGTGCTAACAAAAACGTCCAGTTTACTCCGATCTGGCGTACTGGGAGTTTTGACAGCAAGAACTAGTTGCCAATGGTCAACATGCTATATGCTACCATTGCAAGTGCATGCACTCGTTTTCTTGGTCTTGATGTCACATAGAGTGTCACACGTTCACCTAAGTGCCACGCATCGAAGAACTGCTGTGGCAATTGTCTCCATTCTTCTGGGTGCAGTGAGTGTGTGCTAATTGTTCAATATATGATGCTGTGGCTGAAGATCTCCATTTTTAAGGCCTGTGTGTCATTACTACCCATCGTACTCGCATTTACAGAGGAGAGAACCCTGACCAACTGCAGCCGTCGATGCTGTGAGTACCTGCTCGAACAACTATAGTTCACTTGTCCATGTATCAAGCTTTGTGAGCCACGATATTCATAAGCTATTTCATTGCACACTCATGTTCATGTCACCACACTTGACTGTGCACCTGTTGAAAGACACATGTATCCGTCCAAAACATTGTATAAATTGCTTGTCTTTGAAGTTCATTTCTTCATATAGATTTTTGTTTCCAATGAAAATGCACACATGTATTGAGTCACACAATATACATAACATGGTAGCTTATACTTATGGCTGACATTCTATTCATTGGTTATATTATGTGCATAAATTTCTTAAGTTTCGAAACGTCATAAAAATGTTCATTAACTGGGTTCTGTTACTTCAGTTTGTTTGTTAGCTTCAACTTATCTTCATTCACATCACATATAAAAATTAATTACGTATCACATTTTTATGACACAATATAAGCATATGATACATTTTTGGTTCATTTTATAGATAGTCTTTTACCACCTATGGGAGCTCATTTCTTTCTTAGGTAGAGGAGGGAGAAAAAATTCGAAATAGGACTACAACATCGCACATTGCTGGCCTATCTACGCGTGGCGCTGCCTCCTTTGTTTGAAAGGGAAGAAAGGAAATACTCATCCACTGGTTCAAGGATTCATGAGGGTATGTTACTCTTACAAACATGGACCTCTGCCAAGGAACTTTTGCTTCATTGAAATAATGTGTACCGACTAATCATTGACGAAGTGTCATGTTGTTTCTTCATGTGCTAGTGCTGTTTTCTTCATTTCACATGTAGCTTGGTGTGAAATCTGATATTTTAACCACCATACACTTATCTTCCTCAAATACCTGGAAATGTCATTATTCAAGCTTTCATGTGACACCATAAAAAATTAACTGGTTTTTGTAAAATCTAATGCTTAAATGTGTATGTGTACTCTGCAGCGAATAGGTACTGATAATTGCCAAGGAGACACACTGCGATTTTTCATTTGCCTTATGACCTTTATTGTAAATATCCTTATAACATAATTGTTTACTCGAAGTGCAGCCTGTTTCTTCATTTGGTACCTCCTACTCTCAACGTAATTCTCTTCTTCTGCGCCATGACGATGCACTGGTCGCTGAAAAAATATAACTTAAAACGATTTCCATTTCATAGCTCGGTGGCCACTTATATATTTGGTCATTGCATACGTCCACAGATATTTCCATATTTTGATTAAATTCATGGGCATTTGTTTATTCTGTTACCATTTATGATCACTTGCCCTGCAAAGAAACCATCTGACATTTCTTAAGGTATTTTGTTGTTAGTCCTTAGCTTACACGTCTCGTACAGTTTTTCATAATGCTTCCTTATGGTTGTAAATATGTTGCATATAGCTTAGTATTTAATTAAATTTCTGTGTATGTATATCAATAGGTTCCCTAGTTCTTAGACAGTAGATGTATTTGCACAGTATTTCTGTTTACTTTGTATACAGGTTAAGTACACATTGCATTCCTATTTTGGCTACGCCTTCTGCCAGTCTGTCGTGCATGCACAGAGGTCAAAGTCTCCTCTCCTGCTACAGGCGTCAGCACGTATTGCTGAACGGGCCACGATTGTGCCATTAGTTAATTGCGTTTATACTTTCGCTTCACATGAAGTGGTGTGTTACTTCTCATCGCTGTTAATTTTATGCCTACGTGTACAAATCAAAAGGATTACTTATGCCTATACACATTACTTTATCTTAAAATACATTCCAGAACAAAAATTACACTTAGAATTATGTACACTATGTACAATTATCTTGTGATAAAAAAATTGTTACCATGCTTCATCATTCTATAAAGGCTTTTATATCTTTGTGAGGGTATACACCCTTGTCTCTTTCTGTTTTCTCATAGGCTAATCTGTATGTCCCAGGATATGCTATTTTGGAAATTTCATGTGGTCCTGAATAGAGTAATTGCCACTTCTTATTTAGTTTGTCAAATTTTGTCGATTTAGGGTGCATCAGTAAGAGGACTGGTTGCCCTTCAAAAAACTGTGTAACACGTTTCAGTTTCTTGTTATAAATTTTCTTTCTATACTCGGCCCTGTTTTCTAGTGTAATCATGACTTGCCTGATTTTGTCTTCTAATGTCATTTCTGCAGTGGATACCTTTGGTATGGGCGACTCCCACTCATTCGTTTGCTTCGTCTGGAATATCAATTCATTAGGTGTGAAACCCATTGAAGAATGTGGAAGGTTACTGACAATTTGCATGAAAGGAGTTACATATTCTACCCATCGGGTGTGTTTGTAAGTGGTGTATGTCCTAATAAACTGGTTAAATTGTTAAAAGACTCGTTCAGCTGGGCTTGCTTCTGGGTGAAAAAGGCTTACTAATATGTGCTTTATGTGTAGTGCGGTGATAAATTGTATCCACTTTCGCCCAACGAAATATGAAACATTATCAGTTAGTAGTACCTCTATTTTTCTACTCTTCTCAAATAGTCTCCCTCAGTTCTCTTTCTGATATTTGTGACTGTTGAGTTTTTAATGGCAGACATTTTGATATGTTTCGAGAAAATTTCGTATAGTGCTACTACGTATTTTATTCCTCCTTTACTTCTTGAATATGGACCAGCTATGTCCAGGGATGTGGAAGGTTACTGACCATTTTCATGGAAGGAGTTATATATCCTATCCATCGGGTGTGTTTGTAAGCGGTGTATGTCCTAATAAACTGGTTAAATTGTTAAAAGACTCGTTCAGCTGGGCTTGCTTCTGGGTGAAAAAGGCTTACTAATATGTGCTTTATGTGTAGTGCGGTGATAAATTGTATCCACTTTCGCCCAACGAAATATGAAACATTATCAGTTAGTAGTACCTCTATTTTTCTACTCTTCTCAAATAGTCTCCCTCAGTTCTCTTTCTGATATTTGTGACTGTTGAGTTTTTAATGGCAGACATTTTGATATGTTTCGAGAAAATTTCGTATAGTGCTACTACGTATTTTATTCCTCCTTTACTTCTTGAATATGGACCAGCTATGTCCAGGGATGTGGAAGGTTACTGACCATTTTCATGGAAGGAGTTACATATCCTATCCATCGGATGTGTTTGTAAGCGGTGTATGTCCTAATAAACTGGTTAAATTGTTAAAAGACTCGTTCAGATGGGCTAGCTTCTGGGTGAAAAAGGCTTACTAATATGTGGTTTATGCCTAGTGCAGTCATAAATTGTATCCACTTCCGCCCAACGAAATATGAAACATTATCAGTTAGTAGTACCTTTATTTTCCTACTCATCTCAAATAGTCTCCCTCAGTTCTCTTTCTGATATTTGTGACTGTTGAGTTTTTAATGGCAGACATATTTATATGTTTCGAGAAAATTTCGTATAGTGCTACTACGTATTTTATTCCTCCTTTACATCTTGAATATGGACCAGCTATGTCCAGGGATAGAATATCTAGATTGGGTGTAGCTCAGTATATTTGACACATTGGACTGTTTTGATTTTTGACATATTGCACACTTTCTTAATACCTGTAGGACTCGCCTTCACAAATTTGGAAAATAACGAAGTGTTGCAATTTTTGCAGTACATTTGCTCACTCCATAATGTCCCTGTACTTCGTGTGTGTCTCTTATAAATTCGTCGATATGATCTTCCGGGATACAAATACACCACAGATCAAATTTTTCATTTTTCCTGTGAAACAAAATGCCCGTGTACTCCTGATACCATTTACTTACCTTCCCATTTTCATCTTGCGTAAGGTTTTGCGTCACCTTGCTCCATCTGCGATCTTGCTGTTGTGTAATTTTCAGAACTTATTATAAACAGACTGTTGTGTTGTACCTTGCATTAATAATGTTTTGATTTCTGCATCTTGCTCTGTTAATTCACCAAATTCCTCTGAACCTTACCATAGCCTAGACAAGGCATCAACATCTACATCTACATGGATACTCTGCGAATCACATTTAAGTACCTGGCAGAGGGTTCATTGCACCACCTTCACAATTCTCTATTATTCCAATCTCGTAAAGCGTGCGGAAAGAACGAACGTTTATATCTTTCCGTACGAGCTCTGATTTCCCTTCTTTTATCGTGGTGCTCGTTTCTCCCTATGTAGGACGGTGTATTGTCGCTTTCAGAGGAGAAAGTTGCTGATTGGAATTTCGTTACAAGATTCCGTCGCAACGAAAAACGCCTTTCTTTTAATGATGTCCAGCCAAAATCCTGTATCATTTCTGTGACACTCTCTCCCATATTTCGTGATAACACAAAACGTGCTGCCCTTCTTTGAACATTTCCGATGTACTCTGTCAGCCTATCTGGTAAGTATCCCACACTGCGCAGCAATATTCTAAAAGAGGACGGACAATCGTAGTGTAAGCAGTCTCCTTAGTAGAACTGTTACATTTTGTAAGTGTCCTGCCAATGAAACGCAGTCTTTGGCTACCCTTCCCCACAACATTTTCTATGTGTTCCTTCCAATTTAAGTTGTTCGTAATTGTAATATCTAAGAATTTAGCTGAATTTACAGCTTTTAGATTAGACTGATTTATCGTTTAACGAATTCCTTTTAGCACTCATGTGGATGACCTCACACTTTTCGTTATTTAGGATCAACTGCCAATTTTCGAACCATTCACATATCTTTTCCAAATCGTTTTGCAATTTGTTTTGATCTTCTGATGACTTTATTAGTCGATAAACGACAGCGTCATCTGCAAACAACCTAAGATGCCTGCTCAGATTGTCTCCCAAATCGTTTATATAGATAAGGAGCAGTGAAGGGCCTATAACAGTACCTTGGGGAACGCCAGAAATCACTTCTGTTTTACTCGATGACTTTCCGTCAATTACTACGAACTGTGACCTCTCTGACAGGAAATCACAAATCCAGTCACATAACTTAGACAATAAGCATGCAATTCCACTACAAGCCGTTTGTGTGGTACAGTGTCAAAAGCCTTCCAGAAATAAGGAATCCATCTGAAATCCCTTGTCCATAGCATTCAACACTTCATTCTACAATAACGTTTTGACTTCCTTTAATATAAATGATTTCGAAATTGAATTCCAGTAAATATAGACACCACCTAGCTAGTCTATGGTGCAATAGTTTACATGTTAAAAGAAATGACAGTGACTGATGGTCACAGTAAACTTTGGTATTCTTGCACCACGTAAAATATTCAAACTTTTTAAATGTCCGTATTATCACTTAACTTTCCAACTCTGACACAGAGTAAGACTTTTCTGCTTCTGATATCGTGCGGCTTGCAAAACAGTTGACCTTGGGCACTTCCTTACCCTCTTCCTCTCGCATCTGGACTAAGCATGCCCCCAACCCTTGAGATGAGGTATGTGTGCATAGAAAAAAATCCATGGACATGTCAGTATGGCTAAGAATGTTTGCATTTACCAGTGCCTGCTTAATGCTATTCACGTCCTCTTGCCGCTTATCATCCCTTAACCAAAGCCTATTTTTTTGTATTAAATTGTTCATCAGTTGTTGTGGCACGAATTTACGAAAAAATGAAGCCAGTTCTAAAAAGGCTTTTAGTTGTTTTTTATTCCTTGGAGCTGGACAGTTGCGTATGGCATCAATTTTTTGGATCAATTAATATACCTTGTACTGACACGATATGTCCTAAAAATTTGACTTGCTCCTTACCAAAACAAAACTTTTTTTTTAAATTGGCTGTTACTCCATAATCTGCAAATCGATGAGGCACCTGTTCAGTGAGCCTGATATGTTCTAACCAAGTAGACCTGCCTATTAGCAGGTCGTCTACATAGACAGTGACTTTGCTAAGCAATTCTGGTCCTTAGACCTTGTCCAGTGCAGGTATAAACACTCCTGCACTTATGTTCAGTCCAAAAGGTAGAACGCAGAATCCGAAATTCTGCCCTCGCAAACAAATGCAGTATATTTTGGACATTCTTCATGGAGCTTTATTTGGCAATAGGACATTTTGAGATCGAGTAGACTGAGATATTCTGTATTATAAAACTTTAGAAGCTGTTCGTCCAAGTTGTCTGGCTGATGTGTACTGGTACTATAATCTTATTGATACATCTAGCATCAATAACTAATCTTACATAATCATCTAATTTGCTTACTGGTAATATTGGACTACAATAGGGTGAAAATGAAGGTTGTATAATTCCCCATTTAATTAAACAATTGATCTCATCCCTTTTTGCCTCTCGTTTTGCCCATGGAATAGGATATGACATTACACAAAGTGTCTCAGGTGGATAGACTTCAAATTTGTATTCATAGTCTTTGATTACTCCTGGCTCTTTACTGAAAACTCTGGCCTACTTAAATAACAAGTTAGAAAGTTCTTGTTATTGCATCTCATTTAGTACCTGTGATTCACTTGTTTCTGCTTCACCATTTCGTAACTAATCTCAGTGTTTACTTCTTGTGCAGTATCAAATTTGTCTGTGAAATACACAGCTGGAAAGGAATATTGTACTATGACATTTGACTCTGGTCTGTTTTTCTTACTTTTGAGGTGGATGCTCGGGCCAGTTACACCAAACAACACCTTATAATCAGGAGTTCATTTATTCACCTCTTTACACAAGTAAGGCTTACAAATAAATGAATGGCGGAACTGCACAAAGATAATGTTTAGCTTAGTTCAAAGATGATACTGATACATCGACACCACATAGCCCCCCCCCCACGCAGAACGGAGTATTTCTGAGAGGCCGGGGGGGGGGGGGGGAGGGCGACGACGACGATGTCTCTAGTGAGCGTGGCGAACACACGAAGCATATCCAGGTCGACGTCGGGCGAGAGGGGAACATATTTCACCAGGTGGCAGGGAATGGCGGACGTTGTGTCATGAGCACTGGATGAAGGGAAACACATGACGAAATGTGTGTCATCGCATAGTATTACAGAGATGTCGTGGATTATGTCTGGGGGGACAGGCACAAACACCTCAAGCGAGGGCACGTTCAAGATGGCGGGGGGGGGGGGGCGTGAGAAACATGGACAGGGCGAGGCAGGCGACGGGGGAGAGGTTGAAGGGATCAGGAAAGGGAGAACAATGTTCTGGCCGTAAACGAACTCGGCTATTGTGCCTTTGAGGTGTTCTTTACAGATCGCACAAATGCCAAGTAGCACGAGGGGAAGGGCCTCCGTCCATAGAGAGTCGTGGCATCGAAGAGACGCCTTGAAAGTGCGGTGCCAGCGCTCAACTAGCCCGTTACTTTGTGGGTGATACGCTGTCTCAAATTGTCTGCCCTGGTTAGTCGTGATGATAGCTGGACATCCGAAACGCGATACCCATGACTCGACGAAAGCTCGAGCAACAGTTTCTGCCGTGATATTGGGGAGGGGGACAGCCTCAACCCAGCGAGTTGTTCGGTCGATAGATGAGAGAACATAACGAAAACCGTTAGAGGGGGGGGGAGGGTCGACAATGTCAATATGAATAAGCTGGAAGCGCCCAGGAGGGACCAAAAAGGCGCAGAGGGGGGGTGAAGTGTGCTTGTGTACTTTGCAGCATTGGCACATGACGCAGGAACGAGCCCTCTGCTGGCAGTCCTTGTTGACATTTCTCCACACAAAGCACTCCGCTATGAGGCGGGCAGACGCACGAACACCGGGGTGGGCTAAATTATGCAGTGCGTTGAAGACAGCTCAACAGAGCGTGGTTGGGATGAGGGGGCGTAACGTACCTGTACTATCGTCGCACCATATCTCACCAGAAACGCCAGGGAAGGTGGTGCGGACAAGGTGTAGTGAATAGGCAGAGTCTGAAATCAGGTTTTGCGTGTCCTCGTCGGCGGGTTGGAGGTTAGGCAGTTCAGAGAGGTCTAACAGCGAATGAACGGCGTCGACCTGTGAAAGGAAATCAGCAACTATATTGTCAGCACCCTTTATGTGTCTGACATGAGTGGTGAACTGAGATATGAAGTCCATGTATCTGAAGCAGCGAGGAGACGGGTCACCTGGCGGGTTTTTAATGGCCGCAGCCAGGGGTTTGTGGTCTCTTAAAACATAGAAAGGGCGTCCCTCAACATCAGTCTTAAAATGCTTGATCGCTTCATAGGCCTCGAGCAACTCCCTGTCAAACGCAGAATATTTCCGTTGTGTATTGTTGAGCTTGCACGAGAAGAATTGCAGAGGCGAAGTTTGGCCATTGACTGTCTGGCTAAGGACAGCGCCGAAGGCAGTATCGCTTGCGTCTGTGGTGATGAAAAGTTGCATATTGGAATGAGGATGCGCGATGGTGCAGGCCTCTGCAAGAAGATTTTTGAGGGCAATGAAACAGGCAGTCATAGCAGGGGTCCATGGGACGGGACGAGATCCAGACGTTTTGGTGCCTGCCAAGGCATCCGTCAGTGGAGCCTGAATCTCCACAGCCCGAGGTAGACGTCGGCGATAATAATTAACTGTCCCCAGAAAGCACTGGAGCTCTTTGAATGAAGAAGGTCTGGGGAGGTTTAGTATTGTTTGCACTTTCTCAGGGGGCGCTGAAATGCCGTCGGCAGAGACCCAGAAACCAAGAAAAGTGACAGCGGGTTGATGTAGCTGCAATTTGTCCTGGTTGGTCTCGATGCCTGCTGCCGTGAGAGTGTTCATAACAGTTTGCACATGTCGAATGTTGTCCTTGACGGAGGAGCTGAACACAAGAATGTCATTAAGATATGCAAACTAGAATTTTAGTTTGAATAGCACTTCGTTAATGAAGCGTTGCCATGTCTGGGTTGCATTTTTCAGACCGAAGGGCATGAATCTAAACTGAAATAACCCGATTGGGGTGGTGATTGCTGTCTTCTCAATGTCTTCAGGAGCCATGAGGATCTGGTGGTAGGTAAGTTTGCAATCAATGACAGAGAATGTGGTCGCACCTGCAAGGGAACTGGTAAAGTCGGCAATTTTGGGAATGGGGTAGGTGACCATAACTGTTCGTGTGTTTAGTCGACGGTAGTCTCTGCACATGCGCCAGAACCTGTCTTTCTTGGGTTTCATATGATGGGGCATAGACCAGCTGCTGGCAGAGGGTTTGATGACGCCAGAGCTTAGAACTTCAGAAATCTGCTTTTTAAGGTCAGAGAAGCGCTTGGGACAAAGTCGACGTGGTTTACTGGAGATAGGGGGGCCTGGTGTGAGGCGAAGCTTGTGAACCATGCCATTGGTGACGACGGAAATGTTGCCGGCGGCACGGGAGGCGGTTTGTTTACAATGTGTGGCGGGCAGGGCAGGCGAGGCGAGGCCACGGTGTTCGGAGCCATTCGGGGGCAGGCGAGGCAAGGCCGTGGTGTTCGGAGCCACTCGGCGGAGTGTCCCAGGAGTCAACGTGACAAGATGGCCGCCGGCCCAAAGCAGTGGCACCGTGGTCGGGAGAGCTTGGTAGAGCTTGTGAAGCGTTAGTGAGTCCATTGTCCGAGGGTGCGGCCTGTGCCAGCGTGGTCACTTGGCGCGAGTGCACTGTTTGTGTTGTCATTGGCAGTCGCATGGCGGCGCACAGGAGCCGAAGTTGCATTGTTTGAGGTGCTGTCCGCGAGGGGTGGGCTAGGAGCCGTCAGCTCGGGAACACGTGACGCTCGTCGCGCATGCACACTTGTGTCCGGCCGAGTGTCAAACGCTGCCATGTTAGGGGGGTGTGCCCCTGCGGAACTGTCAGTACACATTATGGCAATCTTGATAGCACAGTTGCGAGGGGTAGCGGGAGGTAAACACACGGAAGCTCGATTGCTGGGATTGCGAGCAGATTCGGCGCACTTACTGACCTTGCTTTGTCCTTGCTGTAGTGTCTGTAATTATTTTGCTGCATCAGAGAGCTGGAGCTGTGTTTCATGAAGCCGGAGGGAGAGTTCGAAGTTTTCCTTGCGTAGGCGAGGAACGTGTTCAAGCTCGACAAGGCACTTATGCGTGGTTTCTTGTAACGTCGTCGACAGAGACAAGCATGTACGGTTGAGATGAGCCCAGAACGATGTGTCACGGGGTTGGTTGCTCGACGGAGCACAGGGGATGTGAAAGTTTGTGGTGTTGCAAGAAGTCAATGCCTAGTATAGGTTTGTCAGTCTCGCACACCAAAAAAAGTCCACTCGAGTTTGCAGTTTGCCGAGAGTGAGACGACGTGGGAAGTTGAACCCGAGCATTGTAGTTTAGTTGAATTCACGGCTTACAGTGAAGTATGATGAGGGCGGATGTTCGACGACGCTAAGGATGTAGACAGAGCGAAACATCGGCGCCTGTGTCCACTAGGACAAGGTATCCTGACGAAATGTCTTTAATGTAATGTCGTCCATAATTATCCGGTTGTTCCCTGACAGATTGGAGCACTGGGGGGTGCCTGTCATGTTGTGCACAGCAGGCAGCACCTGGACCTATCTGCGATTGGCGTTTGGGTAGCAGCAGGGTGGTCTGCAGTTCCGTGCCGCCTCACCAAACCGTGTGTGAAAGTAACAGTATGGGTAGTGCGGTTGCAATTCCTGCGGAAAGTTCGTTGCCAGAGGTGGTGGCTGAGGTTCGGTGGCCGCAGCCGGTTCGGTTGCACGAGGGGGCGTGACCGAGGGGGGAGCCGGTGACGTCCCAGCTGCTTGTTTACTGCGTTCCGGAGCGAGCGGAACAGTCGGTACAGTGCGGCCCCGGCCGCTTCCGGGGGCGGAACGAGGAGCCTGAACCTGAGGGTTGCCAGGTAGGCAGTGGCTGGCGAAATAGAGCAGTGATGCATCATGTAGTTTGTCAGCAATTGTAATTCGTTGCTCGACAGGTTCGGGAGACCTCTGTGCCAGAGCAAAGTGGATGTGAGGAGGTGGCTTATCTGACCAGATGGCGAGGAGAGCTGTGTCAGAGAGTAGTTCGTCGCTGCCCAGGGCCCGTAGCTGTCTCTAGAGTTGTGAAGGTTTGTCATTGCCTAGTTGCTCGACGTGGAGCACTTGCCGTACTGCTGTCTCAGTTGAGCGCGCAAGCCGATGTAGAACTGTCTTTTTGGCTAGAGTGTACCAGGTAGCTGGGTCCGGGGCGTCGACCAGGTCAGCAATTACGTCCTCCTGGTCGTGCAGGTGGGTGATAAGGCACAGAAATCTGGTTGATTCGTCGACTTTGAAATGGTCGAACACTTCGTCCACAATTTTGAACCAGGTTGTTGCCCTGTCGGGATTGAACGGCGGCAGCCTCGGTAAGCGTTGTAGAACGTTCAGAAGAACAGGTTGAGTTGAATTCGTCGGGGCACACCTGAAACGAGCTGCTGTTGCTGCAATATTCCAGGAGAGTGGGTCTCCAGGGCATGTGGCGACGACGGCTGGTCTCTACATCTACATCTACATCCATACTCCGCAGCCACCTGACGGTGTGTGGCGGAGGGTACCCTGAGTACCTCTATCGGTTCTACCTTCTATTCCAGTCTCGTATTGTTCGTGGAAAGAAGGATTGTCGGTATGCTTCTGTGTGGGCTCTAATCTCTCTGATTTTATCCTCATGGTCTCTTCGCGAGATATACGTAGGAGGGAGCAATATACTGCTTGACTCTTCGGTGAAGGTATGTTCTCGAAACTTTAAGAAAAGCCCGTACCGAGCTACTGAGCATCTTTCCTGTAGAGTCTTCCACTGGAGTTTATCTTTCATCTCTGTAACGCTTTCGCGATTATTAAATGATCCTGTAACGAAGTGCGCTGCTCTCCGTTGGATCTTCTCTATCTCTTCTATCAATCCTATCTGGTATGGATCCCACACTGTTGAGCAGTATTCAAGCAGTGGGCGAACAAGCGTACTGTAACCTACTTCCTTTGTTTTCGGATTGCATTTCCTTAGGATTCTTCCAATGAATCTCAGTCTGGCATCCGCTTTACCGACGATCAACTTTATATGATCATTCCATTTTAAATCACTCCTAGTGCGTACTCCCAGATAATTTATGGAATTAACTGCTTCCAGTTGCTGACCTGCTATTTTGTAGTTAAATGATAAGGGAACTATCTTTCTATGTATTCGCAGCACATTACACTTGTCTACATTGAGACTCAATTGCCACTCCCTGCACCATGCGTCTATTCGCTGCAGATCCTCCTGCATTTCAGTACAATTTTCCATTGTTACAACCTCTCGATACACCACAGCATCATCTGCAAAAAGCCTCAGTGAACCTCCGATGTCATCCATAAGGTCATTTATGTATATTGTGAATAGCAACGGTCGTATGACACTCCCCTGCGGCACACCTGAAATCACTCTTACTTCGGAAGACTTCTCTCCATTGAGAATGACATGCTGCGTTCTGTTATCTAGGAACTCTTCAATCCAATCACACAATTGGTCTGATAGTCCATATGCTCTTACTTTGTTCATTAAACGACTGTGGGGAACTGTATCGAACGCCTTGCGGAAGTCAAGAAACACGGCATCTACCTGTGATCCCATGTCTATGGCTCTCTGAGTCTCGTGGACGAATAGCGCGAGCTGGGTTTCACACGACCGTCTTTTTCGAAACCCATGCTGATTCCCACAGAGTAGATTTCTAGTCTCCAGAAAAGTCATTATACTCGAACATAATACGTGTTCCAAAATTCTACAACTCGGGTGGCAGCGTGACAGTGAGGCGTTGTGGTTAAGCGCGAACCGTCGCGCCGCGGGAAGCCGACGCGGGTGAGACACCGTAATGTGTCGATTGCGGTTGCGGAAGTTCGACACGTTGCGGGTGTGTTCGGATTGACGCGTCGCGGAAGACCGACGCGGATGAGGCACCGAGATCTGCCGAGAACGGTAGCGGAAGCTCGACTGGAGCCGGCGCGGGGGCGATAGGTGAGAAAAAGTTCAAAGTTTGAAAACGCGTGCCAGTTCGCGGCAAACTCGACGTACGATCAGAGTCGGAGCCACCTGTGTTGCAGGGAGGCTGCGGAGGTGCGGGCTGTCCAGAAGCACAGTGAGAAAAATGATGTCGAACGTCGGGCGGAATGTGTGAGTGTTCACTGTTCATAGTCACTCCACTCAAAACGGTATGTGGATAAGGTGAATGTCGTGGCACAAAACACTGAGGCGTAGCAGTGGGACTGTGGTGGAGGTCAGGCACAGATAACAAGTTATTGTTCCTGTTGCAGGTCGAGGTATTGAAGCAGGAACGCATGTGCTGACGCTGAACCGAGGCAGGCGCGCGTGTGGTCGGATGCTGAGGAGGTTGACCTGTGAACAAAGCAGTTCCGGCCACGTGGCAGGAATCCGCGTGGTACTGCACGGATTGCGGCGTGGCAAACCGTTGTCCTGGCGGTGGTAGGTTATCCAACGAAGCATTTGCATAAATCGGCATTGATTCCGCACTGCACGGAGATCCGTAAGAGGTAACTGCACCGTCGATGAGGGAGGGCACATGTGGTGGGAACAAAGGCATCTGATAGCCGGAGTCATGCACACTCCTGACCTCACTTAATGTTGCGGCACGAAAACGTCCAGCGAAATCGGCGTAATTGTCGAGCATCGTGTGTCCTCGCGGGTGTAGAGTCTTTGACATAAAACTCGACCGGCGGCCGGTCGCTGCAGAGGCTAAGTCCGCGCCGATCGCGACATGGGACAAATAAACTGGCCAACTCGCTAATTCTCTAAATCCGGTTATCTGCACAATCTGGCAACACTGTAGACTGTGGCACTTCCTGGAGGAAATCATGTTCCCTGATTGAGAAGCTGTAGGCTGTTTACACCTGTGGTCTAGCAGTAGCGTTCGTTGTTTCTGTTCACAACGTCTGTGGATCGAGAGCAGCTGGCGCAAAATATTTTTATAGCCTCTTCTGTCTGAATGCTGAAGACGTGAATGTAATGGTAGCGCAGATTCAGTCTATTTCGCCTTCTGACACACCGATATCAAAATTTAATCCAGTAACCATTTTGCGGCAAATTTCCTGCAGACTGTCCTCCTCTGGACGCCGTATGCGGCAAAGGTTCGGGATCCACTTGCTGGCTACCGGCAGCTGCCATGGTGACAGCAGTGGCACTGCACTCTCCCTTTCTTTATCGAAAGCGCCTGCTACCGCTCATCGCTTTTGATGATTTAAAACGCTTTATTACTATTAAACGTTGTTCCACAGAAAATTTCTCCGATTTCCATTCGCACTCGAAAGCAACGGAGACAGACGCCCTGATTAGTAGGCTGGTACTGTATTACATTAATCGGCAAGAGCTGAGTCTGGCCCGAAATTAATTTTATAGACTGGGACGAAATTAAACCACCTCACTACATTCGATGAATTTATAAATGCTTCTTTTCCTTTCACAGTCAATTATTTGTGCAACTTTTGGCCAATATTCGGATGTTTTTGTCAAGCCAGAGTGAGCGTCTGTGGTGTAAAGTGTATTTCTTTCTTCATTCCTTATGGTAGGTCTGTGCGATAAACTGTGTGAATACCTTGCAATGCATGCTGTGTAGCAGTGCAGGAACACTGCACATTTGGAGTTCCATGTATGGATTCATAAAGTATTTAACGTCGCCTTGTGAGCTATGTATACATTTGACACATTCAATCATCATTAATCCAGAATGATACAAGTTTCAGCTTCCGGCGTGGAAGAAGGCTGTTCACGTCGACATTACATCATTTCAACGTAGGGAAAGCAAAACGGATGATTCAGTGTTTTTCATTCACCATAACGCACGTGAGATAATTTTCCGTAACGTTCATAATCATCTCAAAATACAGACGAAGTAAAAATACATCGGAAGCTTATATGAATTGAATATAATGTAAGATATCAAATGCTTTGCACCTCGATATCGAATGTGTTTACGTGCAATCTTCTGCAGCATACATATAGAATTTCATGATTACCACGAGAATGAAGAAAAATGTTGGTAGGGATGGAAGCAAGAAGAGACGCAGTCACCAAAAATTGGCATCCATTTCATTTGAGATGTAAGAAGAGGTAAAGTGGGGTATTACTTTCGTTAACACGAAAGATATGCCGCACATATGGATAACGATGAAGTCTGCGTCTTCATACGTTTCCTCCTTGAAATCTGTATGCTCTATTATATACTAAGTAGCCTGATCATTGTTTCCGTAATGTTACACTTTTGTTTGGCCCCTTAACGATGAACAGATTCTAAATGCATGCCTCTCCACGAAAGTAGTTGTTTGATCCCTTCCTGCTGTTGTTTTTTGTGTTTTTTTGCTTGGAATTCATGAAGCAGACCGCTGTGCCTTCTCCCCTCGAGGGTTAGGTCTCAAAACTAAACCGTTTTTCATCCAATGGCAAAATTTATTCAGACAGCATCAGCTCAAAGATATCAAACAAAGCTTTCCATTTACAGCTGCAACACTCTAACCAGCTGCTGACCCAAGGGTAATCCACGGTCATGGTCCATAATTGGCAACTCTCTGCTACTGTGGCAAAGTCCTTACTACATTTTCGATTCTGCAGCACCAGTTTCTCTGGTAACGCTGTGTTAAATCAACAGGAGTAGTTGCAGAGTTGTGCCAGCATATCTGTCCTCCCATTGTCAACTTTATGTATCTCACTTCTCCTGTAGCGTTGATCACGAGGAGCCGAAGTAAATGAGTGGCTATGAAAGTAGGGAATACTGAATGTTACGTCATGCAGAATACACTCTTCACGTGCATCGATACCAAATAGGTATGTGGAAACACTTGCGAGTGAGAGAATGACAATAATACTCGTAACAAGAGCACGCAAATAATGAATTAAGTTTATTGCAATGCAGAACGAGAATGGCTGCAAAAATAAAAATCTATAAAAATAGGTTGATCGTTGAGTTGGCACAATGCAAATAGCTTCTTAGCATTGGTTTACTGAACTTAGTTCTGGGTGTTTGCAGAGAAAAAGGAAAAGTCGGCACTTCTCGCTAGTGTAACATAATGTGAACCAGCAACTACTCTTTCCTCAGTACACGACTCAAGCAGGTCACCAAGTAACTACCAAGGCACTGCTGCATTCTGTTCCCTGACATTGTTCTGAAGACGGTTAATGCAGATAGTTCCTATTACGAAATACAAAACGTGTTGCAGGTTAGTTCCTAGGATCGTAATACTAAATTTGCGATGTAGATGGCACATGAACGTGACGACTATCCAGATTATTCGTCAATATAAAAAGACAATATTTTGGTAATTACGCATGGTCCTTCGGCACCAACCCTGATAGAGAGTGAATGACCATAGGCGTACCAAACCTTTCAAAAAGTCCGACAAGTACCAAAAACAGTAGCTATATGAAGAAAGCATTGGACTGATCAGAAAGATCTTACTGCTATCCACAGCCTGTTTGTCAGCCCTAGTGAAGCTGCGCTGCCAGACGCGAACCCGATAGCTCATTACGCCACTGAAATCTACGAATGAATTGTGTATTTATACTGATCAGCTTCAGTGAAATTTGTTATACATGACTAGAATATCAGGTGTTATTGTGGATAATAGTCAAACACATGGAACTCATGTGGTGGATTCACAAAGAAGAATGTAATGTGAGACTACTGATGAAGAAAGGGAACAACGGGAAAATGCACTGACGCACATTTTGATACGTTTTTATCTTCATAGCTGCCATATTTAATACGTCAATAATAACTTCGTTTATTGCTTCAGTAACTGTTACCATTTTGTTTCACACCGAGATGATGGGTAAACAACACAAATTCTGGTCCATGACAGTTAATTCTAGTCCCTTCAGGGACTTAGCCTTTTTTTTTATATATATTGATGTAAATTGGCATTCGCGAAGGATACTACCGTCGCAAATCCTGAGAGGTTTCCAGAGCACATATGATACGGAGGGTTAAGAGTAGTCTCTTAGTTGTGACCCTTAGAATAGCAGTTGCCGGGCGGGGTGGCCGCGCCGTCTAGGGAGACGTGTCACAGATTTCGCGGCCGCTTTTGCCGGAGGTTCGAGCTCTCCCCCGGGCATGGATGTGTGTGTTGTCCTTAGAATAAGTTAGTTTAAGAAAGTGTAAGTAGTTTCTACGTCTAGGGACTGATGACCCTAGCAGTTTGGTCCCTTAGGCACTATTGTTGTTGTTGTGGTCTTCAGTCCTGAGACTGGTTTGATGCAGCTCTCCATGCTACTCTATCCTGTGCAAGCTTCTTCATCTCCCAGTACCTACTGCAACCTACATCCTTCTGAATCTGCTTAGTGTATTGATCTCTTGGTCTCCCTCTACGATTTTTACCCTCCACGCTGCCCTCCAATGCTAAATTTGTGATCCCTTGATGCCTCAAAACATGTCCTACCAACCGATCCCTTCTTCTAGTCAAGTTGTGCCACAAACTTCTCTTCTCCCCAATCCTATTCAATACCTCCTCATTAGTTATGTGATCTACCCATCTAATCTTCAGCATTCTTCTGTAGCACCACATTTCAAAAGCTTCTATTCTCTTCTTTTCCAAACTATTTATCGTCCATGTTTCACTTCCATACATGGCTACACTCCATACAAATACTTTCAGAAACGACTTCCTGACACTTAAATCTATACTCGATGTTAACAAATTTCTCTTCTTCAGAAACGATTTCCTTGCCATTGCCAGTCTACATTTTATATCCTCTCTACTTCGACCATCATCAGTTATTTTGCTCCCTAAATAGCAAAACTCCTTTACTACTTTAAGTGTCTCATTTCCTAATCTAATCCCCTCAACATCAACCGACTTAATTCGACTACATTCCATTATCCTCGTTTTGCTTTTGTTGATGTTCATCTTATATCCTCCCTTCAAGACACCCTCCATTCCGTTCAACTACCCTTCCAAGTCCTTTGCTGTCTCTGACAGAATTACAATGTCATCGGCGAACCTCAAAGTTTTTACTTCTTCTCCCTGGATTTTAATACCTACTCCGAATTTTTCTTTTGTTTCCTTTACTGCTTGCTCCATATACAGATTGAATAACATCGGGGAGAGTCTACAACCCTGTCCCACTCCATTCCCAACCACTGCTTCCCTTTCATGCCCCTCGACTCTTATAACTGCCATCTGGTATCTGTACAAATTGTAAATAGCCTTTCGCTCCCTGTATTTTACCCCTGCCACCTTCAGAATTTGAAAGAGAGTATTCCAGTTAACGTTGTCAAAAGCTTTCTCTAAGTCTACAAATGCTAGAAACGTAGGTTTGCCTTTTCTTAATCTTTCTTCTAAGATAAGTCGTAAGGTTAGTATTGCCTCACGTGTTCCAACATTTCTAAGGAATCCAAACTGATTTTCCCCGAGGTCCGCTTCTACCAGTTTTTCCATTCGTCTGTAAAGAATTCGCGTTAGTATTTTGCAGCTGTGACTTATTAAACTGATAGTTCGGTAATTTTCACGTCTATCAACACCTGCTTTCTTTGGAATTGGAATTATTACATTCTTCTTGAAGTCTGAGGGTACTTCGCCTGTCTCATACATCTTGCTCAACAGATGGTAGAGTTTTGTCAGGACTGGCTCTCCCAGGGCCGTCAGTAGTTCCAACGGAATGTTGTCTACTCCCGGGGCCTTGTTTCGACTCAGGTCTTTCAGTGCTCTGTCAAACTCTTCACGCAGTATCTTATCTCCCATTTCATCTTCATCTATATCCTCTTCCATTTCCATAATATTGTCCTCAAGTACATCGTCCTTGTATAAACCCTCTATATACTCCTTTCACCTTTCTGCCTTCCCTTCTTTGCTTAGAACTGGGTTGCCATCTGAGCTCTTGATATTCATACAAGTGGTTCTCTTCTCTCCAAAGGTCTCGTTAATTTTCCTGTAGGCAGTATCTATCTTACCCCTAGTGAGACAAGCCTCTACATCCTTACATTTGTCCTCTAGCCATCCCTGCTTAGCCATTTTGCACTTCCTGTCGATCTCATTTTTGAGACGTTTGTATTCCTTTTTGCCTGCTTCATTTACTGCATTTTTATATTTTCTCCTTTCATCAATTAAATTCAATATTTCTTCTGTTACCCAAGGATTTCTATTAGCCCTCGTCTTTTTACCTACTTGATCCTCTGCTGCCTTCACTACTTCATCCCTCAGAGCTACCCATTCTTCTTCTACTGTATTTCTTTCCCCCATTCCTGTCAATTGTTCCCTTATGCTCTCCCTGAAACTCTCTACAACCTCTGGTTCTTTCAGTTTATCCACGTCCCATCTCCTTAAATTCCCACCTTTTTGCAGTTTCTTCATTTTCAATCTGCAGTTCATAACCAATAGATTGTGGTCAGAATCCACATCTGCCCCTGGAAATGTCTTACAATTTAAAACCTGGTTCCTAAATCTCTGTCTTACCATTATATAATCTATCTGATACCTTTTAGTATCTCCAGGATTCTTCCAGGTATACAACCTTCTTTTATGATTCTTGAACCAAGTGTTAGCTATGATTAAGTTATGCTCTGTGCAAAATTCTACAAGGCGGCTTCCTCTTTCATTTCTTCCCCCCAATCCATATTCACCTACTATGTTTCCTTCTCTCCCTTTTCCTACTGACGAATTCCAGTCACCCATGACTATTAATTTTTCGTCTCCCTTCACTACCTGAATAATTTCTTTTATCTCGTCATACATTTCATCAATTTCTTCATCATCTGCAGAGCTAGTTGGCATATAAACTTGTACTACTGTAGTAGGCATGGGCTTTGTGTCTATCTTGGCCACAACAATGCGTTCACTATGCTGTTTGTAGTAGCTAACCCGCACTCCTATTTTTTTATTCATTATTATACCTACTCCTGCATTACCCCTATTTGATTTTGTATTTACAACCCTGTAATCACCTGACCAAAAGTCTTGTTCCTCCTGCCACCGAACTTCACTAATTCCCACTATATCTAACTTTAACCTATCCATTTCCCTTTTTAAATTTTCTAACCTACCTGCCCGATTAAGGGATCTGACATTCCACGCTCCGATCCGTAGAATGCCAGTTTTCTTTCTCCTGATAACGACGTCCTCTTGAGTAGTCCCCGCCCGGAGATCCGAATGGGGGAGTATTTTACCTCCGGAATATTTTACCCAAGAGGACGCCATCATCATTTAATCATACAGTAAAGCTGCATGTCCTCGGGAAAACTTAAAAAACTAGAACTTAAAAAAGAGCACTAGCGAAAGGAATTGATAAGATCAAGATTTTGCAGAAAAACTGGAACTAATGAAAGAAAGAGCTATAGGCATATAAACTGAGCACTTTACTGCAGCAGTGCCTTGTTCGCACAGGAGTAAATACTGCCCTTATCATAATCGTAGCTGACGTATGCAGCTCGCAACGTGAAACATGAGAGTACGGCTACCCTTTGCATGAAGCGACCGTTTTGAACTGAAATACGTTTCCTAACTCAGAACCACTCCTTCTGTTATAATTATTCACAATATTTGATCGAGATGACAAGGAAATATTAAATGGATGTAGCAGATACAACACAATCCCACAGCCGCAAATCATTGTCATACCAACATATTTGCCAAAAAATGCGTACGACGTTGTGAGTCCTTGACTACATTAATGGCTAGAAGATTCCGTTTTCTTAGCAGGAATTCTTCCCGGACGGATGCGGATACAATGCAATCCGAATGACAGATATGGCTGTATGCCTACATGTCTAAAAAGAGCAGAAAACCTAATTGTTAATCCTTTGAGTAATACTCCCTCGTTTGTGACTCGTATCATGGTTATGCCCCTTGTATTACCACTGTTCATGCTTGCTTACCGACTATTACTACATCAAATAACAGCAGGAATGGAGGGAAATACTTTCGGAGTAGACGCCTTGATATTTGAATTCATTTTTGGATGAAGCAGGTTTTCTTTTTCAATAAAGCTATTGTTTCTATTTCCAGACAACATTTCATATCCTTCTTACTTCTGCCGCAGCAGTTATTTTGCTGCCCACATCGGAAACCACATCGGAAACCACGCCTACGACTACTATCGTCTCGTTTCCTGACCTAATACCCTCTGCATAGCCTTACTTAATTTTACTGCTGCTCATTACCGTTTTATTAAAGGCCATACACTAAGGAAAGAGAAATAAAATCTACATGTAATGTTTACCGTGATGCAATCAGGAAATTGTGCTTATAAAAGCGCTCAGATCCTCTGAACGAGCCTTTCTATTTGCAGCACACTCCAGACCGAATGAAAGCAAATAATATTAACAGGAGCAAGTTGACCATAGCGAGCGTGGGGAGGATTTGACGAAGTGCCGTAAGTTGGACCAGTTTCCGTCTAATTTAGTTCCTGATAGACCAAAATATGATCTTGATACAAAAGCATCAGTGTACTCATATGGGAACTACTTCCAACGTGTAATTGATAGAATACCTGGTCACGTTAGGTAGCGTTTCGCTTGCGGCCGTCACTAATTTTAATTTCAGCCCATTCCTTGATGACGCGCTGAAATATTTTCGGACTTTTCTCATTGCTTCTGGCCTCAGAGATTTCCTAAAGCGTTATATCGTGTGTTAGTCACACCGTAAGTTAGACACCAATAAAGCTCTGACTTGCTGTAGAGCATCAAATCATTTGAGCAGCGATTCGAAAATACAGAAGACCACTTCTGAAGAAGGGACTGCTGGCAGCGGGTCCTGGAGTACAACACTGTGGGCAGTAACAATGCCCATGTTCTACGTCACAAGATGCTGAAGTGATTTATATACTTGTCGAGAAACTCATTTCATGAATGCTTTCGAATCTGGTAGCGTATGGGAAGGGTGTTTTTGTTATGATAAAAAATCGGGTAACGCAGATTTCACTAGTTCCGTCGACTGGGCACACTGCTCATGACGTCACATGCTGCGAGTGGCCGTGTCAAGAGGGCGCAGTGTTTTTTCGACATGCTACTCAAGTAATAAGTCAAATGGATTACATGAATATTATAAGTGGGACAGAAACCTTAATTTACCTTTTATTGCTTATTTGTGGTCTGCCTTAAATGAACGACAGCATCGTTTAAAATCTTTCCTGATGATTGTCGTTTCTTTCTTAATAGTGATTATTGACAAAGCTGAAAAAGGATATTCTTTTATTCTGTCAGTCTTTGTTTCACCACTGAGCTGTCAATGGTTCTCTTTATAAAACGCGTGGTAACAAGGACGACAGCCGCAACGCAGTCGCAGTGGGATCGAGAGAGTAGGGTGCGTGTGGTTGCACTGATTGAGCATGGCAACTACTCGGCATCAGAAGCTGGAGAAAAGTGTGGTGTACCGGCAAGGACAGCTAGACGCTCGTGGAAAGAATACCAGGAAAGGGGCTACATAGGGTGGGAAAGAAGAAGCGGTCGGCCCCGTGTGTCTACTACAGCAGATGATCAATGTGTTTTGGAGAATATACGTGCTAATCCATTCCTCAGTTGCCGTGGACTGAAAGAGATATCTCAGTTTCCCGGCGGCAGAAGGACTGTTGCGAGGAGACTGAAAGACGCCGATTATACTGTCGGAGAGCTGCTATAAAGCAGCCATTAACCGACTATCAGAGGATTGACCGCATGGCTTTTGAAGCAGAATATATCGTCTTTGACTGGAGTAGAGTAACTTTTCAGATGAAAAAATATTTTCTTCCTGTAGCGACGCTCATGTTCAGGTCAGACACGAAATTTTCTCCATAAAGTTATTAGTTTATGCTGTTAGTGACTTTATATTTGTAATAGGCACAAAATAATAAATATAAACAATTCCCTATATCATGATTTTAGTATGTCATCCCTCATCTGATAAGTAAATGTGAACCCTGAATTTGTGAATATTTGCATTAACACGCAAATGTTTTTTTTTTTTTTTGCGTTAGGTATACCGCCCATGAGGACAACGCTTCCTGCCAATGTATCTTAACGAAACACAAAGAAGTGGGCGGTTCTCTGTAGGTGTATGGAGCTATATCTCGGCTCATGGGGCAAGTCCTCTGGAGAATAGAGGGAATTCTCAACGGAGAGACCTACATTAACATTCTGAATTCCATTATGAAGCCGAGTGCTGAAATACTGTACCCAGACGTGTGGAACAATTAAAGAGTATTTCCGGTTTTTCCTACCATTTATTCATTACTTTGATAAGCTCTACTTCTTATCGAAGCGACTACTCTACTTTGTCAGTCGTATAATTTTGATTTCTCCACCTTGCTTTGATATTGATGGCCGTGAAATATAGCTTTCCCGGGCATCATCTTAGTTTCTTCCCTAATGTCTCGTTCGATAATTGTATGTGTAAGGAAGACGCCGTGTATAAATAACTGATATATATAAATTTCATTTTCCTACTTACCTTTTCTTTTCTTAGGCTTCTCTCCACAGTTACTTCTTATACGACTCTGAGATTTTTTTCTATCTCCTTCTACCTTGTTTTGGTCATTTTCCACTACATTCAGTATCCTGTTACCTGTAGGCGGACCATCCTTTATTTTTTCAGATGCAATCTTTCACTTCCAAAGAAAAGAGTACTCAACATCATTCATTTTGCAGTGTGTTTCTATATTTCTGTCACTTGTATGTTTACTTGAAAGAATATTATTCGTAAACATAAATGGTTTGCTAGCACTGTTCTTCGCTTTACTTTTGTTAAGCATCTATTTCTCTCTCATTCTGGTCCTGACGTGGCTGAAGTGCTATACTTTTAATGCCATCAGTTTTTATTGCTGTGTTCATATGTTTATTACTTTTTCTCATTGTCATTACCATTGTTGTTGTTCTTATATTCCAATGTTATTATTTTCTCGATTTTCGGATAAAACCTGAAAAATGTTGTTCATTTTGTTTCTAAATCTGGAACTATTAGGAAATTGTTAAGAAATGTGATGCAGCGTATCTTTTCACAATTGAATTTAACTGTTAATGTTAACTGTTCCATTGTTTGTATTGCTTCTGTAATATATATACACGGTGATAAGGAGTGGTATTCCACACTCTGTGACTCGGTGGTATGGATTAAAAGAAGACAAACTGCATATGGTAAGAGCTACACGCACTTCTTCAGTAAAAGAGAAGTGTTTTAAGTAGAACAACAGATGTGTTTCACTGTAGTAAAGGTGAAAAAGTGCTCACTGCTCTTAAGATATTCATTTCAGACTCATTGCTCTTGTTTACTGGGTATGTTTGTCTTGTTTCTGTCCATCCTATCAGCTCTCGAAATATGGATTCTTGTTTTTAATACCCTATATTCGAAACAGATATGTAGACAAAGGACGTCCTCGCTTACTCATTTCCAGACGTTATATTCCTATTTTATTCCATTTGTATTGATTATTGGGCTGTAATGTATTCAAAACTTGGAACTAAGCAACTCAATCCATGCCAGTTTTTTATAATAGTAAAATTATACCTTCAATTTCGAACTATTCCTAAGTCAAAGAAGGAATTATTTCTTTATCGGTTCATTTCTTCTCTTTTAACTAGCAGCACATACAAACCTGTAATTGATTTGGTTGTTCTTACTTTGTTCCAGAACAGGCCTACCCCAATAAACCGATCTATATTTCCTTTTATTAAAATTTTACGATATTCGTACGTTTCTTGGAGGCATGCTGTACTTTTCACCGTTGACTGCCTTGGCTGATTTTTCTTTTAAAGTTAAGCATAAGAGAAAATATATTTTACAGTACTTTACTAACATTACAGTCATGATCTATAACATATCCTCCTAGGTATACAGTCTTTTTCTCCAAGTCACTTCTCGTAACTTAGAATATGATTGCGCAGTAATGTCCACATGTAAAATTAAAATGTGTTCAACGTTTTCGTATGTGTATTTCCTCACCTCCTGGCATGGGTGAATGATAACACATCTGCCAAACAGGAGAGGCGAGGTCTGTATCACCTAATCCCAGGTCGTTAACGCTCGTTTCTGCCAGACACTTTGACATGGGAAGTGCGTGGTGACGGGGCTAGGAATCGGAGAGTGAACGTACTGGTCTCTCAACCTAAAGCCGTTCACCCTAGTGTGCTTTCTGTCAGCAAATATTGTCCTCGAGAGGTGGACAGGGTGGTTTTCTCATCCTTTGAAATTGTGAGATAGCCGCATCAGCACGTTTCCAGGATAGTACATGGTTGTTCATGAGTTCGAGATTTGTTTCTCGTATAAAAATGTTTCAAATGGCTCTGACCACTATGGGACTTAACTTCTGAGGTCATCAGTCCCCTAGAACTTAGAACTACTTAAACTTAACTAAGCTAAGGACATCACACACATCCATGCCCGTGGCAGGATTCGAACCTGCGACTGCAGCTGTCACGTGGTTCCAGACTGTAGCGGCTAGAACCATTCGGCTACCCTGGCCGGCTGTTTCTGTATATCTTTTACTTTATCCCTTCTTTACATTTAATTTTGATATCAACTGGCAACTGCCCGCATTGCCTTGATTAAAAATTTTATGACAAAGAAACAAATTGTTTTCATGTTTAATATTGTGTAGGTGCATGCAAATATATGAATTGGGCTTCGCTTTACAGATTTTATGATCTTAGTCATAACAGGAACGTTGCGTACACGAATTGTTCTTGAGCAATGAGCATTAAATAAAGATACGTACTCGTAGTGGTATTTAGTTCTCACTAGTATGAAGGGAAGACTTATTTTATTAACATTCCTGAAATCAGCTATTTATCTCAACTGTAGGCGTTTACTCCGAGCGCGGGGCCGCGTTGACACGAGGTGTGAACAGGCGACGTCAGCTGCCACGGTCGCCTTCGGTAAATGCAACACATTGAGCGAACGAGCACGTGTAAAGTCCGTAGAGAATATCTCGCTATAAAACTTATTTGTTTCTTCTATATATCTTTGTCAGTGGAACCATGCAACAGAGTCAAACAGTTCAACAGACTGCTGCACTGCATTGAACAACTTATACCCCACCTCATCATTACCAAAGCATAGGAGGACATTATATTCTAAAAGAAGGCCTACTTGCGTGTTATAACTGGCGCCTTAGACTGTATTACCATTCGCTCCCCTTGTCAATGTAGGTTTTTGTCAACAGCTATCAGAAAAGTATTTTGGAATGTGGAATCCTTAGAATAATTTATAACCTGTAGCTTAGACTACACAACCATTGCAGTTGTCGAATTTTTTCACAGTATGGAAATTAAGTATTCATAGTATGAGAAGTATTGAGTTTCTATGTTAATGATAATCATTTCTTTACAGGACCATAACCCGATTCATAACAGCAGAGCCGTCCAGAACTGTTTCCAAGATCAGCAGAGAATAAAACTTCTTCCTTTCGTGCCAAAATCACCAGACCTCAACCCCAACGAAAATATGTGGGCGGAGGTTACGAGGTCGTTACCACCTGGGGCTATATAGAAAATATAGAGAATACATGGTGGGAGATAAACGATCATCACAATCTCTCGAGGAATTTAGCCTTATTACTTCCCAGAAGCCTTTGAGCAATTATAGAAAACGAGGGAGGATGGGTAGGGTACTGAAAGAAAAATAAAGGCCAAACCAGTTGCGAGGTCGTAAAGTGTTCCGGAAACCTACTAAAGCTAAATGGTCCCTGTGTATTCTGATTAAATGTGTCACTGCGTGATTCTTCCACATAGCAACTACTAATTAAATTCTTTAATCAAAGAAATAAATAAAGAAATGTATGCGCAACGGATAAATGTTTGATTTTGTAGTATTAACCCCAAATTTGGTACACTGTTAATCACCAGACTGTGTTTAAATAAAATGCGGAAGCAACCGGAATCGTAACTGGACCTGCATAATAACTCCTTCTCCGTTCTGCAAGCTATTTCTTTTCATTCTGTCTTACATTCATCTCTCAAAACATAATAACAGTATTACCAGTAACATACAAGATTAAATTCCCTAACAGCTGATCTTGTAACAACACATATAAAGATATTTCTACTTACTATGGTCTCTTACGAAGATAACCTTTTTCTCAACCACATGAAGGAATGAAGGATAGCCCACAATGCTTGATTCATAACGTCACAGCAACACACCATCACTCTCATTACCATTGGGCAAAGCAATGATCGTATCTCCACGTGGACCAGTACTAGAAAAATTCTGTAACTTCTTCAATCACTGTCTGATCCCAAAAACACCTCTCACTTATTGACGTTCCTCGATGTTAACTAAGTCTCGCGTGGTTGGAAAGTTCGCGCGGTCGTGATTCTGAAATTTACGTTCCCCTCATATTCGTGCGCGGCACGCTATTGCAACAGAAATAAAACCTCCACAAGTTACTTAGACTGATTTCCTAATTATATCTCGGCACCATTAAATAATATACAATCCAAAACATCCTCTCCAAAATATACATAAATACACACACAGAACTTTTCACAATACTTACAGTTCGTGTGTAGCGTGCATAGCATGGCTACACGAATTACTATTATGCTGTTTCCCCTTTATTTAATTCAGGAAACCGATCTCACTGATTCCCACACATCTTTCAAATCCCGTTTTTCTAAAAATCAGCTTCACACGTAAATTTCTAATTTCACAAAAGGTGACTTCTTATTCTTTCATATTAAATTAGCAACCTTGCCTTTATCCATGAATTTCAGAAACTCGTCAAATTACAAATTGAAACTAATGCAAGCTACAAATGGCTACTTTTAAAACTAATTCTTTCAGATCAAAATTAAGAGCATTACTTTCTACCATGATTTTCTGTTAACAGCTCGATTACTTAAAGCCACGAGATAATATTTTCCTGCACTTCCGGATCAGATTTTGAAACAAACTAACCAAAATCATGAATTTAAATTGACCATTACTAAATAGAATTACGGTAAATCACCACATTCCTACTTATAAACTAATGGGTCCTAGCACTCAGTCATCCACACTACATCATTTCTTCATCAGCCCAGTGTCGTGAGTGCCAGGTCTTTAGGCTACTATAGTTCATCACATGCATCCTGTTTGTGTCGTACCTGCTTTACAACTGAATTCTAACACTTTACTGTTCACAGAATTACTCAAACGAAATATCAAATTTCGTTAACTTTCAAGTTACTCTTCACGGTCGCGACATAGCATTTTCACATTCGCCTATCTTTTACCTGTCTATAAACAATTTAGTTCCCTCCAAAATATTATATACCCTGGAAGAAAAGGTTTTCACGCAAGGTGGAACATTAAAGCCTTAGATAACTCATTTCCTTTCCCTTTGCGGAGAGCATTTTGCTCCGCCACTTCCTCAGTCCATCCGGCTGCTTTAGTCGTCCCCAGGGAAGTGCCTTTCTCTTACCACGCTACCGCTCTCTCCCTGCCCACGGCAAGGGTGGTGTGCACCCTGGCCAATCAAGGCTGCAGAATTTCAAGCATTTGAAACTCCTGGCTGTCTTCTCCCCAGCACACAATCAAAACTGCCCGCGCTTAACGTAAAAATACAGACAAACCTAGCCCCCGTCTCTCCAATGTCAGAGACAGACCTTTACCTCAGAAAACTCTCATGTTGCTGCATGTCGATACATCATTGCCTTCCCAAGATTCTAATAATTTCGTTTCAATATTCACTCCCATTCTATCCACAATGCATACGATTTTCCTTTCTCTCAACCCAATCGTCGACTGTTTAGGATAGGATAAGTGAGAAAAGTGGGCTTCCATACATTACACCAAATTAATAAACTCATCCATATGCTTTGATCAATTTCCTTAACACAGCAGGTTGGTGCAATAAAAATTAACAGCTCAGATCGAGCGTCTGATAACAGATACTTGATACCTGACGTAGCAAGGTATTCTAGCGATTACATGTGGATAGTAATTCCCGGGTGAATATGCAGACATTTTTGTAGTGACAGCGCCTTTGGGCTATCAGGAAGTAAATTCGGAGGAAAATGGCCAAATTCAGGGCGCTGGGTTAACCGTGCCCACGCTCAGTATGATGAGCCTGCTGCTCTTCTTATTATTTTGTTTCTTTCGTTCTGAGTTGAACCACGAAATAAAATTCTCATCCGCTAAAAGATTTTCACTTCGATTTTAAAAGCTTCTTGAGTAACCCCGCAGTGAACATTACGTAGAGATGATACTCATAGTTTTTTAAATATGGGCATATGTCTAAGGATAACGAACTGTAGTCGAAATTAAACCAGATGATGCTGAAGGAATTAGGGTATGACATGCGACAGTGAGAGTGGTAACCATTGTTTGCTATGTGGGAAGCAAGAAACCTGAGGCCTTCAGTAGTAAAGTGTATGTAAAATGCAGTAACAAGAAATCCTTTTTGATGGGGTAAGAATGTTAATATCATACATATCTGAGGTTAAGGAAAACTTATCTGAAAGTATATATGACAGGCTTCCTGCTATTACGTAATGTCGCTTGTTTCAGTAGACATATACACTCCTGGAAATTGAAATAAGAACACCGTGAATTCATTGTCCCAGGAAGGGGAAACTTTATTGACACATTCCTGGGGTCAGATACATCACATGATCACACTGACAGAACCACAGGCACATAGACACAGGCAACAGAGCATGCACAATGTCGGCACTAGTACAGTGTATATCCACCTTTCGCAGCAATGCAGGCTGCTATTCTCCCATGGAGACGATCGTAGAGATGCTGGATGTAGTCCTGTGGAACGGCTTGCCATGCCATTTCCACCTGGCGCCTCAGTTGGACCAGCGTTCGTGCTGGACGTGCAGACCGCGTGAGACGACGCTTCATCCAGTCCCAAACATGCTCAATGGGGGACAGATCCGGAGATCTTGCTGGCCAGGGTAGTTGACTTACACCTTCTAGAGCACGTTGGGTGGCACGGGATACATGCGGACGTGCATTGTCCTGTTGGAACAGCAAGTTCCCTTGCCGGTCTAGGAATGGTAGAACGATGGGTTCGATGACGGTTTGGATGTACCGTGCACTATTCAGTGTCCCCTCGACGATCACCAGTGGTGTACGGCCAGTGTAGGAGATCGCTCCCCACACCATGATGCCGGGTGTTGGCCCTGTGTGCCTCGGTCGTATGCAGTCCTGATTGTGGCGCTCACCTGCACGGCGCCAAACACGCATACGACCATCATTGGCACCAAGGCAGAAGCGACTCTCATCGCTGAAGACGACACGTCTCCATTCGTCCCTCCATTCACGCCTGTCGCGACACCACTGGAGGCGGGCTGCACGATGTTGGGGCGTGAGCGGAAGACGGCCTAACGGTGTGCGGGACCGTAGCCCAGCTTCATGGAGACGGTTGCGAATGGTCCTCGCCGATACCCCAGGAGCAACAGTGTCCCTAATTTGCTGGGAAGTGGCGGTGCGGTCCCCTACGGCACTGCGTAGGATCCTACGGTCTTGGCGTGCATCCGTGCGTCGCTGCGGTCCGGTCCCAGGTCGACGGGCACGTGCACCTTCCGCCGACCACTGGCGACAACATCGATGTACTGTGGAGACCTCACGCCCCACGTGTTGAGCAATTCGGCGGTACGTCCACCCGGCCTCCCGCATGCCCACTATACGCCCTCGCTCAAAGTCCGTCAACTGCACATACGGTTCACGTCCACGCTGTCGCGGCATGCTACCAGTGTTAAAGACTGCGATGGAGCTCCGTATGCCACGGCAAACTGGCTGACACTGACGGCGGCGGTGCACAAATGCTGCGCAGCTAGCGCCATTCGACGGCCAATACCGCGGGTCCTGGTGTGTCCGCTGTGCCGTGCGTGTGATCATTGCTTGTACAGCCCTCTCGCAGTGTCCGGAGCAAGTATGGTGGGTCTGACACACCGGTGTCAATGTGTTCTTTTTTCCATTTCCAGGAGTGTAGATAACCGATGGCAGGGCTTTCTCGTCATCCGAATCACATAAATTGGAATAACAGGCAGAGGGTTATTACTAAATTGCAGGCACATGTCCACACCACATATCTAAAATTTGGAGAGCAGAATCTCTCGCGATAGATTGGATGTCTGGATCCTATCATGAAATATTCAGGTTACGAAAACACGTTCTTCTTGCTGACAGCGTGTTCCAGACTGCAACGATGTAGTATCCTTTGGCAACCCTGTTGGCATAACAATGATTTGCAGCTGTGGGACAGATTTATCCTGCTAAATTCGCCTGATATTTTCTTGTCATCTGTATGAAATATTCTGAATATTTTGTGGGTACAAGGTCATTTCATGCAGAAGCTACCTTTTGTGTCATCCTTCACGTTGCGAGTTATCAGTTATCTACTGCAGCCGCGATTATGGCAATGACGGTGTTTATGCAGGAATTCCTTGGCAGCGTAGTTGTAAAGTAGTGACTTCATAAAATGGTAGTTGCCTCCGAAAGCAGTTCCAGGTTTTCTGCAGAAGATGTATCAATTCCTTTCAGTAAGTTTTAAATCAGGTGCTACCTGTCACATGAAAGTGTGTCCTAGCAAGCTCGCAGGGATTGCCATGATCGTAGACCTCACTAATCTTCAAAAACGGTTCAAATGGTTCTGATCACCATGGGACTTAACATCTGAGGTCATCAGTCCCCTAGAACTTAGAACTACTTATACCTAACTTACCTAAGGACCACCCATCCCTGCCCGAGGCAGGATTCGAACATGCGACCGTAGCGGTCGCGCGGTTCCAGACCAAAGCGTTTAGAACCGCTCTGCAACAACGGCCGGCCCTCACTAATCTTAAGTCACATCAAAATTACTGAACAGATTCGAAGCATCTGAATGAGCCACAAATTTGTCCTTTTTTTTAATCAACTCAGTGTGAAATAAGAGGGGAAAAAACTACAGGGACAATGACCATGTTTGTTAGTATGCATTATCTGTGGTAGATCTGGAGGTGAAAACGTACGAAAATGCACAACTGCACTTTTGCGAACTTCTGTTTCATTTTCGCATCAATAGTGTTGTGAACCCACCATCTGGTATCAACGCAATACATTTGTATCCATTATGTATAATCATTTTGATATTACACCTGATATTATAGATGAGTAGGACACAAGACAGGACGTAGATTACGTCCGTTTGACGTCAACAGTGTGTAACATTTTTTTTATTATTATTTTTTTTTTCATTTTTCATTTTTTTTTAATAGGACAATGTTGCTAACCAATCACTTTTAGATTAGTTACAATAAGCTTACACTGCAAGAGAATTCGCTTGTATATTTCAATATGTGTTCTGTTGTCGGTTTGAAGGCCTTCCATCACATCGGCAACTTAGTGCAGCTCCACCGATGGCTGTCTGGAGTAGGGTGAAGATAGCAATGTGAAAGCTGCGAGCTGTCGAAGACGCTCTTCACATTGTTAGTGCCATTGGGACTTCGTATATTCTTGACGACGTTTAGCACCTGTGCGGTCAGTCACCCAATTTCAGAATACATGTTGAGTAATCATGCTCAATTCCCAAAGTATTGTCTTTTTATATTGACGAATAATCTGGATAGTCGTCACGTTCATGTGCCATCTACATCGCAAATTTAGTATTACGATCCTAGGAACTAACCTGCAATACGTTTTGTATTTCGTAATCGGAACTATCTGCATTAACCGTCTTCAGAACAATGTTAGGGAACAGAATGCAGCAGTGCCTTGGTAGCTACTTGGTAACCTGCTTGAGTCGTGTACTGAGGAAAGAGTAGTTGCTGGTTCACATTATGTTACACTAGCGAGAAGTACCGACTTTTCCTTTTTCTCTGCAAACATCCAGAACTAAGTTCAGTAAGACAATGCTAAGAAGACATTTGCATTGTGCCAGCTCAACGATCAACCTATTTTTATAGGTTTTTATTTTCACAGCCATTCTCGTTCTGCATTGCAATAAACTTAATTCATTATTTGCGTGCTCTTGTTACGAGTATTATTGTCGTTCTCTCACTCGTAAGAGTTTTCACATCCCTATTTGGTATCGATGCACATGAAGAGTGTATTCTGCATGACGTAACATTCAGTATTCCCTACTTTCATAGCCACTCATTTACTTCGGCTCCTCGTGATCAACGCTACAGGAGAAGTGAGATACATAAAGTTGACAATGGGAGGACAGATATGCTGGCACAACTCTGCAACTACTCCTGTTGATTTAACACAGCATTACCAGAGAAACTGGTGCTGCAGAATCGAAAATGTAGTACGGACTTTGCCACAGTAGCAGAGAGTTGCCAATTATGGACCATGACCGTGGATTACCCTTGGGTCAGCTGCTGGTTAGAGTGTTGCAGCTGTAAATGGAAAGCTTTGTTTGATATTCTTGTGCTGATGCTGTCTGAATAAATTATGCCATTAGATAAAAAACGGTTTAGTTATGAGACCTAACCCTCGAGGGCGGAAGGCACAGCGGTCTGCTTCATGAATTCCAAGCAAAAAAAAAAACACAAAAAACAACAGCAGGAAGGGATCAAACAACTACTTTCGTGGAGAGGCATGCATTTAGAATCTGTTCATCGTTAAGGGGCCAAACAAAAGTGTAACATTACGGAAACAATGATCAGGCTACTTAGTATATAATAGAGCATATAGATTTCAAGGAGGAAACGTATGAAGACGCAGACTTCCTCGTTATCCATATGTGCGGCATATCTTTCGTGTTAACGAAAGTAATATCCCGCTTTACCTCTTCTTACATCTCAAATGAAATGAATGCCATGAGGAACCCAATATTTGTTGACTGCGTCTCTTCTTGATTCTATCCCTACCAACATTTTTCTTCATTCTCGTGGTAATCATGACATTCTATATGTATGCTGCAGAAGATTGCACGTGGACACATTAGACATCGAGGTGCAAAGCATTTGATATCTTACATTATATTCAATTCATATAAGCTTCCGATGTATTTTTACTTCGTCTGTATTTTGAGACGATTATGAACGTTACGGAAAATTATCTCACGTGTTTTATGGTGAATGACAAACACTGAATCATCCGTTTTGCTTTTCCTACGTTGAAATGATATAATGTCGACGTGAACAGCCTTCTTCAACGCCGGGAGCTGAAACTTGTATCATTCTGGATGAATGATGATTGAATGTCTCAATGTATACATAGCTCACAAGGCGACGTCAGAAACTATCAGGGGAGAACGCCGCCTAGGACCCAAACGTGCGCGCGCATCTCCCCTCTGAAGAGCCGTATCAGATAATCACGACAAGCATTTCGCTGAAGAGCTGCCTCGTAAGAGAGCTGAGAATTGGCAGCGTCGTAGCAAATATTTGTCAACACTGTGATAGTGCATTTACTTCCGGGTGTAGCCCGGCATTACCTAGCTAAATTCACTTGACATTCGTTTTCCGCATCGAAGACTCGTGCGATATAACCCACTGTAGGATGAGACACTTAGTATATTTAATTTATGGACTCCAAGAACGGCGTTCTTCACATACGAAACACCTGTCTGTGTGTTTAAGGTTGCGTTTTGAGGCTCAAGCAATATCACAATTACTATAGAACGAATGTTGCCGCCAGTGTGTCGTTTTAGCCCAGTGGTTCCCTTATGCATTGCGATGCTAGTAGTATATGAGACTGCAGTTCCAAGCTCAGTGAAAGCCGCTGAATACAACCTTTTATTTTCCATTTTAATTAATGGAGTTGCAAACTACTAGAAAAATTCCTTATATGAAATCTGAAGAATGCCTTTACACATCAATCTTCGTGCAATTTCGACTTTGTAAATTATGTTAATATCACGGATGTCTCCTTTGCAAATGCCAAGGTGCTTCACTGTAAACTAGTTCCCGAAAAGATTCAAACCGACTTCCAACGATACGAATTTGAGCTTTGTTCGTCACATAGGTCTAACACGTCAGGAGGTTGTATTTGAAGTGCACATGTTGATTAATATAGTTCCTCTCTTGTAAATTTTTGCAATAGCATTTAACTGTAGACGTTTTCTGACACCGGCGTTAGCAATTTCTTTCGGGTCTCTGAAACCTCCAAAACGATACATTCTTCTGATTTAAATCTGATGACCTTAACTATCACTTCCGATCAACGTTAAATACTTTATGAAGCCATACATGGAACTTAAAATGTGCAGTGTTCCTACACTGCTACAGAGTATGCATTGCAAGGTATTCACACAGTTTATCGCATAGACCTGCCATAAGGAATGAAACAAGACCTGTAATACACTTTACACCACAGACGCTCACTCTGGCTTGACAAAAGTTGCACAAATAATTGACTGTGAAAGGAAAAGAAGCATTTATAAATTCATCGAATGTAGTGAGGTGGTTTAATTTCGTCCCAGTCTATAAAATTAATTTCGGGCCATACTCAGCTCTTGCCGAATAATGTAATACAGTACCAGCCTACTAATCAGGGCATCAGTCTCCTTTGTGAAACACCCCCGATTAATTCCCTTACTGTATTTTGGGTAATTTACCGAAGCCGCCAAACAGTTAATTATTATGATATATGACCGTGTGCTTAATGGATGAAAGGCTATCGGTTGTTCTGCTGTGGTTTCGGGAGTATTTCAACCGAATGCGGCTGTTCTGAGACGGAATAGCTAATGATTGAAAGTTTGTCTATTATTAAGGATCACAAAGATGCGCCCGCAGAGAGACAGGAGGGGCCGAAGGCTCGACCTCCATCGGGCCGGGGCACCCGACGGGCGAAGACGACATATGGTTGAAAGTTCGGCTATTATTAAGGATCACAAAGGTTGCGATGTACAAAATGATATATATTTCCTACTAACACACAAATTCTGAGGCAGTTGCTACCTTCGCCTTACACGTCTAATTACAGTTATATCTTTTTATTGGTTGCTGATTTTCAGTACTTCGTCACACGCAATGCTGATGGTTAACATTCACAACAATCCTCACTGCAATCCATGGTTGTTGCTGGCCGACGCGGTAGACGCGAAATACGTAATTCGGCACTTGTCACTTTCTGTTTCATATCACTCGCGAATCGGTATTAGTGAGGGTCAACCCCACGACAATCAGGGGGACGTGCTCACTCATCATACTCCAGAGAATTTTACCGTTTACAACTCACTCGATCACCATTCTTGCCCGTCTCTCCAGCACTACTTCTCACTTAACACTCTCTAGTACTACTACGCACTCAACAATAGGTCTCACTGTCTCCTGCAGCGCTCGACAATCGATTCCTGTCTGTTATCGACCTGGGCGTCGGATACTAGCATCTATGTTCGTCGGATCACCGATCCCTTACATCCCCGCCCTAAAAACCTTCTTTGTAGCTACAGACGAAAAAGAATAATAGGAAAAAATTATCACGTAGCATATAAATAAAAATGAGGAACGTAAGTTCTGGTTCAAATACTGAAAATTACATTGAATCCCAAATAATACCCTATTGACTCCGGTAGTAAACTGCCACTACAGAAACATTATACAACATCAAAGTATCTTAATTAACATAGTACAGTAAATATTTTTACAAAACTTTGTCTTACATTCAGTTACCAAAAATCTTCACTTTCAAAGGTTTGTATGAGCCATTAACTACATATTTATTATACGTTGCTACGCAAAAGAAAAAAAAAGCTAGTTGAATGCCAGCTACCCCTTTGGTATGCCGTCCTTTCAGCGGGGTTCCTGCTATCCATACTACTATCACTCTAACTGATAACACACTTGGCCAACACACATCAAACTTAAGGAAGAAATTCACAACTTATTTATTTAAGTCTTTAACACAAGCGAAAACGAAAATGAGACAAAATATAACATTTATACCTTGACTTATGCACTTATTTTACAATTTCTCATACCTCTGCAGATTGATTCAATAATATTAAATGCTCCATTATACCACTAAATATGTCTTACATAGCTAATTGCATCGCTATAACTAATGTGGTCATCCAATGAAAAATTTTAAATTACTGATCCTTTCATTTTGCCAAACATTTATACAGCCGTCGCTAATGCTCAGATGAGAAGTATAATATTTCCTATTGTACTGACATTAATGCAAATCTGCTATATGGATATTTATTATTTCATTACACAGTACCAGAATTCTGCTTCGAAAGCTTGATGTAAGTACAACCATACTTGAGTTTGATAGCTAATTGGATACATGAATTACTCATTACTGATGAGTTACACTTTCTGTTTTATTCAGCATACTTCAGATAAACATGAATACCTACAAATAACTTGCAAACAGATGTTGCTCATGTGCTAAATGACATACTTCAATACTTCAAACATCTCATACTCCATACATTGCATTACACATAACTCCCTCAACTTAACGGCAACTTCAACTGCAAATAAATATATATCTTCAACCTACCACAATCCTCCATATACCTCAATACTTCAAACATCTCATACTCAATACACTTCATTACACATAACTCCCTCAACTTAACAGCAACTTCAACTGCAAATAAATATATATCTTCAACCTACATCAATCCTCCATATACTTCAATACTTCAAACATCTCATACTCAATACACTTCATTACACATAACTCCCTCAATGTAACAGCCACTTCAACTGCAAATAAATGTATATTTATCAAACTACATCAACCCTCCATATTCACTGCAATAATTACATAAAAATACTACTCCAGGCTCCTTGGCCTCTCCGCTCATCGTATTTCACATCATTCATTCGAACAACTATCTCCTCATGTATTTGTTTCTTTATATGGTCATCTACTTACAAGCTGATACATTTCTTCAATTCCCTTACAATTGCTTGACCTTTTCATGCCTCTATAAGATTACACGAACTCTTGTTTGACCAATTAGCTTCCCACCACATTTTATAGGACTGACATTCATAAAAGAAAAATATGTTTACTTCCATATACATAGTCATTATTATTATTATTATTACTATTATTATTATTCTTGATTGTTATAATTAATTTTTGATTGTTATAACTATCATTGTACTACGTTTATAATCTCAATTTTTTTCTTAACATTAATACTGTATAACATGTAATATGTCCTTAATGTTCTGTAGAAACTGAAATTTGTTGAACCTGAGTATGCCTGGTTAGGTGTAAGAGAGGGCCTAAAGGCCCTAATCTTGCCAGGTAAAATAAATGCATAAATAAATAAATAAATAAATAAACATTAGCTTTCTGATCTGGTTCTCATTTTATTATTTCTGGCACTAATAATTTTGAAATGTACTGACACAAGCTGATTTTTAACTTATTGATTCTTTGATATCTCATATTCTACATCAACAGTAACTACTTCTCCTTATTTTAAGTCAACTATAAATCTGCTACAAAATCTCACCCAGCTGGGAGTGTACCAGTCGCCACTTGGTATACCAGCAAAAGAGTTGCTGGCTCCCTACACCTAACTTTCTTCAATTCGTACCTCATGATCCCTTTGTACATCTTCTCCCCTCTCATAATTCCTGTCATTATCATCTCTCCTATGATTGTGGTAAAACTGTCGACCATTGCCACGGTTGCTATATCTGTTACCCCCACCTCTACCTCTGTAATTCGGTGGGCCATTAAGCTGACTTTGACAGTAATTATTTCCACCTTGATCCTGACCATGCATTTGGTCATTTTCCTGTGCACGAATAGTTTCTAATTGCTCCAATACTCCCATTAAAGTATCTTTATCTTTAATCAAGCTTCCAGATGAATTTTCCAGCATTCTACGACTTAATCTCCTTTTAATTGCTGATATCATTATGCCGTCATTCAACGGCTGCTCCAATGTTTCATTCAACTCCCGTAGATGCTCAGCAAATTCTCTCAAGGTACCTCTCCACGTACTAAGAGACTTGCGATGCAGTAAATCTTCAAGTGTTGCACACTGGCAATTTCTTCTTTCTTCCTAACTCCCCATGTGAAAGCTTCACCTTCCATTCTGTCTATTGCAAACACCTTCCATTCTGTCTATTGCAAACTGAATTTTATCTGCATCTTGTAAGTGTGCTGGGAAAACACCTCGTAACCACTTAGTAAATATCATTGGATGCAATACCCCCTTGGGTTTATATTTTTGCCCCATGCGGGCCTGGGTATACCTATTATCAGCATTTACTAAGGTAACGAACTTGCCCTCCCCTACTGTTAAGGTGGCACTATTTATCTTCCTATCAATCTCTTCGGTTTCAGTTTCTAGCTGTTGTACTCCCTTCTGCAGCTGTTTGATCTCATTTGTGACAATATGTTCCACAGCCTCCTCCAATTTCACTTGCCTATTTCCCAGTTTACCAACATTCACTTGGCACTGCTGTTGAATTTGTACCACATCTTTAATCTGTTGGTTTTGGTGTGTTTCAATTTCTTGCAGTCTCCCTTCTAATTGAGTTCTGACGTCCTTAACATCCCCCTCCACTTTTCCGATTATCTCCGCCTTCATATTGTTCATCTCTTCTCGGAGTTGATCCACCTTCACCTGTAGCTTGTCATCTCTCTCCTGGAGAGTTATTCTCATCTGTTCCTGGAATTCCTGCAGTCCTCTCTTTAAATTTTCTTGGTTTTCTTTGTTTTCTTTCTGGATTTCGTTAATTCCCCTTTCTATTCGCTTGATGATTTCTTGGAACATCTTGAATATTATTGACTGTGATTCTCCATCCTCTAGACTCAGTTCCTTTCTAATTGGTTTTAGCGGTGTCTCAGGGTAACCGGTTGAATTACCCAATGGGCTGTCCATTGACATTGCACTACTACCAATTCCTGACTCATCCTTGTCTTCCTGCCCTATCTCCGTTTTTCTAACTACCCCCTCCACAACCTTTTCTTTCAATTCAGGATCCATTCTAACTATTCACTATGCACAGACAAGAAAAAGAAATAAAATAAAATAAAAATAACCTCCTAGTAACCCAAACACTCACTAATTAGCTAATAACGAAATAATCCTTCACTGTATTCCGTTAACCCAGACTGGCAAAATAGACCTCTCCGTTGAACACCATAAATTACAGAAGCCTATCCACATCAAACATCAATGACGGCATTTATACACAAAATCTCGAAGTAACATACACACAACTTAGAAGACATATAAACATGTAGTTTACAATAAATAATGCAAATGAGACACTATTCTGTGCTGTACAGCATGAAAACACATGCATATTAGCATACCATGCTTCAGGGCAAATTCGCAAAGAAATGTTTAAAAATAATTTCTTTATAATTTCTGCAATTGTCAAATTTAATTTGAAGTTCCTTCCGCGCTGTTAAGATAGTGCAATATTAATTAGTCTCGCGCCAGCAACTCGTCCTCACTCACCCCTCGACGCTCGTCGAAGTCGCGATGTTTTGATGTTTGAAGTCGCGCTACTAGTCGTGTTGGCGTTGGCTCCACAGAACACCAATATAGTAGAAGTGCAAAGACCACATTATTATACGGAAACACAGAACGACACCAGCGCTACTTGTGGCCTGGCTGTGAACTTCAATACGAAAAAAATATGGCGCGAAAATCTCTTATGTTTATTTCTAAATATGCGAATTAGAGGACAATATTTTTCATTTAATCTTTGAATGTGGGCTGCATAGTGCAGTTATAAAGGTTTTTGAGATCTTGCAAAGTAATATATAAAAGAAATCTCAATCGAAAACAAACATTAACTACTCGTAGCTGCAGTTTACATTGTGAAAATTTTCGTAAATTACGACGTCACCTTTTGACTGTCAAATTTTTTTTTGTAAAACTCAATATTGCGATTTTGGCTGTGTGGCCATTATCATGTGGAAATAAACTAGGTTTAGCACATGGCAGAGAAAAATCATCTGACATTGCATGCTTATATAAATGATTTTTACGTTTCCACATATCCTAAAGCACATTATGTCCACTCGCAATATCGAAAGTGGAATAGTAGGTTACACAAATAAATAACTACACAGCTAATGGATAACCAAGAGGTCATTTACAAAAAAATCTGTGCTACAAACCAAGGATGTACTGTAAAGTCTACAAAATCCGATTTATTATTTTTTCTGTTGATTGTTATTTATGGATATTCAGTCATCTGAAATTGAACTTCTGCACAGTTCAAATAAATTTATGAAACACACAAAATACTACTTTACAAAACTGAAAAACAAATTGGGAGCAGAGCAGGTAGACACTCCATGAATGTAGCCAAAATGTTTTTGCCAATGAGACATACAAAGAAAATGAACTGCAACACAACATTTTTTTTCTTTTTTCCCCAACTTGGCTGTTATTTTGACAACACCCATCATGTTTAAATAATGAAAGAAGACACTGGTACAACATTTAATTTTAACATTTTTATTTATTTACTTCCTCTTTGAAAACACTGTTTGGTACACTACTGAAAATTAACACAAATTCCCCTTGACAGCACTTTATTCATTATACTTTTAGAATCCAATCATCATATCTAGAAAGTGTTAAGTTATGTGCCTGCTGAATTACCAGATTTTGTCATAACAAGTCAAAGGCATGATTTTGATACAAGAACATTTGTATATGTATAGGGAGCTTACTCTCATTATACACATAATAAACAAAGTACAAAGTCTTTTTACATGACTTGAACTTCTTTTTAAGTTGTTGCATACACAGTTTCCTCTTGTTTGTAAATTTCTTTTCTTTCACATACTTGTATATTATAAATGGAATACTTGTCTTAAGAAGTCTCTCTTCAATGCCATGTTTATTACAAATTGTTGTATGATACACAACAAATGTTTTTTTTAATTATCATGTAGTTTTGTTGTGTGACCATGACTATTTAGATACTCATACAGCTGATCATGGAGTGCCCTTAGGAAAATCATTACTCTTTCACTTTAATATTTCAAATGAGAATGCTCCTCACTATTCTCTTTAAATGAGGTAAACAAATGATTTTCAGTCACAACAGAGGAGTAGAGACTGGCATTATATGTTTCACAATCATCTGGTACATCTATGGCTTTTAGTACATAGCCTGCTACATGGGCTAAGGGTTGTTGATCATCTACAGACTCGATGATACCATCTGAGTAAGAATAAATTTGCTCAGGTGTATCAGTGTCTTTCATCTCACATTCACTTAAATGTTCACTCCTACCACTAGCTGCTCTAGGGAGTGTAATCATCATTTTCACAGTTACTTACACTCATGGCTTTGAAAGGCAAAGTCATATGATTGACAACACAAGTCTTCAGAGCTTGTACAAACTGAAAACAAGTTGGGTTTGTATTAGCAATACCATGTTGTCTTATACAACAAAAGAAATTTTCTAAAGCATCTTGATTGAACGCCTTTAAATTTAAGTACTTAAAGCCAACCACTTTCAAGGTCTTCCACAAGAAAATAATATACTGTAATGTAATCTGCCAACCTTTTATGAAGCTAAACATATTAGTCCTGTTTCTTCTCGTTTTTAAATCTATTATTTGCCAGCTGCCTATTTCCCTCGATATGCTATACCACATTTCTAAATGTGGCGAATTTTCTGATAAAACACACCTAAAGTGTTTTCCATCCCTGGGATATTGCTCATTACTGTTGAGTGAATCAAAGAGATTATCTACCTTTTCCACAAACTCAGCTGTGTGTATAGCTTCAGATGGTAATGTGGAGTAGAAACGTATGTTTCAATTGCAACTGCAACAGTATGGCTCATTTGTGCAGCAGCAACTTTTACCTTCATTTTGACATGGGAATCAGAAAAAGTTTAAGTGTTGTGCTTTTAATTTGGGCAGAGTTTTGAACCGTTTTTTTTATCCAAAAAGAACACTGTACTGATGTACTCAAACTTTGCTGCTTTGTGAGGATCAAATGGAATTTTATTATCTATCAAAGCATTTCTAGTGTTTTTGAGCAGATGTGGTACATCATAAATGGTAACAATTGGATGATTATTGACGACAAAATGAAATATACTGGGCTTCAACAAATTTGCTTCACACAGTTGCTTAAGGGCCTTTTGGTTTGTTGCATTCTGGTCACACAAAGTACAAACCACTTTGAACCCAATATTCTGTAGTTCACTTATGATGTGAACAATGAGTGATTTCAAATGGGTGTAGTGGAAAGTGGTTGCAGTAAAGTAATATGCTAGAACTTGTTTCCAAGTTCTGTGAATGCCTTTCAGCATAAAAACCAATGCTTGACTAGCAGCTACAGGTGAACGTCTTAAATGATCCAAGTCCTGACACCCATAGATTAGCTGTTTGTGTGCATCATAGTACATACCATCATCCAGAGACATTTCATCAAAAAGTAGAGCACAATACTTGTCATTTTCATGCATATTACGTACTTCCCTTGCTAAAAAGTTTAATAAAGCTGGATTAAGTCCTGTATCAAATGGTATGTGGGAAAGCACTCCCTTGAGCAGCCTGACAGATGGATGGGAGAAGTATGTGGACAAATATCTGTACAACCGGGGACTACACTTATAAATAGATAAAGCAAATTCCTTATCTTGTATAGACCACCATACTGCTGTGGGCTACATATTGGCATTTCTTAACTGACTATTAATAAAAGTTTTAGTCACATCATTCAACTCTTCTTCAATTAACTGAAATTTCCTGTCATCATACAACTCTTTTAGAATTTTCAATTTATTCCTCTCATTCTGCGGCTGTTTTTTCAATTTACACACTCTGGAAACTGTAATTCTATGCAATTTATACATTTTGTGTTTTCTTGGAGTTAAATCACGTTTAGAAACGCCAGATCCCATTACACCTGGACTACTTTCAACATCATAAACAGGTGAGGATAAAAAGCTGTACTCACCATCATCTGTGCTCTGTAAAGGGGGACTGCTTCGTTGTATTACTGTAGATTTTGCATTGTGACCTGTATCGTGCACACTTATATTTGCACCCGAAGTGGTGAAACCGCCACCACCACCACCACCAGTGTAACACAGATGGGTGGGGGGAGGATGATACAACACCAATTCCATGTGCTTTGGTATAACACCAGGATTTAGCCTGTGTCTAGTAAAGTTCACAAAATCTGCTTCATAAAAATCATCCTCACACACATAATAATAACTACAGTTGACACCTTCATCTATATTACAGATCAATTTCCACTTCTTTAAAGTCTCACTTTTAGATGCAGCTGGAAATTTATAGAAATGTTTATTCTTGTGTTTGGAATTTATTTTTACATAATAACTAGCCCTGCATCCAGGAAACTTGCACGAGTATTTCAATTTCAATCTCAAACTGGATTCTTCTATTCCTGTATGATCCATCCTCATGTGTCTGAAATGTTATTCAAACCCAAAATTAGGAACGAGAAAAAAGATCAGGTATGGTTTACATTGATTAATGTTAAAGAAAACTCAATGTGAAATTAATTTCACTATCAAAGATCATATTAGCTTGTGTCTAAATGCAGCTATCCTGTACTGAAGTATTGATAACTGCTACATGGCTTGTAATCTGATGTGTTATTGCTACAAAATAGTGAAAAAACGAAACAAATTCTCATTTCTACTACGGATATGCACATCACTCTATATATAACTGTGTGAGCGTAGTTGCACTATATTCTATATTCAACACTACTTCGTTAAACAGTGCTATCAGGTGGTAGAAACACTGCTTATTGTACCATTTCAGTATATTTCAGCATCTAGATACCATGGTAGATACCAAATTCAACTGTACATTATCAGTAACAGTTACAGCTGTAAATCTGTATTACATTGTGTTGAGCATTAAAGTGCGAGAAGATTTCTACTGCATTGGATATTGCCACAATAATATGTGTAAATGTTCAACTGCTTGAAGGACCTGCTTTGTGTGACTTCGAAACAAATGTCTTATTATGTGAGAACACAACCTTTGTCGATACAACAGCAACAAACACTTTTTACCTGGATAGAGTGTTATGTACTGTACAGAATATTTACTGTCGAAAACGGGAAATAGAACACACTCAAGGCATTACGAATCAATTCTAACACGTCCAATATTTGGTATGTAGCAAACGGCACAATAAATGATACTTGTTATACCACTAAGAGTACTTCGTGGCAAAAAGGAAGACGAATCAAAGCCAGAATTATATTCCATTACAGGATTCGGAAAGTTGAATACAAACTATGTCAAAAGCTGCTAGCATGGGATTCTCTATGAAATACAAGGAAATATTAACAGAAATAAGAAATATACTTACCATTTAAGTAAACTGAGCAACGGAAATTGTATTTCTTTGCAGTAACAAATATACAAGAGTCCACAGAACGTAATGTGATGATACAACCTCGTGTTTTATATGAAACAAAAGTGAAAAAGTAAATACTGAATCATCACACCATCAAATATTACGAATGCATCCAAAAATTAAGCAGAATAATAGCAACATACTTACACTGCAATTTAAACGAAAAATCACGATCATGTTGCTACGTTACCAAAACAATTATGGAAGACTACGTCATCCAATAGGAACACGAGACTATAAATTGCTAAACTTGCAGCGCTCCAAGTGGCCTGGGACCAAACCAACGTCGTGTTACCGGAAATCCCTATATGAGTTTCACCCCCCTGGTTGGCTCCTCCAGAGCGGCGGCTGTCAGGTGAAGCGTCGTTGTAGGTGGTGTGGTACCGTGTGCAAACGAAGCTCGCGGTGAGTCGCGCTGACGCAGTCTCGTAGTTCGGTGGTTGGCGACGGGATGGAGCTGTTGTCACGAATTTCGTTCATCGGCGGGTAGGTGGCGCAGACGTCGTATACTTCGGGGGTTCGCCACCAGATGTCGAACTCCGCGTCGTCGTTGCTTCTACTTCAACCACTTGGCTGCGCTGTAGTCACTGGTCAGTGTGGTACATCTCCGTTGCCTAAATCCTTGATGTCGCGCCGTGTGGAACTTCTTCACTGCTTGAGATGCTTTGGCTAGCCGCTCACAGTCAGAGTGACGTCATCCAACAATTACGCCAGTCAACTCAACACTCGCAAATGCAGTAACAGTTTATGGGTCCACATCAAATTGAGCGATTTACACCGCTCAAAAAATAATTTCAGATACAAAGTCACTTCAGAACATGCTCCTGATACTTCCGTAACGGAATTTTAGCTGGTTCACTCGCGACTATGAACAAACGCGTCTTTTCTTGTACTATACTTCAATATATTATTTATTAACACCTCTCTTGTTATTTCAACTCATCAAAACAAACTGTTTACTGTTTCTCAGTAACATTTGCACTGTATAGTCTAAATAAAAAACAAACTGTTTACTGTTTCTCAGTCACTTTTGCACTGTATAGTCTAAATAATGTACTTCGTTCCCGCGATTTCTAATTTCACCACAAATACGTTACATTACACTGTTTCTAGTTGGAATACTATAATTTTAGTCACAGTAACGACAATACCGGGTTGCTCTTGCACTAAAATTGTTCGATAACTGCAAATGTCATTCCACTGAAACGAAAAATTGAGGTCAATAAACCATTGTTCGGATCCGAAGATTGCAACTGTCCTTTTCACGGGAGCCAAGATGAAACACCCCCGATTAATGCCTTTACTGTATTTTGGGTATTTTACCGAAGCCGCCAAACAGTTAATTATTATGATATATGACCGTGTGCTTAATGGATGAAAGGCTATCGCTTGTTCTGCTGTGGTTTCGCGAGTATTTCAACCGAATACGGCTGTTCTGGGATGGAATAGCTAATGATTGAAAGTTTGTGTATTATTAAGGATCACAAAGGTTGCGATGTACAAACTGATATATATTTCCTACTAACACACAAATTCTGAGGCAGTTGCTAACTTCGCCTTACACGTCTAATTACAGTTATATCTTTTTATTGGTTGCTGATTTTCAGTACTTCGTCACACGCAATGCTGATGGTTAACATTCACAACAATCCTCACTGCAATCCATCGTTGTTGCTGGCCGACGCGGTAGCCGCGAAACACGTAATTCGGGACTTGCCACTTTCTGTTTCATATCACTCGCGAATCGGTATTAGTGAGGGTCAACCCCACGACGATCAGGCGGACGTGCTCACTCGTCATACTCCGGAGAATTTTACCGTTTACAACTCACTCGACCACCATTCTTGCCCGTCTCTCCAGCACTACTTCTCACTCAACACTCTCTAGTACTACTACGCACTCGACAATAGGTCTCACTGCCTCCTGCAGCGCTCGACAATCGATTCCTGTCTGTTATCGACCTGGGCGTCGGATACTAGCTTCTATGTTCGTCGGATCACGGATCCCTTACAGTTGCTTTCGAGTGCGAATGGAAATCGGAGAAATTTTCTGTGGAACAACATTTAATAATAATAATAAAGCGTTTTAAATCATCAAAAGCGATGAGTGGTAGCAGGCGCATTCGATAAAGAACGGGGGAGTGCAGTGCCACTGCTGTCACCACGGCAGCTGCCGGTAGCCACCAAGTGGATCCTGGAGCTTTGCCGCATACGACGTCCAGAGGAGGACAGTCTTCAGGAAATCTGGCGCAAAATGGTTACTGGATTAAATTTTGATATCGGTGTGTCAGAAGGCGAAATAGACTGAATCTGCGCTACCATTACATTCACATCTTCAGCATTCAGACAGAAGAGGCTATAAAAATATTTTGCGCCAGCTGCTCTCGATCCACAGACGTTGTGAACAGAACAACAAACGCTACCGCTTTTTTTTTTTTTTTTTTTTTTTTTGTAATCTGATTTTGGTCTTTATAATTCGTTGCGTTTGTTTGTGGCGGACGTCCCCTGACGCCCGTTGAAGTTCGTTATTCATCCATTCACTCAGTTTTTTATTGCAGAGGGCAGCTAACCCTCTGACCGAACACGCTGAGCTACCGTGCCGGCTAATAAATTAAACTTTTCACGCGATGGAAGACTTGAACCAAGGACCTCTCGTTCCGAAGCTGCTCACGCTAACCACAGGACCACGGCGCTCCTATCGCTAGACCACAGGTGTAAACAGCCTACAACTTCTCAATCAGGGAACATGATTTCCTCCAGGAAGTGCCACAGTCTACAGTGTTGCCAGATTGTGCAGATAACTGGACTTAAGAGAATTAGTGAACTGGCCAGTTTATTTGTCCCATGTCGCGATCGGCGCGGACTTAGCCTCTGCAGCGACCGGCCGCCGGTCGAGTTTTATGTCAAAGAGTGTACATCGCCCGCAACACGATGCATGTCGATCACAAAATCCGGCGTTAGGCGTTGGTCCGCAGCCATTGTTCGAATGTTGTGTTGACGTAATACACGTGAAAATAACCGACCCGGAGGCCGCGGACACAGTAAAACGGTGAAAAAGGAAGACGTTACAGCTCGGGGTCACCAGAGAGGTGGATGCTTGGGTCAGTTACACCAAACAACACCTTATAGTCAGGAGTTCATTTATTCACCTCTTTACACAAGTAAGGCTTACAAAGAACTGGATAGTGGAACTGCACAAAGATAATTTTTAGCTTAGTTCAAAGACGATTCTCAGATCGATACTGGTGTCAACCTCATTGGAGCCACACTTCCATCAGGAGTTTTGAGTAAATTAATAGTAAAGATCTGATGCTTTACATAAAAGTGGCGTTTGCCATTACCTATGTCAATCTGTGGTTTTTACATTCTAAATGTGTCCGTGCCAATAAGACAATTAACAATAAGTTTGTCAATTACAAAAAGTTGCACTTCTCTGAAAAATGTTCAATTTCTACTGGAATAAGTACCTGATAGTATTACTGCCTGTAGCAATTTGCACCTTGCAATTTTGTAGAGGAAATATAGGGAATTTTCTGTATTCTTCAGTTCACAAAAAAATGCATTTGACGTTAGGTTGGTAGTTGAATCTGTATCTAAAATTAACTGTGTGTCAATGTTAGATATCTTCACCTTAATGATTACTTGTACTTGTTCTTCCTTGACTTTATCTACCATATCTAACTCAAGCTGATACAGATCATCTTTGATGTCACGTCATTTGTCAAATCTTATGAAACATGTTTGTAGTTCTGCCTTGCCCCCACTCCCTGAGAGGTCGATAGCAATGTGCGATGGTAAACGACCTTCCAAAATTTTTAACACGTCTACCTGTGATATTGGGTTCGTCCGGTAGCGTGTCTTGTTCAGGTATTTTACAAAGTATCCACGTAGACTACCGTATTTGCCATTGAATTGTGCAGGGTTGAACACATAGCGTCTGAGTCTTTCTAGCACTGCCTCAGACCAGTATTTGCCGAGGAAAGCTCGTTAAAATTGGGCATAAGTGCTGCAACATACGGCCACTTCAGCTGCCCATAAGAGCACATCGCCTTCCGAGTATCCCATGACAAATCTGATTTTCTGTGCTTCCATCCAGCTGCATGGAAATACACGAAGAAAAGCACTAATAAATACTACGGGATTCATTCTTTTACCTTCGGTAGTAAATGTAGGAAACTGTCGATTTCTCAGCAAACCTTTGTCTGCAAAAATAGTACGAGGGTCGGTCAAAAAGTAATGCCTCCCATTTTTTTCTACTTAAAGAAATTAAGTTAAGTGAAAAATTTGAATTTGGCGCCATTCCTCAAACCTTCTTCTGCAATCCACTGCAGTAGTAACTTTCTGTGTCAACAGGTGGCAGCACAGCAGAAGTTTGTAAGATGGCCGACATCGATGTTCGTTTGAGACAGCGTTGTGTGATTGAATTCTTGAATGCAGAAGGTGAAACGCCCATACGCATTCATGAAAGACTGAAGAAGGTGTATGGTGTTGTGACAGTGGATGTCAGCACTGTTAGACGATGGGTTCGTCGTTGTAAGGAAGCAGAAGGGCAAACACCGTTGACTGACGAAAAGCGGAGCGGCAGGCCGGTGAGTGCAGTGACTCCACACAACATTCAGCAAGTTGATGACATCATTCGTGGTGACCGTCGGGTGACTGCAGATGAAGTGTGTCGCATTATTTCTCTTAGTAAAGGCAGTGTGATCACGATTATTAAACAATTGGGGTACTCAAAAGTTTGTGCACGGTGGGTTCCAAGAATGTTAACCGATCAGAATAAAGAGGCAAGGAAAACAATAGCCTCCCAACACTTGCAGCGCTTCCGTTTGGAGGGAGATGAGTTTCTGAAAAAAATTGTGACCGGGGACGAAACATGGGTGCATTTTTTTGAACCCGAATCAAAGAGGCAGTCAATGGAGTGGCGTCACACAAGCTCGCCGAGGAAGAAAAAATTCAAAACTGTGCGATCGGCAGGGAAAGTTATGGCAACAGTTTTCTGGGATACAGAGGGTGTGATTCTGGTTGATTTTTTGGAGCAGGGATGCACAATAAATTCTGTTCAATACGTCACAACCCTCAAAAAACTTAAAGCACGTCTTCAGCGAGTTCGCCCAACAAAATCAATGGCAGATGTTCTTCTTTTGCATGACAATGCAAGACCACACACCAGTCGTCACACCTCTGACGAGATTGTCAAAATTGGATGGGAAGTTTTGCCTCATCCCCCATACAGCCCTGACCTGGCACCATCAGACTTCCATCTGTTCGGGCCACTAAAAGAAGCTCATCGTGGGATTCATTTTGAAGATGAGGAGGCCGTCAAAACATCCGTGCGTCAATGGCTTAGGAAGCAGAGCTGTGATTTTTACCGTGCTGGGATACATGCCCTTGTTCAAAGATGGACCAAAACTGTAGAGATGGGCGGAGATTACATTGAAAAATGACAAAATGATCCTCAATGTTGTGGTTTTCAACCTATGTAATTGCATTTAAATTTCCTGACAATTAAACGTAGAAAAAAAAATAGGAGGCATTACTTTTTGACTGACCCTCGTATTTATGTCGTTATTGTAGTTGCCTGTAATTCCGGCTGGTAATTGTGCAGGTATTGGAGTTGTGGGTATGTTTACATTTTGCAATCTACAACTGTTACTGGTACCTGCTGTGAGACGCAGGACTGTTTGTGAATAGATACCAAGTTGTGGTTTGCTCACTGTAGCCTGTGTATTATTTACACTCATAATTCGAGATCCGGTAATATTTTCTTCTAAAAGATTGCGGATCCTATTTTCCGCGGCTTGTAGGTTAATGTTTATCTTGTTCACGGTTTCATTTTCTTTTTTCTGAATAGCCATTTCTACTACATCTGCGTATAACTTACAATCGGTAACTAACTTCTCTGCAATGGTGTTACCCTTATCTGCCGTACCTGCTTGAGCTTGACTAATGATATCACTCAGATTTTCATTAATCTTCTCTTTCTCCTTCTTAGCACATGCTGAGTCAACTCCTAATGTTGCTACCCTTAAACTCGTCGATAGCTAGAGGTACGCCTTCATAGCCGTTATTTAGTTTGTTAATGACAGTGGTTACCTTTTTTACTGTCCAAACCAACTGGTTTTGTGTGGTTTCATTGTGTGTGTTTATGTCTGTGATTTTCTTTATCTGTTGTTCTACTAGATTCCGATGGTCATTAAAAGAATCTACCTTCTGTTTTAACTCCATAATGTTAACTTCAGAAAGTACTTCATGTTTTACCTGTGTTTTCATATCATTCAATTTTTCGTCGATTTCAGTGGGAAAATAATTGGCTAAGTCGTCGAATTTCTGCGAGACCGTGTCTTGCAAATCCTTGAATACTTGTTCTTGCTTCATTGTATTTAGATTTTGTGTAACAGTGTTTTGTTGCAGTTTTACCGTGTTTATATCTTGTGTGAAATCACTGAATTGGTATTTATATTGTGCTTCATATTATCAAATTTCGCATTTATGTTAGATAGTATGTGCCATAGCAGTGCTTCAGTTGTACTATGGTGGTTGCTGTCAGCTGTACTTCCCAATTTAATGTTTGTGTTGTGACCAAGTGGTGTTTGTAACGTGTTTTCAAGATTCATATTTAAATCGCTCTCTGACGTTTCATTCACAAGCGGTATATCGCTCTGGGAGATGCGTGACATTGTCTCGTCAATCGTAAACATTGTGTCGTCAACGTTATTCTGTTGTGGAGCGTCGCTATCATTTGTCACTCCTGCGACACTCATCTCTGATCTAATTAAACCTTCTGCAGTACGCGTGCATGGCGCCTGAACTTCAATTGTTCGATCTCGCAATTCTACGCCATCTTGGCTGATGGCATTTTCACTATCGCTATCAACAATGGGCATGTTTTTCGACCATGTTACATGGATTTTGCAAAAAATAGAAAAAATCACAAAAATGTTAAAAATTTCGTACATTCAGTATTTCACTTGATAAATGTAAGTTACGTAATGTCAAAGCCTGTTTTACATCTATTATGATGCTCAAACTATTGTGTCACAAATCTTTGTTTTACTAACAATGTGTATCACACTGAAAAATTTCTGTAAATTTATCGCCAATAAAATCCAAGGAAGGAAATAATGAGGAAAAGGTTTCTATCTACATCAAACGAGGCGCCACCAAGCATAACCATGCAAGCAACTTGCGTAGCCGTCCTACCTATGCTGCACCGAATAAAACAGCTTACTATGGAAAATGTTTTATGTAACCTGCATCCAATTCTTGTTCCTTTCAAAATTTTTCTCCTAAGTTTTGACTTTCTGCATTACTTGCTTTCCGTCGTGATTTATGCACACAGAAAATACAGGGAATTAGTTTTTTTATAATTCATAACAATGTCATAGAAATTTCTTACTGTAACAATAGTTCACAAACACTACTCACGACCGGTGCCCAGAAGTCCTGGCACACAGTTCGACAGTTGTACTATATATATATTTAAAAATGAATATGAATATGGTTGTTAAAATGTTCTGTGCTTATTGGTATTCTTTTGGGCATCGGACTTCCTTACGTTTTTGTTGAAGCTGCAGGCGGCGGAGTACTCCGGGGACACCGGCGCTTGTCGTAATCACATCGAGATCGCAATGCTTCATCTCATCGTCCTTCTACATACGAGAAAGTCTGACTATGTCCGCCTAAAACAAAAAACTGTACAACAAATTGAATGAGAAAATGTTTTCGTTTGTCTGCGCCTTACCGCGCATTCACAATTAACGTCTTTGCAAACTCTGGTTACTCGGTGTTTCAATTTTTTGTTTTTTATAAACTCTTAATTTTACGGCATCCTGGGGGCCTTCCATCATGTACTTATACACGTGCCTTGCAGCCACAGCTATAGTACGAGTATGTGTTGAGAATGGTTTCCATGTGCCTGAACGCAAGCATGCACGCCCTGTAGCATGATCTGTCTAACACGTTCACATCAGCCAGGCTGCATCCGAATACTGTCAAAGGCAGCATGAATCGCTGCCCCATTGTCTGAACATCTGGATTGGGCTGTGCATACACGTTACTTTTGAGATGGCTCTATAACTAGAAATCTCACAGTGAACGAGCAGGCCATACAATTGGACCCATTGTCTGCCCCAATGACCAGAGAAGACACAATTGAGACGACGAAGTGGGCTGGAGCAACAAGATGTAGCGGCCGCATAACCCTTCGAATCATCAATGGCACTTCTTCCAGCAGGGGAGGCAAAGTCACCTGCAAGAAACGCCGATAGCGCCAGCCTGTTAGGCGGCGTGAAAGAAAGACTGGTCCCAAAATATGGTCACCAATTATCCTCGCCCACACATTCTAGTTGCACCAATGCTAATGATCGACTGTCACCATGCCATGGGGGTTCTGCATATTATCCCACAGAAGACTTTTATGAAAGTTGAAAACACCTGTCTGTGTAAAGATGGAATCACCTGTGAATAGGATGGACGACATAGATCCCAGGATAATGGTTGCCTGGTGAAGAAACCAGTGACAAAACTGCTCCTGATGCAGAAAGTCTGCACTATTGCCCACGTCATGTAGGACAGCACTTCTGCGCATAGAAGCAGAGCAGTAGGGAAGTGTGGAGGGGATGAGATTTGCTGAGAAGAATCAGATTCATTTAGGTACTGTGCATCCTGTTACACATTCAGATCGTGATGAACACAATAAATTTTATAACTGATTCGATCAGTCATCTGTATGAGAAAAATCTTAATTCAGATGTTGATGCACCGGTTCAGGTGCTCAACAGCTTTATTCCGTGTAATGTCAAAAGGCAAGAACAACTGATGCAGTTTTGTGAATGTGTCAAGTACAGTTTTTTTTTTTTTTCAAAAAGACGATCGTCCAGCGACAAGGCTATCGAGACTACTTAAAGTCATTTTGGTGCAAATAGAAGTAAAACTGTAATACACATTCGCATGTAGATAAAAACCGAAAATGAAATTCACAGGTTACAAATCTTTAGCGTCTGAGCTCTACAACTTATCCTATGGGTAACAGCAGAGATGTAGTCGCAGATTTCAAAAAACTGACTTAATTTTTCTACTTTCGTTCACTAATTTGTTCTGGCAGCATAGCTTTTGATAACTTTTCCTAAAGGAAGAAAATGTTTGCCACAAAGAAACTTGTAACAAGGATAATATGTAATGTTCACTCTAGAGCTTGTTGAAGGCAGCCCATTACACAATTGTTTTCAATGATCAATTGAAGTTCGAGAACAACATTAAGCTAGCATTCATCATTACAATAAGAGGAAGAGAAATTCTCTACACTAATCAATGATCCATAATACTGAGTTCAGAAATGATTAAGATTTTTGCAACACCAGTCTTTCACAACTTAATCATTGAAGTGAAGAATCTAATGGATAACAAACTTAATTTTAAACACATACTGAACCCATTATATGTGCTTAACAACTTCTTCTACAAAGATTTTTTTAAAAATGTGAAATTTTATAATACATTTATGTGGGTGTGTTTGAATGTAGATACATATAAATTACTGTCTGCAAGAAAGAATTACTGGTAACAAAGAGTAATGCAAAAGACTATAGTGTGAAAGGTCAGTATGTTGTCATATTTTTCGCTACAAACACCATTATGAGTGCTAACTAACACTTCCCATTGTACAGTTAAAGACTACACCTGTCATCCACAGAAAAACCAAACAACTTACATCATCTTCGAATAAATCGACGGAATTCTGTGCTATAAGTACGTCGAAAACGACCAGTATCTCGACATTTTCCAATTTGTGCCCTGAAAATGAAAGGTTGTTACCTGTCAAAATATCGGAATTTTTGTCAAATTTATCCAGTTGCATTCTCGCGAGTACAACTTAAACGCTGGGAAAAAGCTTAAAGTTCATAATTAACAAAGTAACTAACTGATTCACTTTGGGCAATACATCGAAAATTAACGGTGTTTCACTCATAAAAATTTAAGATCTGCATACTTCTTAGGACACAATTTCCAATCAGTGAAAACTGGGACGTTTTCATACACTACATGTGCAACTGAAACACAAAAATACTTTTTTTAAATTATGAGTCTGTAAAAACATGAACATTTATTACGCTACTCTGATTCTGAGTCCACATCGTAGTAATATCACCGTCACTGCTATCTGAGTCTGTGTCCAAACCATCTGACTTAAATTTACGATTATGGATTCAAGGCTTCTATCTATCTTCGCTTCCCTATCAAAGTCATCTTCCTGAAGCTTTTCAGTGTGCTGCTCAGAGTTTGCTATCTTGAATGTTTCGTTCCTTTTTACCACATAGCTCTTAACCTGTGCCCAAATTAATTTGATCAGATAAGACTGGCAGTGGTATGGTGGTAAACGCAAAACTGTGTGATCACATTCACGTGCAAGTAAGTCAAGTTCGTACATTTTCTCACGTGACTTGTTTAAATGAACGAGCTGAGGGAGTTCTGCACAGGTCTGGCTAGTACTGCGCGCATTTTTTTTTATTTTTAAGTCAGAGCATAATATCCGCTTACCTGGTGTTTGTACTTGGTGTTCTCTCTGTCACAGCTGAGTGATAGCTGGCATTGTCCATTACAATGACGGATTGCGGAGCCAGGTATGGCATGAACCACTTCTTGAAAGAGACAGCGTTCATTTCCGAATGGTAGTCACTGCTGTTTTTCTTACATCTAGAAACAAGTTTACTCTCAGGGAAAAAACCAGAAGAGCCAGCGTGCAGAATAATTCTTTGAAAATCTTTTCCTGTTGGAATGTTGAAACCGCCACAACCATCACTCATTTTCCAGCAACTTTTTCTGGAATGATTTTGAGTCATACATGTTTCAGCCAGGTAATACACTGTTGAACTACCTTCTCTTATTTCATGCATATTTCTCAGGAATATGGCTCATGCTGCAACTATGTCATTTCGTTCCATTATACGCTTTCTACCATCATTACTTTTAACATATTTAAAACCAATGGCTTTCAAAATTCTTTGCACTGATGAAGCGCTTCCTTAGGAGCCAGTTTTGTCTTTCAAAATGTTAACAAATTTTTGTAAAGTCGGATATTCACCATTCATATACATTTCAAAGACAGAGCGCCTGAAAACATCCCTGTCAAAACCATGCATCTGCGTGACAGGTTTCTTGCGTTTTCGACTCTTTCCAGGCAACATGAAACGATCTTCTCCTGACGTTTCTACGGCTGTGACACTTTCGTATATAATTCGCGGTACAGTTCTCTTGCCTACGCCACACACTTCTGCACTCCGTTCTTGTGTCTTCGAAATATCAACGATGGGAGCCCCACTTTCAGCTTCACGTTTGAAAAAGTTGTAAACCCGGTAAATAATCCCCCTCGCCTGTTTGTGAAGCACTTCACGTTTATTGCGGTCACCTGACATATTTGTCTGGAAATCACACTAACACGTTTAAAGAAAGATGTTCACAGCTATAAGGCAACAAGAAAATAACACCGATAACTGAATGAATAAAACGCTCACTCTGTGAATTAAATTGCATTGTTGAGAAGTATGGTAACATAGCAGCTTGCTGGAGAGAGATTCTCGGAACTCGTGGCTAGCCACTCCTAAGGAGAATGAATCTTCTTCGCTGTCAGCGGTTTATGGAGGGGGATATGCAGAACGGCTGAATATTGGGCCGCCTTCCTATGTGAGGCGCACAGTACTAAGCCCTGCACTCGCTGTAAGTGACAAGTGCAGTAATAATTGTCATGGATAAAGTTGCACATGATCGTCTAGTTACCCCATACTGGTGGGTCAACTGTCTGGTACGACACATCGGATTCCTTCCGTAGTGTTCATCACATTTGCCTCCAGATCTGGTGTGCGAACATTTCGGGTACGTCCTTCGCGGTTTCCTGCTTCCTAAAATGTCCCTGTCTCAGGCAAACGGCGCAACACTGTTGCAAACGTTGAATGCTGTCATTGTTGTCCATGGGGGTAGGCCTCTTGATACAAACCTGCTACCTGCCGCCAGTTGCCATTTGCGTTTCAATAAGTAAACACAATGTTAGCAAGCTCTGATTCAAATATGGAGCCATTGTGTACAATGCTGAATAACATCCACTGCAAGGTGAGTCAGCAAGAGAAGTGAATCGGACACAACATTACCAATGACTATGGAAGAGGTGGCCACTAGGGCATGATGTATGAGGAACAGTACTATGCTCTAGGAGGAAACGGTTCATACTGCAACTGTGGCTGCATGGTACAGCGCCTATTACACTTCAGTCGCTGTAACAATGTATGACTGAATAAATGGACTACAGCATGGAAACCAAGCAATTCCGGACATAAGCTCACTAGCGCTCTTTTCTGTATCCTATCATTGATCAATCCCTAGAGTTTGTTCATGGTGGGAAAATCACCCTGTATATGAAGAATAAGACGCCAACATTTACAATAAATAACCAAAATCGTTTTTGTAGTTCTAGGTTAGAAATATGCCTGTGGTACATATCCAAACTGGTGATTGGATGTTTGATTTGGGGGAGGGGCCAAACAGTGAGGTCATGGGTCCCATCAGATTAGGGAAGGAAAGGAAAGGAAATTGGTCACGTCCTTTCAAAGGAACCATCCTGGTATTTGCCTGAAGCGATTTAGGGAAATAACGGAAAATTTAAATCAGGATGGCCGGACGCAAGTTTAAACCATTGTCCTCCCAAATGCGAGTCCATTGTGCTGTGCCCTCTCACTCAGTAATCTCTAAACTGGAGGCTGTATCTCACTCTAAATGCTTGAGGAACAGTAACCATTTCAAATATTATTTTGACTTTTCCTATCATCTTTAGTAGCTATATGTAATCTGTTCTTCCTTTTCTACAGCCATCTCAGCTTAAAACTATCAGTTTTGTTTCCAGAATAAAAATATGTGTTCTCAAATGTGAAAGAATTAAAAGAGTTGCAGATTGTGATGCTACACAGGTAGCATCACAAGACCCAGGGAAGGGAGGAAGAACTGAATTGGTTAAAATAGAAAAAGAGCATAAAGTTCAAAATTAGGATCAGAAAATACAAATTAAAGAAATGGTTTCAGAATAAAAGCATAGGATTCTATATAAATGCACTTATTTTATTTTTATTTAAGTACATCATAGAACTGTAATAATTAACAAAACTGTCTCTTTGCATGTTGTCCAGTGTCGTAAACATGCTTTTAATAATCCTGGTGACTGTTCCCTTGCCAGTACCAGTGAAGTCTTCAATGTAGAGACGATATAACCAGAGGCAAAATATTTGAGTGTCAGCAGTAGCTGCTTCATTGGTGGAAGAGAGTCATTTCTGAAAGAAAGAAAAAAACCACTCTGTCCTCAGGGACCATACGACCGCCGTGTCATCCTCAGTTGAGGATGCAGATAGGAGGGGCGTGTGGTCAGCACACCACTCTCCCGGACTTTACGATGGTTTTCTTTGACCGGAGCCGCTACTATTCGGTCGAGTAGCTCCTCAATTGGTATCACGAGGCTGAGTGCACCCCGAAAAATGGAAACAGCGCATGGCGGCCTGGGTTGTCACCCATCCAAGTGCCAACCACACCCGACAGCGCTTAACCTCGGTGATCTCACAGGAACTAGTGTATCCACTGCGGCAAGGCCGTTGCCTGAAAGAAAGAAAATGAACGACATGAAACAATTTGTTTGACAACTCAAGAGAATTTAAAAACATAAATTGCTACTCACTCCTTCCACTGTTACTATTATATGGAGTCAATAACTAAAGATTCTCTGTTAGCTGAATGACAAGTACCTGTTTTATTATGACACACAGATAATAATTACTTTATGATAAGTATAGATGTGGTATATGGATAATTATAATAACTGACAAACAAACAGCCATGGCCTATTGCTTTCTTAAAAAGACTGACTTTCCTATCAATTTTACTGTGTTAATCTTTGTTTGAGTAAGCACAAATAATTTATATGTTAGTAGGAATAATGCTGGGTGATGCATAATGTTTTTGCTCTGAAGCATTCACTAAAAGATGGAAAATAGTTTTCCCAATGGGAGGTAAGAGTGAACTATGTTCTCTGCTTTAGATGTGGCTGAATGAACTCTGGACATTAGTATGCTGTCAGACTTTTTGTTACATTACACATCACAATAAGCCTTCAATTTCTGAAAGCTGGTACTTCACTGGAATGCAGTATAAGCTATTTCAGTTTAAGTTACTTCCGGCTAGCTGCAGTCTGAAACAAAGAAGGACACTAAAAATAACTTAATATTCAATTAAAGATAAAAACATAGAACTCAAGGCACTCATTCCACATGCTACAACTATGTAGATTCATTACCTAGATTGCTGTTCTGCTTATATTACGTATATAGCTATTATTTTATGATAAATATGGATTGGCTTAAGTGGTTAATACTGATGAGACACAAGAGCTATGTTCTGTTGCTGAGAAGGCATCACCATCTTTTTAAATACTAACTTATTGACACTGTGTTAAACTTAGCGTGAGTAAGCACAGATAGCTCACAGGCTTCAGTGAATGATGGTTGATGGGAGACAACGCTGCTACTCTGAAGCATTAATGAGCCTGTAATGCTTATACTTTCACTAAAAGGCGAATGTTCGTGTGTAGCTGTGGTGTTTACAAAGAGTGTCATTCCTAATAGAAAACAGAGTGGAGCAACATTTTCTGCTATTGAAATAACATATCTGAAAGAAATTGGAACACAACCGTTTTCTCAACAGATTTTGCTGCATGAAAAATCTATCTTTTCGTCTAAAACAGAAACAGCTGTTAATACAAACAGTATCTAAAATTGGTATGGATCTTCGATTGGGTTAAGTCTATTTTGGCACGAATCGTCGTTTTAATATGCCTGATTTACATAAATAACAAGACAGAATTCATGAAGTGCTGAAATCTAATGCATACTACTACAAATGAACAGTATTATTTTAAAAAACAGAGAAGTAGCCTCACCTGTCCGCTATACGTTCCAGTTTCTTGCGTACATGATTAGAAGAAGAAGTACAGATTGCTTTGATAAGCAAAATCTGAATATAAATTCGGAATCAGCATCGTCTCACTTTCTTCTCCTTCCACATTCTCATGAACAGTTCAAACAAATACTTGTCACTACTGTCTGCAACTGCATCTGTCACTATTCCTAGCATGTCGAAAAATTATTCCCTCGTTAAGTTCGCTAACCGACTAAGAATCGCCAGTTACGGTCTACCGACTTTATTCTTCGGTTAGGCGTTGTTCGTATAACGCGTTCCTCCCACTACTCCGGGAATAGAGCTTAACTGGCTGCTAACCGGAGAGCACAAAGCATTGTACAGCAACTCAAAAGTAAAATGAAGCAGACGATTAAAGTAGATGTACATTCTAATTGTGCTATGGTTGGTTATTCCTGAAAAACTGGCAGAGTTACAGGTGAGAAATATTCTGGGGAAAGACGCAAATAGAATACTTTTTTTTTTATTTATCGTATGATGTGTACATTGATTTACATTTATATACAATATTTTCAGGACTAAAATGTACAATCACAAGTTCGTACAATTTTACAGCTCTATATCTAGTTCTTCAATCCACTTGACTGCTTCATCCGATGTACGATGAATGTCCATTAAAGTTCCTCTGAAAGTACGATGAGGGCAGTCAGCAACAATGTGATGAATCGTCTGTGAGGGGGCACCACAGTCACAATTTGCAGAGCCAACCCATCCCCATTTGTGCAGTAGATAGCCACATCTGCCTTGTCCAGTTCGAATGCGGTTAATGATCCTCCACTGACGCCTTGGAAGATCAAATCCTTGCGTCTGCTTGGAAGGGTCCTCGACTAGATGTTTATTGGCTACTGAAGACTGATCCCACTGGAGTTTCCATGAACTGTTAATGTTGAAAGCAGATCCTTCAAGGTCGAGTGCTGTGCGCCATGGTGGTTTCCTCGATTTCAAGCGTTGGTGTGTTCCTTGTACAATATCTTGATGGATGGGGAGCTGGGGGTTCTGCTGAATGTTTTTCCACGTCTTTAGGAGAGCTTCTGATCTTCTTAGGGCTGGAGGTGGGATATTGCTTAGAACCGGCAGCCACAGCGTGTTTGTGCTCCGAATACATCCTGTGATTAATCGCATTGCCTGATTGAGTTGCACGTCTATCTTCTTAGTGTGAACACTGTTGATCCAGGTTGGGCAGCAATATTCAGCAACAGAATATGACAGAGCTAATGCTGTAGATCTCAGGACGTTAGTATTGGCTCCCCATGATGTACCAACAAGCTTCTGAAGAATATTATTTCTAGTTTTAACTTTAGCAGCCACATTTGATAAATGCTGCTTGAAAGACAGAGTTCTATCTAGTGTTAATCCCAGGTACTTTGGTGTACTACAGTATGGCAACACTTGGTCTCTGAATACAACTTCTGGTTTGTAATTTGACTGTCTGTTACGTAGGTGGAATGCAGATATAACTGTTTTCTGAGGATTTAGGTGGAGGCACCATTTCTTGAAATATTTGTCTAAGGCTTCCAGATCAGTGGATAGAATAGTTTCAGCATCAGCAAAGTTGGAGCACTGAGTCACCAGACAAATATCATCAGCATATATGAATTTCCTTGAAGATGTTTCTGGTAAGTCGTGTGTATACAAATTGAAAAGGAGGGGAGCCAGAACAGACCCTTGAGGTAAGCCGTCATTTAGTTTAAACATTCTGCTCCTATCATTATCTGAGTAGATCTGAAAGTACCTATTGCTTAGCATATTGTTGAGTAAGGCCGTGAGTTTACGACATGGGATAACACTCACAAATTTTAAAAGGAGTCCTTCTCGCCAGACAGTGTCATAGGCAGCAGATAGATCCAAAAAGGCAGCCACACTTACTGATTTCTTCTCATACCCATTTTCAATGTGCGTAGTGAGAGATAGTACCTGATCGTTACAACTTCTCCCAGGTCTAAATCCTGCTTGCTCGATAGGAATATGATGGTTGATTGTTTCACAGATTCTGTTGTAGATCAGACGCTCAAGGAGTTTATAAGTGATACTCAAGAGTGCTATTGGACGATAGTTTTCCACTTTTGTGGGATCTTTATTTGGTTTCAGTATGGCTAATATTTTTGATTTCTTCATCAGATGTGGGATGTTTCCAGTTTGCAGGATGTTTGAAAGGAAGTTGGTCAACCATTTTACTGTAGCTGGTCCACAGTGAGCCAGGAATTCTGGGTATATTCCATCATATCCAGCTGCTTTTCCAAGTTTCATACTTTTGATTGCAGCTTTAGTTTCCTCTTCTTGAAATGGAGTAGAGAATTCGGAAGACTGTAGGGCTGCTCTTTTCTTGGTGTTCAACTGTAGTTTGATATCCCTTTTGGCTTGCTTGTCCTTTATATTCTTTGTAACTGACACAAGGTGTTTAGCATAGTCATTCAAATTGATGGCATTTTTTGATCTTTTTGTTGTAGGGTTTGAAGAGTTTAATTTCCTGATGATAGACCAGGCTTTTCTGCTAGAATGGGTGTAATCTAGGGACCCCACAGTTTCATGCCAGATCTTTCTTCGATTATCATCCAGGGACTGGAGGAGGCTTGTTGCATTGTCAGAGTTAGGATGGTCTTCATATTCTTTTAGTAACTCCTCACTCTCGGAACTCCAACCAGGGATATACTCTTTACGGTACCCTCTAGGAGTACATCGTCTGGCTGCACCTTTGATAACCCCAACAAATCTGCTGTAGTTGTTGTACGTTGGTTTGATCCATCTGATATTGGAATCTGTTTGCTTTGCAAATTCAGTCCAGTTGGCTTTCTTGAAGTTCCACCTCGGTTTAGGATGTGATCGTACAACAGGTATAGACATCCCCACCTCCAATATAACAGGTCTGTGTTGACTATGTGGGAATTCCTTGAGCACAGTTCGTCGTACTTGATTTAGGGAATTATGAGACTGAGTTGTGAAGCACAGATCTGGGGTATAGCCTTGGGACCAGCGAGCTGAGTGGAAGGTAGGCAGATCTTTAGCATCGTAAATTAAATTCAGGTTTTCAGTTTCCATCCAGTCCTCAAGTGCTTCACCGTTGAGGTCATTCTCCATATATCCCCACAGGTGATGATGACTGTTGAAATCACCGAGGTATATAGTTGGGTGTTGCAGAGACGGTAGAACGGGATTAGGCCAGTTAGTCCCTGGGGGTTTGTACACGTTAACTATCGTTAGGTTTTCAATTTTAACAGCAGTTGTAAAAATGTCATTTTCAGAATTTTCTGACAGCGGCTGGTAGTTTGTTATGTGATTCTTGACGTAAGTTGCAAGGCCATAATTTTGATGGTGATTAGAGGCTATCAGTTTAAAGCCTGGTATTTTCCCCCTACTCTGCAGCTGTGATTCATCAGCTGTGTGCGTTTCTTGAAGTGCGATGATATCAACTGCATATTTCTGTGTGAGCCTGGAAAGATACTCACATTTTGCTCGACTTATCCCTTCGATATTCAGTTGACAGATGCGCAGAGATGGTCCAATTCTACGAGCTTGTGGGTCCTGGATAGGACCGCACGTGTCCTTCGTCATTCTTTGACCGAGAGGTCTTTTCAGACAGTTCGGTCTCATCTTATCGTTGTTGCTTTCTTAGCACCACCCAGGGGTCACGTGTAGGGTATTTAAAGGTTATACCTACGGACGTGAAGCAACGCAGACCCCCAATAGAATACTGATGGAAAGATACACCAATATCCTGCACAGCGTAATTACTTAAAAAATACTTACATACATGTTAAAGCAAAATATTCATTTTATCGTGTCTTAAGTGTTTGAGATCATTTTCTTAGTTTCATTTGTAGCAGGAAGATTAAAAATTTCTCTTTCTCTCTGTTTTTCGGTCTAATAAAACAAGAACGCTATTCTGCATGGAGGTAGGCCTCTATACGGTTCTGTTTCTTTGACATTTCAACTGTCTTTCACTTTGTTGACATGCATAAGATACGATAGCATGCCTTGGCGTCTTTCTTCATTGCACACGTTTGTGAGCTGTCAAAGAACATATATGAAAGTTTTTACAAACGTGAACATTAAAAATGTTGTGCATACGAGCTGAAAATGTAACGAATGAGAAGCTGAACCGGTACCAGTAAGCAAATAAGCATTGTTTTCGGAGTTTCAGCGTGATTCACTATCGATACAAATATAGTAAGAGCGGAATTAAATGAGTTATGAAAGCACTGTGAAACTTTTTGTGTTGCCTCTGTGGGCCCATACAACCATTGGCTCTACTTCCAATTATATCGCTGCCGTACCACACCAAGAACAACGGTAACAGAGTTGCCAAACGTACGAGGTTACTCGTACAAATACGAGATTTGTGGTCACTGTACCAGGTACGAGGACACAGTCAGGTTCGAGATTCCGACACAGAAAATTCGTACGAGGTTACTCGTACAAATACGAGATTTGTGGTCTGCTGTACCAGGCACGAGGACACAGTCAGGTTCGAGATTCCGACATAGAAAATTTTATAACACCATTTTTCATTGTGGGTGACAATTTAAGCCATGAATGGGTCTTTTTACACTTTGGTTACACTTGGTGTGCTACATGAAAGGTAGACGCATTGGGTATGTTCACGCATTTTTTTTCATTTTAATGTACCTTTTAAAGTTTTCCTAGTTCCCTTAGCTCCCTCAATTTTCCTCAGAGCCAGTCGGCAGAGTGTCCGGAACGTTCTATAGTTTTACACACTGCTGCCAACAAATGCGATTTGCAATGTGTGGCACTACAATGAACAGAAGTTGAGTGTGCAGTGGACACGATAGTGCTAATGATGATGATAGTAATGATAATGATGATGATACTGAAATCTAGAGTCCAGACGAATGCAGTGCCTGCAAATGACTTTTTAATGATTATATCCATTCTGAGCATTGAAATATATTTTTACATAGTTTTTAGTGTAATTCATGTCCCACTCATTTAATAACTGTGTCAATCATGATTTAATTTTTTCTATATTTCATATTCTTTGATATAAAACAGTACTGTAACTTAATACAAACTTGAACAAATACGCTCTTTCAGCAAATGTGTTTACTTTCGTTGACGTTCACACCACAATAAACGAGGACTGCATGCCCGTTGGCAATACTTCAAACCCATAATAATAATAATAATAATAATAATTTTACTGTCGTTCACCTGATTACAGCAATAGACAAAGTCAAGAGCATATACTTCTACATAAACTACTATATCGATGTAAATTGGTTTACATAAAATAGGTACACGTTAGAATACAGTATTTTCATCTTCAAAGAATTCATCAATGGTGTAAAACGGATTGTTCACTAGTAGCTTGTATAATTTAGCTTTAAAGATATTTACAGGCAGTTCTTTAAAGTCAGCACTTAGTCTATTAAACATCCTTAGTCCAAGAACTAGGTAAGAGTTATGCGATTTTGATAATCTATGATTTGGTATGCCTACAGATGTTCTGTTTGTAGTATTATGGCTATGAATATCACTTCTCAACACAAAATTAGACACATTGTTTCTAATGTACATTAAAACATTGTAGATGAATAAGTTTACTACTGTAAGACACTGCAATTTAATTAACAGAGGTTTACAATGTTCTGTTTTATCAGAATCCGTTATTATTCTTATTACTTTCTTCTGTAAAAGTAAAATGCCATTTACATGACAGCTACTACCCCACAGTAAAATTCCATAAGAGAAGATGCTTTGGAACACGGCAAAATATGCTGATCTCACATAGTCATTGGGAGCATGTCTTTTTAAATTTCTAATTAGATAAATAACTCTTGAAAGCCTAGCCAAAATATTTTTAATGTGTGGTCCCCACGTCAATTTATTGTCAATAGTAACACCTAAAAAATTAACAGTTTCTAATTCCTGGTAGTTAGGAATCTCTTTGATGCTAAAGTAAAGTGTCTGGCTTTTGCTTTCATTCGTCCTTGCCGCACTTCTCCCTCATCCAAGGAAAATAGAAAAACTTTACAAGTAATAGTGGCCCATGCCCATTCGTATTATAAGTTATACTTCTAATTTGCATGGAAATGATACATGTTACTCAGCAATTTAAAAACGGTTAACTGTAATACTCAAGGAGATTAGATATATTCGCTATGGTAATACATTAGACTCATTAATTTCTTAAATATTGAGGGATGTTCTCTACAATTTGCGCTTCAGTTGGTAGATATTTTGTACTTTTTAAATACAATTTAAATTTCTAAAATTTTGACATAAACGCAAAATACCTGTGATTTTGCTATTAATAAGGAAATTAAATGTTTTATTGTAATAATTACAGTAATGAAACTTTATTTATTAGCAATTCATACAAATTAATCAGTTGATAAAGCTATCTCTGGAGTTCATTTCGAATTTTGTACAGTAGAGTACATGACAATGAGCACGATAAAGTGCAATGGAAATAAAATAATTTTTTTCTCATTAATATTAATTTTGGTTTCAGTGGCCTTCAGTCACACAAAAATTGACATAACACTTGCAATTGTATACTAATCATTTAAAAGAAAAAACAGTCTACTCTATGGTTCGTTAGCCAGGAATCCGCGAGGAACAAATTACGTTCTTCGTATTTGTCTCTCTGACTATCACAAAAGCGAAAGTACTACGCAGCCAAGAATAGATGGCCCCTTCCTCCGACGCTTACCGACAATTACCCAACTGAAATCGTAGCGCTGCCAACATGTGCAATCTAACAATGCGTGGTGTGGTATTTTTTCAGTAGATATTTCATAATGAAGTAGCGGCACATTTGAATATGAACACATATCGTTATGGAGCTCTGAGCCCACAGTGCATTAATAGTTCAGCGCAGGTGTGTTTCCGGCACTGACAGTAGCCCACCTCACTGTATGTAGTATCTATTTTCCTCTGTTCCGTATGTGTAGTATTATGTTTCTTGTGTAGTTGTTTGTGCTATCTGTTTACCTGTAATTATTTGTGATTGTGAGGAAAACAGTGACCGTTCGTTTACTCTTACTCCAACAAGAAAAATACCTAAAAAAGGTGGCTGAACAAGAAAAAATGTAGGTAACACATAATCGCAGCATCGCTCACAAAATTTTGGACATCAGTGGTTAAAGGATCCGGTTTCTAAGTACTGGCTTTCGCAACACACCAATGATTCAACTGAAGCTAAGAATGCATTTTGCCTGGAATATCGATGGTAGCTGAAATATCTAACTTGAAATCTGAGGCCACTACCACAAAACATATAAATAACAAAACCAGTTCTCGCGCAAAAACGCAAACATTAACATCGCTTGGATTCCAAAAAAGTGTAGCTCCACAAAAAAAGGAAAAGCACGTGCAGAAATTAAACTTGCTGCTTTTTTGCAGAGCATAACATTGCATTTTCGGTTGCTGACCATTTGACACCTTTATTAAAAGAAGTTGTGACGGATTCTAAAATAATTGAGGACATACAGCTCAAACGAATTGAAGTATGAGCAGTGGTAAATAACGTTCTTGGAGAAGGTCATAAAGCAAAATTAGCCCAAAAACTACAGTTAAATAAATTTTCGGTCATGACAGACGAGACAACCGACATTTCAACGGTCAGAGCTGCTTGTGGTGTGGTACGCTATCAAGAAGCTCAAAAAATATGTAACACCATTTGGGAGTTTCAAAAAGTTTTTAAGGAAAGAACCAATGCTGATGATATTCCCACAGCCTGTACCGAGATTTTATACAGATCTCATATCGATTCATTCGTCAGCCATAATGTTCCACTGAAAAATGTTTTTTAAACACAGTGACAAACGCGTTTGATTTTCGTAACTTTCAGTCATTTGTTGAGGTGGAGGCACACAAAATTCTTAAGCTACCTCAGACAAGATGGCTTTCATTGTCCGCAGTGGCTGAAAGACTACTAGAGCAGTGAGAAACGCTACATATATTTTTTAACGATTTCACGACAAATCGGGCACGTAAAGCCAAAGTCGATGTGCGAAATCGGACAGTATTTATTTCTGAAAAACTTAGCAACCCATTCTACAAACCTAATTTTTGTTTCCTTGAATGGTCACTCCCTTTATTTAATAAATTCAATCAGGAATTTCAAATCGAGAAAGTAGTTATTAACGATCTACATGAGAACATACATGAGCTCTAGCAGGAAATCCTATTGCGTTATTTAAAACGCAAACTAGGCCAGACCTAGGTAAAACAGACCCTGAAAGTCAGTGACGTCCACTCCATAACATTGAACTGTATCTTGGCATCAAAGTGTACGAGATCTTAAAATATTCCAATGTGGTCAGACATCCTGCAGATATTGAACAATTCTTCTCATGTTGCAAAAATTTCTACAAAGTTGCTGCCACAAAAATAACAAAACGATACAATGTGGAGGACCTAATCTTGTCAAAGTAACAAGTTTCCAAAACAGAATCAGCGCTCTCTCACAATTTCAGGAGCCGTTTCCCAACACTAATGCCTCTCATTGAAGTTGTTCCGTTTATAATTACACCAGATGATCAGGCAAAAAAAAAAAAAAAATAGACGATCAATGGAGAAGGCTGCCAAATGCACAAGCTCGGTATCCTGAAGGATTGCCATATAAATTTTGGGATCTTTTGCTGAAAACTCAAGATTTTTCTGAGCTGGCTGTTTTTGCTCTAACTGCACTGTCCCTAGTTCATACAAATGCTGACTGTGAGCGAGTTTTCAGTAAGGTTAATTTGATAAAAACAGACATAAGAAACTCGCTAACTATGGAAAGTGTAAACAGGACACTTTTTGGTACAGAGAGCGTTAAAGGACCAACACATACTGGAAATTACATCAGTTTTGAACTGGCAGAAGACATATGTATCTGTATGACTAGGGAAAAATTATACAGCAACCTGAATAACAACGATGTCAGTGACTGAGGATGTACCTGATATTATATTTGGAGCCATAAACCAAGACTAGAAAATACCAAAAGAAAATTTACAGTTATATGTAAATGTAGGTTAGATGGCACCCTAGTGGCCTAAGTCGCACTTGTAATGGCAGACCAGGAACGAAAAACGCTTCAACGTCACCAAACATTTGCCAAAGCAACGAAGACGTTTCTCCCTCCTCTGAGGGGGAGTATATTCCAGTCAGCTAACAACACAATTAACTAAAGTGCCTCAAAATCGTCTAAGTAATATATCATGTACCTGTGTAATTTTATAAACTAATAAATTATCACCTAATTTTTATATCTCATGGAGAAATTATTAATGTGCATTATCATTTAACATCAATGTATACTGTGCTTGTGCGAATCCCTGTTACTTCCAAGAGTGAAATGAAATTTTATCATAGAATTATATCATAGTTGTATTCCAGTACGTCTCATCTCTCCGCCTCTACCCCCTCCCCCCTCACCAATCGGCCCAAACAGTCGAGACGAGAAATGTGTCCAGAATTTGGCTCTCGAAAATATGGCCACCGTAACATTTTATTTGTTTGATTCAAAATTTTAAAATTAACAAATGACAGCTAAATTCACACTCATTTAATTTGTTTTATGTTTGCTTTTATAACATTTTAAATGCTTGAAAAATGTAGGAGGTTTGAAAGCCAAAGTACGAGATTTTTAGTTGTTTTTGTACGGGGAAGAATGTTCTGTGGTTGGCGACCCTGAACGGTAACTTTGCCAAATCAGTCCTCTGTAGTACGCGCTCTATGCTACACGCATTGTGCATAAGCTCAAGAGTAAAAGTAAAGTAATAATAGTAAGTGATGGGATTGCGAGTGATTCTTTATCGTCGTAATTACCACACCCGATCCCCACTACCTACGCATCCTTTTTCCCCACAAAGACATGATTCATCTTCGTATTTAATATCTCGATCATGTAATGGGGAATTCATTGAGTCTGTGAATATTAAGTCTATGGCAGCGTAAACATTGTGTACCAGTGAAATACGAAATGAGTATTCCCACCCCCACGAAACCAAGATTCGCCACTAAATTTTATATTTTGTGCATGCAGGCCTAATTTGAAGTTGTATTGCGGGAGTGATTAAAACCTCAGATACAGAGTGGTTGCAGTGTAGTGGTGTTTTTTGGTTAAATCATAACGAATTTTTTGAATTTGTGCCCTCTATGACTTTGGTGAATATTCTAAAAAGATACTTAGTTACAGCTGGTTGTGAAATGTGTGTTTATACTCGAAATTACCAGGTATTTTGATAAAGTTGTGGTGGTGGTGGTCTTCAGTCCAGAGAGGTTTGATGCAGCTCTCCACGCTAATCTACCCTGTGCAAGCTTCTTCATCTCCTAGTACCTACTGCAACCTACATCCTTCTGAATCTGCTTAGTGTATTCATCTCTTCGTCTCCCTCTACGATTTTTACCCTCCACGCTGCCCTCCAATGCTAAATTTGTGATCCCTTGATGCCTCAGAACATGTCCTACCAACCGATCCCTTCTTCTAGTCAAGTTCTGCCACAAATTTCTCTTCTCCCCAATTCTATTCAATACCTCTTCATTAGTTATGTGGTCTACCCACCTAATCTTCAGCATTCTTCTGTAGCACCACATTTCGAAAGCTTCTATTCTCTTCTTGTCCAAACTAGTTATCGTCCATGTTTCACTTCCATACATGGCTACACTGCATACAAATACTTTCAGAAACAACTTCCTGACACGTAAATCTATACTCGATGTTAACAAATTTTTCTTCTTCAGGAACGCTTACCTTGCCATTGCCAGTCTACATTTTATATCCTATCTACTCCGACCATCATCAGTTATTTTGCTCCCCAAATAGCAAAACCCTTTCACTACTTTAAGTGTCTCATTACCTAATTTAATTCCCTCAGAATTGCTTGATTTAAATCGACTACATTCCATTATTTGTTGATGTTCATCTTATATCCTCCTTTCAAGACACTGTCCATTCCGTTCAACTTCTCTTCCAGGTCCTTTGCTGTCCCTGACAAGTACAGTGTCCTCAGCGAACCTCAAAATTTTTATTTCTTCTTCATGGATTTTAATTCCTACTGCGAATTTTTCTTTTGTTTCTTTTACTGCTTGCTCAATATACAGATTGATAACATCGGGGACAGGCTACAATCCTGTCTCACTGTAGGCCTATATCAAATCCCCCATGGCAGATAAATTATGCAGGAAGTGAAATAAAAAAGTCTGCCACCCAAGCCTCAAACAGAACCAGAAAAATACCACAGAGAAGTAATGATTTTTTATGGCCTGCCACAAGGAAGTCCAGCCGCTACCGAAACATAACACCATCACCACACCAAACATGAGGACCAGTGAAAGGCAAACCACCATGTGTGCATCCAGTTGGGCCCAAGACACCACGCATCTTCCCTCTTGCTGTGAAAAATCAATATCTCTGAAATATAAAGCTGATGAACTTGGTGTTGTATTGAATGGAAACAATAGAATAGTATTATGTATTAATGAATACTGGTTAAGAGAAGAAGAGATAAAACTGTATGTACCACCATGTTTTAATTTAATTACAAGTTACTGCAGACCCACACACTCAATGGTGTTATTCCCTACAACACAGGAAGAAGTCTATAAAGCAGTCAGCAAACTGAGAAACAAAAACTCAGCTGGTCTGGATGAAGTCCCCATTTTTATAATTAAGGACTGTATCAAGAGCCTACTTCCACCTTTAGTTGATATTATAAATCAATCTTTCAAGCAGGGCTACTTTCCAGACTATTTAAAATATGCGAAATTACTACCTCTCTTCAAAAAAGGTGATGCAGGAATAATTGAAAATTACAGGCCAATTTCTCTACTGTCATGCTTTGCAAAAATATTAGAAACTATTATGAAAGATAGGCTAATGAATTATTTAAATAAATACAACTTGCTGTCTGTTGACCAGTTTGGATTTCGATCAGGGAAAAGCACAGAATCAGCAACAGCACACCTCACAAAACACATTCTAGAAGCATTAGAGAAAGGGAACTACACAACAGGTACATTTCTTGATCAAACTAATGCGTTTGATACAGTAGACCACAACATATTGTTAAATAAGTTAGATGAACTTGGAATAAGGGGACTTGTGAACAAATGGTTCCAGTCATATCTAAAAAATAGAAGACAGATAACTGAAATCTCACATATTTCAAATTGCTCAAACTATATTGTAAAGTATACTTCAGACCCAAATTATGTAAATATAGGTGTCCCACAGGGTATTGTCCTTGGCCCAGTACTATTCCTCATTTACATAAATGACTTCCCACAGAGCATCAAGCATGGACAAACAATATTGTTTGCAGATGACTCAAATGTTCTAATCAGTGACAAATCACCAGATGCACTAAAAGAAAAAGCCAAACAAACACTAAACAGTGTACGTGAGTGGGCCTCCAATAATAAACTAACACTAAATCTTAAAAAAACAAATGCTGTTAACTTCTATGTCTGCAAAAAACCACACTATAACAACTTTAAGTTAAACAATGAAACTATAGAATGTGTAGACTACACAAAATTTCTTGGTATGCATGTTGACAGTCAGTTAAAGTGGGAAGAACATATTAAAATACTTAGTAACAGAATCGCTACAGCATGCTATGCTCTGAGAATTCTGACTGCAGTTTGTGATACTACATGTGTCAGATCTGTATATTTTTCTTATATCCACTCTGTTATTACCTATGGTATAATATTTTGGCGAGTCAACAGTAAAAATATTCAAATAGTTTTCAAATTACAGAAAAGAGCAATTTGTATAATAACCAAGAGTGGCAGTAGGGCTCACTTCCTTGAACATTTCCAAAAGCTGGAAATCCTAACTGTCCCCTGTGAATACATTTTTCAAAGTGTTACGTATGTAAAAAAAAATATTGACTGCTATATGAAAAATTCTTTAGTACACAGCTATGAAACTAGAAACCAATACAATCTGCATCTAGAGAGGAAAAATAAAGTTAAAACTCAGCAGAGCTTGTTGTACAATGCTGTTAAATTATATAATAAAATACCCCAAAAAATAAAAGATATTGACACAATCGGACAGTTCAAAACAAAACTAAAATTTTTTTTTATTAAATAAAAGTTATTATGCAGTGGTGGACTATCTGAATTAAAACATGTAGTGTAATTAAAGTAGCCTGCATTTATTTATTTATTTGATTAGCCATCCGTCGACATTTTGCAATGTATGGATGTTGTCAGTTTGGATACAGTGATTTTTGCAGATACATTGACACTTTTATATGCATTTACAGAGTATACGAATACAATGACATTTATCACTTAAATTACATTCAAACAATTAAATATTCACTTATTGTTTAGAAACAGTGTTCCTGAAAATATAGTTTAAGGGTTTTCTGTAACAGTACATGTTGTTAATTTCTTTGATGTCCTGTGCAGCTTGTTATACATTTACAGAATATACAATACAATGTCATTATGTCACTTAAATTAGATTCAAACATTTAGATATTCACTTACTGTGTAAAAACAGTGTTCCTGAAAATACAGTTTAAGAGTTTTTCTGAAACAGTACATGCTGTTAATTTCTTTGATTTCCTGTGGCAGCTTGTTATACAATTTTACACCCTGATACAAGAAACTTTTTTGGGTCTTATGCTTGTTTCTCCTATCTAGATGAAGGCAGTGGCTTGTTCTTGTGCTATAGCTGTGTAAAATGCTGTTTGTACTATAATTCACTATATTTTTCTTTATATATACTATAGTGTGGAACATAAATAAACAGGGAACAGTTAGAATACCAAGTATTTTGAATAGTTCTCTGCAGTGAGCCCACTTACTGCTTTTAGTTATAATTCTCACTGCTCTCTTCTGCACTTTAAAAACTGTTTGTAAGTTGAGTACATTATTTCCCCAGAAAATTATCCCATAGCTTATGACTGAATGTACATAGCTAAAATATACAGTTCTTAGACATTCATCGCTGCATACTGAGGAGAGAACTCTAAGTGCGTAACACGTTGTAGATATCTTTTTTGTGAGTTTTTTGACATGTTCACTCCACCTAAGCTGGCTGTCAATATGCAACCCTAGGAATTTTGTGGTGGGCACTTCGTCTACAGAGGTGTTATGTAGCTTTAACTTTAGGGGACTGTTTTTTCTGTTTATTCTAAAGCGTATGCTATTTGTTTTCTTAATATTTAAGGTCACTTTATTCTCTGTAGACCATTTGTAGACATCTTTCAGTGATTCATTACAATTTTCCAACATTTGTGCTGATGTCTCACTGGTGATTATAATATTGCTGTCATCGGCAAACAATATCTTCTCTCCATGTCGGATATATTGTGGAAAGTCATTTATATAAATCAAGAACAACACCGGACCCAGCACACTTCCCTGAGGGACCCCAATATTAATATGTTGTGGATCTGACAGGTGTTTTTCTATGAACTTTGATCTACTGGAGACATGCGAGATCTCTACCCACTGTACTCTATTTTTTAGGTATGAATGGAACCATTTGTTGATTACCCCTCTTACTCCTAGTGCTTCTAACTTAAGTAATAGATTCTGGTGGTCAACTGTATCAAAGGCCTTTGACAGGTCAAGGAATATGCCAGATACATAGTTGCCTTCATCCAGTGCTTCTAGAACCACTTTAGTGAAATGTGCTATTGCCATTTCTGTATCTCTGCCTGGTCTGAAACCAAATTGGTCATTTGAAAGAAGGTTGTATTTGTTTAGATAGCTCATAAGTCTGTTCTTCATTATGGACTCTATTATTTTGGAAAATGATGACAGTAGGGCAATTGGCCTGTAGTTCTCAATGTTTTCTACATCATCTTTTTTGTGTAAAGGTAAAATTTTTGCATGTTTCAGATAATCAGGGAAACAACCGGCTTTGAAAGATTCATTTATGATATTGGTTAGGGGGGCTTTGATACTATTTATGCATTTTTTCAGCACAGACATTGGAATTTCATCTAAACCTGCTGAATTTTTGCTCTTTAATTTCCTTACCACATTACATACTTCTTCCTCAGTAGTGGGTAGCAATACCATTGAATTTGATGTATATTCCCGTGTTCGTGGATTATGAGATTTTGAAAAATTTTCCTGTAACTTTGTAGCTATACTACTAAAGTAAGAATTAACAAAGTTTGCTAGTTCTTTTGGGGTACTTGTTAGGTTTTCTTTGTTCCTGATTTGGGTGTTTATTTGCCTATGTGTTGCTGTTCCTGTCTCTTGTTTCACTATAGTCCATGTAGCTTTACGTTTATTTTTAGCTAGATTTATTAGTCTATCATTGGCCTTTTTTTTTTGCAACATTGAGCACCTTCCTATAGATTTTTTTGTAGTTTCTGTAGTAATGAAGAAAATCTGGATCACTGTTGTTGTTTTTTATAGAGTTTAGGTATTTAAAAGTTTGGGCAGATTTTCTAATTCCTGTGGTAATCCACTTATTTTTGGTGGATGTTCCAGTAGAACTTAGTGCTTTGGGGAAGGCTTCTTCGAATATTATCTTAAACTCCGACATGAATTTGGAGAATTTCTGATTCACATTATTTTCTGAATATACTTCTTCCCATCTTTCAAGTCTTAATTGTAAGCAAAATTTTTGTATTGCTGCGTCTGAGTAGACTCTTTTAAACATGTGGAGGTTTACTGGTTTTTCTACAGAAGCTTTTACTTTTATGATTTGGCATAAATGATCTGATAGTCCAAGATTTTTGACAGTTATGACACAGTTTTCCCCACCTACATCTGTAGCTACATGGTCAATGGTAGATGTTGAGTGTTTGGTTATTCTTGTTGCACAATTAACTAAAGAGGACATGCCAAAACTATTCAGAATATTCAGAAAAGTGTTACTGGTTTCATCTGCCTTAGCTGTGTTAATGTTTAAGTCACCACACAAGAGTATATTACTTTTCAGGGATGACACTTGTTCTAGGCTTTGCATAAGTTTTGAAAAGAATGTTTCTAAATCACCACTGGGAGAACGGTATACACATAGTACAATTAGTTTTTTGGGCATATCTACAGCTGGTATCTCTACTGCTGACACTTCAAAATGCTTGTCTACACTTAGTAGGATAATATCATTCCTGACTTTAAATGAAATACCACTCTTAACAAAAATACATGATCCTTTCATTGAGTTTCTGCAATAAGAACAAGCTAGTACATATGAGGGCAAATTTATGTATTGAATTTCATTGACTTTGCACCAGTGCTCTGTGATGCAGATAACTGGACTGTCTAAGGATTGTAACTCAACTTCTAGCTGTTGCACTTTGCTTTTTATACTCTGAATGTTTTGGTGAAGCACTGTTAGAGATTTAATGTTACTTATCTTTGAGGTTTCTTTTTCATCATGCTTGTGACTAAAAAATCTTGCAGATGGGAGGGAGGCGCTCTCTTCCGTCTGCTTGTTGCTCCATGTGAGGTTGTGTACTTTTCTGCCACTGCTGATGTTGGAACTGCTGCTGCTCCTGTTGACTGTACTGCTTCTGTTGATTGTGCTGCTGCTGACGGTGCTGTGTCTGCTGTTTCTGGTACTGCTGCTTTTAGTGACACTGGTGGCAGTTGTGCTGGTGTTTCTGCCTCTATTTTTGTTGATGTTACTCTTTCTTCTACTAGTGTTGAGTTTTCATCGTTTTTGCTATTGGGATAGCCTGGGATGGCGGCTAATTCTGCTGTAACCTCCTTTGAATGTGTGTTTTGGTCACCATTGCTTTCTGCATGAAAGTCCAGTGGCATAACAGTTTCAGTTAAAAAGTCGTCTTGCATGTTGAGTTTGTCTAAAGTTTCACTGATTTTTTCACTGAGCAGTCTTTTGCCTCTTCTGTTTAGGTGCATTCCATGATTTGTGTAGCTGCATCTCTGAAGAAAATTCACACTGAGAAAATAGGCATTTGAGTAGGCTTTACAGATTTTCTGGAATTGCCTGTTTGCTTTTTTAATTTCTAAATTTACGCAAGAATTAGGTATGAGATCATGCCTATGAGGTATTCCTGTTACTATCACTGTGTCCTTTTCGGTAGCATGAAGAGTTTTCTTTAGGTTGCGGACTGCAGTTGCCAGCTCATTCCTATACACATCGTTTGCGCTCGCAATCAGTACAATGCGCCGATTTTTGTTTTGTAATCTGTCTTGCTCAATGTTTTTAGCTACTTCCTTTATAGGAGCCCCTGGTTTAACATATCCACACGCTATCACATTGTGTTCAGCACGCAATATTTCTGCAAGATTTCGTCCATGGTTATCGGAGTAAACTGTTACTTTTGTACGTTTATAACACTTTTTCGTCTTCGTTCTTCCGATAATGCATTTATCAATTTTGAATTTGTTCACTTCACACGTTTCTTCCGCTAGGCCTACTGTGTTTACATCAGTCTGTACAGTTGTGTAACAGTCTTGTGTTTCATTGCACTCAGAAATTGTGTTTATGCACTTTTCTTGTGAATGTTTGTTTAGTTCACACGTTTCGCGGCCTATCGTGTTTGTGCCTGGATACAAGGCATCAAAACGATTCTGCAACGGTACTTTGTACACTGTTTCACCAGATTTGGAGCGGAACTTTTTAGGTATTTCAAAGTCACGGCTAGTTTCTGTTAGTATGCCGTTACAATGAGAACTGCTTGAGATATACTTAAGCATGTTGAGAAGCACTGATGCGTATTTTTTGCTAAGTTCAAGATCACGCTGCAATGCACTCGCTACACAATCTTCAACACCAGAATATACCATTTCTGTTGCGGCTCGGCGTCCGTTACAAGTCACTACTCCGCAATTACAGTCCGAGTTTTCCAAATTTACTTCTGCAATACATTTCGTATGACACCAAATTTGTCTCACAGAACAAAGTCTGACACCTTTACGAACAATTTCGCTACAATATAAACAGCTAACTGATACTTTTAAGTCAATTTCTGGAGAACGATTTATTATTACTTCCACACGTGACGCCATCTTGCATTGTAATACATGAGGAAATCAAAAATTGTACAGTACTATAAGAAAATTACAAATTACACAAGGATATAAAACTAATTTAAGATACCTCAAAAATGTGTGTAAATACAAATTTTATGTGTATAATTGTAGGTATATTGTATAGTATATGATTTTGCTGACGAAATCCACACAATGTAAATTGTTACATGGATTAATAAAGAAATCAATCAAATCAATCAAACCCAATGAAGGTTATGGGGGTTCCTCAATATATATAAGTGACAACCTAGGGTTAAGATATACTGTGCTTGATTTTATGGACATATGTGTTAAAGGCATTCTTGAAACGTCTGTCATGCTACTACCAACATTAAAACTCACAGTTATTTCAATATACCATTCTCCTGATAGTGATGCCGATCAATTTGTAGAGTGTTTAGATAAACGTATTCACCGTACAGAAAAATATACCAAACACAAGACAGTAATTTTAGGAGATTTAAATTTTGATGTAAGGAAAAAAACACACAAAAATACTAATTTGCTTAACATGCTAAGATCCCATAATCTCTTCTGTGCAAATTATAGTCCCACAAGACAACTTTCTTGTCTCGACAATTTTATCACAAATATACATAAAGATGATTTTGAATTAAGACTCCTTAATGTCGACCATCTGACAGATCACAAAGGTATATGGGTAAAACTAACAATTAATGAAACAAAGGGGGATTGTGAACCAACCCGGTATGTCAGGTTATTAAATGATAAAAGCATAAATAGCTTCAGGGATAAGCTGAAGGTACTAAACTGGAATAATACAACAATGTTGAGGAGGCTTGTAGCAGGTTTGTTAGTACTCTATCTGAAATTTTCAATACCTCCTGTCCAATGGTTACCAAACGAAACAAAACTATGGTAAGCAAGCATGGTAGAACTACTCCACATAGGTGGTTCACACCACATTTACAGAAGCTAAGATTAATGGTTTTGATATGCTATGATAAGGTAAAAATGGTAGTGTTGACAATGGAATGTATGTTAGCCTCAAGAGACACTACAGATCACAAATCAGATTAGCAAAATGTAGAACAAATGATATCTTCATTAAAAACTCCAATAATAAGTGTTAGGCTGTGTGGAGGGTCATTAAAGCAGAATTAGGTACAGGTAGTCATAGTGTAAAAGTTACAACTGATGTTAATGTCACCCCATATGAATTTAACCTCTTTTTTATCAATGCAGAAAACCCTAATCCCTCACCTCCTCATAAGAAGAGTTCAAAATCAAATTCACATTCTACTTATATAAACCAGTTTTTACAAAACTTTGCTGATACTGTGGCAACCTGTAATTGGGGACATGTGGAAATAAGTGATGTAATTAAACCAGTGGCAAAGTTAAGTGACTCCAGATCAGAAGATATTTATGGCCTCTCAAATTTTGTGATTAAAAAAATAATCGACTTGATATCATTCCCTCTCAGCAGACTCATAAACTGGGTATTTGACAGTGGTATTTTTCCAGAATGTCTAAAGAAGATAGTAGTAATTCCATTACACAAAAAGGATGATAAAAACTGCACTAATAATTGAATTAAGACTCCTTAATGTCGACCATCTGACAGATCACAAAGGTATATGGGTAAAACTAACAATTAATGAAACAAAGGGGGATTGTGAACCAACCCGGTATGTCAGGTTATTAAATGATAAAAGCATAAATAGCTTCAGGGATAAGCTGAAGGTACTAAACTGGAATAATACAACAATGTTGAGGAGGCTTGTAGCAGGTTTGTTAGTACTCTATCTGAAATTTTCAATACCTCCTGTCCAATGGTTACCAAACGAAACAAAACTATGGTAAGCAAGCATGGTAGAACTACTCCACATAGGTGGTTCACACCACATTTACAGAAGCTAAGATTAATGGTTTTGATATGCTATGATAAGGTAAAAATGGTAGTGTTGACAATGGAATGTATGTTAGCCTCAAGAGACACTACAGATCACAAATCAGATTAGCAAAATGTAGAACAAATGATATCTTCATTAAAAACTCCAATAATAAGTGTTAGGCTGTGTGGAGGGTCATTAAAGCAGAATTAGGTACAGGTAGTCATAGTGTAAAAGTTACAACTGATGTTAATGTCACCCCATATGAATTTAACCTCTTTTTTATCAATGCAGAAAACCCTAATCCCTCACCTCCTCATAAGAAGAGTTCAAAATCAAATTCACATTCTACTTATATAAACCAGTTTTTACAAAACTTTGCTGATACTGTGGCAACCTGTAATTGGGGACATGTGGAAATAAGTGATGTAATTAAACCAGTGGCAAAGTTAAGTGACTCCAGATCAGAAGATATTTATGGCCTCTCAAATTTTGTGATTAAAAAAATAATCGACTTGATATCATTCCCTCTCTGCAGACTCATAAACTGGGTATTTGACAGTGGTATTTTTCCAGAATGTCTAAAGAAGATAGTAGTAATTCCATTACACAAAAAGGATGATAAAAACTGCACTAATAATTATCGTCCAATTTCTCTGATACCTATTTTTTCAAAAATAATCGAATATTGTATACAAAAGAAAATTAACATGCATTTGTCAAAAAACAATGTACTGACTAAGTCTCAATATGGTTTTAGCGCCCAGTTATCAACAATTAATGCTGTTGAAAATGTTGTTTCTATTGTGCAATCTTCTTTTGAATCCAAATTATCTGCTGAAGCCACACTAGTGGACTTAAGCAAAGCATTTGATTCTGTAAACCACACAATACTGCTGGAAAAACTATGGTGTTATGTCATTAGGGATCTGGAACTCTCCCTCATTAAATCATATCTCAGTAATAGAAAGCAAACTGTAAGCTACAACGGTCAAAAGTCACAGCTACTGAATGTCACTGGAGGTGTACCCCAAGGATCAGTGCTTGGGCCATTACTGTTTATAATATTTATAAATGACCTGCCCACCAATATGCCATGCAAATCTGTGCATTACGCAGATGATACAACTTTCATCAATTCAGGGAAGGACATAAATAAACCGAAGGAGCAAAGTAAAGATTTTCTTAGATTATCCAATATGTGGTTTGAAGCAAATGAGTTAGCTATTAACTATGAAAAGACTGTAAATATATCCTTCAGCTTATCCAATGCTGATGTTGAGTACACTTCTACCAAACTTCTTGGCATATACTTAGATACAAAATTAACCTGGCAGAGTCACATAGACAACATATCTTGAAAGCTTTCGCGAGTTATCTATCTACTGAAAAAATTACGCAACTGTGTTTCTGAAAGCCTACTGATTAATTCCTATTATGCATTCTTTCATTGCCATATTAGCTATGGTATTCTTCTATGGGGTAATTCTCCATGGTCAAGGAAAATTTTTATTTGGCAGAAGAAAGCCATCAGGAGCATCTCTGGGATTAGCAAAAATAATGTATCATGTAGGTCATACTTCAAAGAATTACAGATAATGACAGTCGCTTCTCTTTTTATATACAGCTGCCTTTTGTACATAAAAGAAAACTTTAACAGTTACAACCTTAGGCAGTCCGTTCATAGTCATAACACTCGTCAAACATTTAAGATAGACATACCAACAACTTGACTCAAGAAAACACAAGACAGTTATGAATACATGGGAATAAGGCCTTTCAATACATTACCTGTGCAGGCACATTGTGCCTCTCTTAGTATATTTAAAAGTAAGACTAAAAAATGGCTGAAAGGCAAAGCTTTTTACAGTGTTAAAGAATTTGAAAACTCTTCAAAAATAGACCTGACTTACGAAACAACTTGCAACTCTGTTTGAACCTCTTCCTAAACTTTTTTTGTCTCTGGAGTTCCACATTTAATTGTTAAACATGTGGAGAAATCCTTATGTATGAAATGTATTTTTTTATTATGCACATTCTTTAAAATGCACACTTTAGTTATGTGGGATATCTTTATGTATCAAATGTATTCCTTTATTATGTATGTTCTTTTAAAATGTATACTTTAGCTTTGTGTGATACCTCACAATAGTTATATTTCTTAATATGTAAATTGTACATTGCTCATGACGACATCGATTGCATGTAAATGCTTAAAGATGGATAAATAAATAAATAAATAAATAAATAAAATAAAGAAGAAACACTCCCTTCCCAACCTTCCCTTTCATGTCCCTTGACTCTTATAACTGCCATCTGGTTTCTGTACAAATTGTAAATAGCCTTTCGCTCCCAGTATTTTACCCCTGCCACCTTCAGAATATGAAAGAGAGTACTCCAGTCAACAATGTCAAAACCTTTCTCTAAGTCTACAAATGCTAGAAACGTAGGTTTGCCTTTCGTTAATCTATTCTCTAAGATAAGTCATAGGGTCAGTATTGTCTCATGAGTTCCAATAATTTTACGGAAACCAAACTGGTCTTCCCCGAGGTCGGCTTCTACCAGTTTTTCCATTCGTCTGTAAAGAATTCGTGCGTTAGTATTTTTAGGCCGTGACTTATGAAACTGATAGTTCGGTAATTTTCACATCTGTCAACACCTGCTTTCTTTGGGATTGGAATTATTATATTCTTTTAGAAGTCCAAGGGCATTTCACCTGTCTCATACATCTTGCTCACCAGATGGTAGAGTTTTGTCAGGACTGGCTCTCCCAAGGCTGTCGATAGATCTAATAGAATGTTGTCTACCCCTGGGGCCGTGTTTCGACGCAGGTCTTTCACTCCTCTGTCAAACTTTTTCATGCAGTATTGTATCTCCCATTTCATCTTCATCTACATCCTCTCCCATTTCCATATTATTGCCCACAAGGTCTCTAATTTTTCTGTAGGCAGTGTCTGTCTTCCCCTAGTGATATATGCCTCTACATCCTTACATTTGTCCTCCAGCTGTCCCTGCTTAGCCATTTTGCACTTCCTGTCGATCTCATTTTTGAGATGTGTGTATTCCTTTTTACCTGCTTCATTTACTGCATTTTATATTTTCTCCTTTCATCAATTAAATTCAATATTTCTTTTGTTACTCAAGGATTTCTACTAGCCCTCGTCTTTTTACCTACTTGATCCTCTGCTGCCTTCACTACTTCATCCCTCAAAGCTACCCATTCTTCTTCTACTGTGTTTCTTTCCCCCATTCCTGTCAATTGTTCCCTTGTGCTCTCCCTGAAACTCTGTACAACCTCTGGTTTTGTCAGTTTTTCCAGGTCCCATCTCCTTAGATTCCCACCTTTTTGCAGTTTCTTCAGTTTTTATCTGCAGTTCATAACCAATAGATTGTGGTCAGATTCCACATCTGCCCCTGGGAATGTCTTACAATTTAAAACCTGGTTCCTAAATCTCTGTCTTATCATTATATAATCTATCTGAAACCTGTCTGTATCTCCAGGATTCTTCCATGTATACAAGCTTCATTCATGATTCTTGAACCAAGTGTTAGCTATGATTAAGTTATGCTCTGTGCAAAATTCTACCGGGCGGCTTCCTCTTTCATTTTTTGCTCCCATTCCATATATTCAACTACTACATTTCCTTCTCTTCCTTTTCCTACTATCGAATTCCAGTCACCTATGACTGTTAAATTTTCGTCTCCCTTCACTATCTGAATAATTTCTTTTGTCTCATCATACATTTCATCAATCTCTTTGTCATCTGCGGAGCTAGTTGGCATATGAGCTTGTACTACTGCGGTAGGTGTGGGCTTCGTGCGTATCTTGGCCACAATAATGCGTTCACTATGCTGTTTGTAGTAGTTTACCCACACTCCTATTTTTTTATTCATTATTAAACCTACTCCTGCATTACCCCTATTTGATTTTGTATTTATAACCCTGTATTCACCTGACCAGAAGTCTTGTTCCTCCTGCCACCAAACTTCGATAATTCGCACTATAGCTAACTTTATCCTATCCATTTCCCTTTTTAAATTTTCTAACCTACCTGTCCGATTAAGGGATCTGACATTCCCCAGTCCGATCCGTAAAACGCCAGTTTTCTTTCTCCTGATAACGACAGTAGTACCCACCCGGAGATCCGAATGGGGGACTATTTTACCTCCAGAATATTTACCAAGAGGATACCATCATCAGTTAACCATACAGTAAAGCTGCATGCCCTCGGGAAAAATTACGGTTGTAGTTTCCCCTTGCTTTCAGCCGTTCGCAGTACTAGCAAGGCTATTTTGGTTAGTGTTACAAGGCCAGATCAGTCAATCATCCAAACTGTTGCCCCTGCAACTACTGAAAAGGCGGCTGCTGCCCCTCTTCAGGAACCACACGTTTGGCTTCTCAACAGATACCCCTCTGTTGTGGTTGCACCTACGGTACGGCTATCTGTATCGCTGAGGCGCGCAAGCCTCCCCACCAACGGCAAGGTCCATGGTTCATGGGGGGGGGTTAAGAACATAGGGAAACATTTGCAAGAGAAGTAGAATTTCACAAAAAATCCTTCATAATACTAAGTGTATATCGAGCACCTGCAGGTAACTTCAATCTGTTCATAAATAATCTTAAGCTGTACTGGCCCATTTAACAACCAAAAACAGAGAAATAGTCATTGCTGGTGATTTCAATGTAGATTTCCTTAAAGACTCTCCCAATAAGAACTTATTTGGGTTAGTAACACTATCATTCAATTTAATTTCCACTGTAAAGTTCCCCACTAGGGAAGCTAATTGCTCACAAACAGCCATTGATAATATCTTTATAGACAAGTCCAATGAACACAATTCTATTACAAAACCAATAGTCAATGGCCTCTCAGACCATGACATGCAGTTCCTTCTGTTAAATGTTAGTACCGAACAGGATATAAAATCTGTTAAATCTGAGCTCAATCTGAGCCAAAAATTGATTATTTTAGGACACTCCTCAGAGACATTCACTAGACTGATGTTTACAGTGCTCATGGCATGAATGAAAAATATCACACTTTTGCTAATAAAGTGCATACCTTATTTGAACACTGTTTTCCACCAAAACTAACCATGTTTAGAGCAAAGTCTACAAAGAAGCCTTAGATTACTCAAGGAATAGCGGTATCTTGTAAAACAAAAAGAAAACTGTATCTGTCAATCCGAAAGGGTTCTGATGTTGATGCTACAGCACATTACGAGAAATACTGCAAAATATTAAAATACGGACATCAAAGCAAATATATTACAAGGAAAAGATAGTCATATCAGATAACAAAATAAAGACATTATGGGTTATAGTGAAGGAGGAGACTGGTGGAACCAGACATGAAGAGGGACAAATAGCTTAAAGGGTAAATGATACATTGGTAACAGATGTGTATAGTGTTGCAGAACTTTTCAACAAACATTTTATAACTGTTACTGGAAAGATGGGGTTGTCAGGTTCTGCAGATGCTGCTATGGAATACTTCAGACCAGACATTTCAAGTAACTTTCATAATAAAAATTTGACCCTAACTACCCCAGCAGAAATAGTATCCACCATAAAATCTTTAAAATCAAAAACATCTAGTGGGTATGATGAAATATCAACAAAGTTAAATAAAGAATGTGATTCTGAGTTAAGTAACATATTAGGCTATCTGTGTAACCAGTCATTTATCAGTGGAATAATTCCTGAATGGTTGAAATATGCTGAAGTTAAGCCACTTAAGAAAGGAGATATAGAAATAGCATCAAATATCCATCCAATTTCACTTTTGCCAGCATTATCAAAAATTTTAGAAAAGGTAATGTACAATCGGCTTTATAACCATCTTATCTCAAATCACATACTGTCAGAGTCGCAGTTTGGATTTCTAAAGGGTTCTCATATTGAAAAGGCTATCTACACTTACAGTGAAAATGTGCTTAATTCATTAGACAAAAAATTGCAGGCAACTGGTATACTTTGTGGTCTGTCAAAGGTATTTGACTGTGTAAATCATGCCGGCTGGGGTGGCCTAGCGGTTCTAGGCGCTACAGTCTGGAACCGCGTGACCGCTACGGTCGCAGGTTCAAATCCTGCCTCGGGCATGGATGTGTGTGATGTCCTTAGGTTAGTTATGTTTAAGTAGTTCTAAGTTCTAGGGGACTGATTACCTCAGAAGTTAAGTCCCATAGTGCTCAGAACCTTTTTTTTTTTTTTTTTTTTTTTTTTTTTTTTTTTTTTTTTTTTTTTTGTGTATATCACAATATCCTTTTAAGTAAATTAGAATATTATGGTGTAACAGGAAATGCTGCAAAATGGTTCAAATCTTGTATCTCTGGCAGGAAACAAAGGGTGTTACTAGGAAAGAGACATCCATTAAGCTATCAGGCATCATCCAACTGGGAACTAATTACATGTGGGGTCCCACAAGGTTCCATTTTAGGACCCTTACCTTTTCTTGTGTATATCAAAGACCTTTCGTCAGTAACATTACCAGATGCCGAGTTCGTTTTGTTTGCTGATGATACAAACATTGCAATAAATAGCAAATCAAGTGTAGTCTTAGAAAGATCGGCTAATAAAATATTTGTGGACATTAATCACTGGTTCCTAGCCAATTCTTTGTCACTAAACTTTGAAAAAACACACTACATGCAGTTCAGAACTTGACAAGAGTGCCCCACGTGTATATGCTTAACATATGATGAGAAGCAGGTAGAAGAAGTGGACAGTGTTAAATTCTTGGGATTACAGCTTGATAATAAATTTAACTGTGAGAAGCACACTACAGAACTGCTGAAGTGTCTTAACAAATCTCTATTTGCAATGCGAATTGTGTCAGACATAGGGGATATAAAAATGAAAAAGCTGGTATACTATGCTTACTTTCATTCCATAATGTTATAAGGGATTATTTTTTGGGGCAATTCATCAAGCTAAGCTAAAGTTTTCCGGGCACAAAAATGTGCAGTAAGAGTTATATGTGGTGTGAACTCATGAACATCCTGCAGAAGCCTGTTTAGGGAACTAGGGATACCAACTACTGCTTGCCAATATATTTAGTCGTAAATGAAATTTGTCATTAAAAATATATCATTTTTTCAAACCAACAGCTCAATTCATGGGATCAATACTAGAAATAAGAATAAACTTCACAAGGATTTTAAGTCACTTACTCTTGTACAAAAAGGTGTGCATTATTCAGGAACACACATTTTCAATAACTTGCCAGCAGCCATACAAAGTGTAACAACCAATGAAATTCATTTTAAGAGAAGCCTAAAGGATTTATTGGTGGCCAACTCCTTCTGCTTCATTGATGAATTTCTCAGTAGAACCAACTGATTTGTTTGTGTGTGTGTGTGTGTGTGTGTGTGTGTGTGTGTGTGTGTGTGGCATACAATTTCAGTTCAGTAATGTGTTCATTGTAAATAAGTGTTATAGTAGTTCTATTGCATGTTTATTACCTTATAAATAAAAAAACTTTTTTATTTTAAATTCAGTTCGTTAGTGTTTGTAAAATAATTCTTTCGTATCGTGTTCATTAAAAAACATTATGATCATTCCACTTGGGACCTGTGGAATGGTACATTAGCTTATTTGTTTCAGTTGTAAATATTTGTCATGTATTATTGTTTTTCGGACATGTTCTACATCCTGGAGGACCTCCTCCCTACGGATCAGTTGAAATGAAAGTAAATCTAATCTAATCTAAAAGTACAGCCATGAACTGATTTGATTTATTGATACATCTGTAAACAATTTCCATGCAATTGTTGTCATTGTACATACAGTTTAAATAGCTACATAAGTCATACATTTTATTAAAAATTGTGTTCAGGGGGATTTATACTGAATACATTTAGTAATAGTTAAATATAAATGCGTCATGCAGAATGACAACAGGAAAACAGTTTGTGTAACATACTACACATGCTGAATAAAACATTTCAACAAATATAAATGAGATTTGCTTGATACATGATGACCATTAAGTATAAATGCATTATGAAAATAAAACACAGCACTATGATACAACAATATTTTCGGAATAGTTCATGTAATATAGTGGTTATATACTACAGCAGCTTTAGTAGATTACATCATTTTTATTACATATTTTAAGTCCTATCGTATAGAAGGCATTTTGTTCAAGCCACCTTTTTATAATATTTCTGAAAACATTCAGTGACACTGCGCTATAGGTGGTAACATATTAAATAGTTGTATCTCTATGTGTGAGCAACTATTGTGGGTTTCTTTAAGTGCAATAACTCGGATGTCCATCATATGCCTTTGACATGGGTCATGGACAGGTATAGACTGTCATAGTTTATGACAGTCTTGGCTTTCCCTGATACGCAACAAGCAGCTGAGAGTAAACATTGATGTGGCTGTCAGTATTTTGAGCTCTATAAAGTGTTCTCTACATGATACATTGTTTCTTACTCCAGCAATGCACCTTGGCCCTTTTCTGCCAATTAAAAATTCTTTTTTCTCCAGATTAGTTGCCCCATAACAGTTTAGCCTAAACAGCATATCTCTGTCTGCTAAAGAGATACAATGTAGTAGTCAGGCAATAATTTTTTTTCTTCAAGCTTGAACATCAGTCAACTCAAAAATCCAAGTCCATACAAAGAATACTAATAAAAATCAAAGAGTAAAGTAGACTGTCCATGCACTTGTTGCCACAGAATAATGCTGTGTTTCATTGTGCATTCACATATGTCCTTCTGGTGACTCCAACACAGCCTCCCCATGGTAGGGAGCTCTGGAAAACATAGAGGTTTGCTTGAACTTTTCAGCCCCCGGTGCTGGCATTGTCGATGCCACCTCCTCTTGTCGTGCTGAGACAGTGTCATCCGTGTCCAGTAGTGTGGAAGGTGACACGTCATGTTCAGTATGTACATCCTCTTCGGTCAGTAACATAGGTGCAGGTTTGACATGTTCCAACAATAGCACTTGGGTCTTCCCACTTTGATCTATAAGCACAGTATGTTCTTCCTGGGAGAGAACTCTGTAGGCCCCAGAATATGGGGGCTGCAGTGGTAACTTGACAGCACCTGCCTATAGCATCACATGTGTACATTTCCATAGACCTCTGTGCACATGTCTCGAGACAGTGGATGTGCAAAGTCTGGCCATATGCTCGCCCACCGTTTGCAGTACATAAGGCAATTTGGTCTGTCGTGCCGCAGTTTTATCAATGAAGAATTCTGCAGGCAGTCTTAAGGGTTCACAATAAACCAATTCTGCAGTGGACGCTCCTAAATCTGCTTTTAATGCCAACAAAGGCCCAAGAAAACCAGTGGCAAAGCTGATGACCAAGTAAGCTGTGGTATGATTGTGGAAACCGCAGAGGTAGGCCAATTCTGAGAACAATGTCGATTCAAATTGACACCCCTGGTCTGTGGCAACATGTAAAGGGCAGCCAAAATGTACGATCCACAACAAAAGAAATACCCGTGCCACCATTCCACGGAAATGTCTGATAATGGAACCACCTCTGCCCATCTGGTGAAGCGGTCCACTGCAATGTGGAGGTAACGGTATCCTTCCGATGACAATAAATGTCCCATGATGCCCAGGTGCACACGTGTGAAATGTTGCTTCATAAGTGGAAAGTATCGCTTTGTGCATGTGTCATCCAACCTTGGCTCTCTCACACTGTAAGCATGTTTTAGCCCAACTACGGCAGCCCTTCTTTATATCTGGCCACACGAAACTGTCGGTCATCGGTTTGATGCTGGCATTTATTCCCAGATGAGCCAGCCCGTGGATGCTGCCGAATAATTGCCATCGCAATTTCTTAGGTACAAAAGGTCTTGGTTTTCCCTGTGATACATTACACCAAACTCGCAAATGTTCACCAGCAGGTTGTATTTGCCGCAGACGTAACTGAAGGTGAAAGTAATCGGCTTGTGGTCTGTGAAAAACTTGAATGGCCTGGCTTCCACTTGTGGCTGGAAATGGATGCTGTCACTGAGTAGCCCAAGAATGGCACCTCACATCATCGAAATAAACACTTTGATTCATTGACTGAAATGCCAAATGCATCAATGTGTTGGTAAACAGTATGTAGATGCAGTTTGTGCAATTTCTTGGTTGCCGAAAAGACCAGGATATCATCGAGGTATGCGAAACAATATGGGAAACCTCTTAGTACTCCGTCAACGAACCGTTGCTAAGTTTGTGCCACATTTTTCAAACCAAATGGCATACGAAGGTATTCAAATAATCTGAATGGTGTCATGATAACCGTCTTCAGTATATCAGGAGGCACTACCGGCATCTAGTGATATGCTTTCTGGCATTCACTGACACTAAAAATGGTCACGCATGCATAAAATCCCCAATATATGGTGATGGATAGCAATTGGGAATAGTACGGGTACTGAGTGCTTGGTGGTCTCCACATGGTCTCCAGATCCTGTATTTCTTCGCTACTAGATGAAGTGGTGATGACCATGGGCTGTCGGATCTACGGACGAGTCCTGAGCACAAGAGTTCTTTGAATTCTGCATTCACTGTGGTAAAACAATCAGGGGCTAACCGGCATGGGCACTAACCTACTGGTTGACCGGGTGTAGTTCTGATATGATGGACCATGTTATGCTCAACTGTCTGCACACACTGCATGGATTTGCAGTTTGCTACGTGTGACGTCACTTCCTATCTGTCATTGAACATAGACAGAGAACCTTGTCCTAGGGTGCCTTTAATGATCTACTTACCCCGACGAATGCTGCCGAACTAATATCTACTTCAGCTGCATAATGAAACAAGAAATCCACACCCAATATTGCGTCTGACACATCATTAATCATGAAAGTCCATGGTAAACGATCCTGGAAATTGAGGTCTTTGCCTATCAGCTTGCACAGTACCTTGTTGAGAGCCTGGGTCCATGGCTTTGTGGGGTCTGTGTTACATTCAAACTCTACCATTGGCTCTTACCAAATGAAATTGGTACACATCTGACCAGGCCATGGTTTTCCAATCATCCAGAGTCTAACCGATACGGTCACAAGCCCTGGACAGGCACGGCAGGTGATGTCGCACTGGTAGCAAAGACACTAGCAGTGGTCATCTACTGGCATTGCCCATTAATGCAAATTTCACTGCACAGTGCTAATGGATGTGTTCATCGTACATCTCACATTGATTTCTGTGGTTATTTCACACAGGTTGCTTGGCTGTTAGCACTGACAACTCTACACAGACACCACTGCTCTTGGTCATTAAATGAAGTCAATAGGCCACAGCATTGTCCGTAGTGAGAGGTAATGCCTGAAATTTGGTATTCGCAGCACCCTCTTGACACCATGGTTCTCAAAATATTGAATTTCCTAATGATTTGCAAAACAGAATGTCCCATGTGTGTAGCTCCAACTATCATTCTGCATTCAAAGTGTGTTAATTCCCATTGATTAGATTAGATTAGATTAATACTTGTTCCATAGATCATGAATACGACACTTCGTAATGATGTGGAACGTGTCAGGTTAATAAAAGATGTCTGTACAAGATATTACATTACACAAAATATTGCATGACACTAATGTTTAAGTTGTTTTTTTCCCCTTAATTTATATCTAAAAATAAAGCCAATGAGTAGAAGGAGTTGTCATCTAGAAATTCTTTTAATTTATTTTTAAATGTTAGTTGGCTATCTGTCAGGCTTTTGATGCTGTTTGGTAGGTGACCAAAGACATTTGTGGCAGCATAATTTACCCCTTTCTGTGCCAAAGTCAGATTTAACCCTGCATAGTGAAGATCATCCTTTCTCCTGGTGTTATAGCTATGCACACTGCTATTACTTTTGAACTGGGTTGGATTATTAACAACAAATTTCATAAGTGAATATATATACTGTGAGGTTACTGTGAGGATCCCTAGATCCTTAAATAGATGTCTGCAGGATGACCGTGGGTGGACTCCAGCAATTATTCTGATTACACTTTTTGAGCAATGAATACTTTTCTACTCAACGATGAATTACCCCAGAATATGATGCTATACGAAAGCGGTGCATGAAAGTAGGCATAGTACGGTAAGCTAATTTACTGAGAATCTTATCACCAAAATTTGCAATAACCCTAATAGCATACGTAGCTGAACTAAGACGTTTCAGCAGACCATCAATGTGTTGCTTCCAGTTTAACCTCTCATCAATGGACACACCTAAAAATTTTGAAAATTCTACCTTAGCTACAGACTTCTGTTCAAAGTCTATATTTATTACTGGAGTTGTGCCATTTATTGTACAGAACTGTATACACTGTGTTTTATAAAAATTTAAAGAGAGTCCATTTGCTGAGAACCACTTAATAATTTTGTGAAAAACATCATTTACAATTCGATCACTTTGTTCTTGGTTTTTGGATGTTATTACTATACTTGTATCATCAGCAAAAAGATCTAACTTTGCATCCTCCAGCATTTTCTGTTGAAAAGCCTTTCTGAAAACCAAACTGCCATTTTGTTAGTACTTTATTCTTACAAATATGGGAGGCTACTCTTGAATACATTACTTTCTCAAAAATTTTTGATAGAGCTGTCAGAAGAGAGATTGGGTGGTAGTTGTTGACATCCAACGTATCCCCCTTTTTATGCAATGGCATATTTCAGTCTATCGGGGAAAACACCCTGCTCCAAAGAGCTATTACATACATGGCTGAGAATCCTACTTATCTGTGGGGAACAAGCTTTAAGTACCTTGCTGGAAATGCCATCAATTCCGTAAGAGCTTTTTCTTTTCAGTGAGTTTATTATTTTGCTGATTTCAGAGAGAGAGGTTGGTGGAATTACAGTTGTTTCAAACTGCACAGGTATGGCCTCTTCTACACTCCTGGAAATTGAAATAAGAACGCCGTGAATTCATTGTCCCAGGAAGGGGAAACTTTATTGACACATTCCTGAGGTCAGATACATCACATGATCACTGACAGAACCACAGGCACATAGACACAGGCAACAGAGCATGCACAATGTCGGCACTAGTACAGTGTATATCCACCTTTCGCAGCAATGCAGGCTGCTATTCTCCCATGGAGACGATCATAGAGATGCTGGATGTAGTCCTGTGGAACGGCTTGCCATGCCATTTCCACCTGGCGCCTCAGTTGGACCAGCGTTCGTGCTGGACGTGCAGACCGCGTGATACGACGCTTCATCCAGTCCCAAACATGCTCAATGGGGGACAGATCCGGAGATCTTACTGGCCAGGGTAGTTGACTTACACCTTCTAGAGCACGTTGCGTGGCACGGGATACATGCGGACGTGCATTGTCCTGTTGGAACAGCAAGTTCCCTTGCCGGTCTAGGAATGGTAGAACGATGGGTTCGATGACGGTTTGAATGTACCGTGCACTATTCAGTGTCCCCTCGACGATCACCAGTGGTGTACGGCCAGTGTAGGAGATCGCTCCCCACACCATGATGCCGGGTGTTGACCTTGTGTGCCTCGGTCGTATGCAGTCCTGATTGTGGCGCTCACCTGCACGGCGCCAAACACGCATACGACCATCATTGGCACCAAGGCAGAAGCGACTCTCATCGCTGAAGACGATACGTCTCCATTCGTCCCTCCATTCACGCCTGTCGCGACACCACTGGAGGCGGGCTGCACGATGTTGGGGCGTGAGCGGAAGACGGCCTAACGGTGTGCGGGACCGTAGCCCAGCTTCATGGAGATGGTTGCGAATGGTCCTCGCCGATACCCCAGGAGCAACAGTGTCCCTAATTTGCTGGGAAGTGGCGGTGCGGTCCCCTACGGCACTGCGTAGGATCCTACGGTCTTGGCGTGCATCCGTGCGTCGCTGCGGTCCGGTCCCAGGTCGACGGGCACATGCACCTTCCGCCGACCACTGGCGACAACATCGATGTACTGTGGAGACCTCACGCCCCACGTGTTGAGCAATTCGGCGGTACATCCACCCAGCCTCCCGCATGCCCACTATATGCCCTCACTCAAAGTCCGTCAACTGCACATACGGTTCACATCCACGCTGTCGCGGCATGCTACCAGTGTTAAAGACTGCAATGGAGCTCCGTATGCCACGGCAAACTGGCTGACACTGACGGCGGCGGTGCACAAATGCTGCGCAGCTAGCGCCATTCGACGGCCAACACCGCGGTTCCTGGTGTGTCCGCTGTGCCGTGCGTGTGATCATTGCTTGTACAGCCCTCTCGCAGTGTCCGGAGCAAGTATGGTGGGTCTGACACACCGGTGTCAATGTGTTCTTTTTTCCATTTCCAGGAGTGTATTAGCAGCCTTGCCTCTTCTAGTGAAGATCTAGATCCTATTTTCTCCACAACATTTAAAAAATGATTATTGAAAATATTTTCAATTTCTGATTGTTTGTTAGTACACTTGTCATTCAGTTTTATGGCACTAAAGCCTTCCTGTGCTCTTGGTTGCCCTGTTTCCCTTTTAATAATATTCCAAATTGCTTTAATTTTATTATCAGAGTTACTGATCTCAGACATGATACACATGCTCCTGGACTTTTTAATAACCTTTCTTAGTACCACACAGTAGTTTTTATAATATTGAACAATTTCGGGGTCAGTACTCCCTCTTGCTGTTAGATACGGTTCTCTTTTACGGTTGCAAGATATTCTTATTCCTTTAGTTAGCCAAGGCTTTTTATATGTTTTCTTGGAATTATGTTTAACTATTTTCTTGGGAAAACAATTTTCAAATACCCTTAAAAAGTATCGTGAACTAAGTTATATTTCAAGTTTGCATCGGGTTCCTTATACACTTCATCCCAGTCTAGCTGCTGTAGGCTTTCCCTAAAGTTTGCAATATTTATATTGTTAATTGAATGCACTTCTTTGAAAGTCTGATTTGATGTACTGTAACTAGCTGTGCACTATGATCTGAAAGACTATTCTCAACAGGATAAGCATTTATGTCCTTAAACTTATCTTGGTCTATAAAAAAGTTATCTATCAATGTACTGCTGTTCTTTGTTATCCGAGTAGGAAAATCAATGACGGAGCTCAAATTGAAAGAACTGAGTAATACTACAAGGTCATTTTTCCTATTACACTCTTTCAGGGAATCAACATTGAAATCCCCACAAATGATAATTTGCTTACCCCTGTCTGACAGATAGCAGAACAAAGCATCCAAGTTTTCTAGAAATAGCTGGAAATTCCCTGAGGGGGACCTATACATTGTTACAATTATGAAAGTGCCATCATTTAGATTAAGTTCAGTGGCACATGCTTCCATATGTTGCTCTACACAAAATTTTTTAGTATCTAATTTTTTTACACTGTGGAAGCTTTTGACATATATGGCAACTCCTCATCTCATCATATTATCTCTACTTACATGTGCAGCTAATTTGTACCCATTGATGCTAACCTTTTGCATATCAGTGACAATGTGATGCTCAGACAGGCATAGTACATCTATTACATTCTCAGTTTCTATATCTTCTAAACAAAGCAGAAGCTCATCAATTTTATTCTTCAATCCCCCAATATTTTGATGAAATATACTAACATTATTTTTCACTTTACTTTCGTGAGTATCTTCAACTTTTTTAACATCTTGAACTTTTTTAACATCTTTAGTACTTGCCTGGCTAAGTTTCCCACTGGACACTGGTCTTACACTAAAAAAGAGTTTCCACCATGAGATGTAGTTCCTCCCCCCTTTAAATTTCCTGCTATCAGCCCAGCCAGTTTACCCTTCCCTTTCTTGTTGAGGTGTAGGCCATGTCTGGTATAGTCCCACCTACAGAGTGAATCAACAGGAACCACACCAATGTGTGACCCTGCAATCATAGTTGAATTTGAAACCTTTTCACATGAATCACCTGAATACAGCTCTGTCAATGCATTCCCCTTTCACACCTTGTATAATCAATACTACAATATATGCATGTCACTTTCCGGTGACTTGTCACCTCGGTGTACATTCCAACAAAGATAAAAAGTTAGTCATCAGCTGCACAAGAAATCCTTTAATTGGTTCACTTTACCTGTTTCGACAGTTTAAACTGTGATCTTCAGAAGTGAAATAGGCTCAAATCATTGGTAAGCCAATGTAAAAATAAGAATCGGATGGTAGTGCCCTACAAAGGATTGGAAAAAATACATAAAGCAAATATGTTAAAAACAAACCTACAAATATTGAACAGCAGAAGTAAAACAGGTTTGCTGAAACAGATGTTAAATAGTTATGCTTAAGAGCCACAACATACCTTTGCTAAAGGATCAATAAAACAGTGACATCACTAAAAATATATGATACGTATGATGAATAGCAAACAATTAACTGTCAAATATCACATCATACATACTATGTGAATATCACATCATACATACTATGTGCGAAGAAAGTCAACAGCCATACTGATGACTTGAAGGGCATTGAACACGCGTATATACAAAGTGGGAGGATTAGTGTACACATAAACTTGTGGCGACTATCGACCAAGTCACGGTTAATATCTTTGTTTTTGGCAAGCTCTTTGCTTAGTCTGTGGTCGCGCGCGAAAGTGTACGGACGTGTACCGAGAATTCAGAATGTAAACAACTGTATATGTGTGCTTACGAAAAATAAAAACAGTGTTTATTACATGTGGTGTAGCGTGCATCATTGAATTCGGCAACCCTAGTACGCTAAACCCATACTGGTGACCCCGAATTTTGTTCGCGAGTGCTACAACGAAACCTTAGACCGTCGAACAGTACACAATGGAGCGCTTGCCGCCTGCTACACCGACCACGTGCCAACTAAGTGTTCCAACGGACGCTTCGGCATGGTTTTACAACTATCCACCGGGCGTCCGCAATAGTTCTACTAGCTGTACTCAACAGGACAGTGTTTATACAATTCCACAGCCACGTGTTCCGAGTGCTCAACAGCCGACACAATGTGCTCAAACCCCAGTGACTATGTTTACAGGTTTCCCAAGTGCAAGTGTGAATTTTCCACCCGAATCAGTGACTGTACAAATCGAGCCGGACGCTCAAGACTGGAGAGTTCATATTTCTGCCGGAACTCCGGATTTTGCACCAACCCCCCCTACACCACCAGCGTCCGCTTTACGAGTGTTTCCGACGGCACACGCCGTTCCTGCCGCGTGTGTTCCACAAACATTAGGTGATTTTAACTATTTTAATGCACCTGTAGGGGAGGGGCCCGGAAACTGTATTCCGTCGTTCGCCGCACATTGGTCGACTACGGTCGATTCTACCGCGCTGGTCCATTCTACGCCAGTCGGCGTTACTCCGTCGACCGCCCGATTCGTTGATTTCTCGACCAAGGTCGAGCCAGCCGCGCCTACCGTGCCGCGTGCCACTGACAGTGGCAGAAGCTGGTGCACCGCTACTGCACCCGAGACAATTATGTTGCAGAACTATGGACAGGGAGAGACAGTTTCTGATAAACATTTACGTCAAGACTTTCCCACCCGTTGGCCGAAGCTACCACCCCTTCGCAAGGATCACCCACGCACATGGTTTGCCTTGGTCGACCACGTCCTGCAGCTACACGGCGTCGCCGACGACAATTCGAAGTTCCTATGCTTACTGTGTCACCTCCATGACGAACTGGATCTGATCTGCGACATTGTGGCTTCGCCCCCCGCTACGGACAAATATGCGTTCGCCCGACGCACCATCCTCGAGCGACTATCCACATCGCCAGAGGAAGCTATCCGCCTCATCAGTCAGGAATCGCTGGGATACAGGTCCCCGTCGCAACTCTGGCGTCATCTCCGCGCTATGATTGACACGCATCACATGCCGGACATTACGCTTTGGACCATCTGGATGCTGAAACTTCCCCAGCAAGTTCAACTTCACCTTCTACATGTACCTTCGGCCCCACTAGATGCCAAACTGAAGATCGCAGACCAGGTTTACAACATTCTGCCCCCCCCGCATACCCCCCCAGGGTGCCCTCAGGCCTCAGGGGTTGGCACACCTGTGCGGCAGTTCCCATCCTGCAGTACAGAGTGCGCACGACTCGCTCCACGCATGCGCGCGGAGCCAACGCCGCCTGGCAACCGCCGCAGTAACTCCTCTCCTACCAGCACTACTGCAGCGTCGCCATCGGAGGGAATTACAAACAAGTCCGCCTCCACTGCCGCTTCGACCTCAACCAGCACGACGGGCGACGCCACGCGCCGCCCCGCTTGGTGTTATTTCCACTCCCGCTTTGGCGACGCGGCTAAGAACTGTCGTTCTCCATGCGCGTTCCCAAACTAATAACGCGACCCAATTCAGGCGCTACGGGCCGCGTTGAACCGCACAGACGCCTATCACTAAATACTTCTTCTCCTCACGCGCCAGGACACTTGTACGTGAAAGATGCAGTGTCTTGCCTTTCATTTCTAGTCGACACGGGGGCCGAGGTTAGTGTGATACCTTTGTCCGCAGGTATTAAATTCGAGCTTCAGCCTTGCCCCCCCGCTTCGAGCCGCCAATAATTCCCTGATCCGCTCTCATGGAATAACGAATTTAAGCCTTAAACTGCAGGACATTAATACGCCCTTACAGTGGACTTTCGTTATCGCGGATGTGGATGAACCCGTGCTTGGGGTAGATTTTCTCTTAGCCCACGCACTGTCACCCGACCTACAACGAGGTACACTAACCTTTAACTCGGGAGATCGTACCACCGGTTCAGATATCTTACCCCTCTCATCCGAAAGCGCCATTCTGCTGTGTGAGCTAGCGGAAACTGCTGTTGCAGTGCTTTCTCTTGGATCACACAACGACGAACTTCGGGACAGCAATGGGGCCCTCCGCTTACGCATCGCCGCCGTGCAAGCCAAGCTCACGGACACGCGTAAGCGGACCGCCCAGCTGTCGCACACGGCCACGCCCCCAACCCCCGCACCACTTCCTCGCACCGGCAGCCGACGCCGCGTGACATTTCTACTGCCGGACGGAAGCCGTACCCGCGACGCTACCAGGTACCCCACCGAGCTCTTCGACAAGGACTACCAGTGGATCACCGCCACCGCTGCTGAACTGCCGGCCTTGGACACACACACGTGTGCATTACAGGTTAGTCACAGTGCAACGGGTGCTGGTCCAGCATCCCCATCGGTGTTCGCGATCAATAACGGTACTGTCCACAGAATAAATACCACAGAAGGCCCACCGGTACGTGCAAAGGCTAGGCGTTTAAATCCAGAAAAACTTATTGTTCAGGAACTTTTAGATAATAAGACTATCCGCCCTTCTTCTAGTTGTTGGTCGTCACCCATTCATTTGGTGCCTAAGAAAGATGACACTTTCCGCCTCTGCGGTGACTATCGGGCGCTTAACGCCAGAACAATTTTAGATAATTATCCCGTCCCAAATATTCAAGACTTTGCTTCCCAGCTGCATGGGGCACAAATTTTCAGTGTAGTCGATTGTCATAAGGCGTACCACCAACTGCCAATGGCACCTGAGGACGTTGAAAAGACCGCTATCATCACCCCGTTCGGGTTGTTCGAGTATTTGTTTATGCCATTCGGCCTTAAAAATGCTGCACAGACGTGGCAACGGTTCATCGACTCGCTGGTTGGAAAACTGGACTTTGCATATGCGTACCTGGACAACTTGTTAATTTTTTCTTCCTCCCTCGAGGAACATGAACAACATTTAAATACAGTGCTCCAACTATTAAAAGCAAACGGTATCGCAGTGAACAATACTAAGTCACAACTCCGCCGCACCAGTGTCACTTTTCTGGGCCACAGAGTTTCTGGCGATGGCATCCGCCCCCTAACTGAACGGGTGGAGGCCATTAGTACGGTGCCTTTGCCCAAAGATTTTCAGGGCCTCCGCCGCTTCCTTGGAACGGTAAATTACTACCGCAAACATATTCCCCGCGCCGCCGACATACAAGCCCCACTGACGGATGCCCTCGCAGGAAAAAACACATCAGGGTCTCGGGCGGTCACGTGGACTCCAGATATGCGTCGCGCATTCGATAATCTAAAGTCAGCCTTACAGACAGCTGTTACGCTTGCTCACCCCATTCCTGATGCTCCCATCTCGCTTACTACAGACGCAAGTGATACAGCAGTGGGGGCAGTACTTCAGCAATCCGTGGGTTCTGTTGTACAGCCGCTCAGATTTTTCTCCCACAAACTGACCGCTTCCCAACGTAAATGGTCGACCTTCGACCGGGAACTGTTTGCTATTTACGCTGCTATCAAATATTTCCAAGACGATATCGAAGGTCGCCATCTCGTGGTATTTACCGACCACGAGCCATTGGTTTACGCTTTCCGTAACCCAGGTAAGGACTCATCCCCGAGACGTTTTAGGCATATGGACCTTATATGTCAGTTTATGAATGACATACGTTACGTCAGAGGCGCAGACAATGTCGTCGCTGATTTTCTGTCTCGGGTGTCGGTTTTATCTTCACAACTGGACCTCAGTGAGCTCCCTAAATTGCAGACAGAGGATACTGAACTCGCAGCATTGCGTTCCGATATCAAAACAGGACTCAAACTAGAGTTATGGACACTTCCTGGGTTTTCATCACCCATCTGGTGCGACATTTCAACAGGACGCATACGCCCGGTGATTCCTGCACCTCTCCGCCGGGACATATTTAATAGTATCCACGACTTGGCACACCCTGGCATTCGCGCCTCCGCACGTCTGGTATCTGAACGTTTTGTTTGGCCCGGGGTGATAAAACAGTGTCACAGATGGGCACGAGCATGTGTGGCTTGTCAGCGCGCAAAAGTAGGATGTCATGCACAGCCCCCCATGGGTACGTTCGATGTGGCAAAAAGAAGATTCCAGCACATACACATCGATATCGTCGGGCCCTTACCCCCCTCAGGCCCCTTCCGTTACATACTGTCCGCAATTGACAGGTTTACCCGCTGGGTAGAGGTAATTCCTCTCACTAATATCACAGCCGATGCAGTGGCCCGAGCCCTGCTGTTAATGTGGATCTCGCGCTTCGGCTGCCCAGTCTCTGTCACCACCGACCAGGGCCGCCAGTTCGAGTCTGCCCTCTTCCGACAGCTTTGTGAACTGTGTGGGGTGAAACGATTTAGGACTACAGCATACCACCCCCAGAGCAATGGGCTTGTGGAACGCTGGCACCGAACGCTTAAAGCTTCCCTGATGTGCCACGGAGGTGAGTGGGCCGATGCCTTACCATGGGTAATGTTAGGCGTTCGGGCCGCGTACAAAGAGGACCTTGGCGCATCCCTGGCAGAGGTACTGTATGGAGAACCCCTCACACTCCCAGCAGAGTTAGTCGAGCCTTCACTTCCTCCAGATCAAATCTGCGACTCGACATTCGTCGGGCAGGTCAAGGAGCTAATTGCTAACATCCGCGTGCCGCCTCCTCGACCACACACGCCCCCTCCCGTATTTCTGCATAAGGACTTGGCGTCGTGCACTCATGTCATGGTGCGATATGACACCATCCGACCGGCACTCAGACCTCCATATACGGGCCCGCACAGAGTCATATCACGGCGTACCAACACGTTCGAAGTGCTCATTAACAGCACGCCTCAAACGGTATCCGTCTGCCGCCTCAAACCTGCATGGACTCTGGGACAACTGCCCGATACCCCACCCAGTCAGACCCCATCCCCTGCTGCACCCACCTCGCATGAGGCATCTACCGACAGTCCATGGATGAGCGACGCCCATTCCCACACGTGTGACGTTCCCCACTCCCAGTCGTGTGACAGTGCTACAGGTGCGTGTGACATTCCTATGCAGAGTGATGCGTGTGATGACTTACCCTCCTACAGGCAGCCCCTCGCCTCTCCCCTGTTAGGATTCAGTGATGTATCAGGGACCAGCCCCAGAGCGTGTGATGTCACCGATGACGACTCGTGTGGAGATTCTGTCAACCCGTATCAGGAAGTGGTAGTGAATGTCAACACTGATCTTATTTGCAGCTCTAATGTGTTTTTTGTTATACAGCCGGGTAATGTGTACATCTTCTACGAACAAGCCAGCTTCCCCAGGGACAACTTAACTCACATTCATCTCCTCCAGTCTGTCCCCTTGCCTGTTGGTACTGACCCATCAACGGTCAAAGTCCTACGTACCGCCACAGGCATTCAGATCCGCTATCCTGGTCCCTCACAACCCACCATCCCCTCCCCAGATCCCTCAACTGCTGTACGAGGATTCACCCGGTCAGGCAGGACCATCCGCCCCCCTCGCTGGCTCGAAGACTTCAATTACTAACGTAATGTAATGTAAGGTATGGTTTCTGATTAAACACCCTCTCCCTCCCCCCTGGGTGTTCCCTTTACATGTATGCCCCAATATTTATGTTTGTGCTCCACACTCTAGGGGGGGGGGGGGGGGGCTAATGTGGCGACTATCGACCAAGTCGCGGTTAATATCTTTGTTTTTGGCAAGCTCTTTGCTTACTCTGTGGTCGCGCGCGAAAGTGTACGGACGTGTACCGAGAATTCAGAATGTAAACAACTGTATATGTGTGCTTACGAAAAATAAAAACAGTGTTTATTACATGTGGTGTAGCGTGCATCATTGAATTCGGCAACCCTAGTACGCTAAACCCATAAACTGTAATAAATCATGTAAAATCATGTAAAATGATTAACGAAAGACAATAAACCATGGGCCAAGTGTTAAGCAAACAAACACATAAAAATGACATCATTACTATATAAAGGGAGATAAACGAAGTAAGAGAAACTTAAAATTTTATAATTTTATGGTGTTGCCATGGGCGACTGCAACAGCAGCAATATGTGAACTGTTCAGTATGCTGGAGACAAGGCCAGCTGTTGGATTGCATTAGCAGGAAACACAATTAAGTGAGCTGCAGTCTGGCTTTGATAGCAGGAAGTAGACACTACCGAATTGAAGACGTGCGAGGGGCCACAACACATGTTTAAAAGTTAACATGCTGTGTGAAAACATGCCTGTAACGTATCTAGATGCCAAGTAAAATTTTTATGTGGGAGCTAGTATACCTTGAAAGGTGTTACACGTGAAAAATAGGTGATTGTACCAAGAAGACATTGTCAGAATGTAAAAAGATTACATTACACAAAAGCCATTAGAACATACTGGATAAAAAAAAGATAAAATATAAAATACAGGGTGTCCGAAAAGACTTTCCCTGATTACATAAATTGGTAACTCAGGCTAGAAGTAAGACAAATATGAAACTTGTGTCGAATTGTTTAAAACTATCAAAGGTTTTTTCTCTGTTTTAGGTTCGCAGTACGTAAGTAGTGGATGAGGTGCAGTGCCCAAGAAGCCATGTTAACCAATCAGGAGAAGGCACAGTGTGTCCTGTGGTACCATGAGACACGATCATCAACCACAGTGCAGACACTTCCAGACAACATTTGGAAGGAATCCACCTGATGTCAAGAGCATTAAAGCCTGATATGAGAAGTTCAAGAACACAGGATCAGTTGCTGACCTTCTGAGGTCTAGTCGACCAAGAAACTCAGCAGACAGGGTGGAAGCTGTACAGCAGTCTTTTCTGCGAAGAAATCGGTGTGCAGGGCCTCACGTGAATTACAGATGCCAAAAAGCTCTCTCTATGACATTTTACTCAAACGTTTATTGTTTCGTGCATGTTGTTGTTGTTGTGGTCTTCAGTCCTGAGACTGGTTTGATGCAGCTCTCCATGCTACTCTATCCTGTGCAAGCTTCTTCATCTCCCAGTACGTACTGCAGCCTACGTCCTTCTGAATCTGCTTAGTGTATTCATCTCTTGGTCTCCCTCTACGATTTTTACCCACCACGCTGCCCTCCAATACTAAATTGGTGATCCCTTGATGCCTCAGAACATGTCCTACCAACCGATCCCTTCTTCTAGTCAAGTTGTGCCACAAACTTCTCCCCAAATCTATTCAGTACCTCCTCATTAGTTATGTGATCTACCCATCTAATATTCATCATTCTTCTGTAGCACCACATTTCGAAAGCTTCTATTCTCTTCTTGGCCAAACTATTTATTGTCCATGTTTCACTTCCATACATGGCTACACTACATACAAATACTTTCAGAAACGACTTCCTGACATTTAAACCTACACTCGATGTTAACAAATTTTTTTTCTTCAGAAACGTTTTCCTTGCCATTGCCAGTCTACATTTTATATCCTCTCTACTTCGACCATCATCAGTTATTTTGCTCCCCAAATACCAAAACTCCTTTACTACTTTAAGTGTCTCATTCCCTAATCTAATTCCCTCAGCATCACCCGACTTAACCTGACTACTTTCCATTATCCTCATTTTTGCTTTTGTTGATGTTCATCTTATATCCTCCTTTCAAGACACTGTCCATTCCGTTCAACTGCTTTTCAAAGTCCTTTGCTGTATCTGACAGAATTACAATGTCATCAAAGAACCTTAAAGTTTTTATTTTTCTCCATTGATTTTAATACCTACTCATAATTTTTCTTTTGTTTCTTTTACTGCTTGCTCAATATACAGATTGAACAGCAACGGGGAGAGGCTACAACCCTGTCTCACTCTCTTCCCAACCACTGCTTCCCTTTCATGTCCCTCGACTCTTGTAACTGCCATCTGGTTTCTGTACACATTGTAAATAGCCTTTCGCTCCCTGTATTTTACACCTGCCACCTTCAGAATTTGAAAGAGAGTATTCCAGTCAACATTGTCAAAAGCTTTCTCTCAGTCTACAAATTCTAGAAATGTAGGTTTGCCTTTCCTTAATCTAGCTTCTAAAATAAGTCATAGGGTCAGTATTGCCTCATGTGTTCCCATATTTTCTACGGAATCCAAACTGATCTTCCCCGAGGTCGGCTTCTACCAGTTTTTCCATTCGTCTGTAAAGAATTCATGTTAGTATTTTGCAGCCGTGACTTATGAAACTGATAGGTCGGTAATTTTCGCATCTGTCAACGCCTGCTTTCTTTGGGATTGAAATTATTATATTCTTCTTGAAGTCTGAGGGTATTTCGCCTGTCTCATACATCTTGCTCACCAGATGGTATAGTTTTGTAAGGACTGGCTCTCCTAAGACTGTCAGTATTTCTAATGGAATGTTGTCTACTCCCGGGGCCTTGTTTCGACTCAGGTCTTTCAGTGCTCTGTCAAACTCTTCATGCAGTATGATATCTCCCATTTCATCTTCATCTACATCCTCTTCCATTTCTATAACATTGCCCTCAAGTACATCGCCCTTGTATAGACCCTCTATATACTCCTTCCACCTTTCTACTTTCCCTTCATTGCTTGGAACTGGGTTTCCATCTGAGCTCATGATATTCATACAAGTGGCTCTCTTTTCTCCAAAGGTCTCTTTAATTTTCCTGTAGGCAGTATCTATCATACCCTTAGTGAGATAAGCCTCTACATCCTTACATTTGTCCTCTAGCCATGCCTGCTTAGCCATTTTGCACTTCCTGTCGATCTCATTTTTGAGACGTTTGTATTCCTTTTTGCCTGCTTGATTTACTGCATTTCTATATTTTCTCCTTTCGTCAATTAAATTCAATATTTCTTCTGTCACCCAAGGATTTCTACTAGCCCTCCTCTTTTTACCTAGTTGATCCTCTGCTGCCTTCACTACTTCATCCCTCAAAGCTACCCATTCTTCTTCTACTGTATTTCTTTCCCCCATTCTTGTCAATTGTTCCCTTGAGCTCTCGCTGAAACTCTGTACAATCTCTGGTTTAGTCAGTTTATCCAGGTCCCATCTCCTTAGATTCCCACCTTTTTGCAGTTTCTTCAGTTTTAATCTGCAGTTCATAACCAATAGATTGTGGTCAGAGTCCACATCTGCCCCTGGAAATGTCTTACAATTTAAAACCTGGTTCCTAAATCTCTGTCTTACCATTATCTGTCAGTATCTCCATGCTTCTTCCATGTATACAACCATCTTGTATGGTTCTACCAAGTGTTAGCAATGATTAAGCTGTGCTCTGTGCAAAATTCCTCCAGGCGGCTTCCTCTTTCATTTCTTAACCCCAATCCATATTGACCTACTACGTTTCCTTCTTTTCCTTTTCCTACTATCGAATTCCAGTTACCCATGACTATTAAATTTTCGTCTCCCTTCACTATCTGAATAATTTCTTTTATCTCATCATACATTTCTTCAATTTCTTCGCCATCTGCAGAGCTAGTAGGCATATAGACTTGTACTACTGTCGTAGGTGTGGGTTTCGTGTCTATCTTGGCCACAACAATGCATTCACTGTGCTGTTTGTAGTAGCTTACCCGCATTCCTATTGCTTTATTCATTATTAAACCTACTCCTGCATTACCCCTATTTGATTTTGTATTTATAATCCTGTATTCACCTGACCAAAAGTCTTGTTCCTCCTGCCACCTAACTTCACTAATTCCCACTATATCTAACTTTAACCTATCCATTTCCCTTTTTAATTTTTCTAACCTACCTGCCCGATTAAGGGATCTGACATTCCACACTCCGATCCGTAGAATGCCAGTTTTCTTCCTCCTGATAACGACATCCTCCTTAGTAGTCCCCACCCGGAGATCCGAATGGGGGCTATTTTACCTCCGGAATATTTTACCCAAGAGGACGCCATCATCATTTATCCATACAGTAAAGCTGCATGCCCTCGGGAAACAATTATGGCTGTAGTTTCCCCTTGCTTTCAGCCGTTCGCAGTACCAGCACAGCAAGGCCGTTTTGGTTAGTGTTACAAGCCCAGATCAGTCAATCATCCAGACTGTTTCCCCTGCAACTACGGAAAAGGCTGCTGCCCCTCTTCAGGAACCATACATTTGTCTGGCCTCTCAACAGATACCCCTCCGTTGTGGTTGCACCTACGGTACGGCTATCTGTATCACTGTGGCATGCAAGCCTCCCCACCAACGGCAAGGTCTATGGTTCATGGGGGGGTTTCGTGCATACAAAGTGCAAATTGTTCAAGCCTTGTTGCCCAATGACAGTACACGTCGATATGACTTTGCAGTCGAAATGCTGTCGCGTATTGAGAGCGATGATGGTTATCTCAGACAAATTGCCTTTTCCAACAAAGCGACCTTTTTTGTCAGTGGAGTAGTGAATCGCCATAATGTGTGCATTTGGGGTTCACAACCCCCTGGCGAGGTCATGGAGTGCACCAGAGGCAGTCCAAAGGTGAATGTTTGGTGTCCGCTATTGCACGATCGAATTATTGGGCCATTCTTCTTCACTGAGGCTACCATCACATCTGCAGTGTATCTGGACATGTTGCAACTGTATGCTGTTCCTCAGCTGCTTCAGTATCACCCCAATGTCTTGTTTCAGCAAGGCGGTGCACCGCCTCATTTGGGTTTGGACGTGCGTGCCTGTCTCGATATGACATTTCCTGGGCGATGGATTGGTCGTGATGGGCCAACGGTTTGGCCTCCACACTCTCCTGACATAACCCCATTAGACTTCTTCTTATTGGGTTATGTCAAGGACGAGGTCTACCGAACACGAGTACCAGATCTTGAAATCCTGCGGCAACGGATAACCACAGTCGTTGAATCGATCACTCCAGTGATGTTGGCTAATGTGTGGACGGAAATTGAATATCGCCTAGATGTGCTATGTGCTACCAAGGGTGCTCATGTGGAAGTTTACTGATGTGTGAAAAAAACTTTGATAGTTTTTAAACAATTAGACATCAGTTTCATATTTGTATCTTACTTCTAGCCTGAGTTATCAATTTATGTAATCAGGGTAAGACTATTCGGACACCCTGTATAATTACTTTCAAATCTGTGAGCAAGCCAGCTTCAACTGTGTTGTCAAGAGTCAGACATATAGTAGGTCACTGTAAATTATTTAAGCTAGACAATCTGTTTTTCAGTTCAAGTTGATCATTCAGCAAATCCTTAGAGTTAAGGTAGGAATGTTTATAAATTTCAGTGTCTTCTAACAGATTCATTTCGCATCTTTTTGTAAAATTTCCATATTGAATAGAGTTTTTCAGTGTTAAGACTGCAGAAGTTGACTTGTAAGAATTCTCACCATCTTTGTTGAGTAAGTGCTCACAAAAACAGGCTTTAAAAGTACTCCCTATTCATCCTATGTAAAAGCTCAGGCACATATTGCATTGTAGCACATATATTATTACCACCAACTTTCAAATCACACAATGATCACCATTCAAAGATAAGGGTAATTAGAGCTCGTACTGAGGCGTTCAGACAGTTGTTTTTCCCTTGTGTGTTACGCGACAGGAACAGAGGGGGGTGGGGGGGAATGTGACTTTGGCACGAATATAGTGTCCTCCACCACACACCGCTCAGTGGCTAGCAGAGTATGTATGTATATGTAGTTGCAGAATTTTATATATCTCAGATTTGAGATACTTGTCAATTGTATGTCTCTTGTTATGCATAAACAGCATAACTTATTAGTGGAATATGCCACACTGAGGTTAATATTTTCTTACCAACTTGGCAAACTGACCTAGGAAAGGAATTGTAAAATATTTTTTTCCAGTGACACCATCTTTATTGTGTAAAGAAGAATTGGTATGCTTACTAGTTTTAGCCTTATATAGTTTTCCACAAGACTGGCCCGATACCCATTATTGGAAGCAATGTACGTAAGATTGTTAATCTCTGTGACAATAGTGGGGGGACTAAGATGAACCTCAAATATATAGTCAATCATAGTACGCAAAAATGCCATTTTCTGTCTGAAAGGATGACAGAAAGAAGCACAGATGATGTCATCTGTCATACTAGATTTCCTGTGGATGTCAAAACTAATTTTTCCATCTACCAGCCACTATTTTAAGTCGAGGAAATCAATGTGTAACTGTTACATGCTGACTTTTTAAACACTGACTTTCTTTATTAGCTCCCACACACCAAGTTTTGATAAGCTTCTAGATATGCTACAGGCATGTTTCCACACAGCAGGCTAATGTGTAAACACATGCTGGGGCCCCTCACATGCATTCGACTCGGCGGCGTCCACTTCCCACTACTGAAGCGGATTGCTGTTCACTTGTGTTTCCTGCTAATGTGATCCAACAGCTGGCCTTGCCTCCAGCATACTGAACAGTTCCACATATTGCCGCTGTTCCAGTCGCCCATGGCAACACCATAAAATGATGATAAAATTGGAACAGTTTCTCTTCCTTCGTTTATCTCCCTTTATGTAGTAATGATGTCATTTTTATGTGTGTTTGCTTAACACTTGGTCCATGGTTTATTGTTTTTTGTTAATCATTTTACATGGTTTTATAAGGTTTTATGTCTACTTGTGCTTCATCTGCCAGAGAATTTGTTACAGTTTATATGTACACTAATTCTTTCACTCTGTATATACGCCGGCCGGAGTGGCCGTGCGATTCTAGGCGCTACAGTCTGGAACCGAGTGACCGCTACAGTCGCAGGTTCGAATCCTGCCTCGGGCATGGATGTGTGTGATGCCCTTAGGTTAGTTAGGTTTAATTAGTTCTAAGTTCTAGGCGACTGATGACCTCAGAAGTTAAGTCACATAGTGCTCAGAGCCATTTGTACCATTTTGTGTATACGCTTGCTCAATGCCCTTCACATCATCAGTATGGTGGTTGACTTTCTTTGCACATAGTATGTATGAGGTGAGATTTGACAGTTAATTGTTTGCCACTCATCGCACATATCATATATTTTTAGTAATGTCACTGTTTTATTGATTCTGTAACAAAGGTATGTTGTGGCTCTTAATCTTAACTATTTTACATCTGTTTCAGCAAACCTGTTTTACTTCTGCTTTTCAATATTTGTTGATTTGTTTTTAACATATTTGCTTTATATATGTATTTTTTCCAATCCTTTGTAGGGCACTGCCATGCGATTCTTAGCCACAAACAATCCAGAGCTAATAGAGAGCATCATGACTGATACAGGGATTAGTGATCACAAGGTCGTTGTAGCTAGGCTCACTACCATTTCTTCCAAATCCACCAGAAACAAATGCAAAATAATTTTATTTAAAAAAGCGGATAAAGTGTCACTAGAAGCCTTTCTAAGAGACAATCTCCATTCCTTCCGAACTGACTATGCAAATGTCGACGAGATGTGGCTCAAATTCAAAGATATAGTAGCAACAGCAATTGAGAGATTCATACCTCATAAATTGGTAAGAGATGGAACTGATCCCCCGTGGTACACAAAACAGGTCCGAACTCTGTTGCAGAGGCAACGGAAAAAGCATGCGAAGTTCAGAAGAACACGAAATCCCGAAGATTGGCTAAAATTTACAGACGCGTGAAATTTGGCATGGACTTCAATGCGAGATGCCTTTAATAGGTTCCACAACGAAACATTGTCTCGAAATTTGGTAGAAAATCCGAAGAAATTCTGGTCGTATGTAAAGTACACAAGCGGCAAGACGCAATCAATACCTTCGCTGCGCAGTGCCGATGGTACTGTTACCGACGACTGTGCTGCTAAAGCGGAGTTACTGAACGCAGTTTTCCGAAATTCCTTCACCAGGGAAGATGAATGGAATGTTCCAGAATTTGAAACACGAACAGCTGCTAGCATGAATTTCTTAGAAGTAGATACCTTAGGGGTTGCGAAGCAACTCAAATCGCTTGATATGGGCAAGTCTTCAGGTCCAGATTGTATACCGATTAGGTTCCTTTCAGATTACGCTGATACAATAGCTCCCCACTTAGCAATCATATACAACCGCTCGCTCACCGATAGATCTGTACCTACAGATTGGAAAATTGCGCAGGTCGCACCAGTGTTTAAGAAGGGTAGTAGGAGTAATCCATCTAACTACAGACCTATATCATTGACGTCGGTTTGCAGTAGGGTTTTGGAGCATATACTGTATTCAAACATTATGAATCACCTCGAAGGGAACGATCTATTGATACGTAATCAGCATGGTTTCAGAAAACATCGTTCTTGTGCATGAAGTAATGGCTGCTATCGACAGGGGATCTCAAGTTGATTCCGTATTTCTTGATTTCCGGAAAGCTTTTGACACCGTTCCTCACAAGCGACTTCTAACCAAGCTGCGGGCCTATGGGGTATCGTCTCAGTTGTGCGACTGGATTCATGATTTCCTGTCAGGAAGGTCGCAGTTCGTTGTAATAGACGGCAAATCATCGAGTAAAAATGAAGTGATATCAGGTGTTCCCCAGGGAAGCGTCCTGGGACCTCTGCTGTTCCTGATCTATATAAATGACCTGGGTGACAATCTGAGCAGTTCTCTTAGGTTGTTCGCAGATGATGGTGTAATTTACCGTCTAGTAAGGTCATCTGAAGTTGCAAAGCGATTTAGAAAAGATTGCTGTATGGTGTGGCAGGTGGCAGTTGACACTAAATAACGAAAAGAGTGAGGTGATCCACATGAGTTCCAAAAGAAATCCGTTGGAATTCGATTACTCGATAAATAGTACAATTCTCAAGACTGTCAATTCAACTAAGTACCTGGCTGTTAAAATTACGAACAACTTCAGTTGGAAAGACCACATAGATAATATTGTGGGGAAGGCGAGCCAAAGGTTGCGTTTCATTGGCAGGACACTTAGAAGATGCAGCAAGTTCACTAAAGAGACAGCTTACACTACACTCGTTCATCCTCTGTTAGAATATTGCTGCGCGGTGTGGGATCCTTACCAGGTGGGATTGATGGAGGACATCGAAAGGGTGCAAAAAAGGGCAGCTCGTTTTGTATTATCACATAGTAGGGGAGAGAGTGTGGCAGATATGATACGTGAATTGGGATGGAAGTCATTACAGCAAAGACGTTTATCGTCACGGCGAAATCTACTTACGAAATTTCAGTCACCAACTTTCTCTTCCGAATGCGAAGATATTTTGTTGAGCCCAACCTACATAGGTAGGAATGATCATCAAAATAAAATAAGAGAAATCAGAGCTCGAACAGAAAGGTTTAGGTGTTCGTTTTTCCCGCGCGCTGTTCGGGAGTGGAATGGTAGAGAGATAGTATGATTGTGGTTCGACGAACCCTCTGCCAAGCACTTAAATGTGAATTGCAGATTAGTCATGTAGATGTAGATTTTGACGTTGGCTTACCAATGATATGAGCCTATTTCACTTCTGAAGATGACTGTTTAAACTGTCAACAAGTTAAGTGAACCAATTAAAGGATTTCTTGTACAGCTGATGACTGACTTTTTATCTGCGTTCAGCAGCTGCAGAATATTTCAACAAAGATAAAATGGTTATCAATAAGATCAGTATATATTATTTGTCGCCCAATGTGTTATGCCATAACTCATTTTGGGTATTACTGTGAGAAGAGCAGCTTACTGCAGCAATATGTAGGGTGAGCAGGCAGGTGCAGAGGCAATGGTATGTGATTTTACATACAAGCCTGTTTACCTACTATAAGGCTGAGCTGCACAATCTTGGCGACGTTGCAGAAAAGCTGTGCAATTACAAACTGGCTAGGGAAGTTTACATACCATTCCGCCATGAAGGTGTCGATCTGTATGTGCCTGGGGGCATTGTATCAGCACAACAAATTTGCCATTATCCATTAGAAATATCCCTTTATTCTAGTGCAGTTATGCACAGTCTGGTAGCATCCTCCATAATACCGCAAGTCTCTGCCATGTTACCGATCAATGAGCAGCCAGTGCCAGTCAGGGCAATCATCTCCACCAGACCAGCTGGTGGGTAGGTCTGCACCCATTACTTGGAGTAGTACAATGGATGAGCCATCTCCAGCTTCTGCACTCACAACTGAAATTTTGCCCTGGATGGGAGCAGTTTGCGGCCAGCGTGGTACCGCAGCTATCCACCCTCACCGGTATGAGCTTCTCTTCTGTTAGCAGTGGACCTCAATGGCAATCTGTGCAGATGTTCAGGTTGTTGGCAGTTCTCACTCATGGCCACATAGTGCTAACTGGGGCATGCATTGCCAAATGAAGCAAATAGTGTCAGTAAAGCAGGACATGGATGTCATAGGTCCAGTACACTTCTACAAGCTTCCGCAGCTGACTGCTCCTGTAATGGACATGCAACTGACATCACAGCACTTTGATTATTGTAGTGCACATGTTTTACCCTGCAGCCGAGTTTTCCTAGCCACCAGTGGCTAGCACTAACGTCTCAACACCCTACCACTCCACCATTTCTACTCTGTAGTGGTCCTACTCACACCGGGTCCGCTACAGATGGTTAAGAAGCCAGTTGGGGTTTAAGAAGCCAATTGTAAATTACTTTTTCTAAAACTTCTGAGATTGCTGGCCTAAAATGTAACTGAACCAAAATTTGACGGCACTTCTTTACCTTTTTTTCTTAAACAAAGGCTTAATTTCAGTGTGTTTCAGTTATTCAGGAAATGTTCCACTGATAAATGACTGGTTACACAAACAATTTAATGTATTGCTAAAGTCAGAAGCACACTCCATAATTATCTTTGTTGATATTTTTTCATAACCACTAGAAATGTTTTATTTTAGAGATTTTATGGTGCCCATTCCTTCTGCCAATGTAGTGAGGGTCATATTCATATTGCTGAAATAATTAGTAATGACTAAGTTGAGATATTCTATGGTAGCATCTTCTGAGTCCAACAAGCTCATATTTTCAGTAAAAGTTATGAAATACTTGTTAAAAACTTTTGCAACACTGCACACATCTGTTACCAATGTATAATTTATTCTTAACACAATGTGTTCCTCTTCACATCTGGTTTTACCAGTCTCCTCCTTCACTATATTCCACTTATGTTTATTTTGTTATCTGATACAATTGCTTACTTTTCATAATGCATTTGTTTTGATGTCTGTATTACTATCTTCAACAGTTTGCAGTATGCCTTTTAATGAGCTATAGCACCAACATCAGGGTTGTTTCAACTGACAGATACAGTGTCCTTTTCATCATAATTTTCAAACAAGGTAAGGACATTATTAACAAAAGTATTGCATTTTTCATTCATTCCATGAGCACTGTATACATCACTTTAGTATATGTCTTTGAGGAATGATATGGTCTGAGAGGCCACTGGATACCAGTTTGTTTAACAAAAGACCACGAAAAATTAATCACTCCAGGGCGCAGGCACAGATGAATTGGTAAGCCTTTACAGTTGGTGTAGCAATTGTCACATGCTCAACCATGAGCACACTGCCTCTATGTGAGCATAAGACAGTAGCAATGAGAGAGACATTTATGTTTCAAGTGGACATTGTACAGAAATGTGGATAAAGATCAGGCTGTGACAAAGTGGCAATCATATTTGGCCCTACAGATTGATGGCCATATGAGTGTGAAAGTGGTGTAACACACCTGGCCACAAAATACAATATCAGCATTGTGGTCAGAGAAAGATCCCGATTGAGGGGGACCAGAGACAAATTTGACAGCTTGTTAATCTAAATTGCTTCCAATACTGACAGAAATTACTGCAGGCAGTGAATGAAGGTCCATCCCAATCTGTCAGGGAGATACCATTGGGATAGCAACTGCATGCAATGAGCATTTGATATCAGTCACCGCACAAGACGCTATTGCTCACACAGGTGCACAAAGGTGACAACAGCAATGTTTATTAGGCTGGAAGAATATGTGACTGGTTTTCTGAACGCTCCTGTACCATATTACATCTTTATTTGCCTGAAAAATCACTTGACTTGAATCCCACAGAAAATCTGTAGGACATGTTGGAACAGTGAGTAAAACACCGACATCAACACACCCACAATGTAATGGAATTTCACAATCAAAACCTCAGAAAACGGGTTAACCTGGATCCAGCGTACCTGCACAACCTTGTGCACTCACTTCCTAACTGAGTGCAGGTGGTTATCAACTCTAGGGGAGGAATTACATTGTCTAGCAGAATGCTTGTAATGATTTCTTAGGGGTAAGTTTGTTTTTGTCTGCTGAGCTTAATTTTTTTGATATTTCTATAAAGATATTATCAGTGGCCATTTTTGAGCAATTAGCCATCCTAGTTGGGAAGATTACAGTAGAAATTAAATTGACTGATAGTGTTACTGACTAATATATTCTTACTGGAAGAGTTTTTAAGAAAAATCTACATTAAAATGACCAGTAACCCCTATTTCTTTGGTGGGTGGTTTTTTTTCTGTTAAATAGGACACTAATGTTTTAGGGTTATTTACAAATGGATTAAAATTACCTGCAGGTGCTCGATATATACTTACTGCTAGGAAGGATTTATTGTGAAAATCTACTTTTATTGCACGATTACGGATGTTTCTCTAGGCAAAATTCTTGAATTTCTATGTTCTTCAATTTATGACAATTCCTGATGAGTATAATAACTTCTCCTTTCTCCATTTCTGCTCTACAGAAGTGTGATTCTAACCTAAATCTTATAACACTTAACACATTTATGCCAGTGGTCACAAGATGTTAAAAGAGGCCGATTATGTCAACTCAGTCTGCCTGCTTAGCTGAGTGGTAACGTGCTTGCCTCCCATGCAACGGGCCCGGGTTCGATTCCCAGCCAGGTTGGAGATTTTCTCCACTTGTGGACTGGTTGCTGTGTTGTGTCATCATCATTTCATCCTCATCACTGCCACACAAGTTGCCCTGTGTGGCGTCAACTGAAATAAGACTTGCACTTGGCAGCCGAACTTCCCCGAATGGGGCCTCCCGGCCAAAAATGCCACATGATCATTTCATTTTGTGTCAACTTAGTTTGATGAGTAGTTCATCGTTGAAAGTGGGATGTTTATTAATATTTCTTCTTAGTTATTTGACAATAATTGAGATAAAACTGTGTGGAAATAAAATTTCTGCTCATTATTGAAGATTTTTAATGAATGTATTTGTGATGATGCAATATCAAACTGAATGTTTCTTTCAAACCTAACCTCTCAAAAACTTTATTTCTTGCTGTCCTTCGTATCCTAAAAAAGGTGGTGCTGTGACACCTGTAATCACTGGTATTTTACCTCTCATGATGGTGGCTCTTGCTCTTAAGTTTACTGCTATGAGGCCAGACAGTTTATTTATAATACAAGCCTGGCTGATAATGAATTTAAGGAAAGGCCATATTATATTGTTCAAGTAATTTCCAGTGTAGAGAAATTAAAATGACTGTTGGACACAGTTTGCATAGATCCACTACTGTACTTGCTCTATTTTATATCTACTGTTTTATTTGTAATGGTTGATTAAAATTGTTTCTTCTTGATAACTTCTGTACTACAGATGAATTTCGTGATAAAATTGAGTATCAGTCAGAGCAAAGAACCTCCAGCCCCCCCCTTTCCCACACCCCCACAAAACATACATAGACACAGGTAAATAACTAAACTATAGACGTACAAAATGCTACAAATGAAAGACATATGTATTGTGATTATATATTTGTTTATTAGTATGCATGGCAAATTTTCCAGTAGATAATGTTATTTAAAAAATGTCTGTTTATAAACTTCTTTGCTGCAGTCATTTAAAATCCAGCATGCTTCAATCACGTATCTGTAATCTGCTTTGCCAAATCACTGAAGTTTCCATCAAACATGCGGGCACTAGAAGAATTAGAACCACAGATGTGAAATTACAGAAGATATTTCGCAGTTTGTTATAATTAGCTTAGATCAATAACTTTACAATACTGAATATTGCTGAAAGTCAAATTGAAGAAAATTTTATCTCTCAGAGCAACAGAGTGAAAAGTCAGTTACAACAATATATTGGCAGGTTGAGGTAACTTATTGTAAGTGGTTTTAATATATAGTTATTTGCCTATGTCAGTTGATAGAGATCCACAGCGACATCAAAGCTACTTAAGACTCAAATATTATGTTATTTGTAAATCTACACAGAAATAGAATGCTCTTACTTACCTTCATTAGGTGAAAGCCCATGTACTGCCAATAGACACATTTAACAGTGGAAAAAACTATACTTCATTTCCAGAATTGTTTGTTAATCATGGAGGTAAAAGGGATAGGTTGGGGAATATTGGAAAGGAGGGGCAGCTCGCTCAGGCCCCATATTGAGAGAAACCCAACTGTTTTGATGGTGAGGGGGCAAGGAAAAGAAAATGAAAGAAGAGTAGTGTATAACATCCCATCAGCATCGAGGTCTTGAGATAGGAGCACAAGCTCGGATTGTTTCAAGGATGGGGAAGGAAGTCAGCCATGCCCTTTCAAAGGAAGCATCCTGGAATTTGCCATGAGTGAGTTAAAGAAATCTTGGAAAACCTGAATCAGGATAGCCAGAGAGGGAAAGAGGGATATAATTTAATTTATTATCTTACCAATATAACTATAAAAATGATATAAGATTTTGCACTTGATACAATAATTGATTACATCCAACAAAATCTACAGAATTTCACTTCAAAGATAGCCTTTATTCATGCCAAAAACATTAGTCAAAGTACACTGTTCTACAAGATAATTACATAAAAAAGTACTGTGCTGCATTCTATGTTAGCATGACAAACAACAAGCTGTGAGTTCACATGAATGGCCACTGACAAACTGGCCAAAAAACAGCTGGTCCATGCAGTTGCTGAGCACACTGCCCAATGCAACATTCTTAACTTCAATGACTGCTTAACAACCTGGGCTACTGGATCCTTCCCACCAAACCTGCTTTCCTGAACTGTTCTGGTGGGAACTCTCCCTGCAATATTTCCTACACTCCTATAATCCCCATTGCCTCAACCTTCATTAGTCACTGTCCTTCACATGTCTGTCTCATTCCTTGTTCCCACTACAGCACTACACAGCCTTCCATTCCACCAGCACACCCATAGCCTTTTTACTTCTCCCCTTTTCTGCTCCCTCCCCCACCCTCCATCTGATCTCCTGTCTGCACCTAGCCGCCCTGCTCTCTCCCCACCATGTCCCTTTATGCTCCCACAAGCAGCACTTCAGTCTCGCACCCCTACCCTGCTATCTCTCCCTGTCCCCACCCCATCCTCCTCCTTACTCCTTCCCCCCACCCCTGAAAACTCACTTGTTTAGCAGTTTTTTTGTTGTGCCTGTCTACAACTCAACATCTCCACTATAGGATGAGTAGCAATCTATCCTAGTAATACACTGACAGTGACAGGTGTGATTAAGCCTGGTGTTGATTTCAAAGAAGTGACTAGAAGTATTGTGAAAAATGACTGCAATAAACAGTATGGCATGATGATTTGTTCTGGAGCAAATGACATTTAAGAAAATAGTCATAAACATGTTTAAACAGCTCTTGTGATTTCTATTACTTCTCGTTAACTTCAGCCACAGACATGACCTGCCAGAATCTTCACCTGTAAACAGCAAAATTCATAGAATAAATGAAAAACTTAAAAACATTTGTAAAATGTCCAGTAATGTCAAACTAATAGATGTAAGCTCACTTGATAAGCATATTTTGCCAGACATGGACTTCACTTGAACAGTAAAGGTAAGTGCAAGTAGAGAAAGTTGATAAGTGAAGCAATTAGAAGTAAGTCCCAAAAGACAGTCAGTGAACTGGGGTGATATGAACCATATATAGAACCTGGTATTGAACCAACAGCAGTAACTACTTCAGCAGATTGGAGCAGTAGTGGACTGGCCAGAACCGCAGGTACAGCCACATCAGCAGCCAAGAGGGAGGATAGTGCTGCCACTAGTTCATCTATCAGTAGCAGAGATGTGAGTTACTGCAGTAAAGATTTTACATCAATTGTTATGCCCCAGTTACTGCCACCCAAATTGTAAATACAGACGCATTAAATTAGAAACCTCTTTCAACAAATGTGCAGACAAACGACCCCTCTATGGCCAATCTGACAAAACAAATTATCTCCCTTTACTGACACAGCATAAATGATGACCAAAATAATGTTCAGTGATATAGTTCAGATGTACCATCCACTGGGAAATAAGGTAAAGTAAAAAATTTAGAAATGAATGTAAATATTTCTACTGTAAGAATTCTACAACAAAATGTATAGTATGTATCAAGTAAACTAGATGAGATAGGACACAGCAGAACTATCACATATATTTATTATGACAGAACATGGGTTAAAAGAAAATGAAATTAGTGTTTACAACATACTGGACTATGAAAGAGTGGCTTACTTCTGCAGACGTCACCATAAAGGTGGAGGAGTTGCAGTATATGTACAGAATTAAATGAGGGATTGAATAAAATGGACAACTATACAGAAATGCTGTTTGAATCAGCAGCAATACAAACAATATTCAAAGGGGAAAAGTTTTTGACATAAGGGATATAGAGATAACGAAACCATTTACCCGTAAATGGTTTTCTAAAAGAACATATGTTCTCTGCTTGTGTCTGTATATGTGTGGATGGATATGTGTGTGTGTGCGAGTGTATACCCGTCCATTTTTCCCCCTAAGGTAAGTCTTTCCGCTCCCGGGATTGGAATGACTCCTTACCCTCTCCCTTAAAACCCACATCCTTTCGTCTTTCCCTCTCCTTCCCTCTTTCCTGATGAGGCAACAGTTTGTTGCGAAAGCTTGAATTTTGTGTGTATGCTTGTGTTTGTTTGTGTGTCTGTCAACCTGCCAGCACTTTCATTTGGTAAGTCACATCATCTTTGTTTTTAGATATATTTTTCCTACGTGGAATGTTTCCCTCTATTATAAGAACATGTGTTCTGTTAGGCTAGGCTGTTAGGCAATTTGCATACATAATAGTAGCAAGTGATCTAAATATTAACACAGTGAAAGAAAGCTGTTATATGAGGAGTTTCAGTGATCTAATCAACACTGATGATATAAATCTAGTAATAAATAGTCCCACAAGGTGCAGTAACAAACTGAGACATTAATAGGTCACGTAATTAGCAATATACCACAATACAGACAAAAAGTGCATGTCAGAAACAACCATTGCTGACCACCATTGGGTATTAATAGAGGTATCAGATAAGATAAGGTAGACATAAAATATCTTCACAGACTTGCGACAAACAAAGCAAGTAAACCTATGGACACTACAAAGATTAATGTACTCAAAGACTGAAGCAATACATACCAAACAGCAAATGTAAATAAGGGAAAGGAATCATTCTCCAATACAGTATCCTTTTACATAGATCACGCATGTCCATTAGTATGCAGGAATACAAATGTTAAGTGAAATAAAAATTTGGAAACAATAGATGTAAAATGAAGTGGGAAGAGTGAAATACCATGTATGAAAAATCTCAGAAAAATCCAACAAGCAAACTGTGATGCCCATAGGGACAAGAAGAGATCATATAAGATATGGATAAAAGAAATGAAATCCAGTTACAGCTTCTACAAAATTATAGCTCTTAAAAATATCACAGAGATCATATGGTCACCATAAAGAAAGAGAGGGAAGGTGTAGAGATGAAAAATAGTGAGAACATAACTATGAAGAAAAATGGGAAGGAACTCAGGGACCCTAAAGAAGTCAGTAATACTTTAAATCAAAGTTATATTGAGGTAGACGACAAATTAATAAATCAAAACTTTCCTGATACAAAATGCATACAAAGTTCTCCTCATGAGACAAAAAGTTTGTTCCTTCTCCTAACAAATGAACCTAGATTAATAAAAATAATACACTCATTAATACCAAAAAATACTGAGCAACTAGACAGTATATCTACTAGACTAATTAAATGCTGCCTACAGAGTGTGGTAAAGCCTCTGACTTTTTTCTCATAAACTTAGCCATGGAAGATGGAATTTTCCCGACATATTTTAAAAAGAGTAAAGTGATCCCTGTTTTCAAAGAAGGCTGCTAGGAAGATCCAGGAAGTTACTGACCAATAACTACAGGTATTGCAAATGTCTTATCTAAAATAATGGAATGTGTAAGTAACGGCAGAACAGTAAAATTTTTAGAAAAATGCAATTCTTTGAATGATGCCCATCATGGGCTAGGAAGGATGGATCCAACAATATTGCAATCGCTAGTAGCAGTAGTAGCTGAATTTATAGCATGTGTAACTAAGGCATTAGAAAAACAAAAGAAAGTTTTTGGTATGTTTCTTGACCTTTCAAAAGCTTCTGATTGTATATTCCACAACATAGTATTAAAGAAGCTTAAGTATTATGTTATAAGGGGGTAAGCAGACGATATAAAAATCATGCATGGAAAATAGAGAACAGTGTGTAAAAATGTGAACAATACTGTTACAAATGTCTATTCAGATTTTGAATTTGTTAAATATGGAGTGCCTCAAGGATCAGTTCTGGGCCCACAACTTTTTATCTTTTGTGTAAAGGATATGCAAAAAATAGGAGGTTTAAATGCTCTCATGTACACAGATGACACTTCATTTGTTATAAAAAGAATTTCAACAGATGACTCACAATACCAACATTCTCTATATATAGAAAATGGAAACAATTATTTCAGAGGAAATCTTTTTCTATAAACATAAATGAAACATACGCAAACACGTCTACCTTGAACAACATTACTGTCATGCTTGGAGATCTGGCTCTAAAAGAGACAGGAACTTCTAAATCCCTGGGTGTGACAGTGGATATGTACTTGACGTGGAAGAATCAAAAAAATAATAATTGTCATAAAGTGCGTTCAGTAACTGCTAATGAGAAAAGTGACAAGGACAATAAACACACAAACACTTCTAACAATTTACTAGGGCTAGTTTATTCACAAACTTAATATGATATCCTGGTCTGGGGAAATTCTGCAAATGTACACATACAAAGAGTACTGAAGGTACAAAAGAAGGCTGTGTAAGATACATAACAAAATTATCTTCTAGAGATTCCTGCAGAAATAAATCCAGGGAACTAAACGTATTAACAGTAGTGTCACTGTTCACATATGAAACAATTATTTATGTAAAAAATAACCATGCTGCATTGTTAAACAGAGATATCAATAACTACAACACAAGAAATAAAAATTATCATCATATTGAAGGAACTGGTTCAAATTAACTGACAAAAGAGCCTGTAAAAGCAGGATGCTTCTGTACAACAATTTGCCAAACTATATAATTAGGTAATAGAAAATGTCTGCTTTCAAAAATAAACTGTCACCTGATTAAAATTTGTCATGCAGTATTAAAGAATACCTTGAAGCAAAAAATTAATGTAATGTTTCACATGTAACAATGCAAATATTTAAAAAAACTTTTAGAAAGCATAAAATGATTTTAATCATTGGTAATTATGTTTTTATTAACATTTTTAGAGGCTTGTATTTAAAGGCTGTTTTTGAAGAAGTCAGACATTTTACTGATATATGCATGTAGTTCTAAATTTTTGAAACTTGTAATTTTTTCAAACTTCACATAAACTTGTCTAGTGTCCAGAAAAGCGCACACTCCGCTGCAGAGTGAAAATCTCATTCTGGAAACATCCCCCAGGCTGTGGCTAAGCCATGTCTCCACAATATCCTTTCTTTCAGGAGTGCTAGTTCTGCAAGGTTCGCAGGAGAGCTTCTGTAAAGTTTGGAAGGTAGGAGACGAGGTACTGGCAGAAGTAAAGCTGTGAGTACCGGGCGTGAGTCGTGCTTCGGTAGCTCAGTTGGTAGAGCACTTGCCCGCGAAAGGCAAAGGTCCCGAGTTCGAGTCTCGGTCGGGCACACAGTTTTAATCTGCCAGGAAGTTTCTTGTCTAGTGTCGTTGTACAGAAGGGTCCAACAACATAAATAAATAAAGGTAAGCTTATTACGTTACTACTTCATAATATTTCTTAAAGTTGAGTTATCCCAGAATATTAATGAATGAAATTAATATATTTTAACTTACTGTCTTCTATCTCCCCAAGATTTGCAATGATTTGATATGCAAATGTAGCTGAATCAAGTTATTTTTTCCAATTTAAATCACACCAAACAATTGTGAAGTTTTCACCCTAATTATTATTTTTCCTCCATGTGTTACACTTATCAGTGGTGTAGAACCTGTAGATGTGTAGAACTGAAAATGCTGTGTCTTTCTTAAATAGAGAGTGAGATCATTTGCAGATTTGAGAACGAGACCATTTGCAGAAAACCACACAATAATACTTATAAGAACATTAGTGACTATTTCTTCTGTTGCTGTAAGTACGTTTGGACTGATTACAATACTAATGCAAAAATAACTAATTCTGTTTTTTTTTTTTTTTTTTTTTTTTTTTTTTTAACTAACGAAAGGTACTTTGCATGGATGAGAAACAATAGTGGACCTATGACTGAGCCTTGTGGAACCCTGTAAATGTTTCTCCCCATTCAGAATAATACCTCCTGCTTACAGTGATTGAATTATTTAGTACAACTTTCTGCATTCTTGCTGTTAGATACAACATCCAAACTGTGGAAAATCCACGATGGGATAATGACAACATAATGAAAAGGGTAGATTGCTACTCACCATATAGGGAGATGACGAGTTGCAGACATGCACAACAAAAAGACTACTAAAAATGTAAGCTTTTGGGCAGAAGTTTTTCTTCTAAAATAGGCAGCAGACACCCACACATTCATGCAAACCTAGCTCACACACAAATTACCACTCTCTGGCTTCCAAACTAGAAAACATACACATAAACAATGTCTCCGGGTGCTGGAGCCTGACTGCAACTGCAACTGCCATGAGCAGCAATCTGCTGGAGTAGGTGATGGGGGTAAGGAGGAGGCTTGGTGTGGGGAGGAGGATGGTTAGCAGGGTAGGGGTGAGGGAGGTGCTGTGCAGCCTGTGGGACCATGCAGGGACATGGTAGGAACAGCATTGTGAGGCTGTGTTGGGGCGGAGGGGTATAGAGGTGGAGGGTGGTGGGAGGGGAGAGAAGTAGAGAACGGGAAAGACTAGTAGGAGCTGTAACCTACTCAATTTACCCACAAAAATGTCCTTGGTAACCAGTGATTCCTCTAAAAACTGGCTGAAAAGTAGACTATTGTCAATAATGTATTCCACACCGAAACTTCAAGTTCAAACACTGTAATTGTACTTTGATGTTGTCAGAACTCTTGTTTATGGGCAGTTTGGGTCTTCTGTAATTCAGTTTTGTACAGACAAATGGATACCCACATATTGCAGTCGATTGGTGTTCTACAGTACAGCTCAAGAGCAGTAACCTAACTTCAACATAATAATCACAACTGTTCAAGCGTGGCAAATAATCAGTCAGCATAAGCCACAAAGCAGTTCACTGTCTACAGTATCAAAAAAGTTCACACAGGATATCACTCATTTCTTCAATCAAACAGAATTATTAATGTTAACTAAAAGTGCACAGTAAGACTATGTTTTCTTTAAGTTCAAATGGTTCAAATGGCTCTGAGCACTATGGGACTCAACTGCTGAGGTCATTAGTCCCCTAGAACTTAGAACTAGTTAAACCTAACTAACCTAAGGACATCACAAACATCCATGCCCGAGGCAGGATTCGAACCTGCGACCGTAGCGGTCTTGCGGTTCCAGACTGCAGCGCCTTTAACCGCACGGCCACTTCGTTTCTTTAAGTAACAGTATCATTATAAGCCATTGGCATCACATATAAGTTCACAGTAAAAGTAATTATGAAGAAATGTTACTAAGTTATTGAGGAATAAGTGGCAGGACATGAAACATGTTGTGAACGAGGTTTTTTTTTTTTTTTTTTGGTTTCATGTATCCCACTGGAACAACTGCAAAACATTTTCCATATACCCAGACATAGGTGTTATCCATCACAAACTCACCAGAAACTGCACCAGTTAAGGGGTTTGGAATCTGTGGTGGTTAGTACAATATGGCAGCAAGTGTGAAATTTTGTAGTGTAGCTCCTCAAAAAAGAGTAAATTTTGCTGGTAAAAGGACAGTAAGGCAAAATATAAAGATGAAATATCAAAGTGAAATGAATGTTTCTAGCTTGCAATTTATGATCAGTGCACTAAAAGTGGATATAAGAACTTTACATTCAAAAATTGTGAACAAAATATTATGAAGAAATTGGTGAGCAAAGTATGATGAAATCCAATCAAGAAAAAGCAACTTCTTCAGATAGGTGGACAAAACTTGTGTACAAAAACAGTCCACACAAAGTGGAAACCCAAACAAGGCGTGAAAACAATGTAACATTTGTAGACAACAACTGTTATGAAGCACTAACTGTACTGAACTACAAAAACTCTATAAGTGGACAAAGTGCTCTTGAACCATTAGGAAATGATGTCAGTAACTCCTTTAGAGTAAGTAATGGAAACTTGTGAGAAAGTGGAAAACTGAAAAAAGTATGAAAGCAGTGCAAATTTAATGGACAACGGCTATGAAGTAAAAAGAGAACTTGTAGTGATACACCCCATTCCTTGAATGAGAAGTATTGCATCCTTCAGAGAACAGATGTTTGTGACTGAGAGTAGTCGATAAGTGGTGAGAACCCATTGTTGGGTGGTGTTTTAAATTGTAGGTGCTGATAACAGAGCTCACGATCCAGTGACTGTACAGAAGTGGGTGGCAATCAGATGACCCTACCTGTTAAGGTGGAGACTGGAGATCCATGGAGTAGGCAGTGTGGAAGAAAGAGCTCTCTGAAATGTAAGAACAAATGTAAAGATAATAAATGTATTGTAATTATTAATTATCAAGTTGAATATTAGATCTCTTATGTATGTAGTACATAGAGGCAGTATAGAAGTTGGTAGCTGTCCTCATTTATCATGTATTGAGTTATAATTTTGAAGATAATATAAAAAGCTGAATTGAATCTCACTTCTTATTTATGTGGTGGAGTGAATGACAATGAGAAGTTAAGTTTCATATTATATCTCCTTTGCTATAATTGGTTTGTTATTTGTTGCTGTTTTTGGTGGCAGTCTTTTATCTTGGTTATTTTTCCTATTCCTCATGTAATTATCTGCTTTATATGCAGCCTATAAGGAGGCAAAGTCCAGGTCAAGTTGAAGGTAGAAGGCACATGGATTCAGGGCACAGACTAGCTAGACTGTGATTAATAATGCTTAACGGTGACTGAATATTCAATAAGCAACATTCATTGTATATAAAAGGTATGTTCAGATCACAACTTAATTATGTGTTTGGTGCATAAGGTGAAGTATAGCAGCCCAAGCCAACTCAAAACACTTCAAACTGAGCAAGCTAAAATTTCCATGTGATAGTTCGACTCACTCCAAAACACAGACAAATAAGACATCAACTGTGAATGGGTCAACTAAAATGTGCGAACCTTAATTTTGTGCTGAAAAGTTCAGTGATATCACTCTCAATATTGTTCCCACATGGCTTACTAATGAAGATGTGCAAATTCAATAGGACACTACTTCTGTTCCCCAATATCAATCCAACCAAAAATCAGAACTACAGAGGAATGTAATCATCCATGGTGACAGCCAATGTCATAGTATTTCTTCCTGCGTAATTGAATCTAATGCGCATGCAGCAATGTTTATCAAGCCTGTTGCATCATTTATGGAATTTAATAAACTTACAAAACTGTCAGAAATAGGTACCTAAGCTGTCTTCCAATGATTTGATGTGCTGATCAGAACCTTGAATTATGTTTATAGGAATGAAACATCCACAGCCACTCCACAATTGAAGAAAAAAAAAAAAAAAAAAAAAAAAAATTGAGCCTGCTGACACGTACCAACATACTAGTTTTCAACATTCCACACCCTTACGATCTGCCACGGTGCTCTAGAGTTAACCAAGAAATAAGTGCAGTAAACCAAAAGTCTGAAAATATGTGTAAACACTTCAAAAACATTAGTATGAAGTAGGATTAGATGCAGATTTCATACTCACCGCAGCTTACATTTTGTTACCAAGAAAGTGCTTTGTATCATTGGTAAAAATGGACAATCATACAAAACCAATGATTCATACCATACCCATAATACCAGGAGGAAGATGGACCTCCATTACGAATCAAAAAACCTTACTATTGTACAAAAAGGAGTCCATTACATAAGCTGCAAGGTGTTCAATGCTCTCCCACCATCACTGAAATTACTTATCCATGAGCTTTCCAAATTTAAACAACAGCTCAAACAGTATTTATTAGATAATTCCTCCTATTCGGTAGAAGAATATTTCAATAGAGTTAACTGTAATTGATTTTTTCATTTACTAATATGATGTGCTATTGTGGATTACAATACTCACAATCACTGTTAACATTACTGTGTCTTTCATTTAGCTATTAAGATCTACCATATTTTTTAATGTAATTTTTTTCTATACCTATTAATGTGTATTTTGTCTTATACCAGATATCCTATTGCAAGAGGTACTTTTATGTATTCCTTTTGTATTATTTGTAATAATTTTGACACGTCCTACATCCATGCGAATGCCTCACAGTATTGGATTTATGGGATATAATATAAATAAATAAATAAGTAAATAAATAATAGGAAACAAGCCTCACACATTAAATATACAGCAAATATTGGTAGGATAGGTCAACAGTCTCATCACAAATCTTTTTTAGGCTTCATGTGGAGACAGACTGTGTTGACAAACTACAAAGTGAATTGCATTCAAACAAGACAGAACTTCCTTTCTTGTAATAGCTCTGTGATGATTTGCATGTCAACATCAGACTTTTTTCATTTTTTCATTTTTTTAAGAAGAAAAAAGAACAAAAGTAGATGATCATAATGTTCTACCACAAAGCAAAAATTCTGTTCTATTTATTAATGAACACTGGCTAAATAAGAATCAACTATACTTGTAGAGCCATCAGGCTATTGTTTAGTATCAAATTTTTGTAGAAGTCTGAAAAACTAGGGAGGTACTTTGATATAATCCCTGTTCAAAAAGGAAACGTTCAGCAGGAATTGGGATCCACCAGTTGAAGAAGCACCTCAGCAACATACACGACTCACAGGATGATTCAGCAGAGGCATCTCAGAAGAATTAGAAAGCAGTCTTCATCCACTTAGGTACCAATTCACTTAGAAGCAACACTGAAGAGGAAATTGTTAGCAACACAAAAAATTTCATTCAATGTGCCAGTGAGGTCCACAAAACATCTTGAATTGTAGTGAGTGGTTTCATCTTTAGAAGATCTCGCAATGATTGATATATACAGAGAGTAAACTGTAATATAAACAAAAACTTTAATGATCTACGAACTGTGTTTATAAATCAAAATAAGTTCTTAAGCAATATATGATTGAGTAAAAATTATCTTCACTTAAACAGGATCCAAATTCTTAGTAAAATGTTAGCTGATACATCTAAAATTCTAAATAATAGGGGGAATGTATAAGGGAGGATGGGGATGATAACCGATTAGGCAAGAAATAATCAATCAAATTGTGAGCCAAACGAAAATTACGAAATGGTTTAAACCGAAGAGGACAGATGTGGATGAAGCAAAACTTATACAAGCTCCAGAAGTTAACTCACCTGCTGATTGCCACCAGCGAACAGAAGCCACACACAAGAAACATACAGAAAATTTTTTAGGGTAAGTGCTGTATTAGAAATGCCATTAGATAAAGAATCAGAAACCGTTTCAACCAAAGTTACTAAGTACCCAGATTTTGCTATACTACACCATAGCGTTCAGTCACTCACAAATAAAATTTCCATGTTGGAAGCACTACTCCAGTATGCACTAAACATAGACATAATTTGCGTTACTGAACATTGGCTACGAAATGACGAAGTAAAATTAACCTCGATCTCAGGAGATTAGCAAGTCATTTTAGCCGAGAGTTTTCCAAACATGGTGGCTCTGCTATCTTTGTGAAAGAACAAATAAAGTTCTGTGATGTCAGTAAAAGTTATATTGACTCAATTGAAAAAGACTTTGAACTTTCCATTACCAAACCGCCAGAGCTTAATTATAAAGAAATAAACTTGTAGTTCAGCGCCAAAGAAAAAGAATGTATCATTAACAATAGAAGGCTCAAAAGTCACAGACCCAAATTCAGTTGTGGAAAAATTCAATGAATACTTCACCTCACTAGCTGAAGACCTCATTCAAGTACACTGTCAAGGACCAGTCCCAAGTTTTTCCAGCAAGTCAGTGACCTTCAATGCTTCTATGTATGTGTATGAAACAAACCCCAATGAAATTATAAGTAAAATTAAATCATTAGGCAATAAAATGCCAAGTGGTCTTGATGAGGTATCTGATTTCATATTAAAAGCATGTGCTCACCACATAGCAAACCCCTTGGCAAAAATTTTCGACTTCTCTTTAAAAACTGGTGTATTCCCAGATATTTTTAAAATAGCAAAAGTTTCACCACTGCTAAAAAAAGGTTCTTCTGAAAAAATATCAAACTACCGACCCGTGTCACAGTTAAGTTCCTTCTCAAAAATTCTAGAAAAACTCTTCTATGACAGGCTTTTAAGTTTCATAAATAAATATGCACCTCTTACAGTACAACAACATGGTTTTAGAAAGTCTAAATCTACACAGGCAGCAATTTTCGAATTCTTAGACTGCATTTTAAAATCCCTTGATCAACATAAATTAGCTGCAGGTAATTTTCTAGATCTATCAAAAGCCTTCGACGTCCTGGACCATAACATTCTGCTGGAAAAATTAGAAAGACGAGGAGTAAGAGGTGTAGCACATACATAGCTGGTTGTGTTCATATCTAAAAAACCACAGGCAGAAGGTATCACTTCAGTATGAATTCAACAAAATGAATAAAACAAGAAACAACTCCTTTCTTTATAGGGAATTACCAATAAAATATGGTGAACCACAGGGCTCAATCTTAGGTCCACTACTCTTCTTGATTTATGTGGACGACTTAGTTGAATATATGAGTCCTACAAAAACTATCCTGTTTGCCGATAACACCAGCATATTGCTCACTGGATCCAGTCCAGAAACTCTGCGGTCCACAGCAGAAAGTTCTATGAAAAGACTTTCTGAGTGGTTCACAAAAAACAAAGTCATTATAAATACTGAAAAAACTGTGTATGTCGATTTTTATTTAAGTCCTCCAACTAATCAAATGTCTATTCAAGCCCAATTAAAAAATGATCCCCTAGAAAATGTTAAGTGTCACAAAATTCTTGGGTCTTTGGGTTCAGCAAGACTTAAAGTGGGACACACATATAAATAACTTGTGTAGAAAACTATCATCTGTGTGCTATGGGCTGTAGGGCTACAACAAGCAAAACAACAGTACTGCAGGCATATTATGCACAGTTCCACTCACTAATTCGATATGGAATCATTTTCTGGGGATACTCAACTCACAGTGTAAAGGTTTTTAGAATGCAAAAAAGAGCTTTACGAATAATTTGTGGCCTTAAAAAGATGGAGTCCTGTAAATCCCATTTTACTGAGCTCGGAGTTCTAAATGTTCCAAGTTTCTTCATTTATGAAACTATCTTGTTCACTAGGGACTACCTCCTGAAAACAGGCAAACTGCTACAGAACAAACGTGTACACAACTATAGTACCAGAAGGGAATCAAATATACATCAGAAATATCACAGAACAACCACCTATCAGAGAAGCATAATTAACATTGGTGTAATACTACACAATAAGATACCAGAGGAAATAAAAAATACTACTCATCCAATATTTAAAGCTAAACTAAAGGCATTTCTAATAAAGCACTGTTTCTATTCTGTCAGAGAATTTCTGAATAAGTAACAAAATTAATTGTAGTAGGTATCTATTTTTAATTGCTAATACTATGTATTATTGTAACTTATCCTTGACCTGTCCAATATCAATTGTACAATTTGTGCTATATGATAAAACTGGACCAATAAAAAATCAAATAAAATCAAATCAAAGAGTGTTTGGTAACAAAAATAGCAAGATCTAAGAAACCATGATTAAGAAAGACTGTCCAGTAAGTCTCCCCTGACCCATGATCCTGGGTAACTTTTCCAAAATCTATTCCTTTTCCTAAACCTCACCAGTCCTTTCCCTTCACCCCTCTTTCTTCCCCTTCAACCTTTCTGCCAGAAGAATAAACCAAGCTTACAAACATCAATGCCTCTTACATATGTGTTCCCCGCCACTGTTTGGTGAGAAGATATTTTTATCATTGATTCATCATACATAATGCACAGCAATATAAATGATAAATACTGACTTTCAAACAAAAAAACTGATATTTACCTTTTCAATATCAGACATAATGTGATGCTCAGACAGGCATGTTGTTGTTGTTGTTGTTGTGGTCTTCAGTCCTGAGACTGGTTTGATGCAGCTCTCCATGCTACTCTATCCTGTGCAAGCTTCTTCATCTCCCAGTACCTACTACAACCTACATCCTTCTGAATCTGCTTAGTGTATTCATCTCTTGGTCTCCCTCTACGATTTTTACCCTCCACCCTGCCCTCCAATACTAAATTGGTGATCCCTTGATGCCTCAGAACATGTCCTACCAACCAATCCCTTCTTCTAGTCAAGTTGTGCCACAAACTCCTCCCCAAATCTATTCAGTACCTCCTCATTAGTTATGTGATCTACCCATCTAATCTTCAGCATTCTTCTGTAGCACCACATTTCGAAAGCTTCTATTCTCTTCTTGTCCAAACTATTTATCGTCCATGTTTCACTTCCATACATGGCTACACTACATACAAATACTTTCAGAAACGACTTCCTGACATTTAAATCTATACTCAATGTTCACAAATTTTTTTTCTGCAGAAACGTTTTCCTTGCCATTGCCAGTCTACATTTTATATCCTCTCTATTTCCACCATCATCAGTTATTTTGCTCCCCAAATAGCAAAACTCCTTTACTGCTTTAAGTGTCTCATTTCCTAATCTAATTCCCTCAGCATCACCTGACTTAATTCGACTACATTCCATTATCCTCGTTTTGCTTTTGTTGATGTTCATCTTATATCCTCCTTTCAAGACGCTATCCATTCCATTCAACTGCTCTTCCAAGTCCTTTGCTGTCTCTGACAGAATTACAATGTCATCAGCGAACCTCAAAGTTTTTATTTCTTCTCCATGTATTTTAATACCTACTCCGAATTTTTCTTTTGTTTCCTTTACTGCTTGCTCAATATTCAGATTTACATCGGGGAGAGGCTACAACCCTGTCTTACTCCCTTCCCAACAACTGCTTCCCTTTCGTGTCCCTCGATTCTTATAACTGCCATCTCGTTTCTGTACAAATTGTAAATAGCCTTTCGCTCCCTGTATTTTACACCTGGCACCTTTAGAATTTGAAAGAGAGTATTCCAGTCAACATTGTCAAAAGCTTTCTCTAAGTCTACAAATGCTAGAAACATAGGTTTGCTTTCCTTAATCTTTCTTCTAAGATAAGTCGTAAGGTCAGTATTGCCTCACGTGTTCCAGTATTTCTACGGAATCCAAACTGATCTTCCCCGAGGTCGGCTTCTACTAGTTTTTCCATTCGTCTGTAAAGAGTTCGTGTAAGTATTTTGCAGCTGTGGCTTATTAAACTGATAGTTCGGTAATTTTCACATCTTCTTGAAGTCTGAGGGTATTTCGCCTGTTTCATACATCTTGCTCACCAGATGGTAGAGTTTTGTCAGGACTGGCTCTCCCAAGGCTGTCAGTAGTTCCAATGGAATGTTGTCTGCTCCGGCGGCCTTGTTTCGACCCAGGTCTTTCAGTGCTCTGTCAAACTCTACACGGAGTATCGTATCTCCCATGTCATCTTCTTCTACATCCTCTTCCATTTCCATAATATTGTCCTCAAGTACATCGCCCTTGTATAGACCCTCTATATACTCCTTCCACCTTTCTGCTTTCCCTTCTTTGCTTAGAACTGGGTTTCCATCTGAGCTCTTGATGTTCATACAAGTGGTTCTCTTATCTCCAAAGGTCTCTAATTTTCCTGTAGGCAGTATCTATCTTACCCTTAGATAAGATAAGCCTCTACATCCTTACATTTGTCCTCTAGCCATTCCTGCTTAGCCATTTTGCACTTCCTGTCGATCTCATTTTTGAGACGTTTGTATTCCTTTTTGCCTACTTCATTTACTGCATTTTTATATTTTCTCCTTTCATCAATTAAATTCAATATTTCTTCTGTTACCCAAGGATTTCTACTACCCCTCGTTTTTTTACCTACTTGATCCTCTGATGCCTTCACTACTTCATCCCTCAAAGCTACCCATTCTTCTTCTACTGTATTTCTTTCCCCCATTCCTGTCAATTGTTCCCTTATGCTCTCCCTGAAACTCTGTACAACCTCTGGTTCTTTCAGTTTATTCAGGTCCCATCTCCTTAAGTTCCTACCTTTTTGCAGTTTCTTCAATTTTAATCTACAGATTGTGGTCAGAGTCCACATATGCCCCTGGAAATGTCTTACAATTTAAAACCTGGTTCCTAAATCTCTGTCTTACCATTATATAATCTATCTGATACCTTTTAGTATCTCCAGGGTTCTTCCATGTATACAACCTTCTTTCATGATTCATAAACCAAGTGTTAGCTATGATTAAGTTGTGCTCTGTGCAAAATTCTACCAGGCGGCTTCCTCTTTCATTTCTTAGCCCCAATCCATATTCACCTACTACGTTTCCTTCTCTCCCTTTTCCTACTACCGAATTCCAGTCACCCATGACTATTAAATTTTCGTTACCCTTCACTATCTGAATAATTTCTTTTATTTCATCATACATTTCTTCAATTTCTTCGTCATCTGTAGAGCTAGTTGGCATTTAAACTTGTACTACTGTAGTAGGTGTGGGCTTCGTATCTATCTTGGCCACAATAATGCATTCACTATGCTGTTTGTAGTAGCTTACCCGCATTCCTATTTTCCTATTCATTATTAAACCTACTCCTGCATTATCCCTAATTGATTTTGTGTTTATAACCCTGTAGTCACCTGACCAGAAGTCTTGTCCCTCCTGCCACCGAACTTCACTAATTCCCACTATATCTAACTTTAACCTATCCATTTCCCTTTTTAAATTTTCTAACCTACCTGCCCGATTACGTGATCTGACATTGCACGCTCCGATCCGTAGAACACCAGTTTTCTTTCTCCTGATAACGACATCCTCTTGAGTAGTCCCCGCCCGGAGATCCAAATGGGGGACTATTTTACCTCCGGAATATTTTACCCAAGAGGACGCCATCATCATTTAATCATACAGTAAAGCTGCATGCCCTCGGGAAAAATTACGGCCGTAGTTTCCCCTTGCTTTCAGCCGTTCGCAGTACCAGCACAGCAAGGCCGTTTTGGTTATTGTTACAAAGCCAGATCAGTCAATCATCCAGACTGTTGCCCTTGCAACTACTGAAAAGGCTGCTGCCCCTCTTCAGGAACCACACGTTTGTCTGGCCTCTCAACAGATACCCCTCCGTTGTGGTTGCACCTAAGGTACGGCTATCTGTATCGCTGAGGCACGCAAGCCTCCCCACCAATGGCAAGGTCCATGGTTCATGGGGGGGGAGGCATAGTATATCAATTACATTATAAGATTCAGTTTCATCTAAACAAACCAGGAACTTATCTACTTTATTCTTCAGTAAAAAAGAGGTAAGTGGTCAAGCAAGACACAATATAGTCCCTGCTTCATACTTTAAATTGTTTCATCAGAATGTTCAGTCTCTTACCAATAAACTGAATGAAATACAAATCTTGTTGAATGATATGAGTGATATTTCTGTTTTATGTTTTACTGAGCATTGGCTAAATAAAGACATAATATAACTAGCACACCTGCCTCAGTTTAAATTAGCTGCCACATTCTGTAGAGAAGTGCTCAGGCATGGTGGTAGCTGCATATATGTTCGAGAAGATATACACTAACATAATCAAATTTCACAGCTTATCTCAGAAAGAGACATAGAACTCTCAATAGTAGAACTGCCAACTAGAAATTCTGTAATCATCTGTGTATATAGGTCACCATACGGCAAATAAAAGTTTTTTATAATCATATGGAAGGGCTGTTAGAGGATTTCAACATCATCAAAAAAATATTATCATATGTGGAGATTGCAATGTTGATTTCTCCAAACCCAGTAAATTTAAAGATGAAATCAAAGACTTATTGAAGTCCTTTAACCTAAAACCAACTATAACTAACCCAACTCATATAACCACTACTTCTGCAACAACCATAGATCAGGCATTAGTTAATACAGATAAACATATCTGCAACACACAGACTGCAAACACTGGATTTAGTGATCACAATGCCCAAATACTAACAATCGCTATTCCAGGAAACACAAAAGCCCAGAAAACTAGAGCTATTCTCAGGAAGGTTAATAATGAAAACATAAATTACTTTTGTTCTCTCTTGAGAAGAGAAATCTGGACTGATGTTTACAGTTCAAACAACACAGATGTCAAGTTTGATAAATTTGTGACCAAGTACAAACAATTTTTTTTGAAATAGCCTTTCCTAAACAAATGTCACTTATAAATTCTGTACACAAACCAAATAAATGGATCACAACAGGAATAAAAATATCATGCCAAAATAAAAGGAACTTATATGAATACTCAAAGCAAACCACAAATGCTGTATTTATCAACTACTTTAAACAATATAAACAAATACTTAGACAAGTTATAACGAAAGCAAAGAAAATGGAAAATGACAAACAAATAAAAAATTCCAGGAATAAGACTAAAGGAACCTAGCGTATCATAAAAAGAGAAACAGGTACTACATCATTATCCCACAAAAATATAGAACTTCATGAAAACAACAATAAAGTAATCAACCCCACAGCAGTGGCTAATAAATTTAACAACTACTTTTCTAACGTAACAGATCACCTGATTACCAAACATTACCACTCACAACCAGACAGCAATATACTCCAGTCAGATACAAAAATTCCTAAAAGAACCCTATTCATGTCTCCTACAACACCTGAGGAATTATCTGTCATTATAAAAAGGTTTCCCTATAAGTATTCAGCAGGTACTGATGAAATACCAGATATTATCATCAAAGCACTGTAGAATAATTAACGGATATTTTCAATTCATCATTTGTGAGTGGTATATTCCCGAAAAATCTGAAAATGGCAAAAGTGACACCACTGTACAAGAAAGGTGACAAACATGAAGCTGCAAACTATAGACGTGTATCAGTATTGTCAGGCTTTGGCAAAATTCTTGAAAAACTATTTCTTAGAATGCTGACAGCCTTTCCAAATAAAGAAAACATAATAAGTGGTGTGCAACACGGATTCAGAACTGGCAGATCAACACAGTCAGCTATTTATACCTTCTTAAATGAAATTCTAACTGCAGTAGATAATAAGAAATATGTTTCTGGCATATTTATTGATCTTAGTAAAGCCTTTGATGTAATTGATCATAATACTCTGTTGCAGAAGCTAGGTAATTATAGAATATGAGGCCTGCCAAACAAGTGGATAAATTCCTACCTTCATGACCGTCAACAGATCACTCAAATAAAATACAAAGGCATAAAAACACAAAAAATTTGTAATTTTTACAGTAATGCACAAAACATTATACATGGAGTTTCTTGAGGGTCAGTCCTTGGGCCAATTCTTTTCATTCTTTATGTTAATGATTTGTCAGAAAAAATAACTGAAGGGACAACAGTACTTTTTGCAGATGACACAAATATCCTAATCAAATCATGTGATGAGGAAAGCCTACAAAAAACAGCTACAGTTATAATACAAAATTTAACACAATGGTTCAGAACAAACAAGCTAATAATAAATAATGAAAAAACAGTGACAGTCAGTTTCCACAATTCACAGAAACTACATCCTGCAAGACCGATTTTTAAAATTGATGGAAAAACTGTCTCATCTGTGAGTGACACAAAATTTTTTAGATATACTTATTCAGCAAAACCTAAAATGGGAGACACATCTTAATCACGTAAATAAAAAGTTAAACACACTTATGTATGCAGTAAGAATCCTCTCACAAAATACAAGCCTTGCGTCAGTGATCACAATGTACCATGGCAGTATTCAGTCACTGCTGATGTACAGCATTTTGGGGGAACTCCATAGGTACAAACAAAACATTTAGGCTACAGAAAAAGATTGTTAGAATAATAAACCCTACTAAGTACAGAGACTCCTGTAGACCAATATTTAAAAATCTCAATATACTGCCTCCTTCCTTATATATGTATGAAATACTAAATTTCACAAAAGGAAGTATGTTAAAAGATGGAAATATCTTCAAGTATAACTGTGATTACCACCCTCATGATACTAGGCAGAAGCATTATTTGCATGTCAATACAGTAAGTACAAACATTTGTAACAGATGAGTGTATCATACTGGCATAATGCTGTACAAAAAATGAAACAAACAGTAAGCAGCATGTTATAAACAAAACATTAAAACTAAACCTAACTGATGAAGTCACATCAGATCCCCAAAAAATAGTAAATGGTTTTAATGACTATTTTAGCAAAATAGCAGAAAACCTGATAAAGAACAACTGCCACAGACCAACTACTCAACACCAAACTCTAATAGAAACCATACCAGTACAGGCATCGATGTTTCTTCACAAAGTCTCCAATACTGAAGTACTTACAGCTATAAAAGGACTAAAGAATAAGTACTCCAGTGGTAGTGACAACATCCCTGATTTAATTGTAAAGAAATGTGGAGAATCCATTGTAGAACCCCTAACCCACATAATAAATGCATCCTTTACAAATGGAGTTTTCCCTGACCTACTAAAGACTTCTAAAATTACCCCACTTCACAAAAAGGGCTCTAAAAATGATGTAGCCAATTACAGGCCCAAAGCACAACTCAGCTCATTCTCAAAAATATTTGAAAAATTATTTTGCACCAGATTGGAAGACTTTACTAATAAACTATCCTTATTAACAAAACACCAGCATGGTTTTAGAAAGCAAAAGACAACTACCACAGCTATTATGAGTATCTCAACAAAACCTTAAAAGCACTGGATAATAAGGAAATCACTACTGGTATCTTTTTAGATTTATCCAAAGCCTTTGATGTAATTCACCGTACCATACTCCTTAAGAAGTTATCAAATAAAGGTATAAGAGGAATTGCAAACAAATGGTTAGAATCTTACCTGTCAAACAGATTTCAAAAAGTTGAAATTAATTTTGAAAAAAAAAAAGAATACTACCACCCATCAATCTATTGTCCACTCCTCTGACACAATGCCTATTATATATGTTGTGCCAAAGGCTCAATCCTGGGGCCCATACTGTTTCTGCTATACATTGATGATACAAGCATGAAGCTTGCTACAGGACATACCACACTATTTGCTGATGACACAAGTATACTAATAACAGGTACTGATACAGAGGACCACAACCAAAAAATTAAACCGCTTATGTCGTCACTCAGCAAATGGTTCTGTGAGAACAAACTAATTATAAACATACAGAAAACAATGTACATCAACTTCAGACTCTCATGCCAAAAACAAGAAATGCCTGATGTGATTCTAAATAACCAAGAGCTTATGTGTGTGGACTTTGTCAAGTTTCTTTGCATATGGCTTGAAGAAAATCTTAAGTGGGAGACTCACACAAATTATATCTCAAAAAAGCTCTCAACTGTGTGTTACATTTTAAGGATACTCAAAAAATCAGTCACAAAATCTGTTCTCATACATGTATATTATGCTTACTTCCATTCAACATTACACTATGGAATCATATTTTGGGGGAACTCACCTGGAGGTAGATATATTTTCAAAACACAAAAAAAGGCAATACGCATAATATGCAATCTAAGACATAACGAATCATGCAGACAATATTTCAAAACAAATGGCATTATGACACTGCCCTCTGCTTACATTTATAATATTGTCTCATTTGTCAAATCATACCTGTTAAACAATGACTGCACACTAAAATTCAATGGAGATACTCATAACTATGCAACAAGGCAGCAATCTGACCTACATATGATTCATTCCAGAACTACCTGCTACCAAAAAAGTGTTTTAGATGTTGGGATACAAATGTATAATAATTTACCCAATGAAATCAAAGCAACAAAGAACCCAAGGGCCTACACACATAAGTTAAAAAAATATCTCTTGGACCATTGCTTTTATGCAGTTGATCATTTTTTTGAAAGGGGTTAAAAATGTAAACAATATGATAAATGCTCAATTAGGTCTGAAAATTATATACTGTGCATGTCTATGAAATATACTGGATTATTATATACTGTGCATGTCTATGAAATACACTGGACTACTTTACTATGACATTTGTATTGGCTGTTTGTATTTTACCATACAACATTTGTATTTACTGTTTTTGTTAAAGATAGCTAACTTCCTCATTGCAAAATAATGTAAAATCAATTTATTAAAAATCACTTGCAAATATGTTCTCTTGACCTGTCCAATATCATATGTACAACCTTACAATTCTATGATTTGTATTAACTGTTTTGTTTAAGATAGATAATTTCCTTGCTACAAAATAATGTAAAAATTACTTGTAAATAGCTCTCTTGACCTGTCCAATATCATATGTACAGCTGTACAATACTATGATTGCCTGGATCAATAAAAATACAATACAATACAATCACATGTCATCCTATTTGAAACAGATGCAAAATTTACAAAAGTTTAAAGTGAAACTGAAAGAGTACTTGCTTGACCACTGCTTCTATTCTGTTTCCGAGTTTAAGTACCAGAAAAGTATAGTGTAACTGCTCAAATATTCTTAACCAATCTATCATTTTGTTTCATTATATTAATTTCGTCATCAATATTCAACATGTATTGAATAATTTTTAATTATTTTTCTTTTCAAAATAACAATGTGTATGATGTATATACTGTACCAACCTGACTTGTCCTACATCGTTTGTGCAAAATATGTACCTAAACATGATTTACAGGACCAATAAAGAAATACAAATACAAATACAAATGTGTGCTGCACAGTAAAAATAGTCTTGTCCCCCATTGTTTCAGAAACTGCAGTTCCTAGCTATTGCCTCTGTATTATAAAGTTATAATTAAAATTATTTGAGGAGAATCATTTTAACAACACATATGAGGAATAAAACAGTTTTATGCTACCCACACTCTAATTGAAATTATATGCATGGACTCCACAGTATATGGGGATGACAATACATAATAAATTATGGGGCAAAAACATATTGGGACTGATGACCCAGTTGTTTACTCCCTTTCAACACACATCGTCATCAGTCACCAAAAACATATTTAATATGAAGGCTACAGCAGATTCTGTGGGAGAAATGCTACTATTTGGTAGAATTCATATAGGATGAAATGATAATTTGAGCAAGGGGCACATCAGCGAAATGCACTAATTGTGGCATCAGTAACTTCTGCACTGAAAGTGTATTTGATGCAGCTCCTATACTACTACTGGACCCCACACTAATTTCAGTGTCTGTATACCATATCCTTGATATCAGTATTTATGTTTTTGCAGAACAATCTTCAATAAGTCAAAATACAACCATAATAAAATTTTAATCTTTGAGGATATTAATATTGGCATTAGGGTTACAACAACAAAGCACTTACACTTGCTCAGCCTCCTCAAGTCACACGATATGTGTTGTGCAAATAACATGCCAACAAGAGAGTTCTCATATTAAGACAATGTTATAACAAATGTAGACAGAAATAAGTGTGAAATAGGGCTTTTTAATATTATGTATCTGTCAAATCATGAAGGGATATGGTTTATTACTAACAAAAAAGCCACAGAAAAGTGTGAACAATCCAAATACATTGGAATTGTTAATGATACTCATATCAATGCCTCCAGATCACAGCTGTGTATGATAGAATGGTCCTACTTCCTGTCTCAATCTACAACTGTTGATGAAACTTTTGGAAGCTTTGTCAAACTTGTGTCTAATCTGTTTAATATTTGCTGTTCTGAAGTACTGTAAAGACACAAAAGGAAACCAAGGAAACATAATCACAGAAATTTACTTCAACAGTTCACACCTGACCTCAAAAAATTCAGAATGCAGGTCATCAGTTTCCACAACAGATCAAAGAACAGTGAAGAAGACAGACTTCAGTACCTTCAACTAAAGAAGATATACAGATCAGAAATTATAAAACAGATATGAATGGCAAACAATAACTATACTCAGCAATCACAAAACAAATGCAAGGCTGCTTGGAGATTCATCAAATTAGAACTGGGTAATTAATAGAACTACTTGTGATACTACCTTGCAGACAATGTTCATAGTAAAATTAGGGTTTTCGAAGATGATGCAGTTATCTATAATGAACTACTAACTGAAAGCAGCTTCATAAATATTCTGTCAGATCTTGATAAGATCTCAAAGTGGTGGTGAGACTGGCAACTTGCTTTAAATGTTCAGAAGTGTAAGATTTTGCACTTAGGAGGGGGGGCAAAAAAAAAAAAAAAAAAAAGGTAGTAGTAGAATCCTATCACCATTAGAATCAGCCAACTACTGCAAATACTTGTGTGTAACACTCTGAGGAATATGAAATGGAATGATCACATAGGTTCAGTCATGGGTAAAGCAGTTGTAGACTTCAGTTTATAGGAGAATACTGGTGAAGTGCAGTCAATCTACAAAGGAAATTGGTTAAAAATCACTCGTGTGACTGGTCCTAAAATATTGCTCAAGTGTGTGGGACCAGTACCAGATAGGACTAAGAGGGGATAACGAACATATACAGAGAAGGGCAGCACAAATGATCACATGTTTGTTTAATCTATGGGAGAGTGTCACAGAGATACTGAATGAACTGAACTGGAAGACTATTTATTGAAGATAGATGCAAACTGTCCTGAGAAAGTCTATTAAAGTTTCAAGAACCGGCTTTAAGTGATTACTCTAGAAATATACTACATTCCCCTACATATCGCTCACAAAGGGATCATGAGGATAAGATTAGGATAATTGCTGTATGCACAGAGGCATTCAGATAATCATTCTTCCTGCGGTCCACATGTGAATGGAACAGGAAGAAACTCTAATAACCGGTACAATGGGATGCACCAACTGCCATGCATGTCACTGTGGTTTGCAGAGTATAGATGTAGATGTAGACTTCCATTGTAACACCCAATGAAATGGATAGCTTCTTTATTAATTCTGGTAACAAAGGGCATCCTGTTCAACAAAATGACAACTATAAAGCAGATAACAAACATCAAGGAAAAAACAAAGTTATTCATATTGTAACATGTCCGTATTTACGTATCCCGCTTGATCGGGATCTGATAGCAGCCCAAATAAATTATTAATTAATGTGACCGTGTACCTAATGGGGCTGGCAATCGGAATGGACTGCTACGGAGTTGTTACATTCCATTTTGTCCTTCTCAAATGCTGTAATAATGAAATGTCTGGTAACAAGAAGAACAACAACACAGCTTCGCTAATCAAGAACCTATATTCGTCTCAAAAACACAAAAAGAAGGAGACAGCCACTGCCTTCGTCATACACTTTTAATAACAGCTAATCTCAGCACAGGCTTCTTCGTTATTCATATTCATCACACGCTAATACAACCACTGCAATCCAACACTCCAACACTGCAATCCAAATGATGCCGGCGCGGTAGACGCGAAACCACAGATATCGGCACAGAAATATCACTGATCACTCTCGTAATTATACCTTTTCACTTTCCCGTATTATCCTAACACAAAGGGGTTAAACCGCGGCGATGGCCACTCCCTTTGTCGGTAAACTTTGCATTACCGCAACGGGCCTCCACACCGCTCGGCCCGCAACCTGGGAACTGCCTCAACTCTACACTCGCCCTCGCAACACGACACTATCGATTGTTTGCCCTATCGACCTGTGCCGAGTGCAAACTTATAGTAAGGGCCTAGGGACCCCTTACATCCCCGCCCTCGAAAACTTCTTTGGAGCCACTGGCGTAAAAGAACCGGCAAGGGAATTAGACATTGCTACATCTGAACAAAACACATAGTGTAAATAATTAATGAAATTACAATTCACCAAATAATCCCTCGACTCCGGTAGTGGGCTGCCTCCACAATAATATTCTACAAAAGGTTATTACATCTCATAAACATGGCATTGTCCAAATTACAATTTTTATATCAAACAGCAATAGTCCTCTATAGTCCAATATTGAATGAAACACACAACATACAATCAAAAATTATTACTTGAACACATGACATATGAACTATTATACTACAAATTAGTTGTTACAGGTTTTATACCCATTCTCAGGTAATCGTCGATATGAAATATGCAATTCTATTTACAATACATCAGAAAACACAATGTAAATAAACATTTCCCTTTTTCAAATGTCCGTTTAACAACTAAATGTTCTAAACATGTACTATCCAACTACATCAAGGAGCTTGAACACTCTCATTTGAGACACTCACCATAATCGAGTTCCCCTACCTCATCTGGGTTATCCCTGTTTTCGTGTGAGTAGTACCTTTTTATGTTTTCCACATGTTCCTTACCATGCACTCTCTTCGTCCGTGCATATTCCAACTCCACAGTGTTAGGATGACCAATTTTTATAATCCTGTATGGTCCCTTATAAATGTGGTTAAATTTATGTATTTCAGAGTTTATTTTCTTTGATTTTGCATGAACCTTTACTAGTACCAGGTCTCCCACTCGGTAAGTTATCGGTTTCACTAGCTTGTCTTTCCTGTCTTTTTCTAGCCTTCTCCTTCATACTTAATTCCACTAGCTCCCATTTCCTTTCCCAAGTCAATGAACTTCCTGGTGGGTAGACTACCAACTCACGAAAAATACTGTCGGGTTCTTGATTGAGCAATACTTCACATGGTGCAAACCCTGTAGAATCATGTGGGAGGTGATTCCTGACCCGCTCAAATTCTTCCAGATATTCTTTCCATGAACCATGCTTCCTATGACAGTATGTTCGGCATAAACGGTTCAATTCCTTCATTGTTCGTTCTGCTGGGTTAGAAGCTGGCCTATACCTAGAAATGGCAATTTTCTCTATTCTGTGCTCATTTAGCATCTCTGTCCACTCCTTTGACCTAAATTGTGACCCATTATCACTCAAAATTCGCTTAGGAATACACACCTTTTGAAAATAGTCTTTCTCAAAATGATTAATGATGGTTCTACTGGTAGCTTTCTTCAATGGGTAAAATTTTATGTACTTGGAAACCAGTTCTTCCACTACTAAGATTTGTGTGTAATTCCCTCGTGAGGCAGGAAGTGGCCCAAAAAGATCCACTGCAACTATGTCCTTAATTGCTGTTGGTACAATTGGATGCATATATCCTTTGTGCTGTATTGTAGTTGTTTTAGATTTTTGACAGGTGTCACATGTACTCAGTATCTTACGTATACGCCTTCCCATGTTGTTGAATGCACAATCTAACTTCAACTTTTCCAGACACTTTTTCGGTCCATAATGCGCATTACTATAGCGCGTATACCAAATTAATTTTTCTACCACATGCTCAGGCACACAGAGTTTCCAGTTCTCCTCACTCTCCTTGTTTCTTTTATAAAGTATCCCATTATGAATATAATAAAATGTGCAAATTCTTTCCTCTCCTGCACACCTGTATTTGGTTTTAATTGTCTTTAATTTCTCGTCCTCGTTCTGTTCCATGCGCACATTCTTTAGGAACTTCCTTATGAATTCTTCATACTGTACTCATTTCATCAGGTTAATTCTAATTCCTTCTCCTTCTGGCCTATCCACCAACATTCCTCTTGAGTCAGCTGGTAATCTTGATAAAGCATCAGGTATTATATGTGTTGCTCCTGGTTCATAAATTATCTCGAAGTCATAGTCTTGTAATGCCAGGGCCCATCGCGTTAGTCTGCTATGCCTCAACTTGCTTGTAGTAAGAAATGTAAGGGCCTTATGGTCAGTCACTACTTTCACATGCCTCCCGGCCAAATAATACCGGAAACGCTTAAACCCCCACACAATTGCCAATGCCTCCCTTTCAGTAATCGAATATTTCCTCTCCCAAGCATTTAAACTTCTGCTACCGAACGCTATTGTTCTTACACTCTCACCATTTCCGCTCCTCTCCATTTGGTACAAATGTATTCCTAGTCCATAGTCAGAGCTGTCTGCTCCTAAATAAAAATCCTTGGAAAAATCCGGATGGTACTATATGTCTGCACTATATAGTGCTTCCTTGATATTCTCAAACTCGGTTTGGCACTCTGCACTCCAATGCCACGGCATCCTCGCCTTGGTCAATTCTCTCATACTCGGGGCATTAAGTACAGATCCTTTGACAAGTTTTCTATAAAACTCACAAACCCCAAAGAATGTTCGCAACTGTTTCTTACTATGGGGGGGTCGGTAAATTTCTAATAGCCTCCATTTTACTAGGATCAGGATAGATACCCTCCTCGGATATTATATGGCCCAGGAATTTTATCTTTGATTTGCCAAATTCCGACTTGTCCAGGTTTACAGTTACCCCTGCGGTTTCAAAAGCTGCCAAGATTGCATCCAATCTATTCAAATGTTCTTCCCATGATTCGCTTGCTATCAAGAGGTCATCCACGTAGACGGTGACCTTTTTAAGTAACTCCTCGCCTAGTATCTTATCCATCGCTCTTATGAATTCAGACACCGACACATTAAGCCCAAATGGCAACACTCTAAATTGATAGCACCTTCCTCCATAAGTAAATGCTGTGTACTGGCGGGACTCTGTGGCCAATGGTATTTGCCAGTAACCAGCAGTTAAGTCGATACTACTAAGCACCTTTGCTCCTCAGAATTTTTGAATCAGTTCTTCTATAGTCTCAGGTTTGTCCCGCTCCGGCTCGATGATTTTGTTCACTGTTCATGCATCCAAAACTATCCTTACCTTTCCATCCTTCTTATCAACAACAAATAGGGGGTTGTTATATTGACTGTTGGCCCTTTCTATATCACCAAGGTCCATCATCCTCTGTATCTCTTCATCTACTGCTCTTCGTTTCGCCTGGGGAATGGGATACTGTTTTATATTGAACGGTTTGTGGTTCTTTATCTTTAGCTTACACTCCACCCCTTTCATGATACCTGGCTGTTGAGAAAATACTTTACAACGCCTGTATAATACTGTGGCTAATTTCTTCTTAGTCCTCTCATCTAGGTGTGTCATCTCCTCCAACTTTTTACTGATCTTATCCTCTTTATGTCTATCCTCTCGTGCTAATCCCTCAAGGTATATCAACACTTCTTCTCCTAGTTCCTCTTCCCCATATCCCATGGTGGGTTCCTCTTCACGACACAAATTTATCCTTCTGAATTCCTCCTCTTCTTCGATTGCACTCCCCTCAGCAAACTTTAATCTCTTCTCTTCTCCCTTTCTTCCTTTGACCTTGATAGTACCTTCATCAAAACTTACTACTGCATCAACTTCATTCAACCAATCTATCCCTAAAATAATTGATGCGTTCAATCCGGCCACCACCAAAAATGTTGCTTCGTATTCTTCTCCCTCTATCTCGAAGGTAATCAACACTTGTTCTTTAATAGGTTTACTCCTTGCACCCAACGCGTTCACAATTCTCACTCCACTCACCGGGAAACTAGGCAAGCTAATATTTGCTTTTAGTATCTGTTCATATAACCTTTTGGATACTGCACATGCTTCACTTCCTGTATCGACTAATGCCTCGATATTCAGTCCACATAGCTTGATCCCTATCATGGGTAGCGTGGGTTCTTTGGGAATCCCACTTCTTTCCTCCAGTAGATCTTCTCTCAGATCTCCACCATTGTCGTGTCTTAGTAGGTTTACCCTGGTCCTTGTAGCTCTCACTCCTGACCGGACCTCATCTGGAGTGTCATTCAGTTTTCCGGTCTCTCCGCCTCTTCTATATGCACTGTGTCATTCATTCGCCTATCCCATCCCCTCTCATGATCTCTTGGTTCTTCACTCCTTCTCCAATCATTTCTCCATTGCCGTTCACCTCTATGGTTCCTGTACCTATGGCCACCACCTCTTCCTCTATAATTAGAGGAATTACCAAAATGATTCCTTGGGTCATTACTTCCCCCTCGGTTTTGATCATTAGATTGATTGTGTTCCTGTGATCGAACAGATTCCAACTGTTCCAGTATTTCCATCAAGGCCTCCCTATCTTTAATTAGGCTCCCGGATACAGTTTCTTGCATTCTCCGGCTCGTTCTTCTTTTTATCGCAGATATCATTACATCATCACTCAGGGGTTGTTCCAAGGTCTCGTTCAATTCCCACAAATGTTCGGCAAACTCTCTCAATGTTCCTCTCCATGTACTAAGTGACTTGCGGCGGAGTAGGTCCTCAATTGCTGCACACTGATGACTTTTGGACCAGTATTTCTTCAAGAATTCCTCTTCAAACTGATCATAACTAGTAGTCCCCTCCTTCTTCCTGACTCCCCAAGTGAAGGCCTCACCTTCCATCCTATCTATTGCAAATTGAATCTTGTCTGAGTCTTTAAAATGTGTCGGGAAAACTCCTTTTAACCATTTCATAAATATCATTGGGTGCAACCCTCCTTTCGGTCTAAATTTCTGCCCTGTATTATTTTGGACGTACCGATTATCACTGCTCATCAAGGTAACGACTCTACCTTCCCCAACGGTTAAAGTGGAATTGCTAATTCGTTTATCAATTTCTTCTGTCTTGCTCTCCAATTTCTGCACTCCCTGTTGTAATTACCTGACCTCCATTGCAACCCTCTTGTTATCCTCTTCTCGTTGCACGGCTATAGCATTTCTCAGATTGACAGCCAGTTGGTTTTGCTTATCTCCTATCCCCTTAACCGCATCATTGCACTGTTTCTGCATCTGCGTCACCTCGGCGATTCGATGATTGCAATTTGTTTCCACTTCGCTGATCCTTTCTCCCAATTCGGCTTTAGTTCCTTCAATATCGTCTTCTATCTTTTTTGTTAACTTTCCTCCCATCTTCTCCACGTCTCCCTGGACTTGGTCTATGCTCTTCTGTAGCTTCCTCTCTCTCTCGTCGATGTCCATCTTCATTCGTTCTTGTAACTCCTGCATTTCCTTCTTCAGATTACATTCCATCTTCATTTGCGATGTTTTGATCTCTTGTAAACCTTTCTCTAATGATTCTCGGAATATTCTTCCCTCTTCTCTAGTTTCTTGTAAATCTTCCTTTAGTGATTTTCTTGTTTCTTGTAAACCCCTCTCTAATGATGCGTTAGTTTCTTGTAAACTTTTCTCTAATGATGCGTTAGTCTCTTGTAAACCCTTTAGTGATTCTCTTGTTTCTTGTAAACCCTTCCCTAATGATACATTAGTCTCCTTTATCAAGTCTACCAACATCGATCACTTATCTGCATCCTCTGAAACTGACTTATTTCTCGTCGTTTGTCCCAGTGTCTCAGGATAACTAGTTGAATGTGCTAATGGGCTATCTAATGACAATCCACAGCCACTGATTCCTGAATCATCTCTGTCTTCCTGTCCTATCCCTTTCCTTTCAACTACTGCCTCACAAAACTGCTTATCTTCAGTAGACATGTTTGGTTTATTTTTGATGCACAGGCAAGTAATATAAAATAACCTCTAGTAACCCAAAACACTCCTAATTACCATGAAACTAATAAAACAGTACCTGCAGTATTTTCAGTTAATCCCAAAATTGATACAATATGCATAAGTACTGAACATAATGACTCCCAAAACCTAATAACTTCAAATATCAATTCTCGCATACACAGCTTATGTAAAATGTTCTAAACAAGATAAATCACAACACTCATAAAATCTATAAATGTAAAATCCCCAAAAACAATGACCATATCTGTATAATTACCATTTAGACAGCGCAGTATGCATAAATAAGTATGCTATATTTCAGAGTATGTTTCGCAAACTTTTTGGAAATTACTGTAATTGGGCACTTTTCCTAACGCGAAACTCAGTTTACAAACGTTTATTTACCGCGAAGACTGCACACTACAATTTAATGTTATGTCAACCAGTCGTCTTCACTCACCAACTGACGTTACCACGAGTCGCGATGTTTTGACGTTTGAAGTGGGCGTGGCGCTGTACTGCTGCTGGAGCCGCGTGAAGTCGCGCTGAGGATCTGTGGCGAGTCGTCGTAGTTCTCCGTCGGCCGCTCCGTGGCACTGCAGGCGGGCGTAGTTTGTAGTCCGGCCGCTAGCTGCCGGGTCGGCGCTCGGTGTCTCGAAGTCGCGCTGAAGACCGTCGGTGTAGTGCGTCTGTGCTTGAACTACTCCTTGCACAGGTAGTTGAGATGACGTGTGAAATCACCTCGCGGAATGAAACTCTTTGGCGTGGCTGCTGCACAGGTCTGCGTGACGTCACTCAATAATTGCGTCGCCACAATACATTGTCATCCGCATAACAGTTTATAGGTCCACATGAAGCTGTCCGATTTTTACTATTCAAAATGAAATTTCAGTCAAAATATTACCACTAAACACTTCTTTAAAAACTTTCGTGACGAATTCTTAGTTCGTTTTGCTATTTTAATGTTCGCACGTGTCTTTCTTTGGTGTTCACTTTTCACAGTTTTTCGTGCGGATTTACGTGTTTGCACATTATAACACAGTTTCTCGGCACTATATTCTTATTTAATATGGCAAGAAGAAAAACAGTTTAGTCACAATCGTAAGATGCTATTACTTCGTATTGTTCAATAATGCACTGCTTTTCGTCGCGATTTTAAAGTTTACGCTCTGTCTCGATCCAAAATTGAACAAAAATTTTCTTGCGTTAAGCAAGGTAAAATTACCTATTCTTCTTTATGATTCGTCCGAAAATTACACAACGTTCTTTCACGGTAAGCCAAGGGTGTAACACATCCGTATTTACATATCCCGCTTGATCGGGATCTGATAGCAGCCCAAATAAATTATTAATTAATGTGACCGTGTACCTAATGGGGCTGGCAATCGGAATGGACTGCTACGGAGTTGTTACATTCCATTTTGTCCTCAAATGCTGTAATAATGAAATGTCTGGTAACAAGAAGAACAACAACACAGCTTCGCTAATCAAGAACCTATATTCGTCTCAAAAACACAAAAAGAAGGAGACAGCCACTGCCTTCATCATACACTTTTAATAACGGCTAATCTCAGCACAGGCTTCTTCGTTATTCATATTCGTCACACGCTAATACAACCACTGCAATCCAACACTGCAATCCAAATGATGCCGGCGCGGTAGACGCGAAACCACAGATATCGGCACAGAAATATCACTGATCACTCTCGTAATTATACATTTTCACTTTCCTGTATTATCCTAACACAAAGAGGTTAAACCGCGGTGATGGCCACTCCCTTTGTCGGTAAACTTTGCATTACCGCAACGGGCCTCCACACCGCTCAGCCCGCAACCTGGGAACTGCCTCAACTCTACACTCGCCCTCGCAACACGACACTATCGATTGTTTGCCCTATCGACCTGTGCCGAGTGCAAACTTATAGTAAGGGCCTACGGACCCCTTACAATATCACACAATAAACCTGAAACATGACAGATTACTACTCACTGTAAAAATGAGATGTTGAGTCACAGACAAGCACAACAAAAATACTGCTATAAATTTGAGCTTTTGACCAAAAGGTCTTCTTCTAAAGTAGAAAATACACACACATTCAGGCAAGTGCAGCTCACATTACACATGACAACTTCCTCTGGCCACTGAGGCCAGTGTCATTATTTCATCCTGGAATTTCCATTGTTTGATTAAACTTTAAACATCTACATTCAAGCAGACACAAATAGCTGTCACTGACAATACAATAGCTACAGCAGAATTCCGCAACACAAAATCATAAGACTTGTTGGGTCTCCCAAATTTTGTTATTAAAAAGATAGCAACCACTTTGTACACTGAAAAATTTGATTTTTATGAGTTGTTCTTTTCCAACCTGCTTCAAGATAACAGTAGTTGCCCTTTACATAAAAAAGGAAACAAGCCATGTGTTGATAACTATCATCTTATTTTTCCTGCACCAATATTTTTGAAAATAGTAGAACATTGCATGTATCAACAAATTTACAAAAATTTCATTTGCAATGGAACACTGACAAACACTCATTATGACTTCTGAGAAAAAATCATCTACACCGAAAGATGTTGAAAATGTTTTTTTTTTTTTTTATAATACTCAGTGCCCTTGAAATTTTTATTTTTCCATGCTGTTATTCATGTTAAATATGTGCACAGGCAGTGTGCCACTTTACTGATCAGAGTTAGTTTTACTGCATTATGTCAGCCTTACACATTCTGTGCACCGTTTATGCTTTGCTAAATTCTACTATCATAATCTGAATGAAGAAGAATTAGTTATTATCTCGGCTTTTTGTTAATGGGAAGACGTTGTGAATGGATGTATGAGTTGTACATCATAATTTTTGATTTTGGAGTACTGATGCAAAAGTAGCAATAAATGTTTCATCACAAGATCAATGGTGAAATTTAACTGGAATTACTTATGTATATTCATTTAATTAATCCATTTATCATTGGTAAGGAAAAGATGGGAATCATGGAGGGTTGCAAGCAAGCCTGCTGGTCAAAAAATATTTCACAATGCACAGAAAGATCATCTGGTTCCACTATCTGGTGTGCATGACACAGATTAGAGCTCCTTCTATCCACTTATTTTCTATTCACATGATCATTAAATTCAGTTCCTGATTTCAGCTTAGGCTTGTGAATAACTAATAATTTTAAAGACTCAACTCAAATAGTAAATTCAGATTAACGGAAATAGAAGTCAATATTATAGAGTGAGTGAGATGTTTTAAGTGGAATGTATACTTTAATGATATGAGATCTGTATTCCTAGATATTTTGAAAGGTGTGCCTCAAGGTCCCATGCAGGGACTCTTATTGTTTTCAATCTGGATCAATGACATACCTAGTATCATGTCATGTAAATGTGTTTTGTACATTGATGATACTACTTTCATTGCAACTGGAAATGGCATAGAGCATCTAAAGGAACAAAACAAAGCCACCACAACAATATCTAATATCTGGTTTAAAGATGATGAAGTAAGAGCAAACCATAAAAAACTGTTAACCTTATAGGTGCACACTTGGATTCCAATTTAACTTGGAACCTTCACACAGATTGTTTATGCACTAAAGTATCAAGAGTTATACACCTGTTACACAAACTTAGAGCATGTGTGAGTGAAAACATGATGCTGAGCTCCCATTATTCATATTTTATGGCCACATAACAACAGACTGCAAACTGCTTTGAGGCACCTCCACTGGGACAAAATTAGTTTTTCTGTGGCAGAAAAAGATGTGCCACTCTTATGTGGCTACCAGATGTGTAGCTGGTGTTCTCAAAAATAATGTCTCCTGTATGACACTGGGTGTCACGACAGTCTCATCATTATTCATACTTAGTTGCTTAGTATACACAAAAGATAACCAAGGGAGTTACAAATTAAGGCAATCACTTCACTGTCACAATACGCATCACAAAGAAAATATTGGCAACCCTTTACAAGACTAATCAATATTCACAATAAACAAACACACCTTGGAGTAAAACTCCACTGCCACAAGAAGCTCCCACAATCTCATTAAAAACCTTCAGAAATGTTCAATAAAACTGGTTTAAAAAGAAGGCTTTCTGTGCCACAGAGGAATGTTTTGATTGTGCAAAATAAGATTTAAAATTATAACTTATACTTATTGTATGTCAGTATGCAAATCTACACGATTTTACTACATTCTTTATTATTATTATTATTTGATTACTTTCTCAGACTTTTTAGAAGTCTGGTTAAGAATGGAGTGACGCGGACCTTTATCAAGCGTCACTTCCTTTTTGCTGTACGGTACATGTTATATTGCGTTTAGGAACTTTCGGGTAATTGAACATGTATCAACAATTACGGATTTCTGTAATTGTATATATATGTTTGGATGTAGCTGTATTGCATTGATGTATTGGTGGATATTGTGTGGTATGACTCCTGTAGTTGATACTATAATTGGTATGATGTCAACTTTATCCTGATGCCACATGTCTTTGACTTCCTCAGCCAGTTGGATGTATTTTTCAATTTTTTCTCCTGTTTTCTTTTGTATATTTGTTGTATTGGGTATGGATATTTCGATTAATTGTGTTAATTTCTTCTTTTTATTGGTGAGTATGATGTCAGGTTTGTTATGTGGCGTTGTTTTATCTGTTATAATGGTTCTGTTCCAGTATAATTTGTATTCATCATTCTCCAGTACATTTTGTGGTGAATACTTGTATGTAGGAACGTGTTGTTTTATAAGTTTATGTTGTAAGGCAAGCTGTTGATGTATTATTTTTGCGACATTGTCATGTCTTCTGGGGTATTCTGTATTTGCTAGTATTGTACATCCGCTTGTGATGTGATCTACTGTTTCTATTTGTTGTTTACAAAGTCTGCATTTATCTGTTGTGGTATTGGGATCTTTAATAATATGCTTGCTGTAATACCTGGTGTTTATTGTTTGATCCTGTATTGCAATCATGAATCCTTCTGTCTCACTGTATATAATGCCTTTTCTTAGCCATGTGTTGGATGCGTCTTGATCGATGTGTGGCTGTGTTAGATGATACGGGTGCTTGCCATGTAGTGTTTTCTTTTTCCAATTTACTTTCTTCGTATTTGTTGATGTTATGTGATCTAAAGTGTTGTAGAAGTGGTTATGAAGTTGCAGTGGTGTAGCCGATGTATTTATATGAGTGATTGCCTTGTGTATTTTGCTAGTTTCTGCTCGTTCTAGAAAGAATTTTCTTAAATTGTCTACCTGTCCATAGTGTAGGTTTTTTATGTCGATAAATCCCCTTCCTCCTTCCTTTCTGCTTAATGTGAATCTTTCTGTTGCTGAATGTATGTGATGTATTCTATATTTGTGGCATTGTGAGCGTGTAAGTGTATTGAGTGCTTCTAGGTCTGTGTTACTCCATTTCACTACTCCAAATGAGTAGGTCAATACTGGTATGGCATAAGTATTTATAGCTTTTGTCTTGTTTCTTGCTGTCAATTCTGTTTTCAGTATTTTTGTTAGTCTTTGTCTATATTTTTCTTTTAGTTCTTCTTTAATATTTGTATTATCTATTCCTATTTTTTGTCTGTATCCTAGATATTTATAGATATCTGTTTTTTCCATCGCTTCTATGCAGTCGCTGTGGTTAACCAATATGTAATCTTCTTGTTTAGTGTGTTTTCCCTTGACTATGCTATTTTTCTTACATTTGTCTGTTCCAAAAGCCATATTTATATCATTGCTGAATACTTCTGTTATCTTTAATAATTGGTTGAGTTGTTGATTGGTTGCTGCCAGTAGTTTTAGATCATCCATGTATAGCAAATGTGTGATTTTGTGTGGGTATGTTCCAGTAATATTGTATCCATAATTTATATTGTTTAGCATGTTGGATAGTGGGTTCAGAGCAAGGCAGAACCAGAAAGGACTTAATGAATCTCCTTGGTATATTCCACGCTTAATCTGTATTGGCTGTGATGTGATATTATTAGAGTTTGTTTGGATATTAAGTGTGGTTTTCCAGTTTTTCATTACTATGTTTAGGAACTGTATCAATTTAGGATCTACTTTGTATATTTCCAGTATCTGTAGTAACCATGAGTGGGGTACACTATCAAAAGCTTTTTGGTAATCAATGTATGCGTAGTGTAGTGACCTTTGTTTGGTTTTAGCTTGATATGTCACCTCTGTATCTATTATCAGTTGCTCTTTACATCCTCGTGCTCCTTTGCAACAGCCTTTTTGTTCTTCATTTATAATTTTGTTCTGTGTTGTATGTGTCATTAATTTCTGTGTAATGACTGAAGTTAATATTTTATAGATTGTTGGTAGGCATGTTATGGGACGATATTTAGCTGGGTTTGCTGTGTCTGCTTGATCTTTAGGTTTCAGATAGGTTATTCCATGTGTAAGTGTATCAGGGAATGTGTATGGGTCTGCAATGTAACTGTTAAATTTATTATTATTATTATTATTATTATTATTATTATTATTATAGGTACCATTATGTATTATTCAGTTTGTACAAACTATTAACATCAATAACACACAAAATGCATGTAAAATGCTTGGCTACAAAATAAATAAATTGCTCTAAATGGCCCATAAACAGGTTGGCATAGGATGGAGCCATGCAGTTGCCCATTGCTACAACACATATTTGTTTGTAGGTGATGCCTTCAAAGAAGAAGTAATTATGGTTGAGGATACAGTAAGTCATGTTGATGAGGAAGAAGGATGTAGGTTTGCAGTCAGTGAGCACTGGGACAACAGCCTACTTTCACTGCCAACTTCCCAGACAGTTTTCAGAGGAAGAGCCAGTTGCTGAGGACACCTGTGCAGATAAAGTGGGCAAGTAGCTCCTACTAGCCTTTTCCCCATCTCTACTCTTCTCCTGTGCCCCTTCCCTTCCCTTGCCCCCTCCCCCCACTCCTGCTCACCCACAGCACAGCCTCACATCACTATACCTAGCAGCTCAGTCCTATTCCCATCACGTCCTTGCATACTCCCACAGGCAGCACAGCATCTTCTGCCATCTCTCACCTGCTCTCCCCACCCACACCTACTCCTCACTGTCACCACACATTCCAGCAGATTACTGATCTTGTCAGACGCAGTTGCAGTCGAGCTTCAGCACCTAGAGACAGTGGCCACATGTGTCTAAGTTGTGTGTGTGTGTGTGTGTGTGTGTGTGTGTGTGTGTGTGTGTGTGTGTGTGTGTGTCTATCTTTATAGCTGTTATTCCATTCCCACAAGACTGCAGTCTCTGGCAGCTGAAGCCACACTGCAAATGGCAGCAGCAATGCATAATGGGAGTGGCAACTGGATGGGGGTAAGGAGGAGGCTGGAGTGGGGAGGGATGTAGGGTAGGTGTGAAGGACAGTGAAGTGCCGTTGGCGAGCATCCAAGGATGAGGCGGAGAGAGGGTAGGGCAGCTAGGTGCAGTTGGGAGGTTAGACAGTGGGCAGGAAGTGGTTGTGGTGGTGGTGGTGGGGGGGGGGGGGAGGGGGGGTAGCGGTAAAGGAGAAAAGTAAAAAGACTGGGTGTGCTGGTGGAATGAGGGCTTTTTAGTGCTGGAATGGAAACAGAGACATGACTGGATGGGTGAGGACAATGACTATTGCAGGAAGAGTTCTGTATGGCACAGGCTGTGAAGCAGTCATAGATATGAAGGATGCCTGCAAAACCAGTCATGTGATCTACAACCTAAGCTGCAACCACTGTTCTGCATTCCATGTGAGCATGACAACCAACAACCTGTTCGTCCGCATGAATGGCCACCAACAAAGCGTGGCCAAGAGACAAGAGGACCACCCTTTTGCTGAGCATGCTACCCAACATGACATCCTTCATTTCAGTGATTGCTTCACAACCTGTGCCATATGGATTCTTACCACCAACACCAGCTTTTCTGAATAGCACAGATGGGAACGCTCCATGTAATATAGCCTACGTTCCATAAACTTCCTGGCCTCAACCTTCATTAGTCATATACGAAGATGGTATCTGTTCTGTCCGAAAGAACAGACATCACCTTCATATAGTTAAGACTAACCAGCCATTGACCTTCTTCTTCTGTGCACACGCATTGCCCGAACTCTTACAGGACTCGGTAAGATTGTCTGCTGCGAGTAATGAGTGTAATGGGCAGGGGCACTATGAATGTAGTGTTTGGACATTAAGTTGGGAAAGTGGGTCTCACGGAGAGCATGCAAGGGATAAATCCCTGCAGACGCACTATCCTCTGTGCCCTCGGTGGCTCAGATGGATAGAGCGTCTACCGTGTAAGCAGGAGATCCTGGGTTCGAGTCCCGGTCAGGCCACACATTTTCAACTGACCCCATTGATGTATATCAACGCCTATCAACAGCTTAGGGTCTTGATTTAATTATCACTTCATTGTTAGTCATTGTCCTCGCCCACCCTGCCCCTTCCCTGTTCCCATTCCAGCACTACACAGCCCTCATTCCACCAGTCTAACCAGTCTTTTTACTTCTTTCCTTCTCTTCTATCCTGCTCCCCCCCCCCCCCCCATGCCACACCTCTCCTCTGCCATTTGTCTAACCTCCTGACTACACCTAGCTGCCGTACCCTCTCTCTTCCTCATCCCTGCACTCTCCCTAACAGCACTTCACTGCCACTCACCCCTACCTTGCATTCTTCCCCCTCCCCTCCCTGCCCCAGCTCCTTCCTTATCCCCACCCAGTTGCCACTCCCATCATGCATTGCTGCTGCTGCTCGCAATGTGGCTTCAGCTGCCAGAGACTGCAGTCGTGTGTGTGTTACGTTTGCATGCATATATATGTGTGTGTGTGTGTGTGTGTGTGTGTGTGTGTGTGTTGTCTATTTTTTGTTGTGTCAATCTGCGACTCAGCACCTCCACTACATGGTGAGTAGCAACTTTCCTTTTCCTATTATTATTACATTCTATCCTGGATTTTCTGTTGTTTGATTGTTGTTATTCATTCCAGGACTTCCCATTATTTTAAAAATCATAATGCAATATTTGCTAAATAACTTTTTCATTTGTTAATAAAAATGGAAGCTGAACCAACAACTAAATGATTACAATCCAATTATATTTCATGGTGACCCACTACTGAATTTGTTATGAAAGTGTATACTGTTTTATACTTAATAGCACTTCGAAATTTTCTAATCTTCAAAGGCAGCTTTTTAGTGTTTTTTAGATTTTTGTTGTAAGCTTCACAAAATTGATGTCTGGGCACTGACCTTCAAATCTTATAAGTATGAATGAAATCCTATAAGTATGAGGAAAATGAGTGAGGTACCCATGTTAGCCCCATAACACAACATTCATCAGATGAGTGACATGGACAGTTCCTCACGGAAACTCCTAAATGTTTTAGCAATGGACATCTGAACATTTTGACAATGGCAACTTGATCTACAGCATATGCTTGTTTCCTATCACCTAACTGGACTCAAGTACTGTTGTTAGCTATCACTTTCTCATTCTCCCATCCCATATTGCTACCTGTACCTTCTTATTTGTTTCTTTCCCTTGTTGTATCATCATTCATTATATTTTGCACTTTTCACCACTCAATAGTCTACAGTTTATTTCTCCCATATTTTTGCTTTTATTTTACATTTATTCTCTTGTTGTCAATCATTTTCTCTTTTATGGTTATATTCCCAGCCTCTCCTTCCCATACTTCATATTTCTTGTCTGTGTTCCCTGTCATTCCATAGTTCTCAGATTTTTCATGGTTGTTAGTTGTCAGATTCTTGCTATTTTACTTCTTATACTATACAGCAACAGCTCTGTTGAATAGGTTTTAAATAGCTCCTGTCTAACAAATAAGGCACTTGTGCCTACTGTTTTTCACATTTAATAATAGTTTTCAAATATTGTTTTTTAATTATCTTATTTCACTGAAAAGAATATTCAATTTTTGCAGGATCTTCAGCTACTATCAAGGTGGCTCCATCATCTTCTCCTCAAGGAGGAAGGGATCACATGATTATTTCCCACCACATCTTACATGTCTGTAAATGGTTCAACTGTGTACCTCTGCCTCTAAAATACTTAGGCTGGCAAATGGCCTCCAAGGAGTCGGTAATCATTGAGAGTTATGCTGGGCCGTTGTGCTGACCACTCTGCAGTTCCTGATTTGGAGTAACTCCTGACTAGTGATGACCTCTGCTGATAACATGAATTCTCCTGTTGGTGGTTACCAACTTGCAGACCTAGGCCATGGACTAGCCTTGGACTACACCTCACTGATAGGGCTCCATCACGCACCTTCAATGGAGTTACCAGCCTGGTGCTATCTCCTTTCATAAATCCCCTGATGGTTATTTACTAAGTGCTGTTTTCCTGTGACCCAGATATACTGTACAGTTGCTTGATAATGTTATTTTTCCCTGTATTTGTATCCTGAATAAATGCGTTATTACTTATTGTCTACTTGACTGCTGTTTTGTGTGTATGTTCTGAACCCCAGTACACAACAGATTGGGAAAGAGAATAATTTAAATCCTATCGCATTTTCTCCTCTCATCCACCGTATCAGACTGGCAATGACAATACAGTTTCAACCACCTCTCAAAGCCTCATTCACCATATCGATTAGTGACGATAGTAAAACCCTTCTTGGCTATTAGTAAGCACTACTGGTATATGGAACATAATTCATATCAAGATTTTTATTAACACTCCTCAGGAAAAATAACTTTGCCAATCAGGCCAAAAGGATCCTGACATATTAAGACAAAACTATACAATTACATAAAAACTTAAAAACAATTACTGATAATCAATCAACAATGTTGTCAAATATTTCAGTGGGATTGAATAACGAAAACGGTACAGTTTTAATTCAAATACTTGCTCTCTACTCCCCAAAAGTCATTCATGGAAATATGAAATATGGAAGTTTAAATTTACAACAAATGTTATTCTCTTTCCAAAAATATACTAATTTTGCATGACACTGGTTACTATTGTTGAAATATTTGAAGCAAATTTCAATAAGAGAAGCAAGATAATATTTCAACAATTGAGTCTACATATCAATCTCTTCAAAGGTTCTAAGAAAACAGTCATCAAAACAGCCTGGCCACAAAAATCTTTAGAGTGTTGTGATGGTTTTTGCCTTCTTTATTTGTTCGTTTGTTGTCCCCGGTGTTGACATTCTGGCTGAAAAAATAGGGGTTGAAAGTGCAACTACTGTCTATTGTAAATGATGTATCTGGCAGATGCACAATTGTGTTTCACAGTCTTTTACTTTCAGTGTTCACAAAAAAATGGTTCAAATGGCTATGAGCCCTATGGAACTCAACCGCCGAGGTCATTAGTCCCCTAGAACTCAGAACTAGTTAAACCTAACTAACCTAAGGACATCACAAACATCCATGCCCGAGGCAGGATTCGAACCTGCGACCGTAGCGGTCTTGCGGTTCCAGACTGCAGCGCCTTTAACCGCACGGCCACTTCGACTGGCTCAGTGTTCACAACCCCCCAATAATACACAGTTATATATGTATGGCCAGTGCACTATTGTCTAAACTTTCCATAAGCCTCATTAATAGTTTGCAGGCAAACCTCCACATATTGCTACAATAGTTCACTATTGAACATCTACGAGCTGTAAAAACCTAACCACAAAGTCCACTGTCCTTGAAGAATAGAAAGGTATGTATGGAGCAGACAATGTCATTGTTTTAACACACGGCCTATTGGTGTAACACATATTTCACTGTTAAGTTGATGCGTTGTTGTCATGCTAACCAACACAGGTTCCTCGTCTGAAACTTGGCCATGGACTGACTGTATTGTGACCAAAAATCAGGCCTTTATATATCCTCACAATAATAGGTACAGAAACTAGACATTGCTTGAAGTTAAATTTACAGAAATTACAATTAAAACTTAACTTATTAAATTCACTGAATTCATCAAAAATTTCCATCTTTTTAACAGTTACTTCTACTACAAGAGTTAGGCTGAATTATTTGTTTAAATCTTGAAATTAACAAATAAAAGTATGCAGACAATACTTTGGACAAAACTGTTAATTACTTTGGAATTAATTAAGAGCCAGCTTTGCTAACATGTTTTCGAATAGAGCCAAATAGATCCTTTAAGAATACTAATAGTTGTTCCTGCAAATGTTTATAATTAGTATAGAATTTATATTTCATTATATGTTGACAATAGAATTTAAGTTACGAAACAATTACTGATTTCACTCTATAACAAAAGATACTAACTAGGAATAGTTGAAATTAGTTAGAAAATAATTACATACATAAAACTAAGCATAAATATATTAAAAACAAAGATTCCATGACTTACCAAACGGGAAAGCGCTGGTAAATAGGCACAATAAAAAAACACACAAACACACACACAAAATTTCAAGCTTTCGCAACCCACGGTTGCTTCGTCAGGAAAGAGGGAAGGAGAGGGAAAGATGAAAGGATGTGGGTTTTAAGAGAGAGGGTAAGGAGTCATTCCAATCCCGGGAGCGGAAAGACTTACCTTAGGGGGAAAAAAGGACAGGTATACACTCGCACACACACACACACATATCCATCCACACATATGGATCGATATATACTCGCACACACACACATATCCATCCACACATATGGATGGATATGTGTGTGTGTGTGTGTGTGTGTGTGTGTGTGTGTGTGTGTGTGTGTGTGTGTGTGTGTGTGTGTGTGTGTGTGTGTGTGTGTGTGTGTGCGAGTGTATTCCTGTCCTTTTTCCCCCTAAGGTAAGTCTTTCCGCTCCCGGGATTGGAATGACTCCTTACCCTCTCCCTTAAAACCCACATCCTTTCATCTTTCCCTCTCCTTCCCTCTTTTCTGACGAAGCAACCATGGGTTGCGAAAGCTTGAAATTTTGTGTGTGTGTTTGTGTGTTTTTTCATTGTGCCTATCTACCAGCGCTTTCCTATTTGGTAAGTCATGGAATCTTTGTTTTTAATATATTTTTCCCATGTGGAATGTTTCTTTCTATTTTATTTAAACTAAGCATAAAATTAGATCTGGTAATATATTCTTTAAAATTGAGGACCAACTTATCTCTTTAATGGAAATGCAGATTACATTCCTGTATGTTAATGGCAAATAGTTAAAAGTGAAGAAGAGAATTTAAGGAGGCAGAGGGCAAAACAAGAGGGGAAGTAAAAATATCCCAGCTTGCTTTGTTGCAGTGTGTTTGATTAAAATATGACAAATAATTCAAATTTACCTAAAAAAGGAGTTCATTAAAAGGAAGCAAAAACAATTAAAGCTGTTTGATATGAAGCCAGTGCATGTCGGGCAATATGGTCAGGATGAACGGACCTGAAACTGCTTAGAGCAGGCCTGATGCACTGTTCAACATACTCCTCCTTTCCCAAGCTAACAGTGGGGACATGCCCCAAGGCAGAAAATTACAATGATACCCTGATGAACAGAGAAGCAATTTTTAAATAAAACGAGTAAAAACTAAGTCATCAGGTTACATGTTGGCAGCATAGATGAAACAGTTGTGAAAAGGCACTTAAAAGATAAGAAGGTAACTGTCCAAAGCAACTAACTTGTCTCTAGCAGTAAAGAAGTTCAGTGGCCAACTGATATTTAGCTTCAAAACTATAACCCACCAAAATATTTACTACAAGATTTGCCCTGGTAAGACGCATAAGCTAACAGGCTCCAAATAACTAAAGAAAGCAACTTTGTGATTTAGCGCACAATGTACCAGGCAAAAGAAAAGTATTTTGGATGCCATGAATGACACATTGAACATAAAAGAAATTTACAAAACCCCAATGACACACAATCAAATCACAGCTCTATGACAATTATCAAATGGGTGCTATTATGCTTTGATACGAGTGACACACTCCTCAAATCATCTGTCCAGGCACAGTGAGAGGGAACAATAACAACAGGAGGCTGAACCGAGCCTGATATAGGAGCAGGAGGGCACAAACATGCACAGGAAGCAAACCAGTCACAATTATCATGCTCCTAGGAGGGAGCGACATCAGTCTTTATGAATGCCGTGTGGTCTCAGCACCAAAGCAACAGACTAAAAGTAGCTCACTGAGCATACAAAACTGCTGAGTGATGACAAACAATGGAAAAACTTGGAGGCACCAGGACATGAATGGATAATGATGACTCACTGCTTGCCTCCATATCACGTTGGCCAAAGGAATAATGTGTCCACTCCCATCTCTGGCACACGTCCCTTGTGTCCAGAAGATGCTCAGCCAGACCAACTTAAAGTCACATGGGTGGTAGAACAAACAGCCAGCCTGTTTCCCTGCAGACTTGCACTGTCCATTCTGCTTCAGTGACTGCCTCTCCTGGAAAGAGCCTCAACAGCTCTCGCAGTAAGTATGCTGCACTCCCTTCACACCAAAGATTGTGTTCCAAGAGACATGACATGAGCTATTGGTCACTCAACAGTTCAGCAGTGTACATTTTATAATTGGCAAAGTCATTCCACATTCATGCCATCCTTTTCCATCATTGGCAATGCAGTTTCCACATTTCTTTGTCCATTTTCATCATTTGTGCTGAGGGTAACCAATGTTTTTTGTCCCACTCTTGTCCCAATATCTGTGTAGTTGACAATCATAGCATTTCCAATGTCATCTCTCATCCAGGTGACGCTCCATCCTGCCATGTGATGCTGCTCCCTATTGCATCACCATATTGCAGCCATGGCAGGCTCTCTTCTCGTGGGTGCCACTGTCTTGTACAAAGTAACTAGTGACATAACCTCAAATTTTTTGTTGGCTCAAGTGTTGATTCTCCCAGTCAAATTGCATACAAGGTTTTGCAACAAAATGCTACATTTTCGACCTTGGTCAAGTTTTGTGAAGGTTTTGGTTGCTAGCTATGCTTGCTCCATGGCTCTGGTAGCATTTTGGACCATGCCCTATCTTTGCACTGATCTCTCTTCTTGATTCTGATTCCACCCTCCTCCCTGCTGCTGCTTCCTGTTGCCTCTGCATGTTGCAGCCATGGTATGTCCTTCCTGGGTCTACCACCCCACAGGATCAACCAGCCTACAGGGTCATCCAGCTTCCAGGGTAATCTCACTTCCAGAGTCATAGTGTCATCCACACTCCATGGTCATCCAGCCTCCAGGTTCATTTGGCCTTGAATGACGACTCGCCCCAAGGGCTCCAAGGATCAATTGCTTGGTGCGACTTCACACTCAGTGGGCACCTCCAATGTACTATCCTCTTCCACCAGCCTCTTTGGCTCACCAGAACCTTGATTCCTCGTTCCTTACCCAACACTTATTTATTACTTTTCTGTTCCCTTACACATACCATGGTGTTGAGCACTCAATGGGCCACTTACCCAGCTTATCCTTTTCTCTTCCATGCCCTTGCGTATGCCACAGCAGCAAGTGCTTTTCAGACCACTTCTTGTGGCACTGCACCCTCTTCTTGTCCATCCTCATACTCACTATCCAGCAGTTGGCAGTTAGCATACCAATATTTCCAGCACTTTCCTGTTTTCCTGCCATGTTCCTTCACATTGGACCTTTCAACAGTTTTCCAGTCAATGGATGCCTCCAGCACTGTGCCTTTCTCCTCCTACATTTTCCTTGAGACACCTCCCATGACCCTTTGCCATCATGTTTCTATGACATCCTATTCTTAATCTGTTTCTTTTTCGGTCACGCCCATTCTTGCCCAATCTGCTCTTCACTGTCATTCCTGAGCCATCCATAATGTCCATCTGGCAACACCTCTACACCTTGAGTACCAATTGTGAGGTCTGGACTCCAGCTGCCATTAGCTCTCTGGACACAAGTGGACATACCATATCACCCAAGGGAGGCACCATGCCCACAGTGGACACTTGTCGATGCCGCTCCTTCCAGGATCTGGTGGATGCCACCATCTCTCTCTTTCATCACAGGAGGGAGAGGGTACAGGTTTTGCAAGGGGAAAGGGAATGCAATATCTTTGGCTATTAAGAAGTTGGCTCCCTCATCATCTCCACAAGGAAGAAGGAATGCAATATTCACACCTACTCTCTGACCAGAAAGCAACTGCTTGCACAACTGAGTCCAGGGGTGGTCTAGTCTCAAGTAATGTCCACTTCTGGCACATGTGTTTGCAGACCACTTGCACCGGAACAGTTTTTGGGTAGCAAATTAGCACAACAGCAATAATAACAAAGTGACTTGTTATTGCTGTGAGCTCAGGTTGACACCACTTCAGGTGTTACTGATGCTGACAGGAGGCATTTCAATCAACAGCAGGAGCTGCAGACAGAGTGGGGCTGTTTCTTTCCACAAGTCACATGCCTGGAAATAGTTCACACTGTGTTCCCCTGCCTATGTAGTACTTAGGCCAATGAACAGCCTTTGATGAGTCAGTCATTGTTAGATGTAACACCAGGTAATTGTGCTGACAGCTCCATGGTGCCTCATTTGGAGTACCGGTACCTCCCGACTAGTGTCAGCTTCTGCCAATCTGACAAATCCTTCTCTTGGGGGACACTGACTCATAGACCTTGGTCTTGGACTCCACCTCAGTATTAGGGCTCAGTCATACCCTTCAATGGAGTTATCAGCCAGATGATATCTCATCTACTAACTCCATGAGTGGTTACTTGCTAAATACTATGTCTTCCTGTAACCTGCATATACTGTACAGTTGCCTGATAATGTTATTTCTTCCCTTATTGTATCCTGAATAAATGTGTTATTACTTCTAGTCTACTTGACTGCCATTTCATCTGTCTGCAACAAACCCCAATACATAACAATTTTCATTTAAGTGCGATTACTACTACACATGAACCTATACAGAAATTATAAAGTTGTTGTTAATGTTTGAATGATCATTTCACTTCATGTGAGTGTGATTAGAGTTATGCAACTAGACTAAATTCTTGTATCAAATGGATGTGGAAGTGTCAATCTTACATTGTTAATTGTCATCTACATAAGATAACAGATGATGCTTGCATTGTAAGTGAACATACAGGGCCTGCACAACATTTGTTGTTCCAAGAGACAGAAAGTGCTTCTAAAACTGGATTGTTTTTATAGAAATATAATATATGTGTCTTAAACTGCAGATTGGTGTTCATTTTTAACCCAGTCATGTACATATGTCGCAATTACAAAAAACAAGATTTTTTAGAGTGAGAAGTGTTTTACATAAATGGCAGGGGAGTAATTAGCATTCTTTTAAGTAATGTTACTAGGGACTATTTCACATTGTGAACATGTGAGAAAACAGCACGCATGGACTGTTACTTTCATGTTCTTGTTCTGCATCAACATCTACATCTATACTCTGCAACTCACTTTACAGTGTGTGGTGGAGGGTACTTTGTGTACCACTGTCTCTTTCCCCCTTTCCTGTTCTACTAGTGTAAAGTTTGTGGAAGAACTATTGCTGGAAAGCTTCCACATGAGCTCCAATCCCTCTAATTTTGTCTTCAGGGTCTTTTACAAGATATACATAGGAGGCAGCAATATATTGGTTTACTCTTCTGGATAAGCATGCTCTCAGAACTTTAACAGTAGATCATATTGTGATGCAGAATGCCTCTCCTGCAGTGTCTGCTACCAGAGTTGGCTGAGCATCTCCCTGATGCTTTCACACTTATTAAATGAATATGTAATATAACATGTTGCTCTTCTTTTATATCTTCTCAATTTTCTCTATCAGTCGTATCTGGTATAGATCCCACACTGGTGAGCAGCAAGTGTTTTGTTAACTACTACTTTTGTTGATGGACTGCATTTTCTGGGGATTCTTTCAAAGAATTTCAGTCTGGCATCTGCCTTAACTGTGATTAATTTTATGTGGTCATTACAATTCAGACTGCTCTAGAAGCATGCTCCCAGTAGTTTATGGAATTAAAATCTCCCAGTGATTACTCTGACATCATACAGTCTTTCTGTCTGTGTATTCAAAATACTTACAGTGTTTATGTTGAGGGTAAATTACCACTACCTGCATGGAGCATGAGTCATTTGCTCATGAAGATCATTTATTGGCTAAACCAGTTACATCTCTTATGTCTTTCTTGATACTCTAGTAGTATTCCTAAGGAGAGGCAAGCTTCTACTACATACTGATGCAGCCATTGGCTAAGAAGTAATGTATGCTACTGAGAATAAGATAAATGTTGGATCTGGTTTAAACAATAAACAATACATGTGAGTATTAACTATTAACATACGTAGTCACATTATTTCATGGATAGGCACTATTACATTACAGACTGATTATTTGTACTCACTGCAGATTACAGACAAGCAGGTTATTTGTCAAGATACTGTATAGAAAATTCGTGTTGACATGTGGACTGTAGGCCATGAAGTGTGTGTGAAACTAGTATTGATATTTTCTTACAGACTTACATACAACACATCTATGTTCAAACAATGGAAAATCCAGGTAGGAATATCGGAAATGTAGGAAAAGGTAGAGTACTACTTACCGTAAAGAAGATATGGTAAGCTGCAGACTGGCCGGTCTGCAACTTAACCTGTCTTCTTAACAGTAAGTAGCAATGTCTTTCTCTACATTGTGACATATCTATGTTCTTTGTTCCATTCCTCAATTGAAGACTTAGTGGATATAAGATGTAGAAATGAGTTCAATGATTTATGACTTACTAGGTCTACTATAATGAGGCAGGAAATCCATTACATCTTACATTTATATTGTTGTTGTTGTGGTCTTCAGTCCTGAGACTGGTTTGATGCAGATCCCCAAGCTACTCTATCTTGTGCAAGCTTCTTCATCTCCCAGTACCTACTGCAACCTACATTCTTCTGAATCTGTTTAGTGTATTCATCTCTTGGTCTCCCCTCTATGATTCTTACCCTCCACGCTGCCCTCCAATACTAAATTGGTGATCCCTTGATGTCTCAGAATATGCCCCACCAACCAATCCCTTCTCCTAGTCAAGTTGTGCCACAAATTTCTCTTCTCTCCAATTCTATTCAATACCTTCTCATTAGTTATGTGATCTACCTATCTAATCTTCAGCATTCTTCCGTAGCACCACATTTCGAAAGCTTCTATTCTCTTCTTGTCTAAACAATTTATCGTCCACGTTTCACTTCCATACATGGCTACACTCCATACAAATACATTGATAAACGACTCCCTGGCACTTAAATCTATACGCAATGTTAACAACTTTTTCTTCAGAAATGCTTTTCTTGCCATTGACAGTTTACTAATAAAGATTAATGCCATAGATATAAGTAGGCTTAACTCGAAACAGGATGGTCATATTCAAGTCGACACGGTGAGGCAAAGAAGAGACCTTAAGTACTGGAAAGGTATGCATATGAGCACTGCCTCCTCCCCTTCCAACATCCCTCCCTTCACACACACACACACACACACACACACACACACACACACACACAGTATTGAAACACATGCCAACAGAAAATAGGCAAACATAAAATCTCTGGATTTGTTAACAATAATTATTCTGTCTCATAGGGAAGGAGATACAAAATAAGAAAAGATTAAGGAAATATTTATATAAATAAGAGGATTGTTAATGAGTTCTATTTCAAGGAAGAATAAACAACTAAAAGTTTTGAAAACTCAAATTCAGTATCTACATTAGCTCTGCTCAGGTAGCGTCAGCATAAGTAACTTCATTTATCATAGTGGAAAATATATTAAAATCTCTTTAACAAATAACTTTTTATTCTTACTTGTTGTAGCCCAAATGAAGAGCAGCTCTCAGAGCTTTGTAACTTCTTGCTCCTGTAGAGCAGACAAAAACAATTTGATCTTCTGGTCTTGGTTTATCAAAACCATATTTCTTTTTAAATACTTTATCTGGGACCTTCATAGCAGTAACATATTCATTTACTGAAAGAAATACATTTTCATGAATTAGTGTTAAAAAGTACTGAACAATATTTAATTGTATCTTTCATTTTAATTTTCAGGAAAAAAATTTAAAAATATGTCATATAGTTTGCAGTCTTAAAACATATTTTTACATGGAACTTATCTGTCTGAACGAATAGCAGAAGGTTACATTTGAGGGGGCCATCAATAATGAGGTCATGTATGGGGGAAAAAACAAGCCATCTTCTTTTTAAAGGAACCACCCTGACTTTCACATTAATTACTTTAGGAAAACTGAATATATAATATAGATGCCAAACAAAAGTGCTTGTGCTGACTGTCAATAGTGGATCCACAGTCATGAGTTTGCCTAAGCTACTGCAAAGCTCAGTGATATCACCTTTGATTCAATCTATTTTCTCTTGCCAAACTGACTGTAAGTGATTTATAACTTTCTACCAATGTAAGTGCAAAATGGCTAAGCAGGCATGGCTAGAGGACAAATGTAAGGATACAGAGGCTTATCTCACTAGGGGTAAGATAGATACTGCCTACAGGAAAATTAAAGAGACCTTTGGAGAAAAGAGAGCCACTTGTATGAATATCGAGAGCTCAGATGAAAACCCAGTTCTAAGCAAAGAGGGGAAAGCAGAAAGGTGGAAGGAGTATATAGAGGGTCTATACGAGGGTGCTGTACTTGAGGACAATATTATGGAAATGGAAGAGGATGTAGATGAAGATGAAATGGGAGATACGATACTGCGAGAACAGTTTGACAGAACACTCAAAGACCCGAGTCAAAACAAGGCCCCGGGAGTAGACAACATTCCATTAGAACTACTGACGGCCTTGGGAGAGCCAGTCCTAACAAAACTCTACCATCTGGTGAGCAAGATGTACGAGACAGGCGAAATACCATCAGACTTCAAGAAGAATATAATACTTCCGATCCCAAAGAAAGCAGGTGCTGACAGATGTGAAAATTACCGAACAATCAGTTTAATAAGTCACAGATGCAAAATACTAATGCGTATTCTCTACAGATGAATGGAAAAACTGGTATAAGCGGACCTCGGGGAAGATCAGTTTGGATTCCGTAGAAATGTTGGAACATGTGGGCAATACTGACCTTACGACTTATCTTAGAAGAAAGATTAAGGAAAGGCAAACCTACGTTTCTAGCATTTGTAGACTTAGAGAAAGCTTTCGACAATGTTGACTGGAATATTCTCTTTCAAATTCTGCGGTAAAATACAGGGAGCGAAAGGCTATTTACAATTTGTACAGAAACCAGATGGCAGTTATAAGAGTCGAGGGGCATGAAAGGGAAGCAGTGGTTGGGAAGGGAATGAGACAGGGTTGTAGCCTCTCCCCGATGTTATTCAATCTGTATATTGAGCAAGCAGTAAAGGAAACAAAAGAAAAATTTGGAGTAGGTATTAAAATCCATGGAGAAGAAATAAAAACTTTGAGGTTCGCCGATGACATTGTAGTTCTGTCAGAGACAGCAAAGGACTTGGAAGAGCAGTTGAACAGAATGGACAGTGTCTTGAAAGGAGGATATAAGATGAACATCAACAAAAGCAAAACAAGGATAATGGAATGTAGTCGAATTAAGTCAGGTGATGCTGAGGGAATTAGATTAGGAAATGAGACACTTAAAGTAGTAAAGGAGTTTTGCTATTTGGGGAGCAAAATAACTGATGATGGTCGAAGTAGAGATGATATAAAATGTAGACTGGCAATGGCAAGGAAAGCGTTTCTGAAGAAGAGAAATTTGTTAACATCAAGTATAGATTTAGGTGTCAGAAAGTCGTTTCTGAAAGTATTTGTATGGAGTGTAGCCATGTATGGAAGTGAAACATGGACAATAAATAGTTTGGACAAGAAGAGAATAGAAGCTTTCGAAAGGTGGTGCTACAGAAGAATGTTGAAGATAAGGTGGGTAGATCACACAACTAATGAGGAGGTATTGAATAGACTGGGGAGAAGAGAAGTTTGTGGCACAACTTGACTAGAAGAATGGATCGGTTGGTAGGACATTTCCTGAGGCATCAAGGGATCACAAATTTAGCATTGGAGGGCAGCGTGGAGGGTAAAAATCGTAGAGGGAGACCAAGAGATGAATACACTAAGCAGATTCAGAAGGATGTAGGTTGCAGTAGGTACTGGGAGATGAAGCAGCTTGCACAGGATAGAGTAGCATGGAGAGCTGCATCAAACCAGTCTCAGGACTGAAGACCGCAACAACAACAACACCAATGTATCCTAATAAATATGCTTTGTTACAGAATATGGTGGCACATCATTATGTTCACCAAGTATAGTGCCTCATTCCCATATTGGTGACCCTGATTTGTTTCTTCCACCCAAGAAATATGTGTGTGCGTTACCGGTTTTGCATCAGGACCCGTAAATAATGGATCACATACCCCATTGTGACTCAAACTCTATGTTCCAGGCTCATACAGTAAACTTAGACTGTGAAGCAAAAACTCTGTCTTCACTGCACTTCCTGGATTTGTGTGCACATTTACATTTACTTCATACTGGGGTTCCAGTCCCTAACCTCAATTGGCTAATGCTGCCATGGCAGGAAGCACATTTACTCATGCCACTACCTCACATGTGTTTGCAGGCTTATTTGGCCTATCCGAACTAAGTAAATGCAATTTAAACATGAAGCCACATTGTCAAATCAGGTAATTTAACCACCAATTCCATCTTCACTACCTCAGCAGCCTGTGAGCATTGTTTATCTGCACTTTGTGCATGTACCCTTTACCTACCTCATCCGCTGCTCTACTCATAATTCCACTGCCTACAGCATCCCTCCGCAACTACGTCTCTCTTCAACATTCACTTGTCTCCACATCCTACCCTGTTCCACTACAGCATATTCCTCCAAGCAGATTCCCCAAACTTCTCCAGTGGCAAAAAGTGAATCCAAAAACATGGCTTGCTTTGGTGGAGAACGTCTTCACCATTCATGGAATAATTAGTGATAATGCTCATTTTATTTATCCTATAGCCATCTCCATGATCATATAGACCATATTAGTGATTTGGTTCTCCACCTGCTTACTCAATTTAAATACATCACTGTTAAGTCTGTCATTGTTGAGCACCTGTTGCATCCTCCACCACAGGTGATGATACATAACATCATCGACAAGGTACAACTTCAAGACAGAACATCTTCGCAGCTGTGGAGGCAACTTTGAGTGCAGGCTGGTTCAGAGGACATGCCTAATGTCACCTTGTTGACACTGTGGTTTATCAGACTTCCCATTAACTTGCAACATCAGTTACTTTAGCACTCTGCAAATACATTGGAATTGAATATCATCTGTGACTGACAGCTTCTCCCTATGGCTGGCTTGTTGCCTACCTCTAAGGGCTGGTAACAGCACTCCTGCTTCCTGTCCATCACCTCCACACCCGGCTGGTAGAGGTCACACATGACCTGCTGCAGCTCAACATGCCACCTCCCTCTGCCAACTGGTAGACTGCTTCTGGCACCTCATGCTCTGTCCTCAGCTGTCCCCCTTCCAGCCCCCAACTTTCCTGAAACATCATACCGTTTGTGCTGGTACCATCTGATCTTTGCAAATGTGGTGATGACCTCTCATCCCCCCTACACTTTCCCAAAATTAACACGTGGGCTGATTTATGCTTGCAGCAAAGCTACAGTGCACCATTACTCACATCAGTAATCCAACACAGTAGCTCCTCCCAGCAGACATCTCGGACTCTGCCACCAAACTCATGTTTCTGATTGACACCAGGGCAGATGCCAGTGTTTATTCCTCCCTGTCCCTCTCGGCACCTCCTGCACTCCTTTGAGGCTTCTCCATACAATGCTAGTTCTTTGCGTTGCCAACAACTCTAACATCACTGTCCACAGTTCCACTGACCTCTGGCTCCAGTTTACACCAGAGCTACATATCCCTCAAACCTTTCATGTTGCTGATGTGGATTGCCCTGTCCTCAGGATCAAATTCCTTAAGTATTTCAGTCTCTCTCTCCTGGTCTGCATTTGGCCACTTTGCTTCATCAGGCATCCAGCACACAAATTAGTGGCTCCTTCATCCCTCCCCCCCAAGCCATCATCTGTGAGCACTGTAATATTGATGCCCTCCACTCCAACAACAACATCCTTCATCAGCTTATCACGCCGGCCGTTGTGGTCGAGCGGTTCTAGGCGCTTCCGGGACTGCGCTGCTGCTACGGTCGCAGGTTCGAATCCTGCCTCGGGCATGGATGGGTGTGATGTCCTTAGGTTAGTTAGGTTTCAGTAGTTCTAAGTCTAGGGGACTGATGACCTCAGATGTTAAGTCCCATAGTGCTCAGAGCCATTTGAGCTTATCACATCACACATCAACCAACCTGGCATGTGGTTTTTGCACAGTCAACAACCTCACCACTTTGTGGCTGCTTCATGTTGGAGGTTCAGCTTCTGCAACTGCCACTTCCTTGCTTTCCAATCATGCTTCATACAACTCAGGTCAGTGACACTCAAACTATCAATGTTTCATGTGATCAGTCACTTCTATATAATGTTGATACATATGTGTTCCCACCATGTACTCAAACTGCTCTCAATGGCACGACTGCAAATGGTACCTGCCATAGGTTATCCACTAAATAAGGCCCTCATGACAAGGCCCAAAAGCTAACCTCTAAGAAACATCTCCACATGAAAGCAGCCATTCATGAACACATGTCCATCAGACAGCAATCGAATCTTGTCCTAAGAAGGACAGTTCATTCTGGTTGTGCGGGGACTATTGCAAGCTCAGTGTTCTATTCCTCACATATAAGACTCGCTCTATAGCTCAATGGTGCATGGATTTTTAGTATGACTGTCACAAAGCCTATCATGAGACCCCTATGTACAAAAATGACATACCCAAAACAGCCACCATTACACTGTTGGCTTGTTTGAGTTCTGCTTTATGCCGTATGGTCTCGAGAATTCCAGTCAGTTGTGGCAATGGTTTATTGACTCTGTACTTTTCTCCTGCCTTTTTGCTATACCCATCTTTATGACATTCTTGTCTACTCCAGTTCCACTGAGGAACACCAGCAGCACTTAACACAGGTCCTTAAAGTACTAACCAAATACGATGTTTCTTGGCCATACTGTAACCATTGTAGGAATCCATCCAACATCAGACTGCACTGCATTTGTCAATGTCCTGCCATTACCAGAGACCTACTGCGATCTGCAATGATTCCTTGGATAGTACCTCACACTGCTTCTCTCCAGGTCCCACTGATGGATACCATGGTGGCAAGAATGTTTCTGGGGCACAGAAATTGCAGTGATCTGACAACATGATCTGCACATTCATCTCTCTCAAGTCTACCCTCATGAACTCCATTACACACATACCCACTGACTGATGCTCCCATCTCTATCAAACTCAACATTTGTGAATCATTGATTGGTGTCATTCTTCAGCAACACATCAGTGATATGACCCTATCTTTCCATTTTTTCTCAAAGAAACTCTCCTCTACTCAATGCAAGTGGTCAGCATTCAACCTGGAATTCCTTGCGATCTTTGAGGCTGTGATATTTCCGCAAGGACAATGAAGGATGTGAAGTCATAATATTCACTGATCATAAACTACTCACAGATATGCTCTGCAATCCTGCCAACAATGTTCCCCCATGATGTTTCCATCATATGGACTTCATTAGTTAATATGCCATAGATGTCCACTACGTCAGGAGGGGGGGGGGGGGGGGGGCTGATAACATTATAGTTGCCGATTATATATCATATTTGCATGTCATTTCTTCTCCCTTGAGCTTGGACGAACTAGCACACATGCAGACAGTTGACCAGATATTCAAAATCTGCAACAAGACACTACCTTTGCATAGACAGTGGTATCCTGCTGTCTCCCAGCTCTTCACGTCCAGTGATGTGTGATACCTCTACAGGTAATCTCCACTCCCAGGTCTCAGTCTCCCTCTGTCCCTCTCATGACAGTTTTTGCAGCCAATCATAACCAGGCACACACAGGAATTAAGGCTACCACGTGCATCATAATGGAACATTTTGTCCGGCCTGGAGTAAAAACTGACAGTCACTTTTGAATATGCACATGGTTACCTTGCCAGAATAGCAAGGTTGTTCATCACACTCAACCCTCTTTAGGAGGTCTGAAATACTGAAAGGACGGTTCATCATGTACACCTTGAAACATAACAGCTAGGACCTTTCCCTTTTTTTAAACTCTGATACCAGCAATTCCTCACTCACATTAATTAACTGAAAAGCAAATACTGTGTCAACAGCAATCCTACGAATAGCCAAATATGGGCAATATTAGGAATACTATATTTTTGGAACTGTTATCATGAATTAAACCTGCATAATATTTTTTTATGTCACAAGTATACACTGTAATTAGTATGAATAGTTAAAAGCATTCTATTCCATTAAAATTTATATATTTCTGCTACTATCATTGTCAATAACATATTTAAAAAAGAAGTAATCTGGAAGTAATTAAAATCAGAAAAAAATCAATCATTATCAGTATAATAAAAAAAACAAAGAAAAGAATCTAATTATAACACAAGTGTAACTATGAAATTACAATACATATCCTGTCTGCCAGACTTAGTTTTGAAATGACTCTTTTATTAAAATGAAGTACATGTTGACTGGCAATGGCAAGGAAAGTGTTTCTAAAGAAGAGAAATTTGTTAACATCGAGTATACATTTAAGTGTCAGGAAGTCGTTTCTGAAAGTATTTGTATGGAGTGTAGCCATGTATGGAAGTGAAACATGGACGATAATTAGTTTGGACAAGAAGAGAATAGAAGCTTTTGAAATGTGGTGCTGCAGAAGAATGTGGAAGATTGGATGGGTAGATCACATAACAAATGAGGAAGTATTGAATTTTTTTATTTTTTGCGTTTTTTTATTTTTTTAATATTTTTATTGTTTTTTTTATTTTTTTCTTAATTTACATCTAAAAATTCCTCTATGGAGTAGAAGGAGTTGTCATTCAGAAATTCTTTTAATTTCTTCTTAAATACTTGTTGGTTATCTGTCAGACTTTTGATACTATTTGGTAAGTGGTGGCGGTGGTGGTTAGTGTTTAACGTCCCGTCGACAACGAGGTCATTAGAGACGGAGCGCAAGCTCGGGTTAGGGAAGGATTGGGAAGGAAATCGGCCATGCCCTTTCAAAGGAACCATCCCGGCATTTTCCTGAAACGATTTAGGGAAATCACGGAAAACCTAAATCAGGATGGCCGGAGACGGGATTGAACCGTCGTCCTCCCGAATGCGAGTCCAGTGTGCTAACCACTGCGCCACCTCGCTCGGTATTTGGTAAGTGACCAAAGACTTTAGTGGCAGTATAATTCACCCCTTTCTGTGCCACAGTTAGATTTAATCTTGAATAGTGAAGATCATCCTTTCTCCTAGTATTGTAGTTATGCACACTGCTATTACTTTTGAATTGGGTTTGGTTGTTAATAACAAATTTCATAAGGGAGTATATATACTGAGAGGCTACTGTGAATATCCCTAGATCTTTAAATAAATGTCTGCACGATGATCTTGGGTGGACTCCAGCTATTATTCTGATTACACGCTTTTGTGCAATAAATACTTTATTCCTCAGTGATGAATTACCCCAAATATGATGCCATATGAAAGCAATGAGTGAAAATAGGCGTAGTAAGCTAATTTACTAAGATGTTTATCACCAAAATTTGCAATGACCCTTATTGCATAAGTAGCTGAACTCAAATGTTTCAGCAGATCATCAATGTGTTTCTTCCAATTTAATCTCTCATCAATGGACACACCTAAAAATTTGGAATATTTTACCTTAGCTATATGCTTCTGATTAAGGTCTATATTTATTAATGGCGTCATACCATTCACTGTACGGAACTGTATGTATTGTGTCTTATCAAAATTCAGTGAGGGTCCGTTTACAAGGAACCACTTAGTAATCTTCTGAAAGACAGTATTGATAATTTCATCAGTTAATTCTTGTTTGTCAGGTGTGATTACTATACTTGTATCATCAGCAAAGAGATCTAACTTTGCCTCTTCATGAATATAGAATGGCAAGTCATTAATATATATTAAGAACAACAAAGGACCCAAGACTGACCCTTGTGGAACCCCATTCTTGATAGTTCCCCAGTTTGAGGAATGTGCTGATCTTTGCATATTAGGAGAACTGCTTATTTCAACTTTCTGCACTCTTCCAGTTAGGTACGAATTAAACCATTTGTGCACTTTCCCACTCATGCCACAATACTTGAGCTTGTCTAGCAGAATTTCATGATTTACACAATCAAAAGCCTTTGAGAGATCACAAAAAATCCCAATGGGTGGTGTTCAGTTATTCAGATCATTCGAAATTTGATTGGTGAAAGCATATATGGCATTTTCTGTTGAAAAACCTTTCTGGAAACCAAACTGACATTTTGTTAGTGCTTCATTTTTACAGGTATGTGAAGCTACTCTTGAACACACTACTTTCTCAAAAATTTTGGATAAAGCTGTTAGAAGGGAGATTGGATGATAATTGTTGACATCAGATCTATCCCCCTTTTTATGCAAAGGTATAACAATAGCATATTTCAGTCTATCAGGGAAAATGCCCTGTTCCAGAGAGCTATTACACAGGTGGCTGAGAATCTTACTTATCTGTTGAGAACAAGCTTTTAGTATTTTGCTGGAAATGCCATCAATTCCATGTGAGTTTTTGCTTTTAATCAAGTTTATTATTTTCCTAATTTCAGAGGGAGAAGTGGGTGAGATTTCAATTGTATCAAATTGCATAGGTATGGCCTCTTCCATTAACAGCCTAGCATCTTCTAATGAACACCTGGATCCTGCTATATCCACAACATTTAGAAAATGATTATTAAATTGGCGAGAAGAGGAGTTTGTGGCACAATTTGACAAAAAGAAGGGACCGGTTAGTAGGACATGTTCTGAGGCATCAAGGGATCACAAATTTAGCATTGGAGGGCAGCTGTGGGGGTCCGGATGGGGGTTTGTTGGGGATGCCAGCTCGTCCCACACATCCCCCGATCGGACTACGACTGTGGTTGCCCGGGATACTGCCCGCATTGAGGCTGATCCCTCACCTGTGGTAGAGTGGGAGGTCGTATCAAGGTGTGGCAGGGGGCGAAAGACATTCTGGAGGGCTGAACGGAAGGCCTCTCCAGTTTGTCTGACGAACCGGTTTCAGGCTCTGTCTCAGGCTGATGCTGATCTTTGGCCTGACATGGCTGCTTGTCCTGTTCCAGAGGTTGCCCCTCAGTCTGCAAGGTCCGGGCGGTCGCAGAGGGTGGGCTTACTGGTAGTTGGGAGCTCCAACGTCAGGCGCGTAATGGGCCCCTTAGGGATATGGCAGCAAGAGAGGGGAAGAAAACCAATGTGCACTCCGTGTGCATACCAGGGGGAGTCATTCCAGAAGTGGAAAGGGTCCTTCCGGATGCCATGAAGAGTACAGGGTGCACCCATCTGCAGGTGGTCGCTCATGTCGGCACCAATGATGTGTGTCGCTATGGATCGGAGGAAATCCTCTCTGGCTTCCGGCAGCTATCTGATTTGGTGAAGACTGCCAGTCTCGCTAGCGGGATGAAAGCAGAGCTCACCATCTGCAGCATCGTCGACAGGACTGACTGCGGACCTTTGGTACAGAGCCGAGTGTAGGGTCTGAATCAGAGGCTGAGACGGTTCTGCGACCGTGTGGGCTGCAGATTCCTCGACTTGCGCCAAAGGGTGGTGGGGTTTCGGGTTCCGCTGGATAGGTCAGGAGTCCACTACATGCAACAAGCAGCTACACGGGTTGTGTGGCGTGGGCTGGGTGGTTTTTTAGGTTAGATGGCCTTGGGCAAGTACAGAAAGGGCAACAGCCTCAAAGGGTGCGGGGCAAAGTCAGGACACGCGGGGACCAAGCAGCAATCGGTATTGTAATTGTAAACCGTCGAAGCTGCGTTGGTAAAGTACCGGAACTTCAAGCGCTGATAGAAAGCACCGAAGCTGAAATCGTTATAGGTACAGAAAGCTGGCTGAAGCCAAAGATAAATTATGCCGAAATTTTTACAAAGGCACAGATGGTGTTTAGAAAGGATAGATTGCATGCAACCGGTGGTGGCGTGTTTGTCGCTGTTAGTAGTAGTTTATCCTGTAGTGAAGTAGAAGTGGATAGTTCCTGTGAATTATTATGGGTGGAGGTTACACTCAACAACCGAGCTAGGTTAACAGTTGGCTCCTTTTACCGACCTCCCGACTCAGCAGCATTAGTGGCAGAACAACTGAGAGAAAATTTTGAATACATTTCACATAAATTTTCTCAGCATGTTATAGTCTTAGGTGGAGATTTCAATTTACCAGATATAAACTGGGACACTCAGATGTTTAGGATGGGTGGTAGGGACAGAGCATCGAGTGACATTATACTGAGTGCACTATCCGAAAATTACCTCGAGCAATTAAACAGAGAACCGACTCGTGGAGATAACATCTTGAACCTACTGATAACAAACAGACCCGAACTTTTCGACTCTGTATGTGCAGAACAGGGAATCAGTGATCATAAGGCCGTTGCAGCATCCCTGAATATGGAAGTTAATAGGAATATAAAAAAAAAGGAGGAAGGTTTATCTGTTTAGCAAGAGTAATAGAAGGCAGATTTCAGACTACCTAACAGATCAAAACGAAAATTTCTGTTCCGACCCACCGTGGATCAACAACAAAGTTAGGAAACTACTGCGAAAGCAAAGAGAGCTTCACTCCAAGTGTAAAAGCAGAAAAACCTCTCAGACAAACAGAAGCTAAACGATGTCAAAGTTAGCGTAAGGAGGGCTATGCATGAAGCGTTCAGTGAATTCAAAAGTGAAATTCTATGTACCGACTTGACAGAAAATCCTAGGAAGTTCTGGTCTTACTTTAAATCAGTAAGTGGCTCGAAACAGCATATCCAGACACTCCGGGATGATGATGGCATTGAAACATAGGATGACACGTGTAAAGCTGAAATACCAAACACCTTTTTCCAAAGCTGTTTCACAGAGGAAGACCACACTGCAGTTCCTTCTCTAAATCCTCGCACAAACAAAAAAATGGCTGACATGGAAATAAGTGTCCAAGGAATAGAAAAGCAACTGGAATCACTCAACAGAGGAAAGTCCACTGGACCTGGCGGGATACCAATTCGATTCTACACAGAGAACGCGAAAGAACTTGCCCCCCTTCTAACAGCCGTGTACCGCAAGTCTCTAGAGGAACGGAAGGTTCCAAATGATTGGAGAAGAGCACAGGTAGTCCCAGTCTTCAAGAAGGGTCGTCGAGCAGATGTGCAAAACTATAGACCTATATCTCTGATGTCGATCTGTTGTAGAATTTTAGAACATGTTTTTTGCTCGAGTATCATGTCATTTTTGGAAACCCAGAATCTACTATGTAGGAATCAACATGGATTCCGGAAACAGCGATCGTGTGAGACCCAACTTGCTTTATTTGTTCATGAGACCCAGAAAATATTAGATACAGGCTCCCAGGTAGATGCTATTTTTCTTGACTTCCGGAAGGCGTTCGAAACAGTTCCGCACTGTCGCCTGATAAACAAAGTAAGAACCTACGGAATATCAGACCAGCTGTGTGGCTGGATTGAAGAGTTTTTAGCAAACAGAACACAGCATGTTGTTATCAATGGAGAGATGTCTACAGACGTTAAAGTAACCTCTGGCGTGCCACAGGGGAGTGTTATGGGACCATTGCTTTTCACAATATATATAAAAGACCTAGTAGATAGTGTCGGAAGTTCCATGCAGCTTTTCGCGGATGATGCTGTAGTATACAGAGAAGTTGCAGCATTAGAAAATTGTAGCGAAATGCAGGAAGATCTGCAGCGGATAGGCACTTGGTGCAGGGAGTGGCAACTGACCCTTAACATAGACAAATGTCATGTATTGCGAATACATAGAAAGAAGGATCCTTTATTGTATGATTATATGATAGCGGAACAAACACTGGTAGCAGTTACTTCTGTAAAATATCTGGGAGTATGCGTGCGGAATGATTTGAAGTGGAATGATCATATAAAATTAATTGTTGGTAAGGCGAGTACCAGGTTGAGATTCACTGGGAGAGTCCTTAGAAAATGTAGTCCATCAACAAAGGAGGTGGCTTACAAAACACTCGTTCGACCTATACTTGAGTATTGCTCATCAGTGTGGGATCTGTACCAGATCGGGTTGACGGAGGAGATAGAGAAGATCCAAAGAAGAGTGGCGCGTTTTGTCACAGGGTTATTTGGAGATGTTTAACAAACTCAAGTGGCAGACTCTGCAAGAGAGCCGCTCTGCATCGCGGTGTAGCTTGCTCGCCAGGTTTCGAGAGGGTGCGTTTCTGGATGAGGTATTGAATATATTGCTTCCCCCTACTTATACCTCCCGAGGAGATCACGAATGTAAAATTAGAGAGATTCGAGCACGCACGGAGGCTTTCAGACTGTCATTCTTCCCGCGAACCATACGCGACTGGAACAGGAAAGGGAGGTAATGACAGTGGCACGTAAAGTGCCCTCCGCCACACACCATTGGGCGGCTTGCGGAGTATAAATGTAGATGTGGATGTAAAAATCGTAGAGGGAGACCAAGAGATGAATACACTAAGCAGATTCAGAAGGATGTAGGTTATAGTAGGTACTGGGAGATGAAGGAGCTTGCACAGGATAGAGTAGCATGGAAAGCTGCATCAAACCAGTCTCAGGACTGAAGACCACAACAAAAACAACAAAATTTTGGTTAAAGCTAGAAAACATGCCCACAAGAATTTATGTTTGTATTTTATGAATAATCCACTAAAACGTAATATACACTATTACAAATATGCATCTGACTATTTTCACTCTGAATGAGACTGCTTTATAATGAAGTTATAATGTAATTTTATTTTATAATTTATTCAGTCTTATTTAATATTCTGTTATCTGTCAACAATGATTGTGATTTTTAAATTTCTGTTTTTAACAATTATGTCACTGTAGCAAAACCTATATAAGGCCCATATGGAGCTACTGTTGTACACCAGGTTTGCTTGAAATATCAATGTGGTACCTGTGCCAATCAGTTAACATGTAATCGATTCTAAATGGCACACACTGTGCCAACTTTACACAGTTGTACTCTGCAATAAACAAAACTGAAGCTCACAACAAAGTGTGGCATGAATTAATGTGGGCATCACAACCCAGTTGGTCAATATATAGCAATTGCAGCAAGATCAACTCTTTGAAGCTGATAACACATGTTTAGCATTTGATCTAAGCTGAAGAACAGCTCTCTTTTTATTTGGAAACTTCTCAAACTTGACCTTGTGGGTCCTCTTGCTCCTTCAGGAGGTTTTAGGGACATACAAGCACCCATCGATCATGACAGCAGATGGGTGTAGGCTGTTCCCCTCTCAGATGTATTTGCCAATTTGGTGACAGGAGCCTTTGTCACTACATTGCTGTCCACTTTGTTTGTACTTCTTCTGTCACAACTGACCAAGGAAGGGAATTTGAGTCACTTGTCTTTAGGTGTTTATGTATCCTGTATGGTGTCAACAAATTCCACACAACCTTGTACCCCCCCCCCCCCCCTGGTCAGAGGCCATCCATGGGTGTTATCAGCATCCGCACAGCCTTTAAAGATGACCTAAACTCCTTCTTAGCCAAAATCTTCTATGCCCAGCCTTTGATATTCCCTGCAGCATATGTCGAAGACTCTGAGCTCATCTCTCTTGCTGAGCTCCCCAGCTTAGTTGAGTACATCAACCTGCACATTGAAAACATCTGTACTCTGCCTCAGTGCGGTCACATTGTACCATGACTGTTAATGCACAAAGACAGAGCACTGCGAGTTCTTTATGCTCTGAGATAGCACAGTCTGGGCAGCATTACAGCCTTCTTACTCCAGCACACACAGAGTGCTCCAGTGCCTGAATAACACTTCAGAAATTTGCCTCAATAGCAAACAACAAACTGTGTCACTTAACTGAGTTAAACCGACTTGGAGCCTCGATGAGGAGCCTCCGTCAACATCCAATTCTGAGATGTTATCCATGGACATCCCTTCTTCTGTGTACGCTAACCAGTTGTCTTCCGAGTGCACATCTCCCTGTGTACCCGCTGAAGCCAGTGATCCATGTGATGACTCCCTGCCAGATGACGTGCACTCTCCCAGCATGATCTGTATACTGTCATCACCTCACACTTCCCCTTGTGTTGCTATCTTCACGGCAACAAATCTGCAGTTTGCATTGAAGATCTCTCTCTCTCTCCAACTTTGAGATGGCACTTTCTTAGTTCTCCACACTCCTCCATGCACGTTCAATGATTCAGCAACCTCCCACATCACTCTCTTCACTCCTTCCAGCTTCTGCATGACACTGATGAGGACAATGTGGTGTCACCGCCAGACACCACACTTGCTAGGTGGTAGCTTAAATCGGCCGCAGTCCATTAGTACATGTCGGACCCGCGTGTCGCCACTGTCAGGATCGCAGACCGAGCGCCACCACAAGGCAGGTCTCGAGAGACTTACTAGCACTCGCCCCAGTTGTACGAACGACGTCGCTAGCGATGCACACTGACGAAGCCTCGCTCATTTGCAGAGCAGATAGTTAGAATAGCCTTCCGCTAAGGTAATGGCTACGACCTAGCAAGGCGCCATTAGTAACTTCATGTATCTACAGAGTCGCATTTGTATAGTCAAGAGCGATGTACAACTATGATGGAATAAAGTTAAGTATTACTGCAGCTACGTACTTTTCTTTATAGCATTCATTACGTATCCTGTTTCAGACTTCACGCCATCCTTCGTGCGCTTATAGCGTGCATTTCGGCCCCTTCAAACACACTGTGTCGGCACCTCTTGTCGACACAACAGACAACAGTGCAGCTTCCATCGACAACAAAGGTTGCCTTGCTGTCCTGCTCATTGCACACCCTCCTTTTATGATGTGAGACCCGAAGACCACTCTCTCTCGGGTGGGCTGACCTCTGAGTCTCCTCACTGGCTACAGTACTATGCAGTTTCTGGGATCTGTGACTTCACACAGCTTCGGGGCTTGAGAAATGGTTCCTTCTCACACATCTCCTCGCCTGATGCCAGCGGGCCACTACTCCACCTTATTGACTGCAACACTGGCTTTCTTATCCTTACCCAAGTTCCACACTGCCATGAAGGTGGTGGTGGAGGGAGGGGCTGGCAGTGGGGGGAGGGGGGGGAGGGGAAATCTATGGCATCCATCAATAGCAGATTGTGATGAAGCAAGCTGGGATATTTTTACTTTTTTTACTTCCCCTCTAGTTTTGCCACCTGCCTCCTTAAAAGTTCATTTTTTCACTTTTAACCAATTGCCATTAACATACATGAGTATAATCTGCATTTTCAATAAAGAGAAAGGTTGGCCCTTAGCTTTAAAGAATATAACACCAGATCTAATTTTGTGCTTAGTTTTATGTATGTAATTGATTTTCTCATTTATTTCGACTATTCCTAGTTAATACATTTGTTATAGGGTGAAATCAGTAATTGTTTCATAAATCAAAGTCTATTGTTGCCTTATAAACAAATATAAATTCTGTACTAATTATAAACATTTGGAGGAACAACTAATAGTATTCTTATAGGATCTATTCGAAAACATGTTAGCAAAGTTAGCCCTTAATTAATTCCAAAGTAATTACCAATTTTGTCAAAAGTATTGTTTGCATAACTATATCTGTTAATTTCATCATTTAATAAAAAATTCGGTTTAGCCCTTGTAGTAGAAGAAACTTAAAAAAGACGGAATTTTTCTATGTATTCAGTTAACTGAATGAAGTACGTTTTAATTGTAATTTCTGGAAATTAAACATCAAACAATGTACAGTTCCGGTGCCTGTTAATGTGAGGATATATAAGGGTCCAATTTTTGGTACTGAGACAGTCAGTCCATGGCTGAGTTTCAGACTAGAAACCTGTGTTGGTTAGAACAACAACAAAATGCATCAACTTAACTGTGAAATTAGTGTAACACAATTAGGCTATGTGTTAAAACAATGACAGTGTCTGTTCCATATGTACCTTATTATTAGGCTTTTACTGCTCGTAGATGTTCAACAGTAAACTACTGAAGCAGTGTGTGGATGTTTGCCTGCAACCTATTAATGGGGCTTATTGAAAGTTAAACAATAGTTCACTGGCCATATAACTGTGTAACATTGGCAGGTAGTGAATAGTTAAAGTAAAGAACTGTGAAATGGAATTGTGCACCTGTTGGCTGCATCATTTACAGTAGTCAGCACTGCGCATCTATCCCCTCTTTTTTCAGCCAGTATCACAAAGCAGTAGGTTGACACCGAGGACCATCAACGAAGGAATAAAGCAGGTTAACATCACATATGGTGCCCTTCCAGGTGAGGACTATTTTATGTGGGCACAATAAACTAGGACTCGCAAACTTTGACAAAGAATTCGAGCGGTTTACAGTAGTTTAAATTGTATTTTTTATTGGTCCTGTTGTCTACATAGCAGCTTATGCATAAGACATTGGACACGTCAAGTTATAAATATACAGGCTAAAAGTCATTTCAAGGCATACATATTTAAGGTTACAGTAATACACTTTACACATAAGTATTTATATAACACATTTCATAAATTTAAATATTTCTCAATGGAGTAAAAGCAGTGATGCTGTAAATATGACTTTAGAGTTTTTCCAAATGTATTGACCTCAGTGATAGCTTTTATGTTTTCAGGAAGTTTGTTATAAAGCTTAATTCCCATGTGAAAAGTACCTTTTTGGCACAGTGCTGTGCTGATTTAAGTTTCTGTTTTGTCTGGTAAAGTGATCATGTATATCACAGTTTTTTTGCAGGAGGAGGAGATGCGACAACCAATCAGTGCTGGGGTTTCATGGCCACAGTAGGACAGCAGCCAATCAGCGAGCAGGTTCTATGTAACCAGTAATTCAGTACAGGAGCAGCCAAACAGCAGAGCTGACTGGGATAAAAAAGACGCCTCGCCAAGAGAATTACAACTTGTAGCTGCCGTGCAGATGTCGAATCGAGATGGCAGCCACAGCAGCAGCAGCAGAAGAAGAGTTAATAAAGATAATGTAGTTTCATAGCAAAAGCTATTTTATATTAGGTGATACATAATGAGTGGCCTTAATGAACAAGACAGTGTGACTGAGAACAAAGCTGTAGAGGTTAAGTTTTTAAACGAACAGTAAGACCTAAGTGGGACTGGTTCTGTAGATGGTAGTGGCTATAAATCAGATATGAATGTAATTTTGAATGATAGGGATGAAAGTCCTATTTTAGTTGCAATGATAAAAGTTTCATCTACATTTTGTGGTGATATAAGTGAAATGGATGAAAACAGTACTGAAGTGGATGAGATCGTTAAGGTTAAGGGGGAGGAATCTAGTAGCAAAAGTCAACAAGGACAACAGTTTATGGCAGATGAAAAATTAGAAGCGATGTTAAGGCAAATTATGAGTAGTTCGTGTTATTTGAGTAGTATGTGTACGAAAGAAGACATTAATAGGGTGGAAAATGGTACAAAAGAAAACAGTAACAGGATGGAAAATAGTATGAAAGAAGACATTAATAGGGTGGAAAAGAAAACTGATAGCATTAGAAAGGACATGGTTAGCTTAAAGGATGAACTGAAGAAGGGAATTAAAAAGGAGATTTGGGTAGTCACCCCTAATCTTTCAGAATTAAATAACAAGGTTGACGTTGTAGCTAAAGATTGTGATGAAAAGACAAAGAAAGTAGTACATAACACTAATGAGAAATTAACATTACTGAATAGTAAATGTGTAGAAGAGAGAAAAAAAGCTTTGTGATGACTATAGTAGGAGGGTGGAGGCTTCTGAAAAAGAGTGTAAATATGAAGACCAAGCTGCCACAAAATTTTGTGCTGAAAATAGGGTTAAACTTGAGAACCAAGTCGATCAGATTAAAAAAGATTTTGAATGGAGATAGAAACAAAATGTGCAGTAGTGGTAGAAGAAAAACTAGTAAAAGTAAATAAAAATGTAAAGTCAAAATTGGCTGAAATGGAGAAAAAGATGAAAGAGGTACAAAATCTAAAGCATAGAGTATCTAGTGTCCCAAACAGTCCTTCATTTGTTAGTTGTAAGAAATTTAATAATGTTGAACCATATGGGGAAGTGCATCCACTGAAGTTCATTAGGGAATTTAATTATTTGCCTGAAACATGGAATGACAAAGAGAAAATGTCATTTGTGAGAGGTTTTTTGAAAGGGGATGCTTATGGATGGGCAGCTCAGGCAGCTAACAGCTGTACTTCATGGCAAATCTTTGAGAAAGCATTGCTAGATGAATATTGGTCCAAAGAGAAGCAGCAGAGAATTTTGAGTGAATTTTGGGGAGGAGAGAGATTTGACTCTAAGAAGGGTACTGTGAAAGGTTTCTGTCAGCTTTTGATAAACAAACTGAAATATTTGGACAAAGAGCTAGCCTCAGAAAATTAGAGAATTGTTTGGACCTGCCCCGAGGGGTAATATTAGTGATTTCTTGAAGTATGTTGACAAAGTGGAGATGATGAATCCCTCAGTGGAAGATCGTAGGAGAATTTTGATGAGAATAATCGATCAGGGAGAGAATTTCAGGTAAATAGGATCAACAGGACTAATTACAGTAGAAATTCGAGAAATGGTTGGGTGAAGGATAGCCAGAATGGGTACAGAAATGGTAGGAGAAATTCAAGTACAAGAAATGAAGGAGATGATTTTAATTCTGGATCAAACCATTTAAACTAGGTAATGATCCAGTTCTGGCTCACATTAGAGCAGGTTGTGGTGAGGGGCCATGTGTATATAAATGTTCTGTAATCACAAGTAAGGGTAATGTAAATGATAGTAGTAAGACAAGTGTAATTTCTAATTCTAGTGAGCTGTTGAATGATGGTGAGGGTAGCAATGTTTATTTATTTATTTTATTTTATTTTATTTGAGATACATATTCCATAGATTCAGTATGGCATGATTATGCATGGATGTGGAATGCGTCAAAGCAAATTCAATATAGATATCACACAATACAATACAAATTGGTATATTATACATGGTAGATGAATGATTCAAAACTGGTACAATACAGTAATATAATGGAGATAATAAACAATACAATACAAAAATACAATAGTGTAAAAGCAATACAGATACAATGACAAAGGAAATAATCTGAATTACTACTCAAATTATTTATCTCTGCTGAAGAATTCATCTAAAAAGTAGAAACATTTTTCCAGTAGGAATTCCTTTAGCTTTGTTTTGAATAGTGTTTTCTTTTCTTTTAGACACTTTAAATTACTCAGGAGTGTGTTAGAGATTTTTGTACTTGTGTACTTTACCCATTTTTGTCCCAGAGACAGATTTTTCCATTGACAGTGCATATCACCTTTCCGTCTTGTGTTATAATGATGGCATGCCTCATTTGTTTCAAATTTAGAGGAATTGAGAATTGTGAAAGCCATGAGTGAGAGGAGATATTGTGAGGTGGTGGTTAATATACCTAACTGTTTAAAAAGATTGCAACGTGAGGTTCTTGGAGGAACACTACATAGAATTTGGACCCCTTTTTTCTGGGGTACAAATTTTTTTTTTATGTTGGTGAGTTGTCCCAAAAGATTATTCCATAGCACATCACTGAATGAAAGTAGCCAAAATGTGCAGACTTTGATACATTGGTGTCTCCAATTTTGAAGATTATTCAGATGCCAAATGTTGCTGAGCTAAGCTTTTTTAGTGTTTGCTGTATTGGAATTCCCAGTTGAGCCAGTTATCTATGTGGACGCCTAGGAACTTTGCGCAAGGAACGTTCTGTAACTGTTGGCTCTTGTGTGCAATGTTAATCTCTTCTGGGCTTATGTAACTGGATTGGAACTGCATGTAATTGTTTTACTGAGGTTTATTGCTAGAGAATTTGCTGTGAACCAGTTCAGAGCATTTGCAAGAGCCTAGTTGGCATTTAACTCTACATCACTGGAGATTTTATTGGCTGTCACTATACTTGTGTCATCTGCAAACATTGTGATATTACTAGCACTGTTTGAGGACAGGGGTAGGTCATTAATATATATAATAAGTAGGAGGGGACCAAGGACTGACCCTTGTGGAACTCCATGTTGTACTGTTCCCCAGTCAGACTCTACCTCTCCTACTTGTAGATTGTTAACACCTAATACTATTTTTTGTTGTCTGTCTTCTAGATATGATCTGAGCCAGTTGCCCATTTTCCACGGATTCCATATCGGGCTGCTTTTCCTAAAAGTATTCTGTGATCGATACAGTCGAAAGCCTTAGTCAGGTCACAGAATATGCCAACCAGCAATTTTTTTTTTGTCAAGGCATTCTAAAACGTTATTTGTGAGTGCATAAAATGCTTCGGTTGTAGATATGCCTGGTCTGAAACCAAATTGTTGTTTACTAATTAGTGCAAATTTTTCAAAGTGGTTGACAATTCTGACATACATTAATTTTTCAAAGACTTTAGGAAATGCTGTTACAAGAGAGATAGGATGATAGTTGGAAACATCTGGGGGATCACCTTTTTTTGTAGAGGGGCTTCACAGTGACATACTTCATTCTGTCAGGGAAGATACCTTGATTTAGAGAGGCATTGAATATATGAGCTAGAACTTTAGAGAATTGATTACAGCTGGCTTTTTGCAATTTGCTGGAAATACTGTCTACACCCGATGAATTTTTACTTTTTATCCCATAAAAAGAGGAGGAACTTACTGTAATGTTGTGCACTGAACCAGAAGTAAAATTTTTTGTGTTTCCTGAGACAGTCAAATATATATATATATATATATATATATATATATATATATATATATATATATAAAAAGAAAGATGATGAGACTTACCAAACAAAAGCGCTGGCAGGTCGATAGACACACAAACAAACACAAATATACACACAAAATTCAAGCTTTCGCAACAAACTGTTGCCTCATCAGGAAAGAGGGAAGGAGAGGGAAAGACGAAAGGATGTGGGTTTTAAGGGAGAGGGTAAGGAGTCATTCCAATCCCGGGAGCGGAAAGACTTACCTTAGGGGGAAAAAAGGACAGGTATACACTCGCACACACACACATATCCATCCACACATACAGACACAAGCGTCTGCTTGTGTGTGTATATTTGTGTTTGTTTGTGTGTCTATCGACCTGCCAGCGCTTTTGTTTGGTAAGTCTCATCATCTTTCTTTTTAGATATATTTTTTCCACGTGGAATGTTTCCCTCTGTTATATATATATATATATATATATATATATATATATATTTGGTTATCATAAGAGGATGGAAGAAAGTAAATTGGTATCATGGTTAAACAAAGAGGCAAGGTAAACTGAAAACAAAAGGTATCAGCATATGTAGAGGATAATTAACATCTGAAGTAATCAGCTCACGTGTGAAATTAGTATAATTTGGTGCAGCAGTAGAGGCAATATGCAGTAAAAAAACCACCTTGAATACTAGGTCTTAATATTAATTGCGGTATAATAGAAGTGTTTGTATTTGGTGCAATCAGTATATGTGAGATCTGTGTCTGTGTCATGGTACAGCCTCTTCTAACATTCAGGAATTACAATTTCAAACATAGTTGTCTGGAGTAATGTGTGTGAGAAGAATAAGCAAGATTTTTATGTATATTGCCCTTCAGGCTAGAATCTCAAGCAATTTGATGGAATACAGTAATAATAGTTTTTCTAAGTGATAATTTTGTCTGATTAGTAATGAGAGTTAAGTTTGCCTTAGCATAAGGATCTGTTACTGTGGAGTATGTTTTCAGTAGAATCAAGTTTGCATTGGATAAGCAGAGCAAGGGTTTATTTATTAGATAATGAAACAATAAAGAAATAATAAAATAATGGATAAAATTAGGGTCTTAATGGCCAGGGAGCTTGTTTCTGCAGCAGGGATGTTTTTGAGAATGCACTCCACTGGCTAACAAGATAATAAATGTAAATAAAATAATGGAGCTGATAGACATGATTAATGAAAAAAAACTGTATACAAACAAATGTGGTGTAACTGTATTGAGGATCTATTTGTGAACTAGGCAGCATTGGGTACTGTTAATATTGTACAATTTATGACACTACAGCTGGGAATGAAAGTTTAACAGAAAGAGCAATATTTTAGTGAGGTACAAGTCATATAATGCTGCAATATTCTGCAATATTGGATCTATAGATTATCTTTAAACTTCTGTTTTGTACTGAGGAATTGTGAGCTTAAAGTGTTAATACTGGAACGAAGAACAACAGTTTTTCTGGTTAACTGTTAACTGTGACACCAGACTGATGTATTTCTGAGAGGTCAACTACTTGGTAACGTTTTTGGATTTTCTGGTTGAATGAGAACAGTGCTCAGAATTGAGTAGAGATGTAGGGCAATGATTTGGTACAACTTCCATCCCCTTAATTTTGATTTGAATAGTAATTAAGTTATGTGATGGTGACTTTAGTGTAATGATTAGTAAATCTATGCTGCTGAACATATTGAGTTTTTGCTATTTTGCAAATGGGAAAGAAGCAAAAGTCTTTCAAGTTTAACTAGTTTCAGACAGAGTTATGACTTAGAGTAATGTTTTGTAGTGTAATGTGCACTAGATTTTAAACTTTTAGTAGTCACCACCTTTCTTACTATAGTCAATTTTAGTGCTAATTATCGTGATGTTATGAGAACTATGTAATATATTAAATTATAAAGTAATGACTATCATTTTTAGTGTGAAACATTTTTTTTCTTAGACTTAAGTTAAAAGAAAGAGGAAGTGTACTAAAGTAGGGTATTTTGACTAGTTTTTTTAATGAACTGTGGCGGAGGAGAATCAACTCCAAGGGAACTGATTGAAGTGCATTTCCTTGCTAACTGCCACTTGGACCTGTTGAAGGTGTGGACAACTTGATGAGTTAGTGTGTTAAAGCTCATTAAAAGAGTGAAAGTGCTTGTGAAAAATACTAAATATTGTACAAGTGAAGTTTTCTGTCTAAAAAGTGAACTGCAATGCACAGTGTAATTTTACTTTTTGCAAGACAGGACTTGAATAAATTGATATGTAGCTTAAAATGTAATCTTTGTTTACCCAAAAAGGACATCACTTATGATGAAGATTCCTAATTCATATTAAAAGTATAACTTATAGATATTTTGTGCCATTGTACAATACACTGTATATAAGTACGAATTTTAAAAACCATATGTACTGTAGTTTTGATAAGATTTCTTATGTAGTATTTTTCTTTTGTGTAGATTGTTAGACCTACTGTTTGGGGCCATTTGTAATGGTCGAATTTCCCAGATAGCTATTTGCAATATCTCTCAGGCCAATCCAATGAGGGGGTGATGTGACGAAGCAAGCTGGGATATTTTTACTTTTTTTTATTTCCCCTCTTGTTTTGCCAGCTGCTTCCTTAAAATTCATTTTTTCACTTTTAAATAATTACCATTAACATACATGAGTATAATCTGCATTTTCATAAAAGAGAAAGGTTGGCCCTCAGTTTTAAAGAATATATCACCAGACCTAATTTTGTGCTTAGTTTTTATGTATGTAATTGTTTTTCTCATTTATTTTGCCTATTCCTAGTTAATACCTTTGTTATGGGGTGAAATCAGTAATTGTTTCGTAACTCAAAGTCTATTGTTGACCTATAAACAAATATAAATTCTGTACTAATTATAAACATTTGGAGGAACAACTAATAGTATTCTTAAGGAATCTATTTGGATCTATTCAAAAACATGTTAGCAAAGCCAGCCCTTAATTAATTCCAAAGTAATTACCAATTTTGTCAAAAGTATTGTTTGCATTACTATATCTGTTAAAATGATTCAGCTTAGCCCTAGTAGTCGAAGAAACTGTTACAAAAATTTTTCTATGTATTCAATTAACTGAATGAAGTATGTTTTAATTGTAATTTCTGGAAATTAAACATTGAACAACGTACTGTTCCAGTGCCTATTATTGTGAGGATATATAAGGGCCCGATTTTTGGTCCCAAGACAGCCAGTCCACGGCTGAGTTTCAGACTAGAAACCTTTTTTGGTTAGAACAACAACAATGCATCAACTTAACTGTGAAATTAGTGTAGCACAATTAGGCCATGTGTTAAAACAATGACAGTGTCTGTTCCATATGTATTTTATTCTTCTACAAATGCTGTGAACTGTGTGGTTGGGCTTTTACTGCTCGTGGATATTCAATAGTAAACTATTGAAGCAGTATGTGGATGTTTGTCTGCACCCTATTAATGAGGCTTATCAAAAGTTAAACAATAGTGCACTGGCCATATAACTATGTAATATTGGGGGGATGTGAACAGTGAAAGTAAAGAACTGTGAAATGCAATTGTGCACCTGTTGGCTACATCATTTACAGTAGTCAGTACTGCATTCCACCCCCAATTTTTTCAGCCAGTATCACAATGCAGTACGTCAACACCAAGGATCATCAGTGAAGAAATAAAGCAGGTGAACATCACAAGATCAATTATGAAGAGCCTGTATAAACTGCTGTGAAACCCAACGATATTACCTCTGACTCAGCCTGTTTTCTCTCACCGTTGGGATCAATAATTATGACTTTGTATCAGTGTATCAAAATAAATACATTCCATTACATAAAGCAGTCATATGCCATTATATTAACCAACTGTAGTACTTCACTCCCACATACTTATGGGGTTTTTAAAGATAACACTAGATGATGAGGTAGAAAGTGCATATATGTTTGTAAGGCACCTGCTTCTTATTTTCAGTCACTGATTCAATTATTGAAAGCTGCTTCATATCTTTAAGGATGTTGGAATTCTTATACTCACAAGCCAGACTTCCATGATTAACATGGACAAAAGAATGATTATGAAAAATTGAAAACTACTGTCAGTAACATTGGTCTATCGGACATGTCCGAAAGAACAGATACCATCTTTAGATAGGTAAGGCTTACCAGCCAATGATCTTCTTCTGTGCGGATGCACTCACATTACCCGAACTCTAATGGGAATCAGTAGACTGACTGCCACGAGTACTGAATATAGTGGGCAGGGGCACTACAAATGTAGTGTGTGAATAGTAAGCTGGAAGTGTGGGTCTCACGGGGAGGGTGCCAGAGATAAGTCCCTGCAGTCACACTATCCTCTATGTCCTCGATGGCTAAGATGGATAGAGCATCTGCCATGTAAGCAGGAGATTCCGGGTTCGAGTCCAGGTCAGAGCACACATTTTCAACTGTCCCCATTGATATTTATAAACACCTATAAGCAGCTAAAGGTCTGGATTTCATTGTAATTTGATTCCAATAGTGCCTCATTGATGTTATAGGATACTACATTTTTTCATTTTGTGAATTCAAAATTTTACATTTTGAACATTAAAGGAAATCGCCAATCTTTGCACCACTTTGAAATCTTATCAAGATGTGACTGAATATTTATGCAGCTTCTTTGAGATGGTACTTCATCACAGATAACAGCATAATCTGCAAAAAGTCTAAGGCTACTATTAAAATTGTCTGCAATGTCACTGATACACAACATGAACAGCAAGGCTCCCAACACACTTCCCTTGTGTACCTGGTGTACACCTGAACATTTCTACATCTGACAATGACTCTCCATCCAACATGCTGTGTCCTCCCTACCAAAAAGTCCTCAGTCCAGTCACAGATTTCACTGGATACCCCATACGTTCTTACTTTTAACAATAAGTGAAGGTGCGGTACTGAGTCAAATGCTTTTCAAAAATCAAGAAACACTGCATCTACCTGGTTGCCTTGATCCAAAGCTTTCAGTATGTCATATGAGAAAAGTGCAAGTTGGGTTTCACATGATCGATATTTTTGGAATCCATGCTGGCTGGCATTGAGGAGGTCATTCAGTTCAAGATACCTCATTATGTGTGAGTTCAGAATGTGTTCTAAGATTCTGCAACAAATTGATGTCGAGGATATTGGACAGTAGTTTTGTGGATCATTTCTGCTACCCTTCTTGTAGACAGGTGTGACCTGTGTTTTTTTTCCAAGAACTGGGCATGGTTTTTTGTTCAAGGGATCTACAGTAGGTTATAGTCGGAAGAGGGGCTAACTCAGCCACAAATTCACTATAGAATATGCCTAGGGATTCCATCCTGCCCTGGAGTTTTGTTCAATTTCAACTATTTCAGCTGTTTCTCAACACCACTGACACTAATATTATTTCACTTATCTTTTCAGTAATATGAGGATTAAACTGGGGAAATTCTCTTGGATTTTCATTTGTAAAGAAACATTTGAAAATGAAGTTACCCATTTCAGATTTGCTTTGCTACCCTCAATTTCAGTTCCTGTCTCATTCGCTAGGGACTGGACACTAACTCTGGTGCTACTAATAGCCTTTACATATGACCAGAATTTCTTTGGATTTTGTGAAGGATCATTTGATAATATCCTGCTATGGTAGTCATTGAAGGCATCAAGCATTGCTGTCTTCGCAGCCAAATGCATTTCATTCAGCATCTCTCTATCTAAAGACCTACACTTTGTTTTATACCAATTATGCAGTAATCTCTGTCTCTTTAGAAGTTTCATTACAGTGAATGTATACCATTGACAGTCCCTCCCCATATGAACTGTTCTACTGGGTACATATATATCCAATGCATGGTCAACCATTCTTTTAAACTTGAGCAATAGTTCCTCTAAGTGCTCCTGCCTTGTGCTGAAAGTTTCAAGTTCCTCACTGAAGTATGACACTATTGATTTTTATCTGCTTTACTGAACATACATATCTTTCTGCTTGTTTTAGTTTTTCTTTGTACTTTGGTAGTCATTGTTGCCACAACCACATTGTGGTCACTGATACCAGTTTATATGTGGAAATCCTCATAGGGGTCAAATTCTATTTGTTGCCATTAGATCCAATATATTTTCATCATGAGGGAGGTTCCTAACTATCTGTTCTATGTAGTTTTCAAAGAAGGCATTTAGTAATGTCCCATAGGATGCCTTATCATGCCCACCACTAACAAAACTGTAATTTTCCCAGTTAATTGTTGGATGACTTAAGTCTCCACCAATGATTAAAGAATGGTTGGGAAACTTGCAAACAAGTGAACTGAGGTTTTCTCTAAAGTTTTCTGTTACATCAGGATATGAGTCTGGTTGATGATAGAAGGATCCAGTTATCATTTTACACCCAACCCTGAGACTGAGTGTTGCCCAAAGAATCTCACAGGCAGTTTCAGTTTCTGTCTCAGTGGATTAGAGTTTTTTGCCTGCTGCAACAAATACACCACCTCCATTTTCCTATTTCGATACACACTCAAATTTTCCCCAAAAATATCACTGCTATCAATTTCAGGTTTCATCCAGCTTTCTGTACCTCATATTATGTGAGCTTCACTGCTTTTCAGGACCACTTCAAACTCTGGCTCTTTGTTGTAAATCCTTCAGCAGTTTGCCATTAGGATGTTAATACTCTCATTTGTGGGAGGCATTTCTTTTAATCTTATACTTACACTTCTGGGTTTCCTACAGCTATCATTATCTGGACTGGATGGAGAGTTACCTAATCTAAAAAAAACCATTGTGTGCACCCCACACACAGACAGCTCACCTCTGATGTGTAGTGCACACCTGACTTATTTAGGGGGACCCCACAGTTCTCAACCCTATGGCGCAAGTCCAGGAAGTCACAGCCTAACTTGTCATGGCGTGGAACCCTCCTAATCTCTAGTTCAGTCCTTCCATATACTCAGAACCAAAGTGCTACAATCACTTCTGGGGACAATGCTGCAAATACTGAGCTCCACTGAAACTCCATGCACAAAGCTGGTCTTCTCAACCTTCCCTGACAGTTGCTGGAATGACTCAAGTATGATCTCAGAGCCGAGACAACAGGCATCATTTGTTCCAATGTATACTGCAATCTGCAGCTGGTTGCACCCTGTTCCCTCAATGGCTGCCAGAGTAGCCTCTTTGACATGCTGAATGAGGACCCCAGGCATACACACTGAGTGCACCTTGTGTTCTTTCCTGTCCCTAGCTGCTATTTCCCTAAGGGTACCATCATTTGCTGTACTTTTGAACTACTGATGATTAATAGACCTCTACCCTTTTGCATTGGCATCCTCTTTACACTGGACAGTACAAGCTTCACCTAAACACATGAAGTGTGTCCCATAGGCTCATTTTCAGTTTCAGTGAAAGGCAGCACCTCAATCTAATTGGTCAGGGGGATCAGTACAACACTCTGAGCCCTCCCTGGTCTCTGTCCACTCTGCATAAGATGCCTAGATCTACCACTGACATGCCACTCACAGTCAAGTTGATGAGTAATGACAGATCCTGTACTTACTGTGGAGACAGGATCTACAGGAAAGAATAGTACTTGAGGTACCTTTGGTACTGGTATCACAGATACACGACTCTTAGAAACTCTTCCAACACACCAATTCGCAGCATCTGACAATCACTTGACAGTAGTCAGGGCAATTTCCAGCTGCTTACAAATGTCAACCAACTCATCTTGTGTTTATTTATTTATTTACACATCAAGTTCCTTAGGACCAAATTGAAAAGCAAATCTCCAAGGTCATGGAATGTGGCAGCACATGAAATTACAACATAAAAGTAATAACAGATAAAAATAAAATGTTTATGACCCCAAAAAAAGTCAGTCCATAAGTTTAAGTAAACGCAATCAATAATACAATAAGAATCAGCTTAATTTTTCAAGGAACTTCTCGAGAGTATAGAAGGAGTGACCCATGAGGAAACTCTTCAGTTTTGATTTGAAAGCATGTGGATTACTGCTAAGATTTTTGAATTCTAGTGGTAGCTTATTGAAAATGGATGCAGCAGTATACTGCACACCTTTCTGCACAAGAGTTAAGGAAGTCCGATCCAAATGCAGGTTTGATTTCTTCTGAGTATTAACTGAATTAAAGCTGCTTATTCTTGGGAATAAGCTAATATTGTTAAAAAGAAATGACAGTAAGGAATATATATGAGGGTTGGAACTTTAATAGTGGCAACTATTTATTTATAGCTCATACAAAATAGATATGTGTTTCAAAGTTTCACTGACCTTCAAAGTAGTCACCAGCATTGTGTATAACACATTGCCAGTGATGTAGAAGTCATAGGACACTCTTAGCAGTGCCAGTTGTGTTGACAATTTGAGCGGAGTGGTCTATTGCCCAACAAATCTGTAGCAGTTCTGAAGCGAATGCAGTAAAGTGTTTCTTTCAGTTTAGAAACTGAGTTGAACTCACAAGGGCTTAAGTCAGGGGAGTGCAGTAGGGGGTATAGCACTTAGCAGCCCCATCAGTCAAACGAATCAGTAACAGCTTGCACTGTATGTGCTTGAGCATTGTCCTGCAAAATGATGGTCAGGTCCTGCAGAAAGTGTCATCACTTCTGTCTCTATGCTCTTCATTTTTGGAACACAACCTATGACCAGCATAGAGACAGAAGTGATGACACTTTCTGCAGGACCTGACCATCATTTTGCAGGACAATGCTCAAGCACATACAGTGCAAGCTGTTACTGATTTGTTTGACTGATGGAGCTGCTAAGTGCTATACCACCTCCTGCACTCCCCTGACTTAAGCCCTCGTGAGTTCAACTCGATTTCTAAACTGAAAGAAACACTTCACGGCATTCATTTCAGAACTGCTACAAATTCATTGGGCAATAGACTGTGTCGCTCGAATTGTCGACACAACTGGCACTGCTAAGAGTATCCTACAACTTCCACATCACTGGCAATGGGTTATACACACTGCTGGTGACTTCTTTGAAGATCAGTAAAACTTTGAAACATGTATCTATTTTGTACAAGCTGTAAATAAATAGTTGCCACTATTAAAATTCCAACTGTCATATGTTGAGAGGCCAATGTCAAAATACCCTGACTCGTGTACAGGGGTCAACAAGAGGTTCATGAACGTACACCACTTATTGCCCGAATCACCCGTTTCTGAGCCAAAAATATCCTTTTATAATAGGGTGAGTTACCCCAGAGTATAATACCATACAACATAAGCAAATGAAAATAAGCAAAGTAGACTAACTTTTGTGTCAAACAATCACTCACTTTAGATACCATTCAAATAGTAAAAATGTCAGCATTAAGTCTTTGAACAAGATCCTGAACATGGGCTTTCCACGACAGTTTACTATCTATCTGAACACCTAGAAATTTGAACTGTTCAGTTTCACTGATCATATACTCATTCTGTGAAATTAAAACGTCAAGTTTTGTTTAATTGTGTGTCAGAAACTGTAAAAACTGAGTCTTACTGTGATTTAGCATTAGTTTATTTTCTACAAGCCATGAACTTAGGTCATGAACTGCACTATTTGAAACTGAGCCAATGTTGCACAGAACATCCTTTACTACCAAGATAGCGTCATCAGCAAACAGAAATATTTTAGAGTTACCCATAATACCAGAGGGCATATCATTTATATAAATAAGGAACAGTAGTGGCCCCAACACTGATCCCTGACGTACCTCCAACTTGACTGTACCCCACTCAGACCCCACATCACAGCCATTCTCAACATTGTGGATAATGACCTTTTACTGCTGTTGCTAAAGTAAGAGGTGAACCAATTGTCAGTTACTCCCTGCATTCCATAATGGTCCAACTTCTGGAGCAATATTTTGTGATCAACACAATCAAACGCCCTAGTTAAATCAAAAAATATGCCTAGTGTTCAAAACCTATTGTTTAACCCATCCAGTAACTCACAAAGAAAAGAGTATATAGTATTTTGAGTTGTTAAACGGTTTATAAGGCCAAACTGTACATCTGATAGCAAATTGTGTGATATAAAATGATCAATTATCCTTACACATACAGCCTTTTCAATAACTTTAGCAAACACTGATGGCATAGAAATAGGTCTAAAATTATCTACATTATCCCCTTCTCCCTTTTTATAAAGCAGCTTTACTACTGAGTACTTTAGTTGTTCAGGAAACTGACCATTCCTAAAGGAAAAATTACAAATATGGTTAAATACAAGGCTAACATGTGCAGCACAGTACTTTAATATTCTGCTAAGCACTCCATCATAACCATGAGAGTCCTTAGTCTTCAGTGATTTAATTATTGACTCAATCTCCCCCTTTCCTGTATCACAGAGGAGTATTTCAGACATCAATCTTGGAAAGGCATTTGCCAAGAAAGTTATATGATCCCCTGTAGAAACTAAATTTTTCTTTAATTCACCAGGAATGCTCAGAAAATGATTCTTAAATACTGTACACATATCTGATTAATCAGAAACAGAAACATTTTCACTACGAACTAACTTTATATCGTTGACCTTGTGCTGCTGACCACACACTTCCTTCACAACTGAACATATGGTCTTAATTTTATCCTGTAAATTAGCTATTCTATTTGCATACCACGTACACTTTACCTTCCTAATAACATTTATAAGCACCTTACAATACTGTTTGTAATGGGCTATTGTAGCCCATTTGAGAACAGCATTCACAGTGGGGCTGCATTTTGGCTGGTGCAATATATTACAGGTCAGTGAATTAATTCCTCTGATTATGTTTTAATCTGCTGACATAGTTGCTAATTACATATAAGAATTGAAGCAAGTATACAAAATGAGATTTCTGTTCAGGCAACACAAAAATCTGTGGTAAAAATTACTAGTTTCCAAAAACTTTTTGGAGTTAATTATAGTTGTTAGCACACTTGAAAACAGAGTTAATTTATAATAAGTGTAGAAAATATATAGGGCTAATCTTCTTGAAGGAAAAACTAGATGTAACACAATATGTTAGTTAAAATATCTGCTACAGTAACTGAGTCATAAACACCCATTTACTAAGTACTCATAGATTATGCAAAGGACAATGGTAGCTTCTGAAAATCTCAAAAATGCACTATAAGTGGCAAAATAAACAAAAATGATTGCCAGCCCAAAACATGCAGATAATTTCAGAACAAAATGATGAATGGAAAAAAGCTTATTGATTACTATATTTTCATTTACAAATTATATAGAGCGCAGCAATCAATTGTCTCTTTTTTTTTTTAACAGGTTTTATTATGCAAATCCAGATTTTGACTCGTGCCTAACCATTATCGATGCAATATTTTCTAATCTCGATGCATGTTAGTTCCCTCTTGTTTGGGCGTCAGTCACAGTTCTTTGAATATTCTTGAGTATTCAAAGAACTGTGACTGACACCCGAACAACAGGGAACTAACATGCATCGAGATCAAAAAATAGTGCATCGATAATATCGATAATGGTTAGGCACTAGCCAATATCTGGATTTCCATTTTTTTTTTTTTTAAAAGAGTGAGGAGGAGGAGAAGAAGAAGAAGAAAAGAAAAGAAAGGACGACTGATTGCTGCACTATATAATTTATAAATCATGTAACAGTCACTGAGTGCACTCACTTTCCGAATGGAAGATAACTTGATGTATATTTTCATTGTTCATGCAGTAAAACTTCAACATCATGAACAAAGTTTTTTATTACTTCTTTCCTATTAACTCTATTTGCAACCCACATTGTAGACAGTATCTACATATATCACTGAATGTACCTGCACTATTGTATTGTGGTAACACCAGTAGATATTGTGTTATCAACAGTGTGAGTGTGAACATCATCACAGATTCAAGTGCTATCTCTGTCTTTGTAGTTGTCTATGGTACATGTGACACATGAGATTATTGTTCTAGTGAGCATATACATTTGAACACTATAAATTTGTATCTTCTATTACTCAGAGTGTGTTACATTAGGGGGAAATAATAATGAACCCCAACTGAATGATAATGAACCTGGAGTCAAACAATGTTCATGACACTACATTCTTTTTTCAAGTGCATTGTGCTACAAACACTTGAAGAATCACGGGACAAGCCCAGTAAAAACTCACTGATGTAACAAGAGATACTTTCACCCGTACACCTGGCTTTGCCTTCACCAACAGTGTTCCTCGGCCTTTTCCTGTAATGAACAATAATCGGCACTTTGTGAGCTGGTCTTGCAGGATCAACAATGTAAAACATCCTGCATTCTGCCCCCCCCCCCCCCCAAAACCAAAGCTGTGGTTAACACAAATGGTAGCTATGTTTTGGCAACATAGTATTAGTGATGATTCAGCAAGTTTACAATTATAGTGTCAAAGTTGGACATACATGTGACTGAGCGAATTGACCATGCAATGCAAGAACAATGCTACACAGTACTGAAAGAGGCCTCATTGCAGTGCTATGTTTTGCCACTGGTATAATGCTCCAACAAAATTATAGCAGGCAAAGTGTGTGCAGGTAACTCCCCCACACAAATCTTCCAGTCGTTCCATGCTTTGCCAGCTCAGAACTGCCATCCCAGCAGTCTTAAATATCTGCTGGCTATGCTGGTCCTCACCAGTGTTACAGGAATTATATCTGTTTCCCCCCCTCCCCTGAGCTGCCACTGACTGATTTATCGTGTAAAGCAGATGGTACATTAACTGATGAATGTGCATGTATGTCAGTTAATGAGGTACTTGTCAGCGGACCAGGCACCTGTCTGCCCACACATGATGAACTTGTCAGCCGTAGAATGCATATAGCCACTCCACAGCAGTACCTGGTGAACACATCAGCCAACTAGCTGTAGATTTAGTGAGGTTCAGTGCCAAAATGGAGACACAAGAAGGGCAGCATATTTCAGAAATATGTGCAGTTTCAGAACCAGCCCTAATAAAGAGTGAACAATTAAGCCGGTGTTGGTACCATATGCAGTTAGGAAACACAGCTAGATAATGTACTAGGCTATGCAAGTATCCAAACTTCAACAATGACTGCTAGTGGGTGTGCATTCTCATTGAGAAAATCACACGCACCGCACAAACAGCACAAAAGCTACATTCCCATCTTTCAACCATTCATTTTGTCTTTTTGTACAATATCTATGATCTGATGAAAAATTCCTCAGTGACACCAAGTCTGAAATTAGAAAGTGTGGTATGAGCATGAATAGGCACACAGCAGAAACTGTACAGCCCCTGCTGACAGTGGCCAACAATACAAAAAATTTCCATATGTGGGGTGAAGAAGCTGACCTTGCATTTCAACAATGGAATCTGCCTATATTGACTTTTGTGGCAGCCATGAGTGGTCCTATAATTGGCACCGATCTCTTTAGACATTTCCATCTAATGCCAGATCTCATAAATAGCCATTTAGTGCAAGTGACATCTACAGCATCCTCTCCTTTACCTTCTGCATCAGGTCGCGTAATGTTCAGTGGGACCATACTGCACTGCACAAAGATGGCCAGGTATGCCGTGGCAATTGCATTGGTTCAACAAGCCTTGCTGCTGCATCTCACTCAATGCAGAATGCACACACATGTGTTACACGAAAATAACTCGTTATCCTATATGTTCGAACATACTGTACATGAATCTTATCCAGAGGAGCTCTCAAATTGTGGCAGGTATGAGGTGTCATCATGCTACGCAGCATCACATTTGGACTATGCCAGGACAGCCTGTCACTGCATGACCTCACTGGCTGCCAGCAGAAATGCTTCTTGCTGAGCAAGCAAACTTCACCAAAATGCTGACATAGAGTACTGTAAATAGATCCAGCAGCTCCTGGCTGTTGCTGCTACATGTGACACACAAAAAAGATTGATCTTGGAGGTTATTTAGGGCTTATAGGGGTTTAGATGGCCACGCCATTCCTGGTAGATATCCTGCACCTAATGTAGTGGATTTTAACATATTACTGTGCACATTTTTTTCAGTGTAATTGATTGCAGAAAGGTGTTTTCACAAATTTAGAAGACAACAGCAGACTGACAAAACATCAGAGGGTTATCATTTCTTTTTTTATTACATGGGTGAAATTTTAGTGTTCTCCAAGACAAGGCAGCAACAAAAAGAGCACTTTTAAATGCTATTCAATGTTTGGAGGAGTTCAGCACTCCAGTTAACAGAGAAAAATGTGTTATTGCAGAAAAAGTGCACTTTTTAGGGTATTCAGTTTCAAATGCAGGCATTTACCCACTCCTAGAGCAGATGGAGGCTGCTCAGCAGATGTTGTTGCCTCCTACATTCAATGGACTACACAGGTTCATAGAAATGCTAAACAACTATTGGGAGTATTTGTTTCACTTAGCTCAGGTTCAAGGGCTACTCACAAAATTGCCAAACTGCAAAACACATGTGGCAGTAAGAAAGTACCATGAAGCCCACAAGCTGAGGCAACCTTTCATGATTTTGTGACGAAGCAAGCTGGGATATTTTTACTTCCTCTCTTGTTTAGCTATCTGCCTCCTTATATTCATTTTTCATTTTTGACTAATTAACATCCATGAGTATAATCGGCATTTCCATAAAAGAGAAAGGTTGGCACTAAGTCTTAAGGAATATAGCATCAGATCTAATTTTGTGCTTAGTTTTGTGTATGTAATCAATTTTCTAAATTATTTCGACTATTCCTAGTAAATACTTTCATTATAGAGTGAAATCAGTAATTATTTTGTAACTTAAATTCTACTGTTGACTTATAAATGAATATAACCTCTGTACTAATTATAAATATTTGGAAGAGGAACTACTAGCATTCTTAAAGTATTTATTGGGCTCTATTAGAAAACATGTTAGCAAAGCCAGGCCTTATTTAATTCCAAAATAATTGCCACTTTTGTCAAAAGCATTGTTTGGGTAGCTATATCTGTTAATTTTATTATTTAAACAAATAATTAAGCCTAACCTTTGTGATAGAAGGAACTGTTAGAAAGGAGGAATTTCTCAATGTATTCAGTTAACTGAATGAGTTATGTTTCATTTGTAATTTCTATAACTTAAGCATCGAATAATGTCTAGTTTCAGTACCTATTATTGTGGGTATATATAAAGGCCTGATTTTTGGTTCTGAGAGTCAGTCAGTCCATGACCAGTTTTCAGACGAGGAGCCTGTATTGGTTAGGTCAACAACAATGCATCAACTTAACCTGAAATACATGTAACATAAATAGGTCATGTGTTAAAATAATGACAGTGTCTGTTCAACAGTGCCACAAGAACCATATTATTCTGCACAAACTGTATGGTTAGGTTTTTACTGCTCATAGATATTCAACAGTAAACTATTGCAGCAGTATGCTGATGTTTGCCTGCAAACTATTAATGAGGCTATTAAAAGTTAATCAATAGTGAACTGGCTGTATTAACTGTGTAATATTGGGGGGGAGGGGGTTGTGCACAGTGAAAGTAAAGAGCTGTGAAACACAACTGTGCAACTGTTGGCTACATCATTTGCAGTAGTCAGTGTTGAACTTCCACCCTCATTTTTCAGCCAGTATAACAATGCAGTACGTTGACGCTGCGGAAAGCAGGTGAACGTCACAACTGGAAAATGGCACTATCTAAAGCTACCTTATTGGTTCACCCTACTGTAGGTACTCCACTAGCATTGATGGTAGACACTAGCCACATGGCAGTCAGTACTACTTTGCAGCAACATGTGAGCAGCAGATGGTGACCACTTGTGCTCTTCATGAAAAATTTATCCGAGCAACAGAGGTGGAGCAAAACTGACAGAGAACCACTCATCAACTACCTGGCTGCCAAACAGATTTCCCATTGAAGGGCTGCACTTCATGATATTCGTGCACCGCTAACTACTAATGATGTTTTTTTTTTTTTTTTTTTTTTTTTTCAGGCGACAGACCTTAGTTGACCATAGCAATGCAGACAGACTGAGATTATGGTGCTCTTTGTAACTGACGTACAACATATATCACCAAAGAAAAGGCTGTGGTGGACTGCCTTTTCTGCAGTAGTGCTATTTTGAGTTCTATAAATGGGGCTGACATGGCTGCAAAACAGAAGATGATGTTTCACTTCACTGTGGGCTTGAAATCTTTGCATCTACAACTTTACAACTTGAGCTAGTGCCACTGCAGGGCATAAAACAGGAAATTTGGTGCAACATGACTGGAAGAAGACAATGGCAATTCATCCCTGAAATTTGGTGGCATAACATTTTTTATGTGTATCAGTACTTTGCTCAACCAGCTATTAGAGCCTCTGCCAAACTGGTAGCTATGAAAGCAGTTTGGCCAGGCATACAGAGAGATTTTCATGCCTTGGTGCATGCAGGCAAGAGTTCCAACACAGCAAAGTAGTCTGGCACATGTTTATGCCAGTTGAGTGCTTTCCCATGTTGAAGCAAGAGTCGCCCACATTCACATAGATACAGTTGGTGGATAGTGATACCTTCTAACAATTGTTGGCCATTTTATGGGGTGGCCAGAAGTGGTACCTATTCCCAATATTTCTGCTGAATTAGTGGCCAGGGCATTGATACACTCAGGCTTTGTTCAGTTTGACATTTCACACATGGCTGCGACTGACACAGTGTGGCCGTTCAAAAGACAGCTGTCTGAAGAATTGCTCCAGCTCAGTGGCAGCAAACACATTCGCACAACTCACCACCATCCTGCTAGCAAGCAATGGGATGGTAAAATGAATGCAATGCACTTTAAAAGTGGCTTCAAGACGTTAGTCATAGTGTGATGCCTTGCTGCTAATGCCGCTGGGATCACGCATGGCAATTAAAGAAGATATATACTGTTCACCCACACAGTTCTGGAGGCTGGTGACCACATCACTACTGTCACTGTCATCAGAATTTTCTACAAATTTTGTACAATAATTGAGATCACACATATGACCTTGCAGGCTGCTCAGTCTTGTTAATCGTGGTGAATGGAAAGTCTACAGTCATAATAACCTGCAAAGCTTTTAGTTTGTTGGATCTGCTGAAATGGTTAAGTTCAGCTACTTACTATTATGGTTATTGCAAATGTTGGTGACAAATATATCAGTAAATTAGCCTACTATGCCTATTTTTATTCACTGCTTTCATATGGCATCATATTTTGGGGCAATTCATCATTAAGAGAGAGAAAGTATTCATTGCACAAAAGCGTGTAATCAGAATAATAGCTGGAGCCCACCTAAGATCACATTGAAGACATTTATTTAAGGAACTTGGGATATTTGCAGTACCTTCACAATACATATATTCACTTACAAAATTTGTCATTAATAACCCATCCCATTTCATTACAAAATGTCATATTCATGATCTATGGAACAAGGATTACTGTATGTATGCAAACATGATTTCATCTGGCCATCACCTGCATACTCCAAGCCTTTTAGGGTCAGTTCTAGGAGAGGAAATACATTCGTCATTGACAAGACTGACAAATGGTATACCATATCGATTCAAAGGCTGAAATATGAATATATATGGACACATGAAGTGCTCCTCCTTTTCAGCGCTACACAACAACTGGATTCAACGGCAACGGGACTGAGAGAGAACATCTCTAAGCTTCTGCAGAGGTAACCCCATCCCAACACTGCACCAGTTTTTACATAGTCTGACAGACTAGTGAGGGGCATGTTCCTGCCCTCCCTGCAACACAGGTGGCCCCGGCTCTGGTAATACGTCGAGCTTCCTGTGGACTAACACGCGTTCTCAAACTTTGAACTTTTTCTCACCTGTCGCCCCTGCGCCAGCTCCAGCTCCAGTCCAGCTACCGCTACCGTTGTCGGCACATCTCGGTGCCTCATCCGAGTCAGTCTTCTGCGATGCGCCAATCCGAACACACCCGCAACGTGTTGAGCTTCTGCAACCACACTCGACATATTACGGTGTCTCACCCGCGTTGGACTTCCGCGTCGCGACGGATCACGCTCAACCACAACATGTCACCTTCACGCTGCCTCCCAAACAGCAGTCGTTGCCAGATCCCCTGGAGGCACACTCTCCTGGAATACTAGAGCAACAACAGCTCGATGCAGGCAGTGCCCCGACAAACTCAACTGAACCTGTTATTCCAAACATTCTACGACAATTACTGACGCTGGCGCCGTTTAATCCCGACAGAGCAGCAACCTGGTTTAAAATTGTGGACGAAGTGTTCAACCATTACAAACTCGACGAGTCAACCACGCCCCCTCCTGCAACTGAACCTGCTGCGGCCACCGAACCTCGGACATCGCCACTGGCAATGAACTTTCCGCAGGGAATGCAACCGCACTACCCGTACTGTTACTTCCATACACGGTTTGGTGAGGCGGCACAGAACTGCAGACCACCCTGCTGCTACCCAAACGCCAATCGCAGGTAGGTCCAGGTGCCACCTCCTGTGCACAACATGACAGGCACCCCCCAGTGCTCCATTCTGTCCGGGAACGACCGGATAATTGCAGATGACTTTACATCAAAGACATTTCATCAGGATACCTTTTCCTTGTGGACACAGGCACTGATGTTTTGCTGCTGCCTACGTCCTTAGCGTTGTCGAACATCTGCCCTCATCATACTTCACTGCAAGCCATGAATTCAAATAAACTACAATGCTCAGGTTCAATTTCACATGTCGTCTCACTCTCCGCAAACTACAACCTCGAGTGGACTTTTTTAGTGTGCAAAATTGACGAACCTGTACTAGGCATTGACTTCTCGCGACATCACAAACTTTCACCGGACCTAGAGCCAAACACCGTGTTTCATCATCTGTCCAAGACTCACTTCCCCTGTGCTCCGTTGAGCAAACCTCGCCTCCCCCCCGCCCCCCTGTGACACAATGGTCTGGGATCATCTCATCCGTACATGCTCGTCTCTGTCTACGACATTACAAGAAACCACGCACAAGTGCCTTGTTTGAGCTCGAACATGTCGCACGCCTACGCAAGGAAAACTTCGAGCTCTCCCTCTGGCTCCACGAAACACAGCTCCAGCTCTCCGATGCAGCAAAGGAATTACAGACACTACAGAAAGGAAAAAGCAAGGTCAGTAAGTGCGTCGAATCTGCTTGCAATCCCAGCAATCAAGCCTCTGTGTGTTTACCTCCCGCTACCCCTTGCAACTGTGCTGTCAAGAATGCCAAAACGTGTACTGACAGATCCAAAGGGCCACACCCTCCTAACACAGCAGCGTTTGACACTTGGCCGGACACAAGTGCCATGCACGACGAGCGTCAAGTGTTCCCGAACTGACGGCTCCTACCCCACCCCTCGCGGACAACACCTCAAACTATGCAACTTCGGCTCCTGCACGCCACCATGCGGCCGCTGCTGACAACACAAACAGTGCACTTGTGCCAAGCGTTTCGCCCGCGACCGTGCTGCCACAGGCCGTGCCCTTGGACAATGGACTCACTAACGGCTCATGAACTTTACTGAGCTCACCCGACCATGGTGCCACTGTTTCGGGCCGGCGGCCATCTTCTCACATTGACTCCTGGGACACTTTGCTGCCTCGGCTCCTGTTAGATCCGCCGAGTGGCTCCAAACACCAGGACCACGCCTCGCCTGCCCCGCCTGCCACACATTGTAAACAAACTGCATTCCATGCCACCAGCAACATTTCCGTCGTCACCAATGGCATGGTTCACAAGCTTTGCCTCACGCCAGGTCCTCCGATCTCCAGTAAACCATGTCGACTTTGTCCTGAGTGCCTCTCCGACCTTAAAAATCAGATTTCTGAACTACTAAGCTCCGGCGTCATTGAACCCTCAGCCAGTAGTTGGTCTACGTCCAGACACATGACACCCAAGAAAGACGGGTCCTGGCGCATGTGCAGAGATTACCGTCGTACCGTCGACTAAACACACAAACAATTATGGACACCTACCCCATACCCAACATTACCAACTTTACCAGTTCCCTCGCAGGTGAGACCACGTTCTCTGTCATTGATTGCAAACGGGCCTACCACCAGATCCCCATGGCACCTGGAGACATCGAGAAGATAGCAATCACCACCCTGATTGGGTTATTTCAGTTTCGATTCATGCCCTTCGGTCTGAAAAACGCAACACAGACCTGGCAACACTTCACCAACAAAGTGCTATTCGACTTAAAATTCTTCTTTGCATATCTTGATGACATTCTTGTATTCAGCTCCTCCGTTGAGGACAACATTCGACATGTGCAAACTGTTATGAACACTCTCGTGGCAGCAGGCATCGAGACCAACCAAGACAAATTGCAGCTACATCAACCTGCTGTCACTTTTCTTGGTTTTCGGGTCTCTGCCGACGGGATTTCACTGCCCCCTGAGAAAGTACAAACAATACTAAACCAACCCACACCTTCGTCATTCAAAGAGCTCCGGCACTTTCTGGGGACTGTTAATTATTATCGCCGACATCTACCTCGAGCTGCAGAGATTCAGGCTCCACTGACGGATGCCTTGGCAGTCACCAAAACGTCTGGATCTCTTCCCGTCCCATGGACCCCTCCTATGAATGCCTCTTTCATTGCCCTCAAAAATCATCTTGCTGAGGCCCGCAACATCGCACATCCTCATCCCAATGCGCAACTTTTCATCACCACAGACGCGAGTGATACTGCCTTTGGCACTGTCCTTAGCCAGACAGTCGACGGCCAAACTTCGCCTCTGCAGTTCGTCTTGTGTAAGCTCACCAATGCATCTACATCTACATCTACATCCATACTCCGCAAGCCACCTGACGGTGTGTGGCGGAGGGTACCCTGAGTACCTCTATCGGTTCTCCCTTCTATTCCAGTCTCATATCGTTCGTGGAAAGAAGGATTGTCGGTATGCTTCTGTGTGGGCTCTAATCTCTCTGATTTTATCCTCATGGTCTCTTCGCGAGATATACATAGGAGGGAGCAATATACTGCTTGACTCTTCGGTGAAGGTATGTTCTCGAAACTTTAACAAAAGCCCATACCGAGCTACTGAGCGTCTCTCCCACAGAGTCTTCCACTGGAGTTTATCTATCATCTCCGTAATGCTTTCGCGATTACTAAATGATCCTGTAATGAAGCGCGCTGCTCTGTGTTGGATCTTCTCTATCTCTTCTATCAACCCTATCTGGTACGGATCCCACACCGCTGAGCGGTATTCAAGCAGTGGGCAAACAAGCGTACTGTAATCTACTTCCTTTGTTTTCGGATTGCATTTCCTTAGGATTCTTCCAATGAATCTCAGTCTGGCATCTGCTTTACCGACGATCAACTTTATATGATCATTCCATTTTAAATCACTCCTAATGCGTACTCCCAGATAATTTATGGAATTAACTGCTTCCAGTTGCTGACCTGCTATTTTGTAGCTAAATGATAAGGAATCTATCTTTCTATGTATTCGCAGCACATTACACTTGTCTACATTGAGATTCAATTGCCATTCCCTGCACCATGCGTCAATTCGCTGCAGATCCTCCTGCATTTCAGTACAATTTTCCATTGTTACAACCTCTCGATATACCACAGCATCATCTGCAAAAAGCCTCAGTGAACTTCCGATGTCATCCACAAGGTCATTTATGTATATTGTGAATAGCAACGGTCGTATGACACTCCCCTGCGCCACACCTGAAATCACTCTTACTTCGGAAGACTTCTCTCCATTGAGAATGACATGCTGCATTCTGTTATCTAGGAAGTCTTCAATCCAATCACACAATTGGTCTGATAGTCCATATGCTCTTACTTTGTTCATTAAACGACTGTGTGGAACTGTATCGAACGCCTTGCGGAAGTCAAGAAACACGGCATCTTCCTGTGAACCCGTGTCTATGGCCCTCTGAGTCTCGTGGACGAATAGCGCGAGCTGGGTTTCACACGACCGTCTTTTTCTAAACCCATGCTGATTCCTACAGAGTAGATTTCTAGTCTCCAGAAAAGTCATTATACTCGAACATAATACGTGTTCCAAAATTCTACAACTGATCGACATCTGTCTATAGTTCTGCACATTTGTTCGACGTCCCTTCTTGAAAACGGGGATGACCTGTGCCCTTTTCCAATCCTTTGGAATGCTACGCTCTTCTAGAGACCTATGGTACACCGCTGCAAGAAGGGGGGCAAGTTCCTTCACATACTCTGTGTAAAAGCAAACTGGTATCCCATCAAGTCCAGTGGCCTTTCCTCTTTTGAGCGATTTTAATTGTTTCTCTATCCCTCTGTCATCTATTTTGATACCTACCATTTTGTCATCTGTGCGACAATCTAGAGAAGGAGCTACAGTGCACTCTTCCTCTGTGAAACAGCTTTGGAAAAAGACATTTAGTATTTTGGCCTTTAGTCTGTCATCCTCTGTTTCAGTACCATTTTGGTCACAGAGTGTCTGGACATTTTGTTTTGATCCACCTACCGCTTTGACATAAGACCAAAATTTCTTAGGATTTTCTGCCAAGTCAGTACATAGAACTTTACTTGCGAATTCATTGAACGCCTCTCGCATAGCCCTCCTCACACTACATTTTGCTTCGCGTAATTTTTGTTTGTCTGCAAGGCTTAGGCTATGTTTATGTTTGTTATGCACAATGGAAATATTCTGCGTTTGACAGGGAGTTGCTCATGGTCTACGAAGCAATCAAGCATTTTAAGACTGACGTCGAGGGACACCCTTTCTATGTTTTAACAGATCAGAAACCTCTGCCTGCGGGCATTACAAACCCGCCAGCTGACCTGCCTCCTCGCCGCTGCAGATACATGGACTTTCTATCTCAGTTCACCACCAATGTCAGACACATAAAAGGTGCTGACAGTATAGTTGCTGATTTCCTTTCATGAATTGACACCGTCCATTCGCTGATAGACCTCTCTGAACTGCCTGACTTCCAACCCTCCAACGAGGAAACACAAAACCTGAATTCAGACTCTACTTCTTCGCTACACTTCGTCCGCACCACCTTGCCTTGCATTTCTGGTGAGATCTGGTGCGACAACAGCACAGGCACGTTACGCCCCCCCATCCCAACCACGCTTCGGCGAGCTGTCTTCAACGCATTGCATAATTTAGCCCAGCCCGGTGTTTGAGCGTCCGCCCGCCTCGTAGCAGAGCGCTTTGTGTGGAGAAATGTCAACAAGGACTGCCAGCAATGGGCACACTCCTGCACTGCGTGCCAATGCTGCAAAACACACAAGCACACTTCACCCCCCCCTCGGCACCTTTCCGATCCCTCCTGGGCGTTTCCAGCATATTCATATTGACATAGTCGGCCCTCTCTCCCTCTCTAACGGCTTCCATTATGTTCTCTCGTCTATCGACCGAACAACTCGCTGGGTCGAGGCTGTCCCCCTCCCCAGTATTACGGCAGAAAATGTTGCTCGAGCTTTCGTCGAGTCATGGGTATCGCATTTCAGATGTCCAGCTATCATCATGACTGACCAGGGAAGACAATTTGAGTTGGCCCTGTTCAACAAGATTTGTAACATTTGTGGCATGCGGCGCATCCATACCACAGCATATCACCTGCAAAGTAATGGGCTAGTCGAGTGCTGGCACCGCACTTTCAAGGCGGCTTTTCAATGCCATGAGTCTCTATGGACGGAGGCCCTTCCCCTTGTGCTACTCAGCATGTAACCTGCCCCTCACTTATCGACCTTAATGACAGTGAAACATTAAACCGCGTGTACCTAATGGAAATTTGGGAAAAGCAATCGTAACCGAAGTTAATCTGTCAGTAAAGAGGGAGGAAAGGGTTACATCTAAATGAAAGGAAAAATGCAAATGAAAATTTGCAGTGCAATAGATGGAAATAGGAGGATATGCATTTCCGGCGTTACAAGCATTCCTGCGGTCTATAAGGAAGACCTCAAAGGCACAATAGCCGAGTTCGTATATGGCTAGAACATTGTTCTCCCTGGAGAACTTGTGAGCTCCCCAACGACGCTGTCGAGCTGACCGTGGTCCGGCTCCCGCGGACCATTCTTGCCGATGCTATAGTCATCCCCCCCCCCCTTGGCCTCTCAAGAGTACACCGTACTGCAGGGGGGGGGGGGGGGCTATGTGGCATCGATGAAGGCGACACCATCATCACTGCATCCATCTTTGAACTAAGTTACGATTGTCTTTGGACTCTGAACCAGGTCTTTTGGCTGTTCCGCCACGTTCAGTTCTTTGTGAGCCTTGCTTGTGTTCAGGTGAATAAATGAATTACTGCAAAATGGGTGTAGTTTGGTGTAATCGACTCGAACTTCCTCCTCACTCCTATTTTTCTCAGAAATTTGAACTTTTTGCTCCATTTTACATTGTCAAATGCTTTTTCCAGGTTAACAAATCCTATGAACATGTCTTGATTTTTCTTTAGTTTTGCTTCCATTATCAGCCACAATGCCAGAATTGTTTCTCTGGTGCCTTTACCTTTCCTAATGCCCAAAAGATGGTCATCTAACAAATCCTCTTTTTTTCCATTCTTCTGTGTATAATTCTTGTCAGCAACTTGGCTACATGAACTATTAAGCTGATTGTGTGATAATTCTTGCAGTTTTCAGCTCTTGCAGTCATCAGAATTGTGTGGATTATACTTTTCTGTAAGTCAGATAGCCGGTCACCAGACTCATACATTCTACATGCCAACATGAATAGCCTTTTTGTTGCCACTTCCCCCAATTATTTTGGAAATTCTGATGGAATGTTATCTATCCATTGTGCCTCATTTGATCTAAGTCCTCAAAAGCTCTCTTAAATTCTTATTCTAATGCTGGATTCCCTGTCTCTTTTAAATCGACTCCTACTTCTTTTTCTATCATATCAGACAAATCTTCCCCCTTCAATGTACTCTTTCCACCTATCTGCTCTCTCCTCTGCATTTAACATTGGAATTCCTGTTACAGTCTTAACGTTACCACCCTTGCTTTTAATTTCACCGAAGGTTGTTTTGACTTTCCTATACACTTAGTCAATGCTTCATACAATCATATCTTTTTTATTTCTTCGCATGTTTCATGCAGCCATTTCATCTTAGCTTCACTGCACTTCCTATTTATTTCATTCCTCGGTGACTTATATTTCTGTATGTTTGAATGTTCCTGAACATTTTAGTACTTTCTTCTCTCATCGACCAATAGAAGTATACCCTCTGTTACCCATGGTTACACTGACAAGGAGAAGGGACAGGATCATAGGACATCCATTAATACATCAGGATATGACTTCCTTGGTACTAGAGGGAGCTGTAAAGGGCAAAAACTTTAGTGGAAGACAGAGAAAGGAACAAATCCAGCAAATAATTGAGGATGTAGGTTGCAGTTGTTATTACTATGAGTTGAAGAGTTTGGCACAGGAGTGGAATTCATGGTGGGCTGCATCAAACCATTCAGGAGATTGAGGAGTCAATAAATAAATAAATAAATAAATAAATATAATAATAATAATAATGCCTTTTCTCTGAGTGGGATTTCTTACAAAAGCTGCAGCAGCATATCCTTAAGGAACTGCAGATACCTGTGGGTGTTTAGAGTCCAATCAATAAAACAGAGGCCAATAATGAAATTCTTGAGAACACTGACAGCCACTTCTCTCAACTAGGGCTTGATGGTGTTTTCTTCCCCAGTATATCGATTATGTTGATATCAAAATGGAGGTGGCACAAAAGAAGAAGTCTGATTGCACTGGTGGGGAGGGGAGGGGAGGGGGAGGTGGGGGCAAGGGTTGGCTGTGTGAATGGAATAACATTTTTTATGTGAGGAAATAGTGCATCAGTTGCATTAAAAACAATTTTTAACACAATTAGTATTCTGTTTCTTTGCCATTCTTCAAAAACAGTTGCTAAAAATGATGAACAAAAATCTAAATGATAAGACTGGTCTTTGCAGCAGGTGGAGACATGCGACAGGAAATGCTGACATAATCAGCGCTACCAACAGAAACTGCAATATTTAGCTCCACCACGGAATTTTCCTACATCAGTGTGAAAAAATATTTATTTTGACACGTAGTGAATGAAAAATTAAGAAAATAAGTTACGTGAGCCTAACTGGAATGAAATATTGCAGGAAAAAGCACTGTGTACACAGTTCTTATTTAAGAACACAACAGTCGACCCAAAAAGTATTGCAATATGAGCTTTTCATCCGCACAAAGTCCCATTATTAACTTACAAATTTGCAAATTGTTTGAGTTCTTGCTCTTAGGGGGACAGGCAGGCTGCTAGCTTGTTGATGTATAGAATATTTAATAATAAATCAATACCTGAATGTACAACTCTAAAATTGGCAGTATATTTACAATGTGCAGTTGATATTTTTAAGGGCTGATACGTTGATATTTTTTCCTTCAATGTCTCAAGCCTTTTTGTTGATATATTGAGAACTGATAATGATATATTTTTTAAATACTGATATATCAGAGTCCCGATATTTTTAAAAATATCAGTAGTCCTCCTCACACGACTGAAATGGATTTTTAACAGATCAGTAGTGCACAGTTTATAAACACTGTTTCATCCAAAACAAAAACTTTCTTAGAAATGCTGTATATCCTGAAGCTGTTGATGGAGCAAAATATTGAAAGGAAGCAATGCACTGGAATGTAGTATTCAGAGAACACTGGTTTGGCTGATCCAAATAACATACTCAAGTGCCCCAAGGCAACATATGGATTATGTGTTACTACTACGAAAATGTTAGTAACCTTTCTCAAATATCAATAGTTGTTCTTTTTCAGTGGTGTGTTTATGTTTCACACTTTCAATTTCTCGAATTTTTTAAAAATAAAGTTTGCAAAGACTTATGAGCATGTGGCAAGATCAGGATATCTTTCTGCATATGACCATCCCGCTGCTCTAACAATTTGACTCTGTTTGCTACAACCAGAGGCTATATTCACTTATCTGATTGGCACATACAGGGTGAGGCAGTGAAACGGCACGATTTCGATAGTGGTTGTCGGGCGCGGAGGGGGGTTGCGAGAGTGGGGGAAGTGACCTTGGGCGTCTAGAGTGGTGGAAGTTTCAGTAGCCATGGAGCGTTGGTCGAGTGCGCAACGTGCATATGCCGTAAAGGCATATTACAAAAACGCGGATAGTGTGGTTGGTGCTCAACGCGCCTTTCGTCGTGAATTCAACCTGCCGCCACGGGCTCCCGTGCCATCAAGGAAAGCCATTCTCCTTTGGGTTAAAACCTTTGAAGCTACTGCTAGCACAACAAAGAAAAGAGGCGGCAGCACAAAAACAATCCGGACACCCGAGAACATTAATCGTGTGCGCGAAGCGTTGGGACGAAGTCCGCGAAAATCCGCGAGACGGCACAGCGCAGAACTTGGTCTCAGCAATCGATCAGTAAGACGGATTTTGAAGAGTGACCTTCACTATCATCCATACAAAATTCAGGTAGTGCAAGCCCTTAAACCTAATGACTACAATAACCGTATACGCTTTTGCCAGTCAATGCTTAACGTTATTGAACGAAATGAAGGAAGAGTGCATAACTTATGGATGAGTGATGAAGCCCACTTTCATCTTAGTGGGTATGTAAATAAGCAAAACTTCAGATATTGGTCCTCAGATAACCCGCACGAACTTCATGAAAAACCTCTCCATTCTGAAAAAGTAACAGTCTGGTGCGCAATGTCATCTCGTGGAATCGTGGGGCCCTATTTTTTTGAAGATGAAGATGGCAACACAGTGACGGTAAACGCTGGACGTTATGCTGACATGTTGACCATTTTTGGTCTGCCTGGAATTGATCGACATGATCCAGATGCTGAAACACTCTTCCAGCAAGATGGTGCAACAAGCCATACTGCTAATGTCTCAATGGAATTGCTCAGACTTGCATTTCCAGGACGTCTAATCAGCAGGAATGGCGATTTCCCCTGGCCTGCCCGTTCACCAGATCTGACGGCACCAGACTTTTTTCTTTGACGCTACCTCAAGTGCAAAGTCTTCCAGGAAAATCCACCAAGAACAAAAGAAGACCTGAAGGAGCGAATTCGACAGGAAATTAACAACATTCCAGTACAGATGCTACGAAACGTCATGGGACAATTTCATCTCAGGCTTAGACAATGTGTGCAAAACCAAGGACGACACCTCACTGACACCATATTTAAAAAATGATTGTTTTTAAGTTAAATCTTTAATTTCCACTCTTGTACTTGAGATCCATGTTCAACTATTATGATTTTACTTGTAAATAAATCTTTGGTGGTTTTACAAAATCGTGCCATTTCACTGCCTCACCCTGTACATTGTGAAGGGCTTAATAGCTTCATGAGCAAGGTGTCTGATTGTTACAATAGCAGATCACAGGGCAATTTCCACACTATTTCATCAAAGTCCTATTTCAAGGTTCTTTCTAATGCTATATAAAAATATATATTTCTATTAAAAAAAGTTACTGTCTTAAATTAGCTAGGTACATATGGGTCTCAAGTGCACAGTTAAACACACAACCATGACTAAGTTATGTGTTCACTTACATTTGGTACAGTAGGGGAAATGTTTGCAGGACCTCTTATTCTGACGGCAGAACAGTGGACTGGGGTGCTATTACCTTGTTCCATACCTGTTACATAACTGAAGTTCTCTTCAAAGGCTCTTTCCAAGGCCAAAGAAAAAAATACACAGTTACAACAACAAACTGGTATCATAATACGGCAACTATTAAAAATTACTTGCTCACCACAGAAAATTTGCCACACTGTCTGCTGCAGCTTAAGAAAAACTGCATTGCAATATATTTACTCCCTTTAGATATATTTTTGGTGGCCTGTCTTAGCTGCCCCATCTTGAATATTATTTCAAGTGCACAGCTGCTCATGCTGTTCAACAAACTAATTACTTACCTGGGATATGAACACTCTTTGGTAACAATCCAGTTGACTTCACTTCAACTCGACTTCTCACATCTATTAATGTAACTTCCTTTTTTTTTATGAGGTCAAGTAACTCCTCATAGCTTAACTTCTTATCATCAGGTACATCAGTAGACATATTACAAATTAAAACATTGGGAACATTTTTCTTCAGTGTCTGATCTGGAAAAACAGTGTTGTGTTAGCATAAATTTTATAGTTGCTGTAACTACAAATCATTCCACATACAAGGACTATGAGAAAGAAAATTTCAGTTTTTTTACAATATGGGAAGTAGTTGGAGAATGGAACAGTCACTATACTAACTCATGCAGTAGGTTAGCATACCTAAAGCTGTGATAATGAGAAAGCCACTTTGGTTCTTGCATACTTAAAGCTGTAATAGCGAGAAGGCCACTTTGGTTCTTGTTTGCATACAGTAACAATTCAAAATGAATACTGCAACTGAAAACCCTCTGAAATGAGTGATCTATTCTGTAAAATGGTTTTTAGTGGCAAAAAACTTCAATGTTGTTGATGTTCATCTTGGAATTTCTGGTGCATATTTACTAAACATCATGAATGATGGTGTGCATCAATGGTGTTGTTTATTTAAGTGTAGAATCAAGAATGTTTATATTGATGACAAAAGTGCCCATCTGCTGCAGTCAGCAACAAGCTGTATAGGAAATCTGCAAAAAAATGTGTTTCATATTTCAATTGACAGACACATTTCTGCAGATTTATTGAGTGTTTTGCAAGAGATCATAACTAAACAATAAGGTTACCACAAGTTCTGTGCTTGTTAGGTTTCAAAATTAGTTTCTGTGAAGCACAAAACTCAATGGATAACAGCTCCTGTGCATCTTCTTTTGCTTTATAATGCCAAAGAAGTAGGTCCATTGAACAGAATCACAACCAGTGACGAGATTTGTTTCCATCACTAAAGCACAGTGGGACAGAGGGAGAGGGGGGAAGGGGTTGGGGGGGGGGGAGACAGAGGACATCAAAGCATGCTGAACTGTCAGCCAGAAATATTATGGTGAGCTAAATGAATCTGGATATGAATTATATGGAACACGAAAGAACAATCAAGTTTGAGACCTAGTGTGAAATATTAAGAGAACTGAGAAGATATTCAAAGTGATGCGGTCTCTTGACTAACAGCGTTTTTTTAGAATTGTTGAGTCATTTCAAATGGGATATTTTTGTACATACATCCTTCAGCTCAGACTTGGCTCCTAGTGATTACTATCTCACCGTTGCACATGAAAGAATGGCTTGGCTCTCTATTATGTGACTCTGTTGAACAGTTTGCAGATGCTGGCATGGCTGGCTGAAATCTTTGGCAATAATATTTGATGAAGAGGGGATTAGTCAGCTTGTCAGGATATATGATAAGGTTTAAATCAGAAGGATGATCATGAAGAGAAGTCAAATAGAGGTGTAGTTTTACGGTTTTCCTGACAAATTTGCTTCAATTATTCTGTGATTTTATTTAGAGTCTAATGGATGTTACTTTCAGGATAGCCCCAGTACTTCCTACTCTTGCTGTCAGCATAATATAATGAAACTGAAGTATGAGTTGCATGTGGTGATCTACATTGCTGGCCATTACAACTACGGTACCAGTAAGGATAGCAAATAGTGAAATTTTACTTATTGTGAGTACCAAGTACAGTAGAAACAGTAAAAGATTAAAAATGTAGGTGATTTGGGGATATAATGGGTGTAACATTTAGTATAGAGAGTTGCCACCTCTAACAGCAATAATGGTAGCATGCCAGTCTCTCAGAAACTCATAGCCAGATTTATTTTTTTCACTAATGAGAGATCTGGAGATCATGAAAGCCACAGCAACATTCTAACACCCCCTGTATCAAGGAACGTCAGGACAATGTGGGCAACAGAAGTGGCCGATACCAGAAATATTTTTCGAATTTTGGACAGGTCAGTATTATCTTAGCTGTTTTTCTGAGGGGGGTCTCACATAATTTTATACACAATGTGTTGTGTTGCAAAATAGAATCTATGAAGGGGAATTACTTTGTTTCAGTGTCACAGTCGATACGTGCTGGCTCTGAATGTACATTTGAAATTGCTTTGTTTTTAGAAACATTTGGAATTACAAGATGTTTGACACACTTAAAAGTTTCTGTAATTGGCTGTGCAGTCTAGTGCTGTTTATTATATTTATTTCTGGATTCATTTATAAAGTAGTAGTGTGGACTAACAGAGGTTTGTTTTCTGGGAGGAGTTGTAGAGCCTTTGGAGCATTGTTGTTGCCATGGAGTGGAGTAGTAGTACGTATGCCTCTGATGTGATCGGACATATTTTTATAGTTTGAATGAAGAAGGTAATTTTGGCTTTGTTAATGTGAAAATTCAAAAGACAATGTGATATAGTAAAATGTGATGCAATAAATAACTGAAAAAACAAAAATTCTTAACAGATATTGTTCAATTTATTTAGATTATTTGGACCATGAGAACCTAAAATGTGAAAGTTTCAGCTTCAAGAATCAGACACCTGGACATGAAGAACTGGAGAGAACTGCATGAGAAAAGATAAGTAAAATTTTTATTGTAAATCTTACTCCTCTTGAATCTTATAAAAGACTTCACCATTGTAGACAGTAGTGACAACAAAGGAAGGAGGGGTAGGTTACATACTGTATGCAGAACAGGAACTTGTCTGAAAACTGATGTGATGCCACTTCTCTGTCCCATGTTGTCACTGTGTAAACCATTGTCAGTATGCCTCTTCTCTACTGCCACATCAAGTAACTCCACAGCAATGGTCACCAACTGACAGTCCAGTATGGTCTAGATCTCACCACACTGCCTGTGTGGATACTTGTCCTGCTGGAAACAAGCAAACTGACACAGAGCAGGTAACGATGCGGCCACTGGGGAAGTTTTATAAGTGCTGGTAGACTTTTCTCCTTCTTAAAAATCACAATCTTCTGGCAAATAACAAACATTCAAAGGTGATTTCTGAATGAAAAAACCATAAGTTGCTAATCCTTACATACAGAATGTAAATGGCATTATTCCTATCTGTTTTGTGCAGCTGTGCTGAAATGCTAATCATTTGCATATCCAAGCATATAATGCATTTTATGCCAATTTAACTATGTTGCACATTGATTTTGTAGTGCTGCAAGTTTAATGGCAAACAGTGTGTGACGAAGCAAGCTGGGATAATTTTAATTCCCCTCTTGTCTTGCCATATGCCTCCTGAAATTAGTTCTGTTCATTTTGACTTAATTAATGTTAACATACGTGAGTATAATCTGTATTTTCATAAAAGAGAGAGATTGGCCCTTAGTTTTAAAGTAAATAACACCAGAGCTAATTTTGTGCTTAGTTTTATGTATGTAATTGATTTTCTAATTTATTTTGACTATTACTTGTTAGTATCTTTCATCACAGGGAGAAATCAGTAGGCCTAATTGTTTTGTAACTTAAATTTTATTGTTGACATACAAACATATCAATTCTGTAATAATTATAAACATTTGGAAGAAGAAGTACTAGTAATCTTAAAGTATTTATGTAGATCTATTCAAAAACATGTTAACGAAACAAGCTCTTAATTAATTCCAAGGTAATTAACAGTTTTGTGTTAAGTATTGTTTGCATAAAGATATTAGTTAATTTCATGATTTAAACAAATAATTCAGCCTAACTTTTGCAGTAGAAGAAACTGGTAAAGAGAGACAATTTTTCGATGACTTCAGTTAATTTAATGAGTTAAGTTTTAATTGTAATGGCTCTGAGCACTATGGGACTTAACATCTGAGGTCATCAGTCCCCTAGAACTGAGAACTACTTAAACCTAAGACAGCTGTTGATCAGGTATTAACAGATTTAGGCAAAGATAACTGTGAGGTGGTGGTAGCAGAGCTAGGATTATCTGATCACTCAGCTCAAATCATTAATATAAAAGTGGCTCCAGAAGAAACAAAGAAAATGCATATTTACAGACGAATTTTTTCTAAAAAAAATAGACATGAGTTTGCCAAACAGATAGCAGGACAAACATGGGACTCAGTATACTCAGAAGTAGGTGCAAATGAACAATTCAAAAATTTCATGACATTGTTTAAATTAAATTTTGAAGAAACATTTCCTAAAGTATTATGTCCATTATCAACAGCAGGAAAAAGCAAGTGGGTCACAAAAGGAATCAAAAAATCATCTGAAACACTAAAGTACCCGAGCTTCATCAAACACAGCCAAACTAATCCTGCTTTCTCACTCTTTTATAAACGATATAGGAAAACATATAGGAAAATACTGCTTGCAGCAAAAAGAGCTCATAACTCCAAAATAGTGCACTCTGCTGAAAACAAAAATAAGGCAGTATGGAAGATTGTGAAGCAGGAAACTGGTACCAGGAAAATAAATCTGTCAAACTTGAAAATCAAAGAGGAAGGGACTCTAATAAAAGACCCAATATATTTGGCAAACTATATAAATAATTGTTTTAGTAGCATAGGAATAAAATTACAGGAAAATTTTCTAACAGCCCCTCAGGTCAAAAAGCCAAACAATGGTGTATCACACTCAATGGTGTTATTCCCTACAACACAGGAAGAAGTCTATAAAGCAGTCAGCAAACTGAGAAACAAAAACTCAGCTGGTCTGGATGAAGTCCCCATTTTTATAATTAAGGACTGTATCAAGAGCCTACTTCCACCTTTAGTTGATATGATAAATCAATCTTTCAAGCAAGGCTACTTTCCAGACTATTTAAAATATGCGAAATTACTACCTCTCTTCAAAAAAGGTGATGCAGGAATAATTGAAAATTATAGGCCAATTTCTCTACTATCATGCTTTGCAAAAATATTAGAAACTATTATGAAAGATAGGCTAATGAATTACTTAAATAAATACAACTTACTGTCTGTTGGCCAGTTTGGATTTCGATCAGGGAAAAGCACAGAATCAGCAACAGCACACCTCACAAAACACATTCTAGAAGCATTAGATAAAGGGAACTACACAACAGGTATATTTCTTGATCTAACTAAAGCGTTTCATACAGTAGACCACAACATATTGTTAAATAAGTTAGATGAACTTGGAATAAGGGGACTTGTGAACAAATGGTTCCAGTCATATCTAAAAAATAGAAGACAGATAACTGAAATCTCACATATTTCAAGTTGCTCAAACTATATTGTAAAGTATACTTCAGACCCAAATTATGTAAATATAGGTGTCCCACAGGGTAGTGTCCTTGGCCCAATACTATTCCTCATTTACATAAACGACTTCCCACAGAGCATCAAGCATGGACAAACAATATTGTTTGCAGATGACTCAAATGTTCTAATCGGTGATAAATCACCAGATGCACTAAAAGAAAAAGCCAAACAAACACTAAACAGTGTACGTGAGTGGGCATCCAATAATAAACTAACACTAAATCTTAAAAAAACAAATGCTGTTAACTTCTATGTCTGCAAAAAACCACACTATAACAACTTTAAGTTAAACAATGAAACTATAGAATGTGTAGACTACACAAAATTTCTTGGTATGCATGTTGACAGTCAGTTAAAGTGGGAAGAACATATTAAAATACTTAGTAACAGAATCGCTACAGCATGCTATGCTCTGAGAATTCTGACTGCAGTTTGTGATACTACATGTGTCAGATCTGTATATTTTTCTTATATCCACTCTGTTATCACCTATGGAATAATATTTTGGGGAGTCAACAGTAAAAATATTCAAATAGTTTTCAAATTACAGAAAAGAGCAATTCGTATAATAACCAAGAGTGGCAGTAGGGCTCACTGCCTTGAACATTTCCAAAAGCTGGAAATCCTAACTGTCCCCTGTGAATACATTTTTCAAAGTGTTATGTATGTAAAAAAAAATATTGACTGCTATATGAAAAATTCTTTAGTACACAGCTATGAAACTAGAAACCAATACAATCTGCATCTAGAGAGGAAAAATAAAGTTAAAACTCAGCAGAGCTTGTTGTACAATGCTGTTAAATTATATACTAAATTACCCCAAAAAATAAAAGATATTGACACAATCGGACAGTTCAAAACAAAACTAAATTTTTTTTAATTAAATAAAAGTTATTACGCAGTAATGGACTATCTGAATTAAAACATGTAGTGTAATTAAAGTAGCCTGCATTGTAATACATGAGGAAATCAAAAATTGTACAGTACTATAAGAAAATTACAAATTACACAAGGATATAAAACTAATTTAAGATACCTCAAAAATGTGTGTAAATACATATTTTATGTGTATAATTGTAGGTATATTGTATTGTATATGATTTTGCTGACGAAATCCACACAATGTAAATTGTTACATGGATTAATAAAGAAATCAATCAATCAATCAAACCTAAGGACGTCACACACATCCATGCCCAAGGCAGGATTCGAACCTGCGGCCCTAGCGGTTGTGCGGTTCCAGACTGAAGCGCCTAGAACTGCTCGGCCACTGTGGCCGGCTTTAATTGTAATTTCTGTAAATTTAACTTCATACAATGTCTAGTTTCAGCACCTATTATTTTGATGATATATAAGGGCCCAATTTTTGGACATGAGACAGCCAGTCCACAGCTGAGTTTCTGACAAGTAACCTGTGCTGGTTAGAACAACAATAACAATTTAACTGTGAAATAAGTGTTAAACAATTAAGCCGCGTGTAAAAACCAATGACAGTGACTGCTCCATATGTACCTGATTATTCTTCGAGAACTGTGGACTTTGTGGTTATGTTTTTACTGCTCAAAGATGTTCAACAGTAAACTATTGTAGCAGTATGTGGATTGGTTGGTTGGTTGTGTGGGGGAAGAGACCAAACAGCGAGGTTATCGGTCTCATAGGGTTAGGGAAGGATGGGGAAGGAAGTCGGCCGTGCCCTTTCAAAGGAACCATCCCGGCATTTGCCTGGAGCGATTTAGGGAAATCACCAGTATGTGGAGTTCCACCTGCTAACTATTAATGAGGCTTATCGAAGGTTACATAATAGTGCACTGGCCATATGACTATGTATTATTAGGGGGCTGTGAACAGTGAAATTAAAGCACTGTAAAACATAACTGTGCATATGTCTGCTACATCATTTAAAGTAGTCAGTGTCGGAACCCCCAGACCCCATTTTTCAGCGAGTATAGCAATGCAGTACAGCGACACCAAGGACAACAATCAACAAATGAAGGGATAAATAAAAGCAGGTGGAACAGCCACAAGTGTACTAGGAAAAACTGAGATCTTATGGAATACCGATGGAACAATAATATTACAAGACCACATCATATGTGGACAGTCAGACGAACGTATCACCAAAAACTTGACGTTAGGTTTTTCAACATGTGTCCTCACCATAATCAGCTCCCCGTTGCATCAAAATGGTATATCTCTCTCTCTCTTTTCCTTGTGAGAATAAGGTACTGCATTTCTCCAAGTTATGAGCTTATTTTAGGGACAGATAGACATATTGGCACTTACGTTCTTCTATCTTGAGAAAGTGCATCTTAGTTTTCGGATCAGCAAAATGTATTGGCACTTATGTTCTTCTGGCTGCTTACTTTGTGAAGAAAATTTGGAAATATGTTTTAATGTAGCAGAGACCATTATCTGCTTGTATTGCATAATATAATTTTGCTGCATTTGTGTGCTATTTTATCATGTGCTGAAAGAGAAGCATATGTTGTCTAGCAGCTAAATAACAAAGCTTGTGACATCAAGTGGAAATGTTGCATCACGTCTAGCTGCTGAGTCATTCATTTGTCCATCAATTCTCAAAACACTTTTTGTATGAGGTTTCAAATTATAGCATTTCCCCTGCAAGAATCAGTAAGTGGAAAAATGATAAACTGAACAGTAAGTGCCCTTTGTAAGCATCGTCAGTGTAGTCACATTGCCTTCATTGTCACATCACATTTTGTTTAGTTTTGTGAAGTATTCACTGTGAAGAGGTTAATGTTAGTGTGTGCACTCTGTTAGATAAAAATGACTTCACAAGGAAGGAGAATGGTTGAGCTAGTGATGCAAAAGTACTGCAATGAAAGGAACTCAACATCCGATGAAGGTAAGACAAATTACTATTGATTTTATCTATGAGATAGTCATCCACAGAGGTATAGATCATTAGTTTGGTTGACTTGGTTCCTATTCATTGTTTATATATTTTAGAAATTACAGAAGCAGAAGAAAAGAATGGTGAAACCTTGTCTGTAATACAAAATAGTTTCGATGTGGAATGACTACCAGAGTTAAGTGAAGAAGAGTGTAATGAATTCAAAGTGCTTAGTTTGGGTTCATCAGGTAATTACATACCCAAAAGCAACATAGATTTTTTATCATCATCAACATCACCATCTCTAAGGCCAATAAAAAGGAGAACTGCACTTCAACTGAAAACACAACACTCTTTATAAAATTTAAGTAAGTAAAATGATAATCCATTTCCACTGTGGGTCTTGTTTAACATTTCAAACACTAAGTTCCCAGTCATGAATTATTTGAATGTGTAATTAAAGGGTAACACAAGATATATTGAATTTAATCAATGAAAGGGGAAAATATAAAAATGCAATAAATGAAGCAGGTGAAAGGGAATACAAACATCTAAAAATGAAACTGATAAGAACTGCAAAATGGCTAAGCAGGAATGACTAGAGTACAAAAGGATGTAGAAGCATATATCACTAGGGGAATGATAGATACTGCCTACAGGAAAATTAAAGAGACCTTTGGAGGAATGACAGCTACCTGTATGAATATCAAGTAGAGATGAGCAAAACTGTTCTTTTCAGAGATCTGATCAGAACAGGTCAGTCACTGAAATGACCTAGCTCTTTTTCATGACTCAGCACTCACCATTCACTCACAAAAATTAGTAAAGGGAAGGTACAATGCCTTTTTAATTCAGGTCATGAAACCTCTATTTTTATCTGATTTGGTCCTATTGTGAAAGAACATTTAAATAGGAATAATATTTTTCTGCTATGCCCCTAGTAATTTTCGGATACAAGAGTTTTAAATTTCGTCTACTATAAAAATTATAAATATTACAACAAAATCCTAAATATTTTTCATCAAGTAGAAAATTTTTAAGAATGATCCTTGTTATATTTTGACACTTTTATTGGAAAAAATATAAAAATTATAACTACTGTAATTGAAGTGTATCTGCAGTTATCATTTGCAGTCAGTATTACGATATAAAATTTGACCCACTTTAGTCAACGTGAGTCTCTCTCTCTCTCTCTTCTCTTATTGCACATTTGTCCTGCTTTTGAAAATATTCAGCACAGGCCACTGATGCTGCTGTGATACACAATACTTTTAGAACCAGTTGATACAGCACTGGCCACAGCAATTTTCTTGTTTCCCACCAGTTTAAGAGACTGCTGTTTCTAGGCAAATTTCCCTCCACTAAATATTTGTCCAGTTTGACAATTGCCACACACTTCCTTGGTTGTGACTTGCTTGAAGCTGACTAATACTTTCATTGAACTCCACCCAGATTGGAGAAGTCTCAGGTGTCACAGTGGTAACAGATTGAGAAATGAGCTCTGTAGGCAACAGCGAAATATCGGCACCTGTGTCCACTAGGAAAAGGTATCGCAACGAAATGCCCTTAATGTAAAGTTGTCCACAATTATCCAGTCATTCCCGGACAGAATGGAGCACTGGGGGGTGCCTGTCATGTTGTGCGCAGGAGGTGGCACCCGGACCTACTTGGGACTGGCGTTTGGGAAGTAGCAGTTCCAAGCCGCCTCACCAAACCGTGTGTGGAGTATGGGTAGTGCAGTTGCATTTCCTGCGGAAAGTTCATTGCCAGTGGCGGTGTCCGAGGTTCAGTGGCCGCAGCGGGTTCGGTTGCAGGAGGGGGCATGACCGTGTGCAGAGCTAGTGATTTCCCAGTTGCTTGTTTACTGCTTTCCGGAGCGAGCGGAACAGTCGGCACAGTACGGCCCCAGCCTGTCCGGCCGATGAGCCTGAACCTCAGACTTGTCAGGTAGGCAGTGGCTGGTGAAATAGAGCAGTGATGCATCATGTAGCTTGTCAGCAATTGTCATTCTTTGCTCGGCAGGTTCAGGAGACCTTTGAGTCAGAACAAAGCGGATGTGAGGAGATAGTTTATCTGACCAGATGGCGAGGAGAGCTGTGTCAGAGAATAGATCGGCGCTGACCAGGGCATGTAGTCGTCTCCAGAGCTGGGAAGGTTTGTCATTGCCTAGTTGCTTGAAATGGAGCACTTGCCATATTGCTGCCTCAGGTGAGCGTGCAAGCCGACATACAACTGTCTTTTTGGCTAGAGTGTACCAGGTAGATGAGTCCGGGACGTCGACCAGGTCAGAAATCAAGTCCTCCTGGTCATGCAAGTGGGTGATGAGGCACAGAAACCTGGTTGACTTGTTGAGTTTGTAATGGTCGACGGAATGTGTGAATGTTCACTGTTCATAGTCACTCCACTCAAAATGGTGAGCGGATAAGGTGAATGTCATGGCACAAAACACTGAGACGTAGTAGTGGGACGGAGATGGAGGTCAGGCACAGATAACAAGTTATTGTGCCTGTTGCAGGCCGAGGTATCGAAGTAGGAAGGCATGTGCTGATGCTGGACCAAGGCAGGCGTGGGCATGGTCAGATGCTGAGGAGGTAGGCCTGTGTACGAAGCAGTTCCAGCCACGTGGCAAGTATCCGCGTGGTACTGCACGGATTGCGGTGTGGCAAATCATTGCCCTGGCGGTAGTAGGTTGTCCGACGAAGGATTTGCAGAAATCAGCATTGGTCTCGCACTGCACGGAGATCCATAGGAGGTAACTGCGCAGTCGATGAGGGAGGGCACATGTGGTGGGAACAAAGGCGTTTGAAAGCCGGAGTCATGCGCAGTCCTAATCTCAGTTATTGTTGTAGGCTCAAAAATGTCCGGCGAAATCGGCGCAATCGTCGAGTGAGAGGCATCGTGTTGCATCCTGTCGGGTGTACATTGCCCGCAACATGATGCATGTTGATCACAAAATCTGGCGTTAGGTGAGTTTTGAACTCACAAGCCTCCATGCAACAGTCTAGTATCATAACCACTACACCACAGCTTCTTCTGTGACAATATTATTCTTATCAAAGAATGTAGTTAGTTTTGAAAGGAACACTTTTTCAATAATTTTCGAAAACCCTGACAGTAGAGACACAGGCCTATAGTCACCCATATATTGATGATCACCTTTTTTATATAGAGGTATTACTTTTGCCATTTTCAGTTGCTGTGGGAAGACACCACATGATAAGGATGAATTGCATTTGTCCAATAAAGGTGAAAGTATTTGTCTTGTTGTTATTTTTATAATATAATCTGAAATATCATCAATACCAGTTGAATAATTACTCTTCAGTGGATTAATGGTATTTAGGAGTTCTGTTGGGCCTATTGGACTGAGGAACATGGATATATTATTTATTTAAATAGATGAAAGTTCTTCCCATGTTGTATTAGGTGGATTATCAAATTTTTCCTTCATTAATTTTCCAGCTACAGTTGCATAATAAGAACTGAAACTGTTTGCAACTGCCCTAGGGTCAGCGACATTCTTGCCATCATGTGGTATCACAATATTTTGTGAGTTGTCTTCTTCGTAATAAAATCATGCACAGCTTTCCACATGGACTTGGTTTTATTGGATGACTTCATAATATATTTGTCATTTTCCTTAATTTTAACCTCTTTTGTGAGACGTTTCAAAACTAGCTTGTATTTTTCGGAATAACTAAGAAATTCTGGACTGCTGTCATACACTCCATGCAAATACTTTCAGAGAAGACTTCATGACACTTAAATCTATACTTGATGTTAACAAATTTCTCTTCTGCAGAAATGCTTTCCTTGCCACAACCAGTCTTCATTTTATATCCTCTTTACTTCAGCCATCATCAGCTATTTTGCTTCCCAAATAGCAAACCTCATCTACTACTTTAAATGTCTCAAAAAGAATGTAATACCTCTAATTTCAAAGAAAGCAGTTGCTGACAGGTGGGAAAAATTACTGAAGTATCAGTTTAATAAGTCATGGTTGCAATGTACTAATACAAATTCTTTACAAAAGAATAGAAAAGCCGGTAGAAGTCAACCTGGGGGAAGATCAGCTTGGATTCTGGAGAAATGTAAGGACACACAAGGTAATACTGACCTTATGACTTACATTAGGAGATAGTTTAAGAAAACTTAGAGAATGCTTTTGACAGTGTTGATTGGAATACTCTCCTTGGAATTCTGGTGGTAGCAGGGGTAAAAATACAGGCAGTGAAAGGCTACAGAAAAATTAAGGAACCAAAAGTAAGAAGTTTCAGGGGACTATTGTGCTAATTTCAATTAACTGTAACTTTTAATTAATAGTGCCCTAATGAAAATTAATCACACATATGGAATCAGAATGCTCCGAATGAGAATCTGGCTAGTAAACTGTAAAATTTGGTGTAAACAAGAACTTCAGATTTCCAAGTAAGTGCTGTCACCCAGTAAATGTACTGAAAATAATATGAAATTAAGCAAAAAAATTGGTTATTTTTGGGAGTAGAAAGATATAACAGATGGAAAATAACCAACTGCTTTGTCACACTCTTACTGCATGTCAGTAGGACAACAGCATGATAACAGATATTCTGGCAGCTCAGAACACAATGATGATGATGATGATGATGATGATGATGGGTGTAAATATAAAGGAACTCAACTAGTGGTTATTAGTCTCTCAGTCCTCTTAGCATCCGAAGTTATACATACAAACCTTTTCTTTTTGTTGATTTTCTCTTTGTTTAATAGTAATAGAAACTATCAGAAGTTTTGTAGTAGCAACATGAATGTGTAACTAGTGCATTAAAATTCAACTGTCAAAATACAAAATTAAGACCCAAATGACAACCTAATATATTCAGTTAGTATTTTAGGTTCCAAGATAGAAATAGAGATAGTTTGTCATCTGTGGCAGGTGTAGTTGCAAGTCCCTTAAAACTGATCACTGTGTGACTCCATTGTCCTGTATGTATTGGTTGATAAGTGTCTACATCTACATCTACACTCCACAAAGCACTGTGAGGTGCATGGCAGAGGGTATGTGCCATTGTATCAGTTATTACAGTTTCTTCCTGTTCCATTTTTGTATGGAGTGCGGGAAGAATGAGTGTTCAAATGCCTTTGTGCATGCAGTAATTATTCTAATCTTACCCTCATGATCCTTATGTAAGTAATATGTGGGGAGTTGTAGTGTATACCTAGAGGAATCATTTAAAATGGTTCTCAGGATAGTTTAAGTTTGTCTTCAAGAGTTTGCCAGCTCAGTTCCTTCAGTATCTCTGTGACACACTCCCATGGATTAAACAAACATGTGACCATTTGTGCTGCCCTTCTCTGTATATGTTCAATATCCCCTGTGTCAGTCCTATCTGGTACGGGTCCCACACACTTGAGAAATAGTCTAGGATGGGTCACATGAGTGATTTGTAAGCAATCTCTTTTGTAGACTGATTGCACGTCCCCAGTATTCAACCAATAAACTGATGTCTACCCCTGCTTTACCCACAACTGAACCTAAGTGATCATTATATTTCATATCCCAACAAAGTGTTGCACCCAGGTATTTGTATGAGTTGGCCGATTTGTTGATATTATAGTCATAGGATACTATGTGTTTTTGTTTTGTGATGTGCACAATTTTACATTTATGAACATGTAGAGCAAGTTGCCAATCTCTGCACCATGTTGAAATCTTATCAAGATCTGACTGAAAATTTATGCAGATTCTCTAAGATTGTAATTCATTATAGATAATTGCTTCATCTGCAAAAAAACCTGATTTTACTATTAACCCAGTCTGCAAGGTCATTAATATACAACACGAAAAGGAAGGAGCCCAACACACTTCCCTGGGGCCCACACAAAGTTAGTTTTACATCTGATGATGACTCTCCATCCAAGATAACATGCTCAATCCAGTCACGGATTTCTCTCGACACCCCATTTGATCATACTTTTGACAATAAGCATAGGTGCAGTACTTAGTCAAATGATTTTCAGAAATCAAGAAACACTGCAGCTACCTGGTTGCCTTAATCCGAAGCTTTCAGCATGTCTTATGAGAAAAATGCAAGTTGGGTTTCACATGATCAGTTTTCAAAATCCATGCTGGCTGGCATTGAGGAGGTCACTCTGTTCAAGATAGGCTATCTCATTATGTTTGAACTCAGAATATGTTGTAAGGTTCTACAGCAAGTTGATGTCAAGAAATTGGATGGTGGTTTTGTGGATCACTTCTATTACCCTTCTTGTACATGGGTGTGACCTGTTTCTTTTTGCAAGAACTGGGCACAGTTTTTTGTTTGAGGCATCTACAATAGATTACAGTTAGAAGAGAAGCTAACTCAGCCACTAATTCAGTATAGAATCTGACAGGGATTCCATCGAGAAGTGCAGCTTTGTTCAATTTTAATGCATTCAGCTGTTTCTCAACACCACCAAAACTCATATTTATTTCAGTAATCTTTTCAGTGGTATGACGATTAAACTGTGGAAATTCTCCTGGATTTTCATTTGTAAAGGAACATTTGAAATCAGAGTTAAACTTTTCAGCTTTAGCTTTGCTACCCCAGATTCAGTTCCTGTCTCATTCACTAGTAGGGACTGGACACTAACTTTGGTGACACTAACAGCCTTTAAATATGACCAGAATTTCTTTGGGTACTGTGAAAGATCATTTGAAAATATTCTGCTATGGTAGTTATTGAAGGAAACACGCATTGCTCTCTTGACAGCCAAATGAGTTTCATTCAGCATCTCTCTACCTATTGCCCTACACTTTGTTTTACCCTGATTATGCAGTAATCTCTGTGTCTTTAGAAGTTTCTTTACAGTGACTGTATACCATGGATGTTATCTCCAATTACGAACTGTTCTACTGGATATATATCTATCCAGTGTGTGGTCAACTATTCTTTTAAACTTGAGCCAGAGTTCCTCTACATGCTCCTGCCTTGTGCTGAAAGTTTCAAGTTTACAGACTTTTTATCTAGTTTACTCATCATATATATCTTTCTGCTTGTTTTAGTTGTCCTTTGTGCTTTGGTAATCATTGTTGCCACAACCACACTCACCCTGACTCTGAAAAATATAAGACAATCAGTGGAATACTATTTTCACAAAGATGTAGAAGCATTTGATAATAGATGTTGTAGGGCCTGGGAATATATCCTCACATTTTTGTAAACCATTATTTAGTTACCAGGCTCTCAGAACACTTTCTGTGATTTTATAGTACAGAGAGAAGAAAGTTGCCAGAGCATCACCTATGAAAGGGAAGCTAAGTCTTGGAAATGATGTGTCTGTATGATATTTTCAAGCCCATCTATGTTACTGCAGTACGTAACTGGAGGTCTGTTTAAGAGACTGTCTAAGACATTTAGCTATTGTTCAGAAATTAATGAGTTTTTCTGAGAATTACAATTTAAAAAGTTTAAAAAAATAAATTTTTATTTAGTATCACTTACCAGAAGTATTACACATTCCAAATACAAGAGAGTGGCAGGAGCATGTGGAGACCATGGGAGAACTGTGAAGGAGATGGTGTAGGGTATGGAGTACAGGTGCTGCTTTTGCTGGAGCTGCAGTTGTATGATCATCTTTGGAACTGACAGGAGGAGACCACAGGGATGAAAGGCCTGCAATAATTGTAAACTGGTTATGGGCCGAAACAAAGTACATTGCTTTAAAAGTAATGTTGAGATACAGCTAAGAATTGCTGTCCCTAACACAAAGAACCTGTTGTTTCTTATTAATGAAGCTTAAGTACATTCCTATACCTTGTTACAAAGGATCCACTTTTGGCCCCTGTGATAAGTGTTACGAAAAGTTAAATACAGACTGAAGAATTTCCTGTTTACCAGGTTGGTAGCTGACTGACAGACTCACGCAAAAGCTGACAAATCTCGTTTGTGGAAACTGGACTTTCATTTCAAACAAAAGGACAGAGCTAAGGAAGGGGCAAGAAAGGATGTCTTACAGAGAAAAAAGGATGAGGATTTAGGATTTAACATTGTCTGTGATTGTGTTTTGAGAGAGGGAGCACCAGATCTAATTAGACAAAAATGAGGAAAGAAGACATTCATATGAAAGAAATCATCTACGTCTACGCCCCACAAGCCACCGCATGGTTTGTGGTGGAGGGCACTTTGTTTTTTCTGTCACTTACCCCATTTCCTGTTGCAGTCACGATTGCTTTGTGGGGAGAACCATAGCTGGTAAACTTCCGTGTGAACTGTAATCTCTCTAATTTTACCTTCACAGTCATTGCATGAGATATACATAGAAGAAAGTAATGCACACATAAAAAAAAGTTTTGCATCACCTCAATTCTGAGAGTTCTGGAATCTGTACAGAGAATTGGAATAGAGATCAACATAAACATCATTTCCGTCCTTTTTATTGCTCATGAAAACCACACATTGCATGTTGTACCACCATACAACGAGACCTTCAGAGGTGGTGGTCCAGATTGCTGTACACGCCAGTACCTCTAATACTCAGTAGCACATCCTCTTGCACTGGTGCATGCCTGTATTCATCGTGGCATACTATCCACAAGTTCATTGAGGCACTGTTAGTCCACATTGTCCCACTCCTCAACAACGATTTGGCATAGATAGCTCAGAGTGGCTGGTGGGTCACGTCGTCCATAAACATCCCTTTTCAGTCTAATCCAGGCATGTTCGATAGGGTTCATGTCTGGAGAACAAGCCTGCCAATCTAGTCAAGCGATGTCATTATCCTGAAGAAGTCACATGATGTGCACAATGGGGGTGGGAATTGTCATCCAAGAAGACGAATGCCTCGCCAATATGCTGCCAATATGGTTGCACTATCGGTCAGAGGATGGCATTCATGTATCATACAACTGTTACAGTGCCTTCCTTGACCACGAGCGGCGTATGTTGGCTCCACATAATGCCATCCCAAAACAGCAGGGAACCTCCACCTTGCTGCACTCACCGGACAGTGTGTCAAAGGCGGTCAGCCTGACTGGATTGCCTCCAAACACATCTCCGACGATTGTCTGGTTGAACGCATATGCGACACTCATCAATGAAGAGAATGTGATGCCAATCCTGAGCAGTCCATTCAGCATGTTGTTGTGGCCATCTGTACTGCGCTGCATGGTGTCGTGGTTGCAAAGATGGACCTCGCCATGGATGTCGGGAGTGACGTTGTGCATCATGCAGCCTATTGTGCACAGTTTGAGTTGTAATATGACATCCTGTGGCTGCATGAAAAGCATTATTCAACATGGCGGTGTTGCTTTCATGGCTCCTCCGAGCCATAATCTGTATGTAGTGGTAATCCACTGCAGTAGTATCCCTTGGGCGGCCTGAGCGAGGCATGTCCTCAACAGTTCCTGTCTCTCTGTATCTCCTTCATGTCTGAACAACATCGCTGTGGTTCACTCCGAGATGCCTGGACATTTCCCTTATTGAGAGCCCTTTCTGGCAAAAAGTAACAATGCGGACGCGATCAAACTGTGGCGTTGACCGTCTAGGCAAGGTTGAACTACAGACAACACGAGCCGTGTATCTTCTTCCTGGTGGAATGACTGGGACTGATCAGCTGTTGGACCTCCTCCATCTAATAGGAGCTGCTCATTCATGGTTGTTTACGTCTTTGCATGGGTTTAGTAACATCTCTGAACAGTCAAAGGCTCTGTGTCTGTGATACAATATCCACAGTCAACAGCTATCTTCAGGAGTTCTGGGAACCGGGTTGATGCAAAACTTTTTTGGATGTGTCTATGTTGGTTCACTCATCTAACGAAATACACTCTCAGAACTTTAACAGTAAATCAGATCATGGGGCATGATGCTTCTCTTGCAGTTTCTGCAAGTGGAGTTCGTTGACCATCTGCATGATGCTTTTGGCCATACTAAATGAACCTGTAATGAAACATGTGGCTCTTCTTTCAGTCTTCTCTGTTTCCTCTATCAGTCCTATCTGATGAACAATATTTATGTATTGGTCAAACAATGGTTTCATAAGCTACCTCCTCTGTGGGTGGACTCCAGTACCTGAGGAATCTTTAAGTGAATCTCAATCTGGCACCTGCCTTACCTGCAATTAGTTTTAAGCAGTTAGTGTACTTTAAAATACTCCGTATACATATTTTATGGACTTATGCCTTTGTTTCCAAGAAACAAAGAAATTCTGAACATAAATCACTGAATAAAGATTAGAAACGCACTCCTCCAGACTGGACATCCAGTGTTTTAACCACTACATCTCCTCACTCAGTAAGACATGCATGAGCTTGAGTAGATGGAAACATGACAGCAAGGGGTGGGAGTGAAATCAATGAGACATCAGGAACAGGTGACTTGTGAAAGAATCAAAGTTACAAATGTCCTAGGGGCAGTCAGTTAATTAGGGAGAAGGGATGAATAGAATGGGAATAACAGCAGCCTCAAGACAAAGCCAAAGGGAGGAAAGGCAACCAATCACCTGAATGATACATGGCACAAGGACTTAAAAGATTATTAAGATACAGTTCTACTACTTCTACTGTAAGTATACGCTGTCACATGCACAATTGTAAAGGCTACCTAACATAGTCACCTGTGGCTGCAGTGACACCAGCTCAATCAGTATGAGTGTTTTAGCAGCCACAGGTGGGGCAATACCACTTCCTTTCAGCCCTTTGGAACAGGGAATAAAATGATATCAGCTGCATAGCCTTGCTAAGAACAACCAACCACAGTCATCTTCATCTTCATGAAAGTGGTCTTTCAGCATGTATACCAATGGTGTAACAACAAAATTAAATAATTATACCAATGGTGTGTATCTTATGGAAAACATGACACCATAGTATCCAAACATTTTAGACAGATGACCATGTTTCACCATTATGACCTAAATGTCAGTTGTACGTTAGACTACCATCATCATCATCATCACCACCACCACCACCACCACCACCACCATCACCACTACAGTATCTGTATTGTATACTGACTGTGGGGTAAAGCACCAGGACCATGTTGTCCAAGTGATAATACAAGCTGCATGTGGATGACTCTCATGTAAAGGAAAGAATCACTGATGATACTAACTTGCAATAGAAAAAAACACCTTTATCTTTCAAGCTGTCAAATGAGATTTTTTTGTGTGATGTTGAGAAAATCTGCTATGTAATATAACTCCTGCCTTTTAAGTGTACTACCAGAATATTTAGAACATGCTAAATACAAATGTGGATCTATTTCACATTGCCTATAAATATTATTGTGTCACTTATTGTTGCTAACACCAAACTGTCACCTGTACAAGAGTGCTACATGGCTCTATATGGTATGTCTCCCACCATCCAAATCAACAGCTATAATCCACAAGCCACCTTGCAGAGTATGGTGGAGGATACTTTATGTACCATTGTCACTTTCCATGTTTCCTGATCCTGAAGAGGAAGAACGATTGCTGCGAAGCCCTCATGTGGGTTCAAATCATCCTAATTTTATTTTCATGATCTTTTTGCAATGCATATGTATGAGGAAGCAAAGTATTTTGTTGATTTTTTTTTTAGGAATGTAAGTTCTTGAGACTTTAACACTAAACCACCCAGTGATGCACAATGCCTCTCTTGCAGCATCTGCCATTGAAGTCGGTTATCATCTTCTTAGTATCCCTGTCAGTGGACATTGTTATGGAGGCAGTCAAGCTGACATGGGTGGTGCAGCGGTATAGTCCAGAAACCTGCCATGGAGTGTGGATGTGACACAGCCGAGTGGGCCAGTTCTGACACGGAGTTTGACCAACATGAACCTCACCAAGTGTATCATGCCAAATGTTGTGTTGAATGCTTAGCCATTAGTTGTCTGTGCCATATGTGCATTGAACTCTGCCTGTACTCATTTCTGTGTGGGTTCGGACTCTCTGCTTCCCATATAACAACTGGCACGATGAGTTCTTTGCCCTCTAATGGGGTTCTGTTCCCTGGCTTTTACTGAGCCACCGTCAGCCAGTGAAATATCTATGTCAACCTCGTAGTGAAGCAGCATTGCCACACCTGTGCAGATGCTAAAGAGGCAATGAAGGAAGTTCTTATGAGTGTGATGGCCCTATATTTTCTTTCCCCTTTTTCCTTGTGTACACTTGGGCCACCATGAACCTGAAATTTCTGCAGTGCTGGCAGGAACACTTGCACCTACAGAAGGAGTGGCACCAGCTACAGCAACAGGAGCAGATGCATGTGCTGATAACTCAGAATGCAGGTTTGCTTCCCACCCTTGCCTCGCTGATGCAGGGGACAGGCACCTGTTGTTCTGCTTACTGTGCCACCTCCACCACCCCTAATGCCACTTACCAGTTTCAATGAATCAACAGGAAGGTGGGAGAATTACCAGTTCTGGTTCTTGCTACAATGCCAGATACGGTGTATCATGAATCCAGTTGACAAGACTGCCTTCTTGTTTTCCAGGAACACTGCACCTGAGAAACTTCCCTTTGATTATCTTTGTCAGTTGCTTACACAGTATCTCGATCCAATGAGAGTGGTGGTGACAAAGCTGCTGTTTTAACAGCACCACAAGTGCCCAGCATTTGTATATACTCTGGATTGCCAATCTGCAGGACCTCCTGTACAAGTGTCATTTTGAGTACCCCAAAAGAGCTACCTCTTATGCAGACTCACTAACCCAGGCCGTGATTGTCAGGTTAGCTCCTGAATATGAGGTTCAGACTGGGGCACTGACCTTGTCCAATCCCTCTATAGCTGATGTTACCCAATTTGTAGAATCTCATGAGCTTATGGCAGTGAGGGACATCCTTTCTGATAATTGGCAGGAGGCTCAATTGCATGTGCAGGGTAAACCATTCCCTGTACGCTGTGGGATATCCTATGTGGCCTCAACTTGCACCAAGTCGCTGCGTATTGCCATTGTTGATGATGCAGGTGCAGTTGTGTCGTGGTGTTCCCTGTCCTCACCCATGCCAGGATCAGCTGGTTTTCACCACTCAAAGTGTTCTAACTCCTGCCAGCAACATTTTTCAGGTGCTTGGTATCATTCTCTTTTCACTCATTGTACAAACCAGTGGTCCTCCCACAAGTGTCATTTGTTACATGTTCACTGAAACCACAAGCATGTAGAGGCATGTGTGGGATGTGCCAGTGGATAGGTCATTTGGGAACTGTTTGTGATGTTGGATGGGACGTGAGTTGGTTATCAGCCAGTATTTTCACTGGACACTGGGACCGCCTCCGCGTGTGTCATCCTGTCATATTTTCGTGATGTTGATAATAGATGAGTGGCTGGTCAAATTTTGGTATATATGGGAGTGATGATCAGATTAATTAATTTAAATGTGTATAGGCTCTTTGGATGCCCAGAGTTGCAACAGCCACTCTGTCAAGTTGTGTCTTATAGTAAAGAGTACATTTAAAAAATGTGGGTGCAATTCTCAACTTCTGCATGTTATAAGAAAGTGGGACACAACTTACCTTGTTTGTGGTCAAAATATCTTTGGATTCAAAGAGTCTTCTGTTTTTGACTTCTGTATAATTGATGAAGTGCATTTAGTGTCTCAATCTGTTCATTTTTTCGGCCAAGCAGAGAGATTTGAGGCACATGTTTCCCTTGAGCTGCTGGCATGTCCAAATTTTGCTGTACCTGCCTCATTACCTTCACCATGCATGATAAGGTAAAGACTAAGTTGCAGCAGTGACAGAACCAGGGCATTGTTCCACCTGTTTTGTCAAGTCTGTGGGCAATCCCTTTGGTGGTGATTCTGAAGCCTGATGGCACCTTGTGACGATTTTAAACTGACGGTCAACATGTAGTGCATTGCCAGTTCATATCCGAATCCATGGCAGGTAGAGCTTTTGGTGAAACTGTCAATGGGGCCAGTATTTTTTCAGTGTCGACTTGTGTGATGCTTACTTGCAGTTGCTGTTGGATGTGGTTTTTCACTTTCCTGGTCCTCAACATCCCTTTTGGGCTTTACCAGTTTAATCAACTGCCTTTTGAAATCTTGCGAATGCCAACAATTTACCAAAGGTATTTCATGCAGTTGACTCATGACGTTCCCTGTTGTGTCAATTACCTTGATATATCTGGATCATAGGCTCTACATGGGATGAGCATTTATGAACCCTTCAGTTGGTTTTCCTACGTCTCCTGGAGAAGGACCTCCACTGAAAGCGCTTGAGAAGCACATTTTTTTCTCCCTGCAGGTACACTTTTTGTATCCTGTGCTTAGTAAAGATGGTTTTGTCCCCATGGATTACTACATCAAGGCCATTGTCAACCTATGGGCACCCAAGAACCTGAAAGAGCTGAAGCCTTTTTTTGGGTAAGATATTATACTATGCTCATTTCATTACCCAGGCCACGCAAATCTACCAGCCTCTTAATCAGCTTTGCCAGAAGGCCATTAAGTCTGTCTGGGCCATAGACTGTCAACGGGGTCTTCAGTCTCTCAAGCAGCATTTGTGCTCTGCTCCCTGTCTGGCTTCCTTTATGCCGTGTAAACCTTTAACTCTCCTTACTGCAGCCCGCTGTTTGAGAATACCTTGAGCCAAGCAGAAAATTTCGAGGCACGTGTTTCTCTTAAGCCATCGGCAATTTCCAAATTTTTTTGTCCCAACCCCATTCCCTTCACCATGTGTAATAAGGTAAAGGCTAAGTTGCAGTGTTGGTAGGATCAGGGCATTGTTTCATGTCCCCGTACAGTGCTGGCACTGCTCTGCCCCATCAGAACCCAGATGGCGCTGAACAGCCCATTGTTTACAATCAAAGATGCTTCCCACAGTGCAGCATAATTGTTCGAAGGTAAAAAACAAGGCTCTAGCTATTATTTTTGGGGTTAAAAAGTTCAATGTCCTCCTGTATGGAGCAAGATTCCTCCTTATCACCAACCACGAGCCACTGGTTTCCTCATTTGGCCCTCACTCCAAGCTGCTGGATAGACTGCTTACCAGTTGAAATGGTGGTCCCTCTTTCTCAGAAACTATTATCATGACATTCATTACCATTCCACTGCCCAGCAGGCCAATGCTGATGTACTATTGTGACTTTGGGGGGGGGGGGGCTGATCTAGTGTTCCACCAGGAGGAGGGATTAGTTTCACATTGGATGATGCCTTGCAGCAAACCCTGCTGGGTTTTCCATTGATGGCACATGAAGTTGTGCCCGCCATGTCCGCTGACCTGTTTTCCCAGCATATCATTTTGGTAGTCCAATTGGGTTGGCCAGAGCATGTCTTTTTGGGTGTGGACCAGGCATAGTATAGGCTCAACATTGTCCAAGAGGTTCTCATGTTTGCCATAGAGGAGCAATGCTGTCATGTGGTCACTTTCTTGGCTTAGCATCCTCACATGGTCGCGTCCTCACATGGTCCAGTTGCTGCATACGTCACACTGGTGTATTACTCATATGACGGCACTGAAATGATGTTATATCTACTGGCTGGCAACTGGCCAGTCTCTGAGCACCCTTGGGACAGGACATGCGTCTTTTTTGCTGGCCCGTTTCGGGGCAGCATGTGGTGGTTGGTGGTTGATGCACTGTCCAAAATTCCATATGTAGACAAGTTGTTCTCCATGTCAACTGCTATTGTTTGCTTGTTGTTGGTTATTTTTGGTACTGAGGGGTCTCCCAGGACCCTGATGTCCAACAATAGTCAACAATTTGTGTCACGGGAGTTTGAGGACTTTTGCGTTCAATGTTGTATTCAGTATTTGACTACCATGCTATTTCACACAGCTTCTAACTCAGAGGTGGAGCACTTTCTGTATAGAATTAAGACACAAATGAAGAAGGGTGAGTCTGTCCCTTCATGCAATGATGTGTTGTTGAGCTTTTTGGCTACATACTGAGTGATGATGGTCAATGGATGCAGTCTGGCTTAACATTTGCATCGGCACCAGCAATGGGGTTTCCTGGATTTGTTACAATCTGAGTCACATACCACAATGGACCACCGCACTTTCCTCCTGGAGCTGCTGTTTCTCCCCTGGTCCTGCTGCCAGCGGCAGGGTTGGCTGTCGGGTGTTGCAATAGCCCATTAAGGTCGGCAGTTGTTTGTGGTGGATGTTGGCAGGGAGCAGCTGAACCACTGTTGGGACATCACCACCGTGGTCTGCTGCATGGCAGGTAAGTCACAATGTTGTCCAGGGGGAGAGCTCCCACTTGCAGCAGTGTGCTTCCGTGTTGCTGATCCCTCTCCGTGCTCTGCTGTCCTCCCATTGCCTGCAGCAATAGCCCTCCCCAGTGCAGCTCACAGCTGCACCTGTGATGTGGTGGCCATAGATTTTGGTCCACCCTGGTCCTTGCCCCTGTAATGGGACACCCTCCTCTAACATCACCTTTTCTTTTATAGAAATAACCGATACCATGTATACTATCGATAAGTGAAGATTCTCGGCTGTTTCCCTGAAAGAATTCATATGATTTTGTATATGATGTGTTATATTTCAGGCTAAAATGTATAAAAAGAAATTAATTTGTTATAATTTATATAATACTAATGGTTTAAAATTATTCTTGTATTAGAAATATTTGAAATTGCATAATCTAATGCTAATTATTAAATTTATTTCTGGATTCATTTACAAAATAATGATATATTTTAGCAAATATCCTTCTTTTGTTAAGGAAGTTTGTAAACTCTTTTGCTTTGTGATGTGATAGAAGTGAAAATTGTAAAATCAGTGTGATTTAGAAGAATGGGATAAAGTAAAAAGATATTCTAAGCAACAGGCAAATCTTCAGCAGTTATTAAGTTATCAGCAATCCATTAAGTCGAAATTTCAGACACTAGAATGTCCCCCTAGACACAAGACTTGGAGCCAACAACAACAAGAAGAGAAAATGAAGATAAGTCAAAAGTTCTTCTTTTGTATATTTTACGCCTCTGGAAGCTTTCAAAATTTTTATACACAGAGAATTTTAATAGTTATGTGTGGGAGGGTAAGATTACATCTCCTCACTGATGGAAGTGGCACCACCTCCACTGGCACTGGTGGATTCCCCATTGCTGCACCCTCTGTGCTCTTCTTGTGGAGCCCATTGATGGCAGTGTTGCCTTCTTTGGTGGCTAGTCCACTGGCAGGTTCCACGGACGTCTCTGGTTCTGTGCCAGAGGTTGCGACCCCTGCCTGGACTTTTTCAGCCATATGTGGTCTTTTCAGAGAGGAGGGATTTTTGTATCTCTGCCAGCAGACATCACAATGGATTCAGATGAGCTGGTGTGGATACTGCAGCAGGATAGTGTGAAAATTGACTTGGAGGGTGCACGGCACTTGGTATGGGCAGACCTGCTGGCAGAGGTATTTATCAGTGGGTGGTAGTAGGCCAGACAGGCCAGTGCTGACTCAGAGTTCGATCACTGCAGGCCTCACCTCGAGTATCATGCTGTGTGTTATACCAAGTGCTTAGTCTTTAGTTGTCAGTGCCAGTCGTGGAGTGAGTTCTTCCTGAGATTCAACATCAGCATGTTAAGTATCCATGCCAACCGTGTAGTGAAACAATGGCATCACACCTGTGCAGATACTAAAATCTCCATGCCGTAACAAAACATGTTGCTCTTCAGTGGATCTTCTCTATTTCCTTTATCCCACCTGGTAAGGATCCCATTCAATGAGCAATATACTACTGTTAATTGATATACTCACAATTATCACACTTATATGCCAACTACCTGCTTGAATATGATTATTGAAGGTTGTTATTCATATATGCAAGGCTTGCTGTGTTGATTTGCATCCTGTTTTTGTTGCAAAGAGTTTGGTCAAATGGTAAAACACCAACCTACAGCCAGGATGACATGCAGACTGGGTCAGGGTGTGTTGTAATGTCTGCAACAGATGCGTTTTGGATTCTGTGAGGTTATGTGTGGAAGAGTATGTACTTAAAATAGGAAAAGAGTGATAGCAGAGGTGTGGTTATGCACCACACATCAATGAGCAATAGATGAAAGCTTGCTTCTTTTGTTTCTCCTAAGTTTTGCCACCCAGATTCTGTCATGCAAAGTGAAGAAGATTGGTGCTTCCGGCGGCAGCAGGGTATTATGCAAAATCAGTAGCAACAAGTGAAAATGTGCACTGGGCTGGGATTCGAACTGGGGATCTCCTGCTTATTAGGTAAGTGTATTAACAACTGCGCCATCTGTGACATAGCGGTATTGCAACTGCACAGACTATCTAGGTACAGCTCAAGGCTGATGCACACTCCCACTGAGTTAGACCTATCCACAGTCCCTGTCCATTTTACTGACTGTTCGTTACTGTAAGATTCCCGTAGGAGGTCGGATGAATTTATACATTCTCATTGAAGAAAATGTATCCACTGTCCAGCTAGGCCTAGACAGACAAGTTGAAAAGAACAGACACTACACATTCATATAACAGATTCTGTCACTTTTTGTCTCATGTATTCACATTTATAATTTCAATCCATTCTTTCCTTACATCTGAGTTGCAAAGTTCCTGTAACCCATTTCATAAACTTGGCTGTTAATGAAATTTCATTTTAGTTTGTCTCTTGTACTTTTCTTGCATCTATTATGATCCAGTTTTATTAGGTATTCCCTATACATAAAGTCCTGTTCCCTTCAATAACTTTTTGTTCTGTAATCCAAGATGTAGAAACCCCAGATTCTGAAAGCTAGAGAATCAGTCAGCTTTTGTATGTGCCTCTAAATGAGCACCCACTTGGTTGTTATTAGCTCTTCTTTTCTTACTAAAAACTGAAATAAAATTCCTCTTTAGGTTTATGAAACCAAAAGAGCATTTGGTGAAAATTAAAACTAATGAAAAATGAATTCTATCTAAATTGATACAGAAAGTTTCATTCAATGAGTCTAATATACATTTCAGTTACATGGCTTCATCATTTAGAGTGACAGTTATTAAGGTGGGAAGGTTTCGGTGACAAATGTCATTACAAGTGATTTATGAGACTATGTTTGTAACAGCTTCTTTTTGCAATTAATCACGTACATATGTGCAGTGACATAAAAGGTACAAATGAAACCTTAAATGTGAGCAAGTTCTTAAGGCCATATTAAGTGCCTGTTGGTTACAGCCAGCTACAAGTTAAATGACTCTTAGGCACCCATTTCATATATGGCATTTACAGTTGGTATTGTATGGAGCACTTAACTAGAGTGGTGTTCACAGATGAAGATATATACACGTGTATTTTATATAAAAAGGTAAGGAAAATACTCTGATGTGGCCAGTATGCTCTACATCACTTGGCCTGACATCACATGATTCAGCTGCTTTAGCCCTTCAGTTGGCAACAATAAGGTGCATAAACACTGGGCCAATGAAGGCCAACCAATGACAACCATCCACTTCGTTGGCCAAGATTTGCTTAGTGTTTACAGGCAGCAAATCAGAACCAACAAAGCAGTGGTCTCAGTTGTAGTTCAGACTGCCAGTGGTACCATCAAACTCTTGTAAATGGGCTGGCCTTCGGATCCCTCTCCTAGTGTGGACACTGGGTCGAGTGTTCGTTGGTTCAGTAGCGATTTGCTATGCCTGTTGAACAGGTGTGTATTTATAATGTAGGAAAAGATAAATTGCTACTTACCTTAAAGAAGACATGTTAAATTGCAGACATAATTAAAAAGCACTTACATAAAGTTTTTGGCCACAGCCTTCATCAGCAAGAGAGAAATACATATCATTCATACAAGCAAGTGAGCACACCTGATTCACACATGACTGTCAACTCCAGTATCTTGGGCCAGAATGCAGCTGTCATGTGGAAGGCAAGCAGCAATTTGGAGGGGGTGGGAAGGAGAAGCGATAGTAGTGTACGAGTGGGGAGAGAGATGAACGCTGTCTGGTGGAGTGTGCTGGTACTAGAATGCCCACAGGTGCAGCATCAGGGGATTGTGGGGCAGAGAGGTAGGAAAAAAGGAGCAAACAGGAGAGCGCAAGGGTTCGTTCACATTTTAATTTACCTCATTGTGATCTTCAGCTTTGAGTAATGTGCAAACCACCAATTTGTTAAATATTATGCCAAAAATCAGGACTTAGCATCTCTGATCTTTTATGGCTTTCATTGTGCCTTTAAATACAACACACATTAGATGATAAGTGTCTTGTTACAGGAGACCTTCTGAATAATGAATAACAATGTTTATTCAGTACACATATGTATACATCATTGATATAAATTTTTGGTCATTGGTATTCCTTGACAGCATGGCTGGCACAGAAGTCTAATTGCCTTTGACTACTTTGCCCCTCAAGACTCCAGGTTGAAACACCCCCGTTTAAATTCTTTATAGGGTTTGGTGTAATTTATCGTAGCCGCCAAACAGTTAATTATTATGATATATGACCATGTGCTTAATGGATGAAAGGCTATCGATTGTTCTGCTGTGGTTTCGGGAGTGTTTCAATCAAATGCGGCTGTTCTGAGACGGAATAGCTAATGATTGAAAGTTTGTCTATTATTAAGGATCACAAAGGTTGCGATGTACAAACTGATATATATTTCCTACTAACACACAAATTCTGAGGCAGTTGCTACCTTCGCTTTACACGTCTAATTGCAGGTATATCTTTTTATTGGTTGCGGATTTTCTGTACTTCGTCACACGCAATGCTGATGGTTAACATTCACAAAAATCCTCACTGCAATCCATGGTTGTTGCTGGCCGACGCGGTTGACGCAAAACACGTAATTCGGCACTTGTCACTTTCTGTTTCATATCACTCACGAACCGGTATTAGTGAGGGTCAACTCCACGACAATCAGGGGGACGTGCTCACTCATCATACTCCGGTGAATATTACCGTTTACAACTCACTCTACCACCATTCTTGCCCGTCTCTCCAACACTACCGCTCACTCGATATTTTCTAGTACTACTCCTCAGTCAACACTAGTCTCACTGCCTCCTGCCGCGCTTGACAATCGACTTCTGTACTATCGACCTGGGCGTCGGATACTAGCATCTATGTTCGTGGGATCACGGATCCCTCACAAGGTACATCATCAGCTCTTTAGGAATGACACAAAAACCATACAGAATACCTCATTCAAATAATTAAATAAATAAATCAGGACTTGTCCCCTGATAAATCTTCTTACATAATAATTAAAACTATATATTCTGTATGATTATTCTGGATAACAAAAATGCAAATAATTCTACTAATAAAGCTTGTTCATTTCTATTAAAAATTCGTACAAGATGTCACTTCCACTCAATGAAATTGCTTATTTCCAAACTTAAGCTACAAAATATCTGGAAAATATTGTACCCTCACAAGAGGAGTAGGGAAGATGGGCAGGTGCATTAACAGAAGGGGGCAAACGAAGACCCAATGTCTTTCTTTCCCGCCTTCTACCAATGCACTACCCATCTTTCCCCACTCCTCTCCTTTTTTCCCCACCTCTCTACCCCACAACCTCCTGTTGCTGTGCCTGTTGGCTTTCTACATCCTGCACCCTTTGCCAGACAGCGTTAGTCTCTCTCCCCATCTGCACACTACTATCTCTACCCCTTAGACAGTTGGAGAGAAAAAGTGAGCTGATAGAAAGTAATGTGCACAGTGTGAAAAAGGAAGTGGAGCTGTACTGAAATCTTAAGCTTTCATTTGGAAAAAAATATGAAACAGCCCATATTCCAATTCAGCTCTAAAGTCAGACATTTTGTGCCACCACACTGCTCCCAACTTTTTAGAAGAGAGGTCATCCACAAATGTCATATCTTATTGTTTTGGTAACAATTGGCTTCTTGCAGAAAAATAAGTGCTGCATGTGCATCAACTTCTACATTCTCTGCTTCCTTTATATTGGGTTTGTGCATAAGTTTGTAGCATATTCCCATACATTTAATAAACACAACTGATACACATAACAGGGACTTTGGTCATCAATAATATATTCTCCTTCACTTTTTACAACAGTCTGCCAATGCTGGGGTAACCTTTTGATTTCATGACTTAAAAATAACACAGTTTTGAGGCAAAGAACTTGCCAAGCCATGTCCAGATTGCATTTTCATCCAGAGAGGAATTTTCTTGAAGATTGTTCAAAAAAGCGAAAAGGTGAAAGGTGAAAATCTAAGGGTGCAAGAACAATGACTTGTTTCTGGACTACATCACATCTCAGTTGACAATAAATGTCAGCAGTGATGGTATGCCTCAGGGAAGCAATTCGTAGCACACCACAGTGTCGTCGTTCCACCAGATGCTTAACATTATTTTTTGTGCATGCACATAGGTCCTTTGTATGAGGAGTTGGTCAGGGTTGCCGCAAGTTTCCCCAAGTGAAATTCCATGATATTTCCCTGATTAACAGACAAGTTTTAGCATTTTCCCTCAACAAATTTTGAGATCACAAGGGTAAGTTGACAAAAAATTTAAGGACTTTTGTATTTCTAAATGTGCGAGAAAAAACCTTAAGTACTAACATCAACATCTTTTGCAATGAACTGTTTTTAGATGGAGAAAGCAATCCAGATGGTACATATGTTTCATTAAGGCCACTGATGTTATTTTATTTCAATAAAATGAAACACATTTGGTGACAAAAATATGCATTTCATTGGAGTCGCAAGACAGATTTAAAATACATTTAAAATAGAATTTCAGAAATAACCTCAGAAAAAAGAAGGCCTCTTGGAAGAAGTGTATAAGGCAGGGAAGAGTTGTATAAACCAACCATATAGGTGTCTGACAAAATGTTGGTTCTACTATGTTCGTTATTGTCCATTATTACCCACTGTATTATGTCTTATTTTACAGCTATTGGGTGGCTTTTCTTTCAAGAAATATGTTAGTATGCAGCATAGAAACTACCAGTGACTGCCACAATTTTCTTTTTCTTATCATCCATGCTTTCTAGTACATAAACTACCTGTGAAGTGCCAAAATGTAAAACAAAATGTCTATAAAATGCCACATTGTACAATGTACTTGTGGTGAGACAGTCGCAGTTCCTGAAATCCATCACCTATTGCTTCTGGTCTGCCGAGGAGTACTGCAGTCCTGGATCCATGGATAAACCATGAAAAATCACAGCCTGCATGCACATTGGTGAGGTTAGATCCAATGGGCAGGACCTGTACATTAATGGGAAACAATAGGCTTACGATGGGCAGGCCTGGTCATTAGAGATACCCACAGAAATGGTCGCAGTTTTGGCCTGTCATGGAAGTCAACTGGTGTGGCCAGCTATTCATATGTCATGGAAACTATGTTGATGGAATGAGACTGTGGTGGTCAATCCATGCAACAGATAACTTGCGTGAATACTCTGAGAATCAATACTAATGAGGATAGGTAGCAACTAACCATAAAGATGATCACTGAGCTGCAGACAGGCACACGTAAAAGACAATCACACTCTCACAATTAAATTTTTGGTCATAGCCTTTGTCAGAAAATGAGAAAACACACAGGTTCACACAATCACTCAGACACAACTCATGCATATATGACCACTGTCTTCAGCCTCTGCGTAACAGTCTCCGAGAATCAGATCCAAACAAACCACTCCTCCGCCTCCCTGCCTCTTGTTGGTAGCTGCTAGGCTAGCAGTAAGAAGTGGCGGTAGCACTGACTACAAGCTGAGGAGAGTGGTAGAAATGGGAGAAGCAAGAGGAATGAGGGAGTAGGGAAGCAGCTCACATACTCAGCTGTGCCCAGCCAGCAACAATGCACGGCATCTCAGTAAACAAACCATTTCATCTACTGAGACAAAAATTAGATTTTTCCAGTGTTTATTTCAAATTTCCGTGATATTTCCATGATTTCCAGAATGTCTGGCAACCCAGATGGTGCTTTGGGCTCAACCATTCCTTTATTTTCGTTATGTTAGGTACATAAAGCTGTCTAAAGCCAGGAATAAGCTCAGCCGAAATTTTTTAAAATGACCTAACAGTGTTCAGAAAGGATAGATTAAATACAGCTGGTGGTGAAGTATTTATTGCTGTCAGAAGTAGTTTACCTTGTAGTGAAATCGAAGTATCCCTGTGAAATAGTATGGGTACAGATTATACTTGACAATCGATTTTTCCGAACCCTGGCTCAGAAGATATAGTTATTGAACAGTTCAAAGAAAACTCAAGTCTCATTTCAAATAGGTACCTCTCTCATACAATTATAGTCAGTGGTGACTTCAATCTACCCTTGATAAACTGGAAAAATTGTATATTTAAAGCCGACAGTAGGCATAAAACGTCATCTGAAATTGTAAGGAACGATTTCTCAGAAAATTATTTTGAACAATTAGTTCATGAGCCCACTCAAAGCATAAATGGTTGTGAAAGCATACTTGATCTCTTAGCAACAAATAATCCTGGAGAAATAGGAAGTATCATGACAAATACAGGGATTAGCGACCACAAGGCAGCTGCTGCTAGACTGAATACCGTAACACCCACAACCATCAAAAAGAAACGCAAAGTACATCTATTTAAAAAAGCTGATAAAATGCTCTTAATGTCTTTTTAAGAGACAGTCCCCACTCCTTCTGATCTGATTATGTAAGCATAGAAAATACGTGGAATGATTCTAAGAAATAGTCTTGACAGAAATTGAGAGATATATACCGCATAAATTAATAAGTGATGGTACTGATCCCCCAAGGTACACAAAATGGGTCAGAGCACTGTTGCAGAAGCAACGAAAAAAGCATGCCAAATTTAAAATAATGCAAAATCCCCATGATTGGCAAAGTTTTGCAGAAGTTCGAAATATAGACTTTACTTCAATGCAAGATGCTTTTAATAATTTGCATAATGAAACTCTGTCTCGGAATCTGGCAGAAAACCAAAAGAAATTCTGGTCATACATAAAGTACACCAATGGCAAGACACAATCAATACCTTCACTGCACAATAACAACTGTGAAGTCACTGATGACAATGCTACTAAAGCAGAGTTATTGAACACAGTTTTCTGAAACTCTTTCACCAAAGACGACGAATATTCCTGAATTCGAATCAAGAACAACTGCCGAGATAAGAAATATAGAAGTACATATCCTCAGTGTAGCTAAGCAGCTTAAATCACTCAATAAAAGCAAAGCCCCCATTCTAGATTATATACCATTCAGTTTGTTTCAGAGTATGCTGATACAATAGCTACATATTTAGCAACTATATAAAACTGCTCGCTCCCAGAAAGATCTGTACCTAAAGACTATAAAATTGCCCAAGTCACACCAATACCCAAAAAAGGGAAATAGGAGTAATCAGCTGAATTACTGGCCCATATCACTAATGTCAATTTGCAGTAGTGTCTTGGAACTTATAGTGTGTTTGAACATTATCAATTACCTCAAAGAAAACGATTTATTGACATATAGTCAGCATGTATTCAGAAAATATTGTTCTAGCAAAACACAACTAGTTCTTTATACACATGAAGTAATGAGTGCTATCGACAGGGGATGTCAAATTCATTCCATATTTTTAGATTTTCAGAAGGCTTTTGACACCATTCCTCACAAACGTCTTCTAACCAAACTGCATGCCTATGAAATATCGTCTCAGTTGTGCGACTGGATTCATGATTTCCTGTCAGAAACATAACAGTTTGTAGCAATACAGGAAAAGTTATTGAGGAAAACAGAAGTCATATCCAGTGTTCCACAAGGAAGTGTTATAGGCCCTCTATTGTTCCTGATATATATCAACAACATAGGAGACAATCTGAGTAGCCCTCTTAGAATGTTTGCAGATGATGCTGTCATTTACCATCTTGTAAAGTCATCAAATGACCAAAACAAATAGAAAATGATTTAAATAAGATATCTGTATGGTGCAAGAAGTGGCAATTGACCCTGAATAAAGAAAAGTGTAAAGTGTGAAGTTATTCACATGAGTACTAAAAGAAATCCACTAAATTTCTATTATGCAATAAGTCACACAAATCTAAAGACTGTAAATTCAACTAAAAACTTTGTGATTACAATTACAAATAACCTAAATTGGAACAATCACATAGATAATGTTGTGGGTAGAGCAAACCAAAGACTGCGATTCATTGGCAGAACACTTGGAAGGTGCAACAGAGACTGCTTAAACCACGCTTGTCCAAACTATTCTGAAGTATATATTACCAGTGGCATTATTCCCGAAAAAAACAACTTAACTCCTCCTGAACAGCCCATGAAAGCCCAACGGTACTGATCGGAGGTAAGTTCAAAGGTTCAGTTTTCTGTTGATGATGAGATGATTGGTGCAGGGTAAATGTGGAATGGACATGATTTTTTTCATTTTTTTTTAAGGAAGAGTTTTAGCATTTGCCCTAATTGGAAAAAAAAAAAAAAAAAAAAAAAACACCGAAGAAATAAATCTGAATGGCTGGGTACAACACCAAGCTGAGAAGGAACTCTGCACTGGTTCGAGCTGTTGTACAAAAACAGTGTCTTCATGAGCTCTGTTTAATAATAGAAAAATAATGATAATCATTGCTAAGAGACCAAATCATGTAATTGATTTATATTTCTTTCAATGTCTTTTGTGTTCATTGGATTCTAATCTCTGCAGCAGTATTTCCTATAGAAACTAAGCATGTGAGTTGCAAAGGACAGAAGAGGAGTTTAGAAACATACTGGGATGGTAAGTATTGTCCATATATACTACAAGAATCATATGGCACATCATAATTATTGTTTAGTACACTATTATTGTACTTTTTGCTGCAGAATTTAAGACTGTTTAGCTAGAAATATTATTAATAACTAATACACTGCTGCTACCAACTTCAAACACAGGAAATTTAACAGTGATGTTTAATCCATTGTTAATAATGTTATAAAATGAACCGTACCACAGTTTTCAGCCTCTCAGTACTCTCCATTTATGCAACAATCATTATTATGCCTGTTAATGTACGGTAAAGACTTGTCAGATAAGTTACACACTGTTACAGTGTTGCTGAAGCTATGGGAAATGGGAATGCAGATAACTGTATACACAACAAACTGTTCCCATAAATGCTTATATATACATATATTTCAGCACAAAGAAAGATACACGTGTACACTGTACCAGGTACAAAGGCTGACTACTGGAACATTAACATGGCAGCTCATCAGAGCATTTAGAGTTCAAAGATCATGATTTATGTGGTCGATGTGACCTTTCGACGCCACACAGCCCCCCTCCCCCCACAGAATGGCCTGTGAGGCCTGAGGGGAGGGGGAGGTCGTGTGGGCATCGGCGTGGGATTGGGTAGTGCGAGGCAGCAGGCGCATAACTGGAAGCTTCATCTCAGTCGGGGTGGCATGCAAAGGCACAGTGACAGGCTGCAGGTCCACATCGTAGTCAGACAGCCAGCGGGGGCGGGCGATGCATCAGTTGGCCCGGGAGTAGAGGTGTGGGGAGGGGTGCGGCGTGCAAGTATACCTACCCCTAATGCAGATTGAGCCGTCCGAGGAGATGAACGCACAAACTCTTGATGGATCGCACTCTTGGGGGAAGGACAGGCTATGCACTATCTTGACATCTAGTTCCTCGTTGAGTGTCGAGTCTGCAATGTCTGTAAGGAGAACGAACACACAGTTGTCGAAAGCGACAATTGAAAAATCATCGACGCGGTTGGGTGGTACATTGCAGTGCAAGTTGGAAGTCGGGGAGCAAGTCTCTCCAGTAGATGAAATGTCATCAAAACCTGCGCAGGGGGTTGATGACGACATGCTTGGGAAACCCGCGAACAGTGGTGACGAATCATCAGAAGGAGAAGAGCCTACCATGGGATGAGCTAACTAATTATTTGGCTCAGCAATGGAAAATTCATCCAGATGGTCTGAGGGATGGCAGAGAGATGTCAGAGTCCACGAAAGCAGGCTTGAGCCTGTGTAGCAAAACGGTCTGCGGGCAATCTTTAACCATAAGTCGAACATCGTCTCGCCCCTCCGAGTACTTCAAAGGGGCCGAGGTATGGGGGTTGCAAGGGTTGTCTAACGGAATCATCCCTGAGCATAATGTGGGAGCATGAGTTGAGTGTGATTGGCACATAAGTGTCCAGCGGGAAATGACTGACAGGTGTGTGTAGCTGTGCGTGTCTAAAGTGGGTGCGCATTCTACTAATAAAGTGTGGAAATCCTTGGGTGCTTGAGGCAGGATTAGTTCACCAGTAGAACCGGGTTCTTGCCGAAAACGAATTCAGAGATGGTTCCCTGTAAGGCAGGTTTAAAGGTTGAACGGAGACGAGTAACACCAAAGGAAGCGCCTCAGACCAGAGGCAATCATGGCACCTGAGTGCTGTTTTAAGGGTGCGGTGCCATCGTTCCACTAAACCATTGCTTTGCGGGTGGTAGGCTGTTGTAAGAATTTTTTTAATACCACAAAGGTTACATAGAATCATGAAAAGTGCAGACCCGAACTGTCGACCCTGGTTGGTGGTGCTGGTGGACGGGCAACCAAACCTAGCGATCCATGATGAGACGCGTCCCTTGGCCACGGTTTCTGCTGTGATGTTGGGTAAAGGAACAGCTTCCACCCAACGAGACATGCGGTTGATTGTGGAGAGGATATATCTGTGCACCTCTGATGGTGGCAGTGGGCCGATAAGGTCGATATGTACATGACGAAAACATCCTTGTGGAATGTCAAACTTGCCAAGAGGGGGAGAGGTGTGAGGAGTGGCGTCTGATTTTGTTGCGTTGGGAGGAAGTGCAGCTGTGTGTCCAGGTTTGACAGTCCTGCTTTACATTTTCCCAAACAAAATGCTCGGTGATGAGGTGTGTGATGGGGCGGACACCAGGGTGGGTGAGGTTACGCAAGGCGTCGAAGGCTTGGCGGCGCAACGTGGGAGGGAGCAATGGCCGCAGAGTGCCAGTAGAAGAGTCGCACCACACTTCGTCTGAAACGCCAGGGAACTTGGCTTTGGTAAACATAAGCAATGTCTGAGGATCCATGATGAGAGCTTGAGATTCCTCATCAGAGGCCTAGAGAGCGGCGAGGTTGGATAAATCGACGATGGGTGAGACAGTATTGATCCGCAAAAAGAAATCAGCGGGGGTGTTTCTGTGCCTTTGATGTAGCGTACGTCCGTAGTAAATTGAGAGACCAGGTCGAAGTGGTGGAAAAGCCGAGGGGGTGGGTCGTCGGGAGGGTTGCAGAAGGCGTCGGTCAGTGATTTTTGGTCAGTAAGGATGAAGAAAGAATGGCCCCCAATGTCAGGGCAAAAGTGTTTGATGGCTTCATAGACTGCCAGAAATTCTCTATCAAAAGTGGAATATTTCTTCTGTGCTGTAGACAGTTTTTTAGAGAAGAAATGAAGAGGTAAAACCATGTCCCCTTTCCATTGCTGTAATACTGCCCTGACCGTGATGTCGCTGGCGTCCGTAGTGATGAGCAACTCGGTAGACAGATCGGAGTGGGCGAGTATGATGGCGTGAGCTAATGCTGTCTTTAGCGCCATGAAGGCCTCTAGCAAAGGTTCAGTCCAACGGGGTAAGGCCCGAAGTCTGTTTACCGGACATCGAGTCCGTCAGCAGGGCCTGCACAGTGGTGGCAGAGGGGAGATGTCGACGGTAGTAACTTATAGCACCCAGGATACGTCAGAGTTCTTTGTACGTAGCCTGGGCTGGCAATGATGTGATAGCCTGCATATGGGATTTGGGAGGCTGTATTCTATCTGCAGAGACGGTGTAACCCAAAAATGTCACAGAAGACTGGCGCAATTGGAATTTATCTTTGCTGACCCTGACACCATTGGAGTTCAAGGTTTGGAGGACCTGGGATAAATGATCTTCGTGGTCCTCAGTCGATTTACTGAAAATGAGGATGTCATCCACATATGCAAAGCAGAACTCGAACTGTCATAAGATTGAGTCAATAAAAGGTTGCCACATTTGTGTCGCATTCTTTAAGCCGAATGGCATGAAGCTGCATTGGAACAAACAGAGCGGTGTGATAATAGCAGTCTTCGGCATTTCTTCCAGTGCTACAGGAATCTGGTGACAGGCACGTTTACAGTCAATGACACTGACGATTGTGGTGCCCGATAACATATGGGTGAAATCGTTTACGTTCTGCACTGGGTAATTGTCCATGACAGTATGAGCATTTAAGTGTCTGTAATCACCACACATTCCAAAAGAACCATCATGTTTGGTGACGAGGTGAATCAGTGAAGACCAATTGCTGTCTGATGGCTGTAGAATGCCTGACACCAGGAGTTTGTTAATTTGCTCCTGGGCCGCACTCAACTTAATGGGGTTGAGGCCTCTAAGCTTGTGCCTAATAGCAGGGTCGGCAGTGGTAATTATCTTGTGTGTTATTCCGTCAGTGACGGAAGAGACTGAGAACTGCACACAAGGCTGAGTAACGTCCTGATGTGAATTTTGGGATGAGTGGGGCGCGATGGGGTGTAGCCATTAGCGTGAGTGGGAAAAGGCAGCACAAAAGTCACCTGCCTATTACGTGAGAGTGACATGCGCTTGTTTGGAGAGGTCAGCTCTGCACACAGCATGGAGAGGATTGGGGCGCGCAGTGGCTGTCTGTTGTTAGCTTTACCTTGAGTAACTGGTGCGGGTGAGAGAGGCGTTGGTGTCATGCGGGGATTCCTCAACTTGCGCCATAGGGTGGTAGGGTTTCGGGTTCCGCTGGATAGGTCAGGAGTCCACTACACACAGCAAGCGGCTACACGGGTAGCAGGGGTTGTGTGGCGTGGACTGGGTGGTTTTTTAGGTTAGATGGCCTCGGGCAAGTACAGAAAGGGCAACAGCCTCAAAGGATGTGGGGCAAAGTCAGGACATGCGGGGACCAAGCATCAATCGGTATTGTAATTGTAAACTGTCGAAGCTGCATTGGTAAAGTACCGGAACTTCAAGCACTGATAGAAAGCACCGAAGCTGAAATCGTTATAGGTACAGAAAGCTGGCTGAATCCAGAGATAAATTCTGCCGAAATTTGTACAAAGGCACAGACGGTGATTAGAAAGGATAGATTGCATGCAACCAGTGGTGGCGTGTTTGTCGCTGTTAGTAGTAGTTTATCTTGTAGTGAAATAGAAGTGGATACTTCCTGTGAATTATTATGGGTGGAGGTTACACTCAACAACCGAGCTAGGTTAATAATTGGCTCCTTTTACCGACCTCCTGACTCAGCAGCATTAGTGGCAGAACAACTGAGAGAAAATTTGGAATACATTACACATAAATTTTCTCAGCATGTTATAGTCTTAGGTGGAGATTTCAATTTACCAGATATAGAATGGGACACTCAGATGTTTAGGATGGGTGGTAGGGACAGAGCATTGAGTGACATTATACTGAGTGCACTATCCGAAAATTACCTCGAGCAATTAAACAGAGAACCGACTCGTGGAGATAACATCTTGGACCTACTGATAACAAACAGACCCGAACTTTTCGACTCTGTAAGTGCAGAACAGGGAGTCAGTGATCATAAGGCCGTTGCAGCATCCCTAAATATGGAAGTTAATAGGAAAATAAAAAAAAGGGAGGAAGGTTTATCTGTTTAGCAAGAGTAATAGAAGGCAGATTTCAGACTACCTAACAGATCAAAACGGAAATTTCTGTTCCGACACTGACAATGTTGAGTGTTTATGGAAAAAGTTCAAGGCAATCGTAAAATATGTTTTAGACAGGTACGTGCTGAGTAAAACTGTGAGGGATGGGAAAAACCCACCGTGGATCAACAACAAAGTTAGGAAACTACTGCAAAAGCAAAGAGAGCTTCATTCCAAGTTTAAACGCAGCCGAAACCTCTCAGACAAACAGAAGCTAAACGATGTCAAAGTTAGCGTAAGGAGGGCTATGCTTGATGCGTTCAGTGAATTCGAAAGTAAAATTCTGTGTACCGACTTGACAGAAAATCCGAGGAAGTTCTGGTCTTACGCTAAATCAGTAAGTGGCTCGAAACAGCATATCCAGACACTCCGGGATGATGATGGCATTGAAACAGAGGATGACACGTGTAAAGCTGAAATACTAAACACCTTTTTCCAAAGCTGTTCCACAGAGGAAGACCGCACTGCAGTTCCTTCTCTAAATCCTCGCACAAACGAAACAATGGCTGACATCGAAATAAGTGTCCAAGGAATAGAAAAGCAACTGGAAACGCTCAACAGAGGAAAGTCCACTGGACCTGACGGGATACCAATTCGATTCTACACAGAGTACGCGATACCAATACGATTCTACACAGAGTACGCGAAAGAACTTGCCCCCCTTCTAACAGCCGTGTACCGCAAGTCTCTAGAGGAACGGAAGGGTCCAAATGATTGGAAAAGAGCACAGGTAGTCCCAGTCTTCAAGAAGGGTCGTCGAGCAGATGTGCAAAACTATAGACCTATATCTCTGACATCGATCTGTTGTAGAATTTTAGAACATGTTTTTTGCTCGCATATCATGTCGTTTTTGGAAACCCAGAATCTACTCTGTAGGAGTTAACATGGATTCCGGAAGCAGCGATCGTGTGAGACCCAACTCGCTTTATTTGTTCATGAGACCCAGAAAATATTAGATACAGGCTCCCAGGTAGATGCTATTTTCCTTGACTTCTGGAAGGCGTTCGATACAGTTCCGCACTGTCGCCTGATAAACAAAGTAAGAGCCTATGGAATATCAGACCAGCTGTGTGGCTGGATTGAAGAGTTTTTAGCAAACAGAACACAGCATGTTGTTATCAATGGAGAGACGTCTACAGACATTAAAGTAACCTCTGGCATGCCACAGGGGAGTGTTATGGGACCATTGCTTTTCACAATATATATAAATGACCTAGTAGATAGTGTCGGAAGTTCCATGCAGCTTTTCGCGGATGATGCTGTAGTATACAGAGAAGTTGCAGCATTAGAAAATTGTAGCGAAATGCAGGAAGATCTGCAGCGGATAGGCACTTGGTGCAGGGAGTGGCAACTGACCCTTAACATAGACAAATGTCATGTATTGCGAATACATAGAAAGAAGGATCCTTTATTGTATGATTATATGATAGCGGAACAAACACTGGTAGCAGTTACTTCTGTAAAATATCTGGGAGTATGCGTGCGGAATGATTTGAAGTGGAATGATCATATAAAATTAATTGTTGGTAAGGCGGGTACCAGGTTGAGATTCATTGGGAGAGTCCTTAGAAAATGTAGTCCATCGACAAAGGAGGTGGCGTACAAAACACTCGTTTGACCTATACTTGAGTATTGCTCATTAGTGTGGGATCCGTACCAGGTTGGGTTGATGGAGGAGATAGAGAAGATCCAAAGAAGAGCGGCGCGTTTCGTCACAGGGTTATTTGGTAACTGTGATAGTGTTACAGAGATGTTTAGCAAACTCCAGTGGCAGACTCTGCAAGAGAGGCGCTCTGCATCACAGTGTAGCTTGCTCGCCAGGTTTCGAGAGGGTGCGTTTCTGGATGAGGTATCGAATATATTGCTTCCCCTACTTATACCTCCCGAGGAGATCACGAATGTAAAATTAGAGAGATTCGAGCACGCACGGTGTCTTTCAGGCATTCGTTCTTCCCGCAAACCATACGCGACTGGAACAGAAAAGGGAGGTAATGACAGTGGTACGTAAAGTGCCCTCCGCCACACACTGTTGGGTGGCTTGCGGAGTATAAATGTAGATGTAGATGTAGAATGGTGATGGCTGCCGAATCATGTGGTTGGCATGCGAGAGAGGGGGAATGCTTACCAACACATGGGGCAGCCGCCTGCACAGTGGGTGTGATCGCATCGCGCACACAACTGTCATTAGAAGCACTGTTTGAAACACATGGCACTGCATGTAGTGGGCATGTGGCGGGTGCTGAGATCACGGAACATGAATCATCACATGCAATGAATGTTTTTGAACCAACCTGATGAGTGTCCATGCTGGTATCTGCTGATGAAGTTCGATCAGGTGAAGGAACTGTGGATTGCAGTGGCAGCAGTGAGGTATGAGCCACAGTGAGCTTGTCGAAAGTGTGAGCAATGTGTTGTTTCAACTCATCATTTTTCCAACAGAGTTGCGCCACTGTGTCGTACTCTGACAGTAGATTAGTGATGCAGGTAACAATTTTGTCCGTGAGGGTGGAGCACTCACAAACCAAATCACATGTCGCGACGGAAACGGAATGATGAGCGTACATGCCTGAGCACAGTGTCTGAGTGTCAGAAGGGTGGTGTAGCACTGAACCTTGGACTATGTTTGGGGAGAGTTTGTAATGGGACAAGAAGTCCATACCAAGAATTGGTTTGTCAACGTCGGTGATGTAAAAAGTCCGCGGGAAGTGTAGAGAAGGAGATAGATGCACCATAACTTTAGCAGAGCCAACAGTCTGTAATGTTGATCGTTAACAGTGTACGGAAGCAACTTTGTCGATGAAAAATCGGGGGGTGCCAACGATGTAGGTATGATGGACACGTCAGTGCCTGTGTCGACTAGGAAATCAAGCCGCGATGAAATGTCGGATACATGTAAACGACCGCTTGGCCAAGAGGACGAGTGGATGGAGTGTAATGTTTGAGGACACCTGTGAAGTTCCCCGTAGGACTCGGCGTCTTTTAGATCCTGCAGTTGGCGTTTGGGTGCTGGCAAGGTAATCTGCACTTCTTGCCTCATCCCCGAAAATCTTGTGGTACCAACAGTACAGATGAGCCGGATGTGGTGGTGGAGGTGATTGTGACAGTGGAGGAGGTTTGCCCTTGTTGATCTGTTCCAGAATGTAAACTGGGACATATGGTGTGTGTGCGATTCTTGAGTGCTCGGAAAGAGGATAGAGCGAACGAGTACTGCCCAGTGGTGTAGATGGCGTGGAGGCAGAACAAGCTCTGCCTCTGCCCACAGACAGCCGGTAAACAGGCAGCGTAGTGCCAAGAGAGGTGAGAGGTGTGCTGGTTGTTTTTGTTGCAGTAATGCATACAGCTGATCTGTGAAGCAAAGGCAAGAGCTGATAGACTCAAAGGAGTGCAGTAGCAGGTGTATCTGCAGGTCGGTAGGTAAATTGACAGACCGTACCGCCCACAGGGTAATGTCCGGCATCATGCATTCACTCACAAGTGGCCAAAGGTGTTGCCAGAGTTGTGATGGAGTGCAGTCCCCCAGGTGTTCCTCGTACAGGATCTTGATAATTAATTCCTGTGGTGAGCAGCTGAGGCTGTCCAATATTGTCTTCTTGGCGAACTCGTAACTTTGGCGGCAGTGGCGAAAGGAGGAGGTCACAAATTAAATCTGAGTGGTCATGGAGGTGAGTGACGAGACATAGAAATTTACAGTTGTCGTCGGTCACCTGATGTTAACTCCAAATGGTGCTCCACAAGCGTGAACCATGAAAGGGGGTTGTCCTCGTATAAAGGAGGTAGCTTCGGCAGATAGCCGGGGGGAGGCGGGAAACGAGGGTACCTTTGGTGTGCCTTGGAAGGCCTGCTGTCCTGTGGTAGGATAGGCTGTCCTGTAACCTGGCACTACTGGCGTGGGCGTGTTACTAGCAAACACATCCCGAACAATGGCAAGTTGCAATGTCCCTGATGAGTCACATAAGCACGGCGCGGCAGGCATGGTCAGTACCATGGGAACAAACGGATGAGCGGCATGTGAGGTAGGCCTGTAAACTGGTCCAGTTGGTTGGTTGGCTGGTTTGTGGGATTAAAGGGACCAGACTGCTATGGTCATCGGTCCCTTTTTCCAAAAAACTAAAACCACCCAAAGAGAATAAAAAACAAACAACAGGAAAGACGGCAGACGACACAGGACAAGAAATACTCCAACAGATAACAGACAAAACAAGTTAAAATCACACCGAGTGTGACGGTGGTTGGCCGACCATAGAGAAAAAAAGGAAAAGCCAACCAGCGAGAACACATTAAAAACTCTGTTTAAAATCGGAGGCCAAAAGCCAGAATCAACATTAAAAACAAACACTCAGATTAAATGATAAAAAACCCCTGCTCGAATAAAACGTAAAACTAAGCTAGACATAGCATTGTCGTCAGTTAAAAGGGCAGGGAGCGTATCAGGCAGCCCAAACGTCTGCCTGAGCATGGTTAAAAGTGGGCAGTCCAACAAAATGTGGACCACCGTCAAAGCCGACCCGCAGCGACATAGAGGTGGGTCCTCATGCCGCAGTAGAAAGCTAGGTGTCAAGCGGGTGTGGCCAATGTGGAGCCGGCAAAGGACTACTGAGTCCCTGCGGGTGGCTCGCAGGGATGACAGCCACACAGTCGTTGCCTCCTTGACGACATGGAGTTTGTTGGGGGTGGTCATACCGCGCCATTCAGCGTCCCATAACGCAAAAACTTTTCGGCGGAGGACTGCTCGCAAATCCGTCTCCGGGAGGCCAACGCCCAGAGATGGTTTACTGGTGGCCTCTTTCGCCAGGCAGTCAACATGTTCATTGCCGGGTATCCCAACATGGCTGGGGGTCCACACAAAGACCACAGAGCAGCCGCAACGGCCAAGAGTATGCAGGGACTCCTGGATAGCCATCACCAGATGAGAACGAGGGAAACACTGGTAGAGAGCTTGTAAACCGCTCAGGGAATCGCTACAGATAACGAAGGACTCACCTGAGCAGGAGCGGGTATATGCTAGGGCTCGAAACATGGCGACCAGCTCAGCAGTGTAAACGCTGCAGCCAGCCGGCAAGGAACATTGTTCGGAATGGTCCCCTAGAGTTAGCGCATAACCAACACGACCAGCAACCATCGAGCCGTCAATGTCAACAATGCCAGAGCCCTGATACGTTGCGAGGATGGAAAGAAAGCGGCGGCGGTAAACCTCCGGAGGGACTGAGTCCTTCGGGCCCTGTGCCAATTCCAGCTGAAGGCGAGGGCAAGGCACACACCACGGGGGTGTACGCAGAGGTGCCCGGAAAGGAGGCGGAAGAGGTAAAGCCCCAAGCCCAGAGAGAAGCTCTCAGACGCGGACCGCGATCATACATCCAGCCCTGGGCCGGCGTTCTGGAAGATGGACATGCGACTGTGGGAATAGTAGCCGATAGTTAGGATGCCCGGGCAAGCTGAAAACATGGGCAGCATAAGAAGCCAGCAAACGTTGGCGGCGTAACCGCAGTGGAGGGACACCCGCCTCCACAAGTATGCTGTCCACTGGGCTGGTCCGGAAAGCACCAGTGGCAAGGCATATCCTGCTGTGGAGGATTGGGTCCATCACCCGCAATGCAGATGGGGATGCTGAGCCGTAAGCCAGGCTCCCATAATCCAGACGGTACTGGATTAATGCCTGGTAGAGCCGTAACAGGGTAGATCGGTCAGCACCCCAGCGGGTGTGGCTCAAGCATTGCAGAGCATTTAGATGCGGCCAACACATCTGTTTAAGCTGCCAAGTCAACTGAGTTTCAAAAACCACCCCCAAAAACCGATGTGGCTCCACCACTGCAAGGAGTTCGCCGTCAAGATAAAGCCGTGGCTCCGGGTGGACAGTGCGTTGCCGGCAGAAATGCATAACGCAGGTCTTGGCTGCCAAAAACTGGAACCCATGAGCTACAGCCCAAGACTGCACCTTACGGATAGCGCCCTGTAGCTGATGTTCAGCAGCTGCAATGCCAATAGAGCTGCAGTAAAGGCAGAAGTCATCAGCATACAAGGACGCTGAGACAGACATTCCCACCACCGCAGCGAGCCCGTTAATGGCTATTAAAAACAGGCAGACACTTAAAACATATCCCTGTGGCACACCGTTCTCCTGAACTTGAGAGGAACTATGGGAGGCCGCGACTTGCATGCGGAAGGTACGATACGACAGAAAATTTCGGACAAAGATCGGCAGTGGGCCCCGAAGACCCCATCCATGAAGCGTAGAAAAGATGTGATGACGCCATGTCGTATCGTATGCCTTCTGCATGTCGAAAAAGACAGCGACCAGGTGCTGATGGCGGGCAAAGGCAGTACGGATAGCCGACTCCAGGCTCACCAGATTGTCGGCGGCGGTGCGGCCTTTACGGAACCCACCCTGAGATGGCGCCAGAAGGCCCCGACACTCCAGTACCCAATTCAAGCGCCGGGTCACCATCCGTTCAAGCAACTTGCAAAAAACGTTGGTGAGGCTAATGGGACGGTAGCTGTCCACCTCCAAAGGGTTCTTGTGAGGTTTCAGAATGGGGATAACAATACTTTCCCGCCATTGCGACGGAAACTCACCCTCGACCCAGAGACGGTTTTAAAGGTCGAGGAGCCGTTGCTGGCAGTCCACTGAAAGGCATTTCAGCATCTGACAGTGGATGCCATCGGGCCCAGGAGCGGTATCAGGGCAAGCGGCTAGGGCACTGCGAAATTCCCACTCACTGAATGGAACATTGTACGATTCTGGATGGTGGGTGTGAAACAATAGGCTCCAACGTTACAACTGCTCTTTAATGGAGCGGAAGGCCAGGGGCCTCCCCCCATGAACCATGGACCTTGCCGTTGGTGGGGAGGCTTGTGTGCCTCAGCGATACAGATAGCCGTACCGTAGGTGCAACCACAACGGAGGGGTATCTGTTGAGAGGCCAGACAAACGTGTGGTTCCTGAAGAGGGGCAGCAGCCTTTTCAGTAGTTGCAAGGGCAACAGTCTGGATGATTGACTGATCTGGCCTTGTAACAATAACCAAAACGGCCTTGCTGTGCTGGTACTGCGAACAGCTGAAAGCAAGGGGAAACTACGGCCGTAATTTTTCCCGAGGGCATGCAGCTTTACTGTATGGATAAATGATGATGGCGTCCTCTTGGGTAAAATAATCCGGAGGTAAAATAGTCCCCCATTCGGATCTCCGGGCGGGGACTATGCAAGAGGATGTCGTTATGAGGAGAAAGAAAACTGGCGTTCTACGGATCGGAGCGTGGAATGTCAGATCACTTAATCGGGCAGGTAGGTTAGAAAATTTAAAAAGGGAAATGGATAGGTTAAAGTTAGATATATTGGGAATTAGTGAAGTTCGGTGGCAGGAGGAATAAGACTTCTGGTCAGGTGACTACAGGGTTATAAACACAAAATCAAATAGGGGTAATGCAGGAGTAGGTTTAATAATGAATAGGAAAATAGGAATGTGGGTAAGCTACTACAAACAGCATAGTGAATGCATTATTGTGGCCAAGATAGATACGAAGCCCACACCTACCACAGTAGGACAAGTTTATATGCCAACTAGCTCTGCAGATGACGAAGAAATTGAAGAAATGTATGATGAAATAAAAGAAATTATTCAGATAGTGAAGGGAGATGAAAATTTAATAGTCATGGGTGACTGGAAATCGGTAGTAGGAAAAGGGAGAGAAGGAAACGTAGTAGGTGAATATGGATTGGGGCTAAGAAATGAAAGAGGAAGTCGCCTGGTAGAATTTTGCACAGAGCATAACTTAATCATAGCTAACACTTGGTTTAAGAATCATGAAAGAAGGTTGTATACATGGAAGAACCCTGGAGATACTAAAAGGTATCAGATAGATTATATAATGGTAAGACAGAGATTTAGGAACCAGTTTTAAATTTTAAGACATTTCCAGGGGCAGATGTGGACTCTGACCACAATCTATTGGTTATGACCTGTAGATTAAAACTGAAGAAACTGCAAAAAGGTGGGAATTTAACGAGATGGGACCTGGATAAACTGACTAAACCAGAGGTTGTACAGAGTTTCAGGGAGAGCATAAGGGAACAATTGACAGGAATGGGGGAAAGAAATACAGTAGAAGAAGAATGGGTAGCTTTGAGGGATGAAGTAGTGAAGGCAGCAGAGGACCGAGTAGGTAAAAAGACGAGGGCTAGTAGAAATCCTTGGGTAACAGAAGAAATATTGAATTTAATTGATGAAAGGAGAAAATATAAAAATGCAGTAAATGAAACAGGCAAAAAGGAATACAAACGTCTCAAAAACGAGATCGACAGGAAGTGCAAAATGGCTAAGCAGGGATGGCTAGAGGACAAATGTAAGGATGTAGAGGCTTATCTCACTAGGGGTAAGATAGATACTGCCTACAGGAAAATTAAAGAGACCTTTGGAGATAAGAGAACCACTTGTACGAACATCAAGAGCTCAGATGGAAACCCAGTTCTAAGCAAAGAAGGGAAAGCAGAAAGGTGGAAGGAGTATATAGAGGGTCTATACAAGGGCGATGTACTTGAGGACAATATTATAGAAATGGAAGAGGATGTAGATGAAGATGAAATGGGAGATACGATACTGCGTGAAGAGTTTGACTGAGCACTGAAAGACCTGAGTCGAAACAAGGCCCCGGGAGTAGACAACATGCCATTAGAACTATAGACGGCCTTGGGAGAGCCAGTCCTGACAAAACTCTACCATCTGGTGAGCAAGATGTATGAAACAGGCGAAATACCCTCAGACTTCAATAAGAATATAATAATTCCAATCCCAAAGAAAGCAGGTGTTGACAGATGTGAAAATTACCGAACAATCAGTTTAATAAGCCACAGCTGCAAAATACTAACACGAATTCTTTACAGACGAATGGAAAAACTAGTAGAAGCCAATCTCGGGGAAGATCAGTTTGGATTCCGTAGAAATACTGGAACACATGAGGCAATATTGACCTTACGACTTATCTTAGAAGAAAGATTAAGGAAAGGCAAACCTACGTTTCTAGCATTTGTAGACTTAGAGAAAGCTTTTGACAATGTTGACTGGAATACTCTCTTTCAAATTCTAAAGGTGGCAGGGGTAAAATACAGGGAGCGAAAGGCTATTTACAATTTGTACAGAAACCAGATGGCAGTTATAAGAGTCGAGGGACATGAAAGGGAAGCAGTTGTTGGGAAGGGAGTAAGACAGGGTTGTAGCGTCTCCCCAATGTTATTCAATCTGTATATTGAGCAAGCAGTAAAGGAAACAAAAGAAAAATTCGGAGTAGGTATTAAAATCCATGGAGAAGAAATAAAAACTTTGAGGTTCGCTGATGACATTGTAATTCTGTCAGAGACAGCAAAGGACTTGGAAGAGCAGTTGAATGGAATGGATAGTGTCTTGAAAGGAGGATATAAGATGAACATCAACAAAAGCAAAACGAGGATAATGGAATGTAGTCGAATTAAGTCGGGTGATGCTGAGGGAATTAGATTAGGAAATGAGACACTTAAAGTAGTAAAGGAGTTTTGCTATTTGGGGAGCAAAATAACTGATGATGGTCGAAGTAGAGAGAATATAAAATGTAGACTGGCAATGGCAAGGAAAGCGTTTCTGAAGAAGAGAAATTTGTTAACATCGAGTATAGATTTAAGTGTCAGGAAGCCGTTTCTGAAAGTATTTGTATGGAGTGTAGCCATGTATGGAAGTGAAACATGGACGATAAATAGTTTGGACAAGAAGAGAATAGAAGCTTTCGAAATGTGGTGCTACAGAAGAATGCTGAAGATTAGATGGGTAGATCACATAACTAATGAGGAAGTACTGAATAGGATTGGGGACAAGAGAAGTTTGTGGCACAACTTGACCAGAAGAAGGGATCGGTTGGTAGGACATGTTCTGAGGCATCAAGGGATCACCAATTTAGTATTGGAGGGCAGCGTGGAGGGTCAAAATCATAGAGGGAGACCAAGAGATGAATACACTAAGCTGCTTCAGAAGGATGTAGATTTCAGTAGGTACTGGGAGATGAAGAAGCTTGCACAGGGTAGAGTAGCATGGAGAGCTGCATCAAACCAGTCTCAGGACTGAAGACCACAACAACAACAGGGGGTAATTCGTCGAAGCGGAACTAAGAGCAAAATGCTCTGCTAAGCGGTTTGCAATGATGTCGGAGTCTGTACAAACTGCTCCATTCAGTGAGAGCGCTGGGACGTTGACAGGGGTTTGATAGCCGTAGAGGCATCGAATCTTGGCCCAGACCTGCGATGGATAGACATGGAGGCCAATGGTGGAAACATACCGCTCCCAGCACTCCTGCTTGCGTTGGCAGATAAGGCTGCGGGCCCGCCCACGCATTCGTTTGAAGGCGATGAGGTGTTCTATGGAGGGATGTCGCTTGTGATGCCGGAGTGCCCGCCGGCGAACTTTAATCGCTTCAGCAATCTCAGGCGACCACCAAGGCACAGTCCTCCGCCGAGGGGACCCAGAAGAACGGGGAATGGCCGATTCTGCAGCAGTAACAATGCTGGTGGTGACTGACTGAACCACCGCATAAATGTCGTCATCAGAGAGAGGCTCAATAGCGGCAATGGAGGAGAACAAGTCCCAGTCAGCCTTATTCATAACCCATCTGCTGGGGCGCCCAGAAGAGTGACGCCGTGGCAGTGACAGAACCTACTACCACACAGGTCATCATGCACACTCCATTGGACAGACGGTAAGAGGCTAGGGCTGCAGATAGAAAGGTCAATGGCGGAGTATGTGCCATGCGCCACACTGAAGTGTGTGAGGGCACCTTCATTTAAAATCGAAAGATCGAGCTGCGCCAATAAATGCTCGACGGTGGCGCCTTGACCTGTTGCCACTGAACCACCCCACAGAGGGTTATGGGCATTGAAGTCGCCCAGTAACAAGAAAGGTGGCGGCAATTGGGCTATCAGCGCAGCCAGGACATGCTGCGCGACGTCACCATCGGGTGGAAGGTAAAGACTGCAGACGGTAACAGCCTGTGGGGTCCACACCTGAACAGCGACAGCCTCTAAAGCTGTCTGTAGAGGGACACACTCGCTGTGAAGAGAGTTGAGGACATAGATGCAGACGCCACCAGACACCCTTTCGTAAGCTGCCCGGTTCTTATAATAACCCTGATAGCCACGGAGGGTGGGGGTTCGCATTGCGGGAAACCAAGTTTCCTGAAGAGCAATGCAGAAGAAAGGGTGAAGGCTGATAAGTTGTCAGAGCTCAGCTAGATGGTGGAAGAAACCGCTGCAGTTCCACTGGAGGATGGTATTGTCCATGTCTGAGAAAGGCGTGACGGGACTTGGAAGGCAGATTACACCGCTGGGTCACCTGCTGCCTCTGATTGAGCACCTGTGCTAGTGCTATCCATGGTGTCTGAGGAACCGGCGAGATCGAGGTCCACAGCGGACGCCAGAATCTCCACCTCGTCCTCAGATGCAGAGCAGGAGGGTGGCGGTGGGGTGGGTGCCACCGCGAGTTCCTTGGGCTTAGAGCTCTTCTTCTTAGATTTCTCACGCTGCTCCTTGGGTTTCACTGGCTGGGAGGGCTTCACCGATTCAGTCTCCGGGACTGAGGAGGATCGCGAAGCCCTACAACCAGCTGATTGTGGGCACTTATGCCACTGTCGGTCATCAGCCTTCCCGCTGGTGGAAACCTGGGAAGGGAGGGACCCTAGGGACCCCTTGCGAGCGTGACAAGCCGAAGAAGTTGGACACTTCTCCGGCTTAGAAGCGGTGACGGACGTCCCCGATGGGTGGTATGGTGTTGCTCCTGAGGTAGGAGGCGCAGGAGCAACCTGGTGGGTAGAGCCCCCCACTGGCAAGGGGGCAGGAGGAGTTATACTACTCGTCGATCCGGCCGGAATTCGTGAAACTGATGGAGATAGCACAGGTGTTGTAGCAGTGGCGTAGGAAGATGTCAGTCTCACAGGATGTAATCGGCCGTATTTCCTTTTGGTCTCAGTATAGGTCAGTCGGTCCAGGGTCTTATATTCCATGATTTTGCGTTCTTTCTGGAAGATTCTGCAGTCTGGCGAGCAAGGTGAATGAGGCTCTCCACAGTTAACACAGATGGGAGGCGGGGCGCATGGAGTATCGGGATGAGATGGGCGTCCGCAGTCTCGACATGTGAGGCTGGAAGTACAGCGGGAAGACATATGGCCGAACTTCCAGCACTTAAAGCACCGCATCGTGGGAGGGATATAGGGCTTGACGTCACAACAGTAGACCATCACCTTGACCTTCTCCGGTAATGTGTCACCCTCGAAGGCCAAGATGAAGGCACCGGTAGCAACTTGATTGTCCCTTGGACCCTGATGAACCCGCCGGACGAAATGAACACCTCTACGCTCTAAGTTGGCGCGCAGCTCGTCATCAGACTGCAGAAGGAGGTCCCTATGGAAAATAATACCCTGGACCATATTTAAAGTCTTATGTGGCGTGACGGTAATGTTAACATCCCCCAACTTGTCACAAGCAAGTAACCTGCATGACTGGGCAGAGGATGCCGTTTGTATCAGGACTGACCCAGAGCGCATTTTGGACAAGCCCTCCACCTCCCCAAACTTGTCCTCTAAATGCTCTATGAAGAACTGAGGCTTTGTAGAGAGAAAAGACTCCCCATCAGATCTTGTACATACTAGGAACCGGGGCGAATAACTGTCACTGCCATTCTGGGACTTACGCTCCTCCCACGGTATGGCCAGAGATGGGAACGTTTTTGGATCGTACTTCTGAGCATTAAATTGAGCCTGAGAACGCTTAGAGACTTCTGGTGGCTGGCCGCCAGCGAGAGATGATGTACTACACTTCATTGCGGGTCATCTGCCCTGATGCCACCTACTCCGACCAAGGGCCCTCCCCATGTGCGCCACCCAGCCTCAGCAAGGACCTCCTGGCAGGATGGCCATTGCCAGGAGTTCTGATACCCCAGGAGGATAGGCATCTACTCCTTGGCATACATGGGGAGTGAACGGCGCAGGCATCAGTAGAGCGATCCCTGTGTTGTCAGGGGGCTACAACCAGCAGGGTACATGGCAGCCCCACCACAACGGACTGGCTACCGTGCTGGATCTTAGGTGACATGTAGTCCTTAGTCGTTGTCTCCACAAAGCTCAACACTACACAGTGCATAGTGAAAACTGAACCCAGGAACACATCCTCACCCAAGAGATGGAGAACGAATGGGACGGCAATGCGACGATGAGAAATCTGGCTAGAGGTCTTACTGCACGATGGACAAAATGCACCATGTAAGGCGCCCTTCCCCAATTGGCTCGCTCTGTGGAAGAATTTGGAAAAATGGAGGTCAAACCCAACAGGGGACCATCACAGAAGGCCGAAACGTTTGAGACTCCTTTTAGTCGCCTCTTACGACAGGCAGGATACCGCAGGCCTATTCTGACCCCTGAACCCGCAGGGGGAAAACTGGTCCAGAGGTTAAAGGCACAGTACTTAAATTGTCCACCTCGGGAATGACACGGAAGGCCAGCGCGGCAGGTGCAGATGGTACTGAGGAAGGAATGAGTGGCTGTATGGTTGGAATCAGGGTCCCCCGTGAGTGAGGGGGAGGGGGTAGGGAGAGGGGGTGGTTTGGTACTTGGTGTGGCAACAGCAAGAGTTTTCTGTGCACATCGGAAATGCACCCATGTGGTAGGACCATAAGTCACTGGTGAAACCTGCTGGTGGTCACATTGTCGTGGTATAATTTTCCTGGATGGCAAAGCGCCATCAGGTGTGCTTGAACAAAACAGGCATAGCTTGATAGCAGTTGACCGCGTGTGCATTTTGCATGAATGGTGGCGTTGCACATGGCACTACTGTATCTGACGTTGCGGCACATAGAGGATCAAAGCAGGTGTGCGAATTTGGGTCCCTTTGAACACTACATGAGGGATCAATCGTTACACGATTCTGGAAATCGTCCACTTCACCTTTCACATGTTGGCGTGCACAGTACGGTGACACGAAACCCGAGTCCATTGGTTGAGGTAACGTCGTAGCACTCGGCCGTTGTAGAGCTGCTAAGTTTGAGATTAACTTCATTGGAGATTGCGAAACACTGTCCATAAGCAGCGAAAAACTGTTGGCAGGGGATTGGAGTGGCCTGGTAGTAGTAGCTGAGACTCCAAATCCTCGTATAAAATGTTGGTTTAGGCAGCCATGGCATCGAACGTGTTGGCAGGGGATTGGAGTGGCCTGGTAGTAGTAGCTGAGACTCCAAATCCTCGTATAAAATGTTGGTTTAGGCAGCCATGGCATCGAACGTAAAACCTGTTGATTCCACACAGCCGGCGCGGAAGTTGCAGAAGACGTAGAAACTTCAGGGTCACCAATACGGGAAACGGGAATACGGATAACTGTATATGCAACAAACTGTTCCCATAAATGTTTATACATACATATATTTCAGCACAAAGAAAGATACATGTGTACACTGTACATGGTACAAAGACTGACTGGAACATTAACATGGCGGCTCGTCAAAGCAGTTAGAGTTCAAAGATCATGCTTTACGTGGTCAATATGACCTATTGACGCATTGCAGTATTTTGACCACTTTCTGCATGATCTTTTTTAAATTTATTTTAGTGAAAAGAAAATAAGTTTGGGTTTTGGGTATACTAGACCATACTGACAAGCAGTTTTGAAATAAAACTGTTTTATTTTCCAAAATATAAGAAAAAATGGTTTGGCGCATCATACATGTAAGGTGCAAATCTAGCAGCTCAGTGTTTCTTTACAATTATTATACTACACGAAATAAGTAGTACACTACTTATCCTGTTGAATGGCATACATTCTACATCAACACTCCTTTACTTATGCAGTATGGAACATTCTGAATCAGTTTATTTTCTTATTTATATACAAATGAGTCAGTGTTGGAAACTTAGCTAGATGGGGGAGGGGGATCAACAGCTATGAAAATTTGCTCAACTGACTGCTATGCCATAAGAAGTTAACTGTCAATGGGATTAAAATAGCCCAGTAGTAGATAAAATTACAGTGGTTTGAATGAAGAAAATTCAAGGATGATTGTACATTTGATAGTGGAATTATATAAGGGAATCAACAGACTCACCAAACTTTTCATTAAACTTCAATGTGATTTCAACAAGTTTCCTCCATTTTGCTCTCTCCAGCTCTCCACCATTCTCTGATTCTAAGAGAGTTTATATCTTCTCCCACATCATCTGTCCACCATTTTTGTGACCTTCCTCTCTCTATCATCTTCCAGCTGGCCTTCATTCAAAATCCTTTTCAGTCATTCTTCCAGTCTGCATCTTAGCGACATGACTAAGCCAAGCTATTCTCCTACTGGAAAAATGGAAATTACATTCTAGAAACATCCACCAGGTTGCGGCTGGGCCATGTCTCCACAATATCCTTTCTTCCAGGAGTGCTGATTCTGCAAGGTTCGCAGGAGAGCTTCTGTGAAGTTTGGAAGGTAGGAGACGGGGTACTGGCGGAATTGAAGCTGTGAGGACGGGGCGTGAGTCATGCTTGGGTAGCTCAGTCGGTAGAGCACTTGCCCACGAAAGGCAAAGGCCCCGAGTTCGAGTCTCGGTCCGGCACACAGTTTTAATCTGCCAGGAAGTTTTTATTCTCCTACTTTTTATTAATCTTACAATGTCAGCTACTGGTATGAGGCTGTCCAAATAGACATTCATTCTAGATCTCCAGAAACCATTATCATCCCGTACTGCCCCACAGATCTTGCATAGAACTTTGTGCTCAAATGTGTAGTGATCAAGTTGTACGCAAAACTGAGTCGCACAAATATGGCTTTATTCATAACCTCTGAACTATAATGAAAATAGCCTCTCAGGCTCCAGAAGAAACAGCATAACTGATGTGAACAATACAACTAGAATAATATAGAGAGAGGTCAGTCAGTGCTGCTCCGCTCATCTATATGTGCAAGTTGCCAGCAGATGGCGCGGTGGAGACCGCACCGTGTGCACCCCTCCCGCAGGTGGCCTCCAGCAGCCATCGCAAGCTGATATAGTTGGCAGCCAATTCAAACACATGTGCATGGTGACACCATGCTTGACCCAATCACATTCACATGCAGGTGGCCTCCAGCGGCCAGTCTCAGCTGATATAGTTGGTGGCTAATTCAAACACACGTGCACGGTGACACCATGCTCAGCCCATTCACACTCACACTCACATGCAGTAGTAGCAGAATACAGCACTCCTCTTTCCTTGTACGAAGTGGACACCCAGACAATGGGGGAAACATTGGTAGCTTGACGAGAGATGCATTCATTGGCTCTGGCATGGCAGCAGCCAGTGCTGACGGAGGGGGTAGAACGATGTTCTTGTCAGGCACCGGAGCGTAGGGACAGAATGTGCGGAGAAGTGGGCGTGCCTGGGGGTGGTGAGCACATGGCGCCCGATGACAACACCAGAGAGAAGGGTGCCATCATCATCTCTGTGTCATCATCAGCAGGCAGTTCCCAGTGCAGAGGGGATGGGGCTGCACCCACTGGAAATGATGGTGAGGGTGCCAATGGAGGCAGTCGGATTAGAACAGTAGGCTGTGGCGATGGACCTGAGGTTGGAGACAGACCAGAGCCCAGCATCAGGAAGCTGGAACCCTAGGGCATTGTGATTGGAGGAGACAGCCAATGGGACGGGGAACCTCCACAGTGAGCGACGAAAGGGCTGCAGTGGTGGGGGCTGCACCCATGAACTGGTAACTATTGGCAGCGAGCAGGGAGCAACTGATCAAAGTGGCATGCTGCCAGCCCATCAGCTGTATGGACATCACAAACATGTTGCCCCCAGTGGTGGACAACAATGGCCAGTACCCACATGAACTGCTAAACCAAACCCACACCGGCGATCCCAGTGCAAAGTGGCTGGCCCAACCTGACTATGGCAGGTGTGGTGCAGACTGCAGAAGGTGGAGGAGCATGTGTGGCTGACAGTCAAGAAGCAAGTCAGCTTAGCTCCACTCGCTCTTAGGCATGAAATGACGGGTGCTCAGAAAATGGAGAAGGGCGTCATTCAGTGAAGAATCCACAACAATTTTTTTCATTTGGGACTTGAACATATACATGAGGCACTCCACCTCACCATTCAAGAGTGGAATCGCAGAACTGTAACATGATGAATGCTACGATGAGAACAAAACAATTGAAAGGTTTGAGAAGCGAACAGGGTAGATTGTAAATTTGTGTTAAGATCTTATTGGACCAAACTGGCGAACTGGGGCACATTATCAAAAACAAAGGTATAAGGCAATCCCTCAATAGAAGAAACCCTAAAAGCGTACAAACTGTGACCTCAGCAGAAGTCAATGGAGACTGGAGAAAGTAAGGAGACTGGGAAAATGCATCCATAACCAAGAGCCAATAGGAGTACCTGTAAATTCTACATGAATGTGTTCCCATGGCTGGTGTGGAGAGGGTCAGGGTGACAGAGATGCCCTGGGAGCTGCCTGTTGTTGGGCACACTGCTCTGAAGCTGCAAAAAAATGGACAATATCATCATCAATCCCTCATCAGAAAACAAGTCACCTGGCTAACACTTTGGTGTGCAAAACTCCCCAATGGCCCTGATGGAGAAGGCATAGAACCACACACTGTATAGCAGTGGCGGGAATGATTACGCTCATAGAATATCTTCCATAGACAAAAACAAAACACCATCAAAGAAAGAGAGGTGATACCATATGGAAAATAGTTGCATAGTGGGTCTGAAGCCTGACCTGGTGGTTTATCTGGCCAGCCCTTTTGAACAAACCGAACCAGCTGGCAGAGAACCAGGTCAGCGGCAACAAAAGCAGCTATGCGTGAGCTAATAATTGGGAAACCCTTGACCATTTCAGTATCAAGATGGAAGAAAAGCAGTTCTTCTTGGTCAAAGTCGGGATCAGGACCTGCATTAAAGTGGGACAAGGCATCTGCATTGGCACATTTAGACATAGGTAAAAATGGATTTTGTAATTACAGAGAGACAAGAACAGTGCCCAGCATTGTATGGCAAGGAAATGTGAGAACTAAACAAGGAAATCAAAGTTTTTTGGTCAGTAATAATGTGAAACTTGGAGCCATAAGAAAAAGGACATGAAATTTCTGGAGAGGATATACAATGGCAAGAGCTTCTTTTTCACCTGAGAGTAATGCTGCTGGGCCTGAATGAGAGATTTAGAGGCAAAAGCAACAGGTCATTTGGAGCTGTCGGCTTATCATTGTGCTGGGACTGCGTCAAGGCTGTACTATGAGGGGTCAGTCGCCATAACTATGTTCTGCTTCAGAGAGAACATAATTAACAATGGGCCAAGAATAATTTGGATTTCAACATGTGAAAAGCATGTTCACAATCTAGGCTCCAGCAAAATGGTACATTCTTGCATAATAAGGCAAGCAATGGGTGGGCCAATGTGGCTACCCCCAGCAAGAATTTATGGTAGTATGGTACCTTCCCTAGGTAGGCATGAAGCTCTTTCGTGGACGAGGGACAAGGCATAGATGTAACAGCAGAGATGTGGTCTGGCACAAGGCGAATCCCATCCTACAAGGCCTCAAACCCCAAATAAACAATGAAAGGCTGGAAAAACTGAGATTTTGTAAGGTTACATCGTAAGCCTGTGGACTTTAAGACAGAAATCAAAGTGCACAAATTTTTCAAGTGATTGGCAACACAGGAACTCTTGACAACGATATCATCCAGATAATTAATGAAAGTACAGGCATAGTCAATTGCTCTAAAAATCATTGGAAAATAGCAGGGACACTAGCCACACCAAAAGGAAGGCACAAATATTCAGAGAGACCAAAAGGAGTATTGACAGCAGAACTCGCTGAGACTCTTTGTCCACAGGAATGTGCAGATACACTTCAGTCAAATCAGTTTTAGAAAAGTACTGGCCACCAAATAATTTTTGCCACCAGTTCCTCCTGGCTTGGGAGAGGAGACCCATCCATGATTGACTGTGCATTGACAGTAGAACTCACGTCACCACAGAGATGATGTTTCCCTGATGGTTTCCAAACTACAACCAGCAGAGATGACCATTCAATATCCATAACAGGCCCCAGAGATTGTAGACTGTCAAATTCTGCTTTCAACTGATCTTTCAGGGTGACAGGAATATGATGGACATGACAAAACTGAGGCTGAGCCATGGATTTCAAAGAAATGAGGCTGAGCCATGTATTTCAAAGAAATATAAGCAGAAAAATTTATAGCAAACCCTATACCATCCGAAAAGAGAAAACTACTTGCACAGTGTTTCCAATTGAGAATATGGTACCTGGTCAGACACGAGCTAAACAGCAATGGTGACAGAAAATCCATATGCCTGAAATGTGTCCATCCCAAACAATTTCTCAACACTGGCATAAGCAACTACCAAAAATGTAATGTAATGAACCACTGTCTTGTAAGAAGCAGATGTCCTAAATTGTCCCAACAGTGCATTGTTCTGTTTGTTATAACTGATCAGCCTCCATGTGACCGTTGTCAACGGTGGCGAGCCCAAACTTACATATGTCTAAGAATTAAATAACACCACTACAGCACCTGTGTTGACCTGTAGCTGGAGCACTTGGTGAAAAACGCTTAGCCGCAATGAGTGGTCACATGGTTTGAGGCGCCATGTCATGGATTGCGCAGCCCCATGCCGGAGGTTTGAGTCCTCTCTTGGGCATGGATGTATGCATTGTTCTTAGCATAAGTTAGTTTAAGTAGTGTGTAAGTCTAGCGACCGATGACCTCAGCAGTTTGGTCCCTTAGTAATTGGCACACACACATTTGAAATATACTTAACTCAATAGATGGTAAACAATTTAGGAGAAGTCAAAAGCATTGGAGTGACACAGTTTATGTCCATGTGCATATCTTGAACAACCTTCAGTGAACAACACATGGAGGCAAAGTGACATTGCTACTGGCAAGCATTACATGTAGTCCAGCACTTAGGGTATGCCAAATGTTAGTGGTGGACAAAACAGAAAGGATAAGATGGAAACAGAAAACGTTGACACTGGCACTATAGTTGTCATGGCTGCTTGGGCTGGTTTACCACTGCCATTGTTGCTTCCTTGTGTAAGCTGTCTATCATCCTAGTGGACACATCTTGAGACACTACTGCTACATCGCTCCAAGCTTAAATTTGGTCACCTGCTGCTAGAGAAACTTCAACAGATTGTGCTATTTGAAAAACTGCTAATGGGGGGTTTTGACAGAGTAAAACTTTCTGTGCACTTCCTTGTCCAGAGCTGAACCAATAGCTGCATCACACACCAAAGAATCTGCATAAGAGACATTATGGGCATCAGTAATGAACTGACACATACGGCTAAGGCCATGAAGTTCGGCTGCACAGGCCTTGTATTACCGGTTTGATTTCTTGCGGCATCAGTAGAATTCAGCTCGAGCTGCTATGACATGCATTCATTTGTGATAGTAGTTGGACAATAAAATGCACATGTGATCAAAAGTAAAAGCTGCCAGTCCTTGTAAAGGCACAAGCTGACACAGTAGTTGATACACCTTAAGGGGAATCCACAAGAGGAAGAAGGCTTTGCACAAATTCAAGTCTGCCACACACAAGCCGAAAAAATACCACCTCAGTCTTTTTTCGTGAGATGAATAATGATATGGAGGAAAAGGGGGAGGATGGATCACTGGAATGGTATCCTGTCTGTTAATGTCTGTAAATCCAACAAAATGGTCACAACTGAAGTAGGCTGCTCAATCAGGGCCAATAGTATGGTGTCCATAATGAATAAACCTGATAAACTGCACTTAAAGATTTCACATGCGGAAACAATTCATAACTTGTTGCCAATTGTGTAGTAACCAAGTAATACACAAAACCAATCCAAGTCACACAAATATGGCATTAATCGTTGATCTACAACGAAAATAACCTCTTGGGACTCCACAAGAGGCAGCACAACTGAAGTGAGTGATACAACTAGAACAACACAGAGAGGAGTCAGTCAGCACTGCTCCGCACATATATATGTGCGAGTCACCAGCAGACGATGCGGGCGGAGACCGTGCCGTGCACATGCCTCTACTGGCAGCTTCCAGAGGACGGCCTGAACAGCTATAGTTGGTGGCTGATTCAAACACACACGTGTGATGACACCACACTTGGTGCATTCACCCTCACATGCACTAGTAGCACTCATACTCACAAGCACTAGTAGCATGTTACAGCAAAAGATCTTGAGCTGCTGCTCATCAGTAATCGTTAATGTCCATGTTTCACTTCAGTGGGTTGGATGATTATGACTCTAAATAATTATATTTTCAGCTGTCTACTTAATACCCTGAAGGCAAATAATTTATTAAGCATGTGGAAGCATCTACAGGGTAAGAGGGAACACTGTGTAAAAAATCTCAATTGGAAATTTAAATGGCTGAAAGGTGTTTTGATTGAACATTTCATATTGGACAGCCAAGACCTCACAGCTGTCTTTATAAAGATGGACTTACAGAGAGATCTATAGGGTGACTTTCAGTGGTTTACACAGTTTGAACGTAAATAACTTGAATAAATTTAGCAAAAGCTATGAATTTTTAAGTCTCATAGATGGCTGCGATATTACCGACCGTGTTTTATTCTTGAAGATGTTCAAAATATCTTCCATCATGAGCAACACAGTGTCTGCAGTACTGCAGAACAGATCAACAAATGTGTTACTGATGCCACTGGAATGGATTCAAAGGCTCTCACAATCGCCTCTCTCATGTCTTCCAGCATATGCGGTTTTGTAGCGAAGATGGATGCCCTTAGAAAGAAGTCTAACATTGTTAGATTGGGGTATCTGGGTGGAAACTCAACACCTCACCATCAGCCTATCCACCTCTCAAAAAATGTTTCATTAAGGAACTGGCGCACGTCATGATGGTAATGTGACAGTGCACTGTCTTGGTGGGGGGGAACTTAATCTTGTTACAGTTGGTGAACAGCTGATACATTCTGTTCCTATAAGTTTGTAAGATACATTACACCTGTCACTATTCCTTCAAAAAAGAATGACCCAAGTCCTCTAACAGACATGCCATAACACACTGATAACACAGAAAAATTAACAGCTCATTCTTCCATAACATGGGGATTATCTCTTGCCCAGTACACAGTTATGGCAATTGATGGTTCCATTCAATTTAAATGTCCCCTCATCAGACTGACTGATAACATCAGTCAAATGTTCATTATCACAAATTCAGTCACAAAATTCGAGGCACCTGTCTGAATCATCCTCATTAATTGTGTGAAGCAACCTGGGAATGTAGGGTTTCCACTAAACTTTTTTAAAAATGTGGTGAACACTTGATTTGCCTAAATCTGATTCATGCATAGCTTCCCATACAGACTTCTTTGGTGATCTTGTGTAAATCTGTAGCACTGTGTCCACCCCTCTTTCATCTGCTACTGATTTCTTCCTGTCGCACTCTTCCTTCTTCAAATTGTGCATACTTCCTTCCCTATCAAATTTGTCTCACAAGTTCATTATTGTTACACATGATGGTGGTGCAGTATCAAACGCCCCACCACAGCCTCCCTTCCAGGTTTTCACATTTCCAATAACACTTTAAAATCCACTTTCTTTGCTCCAAGGATAAGTTTCCAGCCATCTTGTTATTTACCTTTAGTTACTGTCAACAAAAAAGGGGGGGTGGGGGTGGGGGTGGGGGGGAGGGAATGAATGGCTATACACTAGTCATGAGATCACCATATAATCACAGTTGGATCAGTTTATCTTTAATATCTCCTCAGTTATTACAATTCAAACAATGTAAGCCCCTTTGTGGGAAACCCTGTATTTCCACTTAGGATGTGTGGCTTTATTTTAGTTGAAATGACCTAGGCACATCTTTGGAGATTATAAATCCAATTCAATACTCTCCTTGTCTTTCAGTTTTTCCTGAGTAATACACAGAGAATATGTATGTCACCCCTTCCCTTTCACCAGATTTCCTGGAATGCAACTTCCATTCCACACCTCATTGTCTCTTCAGCAATGCTTCGTAGCTCTTTTCTGCAGCAGTGTATGTACCTTCTATTTTCCCAGTTTAAGCACTGGTATATCCATATTCTTGTTCAAATGCACAGTTTGTCTTTGTAAGGGCTGTCCAGCATTCCTGGTTAAATTATTTGCAATGATAAGTTTTTTACCAGGCAGGGGTATTGATCCCATGGTCAACCCCCAAACTGGAGTGTCAATATTTCACATCGTGTTAGCTCCCCTAGTGGCTTGAACTAATCTAAGAGCCCTCCCTACCCTGTGTTGGGAACACACCTCATGTGGCTTCTATACTGGAGCCAATTTGACCCTGCCAGAAGCTATGCTATCCTCCCAGCTTCGTCAGAGCTCACAAGTAGCCCTGCACAGCACAGAAGGTTCCATCAAAAAGATTTTGAGAAGACAAAACTTCATCGTATTGTACACACCTTAGTGACAATATTAGACATTTGTGCTAATATGCAAAGATATGACTAATTATTCTTCCTGCCCACGTTATGTTCAAGAACTGGGAAGTGGGTGGCATGGTATCTACCCTACATAAGTGCAACCTCTGCCATACAGCACATCTGGCAGCTGTTCATCTATTCTTATTGAACATTCTGGGCTTTGGGACATTGTTGGCTATTGACAAGGAAAGAGATCTGCCACAATGAATGAGTAAATATTCTTATGAGTCTTCTGTTTCCTTTCCAATCTCTGCCTATTCTTATAAGATCCTGCAAAGTAACTTCCCAAGTTTTTGCTTCCTAAATTCCCAGTGATTAATCCCTTACTAAATTTGATACTTGTTCCTCCTACTGAACAAACTCCATCTCTGACACAAACAAGACCAATTTCAATGTGCTTTTGTCATGTATATCATTCTCCCATCCGTTCGCAAGTAGGTAGCTGTTTCTCTGTTTGCAGATCTTCATTTGACATTGAGTCATGAAAGAGAAGTAAGCAGAAGTTATTTATCTTTTTTTAAATGAAATCATTTCTGCTTTTGGCTGCTGAAACATTATTTATCTGTTTAATTTGAATTCTGTGATTATGGACCTTATTAGCTGCAGAACAACGTGATAAGCAAAGTTGCAATAAAAATGGGATACATGTATAACATGCACTAATTTACAAACAGTTTCAGTAATAATAATAATAATAATTATAATTGTGAATAAGCCCATTAGGACTGTACAAAGTACTAAGAGGTAAGCATCTGACATAGAGATAAGCATTTGCCTTCCTCTCTTCAGACCATGTTGTCCCAGTCTTCTTCTTCAGTTTTCCCTTCTGTCAACTTGCCATTTGTGAATTTGACCTGAAGATTTCACAGTTCTGAAAATCATCTGGAGTAATATTTGCCAATTTCAGGCCAGTTTTGATCTTGCCAACCAATTTAATCATGTCCATTTCAGCTTTGTTCCTATTGTCAAAAAAATCAATTATTTGTTTTGTAAGTCTGTCTGCATTCACTCTTTTAATGTGATCACACAATTTTAATTGCATTTTCTAATGTCATTATGTGTATTTGTGTATCCTTTGTGTTCCTAACTGCTTCTGAGATGTCATTGTTTATCTGTGAGGTTTGGGCCTAGAATTTTTCCTACAATTTTGCATTCCTTTTTCTCAATGTTTTCAATGTCTTTTTTCCTGTTCAAAATAAGTGCTTCTGAACCACAGAGACATTCTGGTTTACACTATGGGTCAAAAGTTTTCAGTCACCTATCAAACTATGTATCTGTGGTTAAAACAATTATTTCATTTCGAATATTCAATTATATCTCCGTTCTCATACTAAGACAAGTACAGTAAAACTCCCAGTAACGGACATTTCCCAATAGTGGACTCCTCTCAATAGCGGACATTTCAAAATCCTCTGCAAAATAACACTAGTTCTTATGATAAAATTCTTCTGAACAGTGGCATTCTCTATAACAGAAGTGGACACTGAAACGTATCCACCAACAACAATTAAAACTTCCAAATAGAAGACAGTTTGAAAGGAAAAGAAAGTTTTAAATGAAACAGTGGCAATAATTAAAATGCATTTGAACATATTGTAAGTTAAAATGTGTACTGTTTGTGTCTTCAAATGAGAGAAGTTAAGTACGACATGGAGTCTACGCAAAGGAGAAGATTAATGTAGAGAAACAGCCATGAGGTTTTCGGGTGGAAAAACACAGATCAGTGACATTTTAAGTAACAAAAAGGACATTCTGAGTTCATGGACTGGAAATGATAACCTTACCACTTAACATGCTTTTCCTCATACACCAGGCTCAAAAGTTGACAGTCTAACTTCTGAATGGTTCTACCATGCTCATAGCAATAATTTGCCTTTTAGTGAACTGCTGATCCACGAGAAAGCACTCACAATCACCAAGGATTTAGGATTTCATGATTTTAAAGCATTTGTAGGCTGGCTTGACAAATTTAGGAGTAGACACATCTCATTTCTAAATTGTGTGGTGAATCCAGTTCAGTGGATGTCAGATTGGCAAAAGAGGATAACAGGAATTTGAAAGGGTTATGAAGAAATAAACATTATTAACTGAGATGAGACTGGTAGTTTTCTTCAGAATTCTTCCCAGTGAGACAATGGCCTGATCAGGAGGCAAAATTTCAAAAGAATGGCTCACTATTGTATTGTGTGTTAATACAATTGGTGAATTTCTTAAAAAGCCTTTGATTATTGTTAAGGCTGTGAAGCAAAGATATTTCAAAGGTATTGTCTTGAGTAAACTGAACATGGAGTGGTATGCAAATAAATGCTCTTCAATAATGAGGGCAATAATGACTGAGTGGTTGCTGGAGTTTGATAGAAGAATGGAAAGACAAAGGAGGAAAGTGATACCACTTTCCATTTCCGCCAAACTCAACTTCATATTGTCAATCACTGGATCAGGGGTTTATTCGAACTTTCAAAGTGTTTCACAGCCAAAAAGTGTTGAGAGAGATTTTGTCTCTAATGGACTATGCTGAATCTGGATATGAACTTCGAAAATCTATAAGCGTGTTGGATGCAATTCTGTGGATTTCTTCAGTCTTAAAACATGTACCACTGGCTACAATCAGGAACTGCTTCAAGAAGGCAAGGTTCATTTTTAATGACCATGCTTCAGTGATTGACAGTGATGACAAAGAAAACAGTCAAGATATATGAACATCAACATCAGACTTTAGTAGAGGAATTTTTTGTTGGATCCGAAGAATGTGTCAATATTGATGATGCACTGTTCACCGAAAGTAAATCAACTGGCATAAATGAACTCATACAAGAGCTGCATCAAGAAGGATGTGCTGATAACAGGATAAAGATGACATAACTGAACTGGATTTTACTCCCCTTTCAAGTACACAGACTGTTGAAGAGGTAAGAAAATTGAAACACTTTTAGTGAAAAGTGATGATGAGAGACCCAGTTTAGTATTAGCAGTTGAAACACATATTAAGAAAGCAATTATAAATGACACTCAGGTTTAGAAAAAAATACATGATTATTTCAAACCAATATTGCAAAAAATGTTCAAACGTGTGCGAGTTCCTAAGTGACCAAACTGCTGAGGCCATCAGTCCCTAGACTTACACACTACTTAAATTAACTTATGCTAAGAACAGCACACACACCCATGCCCGAGAGAGGACTCGAACTTCTGACAGGAGAGGCTGTGCAATCCATGACATGGCGCCTCAAACAGCGTGGCCAACCTCGCAGAATGCATGAAAGACATTTTAATTCTATATTATACTAATGTATGATGATTTCTTAATGTAGTACTGTACTTAAAGATAAATTTTCACTAATTTATGTAATACAGTATATAGCAGTACAGTACCTTTCTCCCCACAGCGCATTGTACGTACCATATTGTAGACTGTCTATTTATCCATTCCTGAATAAAGAACACTTCTTAAAAGCAGACACTTTTATTTTCCCCATAGATGTCCATTACTCAGATGCTTTACTGTATAAACAAGTAAAGTGCCTCTGTTGTGTATTTGAATGGTTGTTTGCATTGAGGGGTGCTGATGAGTATCCACAATAACAATGACATACTGGCGCCAAAGCAAGATTCCCATGATCTAGAAGAAACTGAGTAACATCATAAAGTAAAGAAGTTCATATGTAGGATAAACATTGGATGACTTGTACAGCACCTGTAATATGCAAGGAAGTAAATAATATGTGAGCAGCCCCAATCTCTGTCTCAACAGTGCAATGCTGTCTTCTTGAACAAGGTCTGAAGGAGTGCATAGAGGCAAAAAAAGGCCTTTATTAAGCAAACGAAATAAGGTTAAAATATTCCAATGGGCACAAAAAACTGGAGCAAACAGCAATGGTCCAAGATGCTATTCGTGGACAAATCTGAGAATGAAGTATTTAAAAGCCATTGTCAAATGTATGTACGTAAACTTAGTGGAGAACACATGAAGAGTCAGTGTGTGAAGCCAAAAGTGAAACATGGTGGTGGGTCGGTCACGGTGTGGGGGCGTTTTGCAGCTGCTAAAGTTGGTGATCTAGTGAGAATTTCTGGGACATTAAAGAATGAAGGATATCATTGTGCATAAGGTACATCAATAGAAAAGAGAAATGTAGGGAACTGATGAATATGATTTGGCCAAGTCTGTCACCTGACTTACATCGCATTGAACTCTTATGGAATCAATTTGACAAGGTGGCCAGAAAACTGAGATCATCTGATGTTGAAGGGCTATGGAATAATTTAGAGATGTGTTGGACTACTCTGTAAGTGCAGAACACGGAATCAGTGATCATAAGGCCGTTGTAGCATCCCTGAATATGGAAGTTAATAGGAATATAAAAAAAGGGAGGAAGGTTTATCTGTTTAGCAAGAGTAATAGAAGGCAGATTTCAGACCACCTAACAGATCAAAACGAAAATTTCTGTTCCGACACTGACAATGTTGAGTGTTTATGGAAAAAGTTCAAGGCAATCGTAAAATGCGTTTTAGACAGGTACGTGCCGAGTAAAACTGTGAGGGATGGGAAAAACCCACCGTGGTACAACAACAAAGTTAGGAAACTACTGCGAAAGCAAAGAGAGCTTCACTCCAAGTTTAAATGCAGCCAAAACCTCTCAGACAAACAGAAGCTAAGCGATGTCAAAGTTAGCGTAAGGAGGGCTATGCGAGAAGCGTTCAGTGAATTCGAAAGTAAAATTCTATGTACACACTTGACAGAAAATCCTAGGAAGTTCTGGTCTTACGTTAAATCAGTAAGTGGCTCGAAACAGCATATCCAGACACTCCGGGATGATGATGGCATTGAAACAGAGGATGACACGCGTAAAGCTGAAATACTAAACACCTTTTTCCAAAGCTGTTTCACAGAGGAAGACCGCACTGCAGTTCCTTCTCTAAATCCTCGCACAAACGAAAAAATGGCTGACATCGAAATAAGTGTCCAAGGAATAGAAAAGCAACTGGAATCACTCAACAGAGGAAAGTCCACTGGACCTGACGGGATACCAATTCGATTCTACACAGAGTACGCGAAAGAACTTGCCCCCCTTCTAACAGCCGTGTACCGCAAGTCTCTAGAGGAACGGAGGGTTCCAAATGATTGGAAAAGAGCACAGGTAGTCCCAGTCTTCAAGAAGGGTCGTCGAGCAGATGCGCAAAACTATAGACCTATATCTCTGACGTCGATCTGTTGTAGAATTTTAGAACATGTTTTTTGCTCGAGTATCATGTCGTTTTTGGAAACCCAGAATCTACTATGTAGGAATCAACATGGATTCCGGAAACAGCGATCGTGTGAGACCCAACTCGCGTTATTTGTTCATGAGACCCAGAAAATATTAGATACAGGCTCCCAGGTAGATGCCATTTTCCTTGACTTCCGGAAGGCGTTCGATACAGTTCCGCACTGTCGCCTGATAAACAAAGTAAGAGCCTACGGAATATCAGACCAGCTGTGTGGCTGGATTGAAGATTTTTTAGCAAACAGAACACAGCATGTTGTTATCAATGGAGAGACGTCTACAGACGTTAAGGTAACCTCTGGTGTGCCACAGGGGAGTGTTATGGGACCATTGCTTTTCACAATATATATAAATGACCTAGTAGATAGTGTCGGAAGTTCCATGCGGCTTTTCGCGGATGATGCTGTAGTATACAGAGAAGTTGCAGCATTAGAAAATTGTAGCGAAATGCAGGAAGATCTGCAGCGGATAGGCACTTGGTGCAGGGAGTGGCAACTGTCCCTTAACATAGACAAATGTAATGTATTGCGAATACATAGAAAGAAGGATCCTTTATTGTATGATTATATGATAGCGGAACAAACACTGGTAGCAGTTACTTCTGTAAAATATCTGGGAGTATGCGTGCGGAACGATTTGAAGTGGAATGATCATATAAAATTAATTGTTGGTAAGGCGGGTACCAGGTTGAGATTCATTGGGAGAGTGCTTAGAAAATGTAGTCCAGCAACAAAGGAGGTGGCTTACAAAACACTCGTTCGACCTATACTTGAGTATTGCTCATCAGTGTGGGATCCGTACCAGATCGGGTTGACGGAGGAGATAGAGAAGATCCAAAGAAGAGCGGCGCGTTTCGTCACAGGGTTATTTGGTAACCGTGATAGCGTTACGGAGATGTTTAATAAACTCAAGTGGCAGACTCTGCAAGAGAGGCGCTCTGCATCGCGGTGTAGCTTGCTCGCCAGGTTTCGAGAGGGTGCGTTTCTGGATGAGGTATCGAGTATATTGCTTCCCCCTACTTATACCTCCCGAGGAGATCACGAATGTAAAATTAGAGAGATTAGAGCGCGCACGGAGGCTTTCAGACAGTCGTTCTTCCCGCGAACCATACGCGACTGGAACAGGAAAGGGAGGTAATGACAGTGGCACGTAAAGTGCCCTCCGCCACACACCGTTGGGTGGCTTGCGGAGTATGAATGTAGATGTAGATGTAGAATATATGCAAAAACAGTACAAATTCTTATCTACAGAATGCCAAGAATTTGTGCAGCTGTTCTGAGGGCAAAGGGTGGATACTCTGAAGAGGCTAAAATTAACACATATTGTATTGCACTTTATGATGTTGTTGTTGTTGTGGTCTTCAGTCCTGAGACTGGTTTGATGCAGCTCTCCATGCTACTCTATCCTGTGCAAGCTTCTTCATCTCCCAGTACCTACTGCAACCTACATCCTTCGGAATCTGCTTAGTGTATTCTCCCACTATGATTTTTACCCTCCACGCTGCCCTCCAGTACTAAATTGGTGATCCCTTGATGCCTCAGAACATGTCCTACCAACCTATCCCTTCTTCTAGTCAAGTTGTGCCAAAAACTCCTCTTCTCACCAATTCTATTCAATATTCAATACCTCATCATTAGTTATGTGATCTACCCATCTAATCTTCAGCATTCTTCTGTAGCACCACATTTTGAAAGCTTCTATTCTCTTCTTGTCTAAACTATTTATCATCCATGTTTCACTTCCATACATGGCTACACTCCATACAAATACTTTCAGAAACGACTTCCTGACACTTAAATCAATACTCGATGTTAACAAATTTCTCTTCTTCAGAAACGCTTTCCTTGCCATTGCCAGTCTACATTTTATATTCTCTCTACTTCGACCATCATCAGTTATTTTGCTCCCCAAATAGGAAAACTCCTTTCCTAATCTAATTCCCTCAGCATCACCCGACTTAATTCGACTACATTCCATTATCCTCGTTTTGCTTTTGTTGGTGTTCATCTTATACCCTCCTTTCAAGACACTGTCCATTCCGTTCAACTGCTCTTCCAAGTCCTTAATGATAGAGATGAAATATTTACTTTGTTGGTCTATTTGGTTTGTATGATGTGTTTGTACATTGAAATGAAGTATATAGTTTTTATCATGGGTGAATGAAAACTTTTGACCAATAATGTAATTACTCTATTGTAATGCCTTAGTTTTGTAAGCTTAGGGATACATTTCTTGTTGTAGATATTTTGGTTAAGTCGGTATGCAGTTCATATCTTTTGGTATCTAATTTAATTTTATTCGGTTCCATGAGATATTTAAAGTGTGGAACTCATTTAATTCTGTCTTTTTTTGTTTCCATAAATGTTTGTGCTTCTTTGTTGCAGGTCATGTAATCTGTCTTTTCGAAAGATATCTGGAGACAACCTTTTCCTGCACTGACTTTGAAGAATTGAATCTGATTTTGGGCTGATGAGAGGTTGCAAGATAATATTGCTAAATCACCTGCAAATGCTAGGTAATCTGTAGATTACTTGTCTCTACTTAAATTGACTGGCTGATCAATTTTGAGGATTTATTCCTGTTTGTGCCATTCTAGGATCACTTTCTCAAGGAAATTCTGATAAGGAATAGAGACAGCCCATCTCCTTGTCTTATTAAACTTTTGATTTTGAAAGGATCTGAGAGATCCTCCACAAAATTAACCTCAGACTTTATATTTGTCAGTGTTTGTTGTATGATTGTGAAGGTTTTCAGGTCTAGACCTTTTCTTTTTAATATTTGGAATTTTCATGGTCACCTGAGTCATAAGCTTTCTTGAAATCAACAAATGTGCCAACTAGGTTTGCTACCAATTCTCCGATGTCTGAGGATTAGGTTTAGGTTCAAATTTGCTCTGGACATGAATGGCCTGGTCTCTGTCAAGAAGATAATGAGATAGAATTTTGTGTGCAACTGATTTGAGTGAGATTCTCCTGTAGTAATTTACATTGCGCTATCTCCCTTCAAGAGTTATGAATTAGGATCAGTGTCAGGTTCTTGTGGTGGAACCTTTGGTTTGGTTTTGAATAGTTAAGTAGTTCTTTGAAATACCCAGAAAGTTCTCTGCAGTTTTCTTGACCATATAGAACTATTTGTCCATTTTCTTTCTTGAAGCAGAGACTTTGTGGTTCTTATAGAAATTTCATGTGTCATTTCATTCAAAGTCTTTCTTGATTTCAAGTAGTTGATCTTTTCATATTTTCTTTCGGGCTTTCTGTTTAATTTGGAAGTATCTTTCCAAACCATCAGGAATGTTTTGAAGTTGTCTTCTGTCTTATTGCTGTTTCAACTATTGTATGCATCCTGCTGAGACTGAATTGTGTACTCACATTCTTCATTCTACCAAGGGTGCATTTTCCTTTTTTGCAGAGAAATTAGTGTTTATGCAGCTTTGATCAATTTACTTTTGAGTTGTTGCCAGTGTCTTGACTTGTTTTTTCTCTAGTTCTTCCACGAGAGATCGTTGGAACCTGCTAGTTTCAAATGTGAGGATTTGTGTCTCCTTTTTTAAGAACCTCTGAGGTTTTACATGTAATTTTATGCTTATCAGGTAATGGTCTGAGCCTATGTTTGCACCCTTTCTCATTTGGACCTTCATAACTTCTCTGTAGTTTGAATAAGAGATTGTTAATGACAATTTGGAATTCATCAATGAGCGAGTTCAGTGATCTCAATGTCATCTGTTTTGATCGTTTCTTTTTGAAGTGTATTGATATAATTTTAAGGCTGAATACCCTGCAGATCTCAACTAATCTTCATCCAATGTGGTTCGTTCATTTATATGCTGGGAAATTTCCAGTTGTTTCTCTGTACTTTCTTCCTTTGCGTAGTTATGCACTGATATTGCGTAGTAGGGTTTTGAGATGGTTTTGTTGAAATTTAGATGCTATTTCTTCTAGTGTTTCCCATGACATCCCTACCTTTTAGCAGTTCATTTTATTTTCAGTGTTGATTGGCATGTTTGCATTGATTAGTGTGTAGTTTCATTTGCACACTTCAAGGTGACTGTCATTAGTCTGCTGTTTACAGGTTTCACATTTGTTGTGGAGGTATGTCTCTTGTGACAGAAAAAACAACCCCTAAAAGTGGTGTGTTTTTCAATATTTGTATATCCATTTTACTTCTGAAAAGACTTTAGTTCCCAAAATCCACTGCTTTCTCATTGGCCAGTTTTGTGTCTTGGAGTGCCAGTATTCACATTTTTTGTGCATTTTATGGTTTGCTCTAGTTCGTGCAACTTTTCTGTTCTTGACAGACTATTTACATTTAGGGTGCCAAAAAAGGTTTCCTCGTTTGGGCGAAGTTGGCCAGAGGACAGCAATTCCCTCTGTCTGCAAGACAGCCCAGACGCCTCAGAATCTGATAACTGAGTTGTACTGTTCTTGACAGCAGTTGATTGGTTACCACCTGCCACACCTCAGTGTTGCATCAAAGTTAAGTTTTTTATGATTGGAATATTAATTCTAAGACAAGAATTCCAGCTGCATCTCTGCTAATCAGATGTAGACCACTTTGCCCCTTGTTACAAGTCAAGAGGCAAAGTGAATTTTACAGGATGTAAAAATAACAACTATTATTATTATTATTATTATTATTAGGCATACAACAAGTGATGCTGGAATGTGATCCTAGATGGAAGTACACTGCAAACAAAAAATTCTGCATACTGAATGAAAAGCAGAATTTCAACATTAATAATAATCCACCAAAGCTGGTTTTTCTTTCCCTTTTTATCTTATTTACTGTTACTGGTTTTGTGTGATTGCTCATTCTCAAGAGATACCTAGTCACAAATTCAATTTATTGAATTTATTTACCTTCGAACATTTTACTTGTTACTGGTGTAATTATTTACATATAAAGCTATGATACATAAAGTACATAAAAGTATGTGGCAACCATTGACCGTCAGTAACTGCCACCTGCCAAGTGCAGAGAAAATTGTCTTTGGACTCTGTGTTCTTGGGACTGCGTGTACTTTTCACTCTGGGGGGGGGGGGGGGGGGGATGTTGAGTTGTTATTGTCTGAAATGTTTTTCCTGTGTCTGGTGTAATTATATGAACCATAATAAAAGTGCCCAATTGTAATTGTGCTTGAATAATTGGAAAAACTGATTGGAAAGAATAGCTGGAAAAAATGTTGAAGGTAATTTATGAGTCTGTGCACAATCTTTGTTGAACTTTAACTGATGTCAATATCAACAGACCTTTGCTATTATTACATTCAAGGTCAATAAAGATAATTTGGATTCTGTATTGCTGCTTGTAGTAGCATGCAGTACCAAATAATCACAGCAATCATTGAAATTTGTCACAAGAAGCACATTTCAGTATAATTAACCAAGTTCAATAGGTACCTATCAAGTCCGAGTCATTACCTTCACATTAATTCCATTGTGTTTAGTCTTGATTGTGACAATGTTGATGCAGGAATGCTCCTCCAGAATATCGTGTAAATTATTCCTGTCTTCACTGAACTTCTCGATGCAGGATCTTGGCAGTGAGTGCAATGCTGAACAGATAGGGGTTGATCTTATAACCGTGTGAATAGATACTCCGTTTCTAATAACTTGTTATACATGAGTTACCAAAGTGAAGAGCATATTTCTTACTTTGTTTCAAACAGATATTTAATGATGTATCAAAACATTACTCCTGCCACAAAACAACTCGTTAATTTACCTTTGGCAATGTCTACAACTCTCTTAGTTTACATATAAGAAAACAAAGGAATGAAAAAATAATATGATTCAATACAATGAGACAGGTGAAATACTCTCAGACTTTAAGAAGAATATAATAATTCGAGTCCCAAAGAAAGCAGGAGTTGACAGATATGAAATTACCGAACTATCAGTTTAATAAGTCACGGTTGCAAAATACTAACACAAATGGAAAAACTGTTAGAAGCCCACCTTGTGGAAGATCATTTTGGATTCTGTAGAAATATTGGAACACATGAGGCAATACTGACCCTACTACTTATCTTAGATGATAGGTTAGGGAAAGGCAAACCTAAGTTTCTAGCATTTGTAGAATTACAGAAAACTTTTGACAATGTTGACTGGGATATTCTCTTTCAAATTCTGAACGTGGCAGGCATAAAATACATGGAGCGAAAGGTTGTGCACAATTTGTACAGAAACCAGAAGTCAGTTATAAGAGTTGAGGGTGATGAAAGGGAAGTAGTGGTTGAGGAGGAGGTGAGACAGGGTTGCAGCCTATCCTCAATGTTATTCAATATGTGTATTGAGCAAGCAGTAAAGGAAACAAAAGAAAAATATTGAGTAGGAATTAAAATCTATGGAGAACAAATAAAAACTTTGAGGTTGGCCAATGACATTGTAATCCCGTCAGAGACAGCAAATGACCTGAAAGAGCAGCTGAACAGAATGGACAGTGTCTTGAAAGGAGGATATAAGATGAACATCAACAAAAGCAAAACAAGGATAATGGAATGTAGTCTAATTAAATCAGGTGGTGCTGAGGGAATTAGTTTAAGAAAAATGACACTTAACGAAGTAGATGAGTTTTGCTACTTGGGCAGCAAAATAACTGATGATGGACAAAGTAGAGAGCATGTAGACTGGCAATCTAAATGTTTCTGAAGAAGACAAGTTTGTTAACATTGAATATAGATTTAAGTGTAGGAAAGTCTTATCTGAAAATATTTGTGTTGAGGGATGATAAACAGTTTGGATGTGAAGAGAATAGAAGCTCTTGAAATATGGTGCTACAGAAGAATGCTGAAGATTAGATGGGTAGATCACATAACTAACGAGGAGGTAGTGAATAGAATGTGGGAGAAGAGGGATCTGTGGCACAACTTGACTAGACGAATGTGTCTTACCGACCTGACATTCGTATGATCGGTCAGTATGACACATTCTGAGGCATCAAGGGATCACCAATTTAGTGCTGGAGGTATGAGTGGGGGGCAAAAATCGTAGTGTGAGACCAAGAGATGGATACACTAAGCGGATTCAGAGGGATGTAGGTTGCAGTAGTTATTCGGGGGTGAAGAGGCTAGCACGGGATAGAGTAGAATAGAAAGCTGTATCAAACCAGTCTCTGGACTGAAGACAACAACAACAACAACAACAACGGGGTGCTTTACCAGCAGAACTGCTGGCAGTGTGGTAGGAAAAGTCGGCTCGCCATTGGTGTTTCCTGGGCAACGGTGTCACGTCCCGCTCCTGTCAGCGAAACGTCAAAAGTCGCAACTTACGGTATTTTAAACGCAATATAGTGTGAGCGCGCGACGAAGTCATCCTGATTGGCTGACTAAAGTTACGTCTCCCGTGCTCTCTGTAGTTGGCTGACTAAATCACGGGTCCTGCACCGGTACGCTGATTGGCTGACCGTGGGAAACTAAGCAGCCGCCATCTTATGCCCGTTTTACATGGGACGTGCGACGCGAACAAGAAAGTCGCCATCTACTGCAACGCTCCACACGACAGGCGGCCCAACTAAGAAAAAGCGTTTACGCGGCGCATGCCTGTCTAATCGTCTGCTCTAAGTGGCTACAGTTTTTGTTGTCAACTCCCAGCAAGTGAACCGACGGCCTAAATTTACTTCTCGTGATTATCAAGTATTTTATGTCCTTTTGTTATTATTACTATATTTAATTGTATTTTAGGACACCGTGTTTAGTTGTTTTCGTGCAGTTTACGTGAAACGTAAGTCACTTACATGTGTAAACGACCTCACTACAAAAGCTGGTAATCATGGACAAACCAATAGAAATGTTGCTTTTCTGTTGCCAATGTTAGTTCACTAGATTAACTCACGTTTTTCCTTTCGTGAGAAGACACATTACAAGCGGTGCCAGATAGATCCGGGTCACTGGTTTACATTTACTTCCTCATACAAGCGTCTTATCGTTTAAATTCCAATAAATGCTATCCACCCGTTAACTGTTTATGAGATGGACGAACCACAACATTTAGTTGAGCAGGAGACACAATTCACAAAGAGCGTCGTGCTGTTTGTCATGTGTGTTCCCCAATTGATCGTTTGCGTAAGTGCGCAGCACTTAAATACGCGTGAGGATAGGATCTGTCGTATTCCATCTAACAGCGATCGTACGCGTGAGTTTTGCGCAAGTGGCCCCGTCTACACGGCGGAGGCCGTCGAAACCAGTGCATGATGGGTAATCTTGCAAGTCTACACATCTCATGAAGAAAGGGTTTTAATTTCAGTGTGTGTGTGTGTGTGTGTGTGTGTGTGTGTGTGTGTGAAGTTAATGCACCGTAGTTGGCGGATTTCGTATTCATACTAGCGTGTTCCGAAAAGTTTGAACGACACAGCAAAGAAAAGATCTCTCCAAAACGCACCGTTTGTTGCGCTACAGTGGTAAGAAGTCCGATAACGGTATATAAAATTTTTGCCGTTTTGTTTTTCTCACGTTTCATACCCCCGCAGAAACCTTTATTATGGGTAAACAGAACAAGCATGAAGTATATGTAACATAAGAACTGAATGACAAGAATAGATTGCATTAGACTCATAGGAAAATTGGTGGTGTAGAATGTAGGGCACTGGATCGCCAATGATCTATGTAAACGGATTAATATCAGTAAGACTGAAATAAGCAACTGCTGACATTTAAAGAAAGATGTATTAAAACTAGCGGGTAATTTTACGCGAACCAAGCTTGAACGGACACCAAAATGCACAAAATAAATGTTTTAATTAAATCACATACTGATGCTCGTTACTATGTTTCCTCCAAAATTGCCATGAAGCATATAACATAAGGTAACTTAGGCGTCATTATAATACTGAACCTACAACTAGTTGGCTGAATGCCTTAATAAAATAACCATTTACAGAAGATTACAAAAGTTTGCTGTCCAAGTTACCAAATTACTGTTTTTGCAGTATTCGTAATTCTACTTGAAAGGGTGTCAACATCAGCAATTTACTGAAAATGCTCTTCTCTGAACAACTTACTTTCAAACTGCCGCTTTCTGTACTTATGAATTAGACGTGCGGGTGATAATGTTGTATAAGCAATGCGCTCATGAATAAGTGATGCTGTTCTTAAAAGACAGAGGCTCATTCTGGCAAGCTGTAACAAGTAATTTAAATGAAATTATATGCCGCAATAGCAGTTCAAATTTCGAAACTACAGCCAAACAATAATAATAGCAAAGACATACTTCTCACAACATGAACTGCGACAGAGAATTGTTAGAATAGTATCTTTGGTCTCCGTGAAAGAAATCATAAGACCGACATTGTTTTGTCCACTTTTTACGTAGAGCTATTCAATCGCCATCTATTGAGATTATCGGAAATTAAGTTCCAACAGACGGGATGAGGGGTGAATTGTGTAGCGTAAGTTTAAGGCTTAAAAAACGTTGGGACGGTTCTTGTGGACGCATAAGTTTGTAATGCACATACAACTTAAGTCTGAATATTTGAAAAATAGTGTAGTTTAATATCTCCTGAACTGAGTTTCATGTATTGCTATGATTTAGATTGCATGGAGTAATTGTGCGATATTGTACTTTTTGTCAAATCAGCGGCTGTTTTAAAGTTTTGAATAAGTGCGGGATGACTTGTGTGGTAAACGGTGGATAATCAAACCCAATAACAAATGATGTACCTGTGTTCTAATGTCAATCTCTTAATGATATCACATTCGTTGACAGCAATGTTATTAGAACTTATTACTTGAATCCATTACGTGCTTCAGTTTTTGCGTATGTGCAAAGTACACAAGGAAATTTGTAACCGACGGTAGCTACCCATGTTTGTACCCAGTTTTACTGCAATAGTTCCTTGTTATTGGGTTCTGTCGTGTACAGTGATTTCATTGTATGTTACGAAGTTTGTTTTTACTGGAGTCTTGTTGACGAGTGAAGCGACTACGCAAAGCGGGATGAAACAATATCTGTTTTTCATGCAGCCTGTAAGCATAACTTAAATGTCAATATTTAGCTTAGATGAAGAATTACATATATTAACTGCAGCATGTAGGCTACGGCATTTTCTCAGTATTCCACACCTAAATGAAGCTGACTAATAGTACTGGTCAGTTAAATAACAGCCCAGTTGGTCTGGAATTTGTCTTAAATGAGAGATGTTGCAGTTATTGATTTGACATGTGAGTCACTGACATCGACATTTATGTAAGACATACAAATGCGTAAATACGTCTTGAGCTGAAAATTTGTGTATATGACTTTCACTGAAATCTTTTATTTTACGAGATACTTGTTGCCATTAGAAGCAGTCTGCACATTTGTGAAATATTGTTTGAATCTCATAATGCATTTTCTAGAAGTTGTTATATGACGGAGATCGTGTTTATTGATAGATAAATGTGAATTATAACCACAGTGTGGACACTCAGTTTCTGATGCCAGTTCTTAAGTTGCTGTTCTTTTGTTAAGCAATTACTCGACTTACTTCTGCAGTAAACTTCTTTTGAGTGTGTGTGACTGATGAAAGCCGCCAGCAACAACAGTCGACACTTTTCACACCCAGAAGAATTTTATTGAAATGGACACCATCCACAAAAAGCTTTTACTCTTGTATGCATTGATTTGTTCCACATCCCTGAAGGTTTCACATTGTGTTGATAAACCAATAATGATCTAGATTCATCATTAAAGCACTTTTTTTCCCCTTATTCATCTTCATGTTAGTATATATGGCAACACCACCGTTGGACTATTCTGTATGTTATTGTTGCTTTAAGGATTAAATTCAGTTATGTGAATTATCATCTTGCATTGTGTTCTTCCTTTTTCCAGCTATTATGCAGACTGTGCAGGCTCTGTCAGAATTGCAGATAACGTAAAATTAAAATAAATTTCCAAATGTGGCCATCCTTATATTAATGCCACAATGAGTTCTTTACAACAGTCAAGTCGCTTTATACCATTCACGAACAGTGCTCAGCGGTCACAACTACTTCCTGGACAAGGTATGAAAACTTATACTTATTTCAGTAGTATGGTTCAATTAGAGAAAAACAGTGTTCAAGCTATACTTGTACATACCCATGTATTGCCTCCCATTTGAAATATAGCACTATTTACCGAAATGGCACTTAAGCTGTAGTTGATACAATCTTTGGAGAGTACATAGACCAGTGTGCGATAATGCACGCCTCCCCCCCCCCCCCTCCCGCCCCAAACTCAGTTGTGGAGATGGTAGAGTCTTTATAGTTTGTTCACAAAGACAACAAGGGCTCCCTAGTTCCGAATAAACAAAAGCTGATCGGCTTCGGTCTGCTCTTGTGTATCTTCCACTGCCAACCTCATTGATCAAAACCCAGAATCTTGTGTTGAGCCATTGCAGAGTGATTGTTGTGCCTCTATTGATTAATGACAAAATGGGCAAGTGGTAGTAAGCTGGCAAGTGTGTTCATGTTAAATGATAACAAAATGTTGTTAAATGCCATGTAAATAAATTTTCATGTCTACTTGTTAGAAACGTATTTTGGCACTCTCTTTCAGTGGTTGTCAGCTAACATAGGCAACTATCACTTTTAAAGTACCATGCCTTTTTTAATATTAATTGTAATTATATATAAGGGTCGACTGAAGTGTCCGATCCCACCCGTCCGCTTTGACCCGTGACGTAAGGCTGTTGTGGTGTGTGACGTCACGACGGCACGGAGATTAGTTTGTGAGAGTGGTGTGTTTGTAGGTGTCGTTTTGATGCGATCGGTGGTGCTCTCTGGTGGTGTGTTAGGTGATGTTTTTGGTTTAGTTTGTGAGTGTGGCGTCGTGTGTGAATTTTGATAAATTGCTTTTTTTATGTCTGTGGTAGGTATGAATATGACTGACAGGGTCAACAGTTTTCGATTGTCGGCTATGATGGGGGACAGTGCGTTGTCTCTAATAAAATTTCTTCAACCATTCGGATTTTTGGATGAAGTCATGAAGTGTTCAGTATGTCGTGAAGAAATGAGGCTTACTTAAAGTTCCGGCGTCTCGGACCAGGGATGGCTGTATGTGGAGATTTCGAAAGGATAACAGGTCAAGGGAAGTGTTCGATTCCAATTTATGAGATCGGGAGCTGCTGTTGAGCTATATAGGTCAAGGGAAGTGTCTGATTCCAGATGGTATTGTGTTTAGTGGTATTTGGGGAGTTTTGTGATGCCGGTTTTATTCGTCATTTTGTGTGGTTTTTTTACAGGGGTGGGTTTTTAAATTTGTTTATATTTAGTTTGTCCCCACCCAAAAACCCCCTATTTCCCGCACTTGTTCGTGAGTGTCATTAGACTTTTTGTGGAGTGTGTGTGTGTTTGTTTTTAGATGTATTTTCGTCCTCATAACGTGTATGTAATGACTTTATATGCGTCATATTGGTATTGTGGTTTATGGTTGTTTCTGCCATATTTGTGACGTCATGGGTCAAAGCAGACGGGCAGGATCGGACGCTTCCGTATTTCCATATATAAATAAAGTTACTGTAAAGTAATAAAATGTTCCTTAAATAACTACACATTTGTGACAAGATATGAGGTATTCATGGTGCATTGAGTTACTGTGTTATTTTGGTGGATATGATGTTCTGCAAACATTTGTGTAAAGAAAATGATATAAAATGTAATAAATCAATAAATAAAATATATAGAGTTACATAGCTTTCAGGGATGATAGCTAGAGTTCAGTGCTATCATCTGACATATAGTTCGTTATCACTTGAAATGTTTTAAAGTTAATTCGGAGGTTCGTTGTGAAAATATTTAATTACTGAAAAACATTAACTTCTGTAGTTTTTACGTTATTGAAATAATTGTTTCAGTGGATTAGCCCAATTTTTTTTCTGAGATTGCATATGTATTCAGATTTGCTCTATTAAACTGTGATTTATTATTGAATTTCTAAAAACTGTAAGAAGCCATATTTTAGACTGTGTTACATTTAGCTGTTTCTGCTGCATTGTCTGTTCTCTGGCTAAGCGAGCGACCAATGTCCACATGCTCTGTGCTTTACTCATTTCTGGCCACACCGGTGACCATATTTGTATCTGTGCACGGCCGTTCCGGTTGTCCTGTTGGACGAGCACACCACTTAGCTTCCAGCCGTACAATCAAATTTACCTCATACCAATTCTACATGGTGGAATAAATGCACTTTAAAGTGTAGCTGTGTATGTGGTTGGAGGCGCATTTATAAAGTTGCTTCCTTTACAAGGAGATTTTTTTGAAACCACATATGCAGTTGTGTAGGTATTATGACTCACTTCAGTCATTTGCTGGGGTGGGCACTTGTTTACAAAAAAAAAAAAAAAAAAAAAAAAAAAAAAAAAAAAAAAAAAATCCTATGATCTGCTATGTGACTGAAGCTGCAATAAAAATGACAGTAATTGCCATGTTGTAAGTTTTAGTACTGGCCCTTTTTAATTTTGATTTTCCTATGAGAACTGACACCAAGCATGATTATTCAACGTGAAATTATCAATTTCAATTTCACGAATCTTCTAAGAATTTGTTACACCTCAGTGTCAGTTTTTACTTTTGTTAACGTGTAATACATGGTTGACGGCTAGTAAGGTGGCAGACAGAGTGCCACTTGGAAAATAAATTGACATGTGAGTGCAAGTGTAGTGCCAGCACTGCTTGACATAAGTTGACTTGTTCCCTCCTTGTTGTCCCTTACCCAATTGACAGACTGTGTCTAAGGGTAGAAGTCATGGGCAGAATGGGTTACAGTATGCTTGGTGCACAATACAGCGATCATGCCTTGTGGTGCTCAGGCTTGGTCGACCAGAAGCTTTATGACAAGTATACTTGTTCTCGTGTTCCTACGCAGTCAAACATTGGGCCACTGTCACAGCAGAATGCTCCACAAATCTGAATATTGCATGTTTCAACCATCCATCCAAATAGAGACCCGTAGTTAAGCCCCTTTCAAACTGTTAGGGGCTGATGGTGCTGTCTCACACTGGTACGCGGCATCTTCAGATCCGTCATAACTCAACATCTGACACAGTTGATTTCCCTCTTATACCCACTACCAGGCGTGGTAACAACACTGAACAGTAACAACAGCAATACACTTTGATGACTATTCTACTTGTCACTGAGTATTGCAACTCCAGTCATTTACATACCTGTCTACTTTGTGTCAATGTATGAAGATACATGGACATCCAACAATGTCTCCTAGGTGCATCAGTTATTTTTGTGAGCCAGTTCATTTACCTTCCACACAAATATATGGCTTAATAAGTGTTCAAGGCTAGATTCAAATGATTGTAATTAATAGACATCACCACACCTATTCAGTAAAATGGAATGCAAACAGTCACTAAAATCGGTTTTTAATTATGGAAAGGAGAATTGATGTATTTAGTGCAATTAAAGGAATATACGTGAAACTTATTTTAAATTTAGTGTACCCCCAGAAATGTCTTCACAAACCCCTGTGGCTACAGGTATCTTTTGGAGATATGTGTATCTGATAGTATATCACTGCTTTAGTTCAACCAGTGAAAATACCACAGACTTCATTCAGAAGACTGAATGGATAGCTCAGCCAACTAAAACATTAAAGGATGGTTTCAGTTGAAAGAATGAACATGTGTTTCGACAAGTAGCAGACTGGTTTCACTTCAAAAAGAAAGAGTGAATAATTCCATAGCAGCTCAGCTTGGCCAAGGCTGCTACAGGTTAGGGAGCTGAGTGATTACGGTGCAGCTGCAGGTCAGTGAGCGGAGGCAGATGCGATAGCATGTGGGCTGCAGCAGGGAAGATGAGCAGGTGTTGTTCTTTACTGGAAGTTTGCAACATAGGATGGCTGTACACCTCAGCGTCCTTTTGAACAGCCGATCATATGGTTGGAGTGGTGTATCTGGCTGAATGGTCTGGAAGGTGAGGTTCTGGGCTCCCCCCACTGTGGAATTACCAAACCTACAGCAGATGCTCATGGAATGAATGGGGGGCTGTGCAGACGTGCCACTCCTGTACATTGTGGGGAAGACAGAATCTTGCAGGTCATCCACAAACAATCCTCAGTAGGTGGAGGGCTGGCAGCACACCGGTCTTCTCCTAACCTACAATGTCCAAATAGGCTGCAACAGCAGATGAGTGCTGTGGCTTGCATCTAAATGGTTGCATCTCTCAGTGTCAGTCAACACGTAGGAGCAAGCAGACCATCGTCAAATGAACTTGTCATGGTTTCACTGTAACTCAATAGAGTGTCATTATCTCTGGTACTTGTGATACGGACAGAATGGTAGCACAGCTGAATCTGCTTGTGAGCAGCGAAAGCACTGGTCTGTAACCAGCAGAGCTCGCGTATATGATGCGGTGGCTATAGGTGGAAGAACGAATTTACCCTGGTTAATTGGACACGTAAGCTTTCCTTGCCTCTCTGTGGTGGCTCGATAACTACTTTCAGTTGTCAAGCTCGGGTCTATTGTAGTGCTACTCTGGTGCTAGTGTGTTACTCTATACTGTCCTGTTACAATGTATTGTGGTGTTTGCTCTTTTGCTTCTCTCATTCAAAACTTGTGTGGCAATGCGCATCTAGTGCCTTGCCTCCTGCTACTTTCACAGTATGCCATGTTGACATAGCAGTTGACATGCTAGTTCCAAGCTGGTCTGCGTAGCACTGAGCTCGCCAAGTAGAAATTCTAAAAAAGGTATACATGCACACTGAATTCATTCTGGAATGTAACACTTCTCATTTCTTCAAAAAATTTGTCCTGGAGTTACCTTGGATTATCCTCTGCAACAATCTCTTGCATTTACATACATAATTGAAGACATACTCAGAAAAATGGGCTAAATCTCAAATGTAAAAGCTTTGAGGTAAGTGTTGCCATCTGTTGCTGAGTATGGGAATCATCAAAATTGCCATTGATCTCACATTAAGATATTTAGGGCTGAGACCAATGTCAGTTTTGATAGTTCCTGTACCCAGCAATAGATGGAAACACTTACCTCTAAGTTTTAACATTTGGGGGTTAGCCCATTTTTCCGCACTTGTGTTCAATTGTATACTGTGCACATTGCACTGGTTGTTTCGCTTGTGTGAGGTCAACCACATGTTGTTTGTTGTTGTTGTTGTTGTTGTTGTGGTCTTCAGTCCTGAGACTTGTTTGATGCAGCTTTCCATGCTACTCTATCCTGTGCGAGCTTCATCATCTCCCAGTACTTACTGCAACCTACATCCTTCTGAATCTGCTTAGTGTATTCATCTCTTGGTCTCCCTCGACGATTTTTACCCTCCACGATGCCCTCCAATGCTATATTTGTGATCCCTTGATGCCTCAGAACACGTCCTACCAACCGGTCCCTTCTTCTTGTCAAGTTGTGCCACAAACTCCTCTTCTCCCCAATTCTATTCAATACCACTTCATTAGTTATGTGATATACCCATTTAATCTTTAGCATTCTTCTGTAGCACCACCTTTCGAAAGCTTCTATTCTCTTCTTGTCCAAACTATTTATTTTCCATGTTTCTCTTTCATACATGGCTACACTCCATACAAATACTTTCAGAAACTACTTCCTGACACTTAAATCTATACTCAATGTTAACAAATTTCTCTTCTTCAGAAAGGCTTTCCTTGCCATTGCCAGTCTACACTTTATATCATCTCTACTTCGACCATCATCAGTTTTGCTCCCCAAATAGCAAAACTCCTTTACTACTTTAAGTGTCTCATTTCCTAATCTAATTCCCTCACCATCACCCGACGTAATTTGTCTACATTCCATTATCCTCGTTTTGCTTTTGTTGATGTTCATCTTATATCCTCCTTTCAAGACACTGTCCATTCCGTTCAACTGCTCTTCCAAGTCCTTTGCTGTCCCTGACAAAATTACAATGTCATCGGCGAACCTCAAAGTTTTTATTTCTTCGCCATGGATTTTAATACCTACTCCAAATTTTTCTTTTGTTTCCTTTACTGCTTGCTCAGTATACAGATTGAATAACATCGGGGAGAGGCTACAACCCTGTCTCACTCCCTTCCCAACCACTGCTTCTCTTTCATGTTCCTCGACTCTTATAATTGTCATCTGGTTTCTGTACAAATTGTAAATAACCTTTCGCTCCCTGTATTTTACCCCTGCCACCTTGAGAATTCGAAAGAGAGTATTCCACTCAACATTCTCAAAAGCTTTCTCTAAGTCTACAAATGCTAGAAACTTAGGTTTGCCTTTCTTCTAAGATAAGTCGTAAGGTCGGTATTGCCTCACGTGTTCCAATATTTCTACGGAATCCAAACTGATCTTCCCCAAGGTCGGCTTCTACTAGTTTTTCCATTCGTCTGTAAAGAATTCACGTTAGTATTTTGCAGCCGTGGCTTATTAAACTGATAGTTCGGTAATTTTCACATCTGTCAACACCTGCTTTCTTTGGGATTGGAATAATTATATTCTTCTTGAAGTCTGAGGGTATTTCGCCTGTCTCATTCATCTTGCTCACCAGATGGTAGAGTTTTGTCAGGACTGGCTCTCCCAAGGCCTTCTATAGTTCTAATGGAATGTTGTCTACTCCCGGGGCCTTGTTTCGACTCAGGTCTTTCAGTGCTCTGTCAAACTCTTCACGCAGTATCGTATCTCCCATTTCATCTTCATCTACATCCTCTTCCATTTCTATAATATTGTCCTCAAGTTCATCGCTCTTGTATAGACCCTCTATATACTCCTTCCACCTTTCTGCTTTCCCTTCTTTGGTTAGGACTGGGTTTCCATCTGAGCTCTTGATATTCATACAAGTGGTTCTCTTCTCTCCAAAGGTCTCTTTAATTTTCCTGTAGGCAGTATCTATCTTACCCCTAGTGAGCTAAGCCTCTACATCCTTACATTTGTCCTCTAGCCATCCCTGCTTAGCCATTTTGCACTTCCTGTCAATCTCATTTTAGAGACGTTTGTATTCCTTTCTGCCTGCTTCATTTACCGCATTTTTATATTTTCTCCTTTCATCAATTAAATCTTTTTACCTACATGATCCTCTGCTGCCTTCACTACTTCATCCTTCAAAGCTACCCATTCTTCTTCTACTGTATTTCTTTGCCCCATTCCTGTCAATTGTTCCCTTATGCTCTCCTTGAAACTCTGTACAACCTCTGGTTTAGTCAGTTTATCCAGGTCCCATCTCCTTAAATTCCCACCTTTTTGCAGTTTCTTCAGTTTTAATCTACAGTTCATAACCAATAGATTGTGGTCAGAGCCCACATCTGCCCCTGGAAATGTCTTACAATTTAAAACCTGGTTCCTAAAGCTCTGTCTTACCATTATATAATCTGTCTGATTCCTTCTAGTATTTCCAGGATTTTTCCATGTATACAACCTTCTTTTATGATTCTTGAACCAAGTGTTGGCTATGATTAAGCTATGCTCTGTGCAAAATTCTACCAGACGGCTTCCTCTTTCATTTCTTACCCCCAATCCATATTCACCTACTATGTTTCCTTCTCTCCCTTTTCCTACTGTCGAATTCCAGTCAACCACGTAGATCCTCTTTTTGTTTTTGTTTCTGAGTTTCGGTTCACCGGAACCCCCTTTATGCTGACACTAAGCTATCTCCATTTGAATCCATACAAGCTATCAAAAGTTTAAAATTTTCTGTTATTCTGTACTTATGATTTATATCAGTTAGCCACTCGACAGGTATCTATAGTTTGGTAGGTTGGAAGCATATTTTTGTGTCTGAAGCAGAAGTAAAGTATACAATTTGCTATCAGAAACACAGCAAGACTGGTGGTGATAATGTTTCTGGTTTGACATCTTTTTCTTGATGCTGTTGCACACATTGGAGAAAATTTTCAATGACGTTTTTTTCTTTGCTGGGCTGCAAGTAATTAGTCTAATGATAAGGTATGTTAGGTTTCACACTGGTAACTTTCCCAATGGTTTCTCTGTCCAGTACAATGCAGAATGAGTTAGTTTTAGTTCATCATACTGGCGGTTGTAGCTGAGAAAGTTCATCACAGAAAGCTCACAAGTTCTGCTGTTCACCAAAACACCACTGTTGTGTAACTTGAGCTGTAACATGCTTTAAAATCTCCTGCTCCCATACCAATTCATAGTTACAGTTTCTGGTACAAAAACTAGGTAGATCCAGTGTGCTGTCCTGCCTCCTGAAAATCAGGTTGTGGTGCCAATATTTCCATTTGGTATTATGTTGCTTTTGTTTTCCATAGAAACAGTTGCACTTTGCCTGTCAGTCTGTACTGTTCTGTCTGGACAAATAGTGATGCTTTCCCTTTGACACTCTCATAGGCCCCTAGGAAGATAAGAGCGTGAGCCTCTCCATCCTCAGAAATTATTAACACCTCTTGCATCCTCACTTGTCTGTTTACCTCTTGTTTCCCATTGTACTGGATAAGGGTGAATTGTTTAACACTGGTGCCTCTCACTCATTCCTATTACCAGTACTGTACATGCAATTGTGTTCTGTTTGTACTCACTTCTGTGGTTGGTATGTGGTAAAATAATGTGAAATTCTTTTCCATCATGTTTTGTTCTGCAAGAAACTCTTTTTCCACAAGGCACAACTCTGCCAAGAATTGTTGTGGTGACAATAATGCTGAACTCAATTGCCTGTTTACTGCATGGTAAACTGCTTCTTGTAATAATACTGCCCCCATTCTTGAATCATTGAGTCTAACTGGTAGTGTTTATAATAATCTAACTTCTGTTATTTTGCTGCCTAGTATGCTCACCAGATTCCGTATTTTTTCCACATTGCTATTTATTGTTTTCATTGTACCCTATGTGTAGTGTGCTTACTCTGCGGTTAGCTCGCATACCAACCTGGTGTTGTTTAGAACGCTCTGTTCTAAATTTGACTGCTGCGTAGTATACCATTCTGCTGTGATTTTTTCAGTGCTCGCCATCAGTTGTAATTGCCCAATCATATTGTTTAAGTTTTATATATCCTCGTGATCTGCTTTACTAAACACTGTCTTCAGTATCTTTCCTCCTGCATCTACCTACCATCTTTTTTTTTATGAACTAATGTACATGGTACAATGTCAGTTGTTTGCGTCATTTGACCTCTGTTTGCCATACAGTAACCTCAATCTGTGGTGTTCACCATGTATCTAGGTGAGAACCTTATTCTTTGTGGTTCTCTGTCTAACTCTGAAGATGCATCTTGCAACATGTTGTCTGGCAAACAACACATCAGACTCCTAATGGCTCTCTCCAGCATGCTTGCACATTCACTTTCTATTTCCAAAAAATGCCTTTTGGCTGAAGATTTATAATGTTTAGCAGTCTTTTCATTGTGCCTGTCAGCGACTCAATGCCTTCTGAGTGTGGTGAGTAGCAGCCTCTTCTTTTCGTTATTTTTTGTTATGCTGTCCTGTCTTTCATAGTTTTTTGATGCCCAGTGACTCAGTTGTTGGAGTTTCTGGTAATGCGCCCACTATTCATTTAATAGCTTTGACTCTGCTGACATGGCCAATAGACAGTTTGTTGGAAACTGTCCTTTAACATTAACTGGTGAAGTCATCCCAGTGTTTTGCCAAGTACCCTGATACTTAGAAACTTTTTCGTCTTTCCCTTAGGCATGTGAGGATTAGTGACTAACATCCACTGACTCACTTGATTTTGAGGTAGCTTTCCAACACGCTATCCTGATTGTTCTTGTCATTGCAAGACTTTAATGTTGGCACATTTCACTTTCTGCCATACCTCAATATCATCTTTTACAATCTTTTCACTGACTCACTGTTAGGTCCTAATTCAGGAGTCATTACGTCAGAGGGGTATGGCACTTTCCTGCTGTATATCACCTTGATCGGCGATAGACTAGTGCTAGAATTTACTTTAGAATCATATGCAGAAACAATGTATTGGAGGTATTTATTCCAGTTGTCGTGCTGACTTTTAATGTAATAGCTTAACATTTTAGAAATGGTCCCGTGCAGACACTTTGTTCTGCTGTTAGTCTGTGGAAGGAATGGACATATTTGAAACTTCCAGATACAAAATACAGAACTGCTTCATCAAGTCTGAGGCAAAATTTGAACCCTGGTCCTTAATTAAGGTATCAGGCACACCAGATTTAATACGGGGTCTGTTGAAAAAATTCTGGAATATTTTTAATTTTGCACCTTAGTGCGTTGGAGCAAAATGCGGTTTGCATTACTGCACATGCCCGTGTTTAATGTGTAACTATTGGAAGTTTCATTGTTGAATGTCTGTTAGTTATTGATCAATGCTGTATTGAGTAGAACATTGTGTTGCACAGTTTGTAAATTTCAAGATGATAGTTAGAGGAGCAACACACTTGCATTAAATTTTGCATGAATGTCAAGAGAACCTTTACAGAGACACATCAAATGATGCAGGAAACCTATGATCATGAGTGCTTATGCTGTACTCGGTGTTACAGATGGTTCACATGGTTTAAAAATGGCTAGACAAACGTTAAAGATAACCCTCGTTCAGGATGCCCATCGATGTCTGCTGACGATGCTCATGTCAGGAACGTCAACAAAATTGTGCCCCCTGTGGGGTGGATATGTATGTGGCGAGCACGGGACCCCAAGCTAGTGCGGCTCTTTTTCTTTTCTGGGCTGAATAGCATACCTTCCTTATCCACATCCTCCGCCCCCACCCCCCACCCCCGCTTCTTCGTTTCCCCTTCTCCTCCTATGGGAGTATGTTTTGTGCCTACATCCGTAGATGGATAGACGGATGCTTGTAACTTTCAGACATAGTCTCTCTTCTTTGCTTTCTATCCTGGAAAGTCTCTGTCCTCCCTTTGTCCTTCTCTTTTCCTTGCCTCTTCTCTTTACCCTCTTCTCTGCTACGGCGTTTGAGACTTCTCTTCTTTCCTTTTAATTGTTTCTCCCTTTCTCTTTCTTTCCTCCCTGTGCGTGTCTGAAGGCCAACCCATGCGTAGCCGGTGATGGGGTAACGCGTAATTCCCTGCCCCAGGTAGACAGGTAGGACACGTACGTAACCCCTGGTAACGACCAGGCCCAGGGAGGGGTGATTACCCGAGCTGGTATCTTCCGAACATGCCAATAGGTCCCTCCGTCTGTTTCTCAGGAGGCGTGACCTGAGGTGTGAACAATCACCTAAGGAGTGAGTGCCCTCAGAGAGGGCCCCCACAAGGAAGGATCGCACCATCAGAGATGCCAGTAATCATGGGGGATACTTCCGCAATGGTTTCCTGTACGTCTACCATTTCTGCTCACAACCAAAGGTTAGATGAGTCTCAGCCACGGACAATTCTTCCATCAGTGCCACAGTTCCTTGTTGTTTCTCGGTCGGACGAAGGTCTAGACTTCTCCACAGTCAACCCTTTCATTATTCAGAAAGAAGTTGATGCAATTGCCATTACGAAATGGCGCCTTGTTGTTAGAAACAGTCAGTGCCCTCCAGGCACAAAAATTGCTTCGAACTCCACTGATACACACCTTCCCTGTCCGGGTGGAAGCGCACCACACTTTAAATTCATCACGCGAGGTGGTTTATACATGCTCACTCGACAGATTGTCCAAGGAGGAAATTCAAAACCACCTGTCTGACCAGGGCGTAACAGCTGTACATCGAGTCATGAAAAGGGTTGACAAGGACAACCCGTACTATCTTCTTGACATTTGACAGAGTTCCACTTCCATCGAACATTAAAGCGGGTTAAGAGATAATTTCAGTTCGCCCGTACATCCCCAACCCTACGCGTTGCTATCGGTGTCAGCGGTTTAATCATACCAGTCAGTCATGTTCCAATCTGGCCAAATGCATTACGTGTGGTAAGGATGCCCATGAGAGTGCTTGTCCACCTCCATCCCTGGTTGCATCAACTGTGTGGGCGACCACACTGCTTCCTCTAGTGATTGCCCCATTTTCAAAGATGAATGGCTTTATTCAGGAAATCAGAGTGAAGGAAAAGGTGTCTACATTTGCTGCTCCGTAAGTTATTCGCTAGTCGAAAGCCCACTGTGCCTCCAGCAGGTAAATATAGCACTGTCCTCGCATCTCCTCGGCATACTAAGGAGGCAGCCATGCAGACTTGTGATCTCACCTTTAGTGCCATGGTCGTCAGATTGGCCAGCGCAAAGATCGCCCGTTCAACCTCCCCACTATCACCTGCTCACTCTACAGCTCACCCCTCATTGGCTCCTGCTAAATCACGAGCTACAAAATCAGACACCTGGACTTCCAAAAAAGAACCTACTTGCAAAGATTTTTTTGTACCCCGACTTCACAACCATCGATTCCTCCCTCATCTCAATGTCCTGTTTCCAAGAAGGCTCACAAGAAACCAAGTTCTTCTCATCCTCCACCACGGTGTGTCTCATCTACAGCGCCACTTGGTGGTAACCACCCTCGGCCGTCTTCTGTGTCGCCAAGGCGCACTGCTGGTGGCCGATCGCTGGTGGCAGGAGCGGCCCCCGAACAACCTATGGATCAGGATCTTCTGCCTTCGGCTGCATGCAGTTCCATGCTGTCGGCCGCCAGCTCTCAGCAGTCACTGAGTTGAGAGCAACCGTGGTAAGATTCTTCCTTTTCTGTCTACCCTACGCCCATTATCCATTGGAATATCCATAGCATTAGAGCCAATCGGAATGAATTGTCGGATCTTCTTACGATCCTGCTCGCCGGTCATCTTCAAACAGTCCATCTTTCCCTTTCTGGATACATCTTCTCTCTTTGTGCCATATACATTCCATTGTCCACATCAATGGCAAGAGCTGATCTCCTTCATCTCCTTGGTCAGCTCCCGCCCCCCTATTTGCTGGTTGGGGACTTCAGTGCCCACCACCCGCTTTGGGGATCTCCATGTCCTTGTCTGCGAGGCTCTTTATTGATTGACCTCTTCCACCAAGTGGATCTTGTTTGCCTCAACACTGGAGAATCTACATTTTTGTCTGCCTCTGTGGCAAATTTCTCTCATTTGGACCTTTCGGTCGGTACTGTTCATCTAGCTCGGTGCTTTGAATGGTTCGCTCTTGCTGATACACACTCGAGTAACCATTTTCCCTGTGTCCTTAAAGTGCAGCCACAACTGCCATCCATGCACCCGAGACGCTGGAAGTTTGCCCAAGCCGATTGGACACTTTTTCATCTCTAGCGACATTCGATGACCGTCACTTTTTTAGCATCGATGATCAGGTCACTCATGTTACAGAAGTTATTCTTACAGCCGTGGAACGTTCAATACCTTGCACCTCCGATTTGCCCTGGCGCCCCCCAGTTCCTTGGTGGAACGAGGCGTGCCATGACACAAAACGTGTGCGGAGACATGATCTTTGCGTTTTCCGCCAACATCCTACTTTGGCCAACTGTATCTGCTATAAGCAGTCACGTGCGCAATGCTGTCGCATCATTCGTGATAGCAAGAAGGCAAGCTGGGACTTCTTTACTAGCTCTTTTAACACCTTCACTCCCTCCTCAGAAGTTTGGAATTGAATTCGACAGTTATCTGGCACGCCTAGTTTCCCCCCGATCTCTGGGATCACTGTCGCGCATGGTACCTTAGTGTACCCACTCGCAATTTCTAACTCATTGGGTCAACACTTTGCTGAGATTTCGAGCTCTTCAAATTACCCGCCAGTCTTTCTCCCGAAGAAACGTGCAGCGGAAGTGCGACCACTTGCTTTCTCCCCTCAAAATAGCGAAAGCTGTAATACTGTTTTCTCCATGCGGGAACTCCAAAACGCACTCTCTTCATCTTGCTCTTCCGCCCCAGGACCGGATGGTGTCCACGTCCAAATGTTGCTGCATTTATCATACCGTAGTCTGCGTTACCTCCTTTGCCTTTATAATTGAATTTGGACCGACATGCTTTTCCCAGAAGATGACGGGAAGCTATCATCATTCCTGTTTCGAAACCTGGAAAGGATAAACATCTCCCCTCTAGCTATCGCCCCATTTCTCTCAAGAGTAGTGTATGTAAGGTTTTGGAGCATATGGTGAATTGCCGTTTAGCCTGGTGGCTGGAGTCCCGAAGCCTTTTAACACCTGCCCAATGCAATTTCCGAAAGCATTGTTATGCAGTTGACCATCTTGTTGCTCTCTCGACTTATATCATGAACAATTTTCTCAGCAAACGCCGAACGGTGGCAATATTTTTTTATCTGGAGGGAGCATAGGATACCTGTTGGAGGACAGGCATCCTCTGCACACTGTTCTCTTGGGGCTAGGTCGGCTACCCCTTTTTATTCATGAATTTATGACAGAGCACACATTTCAGGTGCGAGTGAACACTACTCTCTCCCATTCTTTCTCCCAAGAAAACGGGGTGCCCCAGGGCTCCGTGCTAAGTGTTGTACTGTTTGCCATCGCCATAAATACAATTATGGATTGTCTCCTTCCCGATGTGTTGGGCTCCCTCTTTGTGGACGATTTTGTGATCTACTACAGCTCTCAATGCACCAGCCTTCTTGAATGACATCTTCAAGGATGTCTCGATTGCCTCCACTCTTGGAGCATTGAAACCGGCTTCTGCTTTTCTCCTAGTAAGACCGTTCGTGTCTGTTTTTGGCGTCGTACAGAGTTTCTTCTGCCTTTCCTACATCTAGGCCCTGTCGACCTTCCGTTCGCGGACATCGCTAAATTCTTGGGACTTAATGTATGATAGAAAACTTTGCTGATCCTTCCACATTTCCTATTTTTCGGCTCCCTGTCTGCGATTCGTCGACACCCTCCGTGTTCTGAATGGTACCTCCTGGGGAGCAGACCGAGTGGTCCTTCTCCACCTATATCGCACCTTAGTGCGCTCGAAATTGGACTATGGAAGCATAGTTTACTCGTCTGCTCGGCCATTTATTCTTCGGCGTCTCGACTTGGCCACCAACGTGGATTATGTTTAGCGTCTGGAGCTTTTTACACCAGCCCTGTGGAAAGCCTTTATGCTGAGACTGCTGAGCCTCTGCTGTCCAATTGGCGAGCTGCCCTTCTGAGTTGTTATGCTAGCCATCTGTCTTCCATGCCTGCTTATCCTTCCCATGACCTTTTTTTCGACGCCTCCTTGGATTTAGGGTATGCAGGCTGCCCTTCCTCTCTACTACCACCGGGAGTCCGCTTCCGTCAACTACTACATTCTCTTTCCTTCCACTTTCCTGAAACTTTCTTGACAACTGGGGCTACAGTACCGCCTTGTGGCTCCGCTCCTAGACCTGCCTGCTCCGTGACCTTTGTCAGCTTCCCAAGGATGGTACCCCTTCTCTCGTTTATTATCGAGCATTTGCTGCTCTATGCGCACAAATAAAGGATGCCACATTTATTTACACTGATGGCTCAAAAACATCATTTGGTGCTGGGAGTGCCTTTATTGTTGGCGGCACCCCTAATAGATTTCGGCTTCCCGACCAGTGTTTGGTTTTTACTGCGGAGCCTTACACTGTTCTCCAGTCTGTCCAATACATCAGTCACCATCAGCGGATACAGTATATTAAATGCTCAGATTCACTCAGCTCTCCCCTCAGTCGCCAAGCTCTTTACCCTGTCCACCCTCTGGTCCACTGGATTCAGGACTGCCTCCACTTGCTCCACTTGGGGGACATCTCTGTAGCATCCCTCTGGATCCCAGGACACGTTGGTATCAGTGGAAACGAGGCAGCCGATATAGCGGCTAAGGCTGCAGTCTCTCACCCTCAGCCCGCTGGCGCATGGTTCCCTTTGCTGATCTACAGAGTGTTTTATGTTGTCGTGTTGCTCCTTTATGGCACGCACATTAGTCTACACTTCCCAATAATAAATTGCGGGACATGAAAGCTCTTCCCTGTGCTTGGACCTCTTCCTCCTGAACTCGTCGTCGGGAGGAGGTAATTTTGACTAGACTCCGGAGAGGGCACTGTCTTTTAAGCCATCAACATCTTTTAAGTGGCGATCCTCCCCCGCTTTGTCCCCACTGTTCTCAACTGTTTTACTCGGCTACGCGCCCGTTTACAGCTGTCGCCTGATATATCTTCCATTATATCTTCCATTTTAGCAGATGACATGCGGTCAGCCGATCACGTCCTCGAGTTTATCAGTGTCAGTGAGATGACGTTGCTTATTTGAAGCTCTTTTTTGGGGAAAACACACCCCCCCCCCCTTCTATAGTGGATTTCTAAGCTTTCTGTCTGTTTTTTTAGTTTCCCCACTTTTTGAGTTTCACTCCCATTGCTGCTGATTTCCAATTTGGTTTTTTCTACCCTTCCCTAAGCCACAGAACGGGTGCTAATGACCGTAGCAGTTGTGCGCCCTAATACCATTAAAATTGTGCATACAATTCACAGACTGTCTGTCTGAGAGATCACAGAAGAATGTAACATTTTGGGTGGATCATGTGATGAAATCTTGTGAAGTAAATTGCCCAAAATGTGACGAGACAATTCATGGCTCTAGCATCATGATAACGCACCCACACATTCGTCCCTGTTGGTGCATGACTGTTGCACAAAAAATGAATTGGCTGTGGTGCCTCATCCCCTGTACTCTCCATGCGTGGCCCCTGCGGACAATTTTTTTTTTTTTTAAAACCCCAAAGTTGAAAATCATATTGAAATGAAGATTTGCAACGATAGATGAGATAAAAGAATATTCACATTTGCACAATCCATCAAGAGGCTAGACCAAGACTGCTTTAGGAACTGGAAACTGCATTGGGAGTGGTGTATCAATTGTGGTGGAGAGTATTTCGAAGGAGACCATGCACAATACGTAAAAGGTAAGCGTAGAAAAATTTTATGGACAAAGACCCAGAATTTTTTGAACAGACCTCGTATCTAGCCGTTAACTGTAGGGTAAGCTACTTTACAGCCTGCTGATCAAGAATCACTACCATTGCTATAAACTTTGAGAAGTAATCTATAATTATCAGTGTGTATGTTTGTCCTGTGTGTTCTATTGAACGGGCCAGGAATATTGAGCCCATTCATCTGAAGAGATTTAAGTGCTGCTGGCAATCTTTGCAAAGGGATATTTGGATGACTAAGATCTGCTCTGTGCACATGAGGTACAGAATCCTTTACATACTGCTTAGCATAATGCTTTCTTATCTTCTGTGACTTATCTGCCCGTTGTTCTGCGTCTCCCTTGACTCGACACCAAATGGTCATGCGACTGTTGTAGCACCGCATCCTCGAACACTGCCGGAACCACCGTGGTCCACATTTAGTCATTCTGTAGATTAACCCATCATGCATCACATAAAGTGGTGGTGACGTGAATGCCTGACAGTCTTTGTTAGATGCCTGTGCTCTCGGCCATTCCATTATGCTTTTTCATAGTGCATTCAACACTGCAACCTTTCTGCACAACTTATCCTCATTTATGTACATTCTGCCTGGTTTATTAATAACCTCACAGTCGAACTCACAGAGTTAGAGTGCCCACATTCTTTTGCCATTTTAATGATGTGTGATCTTGTTAGTACCTTAAATTTTTGGCTGTATAAATAAAAACAAAAATATACTATCCCATATAGAACTGCAAGCATTTCTGTTTTCATAGTGTAGTAGTTAAACTCTGCTTTGTTTTTGAGTTATATGCTACTGGATATTCCTTGCCATCAATATTCTGACTCAGATTATAACCAACTACCCCATTGTTGGCATTGCGTGAGAGGATAAATTCCACCTCAAAAGCAGGAAAATCTGTAGTGTATCAGAAACTAATACTGTCTATAATGTTTCAAATGCTATTTGGCTTTGTACTGAATACTTGAATTTCACACACTTTCTTAAAAACCGATTCAGTGGTTCTGCGGGCTATGCAAAATTTTCTACAAATTTTCGATAATAATTACTTAATCCCAGAAATGATTGTAGTTGCTTCATGGTCTGTAGCTTTGTGGGTTTTCTGGATAGCCTCTATTAGGCAAGAATCAGTTTGAATCTCTTTCCAGCTAATCACGTGTCCAAGATAGCTCTCCTGTGTCTGCACAAAATGGCATTTATCCATGCTAAGCATCAGACATGGCAATTGTGTCTGCTGAACACTTCTTTCAAGCATTTCACATGTTCTAGCATATCTTTCGAGAATATAAAGATATCATCTAAATATACCATGCATGTTTTTGGCTTCAGTCCATGTAGAACTCAGTCTAATAACATCAAGAATGTGGCTGGTGCATTTTTGAGTTCAAATGGTGTCCTACAGTACTGGTAATGACCCCATGGTACCATGAAAGCTTTCATTGGTCTAGCCTCTGGGACTACTTCTAGCTGGTGATATCTGCGTCTTAGATCCAACAAAAGTGCAACACTGGCCTAAGCTGTCTAATGTTTCCATAGCGTTTGTAATTGGATATATGTGTCTGTCCCCATCTTGGCATTGAGATATCTGTAATCACAACAAAATCTGCATTTCTTTATACCGTCCGGTGATTTCTTTTGTACAGTGACCACTGCTGTGCCCCATGAGCTATTATTCCGTCCAGTAAGTCTCTCCTGTCCTGGGATTTTGGGTGACTTTTCTGAACTCGACCCCTTTTCCTAAACCTCACCAGTCCTTTTCCTTCATAACTTGCACGTGTTGTTGGGGTGTTCACTGTTTGTATATATTTTTTGTGAAAGCTGAGATTGCTTGATTTTAAGACTTTTATTCCAATTACTAGTTTCAGCAGAATCATACTGTCATCTTCAGGTTGACATATACTTTGCGTATATGTTCACATACATGTGTCGTCGATATTTGAGAACAAAATGTAAATACATAAAAAAACTCTATGTGGATTGTCATTTATAAAACAGAATGCTCCCAGATGGGTTGTTAAATAAATAAATAAATAAATAAAAGTAAAGCACCAGTAGAGATAAAACTACATGCCATGTCGACAACCTAACGTGAGTTCACATGAGGTCATTAATGTAGCGTGTAGTTTCAACTCACTGGTGCTATGTATGATGTACTTTTACCTTTTATTCGTTTTACACAAACCCATCTGGAAGCATTTTGTTTTGTAAATGACAAACCGTGTGGAGTTTTTTTAACGTGTTTACAGTTTGTTATCAAAATTTTGATGACGTGTATGTGAATGTATACACGAGGTGTAATTCCAATCTGAAGATGACAGCATGATTCTGTCAAAACTATTAACTGAAATAAAGGTCTTAAAATCAAGTGAGCTTGGCTTTCACAAAGAATATGCCTTTTCCTTAACTCCTCTTCCTTCCCCTTGAACCTTTCTGCCAGGAGGAGCCACTGGCTCTGAACCATGTCCAAACTGAACCTTCAAGAACTGTAAATTCATAATTAATATTACTTATGCATGCTATTCTTCTGTGCACAAAACAGTACATTTTGTCTAATCCTTTATTATCCACAGAAGCCCACACTAACTTCCCCTTATCTGATGGTATGTTGTTATGGGAATTGAATTTTAAGTATGCGTTCACAATTTAGCCGGCACCACCTTCATGAGGAGTGTACCTTGCGATACTGCCTCAGGCGCAACTATGTTCTCCATAGTAAACAAAGCCCGTATGAGTTCTGTTATATACCGCAAAAGATCAATTTTAGATTGATGTTTATCGAGAAAATCCAACCCAGGAATTGCTGAATACCCTTCACCTACATGCAGTAACACTTCCATATGTTCATGTATCTACCAGAAATTTATGTTCCTTTCCCTCTACCAAGCGGCATTCCATCTGTGCATCTATTTGCGCTTTGTGCAGTGTTGCATCCTGTTAGGAACGCCTTCCAGTGGTTGAAGCATTCCAGTTTGTGTTTAATGGCTGCTTTCACTGTCAAAGCTATCTCTACTTTTGACTCTCACATTCCGGTGCCCAGTGTCCCAAGTTGTCCACACCAAACAGCATTCAGTTTTCCAACATTGCTTCTGTACATGACCTTACACCCACATTTACAGCACCTTATCTCTGAAGCGAAAATGTGATAGCCAGTATGTAGTCTTGTGGCAATATCAAATTCCTCTGATCATGTATCGACTTAGAGCTGCATCCGTCACCAGGATTTTCCGTCCTAACACTGCATGACATCTCAGTGGGGACACCACACAGAAAAGTATCTGAATCTCTTGTTTCCGTCTTCCCACAGTAAGACTATCGCCATTTGTGTGTTTTGCATCAGTTTGTACGTCTGCATGTATTCTTCCTGATTCTACCCAAAATGCTTGTACTGATTCATTATGCTTATTATAATGATGATGTAAACCATCAGCCAACTGTTGGAACATCTGTGCCTTGTTAAGAACTTTGTGATATAGAACGTATTCCTTAGCATCTCCTGCCAGTCATAAAGTAGCCTCACAATTCTCATCTGACTAACCACCCATTGCAGCAGTAGCCATAACATAATTAATAAACATAAGTTAAATGTTCAGTTGTTTGCAGAGAAAGGTGGTGTTAACTAGCTGCCAATAGATTGAGAGGAAGACAGGGCACACCCAACACTACCTTTAGCGTCCCCTGATCCTGATTGCGACTGTTGCTGCTTGTAAAGTTTCAGTCTTCTAAGTACCTCTTCACAATACTGTTATTGTTGGAATTCACAATTAACTATGTCCATACTACATCTGCCAAAGCAGCAAGTCTCTCCCATAATAGCAGCATGTGTCTGGCATTCTGCATAATCTACAACTGCTGTTTGGAACAACAGACAACACAAACAGAGAAACTATACTTCAAATACACAAAAAAATTGTAAACTAGTACTTTCACTGTATCATTGCCCGGCATGACTCAAAACAATTGTTTGCCAAATGTCCAAATCATGTACAAAACTACATGTGGTCGGCACAACTTGGTACATGGCAACTTGTGCTCCGTTACAAAACTTCCACCACACAAACATGTGTATTTATCCCCAGAGGGCATGCAAGTCATTTGTGAGAATGTACTCGATTATCATGGGCCCCAGCATTTGCAACACTACTTCCCTTTCTGTGCTGCAAGCCTATAGCTCCCTTATCCATTTCCCCCTGTACCTTTCCGTTGGATGGTCTTTCTGGTCTAGACCGCACTTGGACCTGGTACATGATTCGGTATCCATTTTCCATTTCACTTCCGGCGTGCTAAACACCTTTTCATTAATCAGTACATGCCATAGCCGGTCCCAAGCCTGGTTGAGAAAGGAGGAGGAGAGGGAGGAGTAACACCTCGTTAAAAACCTTGGTTCACCTGGCACGGGTGATAGTACCTCGTGAGGGCCCCTTGCCAGGGATACGGTGAAGACCTCAACGGCAGTGAAGGCAGACTTCGGTGCGGCGGAACTGGCGCCTTTTCTCTTTGGGTACAAAAAGAGTACAAGTAGCGACTGAACCCCAGAGGGGCGGCTACAGACAGTGTCTGACTCATGGTGAGCGGCTGACTTTAGGCTGGGCACCCTACTGCCTATGTGGAAAGTAACGGGAAACTACCACATTACATTCCCAAGCAGTACATGGTATGTCTCTCCATGTGAAAGATTCCGGAGTTAAAACTTCCCCTCATTTGGTTCTCCGGGAGGGGAACACATTGAGAGTAGACATATTTGAAAGGAAGAAAGGGACAGTGAAGGGAGGAAAGATACGGATTGGAACATGGAATGTGAGGACACTTCTGCAAGCAGGAAAGCTCGAGAATGCAAAACAGGAGATGAAAAGGAATAGATTAGATGCCCTCGGTTTGTGTGAAATGAGATGGGGAGAGAATGGGGAGATAGAAAGTAGAGATTATAAACTCTTTCACTCAGGGGAAATCAAGAGTGGTGAAAATGGAGTAGGGATATTGGTAGGGCAAAAGTTGAAAAATAAGGTAATGAAGGTACAATATATTGATGGAAGACTGATGATGATACGACTGAAGGGTAGTTCAAAAGATTTGGTATTAATACAGGTATATATGCCAACCAGCCAGCACAGAGATGAGGAGGTGGAAGAATATTATGAGAAAATACAAGAACTCATTGAGAAAGAAATGCCTGCATTGTCATCATGGGGGACTGGAATGCAGTGGTGGGTGAAGGAAGAGATGAAGATACAGTAGGAAAATTTGGATTAGGAATAAGAAATGAGAGAGGTGAACAACTAATTAGTTTCTGTAAAGAAAATTCATTAGCAGTGGGTAACACATTATTTGAACACCACAAAAGGAGACGTTACACATGGATATCAAATTTGAATAGGGAAAGATATCAGCTGGACTACATCCTGATACAAAAAAGGTTTAGGAACTGTTTGAAGAATGCTAAAGCTTATCCAGGAGCGGATATAAATTCAGACCACAACCTAGTGATGGGAGAAATGCAAGTGAAGTTGAAAAAAGTCTGGAGAGGTAAAGCAAAGGAAAGACTAAACATAGAAAGACTCAAAGAGGTAGGAAAGGCATCAGATTTGGAGAACAGATTTATGGAAAAATGGCAAAGAGGTAGTGTTGATGAAAGTGTTAATGACAAGTGGATAAAAATGAGGGAAGGACTAATGGACTCTGCCAAAGAAGTACTAGGGATTAGAGTATCCCAAAGCACCAGGAAAGAATGGATAACAGAAAACATGTTAAAAAAAGATGGAAGAGTGCAGAAAGTGGAAAAGTGTAGAAACTGAAGAAGGCAAAAAGGGGTACAGGAAACTGAATAATGAATTAAGAAGAGAAACTGAAGAAGCAAGAGAAAAATGGATGAAACAGAAATGCGACGAAATAGATAAAATGGAGAGAGAGGGAAAGTATGAAATGATGTATAGACTGGCTAGTGAGATAGTTTTTGAATGTAAAAGAAAGAGGAATAACATGGAAATAGAAAGAGTGGATGGTACTCTAGCAGAAGAACCACAGGAGGTTTTGAACAGATGACAAGAATATATTGAATGTCTGTATAAGGGGGATGAAATGCAAAGTGAAATTAAGGTTGAAGAGGAGCAATATGTGCCAGAAGATGGAAAGGGATTTACCATCTTGGAAGCAGAAGTAGAAAAGGCGCTGAAGGAGATGAAGAATAGGAAGGCATGTGGAATAGATGATTTGCCAGCAGAACTGTTGAAGAGTCTGGGAAACAAGACAAGAAAAGAAATAGTCTACCTCTGTAACGAGATATATGACAAAGGGGAATGGCCTGAGGACTTTGCTGCAACAGTGATGATACCAATAGAGAAAAAGAGAAACACTAAAAAATGTGAAGAGCACCGGACCATTAGTCTAATTTCTCACGCAGCTAAAGTCTTGCTGAGAGTGTTGAATAGAAGGTTATATGGCAAGCTGGATGGAGGGATTGCAGAGGAGCAGTTCGGATTTAGAAGAGGAAAAGGAACAAGAGATGCTATTGGCCTGCTAAGAACTATAGGGAAAAGATATATGGAAAAGGGTAGAGAAATCTTTGCTGTTTTTATAGATTTAGAAAAGGCTTTTGACAGAGTTCAGTGGAACAGGAACAAGCTGATGGATATTTTGAAGAGGAAAGGAGTAGATTGGAAAGAGAGACGACTGATACAGAATCTATATTTACACCAGAAAGTAAGGATAAGGATTGGAAATGAAATGTCAGAAGGAAGCAGCATTGGACGAGGTGTTAGACATGGTTGTTGCCTTTCCCCACTGTTGTTTAACGTATACCTTGAAGAGATTATTGCGAAAAGCTTAGATGGGAAAAGAGGAATATGTATTGGTGGAAAGAGAATAGAATGTATAAGATTTACTGATGATATGGTATTAGTGGCAGAAAGTGAGCAGACAGTGAATAACATGCTCAAAGATCTGAATGAAGCTTGTGTGGAATATGGGATGCAAATAAACGCAGCAAAAACAAAGAGTAAGGTCATCAGTACAAGATGCAGACTGTCCAGTATTAAAATAGGACAATCTACCATTAGCCAGGTAAGTGAATTTAAATATCTCGGAAGCACAATAACTAAATACTTGGATGTCACCAGGAGGTGAAAACTCAAAATTGCCATAGTGAAGGAGGCACTCAACAGAAAGAGGAGACTCTTATGTGGAAAATTAGATAAAGCACTAAGGAAAAGGCTTGGAAAATGTTTTGTCTGGAGAGTGGCACTATATGGGGCAGAAACATGGACGCTGAGACGAGAGGATGAAAAAAGGTTAGAAGCATTTGAGATGTGGATGTGGAGGAGAATGGAGAGAATAAGCTGGATGGAAAGAGTGAGTAATGAAAGAGTATTGGAAATGGTTGGTGAGAGAAGATGTCTGCTGAAGGTAGTAAGAGAAAGGAAAGAGAACTGGTTGGGACATTCATTGAGAAGGGAGTGCTTGCTAGGAGATGCTTTGGAAGGATTGGTTTGTGGGAGAAGACTGAGAGGAAGAAGGAGATACAAGATGATAGATGACATAAAGGGAAGAGGAAATTATGCAGACCTGAAGAGGATGGCAGAAGACCGGACAGCATGGAGAACTACCATGTGAAAACATGCCTTGAGGCAGAACACATGATGATGATGATGATGATGATGATGATGATGATGATGATGATGTTGGGTTTGACCTGCCACCACTTTTCCAAATTTTTCAGACATGTGGATCATGCAGGGAAGGTCGCCCAGTGTGTCTCTTCCACTTCTGTGCCTTTCCACCTTAGCACCCTTCTTTTTCCAGTAAGGCAGTATGCCCAAAACCCAGCCTGGTACCCATCCTGTTGCGTGTCGGGGGAGGGAGGTCATAAAGTACCTACTTGGTAGTAGCCCTCTGACCAAGCAGGGTTCGCACTATTGGTGACTGAGCTGATATCTCCCATACATACCTAGGAGTATGTGCCCGTCGTGACTAGGACGCAGGGACTCTGAGCAGCAGATTACTGGCCAGGTAACTGTTGCTGAGGCTGGGGGGTGTCCATGGGGAGAATCTCTATTCAGAGTGGGTGGCAGTGTGATGGATGACTTGACTATGAAGCGGATGAAGCTTTCTCCTGATATTGGTCTCACAGCTCCAGCAGCCTCTTCAGAAGGAAATAACTTGATTAATGCAGAGAGATAAGATCTTAAAATGTTTCCTTCCCTGGCTACGCTGTGGGAGGAACATCAGGCTAGGGGATAAGTAGAGAAATACTCCCCCAAATACGTGGTTTGTACAAGGACAGATGGGGATTCCTTTTTGGCCGCAAAGCCTTTATTCATTGTAGAGATGCTAGGAAACAAGTTTGGGGAAGTTGCAGCCATCTCTGAAATAAAGAGTGGGTCACTTCTGGTTGGAACAGCATCCCCTGCCAGACATGGGTGTTGCTTGCTTGTGACAAATTGGGTAACATTTCAGTGTCTGTCACTCCACGTAGTAGTCTAAACATGGTCTGAGGCATCATTTTTGATTGTGACCACCTCTTGTAGCCTGATAATGAGCTATGTGCCAACTTGGAGTGATGGGGTACACTTTGTCATGTCCATTGGGAGCCAAAGGACAATAGGGTTATTACCAGGGCCTTTATCGGCCTTTGAGGGCAATTCATTGCCTGGAAAGTTACAGGTGGTGGTACACCGATGTGACGTGAAATAATATGCCTCCCCTCCCCATGCTGTGCTTCAGATGTATGAAATTTGGGCACGCCATCGTGTTGTGACACCAGGCCAGTTTGTAGGGATTGTGAACGTCTGTTGCACGTAAACGTTCCTTTTGCTCCTCCCCCTGTCTGCATCAACTGTGGAGGGCACCATTCTCCCTGCTCACCAGACTGCAATGTTTTTCAGAGAGAGAGAGAGAGAGAGAGAGAGAGAGAGAGAGAGAGAGAGAGAGAGAATGAATATACAAGAACATAAGACTGGACAGACTGATAATACAATAGGCCAAGGAAAAGTATGAGCATCTACACCCTGCACGCATAACAATGTGACAACATTGCCCTCTCTGCTGATGGTACTCTCCTCCATTATGCTTCCTACAGTAAGCCCTAAGAGCCACTTGATCATGCTTTGTCCACCTGATGGTTGGGAGCTCTCCCCATGCTGTATCCCCCACACCCATTTTGGGAACAATGGCTCCCCACCTAATGGGGATGCAGATCCCCATCTGCAGCTGAGACACATCACCCTCATACAGCTTATCACTCCAGGAAGTGGTCCCTTGGGACAGTCTCCTCCTAGGTTTCTGCTAGTCTTCAACTGGGTTCTAGCCAGTGGCTGAAGAAGCCACAGGCTGTTGGTTGTAGGGCTTCATGATCTTCTTCATTCCCGGAAACTAATTCAAGGAAATCCTCCCACTCATCCAAACCCCTAAATAAAAGAAAGACAAAAAGTCATCCAAGATGAAGGAAATTTCTGGTGGCCACCATATCTCTCATGTTCTGCTTCTGAGCCCACGGCAACGATCCCAGTGGCCCCAGAGGCTTCAGGTTGCACCACACAACATGCCCCAGAACTTGTGGGTCTTGATACCATACACTCTGAACCAGTGGGAGCAGGTGACCCTGAGACATAACCTACTTTTCACCTTCACAGTATACTGACAGCACAGTTCTTCAGTGGAGTTGTAGTGGTTTTTCCCCGCCACCAGGTTAAGTTCCTTCCTTGCTTTCTGCATTACTATTCAGCAAACTTGGTTTCCCCGTGCCCTTCGTGGCTACTGGGGATATATGTTTTAAGAATCGTGCTAATTATGATAGTGTGTCAAGTGAAGTTTGCACATACTTTATTAACTCTGTATATAGTGAACTGGTCCCACTTGATACAACTTTGGAGGATGTGGCTGTTTGAGTTAGGGCATTTCAGAATTTTACTACCTATAATGTTTATCTCCCTCCCTCTGATGGAATGCCTCAGAATGTATTATGTGCATTGGTTTCTCAGATCGCCTCCTCTATCCCCTTCCTAATCTTGGGCGACTTCAATGCTCATAACCCTATGTGGGGTGGAACCTCGAATGCTGGAGGAGGTAAAGACACCGAAAACTTCCTGGCACATCTTGACTTATGTCACTTGAGTTCTGGTGCCTCCACACATTTTAGTGTGACACATGGAACTTACTTTGGCCCTTGATCTTCCTGTTTGCAGCCATGGCTCTTCAATGCCATACGTGACATCCGTCAGTTGACCGTCTCGTCGGCTTTAAACGGCTCTGTGCATGGGTCTGTTGCTTAATAAAACAACGGAAGCAAGAATGCTGCAAATGGTACTGTTCAATCATTGTACCTTGTATGCTTCCTTCGCAGATTTGGGTGAAGAGCAGACGCCTCGATGCATATCAGTCCCCTGCAGGTGTACTTGGTATTTCTTTGAACAGTACTGTATTCACTGACTCAGACACTGTAGCTGAACTTTTTGCTCTGTGTTGTGCTTGAGCCTCTGCCTACAAGAATTGTCGACCTGTCTTTCATATCCTTAAACATTAAGATAGATACTACCTACAGGAAAATTAAAGAGACTTTTGGAGAAAAGAGAACCACTTGTATGAATATCAAGAGCTCAGATGGAAACCAAGTTCTAAGCAAAGAAGGGAAAGCAGAAAGGTGGAAGGAGTATATAGAGGGTCTGTACAAGGGTGATGTACTTGAGGACCATATTATGGAAATGGAAGAGGATGTAGATGAAGATGAAATGGGAGATACGATACTGCGCGAAGAGTTTGACAGAGCACTGAAAGACCTGAGTCGAAACAAGGCCTCAGGAGTAGACAACATTCCAGTAGAACTACTGACAGCCTTGGGAGAGCCAGTCCTGACAAAACTCTGGTGAGCAAGATGTATGAAACAGGCGAAATACCCTCATACTTCAAGAATAATATAATAATTCCAATCCCAAAGAAAGCAGGTGCTGACAGATGTGAAAATTACCGAACAATCAGTTTAATAAGTCACAGATGCAAAATAATTACGCAAATTCTTTACAGACGAATGGAAAAACTGGTAGAAGCCGACCTCGGGGAAGATCAGTTTCGTTTCCGTAGAAATATAGGAACACGTGAGGCAATACTGACCCTACGACTTACCTTAGAAGCTAGATTAAGGAAAGGCGAACCTACGTTTCTAGCATTTGTAGACTTAGAGAAAGCTTTTGAGAATGTTGACTGGAATACTCTCTTTCAAATTCTGAAGGTGGCAGGGGTAAAATACAGGGAGCGAAAGGCTATTTACAATTTGTACAGAAACCAGATGGCAGTTATAAGAGTCGAGGGACGTGAAAGAGAAGCAGCAGTTGGGAAGGGAATGAGACAGGGTTGTAGCCTCTCCCCGATGTTATTCAATCTGTATATTGAGCAAGCAGTAAAGGAAACAAGGAAACGAAAGAAAAATTTGGAGTAGGTATTAAAATCCATGGAGAAGAAATAAAAACTTTGAGGTTCGCCGATGACATTGTAATTCTGTCAGAGACAGCAAAGGACTTGGAAGAGCAGTTGAACGGAATGAACAGTGTCTTGAAAGGAGGATATAAGATGAACATCAACAAAAGCAAAACGAGGATAATGGAATGCAGTCGAATTAAATCGGGTGATGCTGAGGGTATTAGATTAGCAAATGAGACACTTAAAGTAGTAAAGGAGTTTTGCTATTTGGGGAGAAAAATAACTGATGATGGTCGAAGTAGAGAGGATATAAAATGTAGACTGGCAATGGCAAGGAAAGCGTTTCTGAAGAAGAGAAATTTGTTAACACCGAGTATAGATTTAAGTGTCAGGATGTCGTTTCTGAAAGTATTTGTATGGAGTGTAGCCATGTATGAAAGAGAAACATGGACGATAACTAGTTTGGACAAGAAGAGAATAGAAGCTTTCGAAATGTGGTGCTACAGAAGAATGCTGAAGATTAGGTGGGTAGATCATATAACTAATGAGGAGGTATTGAATAGGATTGGGGAGAATAGAAGTTTGTGGCACAACTTGACTAGAAGAAGGGATAGGTTGGTAGGACATGTTCTGAGGCATAAGGGGATCACCAATTTAGTATTGGAGGGTAGTGTGGAGGGTAAAAATTGTAGAGGGAGACCAAGAGATGAATATGGTAAGCAGATTCAGAAGGATGTAGGTTGCAGTAGGTACTGGGAGATGAAGCAGCTTGCACAGGATGGAGAGCTGCATCAAACCAGTCTCAGGACTGAAGACCACAACAACAACAAACATTGGATTGAATGATTGCATGTATCTTTCACTACACATCACCTGGAGCCCTGTAATCCTCCATTCAGTGAGTGGGAATTATATAGCCCCAGAAACAAAGAGCATCCACAACTAAATGCTTAAAACCCTACCAGCGGATTGTCAGTGCGACTCCCATCTCAATGGTGGGAGAGCATCATTGTCCCTGTGATGAAACTGGGTAAGCATCCCCTGCAAATGAACTGTGACTGCCCAGTTAGTCTCACTAATGTTCTATGTAAGTTGCTTGAATGTGTGATGAAACGGCAGCTGTGTTGGCTCTTTAGTCTCGGGGCCTTCTGACTCCTTCCCAAGGTGGTTTTCACCAAATCCTTTCCACTGCTGAGAATTTGTTTTGCCTGGAGTCTGCCATCCAGACAGATTTTGACTGACGTCAACAGCTTATTGCTGTCTTCTTTGATCTACAAAAGGGTTAATGACGTCACAGGGCGACAACACATCCTTTCTGCCCTACATGAGTGGGGTCACCCGGGTCCATTTCCAATTTTGGCCCAGAACTTCTCATTAGACCATAATTTCCGCATTCGAATTCATGCTTCCCACAGTATTCCTCATAATCAAGAGAATGGGGTCCTGCAGGGCTTTGCATTAAATATCCCCTTCTTTTTAGTGAACATCGACAGTCTAGCTGTGGGTCTTTGGTATCATCCTGCTTGTATGCTGACGAATTTTGGTTTTACTGTTGTTCCTCTAATGTGGATGGTGCTGAACGCTGACTTCAGGACACGGTTCAGAAAGTGCAGTCATAGATCCTCACCCAGGGCTTTCAATTTTTTGGCACTAGGACTTGTATCATGCACTTTGTCACCATCGTACTGGTCATCCACAACCAGAATTTTACCTCAATGACAAACTACTCAATGTGGTGGAGACTTACTGCTTTTTGAGACTGGTCTTCAATGCCCGGCTGATGTGGCTTCCCCATCTTCTCCAACTTAAGCAAAGGTGCTGGATACACGTTAGTACACTTTGCTGCTTCAGTAACAGCAGCAGGGGTGCAGACTGCACTACCCTTCTGCAGCTTTACAAAGCCATGATCCTGTCCCATCTTGGTTATGGGAGTCCAGCATATGGTACGACATCACCCTCAGCATTGTGGTAACTGGACCCAATACACCACTGTGGGGTTTGATTTGCAACAGCAGCCTTTCAGACTAGCCTTGTGAACAATCTGCTCGCAGAGGATGGGATCCCTCCACTACAGATCAGGTGCCAACAACAGCTGCTCAGTAATGCTATACATGTTCAAATCTCCCCTAAACATCCAAACTGCCATGTCCTTTTCCCTGGTAGGGAGGTCCACCTCCCACAACAGAGACCTAGAATTGGGGTCATAATTGCAGTTCGACTAAAACATCTCTACTCTGAACGTCAACTTTCCCCGCTGTCGCTTCTTGTCAGTGAGTAATCGCGTACGTTCCATGTGTTTTACTCCGACCTCAGATCTATCTTGACTAATCATTTGTACCGAAAGATTGTCAACACCATGGTGTTTCGCCACCTGTTCCTGGCTGTCTTTTATGTGTTTCCAGGTTTGGAAGTGGTATACAATGATAGCTTAATGGTCAATCGACAAACTCGTTTTGCATACATACGTGCAAGGTGAAGTGCACTACTGTCCTAGCTGGCCAGGTGAATGCAGCATCTTCACTGCTGAATGGGTGGCCATCAAACAAGCCCTTAGCCATGCTAATTCTTGCAGTGGCAAGATTCTTCTAATCTGCAGTGACTCCCTGAGCAGCCTTGGGCTGTAGACCAGTGCCACCCTCATCACCCATTAGTCATGCCTATCCAGGATCTTCTTTCTGACCTCCATAAAGCTGGACAGCAAGTCGTCTTTGTTTTTACCCCTGGACATGTTGAGATCTCAGGGAATGAACATGCTGACCGCTTGGCAAATTTGACCACCAGGATGCTGATTTTGGAAAAGGGGGTCCGAGAACTGGACCTTCGGTTGACTCTACGCCATCAGTTGTTGGCTGTCTGGAACTCGGAATTGTTCGCCATGGACTCTTCAATCTGAGGGCAATAAAGGAGACATGACCACACAGGGTCTTCCCTTCTTGCAGGGAATCGATTGTCCTTTTTCGGCTACACATTGGACTTACTTGGCTTACCCACAGCCACTTTCTCCAACACTAGGACCACGTTAATGCCGATGTGGTGCCTGCCTGATCTTAATAGACCGCCCAAATTTGGCTGCTTTGTGGCGATATCTTAAACTTCCTGACATGCTACCTCTGGTGTTAATGGCCGATGAAAAAATGGCTGACCTGGTTTTACATTTTGCCGCAAAGATAGTTTCTGCTTATCTCTGTGAGGTGAGGCACTTTGGCATCAGTGACTGCCTGAGGGGTTGGAGGGACACCCCCGCCTGCTGTGGCCCATCGGTGGGGTCCCATGGCAGCCCTTGCTTGTGGTCTGGGCTGGCCCCTACCCTTCGTACTTTTTTATTCTCCTTGTTTGTGTTTGCCATTTTTAATGTTTTATCTATCTTAAACTTTCATCATCTTGTCTGAGTTGCTTGTTTTATTGGGGCAGCAGATGGTGTGGTGGTGCTGGTGGTTTGCAGAGGGTGCATCTCCCACTGCATACCAAACTCCAGGAATCTCCAACGGCATTCTGGGCAGAGTGTATCGACCTCTTTATCACCTCTCACTCCCCCCTACTTCTCCATGATTATCTACATCTACATCCATACTCCGCAAGCCACCTGACGGTGTGTGGCGGAGTGTACCCTGAGTACCTCTATCGGTTCTCCCTTCCATTCCAGTCTCGTATTGTTCGTGGAAAGAAGGATTGTCGGTATGCTTCTGTGTGGGCTCTAATCTCTCTGATTTTATCCTCATGGTCTCTTCGCAAGATAAACGTAGAAGGGAGCAATGTACTGCTGGACTCTTTGGTGAAGGTATGTTCTCGAAACTTTAACAAAAGCCCGTACTGAGCTACTGAGCGTCTCTCCTGCAGAGTCTTCCACTGGGGTTTATCTATCATCTCCGTAACGCTTTCGTGATTACTAAATGATCCTGTAACGAAGCGCGCTGCTCTGCGTTGGATCTTCTCTATCTCTTCTATCAACCCTATCTGGTATGGATCCCACACCACTGAGCAGTATTCAAGCAGTGGGCGAACAAGCGTACTGTAACCTACTTCCTTTGTTTTCGGATTGCATTTCCTTAGGATTCCTCCAATGAATCTCAGTCTGGCATCTGCTTTACAGACGATCAACTTTATGTGATCATTCCATTTTAAATCACTCCTAATGCGTACTCCCAGATAATTTATGGAATTAACTGCTTCCAGTTGCTGACCTGCTATTTTGTAGCTAAATGATAAGGGATCTATCTTTCTATGTATTCGCAGCACATTACACTTGTCTACATTGAGATTCAATTGCCATTCCCTGCACCATGCGTCAATTGGCTGCAGATCCTCCTGCATTTCAGTACAATTTTCCATTGTTACAACCTCTCGATACACCACAGCATCATCTGCAAAAAGCCTCAGTGAACTTCCGATGTCATCCACCAGGTCATTTATGTATATTGTGAACAGCAACGGTCCCATGACACTCCCCTGTGGCACACCTGAAATCACTTTTACTTCGGAAGACTTCTCTCCATTGAGAATGACATGCTGTGTTCTGTTATCTAGGAACTCCTCAATCCAATCACACAATTGGTCTGATAGTCCATATGCTCTTACTTTGTTCATTAAACGACTGTGGGGAACTGTATCGAACGCCTTGCGGAAGTCAAGAAACACGGATCTACCTGTGAACCAGTGTCTATGGCCCTCTGAGTCTTGTGGACGAATAGCGCGAGCTGGGTTTCACACGACCGTCTTGTTTGAAACCCATGCTGATTCCTACAGAGTAGATTTCTAGTCTCCAGGAAAGTCATTATACTCGAACATAATACGTGTTCCAAAATTCTACAACTGATCAACGTTAGAGATATAAGTCTATAGTTCTGCACATCTGTTCGACGTCCCTTCTTGAAAATGGGGATGACCTGTGCCCTTTTCCAATCCTTTGGAACGCTACGCTCTTCTAGAGACCTACGGTACACCGCTGCAAGAAGGGGGGCAAGTTCCTTCGCGTACGCTGTGTAAAATCGAACTGGTATCCCATCAGGTCCAGCGGCCTTTCCTCTTATGAGCGATTTTAATTGTTTCTCTATCCCTCTGTCGTCTGTTTCGATATCTACCATTTTGTCATCTGTGCGACAATCTAGAGAAGGAACTACAGTGCAGTCTTCCTCTGTGAAACAGCTTTGGAAAAAGACATTTAGTATTTCGGCCTTTAGTCTGTCATCCTCTGTTTCAGTACCATTTTGGTCACAGTGTGTCTTGACATTTTGTTTTGATCCACCTACCGCTTTGACATAAGACCAGAATTTCTTAGGATTTTCTGCCAAGTCAGTACATAGAACTTTACTTTCGAATTCATTGAATGCCTCTCGCATTGCCCTCCTCACACTACATTTCGCTTCGCGTAGTTTTTGTTTGTCTGCAAGGCTTTGGCTATGTTTATGTTTGCTTTGAAGTTCCCTTTGCTTCCGCAGCAGTTTTCTAACTCTGTTGTTGTACCACGGTGGCTCTTTTCCATCTCTTACGATCTTGCTTGGAACATACTCATCTAACGCATATTGTACGATGGTTTTGAACTTTGTCCACTGATCCTCAACACTATCTGTACTTGAGACAAAACTTTTGTGTTGAGCCGTCAGGTACTCTGTAATCTTCTTTTTGTCACTTTTGCTAAACAGAAAAATCTTCCTACTGTTTTTAATATTTCTATTTACGGCTGAAGTTATCGATGCCGTAACCGCTTTATGGTCGCTGATTCCCTGTTCTGTGTTAACTGTTTCAAATAGTTCGGGTCTGTTTGTCACCAGAAGGTCTAATATGTTATCGCCATGAGTCGGTTCTCTGTTTAACTGCTCAAGGTAGTTTTCAGATAAAGCACTTAAAAAAATTTCACTGGATTCTTTGTCCCTGCCACCCGTTATGAACGTTTGAGTCTCCCAGTCTATATCCGGCAAATTAAAATCTCCACCCAGAACTATAACATGGTGGGGAAATTATACTCGAAATATTTTCCAAATTATCCTTCAGGTGCTCAGCCACAACAGCTGCTGAGCCCATCCAATTACGATGTCTGAGCCTGCTTTAACCGTGACCTTCACCCAAATCATTTCACATTTCGGACCTCCGTCAATTTCCTTCGATACTATTGCACTTCTTATCGCTATAAACACGCCTCCCCCTTCACTGTCCAGCCTGTCTCTGCGGTATACATTCCAATCAGAGTTTAGGATTTCATTACTGTTTACGTCCGGTTTCAGCCAACTTTCTGTCCCTAGTACTATATGGGCGTTGTGACCGTTTATTAATGAGAGCAGTTCTGGGACCTTTCTATAGACCCTCCTGCAGTTTACTATTAGCACATTAATATTGTTATTCCCTGTTGCATTTTGCCTACTCCTACCTTGCTGCGTTTCAGGAGGCGTCTTCTCGGGCCTAGGGAGGGATTTCTCTAACCTAAAAAACCCCCATGTGCACTCCACACGTACTCCGCTACCCTTGTAGCCGCTTCCGGCGTGTAGTGGTCGCCTGACCTATTCAGGGGGACCCTACATTTCTCCACCCGATAGCGGAGGTCGAGAAATTTGCACCCCAGATCTCCGCAGAATCTTCTGAGCCTCTGGTTTAAGCCTTCCACTCGGCTCCAAACCAGAGGACAGCGATCGGTTCTGGGAACGATACTACAAATAGTTAGCTCTGATTCCACCCCGCGAGCGAGGCTTTCCGCCTTTACTAGTTCCGCCAACCGCCTGTACGAACTGAGGATGACCTCTGAACCCAGACGGCAGGAGTCATTGGTGCCGACATGAGCAACAATTTGCAGTCGGGTGCACCCAGTTCTCTCTATCGCCACCGGCAGGGCCTCCTCCACATCTCGGATGAGACCCCCAGGCAAGCAGATAGAGTGAACACTGGCCTTCCCCGACCTTTTCGCTATTTCCCTAAGGGGCTCCATCACCCGCCTAACGTTGGAGCTCCCAATAACTAATAAACCCCTCCCCCCGTGTGCCTGCTCGGACCTTGCTGAAGGAGCAGCCACATGTCCACTCACAGGCAAAGCGGGCGATGCCACACGGCCAACCTCCACATTTACCCTCCGCCTCGTGCGCTGCGAACGCCGCTGGACCCGCCACTCCCCTTGGGGAGAGGGTGGCCCAACCGCGCCCGGTACCCGCGAAGATGTCTCGACAGCAGGGACAGTGGGTGAAGCATGTAACACCTGGGGTGTACCTTGCGACGCACCAGACTCCCCACTGCCGCTACACTCCGAGGCAGCAGCCTGAAGACGGCTGACCGCGGCCATCAACACGTTCAGCTGTTCACGAACAGTGGCCAACTCCTCCTGCGTCCGTACACAGCAGTCACACATCCTATCCACATTATATGTGTCTTATTGTATCTTGCTTGCAGTCAGACTTACCAGGAATTGCCTTCCCCCTTCTGAGGTTTATTCCTGGTTCGATACATAAAAGATGAAGGGACTGAGACCTCACAGTTTGGTCCCTTTAACACCAACAACCAACCTACCTTGTGTTTTTTACCAGTCCCTCTAAATTGCAATAAACCTGTAGACTCCAGCATTTAAGACAAGGGTTACTTTAACGTTAGGCTAAGTGTCCCTACATTCTACCATGAGCAAACAAGATACACACACACAAACTAAAAAGTCAACAATAAAGAAAAATATTTACTACTACACCACATATTGCTGGCACTGTGAGTCAATGGTCAACACTCCTGATGTGGTACGAACAAACTGTTGAGACAACAGCTACCACTGCCACCAGACATAGCAGTGTCAGAGTATCTGATGACCACTTCCTGGCAGCAAATGTAGTGACTCGGGTTGCTCGAGACTGCTGTGGGTTGAGGGAGCTGAGCAGCAGCAGTGCAGGACAGGTCAGGTGCTTCGTAGCATTGTGCAGTGTGTGAGCCTCATGGGCACAATGGGGAGAACGACAGGTGCCCATTGTTAGCTAGTCATGATGCTGATGCCACAGGTTAGTGAGGGCAGCCAATGCAGTGGTGTGGCAGATGCAGTGAGGAAAATGAGAGGTTTTGTCCGTTACTGGATGTTTTGCAGCACAGGGTAACTCTACACCTCAGTGCTCTCTCGGATGGTCCGTCATGTGCTTAGGTAAGTGTAACTGACTGTGCAGTCCAATACAACAGTCGTTGTTTAGGACAGGTGTGGGATGACCAAGACTGTGGCAGATGCTCACAGAACGACCAGGGGACAGTTCGGATGTGCCGCGCCTGGGTAGTGTGCGGGAAGACAACTTGCAGATCATCCACAAACAACCCTCAGTAGGTGAAGGGTTGGCAGCACACTACTCTTCGCCTCATCTACGATGTCCAAATAGGCTGCAACAGCAGACCACAGCTGTGACTTGGATTGGAATGGCTGTCACTTGGTGTCAGAGTGAACAAGCGGGTAGCCGAAAGACCATCATCGATCGGCTTGCCATGGTTTCAGTGAAATTCAATAGAAAGTCATTCTCTCTGGTACTGGGGACACGTACAGAATGGTGGCATGACTGAATGTGTCCACGAGCTGCAAAAGCCTGGTTATTTAAAAAGCGTAGCTCACATCTATGGTCCGGTTGCTGTAGGCAAGTGATCGTATTTCTCCTGATTTATTGGATTTAGCAGCATTCTTTGCCTTATTGTGGTGGTTCAGTAACTATTCTTGGTTATCGAGCTCAGATCTTTCTCTAATGTTGGACTGTTGCAGTGATACTCTGGTGCTTGGAGTTACAGAGCCTTACTTCCGACAGCCCTGTTATGGTGTAATGCAGAGTTTGCTATTTTGCTTCCTTCACTTGGAAGTTGTACCTTCTGCTGCATTCACATTACACCATATTGACGTGCTGATTGATACACCAGCTTCACTCGAACGAATGAATAGCCCATCTGATAAGGAAAACTAAAACCAAGTGATTTTTTTTTTCTTTCTTCCAGTAGACTGGTTTCACTCAAAAGAATGAATGAGGAATTCAACCAATAACTAAAAATATAACCAAATGAGGTGATTGTTTTCAAACAACTCACTGAATTAATTGTTTTCATTCAGTTGTTATAACTTAACAATAACAAGGATGGTTGGATTACTTTGGATGGAATATGGTGTAGTGATTACTGCATTAGTAATACTCTGTGTGTAAAACCATGACATGGTTCTGTGTAGTTAATTTTCTGTATCATATTCCACTTAGTTATAACTGTACCGAAAAATGTTCCTTTCTTCTGTACATCTGAATGAGGACTGGCTTTTCTAGACACAGTGTACATAATTTGTGAAGAATGTGGAAAAGTCATTTACTGTGTTGATGAATAGGCAATTGAAAATTATTTTATTTTTTAAAATGCATATGGAATAATAAGATTAATTACTTCAGTGATTAGTATCATGATGAATTCAATATAATTGCAGGAACTTTCCCACAAAGCCTCAGTGGAAGTGAGACAGATGTTTCTACATCTAATGAGAACCTAAGCCATGAAGAAAGATATGTAATCAAGCACACAGCACGACAAGAGCCACAAGGGCAGGAGAATCTTAGCTCAAACAGAAGCAGTTTAGATGTATCGTCGTCTTCCTATAATACTCTCATCATCCATGGAGCTGGCGATGAGAGCTGGACTGGCCGGTAATAGAACTTTGGATTATTTCCTTATGCATGTTTATTACTCTCTCTGTAAACCTTCAATACTTTATTATCTTTCTCCTACTATCCAGCTAACTATACTTCATACAGCCTATCCCGTATATCTAGCTGAATAGCCACAACCTAAGAGTTGCTTGCAGAATAAATCCTTCATTTTGTAACATAGTGATAAACGTATTACTAATGAAAGATACAGGTCTGGATTTGGAAATTGGGCTGGCACACTATTTTAGTTAGTCAAAAATTGTGGATTACATTATAGCAGAGTAAGAAAGTCACCCTATTCAGCACACAATTTATATTACCTTCAGCATACATGTCATTATTTTGTACATTGAGAAAAAGCAACCACAAAAGAAAATTGTCTACAAAAATCTCCATCAATTAGTGTGAAAGTTTTCAGAAATACAATTCAGCAAATCACAACATTAATTACTACAATTGTAAATAAATGAAATGCTGTTCTGTGCCTAAGGAATCCAGAGGGCAATAGTTGTTCCTGTACTATTTTAGTCAGTCAAAAATTGTGGATTACATTATAGCAGAATAAGAAAGTCACCCTGGAAACACCATACAGGCTGTGGCTAAGCTGTTATTCACCAAATCCCTTATTCTTCCATGGTTACAGTCTATTACCTAAGTGAACTAAAATAGGCCATACAAACAGGTGCCTCATCTTAGTGGACTTGGGCGTAGTAATAATTATTGTTTCCCTGTCATTCTAATGTTACAAATAATCCACCTCTACTCCCTTCGTCCTATAACTACTACTACTACTACCACTGCTGCTGCTGCTGCTGCTGCTGCTGCTACTACTACTACTACTACTACTACTACTACTACTACTACAGTTGTCATTAATCTGAAGATGACGTGGAAAACTGAAAATGGTTGTAAAACAAAAGGATTTGGTGTAAGAACTGTCAATGTGTCTATGCATTATTCTTTCATCATTACTCAAATACTCGTATCACCACTGCCACCACTGTTACCTTTAGCTCTAACATATTGCATCTCATTCAATACCTTTTACTACACAGCATCCATCATGAAAATACTATTGGAACAACTATTGCCCTCTGGATTCCTTAGGCACAGAACAGCATTTCATTTAGTTACAATTGTAGTAATTAATTTTGTGATTTGCTGAATCGTATTTCTGAAAACTTTCACACTAATTGGTGGAGATTTTTGTAGACAATTTTCTTTTGTGGTTGCTTTTTCTCACTGTACAAAATAATGACATGTATGCTGAAGGTAATATAAATTGTGTGCTGAAATCTCTTGCGGAGTCCTTCCTGGAGTTTCTGGCATTGCAGTTGGAATATTGTGTAAGTCTACCAACTTGACTCATTCATCAGCATTGCTTTTGGAACAAGCAATCTCTTTTTTTTTTTTTTCCAACCATGCTATCAGACAGGCAGTGGAGTAGTTTTTTAAGCTCATGCAAATGTGATCACTTTTGTTGTACATATTGGATAGGCGCAAAGCTGAAAACTGTTTTCAGTGCTTGATTTGTATCTCGAAAACAAGTATAAACACAATCATAGAGAACTTCTCAGTTCATGTTGGCTCATATTCAATGGTGCAGTGATGGCATAGCACTCCTTTTAACAAATATTGTTAAGTATAAAAATGAATCAGATTTGTCACAGCTTGTAAAAAAAAAAAATAGTGGACAAAAGTAATGATTTCACCACCTACAAAAAAGAACAAAATATCTAAGAACATATAGGCTATAGATTTAATAGTAAGAAAGGAAAATTCAGTAGCGAAGGCCAATGATGAAACAGAATTCCTGGCTAATACTTAACCTTCAGGAGGCTAAATGTGTAGTAATGCAGATACACAAACATAAAAGTAAAAGTGAGACACTTCCTAGCATTCAAAACTAATAGTTCCTTTTTTTGAGGAGAAGAGTGAGATAGGTTGGGGGAACATTAAAAGGTAAGGCAGGCCACTCAAACCTCAGGATGCAGTGACACCCACTTGTTGGTCATTCAAACTCCAGCTTGAATGACCTGCCTCTCTTTTTAACCTTTGCAAACCTATTAGTACTGAAAACGAGAAAGCATCTTACTTTTATGTGGATCTGACAGCAGTACTGCACATTTTGCCTTCTGAAGCTCAGTAATGGCTGGCATACTTATGATTTATACGTGAAAATTAACTAAGCTGTTAAAAAATATAAATATTTAAATGTCTTTTGTCACTGCCAACAGTTTATGGAAAATTAGTATGTGAGAGGTGAGCCAAGTTAGATATTCATGAAACTATGTGCAGTCATTACCATAAATTTTATATAGGTCAGTCCGGAATTGCAATACCTGTTCCCATTAGTACAATGATTGTTTTAGATTTGAGAAGTCTTAACAAATATGTCATTCTAAAACCACATCAGAGAGCAGGGCACTATGAAATAAGATCTGGCCTAGTTATGCTTTCTAGAGAAATTCTGGTAAATAGGTATATTAGAGGAGACAGAAAAATATGCATATGACATCAAATGGAAGGGGAATCCTACGTGAAAAGCAGACTTCAAACACACACACACACACACACACACACACACACACACACACACACACACACACACACACAGTTCTTTAGTAATTTTAATTCAGTATTGTTAAAGCAAAAAGTTTGTATCACATATAATGATGAAAGTAACCGCATGGTTATAAATTTTACTCGTGACAAGCAACTTTTTTATTGACATAAGTTACAAGGAACACTATGGACCTCAACACATGTGGCACAAAAAGTGCTAACTCGTAAGATTTACTAAAGTCATTTTACAGTGTAGCACAACGTACAACATGAAACATACATAAACTGACTGCAGCAGTCCATAATCAGTTACAGTTACTTTTGTGACGGCCTTCGTAGCGACAACACTTCGCTGTAGAAACGGCCTGCGAAGTCACCGCCACACTTTTAATAGCGGGCCGACTGGTCCGCTGGAACAGGGAACAGAAAGATGAAAGCCCAAACACTCTGATTAAATAAAAGTCGGTACTTATCTTTATTAACGAAGATACAGGAACACAGTAGTGAACTCCGTGTCTACAGAAATCTGTCTAGTTCGAGTCGGAGCGGCTTGGTCAGTGTCGGCTGACGACAAACAACAACTCTGCTGCGATGAACACACAACTGACTAGCAGGTACACAATTCGGTGGCGAGTATACAACTGAGCGGCGAATCCAGAACTGTCCTAGCGCTCGCGACTCTAGCGCTTAAGAAGCCAGAAGCCAGCGGTGGCGCGCGCAGACTTGCGGCGATTTCCTGTATCGCTGGCGCTGCTTATGCGGACGGCGTCCGGACTTTGGTGCTGCCAACCTTTTGGGCAGGGGGCTCGGTTGGCATTACTGGCTAGGATATAACAGTTACCATATGTAGTTAAATACTGGTGAACGGATAGAAGGAAGTTATGTTCTGGTTCATCATATAAGTATCAGTGTGTTATGAGGCAATATGGTGGAAAAATATTGCTGTTGGAAGATGAGAGATTCAACATAGTTATTGCACCATAAACCATTGTTAGGTAACTTATTGTTAATATCAAGGAAGAACAGTATAAAACACACACACACACACACACACACACACACACACACACACACACTTCCATGATAGAAAATTCGTTGAATGACCTCCACCCTCCCTCCCTCCCCTCCCTCCCTCCCTCCCCTCTCCTTTCCTTAGTTCTTCCATGCATTCCCCATGAATTCCTCAGTACAGGCTACACTCTCATTATTACTAAGAAAATTCAAACAGTGCATACTGGTCTTTGAATATTGTTTATGTACTGCTGAATGATTAATCGCAAAACTAATGCCATGAAGTGCAACACCTTAATAAAATAAAAAGGTAAGTAACAACATGTGATGTAGTATCTATCACATCTTATGTACTAATTTTATCAAGCAGTTATGGTTGAAAACAGCCATATTACCCGTGGATCACGATGCTTTGTTTGATAGTAGGGAATTGTTACAGGTTATCGGGTATTCGAGATATGCAAGATGGAAATGGTCAGAACTACTTGTCATCTCATTCCTACAGTGCATCACCAACTGTGGAAACAAACAAGAAAATGGGATCTCATTCCCATTCTCCATCTCCTTCACTCTCATTGGGCAGCAACAAAGAAGGTCGCATCTACGATCCCAGTGTTCGTGAGATAACTGATATTCCTGATGATTACTTGAGTCAATCACAGGTACTGTAATAATTATGAATTATCTTTTTTATGGTAGAACCGCAAAAAATTCTTGAGCCAGTTTTCGTGTGCCAGGCTGTAAATTGATTTGGAACAAATGCTTCGAGGTTAAGGAAAATGACAAAAATTATATGGTACATTATAATGTTCATGCTAATAAAATAATAGCTGTAGCTACAAACAAATAAGTAAAAAGAAACATGCTACTGTTGTGAGCATCGTTTTGTCAGATGTGTGAAGTGTTTCACCCAATAGTGTGGACTGTATCACTATGTAATGGTGTGCCAATAAGAACCAACCAAAGCATGGAAGAAATGGGAACAATCTGTATGTACATTAACACTAAAAGTAGTTCACATGGAAGAAAAAAATTCCAAGCACAATAATATATTACCATGAAATGGCATAATTTCATAGAAACACCTTGGTGGAGGCATCTAGTTGCCTCTTGTGCAAAACAGTAGAGGTCCAGCTTTGCTGACAGTACAAAGAGCAGGGCCTACCTTGGTATTACTCCGATGCTACTGTCAGCAACGTCTACAGCTGCTACTGTGATGACAATTGCATCTGCTTAGCTGACGATGGCCATGAACTTCTTCCAGCAAGCAGATGACTTCCCCGTGACACAGGGCAGGCTGCCCTGTCTCGTGGTTGAACAGCGGACACTGTACTGCATTCCAGGATGTTGCTCTAGGTGTTATAGCCTCATGGTGTAGGCTGTGATACTGAGATGAGAATGATCTAGTACATGAATGGCAGAGTACTTATGTACTCCAGACTGTGTTCATCTAGGCTTAACACACGGACTCTAAATGCTTCTGTGGTGCAAGTGAGAAAAGGCTTCCTTCTTTGAACTAGCATATTGCGGTGTCGGCTGTTGGTATACCGCTCCCAGCCGGCTCCCCTTCACAATGCCAGTTGGCTGTGTTGCGCTTGGCAATGTGTAACACTCTCGCCCGCCTTTGTCCGGCCCTGTTGCAGCTCGCTTCCGCTCTGGTGTATTTTTTGACCAAACACAGTTAGTATGCTACATTGCTCTCCTTTTATCAAGACCCAATTTCTACATCTACATCTACATTTATACTCCGCAAGCCACCCAACGGTGTGTGACGGAGGGCACTTTACGTGCCACTGTCATTACCTCCCTTTTCTGTTCCAGTCGCATATGGTTCGCGGGAAGAACGACTGTCTGAAAGCCTCCGTGCGCACTCTAATCTCTCTAATTTTACATTCGTGATCTCCTCGGGAGGTATAAGTTGGGGGAAACAATATATTCGATACCTCATCCAGAAACGCACCCTCTCGAAACCTGGCGAGCAAGCTACACCGCGATGCAGAGCGCCTCTCTTGCAGAGTCTGCCACTTGAGTTTGCTAAACATCTCCGTAACGCTATCACGGTTACCAAATAACCCTGTGACGAAACGCACCGCTCTTCTTTGGATCTTCTCTGTCTCCTTCGTCAACCCGATCTGATACCTACCCCACACTGATGAGCAATACTCAAGTATAGGTCAAACGAGTGTTTTGTAAGCCACCTCCTTTGTTGATGGACTACATTTTCTAAGGACTCTCCCAATGAATCTCAACCTGGTACCCGCCTTACCAACAATTAATTTTATACAATCATTCCACTTCAAATCGTTCCGCACGCATACTCCCAGATGTTTTACAGAAGTAACTGCTACCAGTGTTTGTTCCGCTATCATATAATCATACAATAAAGGATCCTTCTTTCTATGTATTCGCAATACACGACATTTGTCTATGTTAAGGGTCAGTTGCCACTCCCTGCACCAAGTGCCTATCCGCTGCAGATCTTCCTGCATTTTGCTACAATTTTCTAATGCTGCAACTTCTCTGTATACTACAGCATCATCCGCGAAAAGCCGCATGGAACTTCCGACACTATCTACTAGGTCATTTATATATATTGTGAAAAGCAATGGTCCCATAACACTCCCCTGTGGCACGCCAGAGGTTACTTTAACGTGTGTAGACGTCTCTCCATTGATAACAGCATTCTGTGTTCTGTTTGCTAAAAACTCTTCAATCCAGCCACACAGCTGGTCTGATATTCCGTAGGCTCTTACTTTGTTTATCAGGCGACAGTGCGGAACTGTATCGAACGCCTTCCGGAAGTCAAGGAAAATAGCATCTACCTGGGAGCCTGTATCTAATATTTTCTGGGTCTCATGAACAAATAAAGCGAGTTGGGTCTCACACGATCGCTGCTTCCGGAATCCATGTTGATTCCTACAGAGTAGATTCTGGGTTTCCAAAAACGACATGATACGCGAGCAAGAAACATGTTCTAAAATTCTACAACAGATCGACGTCAGAGATATAGGTCTATAGTTTTGCGCATCTGCTCGATGACCCTTCTTGAAGACTGGGACTACCTGTGCTCTTTTCCAATCATTTGGAACCCTCCGTTCCTCTAGAGACTTTCGGTACACGGCTGTTAGAAGGGGGGCAAGTTCTTTCGCGTACTCTGTGTAGAATCGTATTGGTATCGCGTACTCTGTGTAGAATCGAATTGGTATCCCGTCAGGTCCAGTGGACTTTCCTCTGTTGAGTGATTCCAGTTGCTTTTCTATTCCTTGGACACTTATTTCGATGTCAGCCATTTTTTCGTTTGTGCGAGGATTTAGAGAAGGAACTGCAGTGCGGTCTTCCTCTGTGAAACAGCTTTGGAAAAAGGTGTTTAGTATTTCAGCTTTACGCGTGTCATCCTCTGTTTCAATGCCATCATCATCCCGGAGTGTCTGGATATGCTGTTTTGAACCACTTACTGATTTAACGTAAGACCAGAACTTCCTAGGATTTTCTGTCAAGTCGGTACATAGAATTTCACTTTTGAATTCACTGAACGCTTCATGCATAGCCCTCCTTACACTAACTTTGACATCATTTAGCTTCTGTTTGTCTGAGAGGTTTTTCTGCGTTTACACTTGGAGTGAAGCTCTCTTTGCTTTCGCAGTAGTTTCCTAACTTTGTTGTTGAACCACGGTGGGTTTTTCACGTCCCTCAGTTTTACTCGGTACGTACCTGTCTCAAACGTATTTTACGATTGCCTTGAACTTTTTCCATAAACACTCAACATTGTCAGTGTCGGAACAGAAATTTTCGTTTTGATCTGTTAGGTAGTCTGAAATCTGCCTTCTATTACTCCTGCTAAACAGATAAACCTTCCTCCCTTTTTTTTATTTTCCTATTAACTTCCATATTCAGGGATGCTACAACGGCCTTATGATCACTGACTCCCTTTTCTGCACTTACAGAGTCGAAAAGTTCGGGTCTGTTTGTTATCAGTAGGTCCAAGATGTTATCTCCACGAGTCGGTTCTCTGTTTAATTGCTCGAGGTAATTTTCGGATAGTGCACTCAGTATAATGTCACTCGATGCTCTGTCCCTACCACCCGTCCTAAACATCTAAGTGTCCCAGTCTATATCTGGTAAATTGAAATCTCCACCTAAGACTATAACATGCTGAGAAAATTTATGTGAAATGTATTCCAAGTTTTCTCTCAGTTGTTCTGCCACTAATGCTGCTGAGTCGGGAGGTCGGTAAAAGGAGCCAACTATTAACCTAGCTCGGTTGTTGAGTGTAACCTCCACCCATAATAATTCACAGGAACTATCCACTTCTACTTCACTACAGGATAAACTACTAATAACAGTGACAAACACGCCACCACCGGTTGCATGCAATCTATCCTTTCTAAACACCATCTGTGCCTTTGTAAAAATTTTGGCAGAATTTATCTCTGGCTTCAGCCAGCTTTCTGTACCTATAACGATTTCAGCTTCGGTGCTTTCTATCAGCGCTTGAAGTTCCGGTACTATACCAATGCAGCTTCGACAGTTTACAATTACAATACTGATTGCTGCTTGGCCCCCGCATGTCCTTACTTTGCCCCGCACCCTTTGAGGCTGCTGCCCTTTCTGTACTTGCCCGAGGCCATCTAACCTAAAAAACCGCCCAGTCCACGCCACACAACCCCTGCTACCCGTGTAGCCGCTTGCTGCGTGTAGTGGACTCCTGACCTATCCAGCGGAACCCGAAACCCCACCACCCTATGGTGCAAGTCGAGGAATCTGCAGCCCACACAGTCGCAGAACCGTCTCAGCCTCTGATTCAGACCCTCCACTCGGCTCTGTACCAAATGTCCGCAGTCAGTCCTGTCGGCGATGCTGCAGATGGTGAGCTCTGCTTTCATCCCGCTAGCGAGACTGGCAGTCTTCACCAAATCAGATAGCCGCCGGAAGCCAGAGAGGATTTCCTCCGATCCATAGCGACACACATCATTGGTGCTGACATGAGCGACCACCTGTAGATGGGTGCATCCTGTACCCTTCATGGCATCCGGAAGGACCCTTTCCACATCTGGAATGATTCCCCCCGGTATGCACAGGGAGTGCACATTGGTTTTCTTCCCCTCTCTTGCTGCCATTTCTCAGGTCAACCAAACTAGATTATCCTTTACACTACACTTCGTGGCAACTGGTCCTGTTTCACCTCTTAGCCCTTTCACTTTTCTTACACATTCCACGGGGGGGCCCTTGCCCTGTCCCTTAAGTCAAAACACCACGGACCTTAATTCATTACTACACTTCTTGCACAATAACTTCTAACTCTCTATTCCCAACTTATAAGCTAAAAATGAATCAGTTATTTCTAATACTACCCCTTGGTGCATTCAGCTTCCTTCTACTGCATTTATGCTCGGGGTATCCAATCCACTGGAATTTGGGCAATGGCTGGGTCTCAGCTCAATCTTGTGCTTCGTCTTCTACGTTCCAGAACAGGGACTGCACTTACCATAAAAAATGCCGCTTCAGTGGTTGGTGCAACAATAGCCAGTGTTATCTCTTTCCACTACTGATTTTCCCAATTTGAATTTGCGTGCTGCAATAGGGTTTCCAGGTAGATTCGTTTCCCCTGCGGGTTCAAAAGCTTGTTTATAAACTGCATTAATTCCAGCTCGAGTTTGATTTAAGCTGGTTAGATTTAAGGAGGATAGCACTTCCATGGTTCCTCTGGCCAATACAAACGAAGCTGCAAAATATTCCGGTGAGTTATCCCGGAAAACGTGGCAGACAGACGGAAAGTAGCCCCCATTATCTTGCACACTATTCCATTTAATAACAAACCACTCCAGTTTAATTCTAGGCAGTTTGCTGATGTAAGCTTCCCTTTCTCACAACAACTAGCCATCACTACCATCTTGTCAAAGGTAGAGTACAACCAGTGCACCTCAACATGCAGAAAGTACAATTTTGTCTCTATCAGTTCTTTATTGCATTTTATTACTTCCTTTTTTCCCATTAGCAATTTCACTGCACGGGAATCCTGCCCATCTGTTATTACCATATTCAGACTGACTGTGATTTCCCCTCAGTGGCATTCTTGTAACTTTGCTTGCTCCGTTTCTACATATCTCCCATTGTCTTTTACAGTTAATAGCAGTCGCTGCATTTTTTTCTCTTACAAATTTTCTCAATATCCCTCACTTGACACGATATGCATGAACTATGTAGCACTCGTACTGTGCTTGTTTCCCTGCTACTGGTATAGAAACAGAAATGTAAACTTTTGCTCCATCAGTTCTCACCAATATTGTGTATACCTTGAAATAAAAGGGTAAGTTCTTGTGCTTGGGTTCTAAAAACGTCCTCAGCTCCGGCAGTAGTTCCTTCTGTACTTTCCACAGGCCCTCTAAATATTGCTCTGGCAACAACAATTTTATACCCAGCTGACCTCTTACAGCCTGCTGCATAGCCTCCTGTAGTTGTTACTTTCCATCTGCTGCTTTCTGTTGGGTACAGGGCACATGCGAATTGCGGGGAAAGAAAGGGCAGATTGAGCGGCCAAGGAGGCATGTCGCGACCCTAAGTTATTTCAGTGTGCCATCCCCGTGCACGCTACCATCTTGCTGTTTAGGCACATAGTCCTGCTTCGTTGGGAAGACAAGTGGCTTGAAGTGACCAACAACAAGCTCTGTGTAATAAAGCCCACAACTCGCTTGTGGCATATTTCCTTTTGGCCATGGTGAAGTCTTCGTGTCTTTGCAAAGGCCCCAGCCTCAAGATAATTGGAGTCTTACTCTGATGAGAGGACCGTCCAGTGTTTATTGCTTGTGGTGTGCAGATCACTATGTGCCACATTTGTTGATTTTCCTTTATTTTGCAACCAGTGGGCTGCTGCGGATCTACTGTTAGATCTGCCGTGTATTTTAAGCAATGTTCAAATGAATGTGGTTCAAGTTTTAAAGTTTTGTGAATTGCCCAACATTTTTAACAAGGTTTTATGGAGATGTTTTTAAAGTGTCAACAGGGTGGCTGGCTCATCCAGGTTTTTTGCAAGTGGTCAGCCAGTCACAGTTATCTGTGCTTTTCTTGTAGCTCTTTTGTGTTTCGTTTTCTGTGTTTTAATTTCATGTATAGCTACTCACTGGTTTTAGGGCATATGAGATTGTGACTTTGAGCTCATTTTGTATGTGTGAGTGTACATTTATTTTAGTTTCTCCCCACATTTCTTTGTATTGATCAGTGTAAGGGTGCTGATGACCTCGCTGTTGGGCACCCATAAGATCCACACACACACACCTTTTCTTCTATCTTCTACACACTGCAACTATTTTGTGATTACTACTTCCCTATTGAAGACTTTTACTTTGGTTTGGTCGACTAACTGTCTCTTCTGCATCTCTGGGATACCACATTACTTCTCTAGTCAGTTGTTGAAGTAGTTCTGAGTTATTAAGTACATGCTTCTCTGAACCTCACCTACCAGCAGGAATACCTGTTACTTTCCTCCCCTTAAATTCATTGCTGCTCCGCAGCTGCTTACACTAATTACATAAATCTATACTTAACCTAAAAAAGAAAAGACTATCTCTTAGGCCTTAATCCATATGAGTTCCTTGTTATTGTTTCATTCACAAGCTCTTGTTTATCTTTCAATACCTTTCTCCTTTGAATACCCTTTCTGTTCCGCATCTTCTATCCACAGAATATCTTCTGCACTCCCTTGAAAATCTTTCACTCGCCTACAAGCACAGTTATCTTTCTCATCAGCAGTTGAATGTTGACATTTACTGGTGGCATAGTCTCTACTATGTGGTAAGACCCTACCACTACCTGTGGTCCCAACTTGGGTTCTCTGCATAACAACCCATCCTACATACAAAACTGTGAGTGTTTAAAATACTGCTTACATTTGTCATCCACTCTTTGTGCAGCGTGACATTCCTTGTGCTCGTTACCTCAGTGTGTAATACTGTAGTACTGTAGGCGCCCCAGTGGTCCCGGTCGCCTACTGTGGACTGGATGGCCGAGCGGTGACCTCGAGTTGCCAGGATGCTAGGAAATGACTGTGGTCACGTCAGAAACACCAAAGAAACATTATTAATTCATAACACCTTTATTTCTGCCAAGTACAATGTGGCCCGCGTAACAAAGGCTGGCTGAGCTTGGTGATATCAATGACCTTCCCGAGTCCTCGCTGACTCGTAGTGATGACACCAGCTCCGGGTCACACAGTCTTGCTAGCGCATCGCCGCCTGCTGTGACCTAACGAAGGAATGTCCTTACTTCGTACTTCGGCGGCGCGTGGCTGTTGGCGCCTGGCTGGCCGGCTGGCTCGGCTGCGGACAGCAAGAGGCTGCACGTGGAGGCTCCGGGTTGTAGTCCCGGTGCTGTCAGCACGAGAGGCGTTCTCTTAGTGTGGAGTGTACTCTATCCCACCCCGTCTTCTTTCCTGCTCCTCCTAGTAGCTCGTCCGCGGTGGATGGGCGGAACGGGCTGCAATCCCCCAGTGTCGTCGGCTCACCCGGTTGTGACGGCGGATGCACAGGGTCTAGGCCCTGCACGATCTCAACGACGGCTCACTGATGTGATCAGCATTGGCGGCGAGCGAGTCTGCCGCGATGTCCGCTAATCCTGGGTTGATGATTGACAGCGGCAGAAGAGAGGACCAGAGCTGGTACTGTCCCCTCACGTCTGCTGCTGGATGGGCCGCCCTTACTGCAACATCTCCTTAATAGTGATTAACATGTTGATTACCGAGCTGAGCGCTATGCAGCGACACAGTACACATCTAACTGCAAGTCTAACTGCGAGTGCCTTGTTGCTATCAAAGCTGGCATACTTAAAGGAAGCATGAGCGACGTCCTGACGTTTGTAATGAACGCATTCGTTCCACTTATACTGCTGATTCATCTGTCGTACTCGCCCCTTAGGTGTTCTTGCGACAGAGTTACGTGTTGCGGCAGACTTACGCAAAGTTGTGAAATGCAGTACAGCTGACACTATACCTGTCTTGCACTCTACGAAAGTCTCCGTCTAACACAAACCTGCATGCTAAGCAATTGTCTCTCGCCTGTTGTGTGTAACCAGGCCATTGCCCCTGCTTGGCGACACATTCCGATACATGTGCAATACTCTTACCTCTTGGGTAACCTACTGCCTCTGGCTCTTGGCATAGGCAACGAAACTTTGACAATATTCCACGTTTCCATCTCTTTACTATTCCGCGACACTACAATACTGCTACTTTTCTACTTAAGCCATGCGCATTTCCATGCTTCTTCCGAGGGTTATGCGTAACTTCAAAATCAAATTAACTTAGTCTTATGTTCGTAGATTATCCCGGCGAATGAGATGCTTGAAGGTCTCGCGGGCATCATCCGGGTTGACTGGTCGTTGTAGAACGAATTTTCGATGGTGTAATGTGCCACCATCATCGGGTTACTCCTGTTGACTGACATCATAGGCCAGCGGGTGGTGTTGTATATATACCTGTCGCCTCTCCACTCCACTGACTCCGCGTCTGGGCCGAGGGATGTGCAGGCCACGGTGGTGGGGGTAGCTTGCGCTGACGAGATGACTGATGGGCATCAGTATGCATGCCGCCTTCAGCGGGTGTGGTGCCCCATTTCCGCTGCTCCTGCAGAACTTTTATTGCTGGATTCCATGCTTGGCTGAGTTGAAATACATTGTCCTTGTTAATAAGGTTCTTGTGCAGCCGGATTTCAATTGCTTCCTTGTATACACAGTCCCAAAAATGGGATGTGTTGTGCAGGACTTCTGTGTTCTCGTAGTTCATACGATGCTTTGTCTCGAGGCAATGTTCTGCGATTGCAGATTTTGTAGGCTGTTGGAGATCGGTGTGCCGTTTGTGTTCAGTACACCTTTCCTCGATCGTGCAAATGGTTTGCCCCACATTTGCTTTCCCACACTCGCACGGTGTGAAATAAACTCCAGATTTCCGGAGTCCTAAATCATCCTTCACTGTCCCTGCAAGGGACTTGATCTTTGGTGGCGGGCGGTAGACACATTTGATGTTATGGCGTCCTAGAATCCTGCCTATTTTTCCAGATACGTTGCCTGCATATGGTATGTAGGCTGTCGCTTTCAGTGTATCATCAGGTGTCGGCTGTGTGGGTTGTCTTCCGGTAGACGCTGTGTCCCAGTGTTCCATCAGGCTTTTTTCGTACCAGAACATCCAAGAATGGTAGCTGCCCGTCTTTCTCCACCTCCAAGGTGAACTGAATTTGGGGGTGGATAGAATTCAGGTGTTGCAAGAACAGTTGGAGCCTCTCTTCCCCGTGAGGCCAAATGGCGAATGAGTTGTCAACATATCAGCAAAAGACTGTTGGTTTTAGTGTTGCTGATTCTAACGCTTTCTCCTCAAATTCTTCCATGTACATGTTGGCCACCACAGGTGACAGAGGGCTACTTGAGCATAAAAAAAAGGTTCTGTGCCACGCCAACAGGTTCTGAGATTTAGTCAACAAAGAGGCAGTGGAAATATGAGTACATGAAGATCTTTTCATCTGGGACAGCACTGCATGGGATGTACTCCACTACAGAACCCCCCACTGTCCCCTCGCCCAATGACAGTGGCATCTTTTCTGGAGACAAGTGATTGGTACATCTGTTGTGCCCTCAACAGGAGAGTCTGCATTGAGAATAACAAACACGAAACTCGACGAAACATTATGACAACACAGTGCCACAATTCGGCTGATAATCTAGGAAGATTACATTAGTTAAATTTTCCAAGAGAGCTTCCATTCCCATCTAATACACCTCGTGTGTCTAACATTGGTCCAACGAGTCCAAGGGTGCAAGTGACACTTTAAGCTGTGGTGCTTAAAGAATATAATTTTTTTCTTTCATGGCTGATTGTAGAGAAATACTCCTCGTCTCCATCTGTTCTTTTCATCAGCATCAGTTAGTTTTAGTATATGGGTGAATGTGACTATTATTAGCAGTTAACACCACAAAATATCCGTAATCTATATTAAGTGTAAAGTAGTGTGTCCGTTATTAGCAGTGGTGAATGACAGAATGTTATCTAAGCCCTACTTGCAAACAAATCATGTGTGTAATTCTCATTCATCCGTTTTTACATTTCAGGATTATTATTAACACACAACGAGCAAGCAGATGCGTGTCTTGTCATTGCTGTCGTGCACCTCTATTATACATGGTTAAAGCATCTCTAATTCTGTAACCTAGCATTTACAGGAACCTCTGCTTGTATGTGTTTCAGTTGCTGCCTAATAAATATAAATTTTGTAGACATTTCCTTTAACAGTAGTTTCATTTTGGTATTGCCATTCTGCGTGACACTACATCAGTTGCAGCTTGGTGTCTGATACACTTTCTCCTGTCTGTTTGACATAAAACTAACTTTCTAAATTCAGAGGAAGTAACTGTAACATGTAAAAATTTGACTGAATAACTTCTTTTTAGGATATTTAATAGCAAGGCCCTAATATGTTAATGGAAAATCCTAGATGGAATACAAACTGTTTGCATTTAAATACAACCACTTTCCATTTAGAGGAAACATTGCGTGGGATATATACATTTAACAAGATTTACCAGTGTATTTCACTATTAAAATATGCATGCATTTGTGTATATTGCTCTGAAGAATACTTATTCAGAAGATGGGCTGCAATGATCAAATTCATGTGTAAGTGCTTATTTGCTGCTCAACATTTCACCTTGTTGATGAATGATTGTCTTTACTTACGCCATTCCTTGGTATCTTTACTATCAGTTAGTAGGGAAAGTAAAAGGGATTGGTCTAGATTTTGAACTGAAGCAATTCACGAACTGCTTCAAATTCATAATATGTGTGTTACTGTTGGTGGGTACATTTGAAGTTTTGTGTTGCTAGATGTGTGGTAATTTATGGATAGAATAAGAGTTTTGAGGTGAGGTGTACCAGTAATTAAAAATAAAATAAAGCAGATTTTCTAAATTACATGTAGTTTGTTAACTGATCCTGTCCCTCACAATTTGTTTTAATGTATATTTATATGTCTTATCTACCACAGGTTTTAAAACACCTTGCAAAAGAAGTGAAGGTTGTTCCATGTGGCACAGAGGGAAGTAGTGGAATTAGAGAATCTGCTGCAGGTGATGACGAGGAAGAAGAGGAAGAAAGTAAAAGAGGGGATTCTTGTGACAGACCAGAACGATTATCTGCAGGCAGAGAACTTACACCACGACCTCCACCAGAATATCCAAAATGGCTTGACTCCCCTGTGTCATACAGATTAAGAGGTACTGGTGCTGGTCCCACAGGAACCCTTGCTGATAAGATCAACCTCTCAAGATCCCAGCCAGATCTTTCTCGCATTGGTGCCAGCAAAATTGGAAGTCCCAGGTAAGTCTTCGCATATATTACTGATTTAAAAATCTGCTTTTGGGCATAACTATTCTTATTATTTATGAACTTGTGTGTGTGAGGGGGGCGGGGGGGGGGGGGATTTGGAGATTGTGATTGAATAGTTTCTATGTTGATCTGTGCTACAACTTTGCATAAACATTTCAATCTCTGCATGAAAAATTGCAAAGGAACTGTCATTTCTAGACTTGTAGTTGATTTATTGAAGCCCAGAAATCTTATGTAGTATTTCCCCAAAAATAAGAGGTTCTTGACAAGAAATGTTAAATATACACTAAAAATAGTTTCTATGTTGATCTGTGCTACAACTTTGCATAAACATTTCAATCTCTGCATGAAAAATTGCAAAGGAACTGTCATTTCTAGACTTGTAGTTGATTTATTGAAGCCCAGAAATCTTATGTAGTATTTCCCCAAAAATAAGAGGTTCTTGACAAGAAATGTTAAATATACACTAAAAATTTGCAGCATGAGGATAGTACTCTTGTCACAACAAAATATGTTTGGCATTGACAATATTGTAAAAAGGATAATTGCTACTCACCATAAAGATTGCACATTGATTTGCAGACAGGCACAATGAAAATACTGTCACACATTGAGCTTTAGGCCAAAGCCTTCTTCAGAAAAGCAAACACACACACACACACATTCACACAAGCAGGCACATCTGATGCAGACATTAGCACTGTCTCCAGTCACTGTGGCCAGAATACAACTCTGACCTTGAACAAATCAGCAATCCAGAATGGGATGTGAAAGGAGGAGAATTAGCAGGGTATACAGGTGTGGAAAGACAGGAGTGTTGACTGGCAGAGTGTGCAGCAGGACAGGGCTGCCAGGCACAGAGTTGGGGGCTGTGGGGTAAATAGGGGGCGGGAGAGGAGAGGAGCACTGAAAGGGAAAAGAACAGTGACTGCAGTGGCAGAGAGCACTGTTAAGGTGAGGGGATGTGAACTGGGAGGAGGTGATAGGACAGAGGGGTTGTAAACTGTTGGGTGAGGGGTGCAAGGACAGTAAGTTATCATAGGTTGAGGCTGGAATGATTTCGGGAGCAGAGAATGTATTGTAAGGTAACTTGCATCTGTGAAATTCAGATAAACTGATAGAGGGTGTGGGGTTGCAAGTAAATTAATAAATAGCTTTGCCATTTACAAGAGCCTGATAACTATTTTTGCGGTCAGCCAGAAAGTGATGGAGAACATACTGATCATAATTTCTAGCCTACAAGTCCACGTTACCCTTTGTATTCTCTGAAAGAAAATGTTCCTACGTGCTATTTACTCAGCGGGATCAGGAACGAAAGTTTTGGGTTCCGCTAAATAGGTCAGGTGCCCACTACACACAGGAGGCGGCTACACGAGTAGCAGGGGCTGTGTGGCATGGACTGGGCGGTTCTTTAAGTTAGACAGTCTTGGGAAAGATCAAAAAAGGCTCCAGTCTCAAAGGGTACAGGGCAAAGAAATGATGAGAATTGCCCAAGCAACAGTCGGTATTGTAGTTGTAAATTGTCATAGCAGCGTTGGAAAAGTACCAGAACTTCAAGCGCTGATAGAAAGCACTGAAGCTAAAATTGTTATACGAACAGAAAGCTGGCTAAAGCCGGAGATAAATTCTGCTGAAATTTATAGAGAGACGCGCAAACCATGTTCTGAAAGGGTATATTAAATAAAGTAAGTGGTGGTGTGTTTGTGTCTGTTGGTATTAGTTTATCTTGTAGTGAAGTTGAAATAGATAGTTCCTGCGAATTACTGTGGGTAGAGGTTATACTCAACAGCCATGCCAAAATAATAATTGGCTCCTTCTGCTGACCCCCCCCCCCCCCCCCCCCCAGCTCAGATGATATAATAGCTGAATGCTTCAACGAAAACTTGAATCTCATGTAATAAGTATCCCACTCAAAGTTATAATTGGTGGAGACTTCAATCTACCCTCAATTTGTTGGCGAAAATACATGTTCAAAGCTGGTGGTAGACAAAAACATCTTCCAAAATTGTACTAAATGCTTTCTCTGAGAATTACTTTGAACAATTAGTTCATGAGCCCACACAAATTGTAAATGGTTGCGAAAACTCACTTGACCTCTTAGCCACAAATAATCTTGAGCTAATAGTCATGACGGATACAGGGATTAGTGAACACAAGGTCATTGTAGCGAGGCTCAAAACCATATCAACAAAAACCACTAAAAATAAATGCAAAATATATCTATTTAAAACAGCAGATAAAAATTTGCTTGATGCCTTCCTAAGAGAGAGTCTCCATTCCTTCCTAGCTAATTATGTAAGTGTAGACCAGATATGGCTCAAATTCAAAGATACAGTATCGACAGCAGTAGATAAATGCATACTGCATAAGTTAATAAGAGACAGGACTGATCCACCATGGTACACAAAACACGTCAGAACACTGTTGCAGAAGCAACGAAAAAAGCATGCCAAATTCAGAAGAACGCAAAATCCCCAAGATTGGCTAAGTTTCACGGAAGCTTGAAATTTAGCACGGACGTGAAAGCGAGATGCTTTTAATAGTTTCCACAATGAAATGTTGTCTCAAAATATGGTAGAAAACCCAAAGAGATTCTGGTCGTATGTAAAGTACACCAGTGACAAAAAACAGTAAATACCGTCACTGTGCGATAGCGATGGAAATGTTACCGATGATGGTGCCACTAAAGCGGAGTTACTAAATACAGTTTTCCATAATTCCTTCACGAACGAAGATTAAGTAAATATTCCTGAATTTGAAATCAGAACAGCTGTTAGCATGAGTGACATAAAAGTAGATATCTTAGGTGTTGCAAAACAACTCAAATCACTTATGAAAGGCAAGTCTTCTGGTCCAGATGGTATACCAGTCAGGTTCCTCTCAGAGTATGCAGACACAGTAGCACCTTTCTTAGCAATCATGTACAACCGTACAATTGACGAAAGGTCTGCTCCTAAAGACTGGAAAGTAGCACAGGTCACACCAATATTCAAGAAGGGAAATGGGGTAACCCAATGAATTACAGACCATATAACTGACCTCAATTTTCAGTAGGATTTTGGAGCATATACTGTACTCGAACACTATGAATCACACTCATTGATACATAACCAACACGGATTCTGAAAATATCGTTCTTGTGCAACACAGCTAGCTCTTTATTCCCATGAAGTATTGAGTGCTGTCAACAACTGATCTCAGATGGATTCCATATTCCTAAATTTCCAGAAGGCTTTTGATACCATTCCTCACAAGTGAGTATTAATCAAATTGCGTGCATATGGAGTATTGTCTCAGTTATGTGACTGGATTCGTGATTTCCTCTCAGAGAGGTCACAGTTCGTAGTTACAGAAGGTAAATCATCAAGTAGAACAGAAGTGATATCTGGCGTTCCGCAAGGTAGTGTCATAGGCCCTCTGCTGTTCCTGATTTACATAAATGATCTAGGTGATAATCTGAGCAGCCCCCTTAGATTGTTTGCAGATGATACTGTAATTTACTGTCCAGTAAAATCAGCAGATGATCAATTCCAATTAAAAAATGTTCTAGAGAAAATTTTTGTATGGTGCGAAAAGTGGCAATTGGCACTAAACAAAGAAAAGTGTGAGGTCATCCACATGGATACTAAAAGAAATCCGATAAATTTTGGGTATACGATAAATCACACAAATCTAAGGGCTGTCAATTCGACTAAATACCTAGGTATTACAATTACGTGGAACTTAAATTGGAAAGACCACATAGATAATATTGTGGGGAGAGCGAAACAAAGACTGCACTTTGTTGGCAGAACACTTAGAAGATGCGACAAACCCACTAAAGAGATAGCCTACATTACACTTGTCCGTCCTCTGCTGGAATACTGCTGCACGGTGTGGGATCCTTACCAGGTAGGATTGATGGAGGACATCGAAAAAGTGCAAAGAAGGGCAACTCGTTTCGTGTTACCGCGCAATAGGGGTGAGAGTGTCACTGATTTGAGATGCGAGTTGGGGTGGCAGTCACTGAAACAAAGGCAGTTTTGCTTGCGACGAGATCTGTTTACGAAATTTTCATCACCAACTTTCTCTTCCGAATGCGTAAATATTTTGTTGACACCCACCTATGTAGAGAGAAATGATCACCATAATAAAATAAGAGAAATCAGAGCTCGAGCGGAAAGATTTAGGGGTTCCTTTTTCCCACGCGATGATGACGACATTAATAATAATAATAACAATAAACCCCGTGGAGGCCCGGGAAAAGAATAGGCCTCCGGTATGTTCTGCCAGTCGTAAAAGGTGACGAAAAGAACAAACCACTAATAGGGCTAACCCTCCTTTTAGTGTGATGAGTTGGTTCAGGACAGAACTGAAGAAGCCTCGGACAAGTGCCGTCACGGTCGGGGACAACGCTTTAACCCTATGCCCGCCCACAATGGTAACGACACTGCTAGCCAACTGGAAAATGATTTAAATCCAAATAGAAGTGTTTTGCAGGATATGCTTCCTGCAACCACCCTAGAAGGAAAACAAAGACAGAGGATGAGATGGTCAGATGAAGTTAATCGACACCTCATGTTCTGATATTACCAAGCAACAAACCTAGGACCCAACACAACTGGATACAGATCACAAGTATACACAACATTTATTACCAGATACCCAGAATTAAAATTTTTAACAGAACAACGACTAGCTGATCAGATCCGTGTAATAATAAAAAATAACAGGATACCCCAGTCAGAATTAGAAAACATAAAACAACAAGTACAACAAATACTGGAACAAAATAATGTGCAATCAGAAGAAGAAGAAAATACAGTAATGGACTCAAACATCCTAGAGCAAACAAACAAAGAACAACACGCATCAATTAAACAATCAGAGGAAAACGAAATCTTAAGACAGCCACCAGAACAAGCACAAATAGAACACCAAGTGACACACATGTTAGATGTAGAACAAAAATTTCAGCTGACATATATAGAATACAGACACAAATAGAGACATTAGACCATTCTTGCATAGACTGCCAAATAACCCACAAGTCGAAACAACAGTAAAAACTATCAACACGACCATACACAACAAAATAAATGAAAACACAACTATGGAAGAGTTACAACTACTGGTTTATATAGGAGCACTCACTACACTAAATATACACACTAGGCAGAGATCAGAACCAACCAACACACAGAAGAAACCCACAAAACCAGCATGGCAACACAGGCTACAGATCAGAATAGAAAAACTGAGAAAAGACATCGGACAGCTAACACAATTTATAAGAAATGAAATATCAGACAAAAAACGAAAAAGGTTAGGTAAAACCTCACAACAAGAAGCGATAGAGCAATTAGATGAAAAGAAGCAGAAATTACAAGCATTGGCCAAACGACTTAGAAGATACAAAAAAAGTGAAAATAGAAGGAAACAAAACCAAACATTCAACACAAACCAAAAGAAATTTTATCAGACAATAGATAACACACACATTAAAATAGACAATCCACCAAACATAACAGACATGGAACACTTCTGGAGCAACATATGGTCAAACCCGGTACAACATAACAGACATGCACGGTGGATACAAGCAGAAACAGACACATACAAGATGATACCACAAATGCCTGAAGTGATAATTTTGCAACATGATGTCACCCAAGCAATTAATTCTACGCACAATTGGAAAGCCCCTGGAAAAGATAAAATAACAAATTTCTGGCTAAAGAAGTTCACCTTAACACATTCACATCTAACTAAATTATTTAACAGTTACATTGCAGACCCATACACATTCTCTGATACACTTACACAAGGAATAACTTATGTGAAACCTAAAGATCAAGCAGACACAGCAAACCCAGCTAAATATCGCCCCATAACATGCTTACCAACAATATACAAAATATTAACTTCAGTCATTACACAGAAATTAATGACACATACAACACAGAACAAAATTATAAATGAAGAACAAAAAGGCTGCTGCAAAGGAGCACGGGGATGTAAAGAGCAACTGATAATGGATGCAGAGGTGACATATCTAGCTAAAACTAAACAAAGATCGCTACACTATGCATACATTGATTACCAAAAGGCTTTTGATAGTGTACCATACTCATGGTTACTACAAATATTGGAAATATACAAAGTAGATCCTAAATTGATACAGTTACTAAACATAGTAATGAAAAATTGGAAAACCACACTTAATATCCAAACAAATTCAAATAATATCACATCACAGCCAATACAGATTAAGCGTGGAATATACCAAGGAGACTCATTAAGTCCGTTCTGGTTCTGCCTTGCTCTGAACCCACTATCCAACATGCTAAATAATACAAATTATGGATACAATATTACTGGAACATACCCACACAAAATTGGAACATACCCACACAAAATCACACATTTGCTATACATGGAAGATCTAAAACTACTGGCAGCAACAAATCAACAACTCAACCAATTACTAAAGATAACAGAAGTATTCAGCAATGATATAAATATGACTTTTGGAACAGACAAATGTAAGAAAAATAGCATAGTCAAGGGAAAACACACTAAACAAGAAGATTACATATTGGATAACCAAAGCGACTGCATAGAAGCGATGGAAAAAACAGATGCCTATAAATATCTAGGATACAGACAAAAAATAGGAATAGATAATACAAATATTAAAGAAGAACTAAAAGAAAAATATAGACTAAGACTAACAAAAATACTGAAAACAGAACTGACAGCAAGAAAAAAGACAAAGGCTATAAATACTTACGCTATACAAATATTGACCTACTCATTTGGAGTAGTGAAATGGAGTAACACAGACCTAGAAGCACTCAATACACTTACACGATCACAATGCCACAAATGTAGAATACATCACATACATTCAGCAACGGAAAGATTCACATTAACCAGAAAGGAAGGAGGAAGGGGATTTATCGATATAAAAAACCTACATTATGGACAGGTAGACAATTTAAGAAAATTCTTTCTAGAACGAGCAGAAACTAGCAAAATACACAAAGCAATCACTCATATAAATACATCGGCTACACCACTGCAATTTCATAACCACTTCTACAACCCTTTAGATCACATAACATCAATAGATACGAAGAAAGTGAATTGGAAAAAGAAAACACTACATGGCAAGCACCCGTATCATCTAACACAGCCATACATCGATCAAGACGCATCCAACACGTGGCTAAGAAAAGGCAATATATACAGTGAGACGGAAGGATTCATGATTGCAATACAGGATCAAACAATAAACACCAGATATTACAGCAAGCATATTATTAAAGATCCCAATACCACAACAGATAAATGCAGACTTTGCAAACAGCAAATAGAAACAGTAGATCACATCACAATCGGATGTACAATACTAGCAAATACAGAATACCCCAGAAGACATGACAATGTAGCAAAAATAATACATCAACAGCTTGCCTTACAACATAAACTAATAAAACAACACGTTCCCACATACAAGTATGCACTACAAAAGGTGCTGGAGAATGATGAATACAAATTATACTGGAACAGAACCATTATAACAGATAAAACACCACCACATAACAAACCTGACATCATACTCACCAATAAAAAGAAGAAATTAACACAACCAATCGAAATATCCATACCCAATACAACAAATATACAAAAGAAAACAGGAGAAAAAATTGAGAAATACATCCAACTGGCTGAGGAAGTCAAGGACATGTGGCATCAGGATAAAGTTGACATTATACCAATTATACAGGGTGATTCAAAAAGAATACCACAACTTTAGGAATTTAAAACTCTGCAACGACAAAAGGCAGAGCTAAGCACTATCTGTCGGCGAATTAAGGGAGCTATAAAGTTTCATTTAGTTGTACATTTGTTCGCTTGAGGCGCTGTTGACTAGGCGTCAGCGTCAGTTGGTGCTAAGATGGCGACCGCTCAACAGAAAGCTTTTTGTGTTATTGAGTACGGCAGAAGTGAGTCGAAGACAGTTGTTCAGCGTGCATTTCGAACGAAGTATGGTGTTAAACCTCCTGATAGGTGGTGTATTAAACGTTGCTATAAACAGTTTACAGAGAATGGGTGTTTGTGCAAAGGGAAAAGTTCTGGACGGCCGAGAACGAGTGATGAAAATGTAGCACGCATCCAGCAAGCATTTGTTCGCAGCCCAGGAAAATCAACTCGCAGAGCTAGCAGAGAGCTGCAAATTCCACAATCAACTGTATGGAGAGTCCTACGAAAAAGGTTAGTTACGAAACCTTATCGTCTGAAATTGGTTCAAGCACTGTCTGCAGCTGATAAGATTAAAAGAATCGATTTCTGTGATTTTATCCTTGCTCAAATGGAAACAGATGAATCTTTCGTTTCAAAGATTGTGTTTAGTGATGAAGCAACTTTCCACACTAACGGGAAAGTCAACCGTCACAATGTCTGTATATGGGGCACTGAGAATCCGCGGGAAACAACTCAGTATGAACGTGACTCACCTAAGGTGAACGTTTTCTGTGCCATTTCAGCCAATAAAGTTTTTGGTCCCTTTTTCTTCGAAGGTGCTACTGTAACTGGACTACAGTATCTGGAGATGTTAGAGAATTGGCTGTTCCCTCAGCTCGAACAAGAAGCACAACAAATCATATTTCAGCAGGATGGAGCGCCACCACATTGGCACTTATCTGTCCGTAACTACCTGAACGTCAACTACCCGAGGCGATGGATCGGCCGCCAGGCAGCCCATGACAGAGCACTTCATCACTGGCCTCCGAGAAGCCCTGATCTTACCCCTTGCGATTTTTTCTTATGGGGGTATGTTAAGGATATGGTGTTTCGGCCACCTCTCCCAGCCACCATTGATGATTTGAAATGAGAAATAACAGCAGCTATCCAAACTGTTACGCCTGATATGCTACAGAGAGTGTGGAACGAGTTGGAGTATCGGGTTGATATTGCTCGAGTGTCTGGAGGGGGCCATATTGAACATCTCTGAACTTGTTTTTGAGTGAAAAAAAAACCTTTTTAAGTACTGTTTGTAATGATGTATAACAGAAGGTTATATTATGTTTCTTTCATTAAATACACATTTTTAAAGTTGTGGTATTCTTTTTGAATCACCCTGTACTATCAACTACAGGAGTCATACCACACAATATCCACCAGTACATCAATTCAATACAGCTATATCCAAACTTATATATACAACTACAGAAATCCATAATTATTGATACGTGTTCAATTACCCGAAAGTTCCTAAATGCAATATAACATATACCGTACAGTTAAAAGGAAGTCATGCTTGATCAAGGTCCGCGTCACTTTCCATTTTTGACCAGACATAACGTCTGAGAAAAGAAAGAAATAATAATAATAATAATAATAATAATAATAATAATAATAATGTCCATATCGGAAACAGTGCTATTAGCAATTCAGAGGTGACCTCTGTGGCAAGTTCCAAGTAAAATGGTTTATCACCCTGACTTTTAATCATCAGAATTAAATGTCTGCCTTAAAAGTGGAAAATAATCTTGCCACTTGCCTTATGGTTTTGTCAACATTGTGGGGGGCACACGAACAGTTACTTCCATAGGACGGTGTACAGTGCTCGCAAGTTCACTTCCTAGATCTGATGTCACCCGAGGCACAGCGTATGCCAGCGTTTGACTGATGCAGATAGATTGATAGTTTGGTATGAAGTGTCTCCCCTTACTGACACTGAGGCTGTATTTATATGTGGGTGCAGCAGACTGCCAAATGGAACATCTGATATCAACCGCTCTAGGTACAGATAGCAGCATCTGAATAGCCCCTTTCTCGGGCACATATTAATTAATCTCTCTGCCATTTAACAATTCAGTCTTCTTAAGTTTTACATAGAAGAGTTAATTTTGCTATAGTTACTGAAAAAGTTTTAGCTCGACTGCATTTAAACTTCTCCGACTAGAATTTTTAGAATGGATCTGATGGTAGAAAGTGACCTCTGAGCTGCCTCTTTAAGATTCCTTGTAGTGATTGTTATTTACCATGAAGTCTTGAGCTTGGTACAGCTGTGTTATTTTATGAACACAATCAAGTGCTGTAATTAAAACTTCCTATTAACAAATGCAAATGATATTTAATCTAATTGAATAGGGATGTTTTTGTTCCAAATTTAGTTTTTAATGAATAACTTGAAAACTAATAGAGGTAGTGTAATGGAGTCACATACTTAATGTTTTTACATAAAACTGAGGCTACATGTGAATTTTCGTCTTTCTGATTCTCATATTTAGTGCCTTCAAATTTTTGTAAAAATGCCGATTTTTGACTAAAATGTTGCTCCGTTCAAGTTGAGACTTGTAGCTTGTGATTGTGACATACATTTGCAAATCCGGAACGTATTTAGCTTTCTAGCTTCATTATTGAGCATCCCTTATTTTATTCTTAAAATAATGTATTTTGCGAAACATATTCATTAGATCATTCTGAAACTTCACAGTGTTAACATTAATATACTGAATCATACATTGACAAAGTTTGGTAAAATTATTTTTATTTTTAATTTCACTCTTAGATTATGGTGCAATACTTTGTATGCTAAGCACAGGTACATTATGATGACATGGTGCTAGTAGTAGTAGTAGTAGTAGTAGTAGTGAAATGGGTAAGTTCTGGCACACTCGTTCGCCTCTGTCTCTCATACAAGGATACAGTGCTTTTTTTGCTACAAGGGGAGGACACAGATGGTCCAGATTGTGAAGCAACCATTGAAATCGAACATGTTATGTTCAGCTCCATATTGTGCCACGGGGTGGTCTACTGTGCTCTTGGCCACAGTTTGGCAGTGGCCATTCATTCTGGTTTCATACCAGTATAAAAGCTGTGCAATGGCTGTAGCAGGGCTGGTATATGACTTGGCTGATTGCAGAGGCAGCCCAGTTTCTAATTGGGTAGGATAAGCCTGTGATGGCACAGTATAAGAAGTGCTGTGTGGGTGGATTGGGCAGGTTGTGCAGTAGGTTGTTCCTCTGGGATCTGATCCCTGTGACAAGGGGTTGGGATTTCGAGTGGCATAGGGGTTTGATATCATGGTCTAGGGGTAGCGTGTTTGATTAGTAATCAAAACGTACTCAGTCCCAGGTTCAGACCCCGCCACTGCCTAAATTTTGAATGAAAGTCATCCACAATGGCAGCCGAATGCTTCCGACATAAGAAGTCACCCCCATCCGGCCAACAGTCTTGCAAAGTGTGTGGAGGAGTGGGTAGATGTTCAGGGAACTCTCTTGTCCTTGGGGTGGAAAACTGCCCCGAAAGGTGGAACAAGCAATAATGATCAGCAGCATGAGGATGCAGAAGGCAATGGAAACGAATGCATTCAAGATAGATAATGTGTGTCCACAGGACCTGTAATTGAAACTGTGTCATGGTGCTCTCCATTGTCAAACAATTCCAGACTAGTCACCCATTCAGATCTCCCCAATGGAACTGCCAGGGGGTAGGTAACCATGAGAAAAAGGTTGAGTAATCAACGAAAGGATAGAGCTCTACGGGTTGGGGTGTGGAATGTCAGAACTTTAATACATTATGGAAGCTAGAAAATCTGGAAAAGGAAATGCTAAGGCTCAGTCTAGATATTTTGGGTGTCAGCAGAGTGAAATGGATAGAAGAGAACGATTTATGGTTAGATGAGTATAAGATAATGTCGGTAGCTGCAGAAAATAGTGTAATGGGAGTAGGATTTGTTATGAATAGGAGGGTAGGGCAGGGAGTAATTCACTGTCAACAGTTTAGTGGTAGGGTTGTTCTCATCAGAATTGACAGCTGACCAACACTGACAACAATAGTTCAGGTGTACTTACCAGTGTAACAAGCAGAGGCTGAAGAGATTGAGAAAGTACATGAGGATATTGAATGGGTAATTCAGTGCATAATTGTCATGGGGGATTGGAATGCGGTTTTAGTGGAGGGAATAGAAGAAAGGGCTACAGGAGAAGATGACCTTGGTAGCAGAAATGAAAGACTCATTGAGTTCTGAAATAAATATTGGTTAGTAATAGTGAATACTCTGTTCGAGAATAACACTTGGAAATGGCCAGGAAGTACAGAAAGATTTCATCCAGATTACATCATGGTCAGGCAGAGACTCCGAAACCAGATATTGGATTGGAAGGCGTACCCAAGAGCAGATATAGACTTGGATCACAATTTTGTAATGATGAAGTGCAGGCTGAAGTTTGAGACTAGTCAGGGAGAATCAGTATGTGAAGAAGTGGGATGCAGAAGTACTAAGGAATAAAGAGATGTGCTTGAAGTTCTCTGAGGCTATAGACACATGTGAAGAAGTGGGATGCAGAAGTACTAAGGAATAAAGAGATGTGCTTGAAGTTCTCTGAGGCTATAGACACCGTGATAATGTATAGCTCATTAGGCAGTATATTTGAAGAGGGGAATCACAGAAGATGGAAACAAAACTGTAGGTACAAGGAAGGCAACTGTGAAGAAACCATCGGTAACAGGTAAAATACTTCAGTAGAGCGATGAAAGAAGGAATTACAAAAATATTCAAGGAAATTTGTGTTTACACTTAAGAATGAAATAAATATGAAATGCAGGGAATCTAAGGCAAAATGGCTGTGTGGAAAATGTGAAGAAATCAATAAAGAAATGATTGTGAAAGAATGGATTCAGCTTATAGAACACTCGATTTGGTGAAATTAAAGCAAGGGTGTTAATATTAAGAGTGCAATGGGAATGCCACTGTTAAATGCATGTAGTGAGCAGGTAGGTGGAAAGAATACATTGAAGGTGTCGAGGGGGGGGGGGGGGGGGGAAGATTTGTCTGATAACGTGAAACAAGAAGAAACAGGAGTCAGGAGGGAAGAAATAGGGATCTTGTATTAGAATCAGAATTTAAAACAGCTTTGGAAGATCTAATATAAAATAAAGCAGAAGGTATAAATATCATCCCATCATAATTTCTAAAATAATTGGGGAAGTTGCAACAAAATGACTATTTACGTGTGTGTGTGTGTGTGTGTGTGTGTGTGTGTGTGTGTGTGTGTGTGTACAAGACAAGCAATATACCATCAGACTTTCGGTCAAACGTCATCCACATAGTTCCTATGAAAGCAAGAGCCAACAAGTGCGAGAATTATCACACATCAGCTTAACAGCTGCATCCAAGTTGTTGACAAGAATAATGTACAGACGACTGGAAAAGAAAATTGAGGGTCTGTTAGGTGATGATCAGTCTAGCTTTAGGAAGGGTGAAGTCACCAGAGGGGCAGTTCTGATGTTGCAAATTGATAGTGGAACCAAGACTGAAGAAAAATTGAGACATGGTCATAGGATTTGTCTACCTGCAAAAAGCATTTGACAGTATAAAATTGTGCAAGATGTTAGAATTTCTGAGAAAAATAGGGGTAAGCCAAAGGGATTGATGGGTAAGGTACCATTTGTGCAAGAACCAAGAGGGACAGTAAATCTGGAAGACCAAGAACGAAGTGCTCAGATTAAAAAGGGTTTAAGATAAGGATGCAGTCATTCGCCACTGCTGTTCAATCTGTAGGTCAAAGAAACAATGGTGGAAATTAAGGAAAGGTTCTGGAGTGGGATTAAAATTCAAGGTGAAAGGATATTCGCTGATGAGATTACCATCCTGAGTGAAAGTGAAAAAAATTTACATGGTCTTCTGAGTGGAATGAGCAGTCTAATGAGTAGAATGAGATTTTCACTCTGCAGCAGTGTGTGCGCTGATACGAAACTTCCTGGCAGATTAAAACTGTGTGCCGGACTGAGACTCGAACTCAGGACCTTTGCCTTCACGGGCAAGTGCTCTACCAACTGAGCCACCCAAGCACGACTCACGTCCGGAGTTTGACTCTCGGTCTGGCACACAGTTTTAATCTGCCAGGCAGTTTCAGTCTAATGAGTACTTTAACACTTTGGTGAAGTATGTGTGTAAACTCCCACTTCTTTAACGATACTACTTACTTGAGATTGCCAGCTGACTTTCCTTGCTGGTTAGCTTGCTGCTGCAACCTCCCTTTTCTCTTCTTCTCCGAAGTATATTTGCTAGGAACAGGAATTTCTCAAGACTTTTTCTACTTATAAAAATAAGCAGACGTACACAGTTTCTTTCTTTTGCTTCACTTAACAATGTATATTTAACATGAAACTTATACAAATCTCATTCTCCACATAGACAAACGCTGTCAAGTAAGTCTCCTCGTGTATCCAAAGGCTAGAAACAAAGTTCATTTACACATTATAGACAGTTGGCTTAAAAACCAAGTCCATCCTCATCCTGAATCTGAATACACGTGTTATCCTCTCCAAGTCCAAGACGAGCATTAATTAACAATATTTCCAACTGTACTTTTTTCCCTACAACAGTCAAAGTTATAAAACGGCACACAATACATAAAAACTACGCCTTCCATGGCGCAACCAGCAAAAACTTGTCAGTGCTATTTGATCACTGCGTCTACAGTCGTCTCACGATAAACCTTAAACCTGCACACATTGACAAGTGATGCACAGTAAATAGGGTTCCTTTCTCACACTCACAACTAAAATATTAAGTATTGGAGTTGGTGGTAGGCCGAGTGGTTCTAGAATTTACACAGAAATTCTCGAAGCACCACACTACAGAATATGGATTAAGAGTTAATCAAAGAAAGACAAAAGTAATGAGAAGTAGCAGAAATGAGAACAGTGAGAAACTTAAAATCAGGATTGATGGTGACGAAGTAGATGAAGTTCAGGAATTCTGCTACCTAGACAGCAAAATAATCGATGATGGATGGAGCAAGGAGGACATCAAGAGCAGACTAGCACTAGCAAAAAGGGCACTCAAAGCCAAGAGAGGTCTACTAGTATCAAACATAGGCCTTAATTTGAGGAAGAAGTTTCTGAGAATGTACTTTTGGATAACAGCATTGTATGGTACTGAGACATGGACTTTGGGAAAACCCGAACAGAAGAGAATCAAAGCCTTTGAGATTTTGTACTTCAGAAGAATGTTGAAAATTGGATGGACTGATAAGGTAAAGAATGAGGAGGTTCTCCGCAAAATCGATGAGGAAAGGAAAATATGGAAAACACTGAAAAGAAGAAGTGGCGGGGTGATAGGACACCTGTTAAGGCATTAGGGGATAATTTCTATGGTACCAGAAGGAACTGTATAGGGTGAAAACTATAGAGGAAGACAGAGATTGGGATAACTGAGGACGTAGAGTGTAGTTGCTACTCTGAGATGAAAAGGTTGGCAGAGGAGAGGAATTCGTGGTGGGCTGCAGCAAATCAGTCTAGAAAACAAAAAGGGTGGACTAGGATGTTGCGGAGCTGCGTTGGGTGACAGAACACCACTTTAGGAGGGGTGAGAAGGATCTTGGGTAGGACGATTCTTATTTTCAGGGTGTGATGATACACTACTGGCCATTAAAATTGCTACACCACGAAGATAACATGCTACAGACGCATAATTTGTGACAGACAGGAAGAAGATGCTGTGATATGCAAATGATTAGCTTTTCAGAGCATTCACACAAGGTTGGTGCCGGTGGCGACACCTACAAAGTGCTGACATGAGGAAAGTGTCCAACCGATTTCTCAGATCCAAACAGCAGTTGACCAGCGAAGCCTGGTAAAACGTTGTTGTGATGCCTTGTGTAAGGAGGAGAAATGCGTACCATCACGTTTCCTACTTTGATAAAGGTCGGATTGTAGCCTATCGCGATTGCAGTTTATTGTATCGCGACATTGCTGCTTGCGTTGGTCGAGATCCGATGACGGTTAGCAGAATATGGAATCAGTGGGTTCAGGAGGGTAATGCTGATTGCCGTGCTGGATCCCAACAGCCTCGTATCACTAGCAGTCAAGATGACAGGCGTCTCATCCGCATGGCTGTAACGGATTGTGCAGCCACGTCTCGATCCTTGAGTCAACAGATGGGGACGTTTGCAAGACAACAACCATCTGCACGAACATTTCGATGCCGTTTGCAGCAGCATGGACTATCAGCTCGGAGACCATGGCTGCGGTTACCCTTGACGTTGCATCACAGTCAGGAGCGCCTGCGATGGTGTACTCAACGACGAACCTGGGTGCACTAATGGCAAAAAGTCATTTTTTCGTATGAATCCAGGTTCTGTTTACAGCATCATGATGGTCGCATCAGCGTTTGACGACTTTATTCGTCATCGCCATACTGGTGTATCACCCGGCGATGGTATGGACTGCCATTGGTTACACATCTCGGTCATCTCTTGTTCGCATTGACGGCACTTTGGACAGCGGACGATACATTTCAGATGTGTTACGACCCGTGGCTCTACCCTTCATTCGATCCCTGCGAAACCCTACATTTTAGCAGGATAATACAGGGCCGCATGTTGCAGGTCCTATACGGGCCTTTCTGGATACAGAAAATGTTCGACTGCTGCCCTGGCCAGCACATTCTCCAGATCTCTCACCAATTGAAAACGTCTGGTCAGTGGTGGCCGGGCAACTGGCTCGTCACAATACGCCAGTCACTACTCTTGATGAACTGTGGTATGGTGTTGAAGCCGCATGGGCAGCTGTACCTGTACACGCCATCCAAGCTCTGTTTGACTCAATGCCCAGGCGTATCCAGGCCGTTATTACGGTCAGAGGTGGTTGTTCTGGGTACTTATTTCTTGGGATCTATGCACCCAAATTGCGTGAAAATGTAATCACATGTTAGTTCTAGTATAATATATTTGTACAATGAATACCTGTGTATCATCTGCATTTCTTCTTGGTTTAGCAATTTTAATGGCCAGTAGTGTAGATAATCAAAGGAAGACTTTTTTTTCCAGCCAGGGTGGTATTGGTTGATGAGTGGGGACACTTCTTTGTAGCTGGTTGTTTGAGCTGTGTGGGGATATGGTACGGTAGATCTGTTTGCAGTATAGGTCTGGGGATGGTGTCTGTCTGTGAGGCTGTTGAAATTCAGGTACAGTTGTTGTTAGGTGGCTTTAATGTGGACAGAGGTAGGGATGCAGGCATCAGAGAAGAGGTGGTCAATGCCCAGGAATATGGCATGTTAGTTTTAGGACGACAGGATGAAGTGGATGGGAGAGAAGGTGTTGAGGTTGTGAAGGAATGAGGGATAGGGTGCCTTAGCCCTGAGTCCAGATCATGAAGATACCATCAGTGAACTTGAACCAGACCAGGTGTTTGGGGTTTTGGGAGGAGGATTTCCTCTAGATGGCACATTAACAGGTTGGCATAGGAGATACCCAAGCAGGTGCCCATGACTGTGCTGCAGATTTGTTTGTATACTTCCAATCAAAGGGGAAGTTGTTGGGTGCTAGGATAAAGTGAATAATTTGAATGAGGATTGAGGTAGTGACTTTGGAGTCTGGAGGATGTTGGGAGAGGTAGTATTCGTGAACAGCAAGGCCATAGACATGAGGGACATAGGTGTATAGGAAGGTGGCTTCAACACTGATGAGTAGGGATCCAGGATGACAGGGGTTGGGGATGGTGGAGAGTAGTGAAGAAAGTGGTTGTTAAATTGACGTGGGAGGCTAGATTGTGGGCGGTTGGTTGGAGGTGTTGGTCATTGAGGTATGAAATTCTGTCAGTGGCTCACAATAATTAGCTACAATGAAGCATCCAAGATTGTTTGGTTTGTGGATTTGGGGGTGCACATAGAAGGTGGCTGTGTGAGGTGTCTTAGGGGTGAGGAGGGAAATGAATTCAGGTGGGAAGTTCTGGGAAGGCCTAAGGCTTTAAGAAGGGATTAAAGTTATGTTGTACTTGTGGGGTGGGGTCGTTTTGGCAGAGATTATGGGTGGAGGGGTCAGACAGTTTGTAGAAGCCTACCATCAGTAGTCAGTACAGTTCATAAAACAATGGTGGAAACTTTGCTCTAGGTAGGATGATACGATCAGGATCTGTTTTCAGATTGCGTATGGTTGTCCTTTTTTTGTATGGTGTTGTTAGGAAAAGATCTGGGGAAGGATGGTGAAGTCAAGTTAGAGGTAAGGGTTTACTGGAAGGTGACCGGGGGGGGGGGGGGGGGGGTCATGGTTGGATGGTGGCATGAACTGCTGGAAGAGGCAGGGTTCAGTGTTGGTATTAGGTTGGCTTTGGTTGGAGGGATTGGTGGCAGATGCATGTTCCTGTTACAAGGATTGGGAAAAGGAGAGTACGTCCTTGTCAAGTCTAGCTAGGTTGAATTTGTCTGTTAAGGGCATTCAAATTAAAATGAGTTAGTTGGAGAAAAAATGTGTAAACTCTATATTATTTCAAAAGTTTCTCTGTAACTGTTAATACATTTATCTCACTGAGAGACAAGATGGTCAATTCCTTCATGGAAAAATCTTTGTGGTTGACTGTGGAACCATGATTGTACCCAGGAGTGCACCTCTATGCCCAAAGCAAATAGATGGCCACTTATGTCTTTGTTCAAGGCTCCAAAAGTATGGAAATTGCATGGGGAGAGGTCGGGAGTGCTTCCCACCAAAAGTTTTCCTATTCCATTACTACCAGACTGCTTGCTTGTCCCTAGGTGCTATAGAGCCTATTTTATACAGCAGATTATTTCTGTATCTTCCATCAAATTTATCAAAGAGAGAATGTTATATTGTTCGTATTTTGTATTTAACTTTTTATACTGACACATTCCAAAACCAGGGTTCAGGATATATATGAAATGTGACAAAAACAACACACAATTTTGCTCTTCTACTTCATCCAGAATACATGTGGGCAATGTGAATTTTGACAGACAGTGTGAAATGAGTGTGAATGTGTATTCAGTATTTCAGTTGTATTCTGGACAAGTGCGAAAGGCTCTCTGTGAAAGGCCCTCTGATGTTACAAGAGTATTGTACCTATAGTCTTCATAGTATCCCACAGAAAACAGTCAAGAGATGGAAAATCTGGTGACTGAGGTTTCCACAGAGCAATTCCACATCTACTCATTGTATACAAATTGTAACCATATCTGCACGCTGGTTGTTAGAACTGAAGGCTGCAGTTAATTACATAATAGTATAAAGTTGGTAACTCTTAGATTGCAAATATAAGATTAAAAATGTTCACGATATAAAATTGATTTTAATAGGAATCATTCTAAAAGTGTAAACCTGGGGGATGGGGAGGGGGGGGGGGGAGACCACTTAACTGCTGTTGTAGATAAGCTAGACATACATTAGAAACAGGATAGATGACACTTGACTGCAGCAAAGTAGTTGCTGGTGGTCACAAGTGTGCACTTGCAACCCACAGGTAGAAATGCTATTCGTCCAGTCCATAGATCCACTGATGCAGGTAGTTTGTATAACCAGTTAAGCTAGCAAGGACACACTGGTGTCACTGTTCTCAGACTTCCATGCTTTCTGATCAAGTTTGTCATTCCATGCAACATATGAAGTGCTATCAATGTTTTTTTTAATACCCTTATGTAAAAAAGTGCCTTTTCCAGTAAGTACAATAAAGGGAGAGTGAGTATTTAGGACAGGTGGAACCATAGCACTCGGGCTCAGGTCGTTTGATGGGGGGGGGGGGGGGGCGACTGGAGAGGGGGTTTAAGGTAACCATACAACTGCAGTTAATTATGTGCACTGCATTGGCAATTAATAGCACAGAAAACTTAAGTAGTATTGAAGCTGCTGCCCTTCTTTAAATATAAGCCAACACACCAGTAGTACCATATGCCAAAAGGATTTTTAAGGAAATGTTGGGGTATTGGTGACAGTGAGAAATGTAGTGTTTCATGGTAGAAGGACCATGGACATGGGAGATGCTGGCAAATTCTTTTATTTTGTAAGCGTGTATTACTCTGAAAGCAGGAGAGCTTCTGTGAATTTTGGAAAGTAGGAGACGGGTACTGGCGGAAGTAAAGCTGTGAGGACGGGGCGTGAGTCGTGCTTGGGTAGCTCAGATGGTAGAGCACTTGCCTGCGAAAGGCAAAGGTCCTGAGTTCGAGTCTCAGTCTGGCACACAGTTTTAATCTGCCAGGAAGTTTCATATCAGCGCACACTTTGCTGCAGAGTGAAAATCTCATTCTGGTGTGTTATTGTGTCTTCTTCATTCTTGTTCATCTATTTATTTATGTTAATACCTTTTATCCCTGCTCTGTGCATCCAGGTTACCTACAAGTTACTTTTCACCTAATGGCACACAACTTTTGTGGCAAATTGTAGAAAGGTCACTTGTGTCCTCGCTACACCATTCAGTATAATTACATAGAATGCTGCAAGCAGAATCAGTTGAGATAAAAGTTTTCTGAGTATTGTACCACATCATAGTGTAAAGAAATCATACATCAGTAGGCTCGGAAGGAGGCCACTGAAATTTTGGCCAAATGTTGGTTTCTCCAATATAATTTTTTGCATTATGATGCAGAACAATACTTTTTGTCTACACCATGCAAGTTTGCATGTTCCCACCACCAACTAGATTTCAGTTCTCTGGCTCTTCAATTTTATTTTTTCGTCTCACTTTATTTTTGTTCTCATTCCTTCTTTTGCTTTTTGTCCAGAAGATTTGCAAATTTTTTTGCCATTTTTGTGTTTTACATATTTCATCAGGGCCTGAATACAGCATGAAACATAAATCTCAAGTTCCACAGTAACCAAACTCCAACATGCAACTTTTACCCGGTCTGTTGTGGCTACTTCCTTAACAGAAAGAGTTATTTGTATTACTTGCAGAATTTCACATTGTCATGTGAGGGGTAGTTGTAATTGTTGGTTACATTTTATCGATGCTGCTGTTTGAGAGAAAAAGAATTAAGCAAACTCTTTCTGTTACAGGCCAAAAACAAATGGACGTGAGGATGTGAGGAGGGATGTTTGGCCACCAGCGGAAATGGTTGAAATCCTGATCCAAGAAAATAGCTCGCTAAAATTAGAACTTGAAACTTGCTATCAAAAAGTGGCAAAATCACAGAAGGTAAATCCAGTTTTTTCTGGCATGACAAATTTTATTGAATTTCAGAGCTATGAATTGTATTAAATTTGGTACCGCGCTTTATGATAAATGTCTGTAGTTTGACAACAGTTGTTAAGTTTTAAATTCAGACAGAATTACGACTCTGGAAAGGAGAAATATTATAAGATCTGCATGGGAGAGAGAGTGAATATACGTAGAGGCACGTTTAAGATAGGCTGTTGAATATTATTAGTTTGGACAGTCTTTTGTCAGATGTAGAAGCACAAGAGCACGCACGCACACACGCACACACGTGCGCGCTCTCTCTCTCTCTCTCTCTCTCTCTCTCACACACACACACACACACACACACACACACGTATGTGCACACTACTGTCATCTCTGGGTCTTGAGGTGCGGCTTCCTTAACTGCCTACATTTAACTGTACCTGTCTGCCGCAGAACGCTTCCTCTTGTGGTGAGCGGGAATTATTCTTAATCCACACAGGTTGATAATTCCATTTTTGTGCATATTGTTTTGACGATGGTCCTACACAGGAACAATTGTCCTAGATATGCTTGTTGAGCTTACTACAGAAGGGTATACCAATAGTTGAAGTATTGTTCATAAAAAATCCAAACTCTTAAGCTATCATCTCCTTGCAAAGGTTGATGATCCACTGATCTTGACAGTGCATCACAGAAAGATTTTTCTGGCATATTACTGTGCCATCTCCAAATGTCTGTGTCATGAGTCTCTCTGTCTCCTTCAACAATAACCCATCAGTCCAAAAAATTTTGAGACTGGATTAATAAAAGAAATAGGGAAAATTTAAGATCATGGTTTTAATACCTCGGGTGTTCTACATAGTCTCCTGTAACTACTCAATGCACAGAACGTTCATGCAACCGTGTGAAATTGTCAGTAAAGTCTTTCTTCGAGATGTTTTCCAACTCGCACATTGGAATGTCAGTTGTTATCAAAACATTGACGCTTAATCCGAATTTCTGCTCTTATTTGTTTTGTGGCAGGTTTGCAGTGATAACAAGAAGTCTAGTCATGCATTATAACTTTTTTTTTTCCCAGAAAAGAATTGTTCATGTTTTGCATTTCAGTCAAATCACAACAGGTGTCTATGTGTCATTGTTTTTCTTCAGTAGTCAAGATGTGCGAGGCAAACTTTGCACACACTTTTCTCTTCTCCAAAACATTCTGGAAAATTCGAGAACACTTGATGTAGGCATGTTGCTCCATTGCAATTTGTGATGCGACAAGATTGAAACACTGTGCCCAGGTGTCCACTACTTCATACTGTCTGTTCACTACTGACTGGTTGAACGCACATCTGTACTGATTGAAAAGGACATCTGTAATTCAAGCTGCCAGTGTAGTTACTGTGCTGATGTCACTTTTACAACTGGAAAAAAATCAGTCTTGGAATTTTGGGATGGATTTGTATGTTGTGATAATTGATTTTTTTGCCCATCGTAATATGTTCCTGGCATTGTTTTTTCTTTGTTTTATAATCTATCTGTTCATGTTGCTTTTTCATAGGATGAACAACCACATCACTTGACATTGCCAGTATCAAAGGTATATACTAGAGATCACGACACCCACACATTTCAAAGGCCTGCATTCATTTTTCAGTACTTGGGTCCTAGGTCCACCTTTCACACCCCCATAAAGGAGAGCAGAGCATCAATGAAATATGCTTCTCAATTGCAAACTGTGGTTTCACTCTGTTTCTCCATGTTGATGAATTGTTTCGTGGACTGTTCCAATGCTACCCTGTATTGTGAGATTTGTTTGGGTTTCCCTTTTGAAGAATACCATGATTTTAACCTTTGAAGCAGTGATAGATAAGTCGAGACTCAATAATAACAGAATCTGGTGAATGGTCGCTAGGGGAGCTGCAACAATTCATACTCATGATCACAAACTCAGTCCTGGATGATGAGAGCTGTGTGAACAGGGGCCAGGGGCCTTGCTGTTTTGGAATGCAGCATTACCATTGGGGAACAAACATACTATGTGGTGGACCTGATCAGCCAAAATGATCACATAACTCTTGGCAGTAATGCCACCTTGCAGAGCACCCATGGGGCCCATGGAATACCATGCCAAGGCTAGGCAAATCATTCCAACCACTTGCTATGTTTTACTTGTGGGTTGTAAAATTAGTCAGAAGTGGGAAGCAGTGTACAACAAGACTCAGCCAACTAAATGACTTTCTGCCATTGCTCCACTGTCCAGGTTTTATGGCTTTGGGACCGTGTTTTCCTGTTACAGGAATTTGCATCACTGATGTGTGGTTTTGTAATTCCAGCTGGCCCTACTAAGGGAGCTCACTTTGTGTTGTTTTGGTGCTGATAATGTTCGCTTGTGTGCCAATTTGTTCTGCAGTGACTTTCGTAGCTGTTGTCGTCCTATTTTTCATCACAGTCCTCTTCAGTGACCATCTGTCATGATCACTCAGCACGCACTTTCATCTATATTGTGGCTGTGCTGATGATACACACGCACACGCAACTTGCACACACGTCTGCTGACTAGCTAGTACTGCCCCGGTTCGGAAATATCGTAGATCCGGGGCTGATGCACAGAGAAGTCTGAGTTGTTGTGGGGAGGTGGGTAGTCTCCACGTGACCCATGTTTAAATTTAGTGTTTTTGCTGTTTCCTCTTCGTTTATTGCTCTGACATCAAATGAAAACAAAATGGATTTCTGTGGCCGGGAGCTATCAAGTGAATTAAAATACATTCACATAATTACGAAAGGCTAAAATGTTATTAGTGTCAGATTTGATTTTATTTCCACCTTTCTGACGGTCAAACATTAATCGCCTAGCAGAACAATGAAGTTATTTTTGTCAGTATGCTAAAGAAATTGGGCTTTTATTAATCTTTTCCACTGAGGCAGTCAATTTATTTGAAACGAAGTGTTTAATTCCACACTATTGGCTAGTTTCAATTGTTCACTGCATTTCAAGTGCGCGTTTTCATCTTCTGGCTTGTATGGCATTATGCCATAATAAAGAACCAAACATGAGATAATACAGTACTGGTACTCCAAGAAAATTTACATCCGAATCTGGACGTACGGATGTTCACTTTAAGCTGAATTATGCATTTTAGTATGGTTCACGGAATTCCGATGTTCAATATCCTCTAATGTCTTGGTTCTTTTATGACATAATTAAGATCTTTTAATGTTTTACACATACGAAAATATGGGCTTCCTGCGTCATCGTAGCTGCGCAAGTGTGGTGATGCCTGTTATCTGTTATCTGGCGCTCTCTGGCAACTGCTGAAACGAACCTATTTCTAACTGGACACAGGAAAATATTATTAAAGGTTGTTTCAAAAGCGTTTTCTTTTACACTAGATTAAATATGTGCAAGAATGTACAATGAATTTCTTAAATTACAGAGTGTTTGACTCTCATTTAAAAATCAACTGTTGGAGGACGATATTTAAAAGAATTTCATGCCCAGAAGCTCAGAAATTTATGTCGTCGTCAAAAATTCTACTGGCACATTTGTGTGATGTATCTTGAATGTAACACGTGCAAAAAAGATCAACATTATATGTGAAAGCTTAGCTTTGCTTGTAGCTTGTTAATCTTCGACACAAATATTATATGTGAAAACTTTTCTTTTCTTGTAGCAACGCTATGCATATTAATTTAAACCATTAACTTTTCCTTATTTGTGTTTTCGCGCTACTTAACAGTGATGTTGCTATTGTCTGACTACATAATGTGTCCTATGCTCTGAATATCCTCTGTCGTTGGCTGGCGAGATCACGTGACAAGAGCTATAACTGGCTTACAAAAGCGTATCGTAATCTCGATTTCAATGCTTCGGAAAGTAACATGTAGTGTTTGGTGGAATTCGAATTTATACTTTCATAATATGAAAATATGCAGTGTATATGTTGCTGCACATCAAACATCTTTCCAAAAAGTGTTCCCCCCCACCCCCCCCACCCCCCAACCCCCGCGAGTTTAGTTTTCTAAAGTGCCAGGAAATTCGATGCTGGTGTATAAAACCGTAATCATTCAAAAGATTGATAAGTTTTACAGTTCCGAGGAAAAGTATACTGTCGCGTAACATGGAAAAAGTGTATTTTCGCCCAGGAGAAAGTATATTTTTAACCGGGAAATCCGGGAATTTTTTTTTTCCTTGTCTTCATTACTCCCTGTTGTAGGATGTCATATATATAGGGAAATACAAAGTCAGTATTCAGTTGCACACAGTTGTAATTGAGGAAACAGCAAACAAAACTTATTGCAGGGTCTTAACAGTGCTTGCTTTTTAATTATGGTAACAGAGGAAAAATTTTAATCAAAGAAGTTTCATATTTAGTTGTGAAGTGACAAAAATCCAAGAGCAACCTCAAAAATTAGCGAAAGTATGCTAATTATTAATTCTATTATATGACTCACCTTCGTGCACTTGAATTAAGGACATTTACAAATGAAATTATTGCATCTGTAATGTTTTCAGTTGGAGCAAGAGATAGCCAAAGTACACAGAGCACATGAGGAACTAGTCCAGGGTTCAGAGCGTCGTGAGCGACTAGAGCGTGCTGCTCGCACTAAGCTGCAGACAGAAGTGCGGCGGCTTCAAGAAGCAAACCGTGCTCTTAGAGAACAGGCTGAATTACTGTCTGCACAGCTTCTAACAGGGCCCCGAGTGTCAGTAGCAGCTGCTGCAGAGCACTCTGTCGATTCACGCCTTAGAGAAGAACTCAATCGACGAGAAATACTAGTTGCCCAACTTATCACACAGAGTAAGTAACATTTCATAGTTTCTCTTCAATACTTTCAATGGTTTACATGAAAAAATTTCCTTCACAAAAGAACTTCAGAATGAAAAAGGTGAACTTAACTTTCTTGATTTAACAATTTCTATACAGAATAGTTCCTTCAATTTCAACATTTTGCGTAAGGAAACGTATTCAGATAATGTCATCCCTGCTGACTCAACTCATCCAAAAGCTCATAAACTGGCGTTTTTTCATTCTTCCATTCACCGTATGGTAACTACTCCTTTATCACCTGCCAATCAACAAAAAGAATTGAATGTCATCAAAGCGATTGTGCTTAATAATGGGTACAATCAGAATATGATTGATTACATATTCAGTAAGAGAACTTCCCAAAACTGTAATATACTGAACGACCAGTTGAACCTTGCTTGTAGACAATTTTTCGAAGGCTTTAAACCTGTACTGTTTACGGTATAACATTAATGCTGGTAACCTTAGTGGTTTATTTCCTCAGGAAGCTCTGATGCACCTTCAGTGCTTTAAGCTCACTACCCCTTACGTAATGTTGGTTTTGTCATGATGTATGTTTGCTACTACATCGGCCCTTATGTGATTTTGCTTGGCTCTAAAATTTTTGTTTTCCCTGTGAATGTATATTAACAGGATCGTGTACCAATGTTCGTAATTCTTTCTTGACAAGAGCCATTATTGTCAATTTTAAAGTTCTGACATGTATACCGTTTGTGGGCTTCACTAATATAGTAATGTAATTTTTTATATTTTGGCTGTATATGCCACTGGGCGTAACTTTCTCGGCATAAGCGCCACCTGCTTTTTTGATGTATAACTATATTATTTGTACCAATGCTCCCATACTGTTATAACGGGAGTGTTAATTTCCTTCCTTTTTATTGTTACTTTACCTAAGGACGTTATTAATACTGATGATTTACGCGTTGCCTTTGTACGCCAATTAGCACGTTTCTCGGCACGAGCGCCACCTGTCCTGTTTACAGAGTAACTACGCTCGCCAAGTACACTCAGTTGGTTGTGAGCTCTGCAAGATCCATGAGCTATTTTATATTTACGTGACAAACCCTAATTCTAGGGCAATATTTTATTTTTGACATATGGATCGATGCCGACAATTGTAAAAACGGCGATGGTACATTAGTCCTTACTAATGTAAAATTGTAAGTACCAGTTGTTATCATACTTCTGTAATGCAAGAGTTCTCTAATTTGTATTAAAATTTATTCTTGGCTTAAAAGTTTCATACTTTTCTAATGTAAGCTATGATATTCATTGTCCTTGGGCTACCTTCTGAAGAAGACAAATTTATATTTGTCGAAACCTAGGTAAAGAATTTCTTTATCCACTGCAACTGGGCAGCTGTTTATAATTGTATTACGTGAAACCGTTGCTGTTGTGCAGCTATGTTTAAAATATTCAACTTCTAACAGTTCTGTTAGGATCAGAGAAATGTAAGAGTTGTTCCATTTCACAGATTAACACTGCGTCCTGTGGTCTAAAAACTGATCAGCTCTTCCCGTCTGTCTGATTTTTACTATTTTTCATAAAGTGTAGATACATTGGCAACTAAAATGGAAACCACATAAGATAGAGTTATGCGTATTTGATTGTAACATAGGTCTTGATTCCATGTACCTTATGGTACTATCAGCTCGAAAGTGGCAAAAATGTAGTTATGTCTGTCTGATCCTAAATGGGCGACTTGTCCCCAGTTCACTGGCAGTGTAGCTAATATTAACTGTGTACATTGTTTTGCTACCAAACAATGCCTAATGTTTTTGGTTAACTTGCCACATCAGATTCAGATAAAATCCCAAGATTTCAATGATTGTGTCTGTCATCACCATCAGGTACTAATTCTCATTGTCATAAAACTTGTGAGGCACCTAATTTTATGCCCAGAGGAAGGTATCTCATTGGCTAGATTATGTCACAGATTAGGTTTGCACTTACTGTCAAGCTTCGCTTGCATCACCACTATTTACAATCGACATTAAACTAAGAGAAATGAGGCGTGCTCTTTCTTTATCAAGTTCTTGCTTCTGTGTGTTGCTAAATGCCGTGCATAAGCTGTGCGTCTATTAACATTGTTATCACATAATTTAATTTCAGCTGCTGCCTGGATAATGAGAGTCCAAAAACTTGATGCGTGAGCAAGAATATGCATTTATTCAGATATAATCGTCTGTTTACTTAACAGACTATGCTCACTCACTGCTGATTTTTCAAATTTTTTGTGTTTTAAAGTCGTGCTGTTGCTCAACACAGCGATCAGCAACAGTGCAAACTGGCTTTGTCTCGCAACTGCTGCCATGCTCATAACAAATCCTATAAATCCATTGTAGCTTCAGACCAAGATTATCTTCAACAGGTTGCAACATTTCTTTAATTTTCCCAGGTGGCAGGAAGATTGATCTGATCTGTAGCCTGTTTAAGACTCTACCTATCTTAGAATGTTTGCACTGCGGTATGGAAGCCACACTCTGTTGGTCTTCCTGGCACCACATCTTAATTTTCTTATCAACATTGACGTAATATTGTGGACGTAATACCCATTCCTTCTGAACTGTATCATCGAATTTTTAATCCCTGAGGCACTGTGTATTAAGGTGTTCATTCTGAGCGGGATGATTAAAGCTACGCCCATTAGGTATGGGTTCATATGCGTCAGTTTTGAATACACGGAATGGCCGAGTTCTCCATTTGCTTTCCATTCAACCATCACATCTAACTGCCATGAAATCAAATTAAAAATGTAGCTACAGCTATAGCTGGTGACAGTGGTGAACCCATGGCTGTTCCGTAAGTTATTTCGTAATAATTTCCACTGCAAAAAAGTATATGGTTGTTAAGGTGTATCAAAACAATTATAAAATTTCAGGAGAGAAATGAGTGAGCAGTAGCTTTAATGCATCTTCTACTGATACTTTCATTAAGAGAGAGCCCATATTTTGTTAGTGAGGCACTGCAGTAGTTAATTGACCATATGAGCAGTATATATCCTAACCTAAAATTACAGCAGAGATGGAGGAGGACAGGAAGTTGCTTTTCTTACATGTGTAGGTTGAATGGAAAGCAGGTAGACAACTTGTCCATTCTGTATATTGACAACTGATGCATACAGATCTGTAAGTCAACAGTTATTGGTTTGATCATTCAGCTCAGAAGAGAACTGTGCTGAACACTCTGATACATGAAGCCTGCAATGCTTCAAACAAGGAGCACCTCAGCTCGGAGATTAAAAATCTGATGACAATGTTCTGAGGGAACAGGTACTCTGTCCGTGTTATTAAGTCAATGCTTACAAAGAAGTTAAGATATGATGCCTTTCAACCAAGCCAGGAGGACCAACACACAGTGTGGCTTCCGTTCTGCATTACAACACCTCATAAGACGGAGTCCTAAATAGACAATGAATCAGAGTAATATTCTTGCCACCGTGGAAAATTAAAGAAAGGTTGCAACCTGTTACAGATAATAACAATCTGATGGTACTAACTGTAATAGGTGCACACAGGCTATACACTTACAAGGGAACCTTCCCATCACACCCCCCCTCAGATTTAGTTATAAGTTGGCACAGTGGATAGGCCTTGAAAAACTGAACACACATCAATCGAGAAAACAGGAAGAAGTTGTGTGTAACTATGAAAAAAATAAGCAAAATATACAAACTGAGTAGTCCATGCGCAAAATATGCAACATGTCCTGGAATTTTGGAGAGCGAAGTTGATTATGTGTGAGTGCCTGAACTTTGATAATTGTCTGAAAATTAAAAGTTAAACTTTTCACTCAAGGGAAGACTAGAACCAAGGACCTCCCGTTCCGCAGCTGCTCTCACTAACCACGGGACCACGGCGCTCCTGAGCTCACCCTAACCTTGATGTTGCCTATCTTTGGAGGCAAGTTTTTGAAGAAAAAATTGTGTTAATTGTCTGTAAAATACGGTACCTGGAGAAAGGCAGAACTGTATTTGGACACTATTATGCTTCATTTTTGGATTGTTTGAAACTTGTGTTGGCTGAAAAAAAGACCACACATCAGCGATAGCAGTGGTGAAAGTGCCTGAATTGGGCCTTGAATTGGTTCCTCGACTACCCTATTCACCAGACTTAGCCCCAGACTTCCCGAACTTGCTACTTTGGCTTTCTGGGAAGAAATTCTCATTAAGTGAGGGAGTAATAATTGCACTCAATAAGTATTTTGCAGAGTTTATCAGAATCTATTTTTCTATTGTAATGAGAAAGCTAGAGGATCGCTGGATCAAGTGTGTATCCCTCAGAGGAGACCATCGAGATGTAAGACGACTTGTGTATGAAACTAACATTCTTTTTCTTTTGCTTTTTTATCATACTTATCAAACTACTCGTGCAGGATGGAACGCACTGCCTTTCCTTGCATCATGTTTTTATTGGCAGAATTTTTAACAGAAAACAATTGTGGATATTCCTTGATCGAACAATATATAATGTAAGGGAACACACACACACACACACACACACACACACACACACTTGTAGCTCCCAAAAAATAAAGGTGGTGTGGTGCATTGAAACACTTAACAGAATAAAATGTTCCACTATGTGTGTGTTTGCGTCACACACCAATCTGCTGAAGGTGACTGTTTGCTTTTCCTTTATTTTACGTATTGTTCCATCAAACAATTTCCGTTATTCAAGTGTAGTTTGTATAACTGTGCGCTTGGAAGACTCGTTTCTTGAATGTTATTTGATAAAGACTCGTTTCGTGAATGTTATTTGATAGTTTGTGGTCTCCTTTTGTTTACATGCTATATTACTAGGTTCTGTATGACCATTCTTCCAGACAAAGAGCTTGCTGCAGCAAAGGAGCGCCAGGAAATTGAATTAGCTGCTCAGAGAGCTACGTTGCAAGAGCAGAGAACACACATTGATATTCTGGATACTGCTCTCACAAATGCACAGGCAAATGTAGTGAGATTGGAAGAAGAGGTTAGTATGTTTTTCCATGATATAAAAGAATAGTTGAGGAAAGTGTATGTAACCGATTAGTTATCATTAAAGTGCAGATACAGAGGTCCAATGTGGGTTGTAATTATCGTATGGCAGTGAAACTTGGGTAGACGTGCTAATGCATTAGTGCAGAACCGACTGATGCTGGAAAAAAATTACCAATTTTAGCCAGCAGGTGGAAAATTGATGATGTACAGCATCTCGTCAATGTCTCTGGTGCTTGTGTTGAACAAATTATGTAAGTGGGAATTAATAATAAAATCAGCTTTATGCCTTTTCACTTACTTGTCCTTTTGTGCCCACATTCCGTTCCTAATACATTACATATGGAAACATTTCTATTTGACTTTCTTGCATTCACAGTGCCAGATTCGCACCTGGTGCCCAAATTGGAACTAATCATTTTCTGGTGTAAATCGATTCATCATTAACACATTAGAATATCTACCAAGTTTTTATACCATAAGATAATTACAGCCCACACTGGACCTCCATAAGTCTCTGCACTTTAATTGCAACCACGTTGCAATTGTCGAATTCATATCATCAGTGCATAATCAAGTTGATTGGTTAACAGTGGGTAGCTGACCCCTATCATTGTACCACTTAAGTTTGTTGTATACATTCTGAAAATTTATCTCTCGAGTACCTCAATGTTTGTTCAGTAACAGAATTTACGGGGTGGCAATTACTGAACTGTATTGGGGGGGGGGGGGGGGGGGAATAGCTACAAACTATGGTGTGCACACACTTAATTCAACATGTAAATGTCACTACATATATTCAGATTTAGGTTAAAGACATGGTCAGTATGCCTGCATTGGCAATGATGTGGTGCAAACGAATAGCAAAATTCTGCATGACCCGCTGAAGTGTCGGAACGTCAATGCTGTTGGCCTCCTGAATAGCTGTTTTCAGCTCAGCGGTGGTTTTGTGGTAATTGCTGTACACCTTGTCTTTAATATATCCCCACAAAAAGGAGTCGCATGTGTTCAAAACCGGAGAATATGGTGGCCAATCAAGACCCTTCCTGTATTCTCTGGGTACCCCAGAGCCAGAATGCAGTCACCAAAGTGCTCCTCCAGGACATTAAACACACTCCTGCTTCGATGGGACGAGCACCGTCTTGCATGAAACATATCTTGTCAATATCAGGGTCACTTTGGATAGTGGGGATGGAAATCATCTTCCAAAACTTTTATGTACCATTTGGTAGTCACCGTGCCATCAAGGAATATGGCATTGATTATTCTATGTCTGCACATTGTTCACCACATAGTCACCCGTCGTTGCTGAAGAAACTTCTCAATTGTGAAATGCGGCTTCTGATTCCCCTAAATGTGCCAATTTTGGTTATTGACGAACGTTTCCAGATGAAAGTGAGCTTTGTTGCCAAACCAAACCATACTGACCACACTAATTCGCACCATGCCCTGCGGCCAACCGTGCAGTTTGAATGTCCTAATGCGAACTGTTCAGAAGTTATAATGATTTTTGTTGTTGTTATGGTCTTCAGCCCTGAGACTGGTTTGATGCAGCTCTCCATGCTACTCTATCCTGTGCAAGCTTCTTCATCTCCCAGTACCTACTGCAACCTACATCCTTCTGAATCTGCTTAGTGTATTCATCTCTTGGTCTCCCCCTACGATTTTTACCCTCCACGCTGCCCTCCAATACTAAATTGGTGATCCCTTGATGCCTCAGAACATGTCCTACCAACCGATCCCTTCTTCTGGTCAAGTTGTGCCACAAACTCCTCTTTTCCCCAATCCTATTCAGTACCTCCTCATTAGTTATGTGATCTACCCATCTAATCTTCAGCATTCTTCTGTAGCACCACATTTCGAAAGCTATTCTCTTCTTGTCCAAACTATTTACCGTCCATGTTTCACTTCCATACATGGCTACATTCCATACAAATACTTTCAGAAATGACTTCCTGACACTTAAATCTATACTCGATGTTAACAAATTTCTCTTCTTCAGAAACGCTTTCCTTGCCATTGCCAGTCTACATTTTATATCCTCTCTACTTCGACAATCATCAGTTATTTTGCTCCCCAAGTAGCAAAACTCCTTGACTACTTTAAGCGTCTCATTTCCTAATCTAATACCCTCAGCATCACCCGACTTAATTCGACTACATTCCATTATCCTCGTTTTGCTTTTGTTGATGTTCATCTTATATCCTCCCTTCAAGACACCATCCATTCCGTTCAACTGCTCTTCCAACTCCTTTGCTGTCTCTGACAGAATTACAATGTCATCGGCGAACCTCAAAGTTTTTATTTCTTCTCCATGGATTTTAATACCTACTCCGAATTTTTCTTTTGTTTCCTTTACTGCTTGCTCAATATACAGATTGAATAACATCGGGGAGAGGCTACAACCCTGTCTCATTCCCTTCCCAACCACTGCTTCTCTTTCACGTCCCTCGACTCTTATAACTGCCATCTGGTTTCTGTACAAATTGTAAATAGCCTTTCGCTCCCTGTATTTTACCCCTGCCACCTTTAGAATTTGAAAGAGAGTATTCCAGTCAACATTGTCAAAAGCTTTCTCTAAGTCTACAAATGCTAGAAACGTAAGTTTGCCTTTGCTTAATCTTTCTTCTAAGATAAGTAGTAAGGTCAGTATTGCCTCACGTGTTCCAGTATTTCTACGGAATCCAAACTGATCTTCCCCGAGGTCGGCTTCTACTAGTTTTTCCATTCGTCTGTAAACAATTCGTGTTAGTATTTTGCAGCTGTGGCTTATTAAACTGATTGTTCGGTAATTCTCACAGCTGTCAACACCTGCTTTCTTTGGGATTGGAATTACTATATTCTTCTTGAAGTCTGAGGGTATTTTGCCTGTTTCATACATCTTGCTCACCAGATGGTAGAGTTTTGTCAGGACTGGCTCTCCCAAGGCCGTCAGTAGTTCCAATGGAATGTTGTCTACTCCGGGGGCCTTGTTTCGACTCAGGTCTTTCAGTGTTCTGTCAAACTCTTCACGCAGTATCGTATCTCCCATTTCATCTTCATCTACATCCTCTTCCATTTCAATAATATTGTCCTCAAGTACATCGCCCTTGTATAGACCCTCTATATACTCCTTCCACCTTTCTGCTTTCCCTTCTTTGCTTAGAACTGGGTTTCCATCTGAGCTCTTGATGTTCATACAAGTGGTTCTCTTATCTCCAAAGGTCTCTCTAATTTTCCTGTAGGCAGTATCTATCTTACCCCTAGTGAGATAAGCCTCTACATCCTTACATTTGTCCTCTAGCCATCCCTGCTTAGCCATTTTGCCCTTCCTGTCGATCTCATTTTTGAGACGTTTGTATTCCTTTTTGCCTGCTTCATTTACTGCATTTTTATCTTTTCTCCTTTCATCAATTAAATTCAATATTTCTTCTGTTACCCAAGGATTTCTACTAGCCCTCGTCTTTTGACCTACTTGATCCTCTGCTGCCTTCACTACTTCATCCCTCAAAGCTACCCATTCTTCTTCTACTGTATTTCTTTGCCCCATTCCTGTCAATTGTTCCCTTATGCTCTCCCTGAAACTCTGTACAACCTCTGGTTCTTTCAGTTTATCCAGGTCCCATCTCCTTAAATTCCCACCTTTTTGCAGTTTCTTCATTTTTAATCTACAGGTCATAACCAATAGATTGTGGTCAGAGTCCACATCTGCCCCTGGAAATGTCTTACAATTTAAAACCTGGTTCCTAAATCTCTGTCTTATCATTATGTAATCTATCTGATATCTTTTAGTATCTCCAGGGTTCTTCCATGTATACAACCTTCTGTCATGATTCTTGAACCAAGTGTTAGCTATGATTAAGTTGTGCTCTGTGCAAAATTCTACCAGGCGGCTTCCTCTTTCATTTCTTAGCCCCAATCCATATTCACCTACTGCGTTTCCTTCTCTCCCTTTTCCTACACTCGAATTCCAGTCACCCATGACTATTAAATTTTCATCTCCCTTCACTATCTGAATAATATTTTATCATACATTTCTTCAATTTCTTCGTCATCTGCAGAGCTAGTTGGCATATAAACTTGTACTACTGTAGTAGGTGTGGGCTTCGTATCTATCTTGGCCACAATAATGCGTTCACTAAGCTGTTTGTAGTAGCTTACCCGCGTTCCTATTTTCCTATTCATTATTAAACCTACTCCTGCATTACCCCTATTTGACTTTGTGTTTATAACCCTGTAGTCACCTGACCAGAAGTCTTGTTCCTCCTGCCACCGAACTTCACTAATTCCCACTATATCTAACTTTAACCTATCCATTTCCCTTTTCAAATTTTCTAACCTACCTGCCCGATTAAGGGACCTGACATTCCACGCTCCGATCCGTAGAACGCCAGTTTTCTTTCTCCTGATAACGACATCCTCTTGAGTAGTCCCCGCCCGGAGATCCGAATGGGAGACTATTTTACCTCCGGAATATTTTACCCAAGAGGACGCCATCATCATTTAATCACACAGTAAAGCTGCATGCCCTCGGGAAAAGTTACGGCCGTAGTTTCCCCTTGCTTTCAGCCGTTCGCAGTACCAGCACAGCAAGGCCGTTTTGGTTATTGTTACAAGGCCAGATCAGTCAATCATCCAGACTGTTGCCCTTGCAACTACTGAAAAGGCTGCTGCCCCTCTTCAGGAACCACATGTTTGTCTGGCCTCTCAACAGATACCCCTCCGTTGTGGTTGTACCTACGGTACGGCTATCTGTATCGCTGAGGCACGCAAGCCTCCCCACCAACGGCAAGGTCCATGGTTCATGGGGGGGATAATGATTTTATTTCACATAATTCAATAATTCTCACCCCGTACTAAGTAACATAGCACAATTTGGGTGGCACATTTTTATTACAGTCGTTCGATGTGTATTCTTAGAGCTCTAGTTGTTTTCTTTCATGTATGAACCTATGGTATGTTAAAAATTCCATGACCTATTTACTTAAGCTCCAAGACCCTTTTCTCTCTACTTTTCTGCAAACATTGAACAGTTTTAACAACTTTTAAATAAAGGCAATTTTCTGTGCTGTTGCTCTGAAATATAGTTACTTCCCCTTCTTGTATATTTGAAATGTGTGGTAGTCGTGTAGAATAAGAAAAACCAACTTCTGATGACTTGAGCATTTTGGAACACCCTTTTAAATTTTTTCTGGGTTTAATAATGGGAAACCTGAGTACTTCAACTTTATGTTGATAATCACATGATAATTTAGGAAAATAAGGATAAACTTAAATTGCAGTGTCAGATTACAACAGCTGAGTTACAAATGCAATGTAAAAATTTCAACAACTAAACTTTAATTAATTGAGGGAAGTAGCAAAGATAGAAACTCAGTGTTTAGCATCAATAAGCACTGAGAATGTTGCTGAGCTTACTTCTGAATCTTTCTTCAGAGCTAAAGGAGTACACAACCCTATCATATACCAGCTCCGCTGTAACTCCTGCACAGCATTTTATGTGCCTCACATCTCCATCTACCCCTGTTCTCATTACCCCCACTTCACTCATCCTGCACTCAAACCTTCCTTTCCATAGTCCCCCTTTTTCTCTTTTCTGGCTTCCTGACACAATCCACTCCTCCATGTCATTGTGCAAGACGTATAACTACTCCTATCTGCACCAGAGCAGCTCGCCAGTACTACACTCCTATCATGTACACTTGCTGCCTCTCAGTTCCAGCTATCAACAATCTTTCTTTAATCCTCCCTCCGGTTTCCCCGCTCCTTCCTCCTGTCGCCCACTCACATTTGAGCTGCAATACTGGCACAGTGTAGCTTTTCAGATTTGTGTGTGCGCGTGTGTGTGTGTGTGTGTGTGTGTGTGTGTGTGTGTGCGCGCGCGCGCGCTGCTAACTCTGAAGATTGTTGGAAAGCTTAATAAGATTTTCAGGCTTGTTTATTTGCCTTTCAGTAACTCAGGCTCTAAACTATACAGTGAGTTACTATCTTTACTTGTTCCATTATTAAAGACTTTCCAACCTATAGATCACTAATTTAAAGTGGTTACAGGAATTTGATGATCAGGACGTAACATAGCTCTGTTCTTTTTCAGTGTCGAAAAAAGCAAGTTTATGTTGAACGAGTGGCTCAGTTGCAGCGTGCACTATCGTCACTTCAGTTAGCAAGTGAGCGTCGAGAGCAGACTGAACGAAAACTGAGGCAGCAGCTGGAGCAAGAGTTGCGTTCAGAGCGTGGTGGTGGTGGTGAAGGAGCAGGGTCTGGAAATGGAGCTGATAACAAATCAGGAGAATCTGCCGGTAATGGAGTACCATCGAGTAGTGAAGTAATTGCTGAACTAAAACGACAACTGAGAGAGCGTGATGATCGATTAGTACGGCTTGAAGGTGAAGTGGCCAAATGGGAACAGCGATATCTGGAAGAGAGTGCGCTTCGCCAAGCTGCAATAGACGCTGCTAGTATTCCCAAGTAAGGATACCATTCAACACATAGGCTTCATTCTAAAGTATTAGTAGAAACAAAGATGATGTGACTTACCAAACGAAAGCACTGGCAGGTCGATAGACACACAAACAAACACAAACATTCACACAAAATTCTAGCTTTCGCAACCAACGGTTGCCTCGTCAGGAAAGAGGGAAGGAGAGGGAAAGACAAAAGGATGTGGGTTTTAAGGGAGAGGGTAAGGAGTCATTCCAATCCCGGGAGCAGAAAGACTTACCTTAGGGGGAAAAAAGGACGGGAATGCGCTTGCGCGCGCCCACACACACACACACACACACACACACACATATACAGACAAAAGCAGACATATTCAAAGACAAAGAGTTTGGGCAGAGATGTCAGTCGAGGCGGAAGTACAGAGGCAAAGATGTTGTTGAATGACAGGTGAGGTATGAGTGGCGGCAACTTGAAATTAGCGGAGATTGAGGCCTGGTGGGTAACGGGAAGAGAGAATATATTGAAGAGCAAGTTCCCATCTCCGGAGTTCGGATAGGTTGGTGTTAGTGGGAAGTATCCAGATAACCAGGACGGTGTAACACTGCCAAGATGTGCTGGCCATGCACCAAGGCATGTTTAGCCACAGGTTGATCCTCATTACCAACAAACACTGTCTGCCTGTGTCCATTCATGTGAATGGACAGTTTGTTGCTGGACATTCCCACATAGAATGCGTCACAGTGTAGGCAGGTCAGTTGGTAAATCACGTGGGTGCTTTCACACGTGGCTCTGCCTTTGATCGTGTACACCTTCCGGGTTACAGGACTGGAGTAGATGGTGGTGGGAGGGTGCATGGGACCATGGGACAGGTTTTACACCGGGGGCGGTTACAAGGGTAGAAGCCAGAGGGTAGGGAAAGTGGTTTGGGGATTTCATAGAGATGAACTAACTGGTTACGAAGGTTAGGTGGACAGCGGAAAGACACTCTTGGTGGAGTGGGGAGGATTTCATGAAGGATGGATATCATTTCAGGGCAGGATTTGAGGAAGTCATATCCCTGCTGGAGAGCCACATTCAGAGTCTGGTCCAGTCCCGGAAAGTATCCTGTCACAAGTGGGGCACTTTTGTGGTTCTTCTGTGGGAGGTTCTGGGTTTGAGGGGATGAGGAAGTGGCTCTGGTTATTTGCTTCTGTACCAGGTCGGGAGGGTAGTTGCGGGATGCGAAAGCTGTTGTCAGGTTGTTGGTGTAATGGTTCAGAGATTCCGGACTGGAGCAGATTCGTTTGCCACGAAGACCTAGGCTGTAGGGAAGGGACCGTTTGATGTGGAATGGGTGGCAGCTGTCATAATGGAGGTACTGTTGCTTGTTGGTGAGTTTGATGTGGACGGACGTGTGAAGCTGGTCATTGGACAGATGGAGGTCAACGTCAAGGAAAGTGGCATGGGATTTGGAGTAGGACCAGGTGAATCTGATGGAACCAAAGGAGTTGATGTTGGAGAGGAAATTCTGGAGTTGTTCTTCACTGTGAGTCCAGATCATGAAGATGTCATCAATAAATCTGTACCAAACTTTGGGTTGGCAGGCCTGGGTAACCAAGAAGGCTTCCTCTAAGCTACCCATGAATAGGTTGGCGTACGAGTGGGCCATCCTGGTACCCATGGCTGTTCCCTTTAATTGTTGGTATGTCTGGCCTTCAAAAGTGAAGAAGTTGTGGGTCAGGATGAAGCTGGCAAAGGTAATGAGGAAAGAGGTTTTAGGTAGGGTGGCAGGTGATCGGCGTGAAAGGAAGTGCTCCATCGCAGCGAGGCCCTGGACGTGCGGAATATTTGTGTATAAGGAAGTGGCATCAATGGTTACAAGGATGGTTTCCGGGGGTTACGGATTGGGTAAGGATTCCAGGCGTTCGAGAAAGTGGTTGGTGTCTTTGATGAAGGATGGGAGACTGCATGTAATGGGTTGAAGGTGTTGATCTACGTAGGCAGAGATACGTTCAGTGGGGGCTTGGTAACCAGCTACAATGGGGCGGCCGGGATGATTGGGTTTGTGAATTTTAGGTAGAAGGTAGACGGTAGGGGTGCTGGGTGTCGGTGGGGTCAGGAGGTTGATGGAGTCAGGTGAAAGGTTTTGCAGGGGGCCTAAGGTTCTGAGGATTCCTTGAAGCTCCGCCTGGACATCAGGAATGGGATTACCTTGGCAAACTTTGTATGTGGTGTTGTCTGAAAGCTGACGCAGTCCCTCAGCCACATACTCCCGACGATCAAGTACCACAGTCGTGGAACCCTTGTCCGCCAGAAGAATGACGATGGATCGGTCAGCCTTTAGATCACGGGTAGCCTGGGCTTCAGCAGTGGTGATGTTGGGAGTAGGATTAAGGTTTTTTAAGGAGGACTGAGAGGCAAGGCTGGAAGTCAGAAATTCCTGGAAGGTTTGGAGAGGGTTATTTTGAGGAAGAGGAGGTGGGTCCCGCTGTGACGGAGGACGGAACTGTTCCAAGCAGGGTTCAATTTGGATAGTGTCTTGGGGAGTTGGATCATTAGGAGTAGGATTAGGATCATTTTTCTTCGTGGCAAAGTGATATTTCCAGCAGAGAGTACGAGTGTAGGACAGTAAATCTTTGACGAGGGCTGTTTGGTTGAATCTGGGAGTGGGGCTGAAAAGACGGGTTTGGACCCCATTAACTTTTATTTACATTCCCTCCGCAAACATGCCTTCACCCTAGCCAGATTACGCTCCCATATTCTATTTTCTCGGGCTTGTCTGACATTTGGCATTACCCCCAAAGGCCTCACACTTGAAGTTCCCATCTCTGGCTGCAACCGTTCTTTCCATCAGTCCCTATACCAGTTCCAAACTGAACAATCCATTGCCCTCACCCACCTAATCCTTCACCTACACATCAACTCAGCCAATGAACACACCAGTCAACTACTATCCTTAATAAAAGTCCTCAATCTTTCCTCTCCCACATCCACACTGGCTGTTCAGAGCATCCTCCTACAGGCCAACTGCAAATTAGAACAGCATGCCACCCTCCACCTCAAAAAAATATCCAATCTCCTGGTTTCCCACCTCTGGAAAGGCAACTCACTCACCCTTCACAACCTTTCCAGCAAACCTCAACCTCCTCTCATTGCACACAAACCAAGCCTCTCCCATCTACTCAATCTCCCACTTCCAGCTCCACTCCCTCCAAAACCTCAAAATTCCAATCAACACAATTTGGAACCACAACACCCTAATTCAGTAGTTAACCTTTCCTCCAAACCTCTCTTTTCAGCCCCACTCCCAGATTCAACCAAACAGCCCTCATCAAAGATTTACTGTCCTACACTCGTACACTCTGCTGGAAATATCACTTTGCCACGAAGAAAAATGATCCTAATCCTACTCCTAATGATCCAACTCCCCAAGACACTATCCAAATTGAACCCTGGTTGGAACAGTTCCGTACTCCGTCACAGCGGGACCCACCTCCTCTTCCTCAAAATAACCCTCTCCAAACCTTCCAGGAATTTCTGACTTCCAGCCTTGCCTCTCAGTCCTTCTTAAAAAACCTTAATCCTACTCCCAACATCACCACTGCTGAAGCCCAGGCTACCCGTGATCTGAAGGCTGACCAATCCATTGTCATTCTTCCGGCGGACAAGGGTTCCACAACTGTGGTACTTGATCTTCGGGAGTATGTGGCTGAGGGACTGCGTCAACTTTCAGACAACACCACATACAAAGTTTGCCAAGGTAATCCCATTCCTGATGTCCAGGCGGAGCTTCAAGGAATCCTCAGAACCTTAGGCCCCCTGCAAAACCTTTCACCTGACTCCATCAACCTCCTGACCCCACCGACACCCAGCACCCCTACCGTCTACCTTCTACCTAAAATTCACAACCCAATCATCCCGGCCGCCCCATTGTAGCTGGTTACCAAGCCCCCACCGAACGTATCTCTGCCTACGTAGATCAACACCTTCAACCCATTACATGCAGTCTCCCATCCTTCATCAAAGACACCAACCACTTTCTCGAACGCCTGGAATCCTTACCCAATCCGTAACCCCCGGAAACCATCCTTGTAACCATTGATGCCACTTCCTTATACACAAATATTCCGCACGTCCAGGGCCTCGCTGCGATGGAGCACTTCCTTTCACGCCGATCACCTGCCACCCTACCTAAAACCTCTTTCCTCATTACCTTTGCCAGCTTCATCCTGACCCACAACTTCTTCACTTTTGAAGGCCAGACATACCAACAATTAAAGGGAACAGCCATGGGTACCAGGATGGCCCACTCGTACGCCAACCTATTCATGGGTAGCTTAGAGGAAGCCTTCTTGGTTACCCAGGCCTGCCAACCCAAAGTTTGGTACAGATTTATTGATGACATCTTCATGATCTGGACTCACAGTGAAGAACAACTCCAGAATTTCCTCTCCAACATCAACTCCTTTGGTTCCATCAGATTCACCTGGTCCTACTCCAAATCCCATGCCACTTTCCTTGACGTTGACCTCCATCTGTCCAATGGCCAGCTTCACACGTCCGTCCACATCAAACTCACCAACAAGCAACAGTACCTCCATTACGACAGCTGCCACCCATTCCACATCAAACGGTCCCTTCCCTACAGCCTAGGTCTTCGTGGCAAACGAATCTGCTCCAGTCCGGAATCTCTGAACCATTACACCAACAACCTGACAACAGCTTTCGCATCCCACAACTACCCTCCCGACCTGGTACAGAAGCAAATAACCAGAGCCACTTCCTCATCCCCTCAAACCCAGAACCTCCCACAGAAGAACCACAAAAGTGCCCCACTTGTGACAGGATACTTTCCGGGACTGGACCAGACTCTGAATGTGGCTCTCCAGCAGGGATATGACTTCCTCAAATCCTGCCCTGAAATGATATCCATCCTTCATGAAATCCTCCCCACTCCACCAAGAGTGTCTTTCCGCTGTCCGCCTAACCTTCGTAACCAGTTAGTTCATCCCTATGAAATCCCCAAACCACTTTCCCTACCCTCTGGCTTCTACCCTTGTAACCGCCCCCGGTGTAAAACCTGTCCCATGGTCCCATGCACCCTCCCACCACCACCTACTCCAGTCCTGTAACCCGGAAGGTGTACACGATCAAAGGCAGAGCCACGTGTGAAAGCACCCACGTGATTTACCAACTGACCTGCCTACACTGTGACACATTCTATGTGGGAATGACCAGCAGCAAACTGTCCATTCACATGAATGGACACAGGCAGACAGTGTTTGTTGGTAATGAGGATCACCCTGTGGCTAAACATGCCTTGGTGCATGGCCAGCACATCTTGGCAGTGTTACACCGTCCGGCTTATCTGGATACTTCCCACTAACACCAACCTATCCGAACTCCGGAGATGGGAACTTGCTCTTCAATATATCCTCTCTTCCCGTTACCCACCAGGCCTCAATCTCCGCTAATTTCAAGTTGCCGCCACTCATACCTTGCCGCCACTCATACCTCACCTGTCATTCAACAACATCTTTGCCTCTGCACTTCCGCCTCGACTGACATCTCTGCCCAAACTCTTTGTCTTTGAATATGTCTGCTTGTGTCTGTATATGTGTGTGTGTGTGTGTGTGTGTGTGTGTGTGTGTGTGTGTGTGTGCGCGCCAGTGTATACCATCCTTTTTTCCCCCTAAGGTAAGTCTTTCCGCTCCCGGGATTGGAATGACTCCTTACCCTCTCCCTTAAAACCCATATCCTGTCGTCTTTCCCTCTCCTTCCCTCTGTCCTGACGAGGCCACCGTTAGTTGCGAAAGCTAGAATTTTGTGTGTATGTTTGTGTGTCTATCGACCTGCCAGCGCTTTCGTTTGGTAAGTCACATCATCTCTGTTGTTACATATATTTTTCCCACGTGGAATGTTTGCCTCTATTATATTCATAAAGTATTAGTAGTTTTGATAAATACTGTAGAGTTATTTTTCCCTATCAAATTGCTAACATTGTGCATATTCTTAATTTCACAATTTCCCCGCACTCTACCTACCTGTCCGTTTCTGTAACCAAATGATCAGTGCAACAGACCCTTGTGTGGGAGGACATGGGCTCGATTCCTGTACTGCCAGGGATTTATCCTTGGCGGAAGGGCTGGACAAAGGTGCACTTAGCTTCATGATGCCAGTTGAGGAGCTACCTGGTTGAGAAGCTGCAGCTCCAAGGTCAGATTGTCGATGGTGGCCGTGAGTGTTGTGTGTGGACACCCTGTCCCTCCATACTGCATCCAGTGATTGATGACTGAGGATGACACAGATCAGTTGACTATCACATGGTCCTCAGATCCTGATCATGGAGTTCCTTTTTTTTCCCCCTTCTTCATCTATTAATTTACGTACTTCAGTTCCAGTTTGTATGTCTCAAACAATGCAGTCATCTTTAAGTGTCATTTGTCTCTGTTCTGCTGAGAACACAGCCTTCAGCTACTTACATCACCAAGGTGGTGGTGATTGTTGTTGTGGTGGTGGTGGTGGTGGTGGTGGGAAGAAGGGCTTGCCAGTAGGAAGTGTGATTATTGAATGTGGGTATTTCATTAAGAATAATCAGATGGTTGAAAGAGAGAGAGAGTGAGTGTTGCTTCACAAGTCGACTATCCATCACATTTATGCCAAAAATCCAAATATCATGTTCTGGTGTAACAAGAATGTAATGTTATATTTGCAGAACATTCTCAGTAATGTTCTGAAATTGTAGAGGAACAGTGAATTGATCATACAGTAGCTTCAGTCATGAATAAAGCCCCTCTGCAGGTCTCGGGGTTAGAACAGGCCCGAGGTATTCCTGCCTGTCTTACGAGGCGACTAAAAGGAGTCTTGCATGTTTCGGCCTGTATGTGATGGGCCCCTGGGTTTGACCTTCATTTTTCAAAATGTTCCTGAAGAGCGAGCCTGTTGAGGAAAGTCGCCTTACATGGTGCAGTGTCCATCTGCGCTGAGACCTCTCGCATCTTTCGCCGACGTGGATCTGCACTTCTGCTCATTCTCCAGCTGTTGGGCAAGGTCACTCTCCTGGGTACATTTTCTTCCATCCTCTGTGCAGTATCACTTTCTGCGCTGTCGACGATAATGGACTTCTTAGTTCGTTTGCGCCCGATACCCAACACGGTAGCCAGTCCGTTGTGGTAGGGCCACCATGTACCCTGTTGGTTTTAGCCCCCTGACCACACAGGGATCGCTCTGCTGATGCCTGCGCTGTTAACTCCCCACGTATGCCAAGGAGTAGATGCCCGTCACCCTGAGGCATCGGGACTCCCGGCAATGGCCATCCTGCCAGGTGGCCTATGCTGCGCTGGGTGGTGCCCGTGGGGAAGGTCACTGGTTGGAGTGGGCGGCATCTGGGCGGATGAGACGCCATGAAGTGTAGTACAGCCATATGTCTTCCCGCTCTACTTCCAGCATCTCTATTAGCAATGCGAATTGTGTCAGACATAGGGGATATAAAAATGAAAAAGCTGGCATACTATGCTTACCTTCATTCCATGATGTCATATGGGGTTATTTTTTGGGCCAATTCATCAAGCCAAGGTAAAGTTTTCTGGGCACAAAAATGTGCAGTAAGAGTTATATGTGGTGTGAACTCAAGAACATCCTGCAGAAGCCTGTTTAGGGAACTAAGGATACTAACTACTGCTTCCCAATATATTTATTCCTCAATGAAATTAGTCATTAAAAATATATCACTTTTTTAAACCAGCAGCTCAATTCATGGAATCAGTATTAGAATTAAGAATAATCATCACAAGGATTTAAAGTCACTTACTTTTGTACAAAAAGGTATGCATTATTCAGGAACACACATTTTCAATAACTTGCCAGCAGCCATAAAAAGCTTAACAACCAGTGAAATTCAGTTTAAGAGAAACCTAAAGGATTTATTGGTGGGCAACTCCTTCTACTCCATTGATGAATTTCTCAGTAGAACCAACTGATTTGTGGTGTGTGTGTGTGTGTGTGTGTGTGTGTGTGTGTGTGTGTGTGTGTGTGTGTGTGTGTGTGTAAGTACAATCTAACTTCTGCACCATTCCAGTGCAGAAATGTGTACATTGTAAATAAGTATTATATTAGTTCTATTACAAGTTTCTTACCTTATAAATAAATAAAAACTTTTTTATTTTAAATTCAGTTCATTAGTGTTTGTAAAACGATTTTCATATCATGTTCATTAAAAAAAAAGATCATCATTCTACTTGGGACCTGTGGAAGGTACATTAGCTTATTTGTTTCAGTTGTAAATATTTGTCATGTATTATTGTTTTTCTGACATGTTCTACATACTGGAGGACATCCTCACTACGGATCAATTGGAATGAAAGTAAATCTAATCTACTGGCAGAGGTAGGGAGGTCGAGAATTTACTGTCAACTCATCCTCTGCCTCTTAAATACAGATGCCTACACATTTCAGTGCGGCAGATGGCACATATTCAGCCATTGATCTCTGTTTGCAGTCCTGGCCTTCTCCTGCCTATAAACTGGAGAGCACATGACGACCTGTGTGGTAGTGACCACTTCCCCATCTTCCTGTCACTCCCTCGGTGTCATGCCCACAGACACCTAACCAGATGGGCTTTAAACAAGGCAGACTCGGAAGCCTTCAGCTCTGCTGTCACCGCTGAATCTCCCCGGCATGGTGACATCAATATTGCCGTTGAGCAGATCACTACAACGATCATTTCTGCAGCGGAAAATGTGATCCCTTGTTCTTTAGGGTGTCCCCGGCAAAGGACAGTCACTTGGTAGGCACCAGAAGTCACTAAGGCAATTAAAGTGTGTCAGCGAGCTCTACAGTGACATAAGCAGCACCCTTCCCTAGAACACCCAATAGCCTTTAAGTGATTCCGCATTCACCAGCTTATAAAACGATGGAACTTGGTTCCTAGGTAATACCTTCAAAGAAGAAGTAATTGTGAATGACAATATAGTTGGTCATGGCGACTAGAAGGTGATTGTTGGTTTTGAATCCATCGGATGTTGGGAAAGGTAGTGTTCAATAGCAGTAAAGTCATGGGCAGTAGGGATGTTAGTGTAAGGGGAGGTAGCACCAATAGTGACAAGCTGGGAACTGTCTGGTAAAGAAACAGGAACCGTGGAGAGTTGGTGAAGAAAATAATTTATATATGTTATATAGAAGGGTACGTCGCTATGGCAAAAAAGGCATTTCTGGCCAAGAGAAGTCTACTAATATCAAATACCGGCCTTAATTTGAGGAAGAAATTTCTGAGGATGTACATCTGGAGTACAGCATTGTATGGTAGTGAAACATGGACTGTGGGAAAACCGGAAGAGAAGAGAATCGAAGCATTTGAGATGTGATGCTATAGACGAATGTTGAAAATTAGATGGACTGATAAGGTAAGGAATGAGGAGGTTCTACGCAGAATCGGAGAGGAAAGGAATATGTGGAAAACACTGATAAGGAGAAGGGACAGGATGATAGGTCATCTGCTAAGACATGAGGGAATGACTTCCATGGTACTAGAGGGAGCTTTAGAGGGCAAAAACTGTAGAGGAAGACAGAGATTGGAATACGTCAAGCAAATAATTGAGGACGTAGGTTGCAAGTGCTACTCTGAGATGATGAGGTTGGCACAGGAGAGGAATTCGTGGCGGGCCGCATCAAACCAGTCAGTAGACTGATGACCAAAAAAAAAAAAAGGGTACGTTGTGGGTAATAGGCTAAAAGTGTTGGTCCGCGAGAGCAGAATTTCTCTCAGTGGGGAAACAGTAATCGGCCACAATTAGGTGTCCTGGGTGGTTGTATTTATGGACTTCAAGAAGCATATAGAAGGTAGGAGTGCGGGGGTTGGTAGGGAGGAGCAGAGAGATCAACTCCTGAGAGAGGTTCTGGGATGGGCCAAAGGATTTGAGTAGAGACTGGAGATCGTGCTGGATTTCTGGAATGGGGTCACTGTGGCAGGATTTCTAGGTGGAAGTGTCTGACAGCCAGCAGAGACCTTCTGCCAGGTAATCATTTCGGTTCAAGACAACATTGGTGGAGGCTTTGTCAGCATGTAGGCTGCTAGCAGCAAGACACAGTCAGTGCCTTCTCTGCACAATAGCAATGGAAATACTATTTACCACATTGCTGCTAAAGCAGAATTACAAACACAGCCTTTCGAAAATACTTCACCAAAGATGATAAAGTAAATATTCCAGAATTGGAATGTAGAACAGCTGCCAACATGAGTAACTTAGAAGTAGATATCATCGGAGTAGTGAAACAACTTAAATCACTTAATAAAAGCAAGTCTTCTGGTCCTAGTAGGAGTAATCCACCAAATTACAGGCCCATATTGTTAACGTCAATATGCAGAAGAATTTTGTAACACATATTGTGTTTGAACATTATGAATTACCTCAAACAGAACTGTCTATTAACACATGGTCAGCACAGATTTAGAAAACATCCGTATTACAAAACACAACTAGCTCTTTACTCACACAGTGTTGAGTGCTACTGACAAGGGATTTCAAAATGATTCCATAGTCCTAGATTTCCAAAAGGTTTTTGACACTGTACCACACAAGTGGCTTGTAGTGAAATTACACGCTTCTGGAATATCATCTCAGTTAAGTTACTGGATTCGTGATTTCCTGTCAGAGGTGTTACAGTTCGTAGTAATTGATAGAAAGTCACCAGGTAAGACAGAAGTGATTTCTGGTGTTCCACCAGATAGTGTTATAAGCCCTCTGTTGTCCCTTTTCTATATAAATGATGTAGGAGACAATCTGAGCAGCCATGTTAGGTAGTTTGCAGATGATGCTGTCATTTATCGAGTAGTAAACTCATCAGAAGATCGAAACAAATTGCAAAGCGATTTAGAAAAGATATCTGTATGACGCATAAATTAGCAATCCGTCAAATTTCGGTTACACAATGAATCAACCCAATCTAAAGACCGTAAATTCAACTAAATAATTAGGAATTACAATTATGAACAATTTAAATGGAAAGAACACACAGAAAATGTTGTGGGGAAGGCAAACCACACTTTGTGTTTTATTGGCAGAACACTTAAAAAATGTAACAGATCTACTAAAGAGACTGCCAACACTACATTTGTCTGTCATCTTTTGAAGTACTGCTGCGTGGTCTGGGATCCTTATCAGATAGGATTAATGGAGTACATTGAGAAAGCTCAAAGAAAAGCAGCATGTTTTGTATTGTCACAAAATAGGGGAAAGAGTGTCAAGGACATGGTACAGGGTTTGGTATGGACACCATTAAAACAAAGGCATTTTTCATTGTGACAGAATCTTCTCATGAAATTTCAGTCACTGACTTTCTCCTCAGAGTGCAAAAATATTTTGTTGGTGCCAACCTTCATAGAGAGAGATGATCACCATTATAAAATAACGGAAATCAGAGCTCATACAGAAATATAAGGGTGTTTGTTTTTTCTGCACGCTGTTCGAGAGTGGCATAATAGAGAATTATTGTTAAGGTAGTCTGATGAACCCTCTGCCAGGCAGTCAGGTGTGATATGCAGAGTATCCATGTAGATGTACAGTGAAACCCTGCTTTTACACTTTCCAAGGGACTTGTGTAAATGCAGGAAAATGTAAAATGTGGTAAATAACGTTTTAAGCTGTAAAAGTTATGTGTAGGATACTCCCTTGCATTTTCTCATTTTATGTATGTGCACATAATAGTCATCAAAATACTCATGTCAGGGACTTGTTTCTTAACTAATAATGGTTTTACCATTCGTCATTATCAATGTTTCTGGAAAGCCTGCAGCTGTCATTCGTTATTTAAATAATGAAACACTGCATCAGTTAAATATTTTTTCATCCTTAGCACAGTGTGTTTTGAGAATCTTTTCTTTCTATCAAGTGAAAATATTTACGTAAGTATTTTGTGCGGTGTTTGCATATGTATAGTTCTGCGTCTCTTGAACTGTAGTCGTCTTTTTGAGGTTATCCGGTACTGTGCTTCCTCAGTTGTGTAGAAAACCACACACATGCAAACTATCACTCACATGGTTTCTTTTTGTGTAATGTCACAAAAAATACATACGTAAATATTGCACTTAACAAAGAGAATAAATCCAGGAAACACATTTTGCTCAGCATGAGAATATACGTAATTCATGCTGTGTTTAAACCGAAAACATCTCAGCAATGCGAGCTGATTGAAGGTGTCAGCTAGTGCTGCAAGTGGCCAAAAGACGAAACACACTAAATATAGAACGAGATTTTCACTCTTCAGCGGAGTGTGCGCTGATATGAAACTTCCTGGCATATTAAAAATGTGTGCCGGACCGAGACTCGAACTCGGGACCTTTTGCCTTTCACGGGCAAGTGCTCTACCAACTGAGCTACCCAAGCATGACTCCCGCCCCGTCCTCACAGCTTTACTTCTGCTAGTACCTCGTCTCCTACCTTCCAAACCTCCGAGTTTGAGTCTCGGTCCGGCACACAATTTTAATCTGCCAGGAAGTTTCACACTAAATATAGTTCTGCAGAAGTGTGATGATGATTACAACAATCATAAAACTGCGTGTGCGCTGTAGAGGCAGTTTGGAAATCAGTGGGATTAGTCATGATACTTTTTTTCGTATGAACCTAGTTGCTCCTATCAGCCACCATGCAGATTAAAGCCTGGCAGTGACAGGAGAAATGACATGAATTGTTCTAACTTTTACACTTTTATTGGTTTAAATCCACTAAGTAGAGCAGCCTAGTGTCAAGAAACTTAACCACATAATGTTCGTAAACACTACTTGACGGCCAACATCATGCCAGTGTCATTTTACGTCAGTTTTTTTTCCACAAATATTTTTTCATAAAGCGTAAATTATTGGAAAATTATAAATATGTTGACACAAAATCAGGTGTGAATTAACATTGTGGACATAGGAAATTTGACAGGAGCAATAAAAAAAAGTCGTAAAGGATGGGAAAACATTAATTCTGGAAACCTAAAAGCGGGCTTTTACTGTAGATGTAGATATAAAAGGTCGGAATCAGTTTTTAGGTGGACTGCAGTTCTTTCTGTGGCTGTAAGGTTAGTTTGCATGTTGAGGGATTTGGGGAATGATTGTGAGGCAATGTGGTTGTCAAGAAATTCTGGAAAGTTAACAGGAAGTGATTTGGGGTAGTGGGGATGGATCATGGTTGGATGGACGAGTGAACTGAGTCAGGCAGAGTTCAACACTGGTCTTTGGTTGAGTCTGATTGGTAAGGCTGGTGGCAAAAATGTCTTTTCACTGTAGGGTCATGCAGTAGGAGAAAAAATATTTAACAAGTCGTGCATGATTGAATTTGGGAGTGGGGCAAAAGGTGAGGCCTTTGGAAAGGACTGGTATTTCTGTGGGGCTAAGGCTTTTGGAGGAAAAGTGGTGGTGGTGGTGGTGGTGGTGGTGGTGGTGGTGGTGGTGGTGGTGGTGGTGGTGGCGGCGGTGGTGTGAGTTTGACAAAGGCTGTGAAGTCTTTCATGACAATGAGTGGTCGGGGAGGCTGCGTTCGTCACTGACTGATGACAGCATGTCCCCTGTGGATGCAATGGTGAAAGCAGATCAATGAGTGCACATCACGGCCATTTATCAGTAGCTTGGCATATTGTATGGGAGTGCAGCGATTCACAAGTAATGAAACAAAGAAAGCAGTCAGACGGTGGTTCTGTACTGAGCTGGACGAATTCCTCCACAGGGGCATCTCGAATTTAGTTCTGCGATGTGACAGATGGGTTAACTGGTGTGGGGACTATTTTGAAAATAGCATAAGGTACACAGAATAGGATGTATATTTGTCATTACCTATATGTACCTTACTTTGGCCAATAAAAAATAGGGACAAAGACTGTATGATTTGCTCTCGTATGTGCCATCTTTCAGAAACGGGGAAGACTAGAGTGAAACTGAAGAATTTAGCAATAGATGGGAAATTAAATGTGGATAAAGAACCCAAGCTGTGGTGGATCTGAGCTCTTTTGCCACAGACTGTTTCGTGCCCCAATTTGGTTACAGTAGAGGATGTGTGAGGCAAATTGCAGTTTCTGTTCTTCAGGCATAGATCCTAATGGCATAAGTAGTGACACAAGCAAATTGAAAATTCCAAATTTTTGGGAACAGGCTACTGACAAGCGGTTAAACATTCAGTATCAACAACAGTTCCCTGTAAATGAAGAATGAGTAAGTGTGCTTTTTGTCTGGTTTGGAAACTAAGCTTTCGATCTTTCGGCACAGACTGTAACATTGCATCCATGACGTAATGTAGTTGGACTGATAAAGAGTTATCAGTTACAAGCTAATTTGTGCTAATCATTTTGTAGAATGCTTCTTTGGTGTACTAAGCAAGAGATGGCACATCCGTCACTGTCTGTAATAACAAATTGTTGATTATTATGTAATTATCTTAGAAAAATCTACAGTTCTCGATTTTGGAATGAAGGTTTTGAGTGTGTCTTACCAACTTGCACCCCATGTACAACTCAACCTGCCAATAATAATCTTGATGCTAGATTTTTTTTAAGCGATTTCATACCTGCAGTCGGATATGTACCACAGCAATATGGCTTTATTCAAATTGCAAATATTTGTTATAAGAAAAAATTAATTGTCCAGTTTTTAATTAAAAACATTTTATTATGAGTACACTTTGTCTTCTTTAAATCCACCTTGTTGGATGGATTCCGATGTACGTCTTCCTCTGCAGTTCCCTACAGATCCCTGTACTACTATGTAATTTATTCCCTGGTGGTCTTAACACATGTCCTGTCACCTTGTCCCTTCTGCTTGCCAGTGATTTCCATATGTTTCTCTCTTGGTTGGTACTGTAGGGAACCTCTTTATTCCTAAACTTATCAGTCCACCCAATTTTCAACTTCCTTTTATAGCATCACATCTTAAATGCCTTGATTCTGTTCTTTTCTGATTTTCCTACAGTGCATAACTCACTGCAAAATGGTACTGTGATACAAACATACATGCTCAGAAATTTGTTGGGTTAAGATTGATGCTTGATACTAGCAGACTTCTCTTTGAACACACCTGTGGCCGAGCCTAGACTGAGGCAGTCTTTCCGCAGCCACTGACTGAGGCAGTCTTGCCGCGGCCAAGAGTGTGTATATTCTGGCAGTTGTGTGCATGATTGTGTGTTTACTTTTGCTAGAGAAAGAGGAAGAACTTTGAAAGCTAATGTGAATATTATTTTCTGTTGCATGTTTTTCTGAGCCGCACATCAGTCAGATATAGGTGAGAGGTTGCCTTTCCTTATCTTGTGTATTATTCCATCTAGGAAAATCCATTGTTGTTATTACATTTTTCTCAGAATTTTGAACATCTTGCACCATTTTATATTGTTCAGTGCTTTTTCAGATTGAAAAATACTATGAACATGTCTTGATTTTTCTTCAGGCTTGCTTTCAGAATCATTTACAACAGCAGAACTGCCCTCTGGTGCCCTTACATTTTTGAAAGACAAACTGATCATTGTCTGACAGATCCTAAATTTTCTTTCTTTTCTAATGTGTTTTATCCTTTTCAGCAACATACATGTGGGAGTCATTAAAGCTGACTGTGCGATAGTTCCTGCTTTTATATGCCCTTGCTATCTTAGAGATCATATGGATGATATTTTCCCAAAAGTTTGATGGTATGTCTCCAAAGTTGTGGATTTTACACACCGGCTTGAATAATCGCTTGGTTGCCACTTCCCTCAATTATTTCACAAATTCAGAAGGAATTTTGTCTATTGCGTCTGCCATATTTGGTTGTAAGTCTTCCAAAACTATATTAAACTGTGGCTCTAACAATGGATCCCTTAAATTGTCCACATCGACTCCAATTTCTTCTGCAGTCATGTTGTCTAAGAAGTTCTCTCCCTCGTAGAAGTCTTCAGTGCACTTATTCTGCCTATGTTCTCAGTCCCCTGCACTTCACAGTGGAATTAGTTTGCACTCTTAATTTTGAAACCCTTGCTTTTAATTTCCCCGAAGGTTATTTTGATTTTTCCATATGCTGAATCAGTCCTTGACAACCTTTCTCTTTTGATTTCTTCCCATTTTTTGTGCAGCCATTTCATCTTGTCTTTCCTGCACTTCCTTTTTATTTCATTCCTGGGTGACTTATTTTTATGTGCCTCAATTTTCCTGAACGTTGAACGTTGTTCTGTGAAAACACACTTGATCTCTTAGCAACAAATAATCCTGAGCTAATAGCAAGCATCAAAATGGATATGAGGATTAAGGGAACACAGGGTTGTCGTAGTGAAACTAAATACCTAACTCCCAAATCCTCCAAAAAGAATGAAAAATATCTCTATTCAAAAAAGTATATAAAAATTTGCTTGCAGGGGCAATATCCCATCCCAAGAGCGAGACTCTAATGACGGCTCCATCAATGGGATGTTAAATAATAAACTTCCTTCGTATTTGAGCTTCTCCACTGAAATAACAGAATTCACTATTTCACTCTTCTCTTTGTGATCCTCTACCTTGGTGTCCATATCAGTGACTGGATAGGTGACTTTGATCCATTGACTGAGTGGTACGTAATTTTTTTTTAAATTCTCGACTTCATAGATTTTCTCATCAGTTTGGAAGGTAAAATTTTGCTTTCAAATCTAGTAAATGTACCTTGTCAAACAATGGAAAATCCAGGATGGAATGTAACAATATTGTGAAAAGGGAAGTTGCTACTCACAATATAGTGGAGATACTGAGTCACAGATAGGCACTACAAAAAGACTGTTACAAATATAGCTTTCGGTCAGTAACACCTTCGTCAGAATTAGACAACAAACACCCACATACAAACTCAATAGTGATTTTCACTTGTATTAAGATTTTACTTCTCCACTAGACATTAATTTTATTTAAATCTGTGATAGTTGTGCAATGTAATCTTGGGATTAGTTTTTGGAATCGCAACTAATCAGTCTTTAGTTTAAGACCTATTTATTGTAGTTCATAAGAAATAGAAAAATGGAAAGAAGTGACCTGTTGCATTTGCCTAAACCAAACTGAAAATTTTAGTCACAATCTAGACATGGACTTAAATTTAATTAAATGTACGATTTTTCTTAAAGGGATGCAAAAATAGCTGCCCTTGAGAAAACAAGCCAGGAAACTGAAAAATTGATTGCTGAAGCAAGATCTGAAAAGATACGCCACATGGATGAAGTCCATGCAGCTCAGAAAAAAGTAGCTGATCTAGAGTCCAGGTACAATTTTAAATGCTTTGTTTTCCTATGGTTGAGGCATTTCATATTCAAATTGCAGTATTTTGACAATTACTATTACATTAAATAATGCTAAATTCACATTATAGCATGTATTTTTTGAATTAATAATTAATCCACTTTCAGTTAGTGTACCATTTTACTTATTTATAATTTTACCCTGCATAGGTTAAAGGACCTAGAATCAAAGCTTGCAGAACGTGATGCGATGATCAGGGTGCTACAGAAACACACATATGATAAAGATGTGTCTAGTTTTCCAAGCATGCTGGTATGTTCACCTCATCACACCCCTCATCCCAGTCTACATGGCAATTCTGATCTTGGTGTTTTGGGAACTTCAGTTTCCAGAGAGGAACTCGGTAAGAAGTTTCTTTCCTTAGTAAAACCAGTAGAAATACAATAAAGTAGTTGCATTTTCATAATTACTCTGCCTCTATTGTAGCTGTTCTATCACTTTGTTTTATGGAACCTGCATTTCTGTGAAATTTCTGTATGGGTTATGAAAGTATGTGTATAAATGATAACCAGTTTAAATACTGAATTACATCAGTGAAACAAACAACTGAGTTATGATGGTAAGAACAAAGACAACTGCACAGCATGTAGAGGAAACAAATGCTAGTGTGTCTCTCTCTCTCTCTCTCTCTCTCTCTCTCTCTCTCTCTCTCACACACACACACACACACACACACACAGTATGAACTCTTAGATTACAAAATTTATGGGATATGTGTGTGGAATAAGTCTTACTTTTTTAACAGGCATGAAGTCAGATGGCTATTGTAAACAGTGAGTTCATAATTTCATCATTACCAAAACCTAAGAGGTGCCTCACATTTTAGAAATAGAGGTAATTTTGTTACTGCCATAATATTATGTTTTTACAAGCAATAATCTTGATTACTGCCTCCTTCTGAGCTGTTATGTATCTAATGTGTTATGTATCTATAGTTAATTTGTCAAATAATGGAAAATACTGCTTGGAATATCAGCAATATTAGCAAAAGGATAGATTACTACTCACTGTAAAGAAGACATGTGACACATGAGTTGCAGACTGGCACAACGAAGAGACTGTTACACATTTAGCTTTCAGCCAAAGTCTTTTTCAGAAAAGAAAACACACACTCATTCACACAAGCAAGAACACCACGTGCACATATGACCACCAGCAGCACCGGCCAAAGTGCAGCTTTCACATTGAACGAAAGCAGCAATTTGGGATGCGGCAGGGAGGAGGGAAGAATAGCAGAGTATGGGGGTAGGAGACAAGACCACTGTCTGGTGGAGCGTGCTAAGGCTGGATGGTGGCTTGGTAGTGCTGTCCAGTGTGATATCAGATGGCTGTAGGGCAGAGAGGTGGGGGGAGGGAGGTGGAAAAGTTGTGGAGCTTGGAAGGGGAAAGATTGGTGGGTGCCTTGGCAGAGAATGGAGAAGAGTGAGGGTGAGGGGGGCATGAATAGAGCAGATGACGGGATAGAGGGGGCGGAAACTGTTGGGTGGAGGGTTTGAGGACAGTAGGTTACGTTAGGTTGAGTGCAGGATAATTCCAGGAGTGGATAATGTATTGTAAGGAAAACTCCCATATGTGCAGTTCCTGACGTTTTGTAATGTCTCTTTCTGCTATAAGTTATATGAGGGTTCTATTAAATTCGTGAAGTTAAATTTCGTAAAGCAGTGGTTGGGAAGGGAGTGAGACAGGGTTGTAGCCTCTCCCCGGTGTTATTCAATCTGCATATTGAGCAAGCAGTAAAGGAAACAAAAGAAAAATTCGGAGTAGGTATTAAAATTCATGGAGAAGAAATAAAAACTTTGAGGTTTGCCGATGACATTGTAATTCTGTCAGAGACAGCAAAGGACTTGGAAGAGCAGTTGAACGGAATGGACAGTGTCTTGAAAGGAGGATATAAGATGAACATCAACAAAAGCAAAACAAGGATAATGGAATGTAGTCGAATTAGGTGATGCTGAGGGAATTAGATTAGGCAATGAACACTTAAAATAGTAAAGGACTTTTGCTATTTGGGGAGTAAAATAACTGATGATGGTCGAAGTAGAGAGGATATAAAATGTAGACTGGCAATGGCAAGGAAATCGTTTCTGAAGAAGAGAAATTTGTTAACATCGAGTATAGATTTAAGTGTCAGGAAGTCGTTTCTGAAAGTATTTGTATGGAGTGTAGCCATGTATGGAAGTGAAACATGGACGATAAATAGTTTGGACAAGAAGAGAATAGAAGCTTTCGAAATGTGGTGCTACATGTAATGGATCTGGGAAATGTTATTTTTTTTTACCTTATTTTTCGATACCGAAGTGTAAATGTTTTCTTATATTTTTGTCAGAATTTATTATAATTTGTCTTATTACATGTTAATTTACCTCTGTTTTTGAGAGTGAAAGCATATTGTTTACTATTAGGAAATGTATCGAAGAACAGCAAAGAGACTGATTACAAATGGAAACTTGTGGATTGTGTAAAGTATCTTTGACGTTAGAGTCGTCTTTGACTATAGTCAGTCGGCAGCTAACTGTTGGTGTGTGATGATGGAAGAACATTGTGAAGGTCGAAGTCCTAAATAATTTTGAATTATGTTACTATTATTTTTGTATTGACTATAAAGAAGAAACTGTATTTAAAACACCAAAATGAGAGAAACACTTTGAACCACGTCATTTCTGCAGCCGACAACGATGCATTGTGGAATCATACTTGGACAACTGAAGCCAAGACTTATATCGCCTTGCAAACATCTAATGGAAAAGGTACTGTCACGAAATATGGCAAATTTAAGTTAATAAAAAATAGTGACCATATTTTCAACTTGTGTCTTTCCGGGAAGCCGTATTTCAACTGGGGGCTCAGTGCCGGGATATTGTGTTCACGAGATCTTCAACAGTGCTATGAGGAAGAAAATTTTTGTGTGTTAATACTAGTTTCTTCAGAATGTGTGCTACAGTGTTTGTGTTCATCGGGAAGTAAAAGTTTTGGAGAAGAAGTGTTTCGGCAAAAAATATAATTTTCGACAGAAGAAAATACTTCAAGAATTTTAGTCAACAATCACATGGATGGAAAACGTGGTTTTGCAATAGTAGAAGAATGTTCCAGATAAGTGACGAAACTCTTGTATTTTGTTAAAACAATATTCTTATCTTGTTTTGTATTGTTGTGTATAAATTCTTGTTCTTCACAATGACTTACGAGATTTTCGAGAGTATTGTGCCTAAAGTAGAGAGTAGTAATTTAATAGACTTCGAACATCAGGACAGGTCAAATGAAACAGAAAAAACTGATCAATTTGATTTGAAAAGTTTTCTTGTAAATTTCACGAAAGAAATTAGACAATCAGTTGACGACAATAAGACGTACTGGGATGAAAAAATTGATAACATTTTGTTGCAAGTCCAAGCAGTCAATACCCAAGTGGGTGAGCTTTCGAACAGAGTTGGAAATTGATGTTAAATTGAGCGGTGAAATTAATACTGTAAAAAATGAGTTACTGGCAGATAAGGAAATAAATTTAATTGATTTTAATGAGATAAAAGGGGAAATTAAAAATTTGGATGAGAATACAAAAGTTTTAGTAAAAAATGTAGAACAAAAAATTGACAATCGCTTGGTTACTCTAGAAGAAAAAGTAGAATGCAATGATTTAGAAAACAAAAAATCTGTCAAAGAATTTAGCAAAAAAATTGAAAGTTTTGACATTGAATTTCAAAGCAAGAATTACAATGTCAACACATGTAATCTTGTATCTAATATTCCAGTGAAGCACTTTTCGGCAGATGGACTCTTACATCCCGTTGATTTTATGCAGTATTGTAAGGATTGTTTTTTACCTCACTCACCAGATGAAATAAAAATTAAATTTGTGAAGAAATTCTTGGAAGGGGAAGCTTTGACTTGGGCAAACCAGATTGTAACTTTGGGGATGACCTTTTTAGAATTTGAATCAAAATTTCTGGAAAAATTTTGGGATGATCTTAAACAAACTAGAATCAAAAGTGAATTTTTGAATGGGCGAAACTATAGAGAATCAGATGGGAACATGAAACAATTTTGCAAATGTGAACTTCAAAAACTTATTCATTTAACAAAACCTTTGGATGACTTGATCAAAATTGATACCTTAAAGAGAAGATTGCCATCAACAATGCAGTTGAGTTTAGTTCATTGTCCTGATAGTAATGTAGAGCAGTTTCTCAATTATATTGAAAAGTTGGATAGAGTAACATCAAGAACACACAATGGGTTTATTCAGAAAGGTAATGGTCAAAATTGGGGAAATGACAACTTTCAAAAAAGGGAACAAAACAATTTTCATGGCGTCAGTCAAAATTCAGGGAGATATAGCAATTTTGAAAAGAAGGACCATAATTTTTATCCAAAACAAGAACAACATTTTCGCGTTAATAATCAACAAAATAGAGAACACTTTAGGGATCAAAATCACAGAAATTTTGATAGAGGTCAGTACAACAGAAACTACCAACAATCAGGTAATGTTTGGCATAGGAATGGGAATAGAAATGTTGATCAGAGACATTGGCAGAACCATAATCAGCAATTCAAACAGGAACCGGAAATAAAAAACGAGTAGACGCCCCCTTGAAGGTCCGCAAGGTTGAGGCAGAAGGTGAGCATGATGAAGGGACCAATGGATGTGACTATCATAAACTCAAACATGACAGTTCCAAACCTAAGCTATCACATGAGGTCATTAGTTGTTACTTATTGAAGAAATTTCAAGAGGAAAATAATGATGATAAAGATAACATTTTCAATACACAAGAACATACAGTAGATAAAAGTAATTGCAATTCATTTAATTTAACAGAGTTTTACATTTGGGTAGAAAAGAACAACACTTTGTCAGATGATGTAATTTGTAGTAGTTCAGAGATGTGTGTGAATGAAAGAGAGAATGTATGCTGTGAGAATGAAAATGTTGGTGAAAGGGATCTGGTAACTTTAGAAAGGGGAAATAATATTTTGGGGGATAATTTGAATGTGTATGACCTGAATATGTGTAATGATAATGATGTTGTTGATAATGATGGTAATGGTATTGATGATGATGTTAAGGAAAGGTATTTCATTAGTTTAAATAGGGAGTTGGGTATACACATGGTTGAAAATGGATTAAATAGTGAGAATATTATAGAAATTCCCAGGGATGTTACCAGGATGAATAAAGCTCGCAAGCTGGGTGTATGTAAAAGTGTGAATTTAGATGTTGCTGGTAAAGAATCTGACTACACAAACAACGATGACACATGTATAACTTCTTACCTAAGTGAAACTTTTACAGATACTAATGATACACACACATTTCTTATGAATCTATGGCTGAACAGTGAAACTATTTCTTTTGACAAGAACTTTAGAAAGATGCTTATTAATGTATGTGAAACTGTATGTCCTGAGTGGTGGAAAAAGATGAGATATTTTATTTTTGAAAAGCTGAAGGATAAATACTTCAATAGTATACAATGTGATTTGGATGAAAATTCTTGGCTATTTGAGATAATAGAGAGTACTAATGACAATTTTGTATCTTGTGCAAATTTTATAACTGTGACAAATAATACATATAATGATATACCATATGATTCTGATAAGTATAGGTTTGGGGAAATTGAAAGTGATTTATTACATGAGGAGACAGGTTCTGAGAAAAGTGATCAATTTTGCAGTCCTTATATAAAAGTTCAAATTGGGTCATGGATTGGTAAATGTTTAATTGATACAGGAAGTGAGATCTCGGGAATATCTGAAAGGTTAAGCAAGAAATTGAAAGTGGGGAAAGATTATGTTGAAATGCCAGTTGTTGGGGTAAAGATAAAAGGTGCTACTGGGAAGAGCAGTAAATTGGTAAAAAGCCAGGCTTTAGTGACATTTTTAATTGAAGGCAAGTTGTTCACACATGGATGTTTTGTAATTCAGGAATTTAATGAGGATTTTCTTTTGGGTATGAATTGGATTGTAAAAGTAAATACAGCATTTGATTGGGTTGGAAGAAAACTTTTGATAGAAACTAGTGAAAGGGAATACATTCAGACAAATTTTGTGAACACACTTGGTGATCAGAGTAATGGAAATTTTGACAGTATCAATTTACTAAAAGAAAATAGATTGGAGAATATTGAAACTCATAGATTTGATACTGATGAAGTTGAATTTGGGAATTTAGTAAATTTGAAAATTTCAGAAACACAAAATTTATCTGGGGAGCAAAAACAACAGTTAGAAAATCTGCTGTGGGAATACAGTGATGTTTTCAGTGACATACCTGGTAGGGTAAAGGGTTATCAGTGTGAGCTTCAGGTAAAACCTCATGAACCATTTTTCATAAAACCATACAGTATTGCAATATCAAAAAGACCTGCTGTTGAGAAAGAGCTGAAAAAAATGGAAGGATGTAATATAATAGAAAGGAGTATCAGTGCATATAGTAATCCTCTAGTTGTAGTTTCGAAAAAAGATGGTGGAGTAAGATTGGTTTTGGACTCTAGACACTTAAACAAAATTTTGTTCAGACAGACAGACCATCCTGAAAATATTGATGAGTTACTCTATAAATTTACAGATATAAAATATATGTCAAGTTTGGATCTAACTTCGGGTTTTCATCAGGTACCACTTTCGGTTAATTCTAGAAAATATACTGCTTTCTTGTACAATGGTAAGAGTTACCAATATTGTGTTGTACCATTTGGGTTAAATTCTTCTGTTTCCGAATTTATAAGAGCTTTGGATCATGTACTGGGGCAAGAACTTGCGTCTAAACTGATAATTTATGTAGATGACATTTTGGTTACAGGGCAAAATTGGGAGGAACATTTTTCGATTTTGAAGTCAGTTTGTGAAAAACTTAGAAAAGGGGGGATGACATTGAAATTAGAGAAATGTAAGTTTGCAGTTTCTGAATTAAAATTTTTGGGTCATGTTGTCACAGACAAGGGAATTTTGGCAGATCCAGAAAAAATTAAAGCAATTTCAGAAATTCCTATTCCTAAGACTAAAAAACAATTAAAGTCGTTCTTTGGGTTATGCGGTTATTACCGAAAACATATAAGTGATCAGAGTCTGAATGCACCATGTTTAAGTCAGTTACTTAAGAAAAGCACTGTTTGGGTTTGGGATAAAAGTTGTCAGGAAGAGTTTGATAAAATTAAGCAAGAGTTGAGGAAGCAACACTTATTACACAGACCTGATTTTAATTTACCATTTTGTTTGAACACTGATAGCAGTAATTATGGGCTTGGAGCAGAGTTATTTCAAGAAAGAGTAGAGAATGGAGTTAAAATACATTGTACCATAGCATTTGCAAGCAGAATGTTGCTCAAGCATGAGAAAAATTATACAGTCACAGAGAAGGAACTTTTGGCAATTCATTGGGCTTTTACAAAATTTAGAATTTACCTTATTGGACATAAAACCATAGTATTTTCGGATTACAAAGCTTTGAGTTACTTACAAGAGTGCAAATTATACCACAGTAGATTGACCAGATGGGCAATATTTCTGCAACAGTTTGACTTCGAGATCAAACACATTAAAGGTTCTGAGAATGTAGTAGCTGATTCACTTTCAAGGTTACCAATTGGGGGAGAAAAGGAGATTTTTGAACAAGAGGAGGAAAAGCAATTTAAAATTAGATACTTAAAAGGGGTGGAAAATGAGAAAACAATTAGAGCTATGTGTAACAAAATTAGAAAAAATCAAAATTTGGATCAGAGTTGGAAATTAATCAAAGAATGTTTAGGCAAGAAGGGGTATGAGAAACTTAATAAATTTTACAAATTACATAGGGGGATTTTATTTCGGAGAACAGATGTAGATTCTGATAATTGGAAACTGTGTTGGCCAGAGGCAGATGCTGATAAGCTGATCATTTACATACATGAAAGTTTTGGTCATTGTGGGATACAGAAGTGCATTCAAAAGATACAAGAAAATGTTTATTTTTACAATATTGGAAAGAAGGTAAGAAAAGAATTGGCAACCTGTGACAAATGTCAGAGAGTTAAAGTGAGCAATCAAAGATGTCGTGGAGAGATGCAAAACATTATTCCGGAAAACCTTTAGATCTTATCGCAGTGGACTTATATGGAATGTTACCAAAGAGTAAAGGTGGTCACTGTTACATATTTGTTATGGTAGATGTATTTTCAAAATTAATTAAACTATATCCAGTGAAAAAAGCTACTAGTCATGAAATTATAATAAAAATTGAAAGAGATTATTTCGCACAGGTGGGTAAACCAAAAGCTATATTATCAGATAATGGTTCACAGTTTACTTCAAAAATTTGGAAACAGTTTATTGAAAGATCAAAATTGAAGCATATACTTATATCTGTTTATTCTCCGTCCACCAATCCTGCAGAAAGATATATGAGGGAAATTGGGAGACTTTGTAGAACCTACTGTAGCCATAAACATCCAACTTGGTTTGAGCACATTCGAAATTTTGAAGATATTATGAATAGCCTACAACATAGTTCCACAGGATTTTCACCGTATGAGATTATGTTTAATATTAGACCTCCAAATCTTAGAACTTATTGAATTTCCTATATGTACACCTTTAACTATGCAAGAGAGAGAAGATATTGTCAGGGAAACTATGAGGAAACAAGGGGAAAAGAGGAATAAAAGACATAACAATAGGGTAAGATTAACCACTTTTAAAATTGGGGATCTTGTTCTGGTCAAATCTCATGAAAAATCAAAAATGTTAACTTCAGAAATTAAAAAATTCTTTGATATCTATATTGGGCCTTTTGAAGTCATAGAAAATCCACACCCTAATGCTTATCGTTTGGTGTATCCTAAGTCAAAGAAATTATTTGGTCTCAGGAATGTTGTCTCTTTAAAACTGTATAAACAGAAATCATAATTTCAAAAAATTTAAATAATCTATTATCATCAAAAACAAAAGTCCTCCACTGGAATATGCTTGTTAGGTCAAAACTACCTGTACAACCAAGTATGTATATTTGCATGTATAAATTAATAATTTGAAGTCACATGTTAATTGAAACTGATGAAAAAACACTGTTGTAACAAAGAATGAGAGAAAGATTTATTTTTACTTTTTTACAAAAAAAAAAAAAAAAAAGTCTCCATAGTGAGCATTTCTGAATTTTTCTAATTTTTGGAAGCTAAGTCTTCCCTGTGGGTGAAGGCATGCATGTGAGGACATGCATGCAAAGGTATAAGTTTCAAAACCAATTTTAGATAAAGCCTCATGATATATGAGCAGTTTATTGTTGTTTATACTGATGCTGTGGGGAGCAAAAGTACTCTTCATAAGAATGTGACTTGTAGTAATATTGTAGTAGAGAGGAAAGTGTACATAAATAATTGCAAAAAAAAAAAATTTAGATAATACTGATGTATCTTTAGCTGTACTAAAAGAAGAAAATCATAAGGAAAAAAAAAATACAAACAAAAAAAAACATGAGTAAAAAAAAAGAAAATCATAAGGAAAAAATAAACAAAAACAAAAAAAACCGTGACTAATAAAAAAATAAAAAAATCAGAAGTTAAAAAAAATATATGTATGAAAAAATTAAATTAAATCTTATTCTAGCAAAGGAGTTTTACCTTTCTATTATTTTTAATCTGTATGCTGTATGTTAGAATATTTCTCATGTATGTTTTATACCATATATATTTGTCATGTCAAATAATTTCTTTACTTGAATTTTTGTGTATGGGATTGATGGGGAAGTATCATTGCAACAACAGCCAGTAACAAGTCCACAGATTCAAAGAATCCAAATTTAGAAGAGGTTATCAGACTGCATCATTAGTGTACTAATTGTGTAATACAGATCCATTACTGAGAGTGGTCGGGATTTTGTTGTATATGTCCATAACAACAAAAGCCCTGGGGAGCAGTTGTAATGGATCTGGGAAATGTTATTTTTTTTTACCTTATTTTTCGATACCGAAGTGTAAATGTTTTCTTATATTTTTGTCAGAATTTATTATAATTTGTCTTATTACATGTTAATTTACCTCTGTTTTTGAGAGTGAAAGCATATTGTTTACTATTAGGAAATGTATCGAAGAACAGCAAAGAGACTGATTACAAATGGAAACTTGTGGATTGTGTAAAGTATCTTTGACGTTAGAGTCGTCTTTGACTATAGTCAGTCGGCAGCTAACTGTTGGTGTGTGATGATGGAAGAACATTGTGAAGGTCGAAGTCCTAAATAATTTTGAATTATGTTACTATTATTTTTGTATTGACTATAAAGAAGAAACTGTATTTAAAACACCAAAATGAGAGAAACACTTTGAACCACGTCATTTCTGCAGCCGACAACGATGCATTGTGGAATCATACTTAGACAACTGAAGCCAAGACTTATATCGCCTTGCAAACATCTAATGGAAAAGGTACTGTCACGAAATATGGCAAATTTAAGTTAATAAAAAATAGTGACCATATTTTCAACTTGTGTCTTTCCGGGAAGCCGTATTTCAACTGGGGGCTCAGTGCCGGGATATTGTGTTCACGAGATCTTCAACAGTGCTACGAGGAAGAAAATTTTTGTGTGTTAATACTAGTTTCTTCAGAATGTGTGCTACAGTGTTTGTGTTCATCGGGAAGTAAAAGTTTTGGAGAAGAAGTGTTTCGGCAAAAAATATAATTTTCGACAGAAGAAAATACTTCAAGAATTTTAGTCAACAATCACATGGATGGAAAACGTGGTTTTGCAATAGTAGAAGAATGTTCCAGATAAGTGACGAAACTCTTGTATTTTGTTAAAACAATATTCTTATCTTGTTTTGTATTGTTGTGTATAAATTCTTGTTCTTCACAATGACTTACGAGATTTTCGAGAGTATTGTGCCTAAAGTAGAGAGTAGTAATTTAATAGACTTCGAACATCAGGACAGGTCAAATGAAACAGAAAAAACTGATCAATTTGATTTGAAAAGTTTTCTTGTAAATTTCACGAAAGAAATTAGACAATCAGTTGACGACAATAAGACGTACTGGGATGAAAAAATTGATAACATTTTGTTGCAAGTCCAAGCAGTCAATACCCAAGTGGGTGAGCTTTCGAACAGAGTTGGCAGTGTTGAGGCAAAAATTGAATCTGTGGAAGCAAAAGTAAATGAAATTGATGTTAAATTGAGCGGTGAAATTAATACTGTAAAAAATGAGTTACTGGCAGATAAGGAAATAAATTTAATTGATTTTAATGAGATAAAAGGGGAAATTAAAAATTTGGATGAGAATACAAAAGTTTTAGTAAAAAATGTAGAACAAAAAATTGACAATCGCTTGGTTACTCTAGAAGAAAAAGTAGAATGCAATGATTTAGAAAACAAAAAATCTGTCAAAGAATTTAGCAAAAAAATTGAAAGTTTTGACATTGAATTTCAAAGCAAGAATTACAATGTCAACACATGTAATCTTGTATCTAATATTCCAGTGAAGCACTTTTCGGCAGATGGACTCTTACATCCCGTTGATTTTATGCAGTATTGTAAGGATTGTTTTTTACCTCACTCACCAGATGAAATAAAAATTAAATTTGTGAAGAAATTCTTGGAAGGGGAAGCTTTGACTTGGGCAAACCAGATTGTAACTTTGGGGATGACCTTTTTAGAATTTGAATCAAAATTTCTGGAAAAATTTTGGGATGATCTTAAACAAACTAGAATCAAAAGTGAATTTTTGAATGGGCGAAACTATAGAGAATCAGATGGGAACATGAAACAATTTTGCAAATGTGAACTTCAAAAACTTATTCATTTAACAAAACCTTTGGATGACTTGATCAAAATTGATACCTTAAAGAGAAGATTGCCATCAACAATGCAGTTGAGTTTAGTTCATTGTCCTGATAGTAATGTAGAGCAGTTTCTCAATTATATTGAAAAGTTGGATAGAGTAACATCAAGAACACACAATGGGTTTATTCAGAAAGGTAATGGTCAAAATTGGGGAAATGACAACTTTCAAAAAAGGGAACAAAACAATTTTCATGGCGTCAGTCAAAATTCAGGGAGATATAGCAATTTTGAAAAGAAGGACCATAATTTTTATCCAAAACAAGAACAACATTTTCGCGTTAATAATCAACAAAATAGAGAACACTTTAGGGATCAAAATCACAGAAATTTTGATAGAGGTCAGTACAACAGAAACTACCAACAATCAGGTAATGTTTGGCATAGGAATGGGAATAGAAATGTTGATCAGAGACATTGGCAGAACCATAATCAGCAATTCAAACAGGAACCGGAAATAAAAAACGAGTAGACGCCCCCTTGAAGGTCCGCAAGGTTGAGGCAGAAGGTGAGCATGATGAAGGGACCAATGGATGTGACTATCATAAACTCAAACATGACAGTTCCAAACCTAAGCTATCACATGAGGTCATTAGTTGTTACTTATTGAAGAAATTTCAAGAGGAAAATAATGATGATAAAGATAACATTTTCAATACACAAGAACATACAGTAGATAAAAGTAATTGCAATTCATTTAATTTAACAGAGTTTTACATTTGGGTAGAAAAGAACAACACTTTGTCAGATGATGTAATTTGTAGTAGTTCAGAGATGTGTGTGAATGAAAGAGAGAATGTATGCTGTGAGAATGAAAATGTTGGTGAAAGGGATCTGGTAACTTTAGAAAGGGGAAATAATATTTTGGGGGATAATTTGAATGTGTATGACCTGAATATGTGTAATGATAATGATGTTGTTGATAATGATGGTAATGGTATTGATGATGATGTTAAGGAAAGGTATTTCATTAGTTTAAATAGGGAGTTGGGTATACACATGGTTGAAAATGGATTAAATAGTGAGAATATTATAGAAATTCCCAGGGATGTTACCAGGATGAATAAAGCTCGCAAGCTGGGTGTATGTAAAAGTGTGAATTTAGATGTTGCTGGTAAAGAATCTGACTACACAAACAACGATGACACATGTATAACTTCTTACCTAAGTGAAACTTTTACAGATACTAATGATACACACACATTTCTTATGAATCTATGGCTGAACAGTGAAACTATTTCTTTTGACAAGAACTTTAGAAAGATGCTTATTAATGTATGTGAAACTGTATGTCCTGAGTGGTGGAAAAAGATGAGATATTTTATTTTTGAAAAGCTGAAGGATAAATACTTCAATAGTATACAATGTGATTTGGATGAAAATTCTTGGCTATTTGAGATAATAGAGAGTACTAATGACAATTTTGTATCTTGTGCAAATTTTATAACTGTGACAAATAATACATATAATGATATACCATATGATTCTGATAAGTATAGGTTTGGGGAAATTGAAAGTGATTTATTACATGAGGAGACAGGTTCTGAGAAAAGTGATCAATTTTGCAGTCCTTATATAAAAGTTCAAATTGGGTCATGGATTGGTAAATGTTTAATTGATACAGGAAGTGAGATCTCGGGAATATCTGAAAGGTTAAGCAAGAAATTGAAAGTGGGGAAAGATTATGTTGAAATGCCAGTTGTTGGGGTAAAGATAAAAGGTGCTACTGGGAAGAGCAGTAAATTGGTAAAAAGCCAGGCTTTAGTGACATTTTTAATTGAAGGCAAGTTGTTCACACATGGATGTTTTGTAATTCAGGAATTTAATGAGGATTTTCTTTTGGGTATGAATTGGATTGTAAAAGTAAATACAGCATTTGATTGGGTTGGAAGAAAACTTTTGATAGAAACTAGTGAAAGGGAATACATTCAGACAAATTTTGTGAACACACTTGGTGATCAGAGTAATGGAAATTTTGACAGTATCAATTTACTAAAAGAAAATAGATTGGAGAATATTGAAACTCATAGATTTGATACTGATGAAGTTGAATTTGGGAATTTAGTAAATTTGAAAATTTCAGAAACACAAAATTTATCTGGGGAGCAAAAACAACAGTTAGAAAATCTGCTGTGGGAATACAGTGATGTTTTCAGTGACATACCTGGTAGGGTAAAGGGTTATCAGTGTGAGCTTCAGGTAAAACCTCATGAACCATTTTTCATAAAACCATACAGTATTGCAATATCAAAAAGACCTGCTGTTGAGAAAGAGCTGAAAAAAATGGAAGGATGTAATATAATAGAAAGGAGTATCAGTGCATATAGTAATCCTCTAGTTGTAGTTTCGAAAAAAGATGGTGGAGTAAGATTGGTTTTGGACTCTAGACACTTAAACAAAATTTTGTTCAGACAGACAGACCATCCTGAAAATATTGATGAGTTACTCTATAAATTTACAGATATAAAATATATGTCAAGTTTGGATCTAACTTCGGGTTTTCATCAGGTACCACTTTCGGTTAATTCTAGAAAATATACTGCTTTCTTGTACAATGGTAAGAGTTACCAATATTGTGTTGTACCATTTGGGTTAAATTCTTCTGTTTCCGAATTTATAAGAGCTTTGGATCATGTACTGGGGCAAGAACTTGCGTCTAAACTGATAATTTATGTAGATGACATTTTGGTTACAGGGCAAAATTGGGAGGAACATTTTTCGATTTTGAAGTCAGTTTGTGAAAAACTTAGAAAAGGGGGGATGACATTGAAATTAGAGAAATGTAAGTTTGCAGTTTCTGAATTAAAATTTTTGGGTCATGTTGTCACAGACAAGGGAATTTTGGCAGATCCAGAAAAAATTAAAGCAATTTCAGAAATTCCTATTCCTAAGACTAAAAAACAATTAAAGTCGTTCTTTGGGTTATGCGGTTATTACCGAAAACATATAAGTGATCAGAGTCTGAATGCACCATGTTTAAGTCAGTTACTTAAGAAAAGCACTGTTTGGGTTTGGGATAAAAGTTGTCAGGAAGAGTTTGATAAAATTAAGCAAGAGTTGAGGAAGCAACACTTATTACACAGACCTGATTTTAATTTACCATTTTGTTTGAACACTGATAGCAGTAATTATGGGCTTGGAGCAGAGTTATTTCAAGAAAGAGTAGAGAATGGAGTTAAAATACATTGTACCATAGCATTTGCAAGCAGAATGTTGCTCAAGCATGAGAAAAATTATACAGTCACAGAGAAGGAACTTTTGGCAATTCATTGGGCTTTTACAAAATTTAGAATTTACCTTATTGGACATAAAACCATAGTATTTTCGGATTACAAAGCTTTGAGTTACTTACAAGAGTGCAAATTATACCACAGTAGATTGACCAGATGGGCAATATTTCTGCAACAGTTTGACTTCGAGATCAAACACATTAAAGGTTCTGAGAATGTAGTAGCTGATTCACTTTCAAGGTTACCAATTGGGGGAGAAAAGGAGATTTTTGAACAAGAGGAGGAAAAGCAATTTAAAATTAGATACTTAAAAGGGGTGGAAAATGAGAAAACAATTAGAGCTATGTGTAACAAAATTAGAAAAAATCAAAATTTGGATCAGAGTTGGAAATTAATCAAAGAATGTTTAGGCAAGAAGGGGTATGAGAAACTTAATAAATTTTACAAATTACATAGGGGGATTTTATTTCGGAGAACAGATGTAGATTCTGATAATTGGAAACTGTGTTGGCCAGAGGCAGATGCTGATAAGCTGATCATTTACATACATGAAAGTTTTGGTCATTGTGGGATACAGAAGTGCATTCAAAAGATACAAGAAAATGTTTATTTTTACAATATTGGAAAGAAGGTAAGAAAAGAATTGGCAACCTGTGACAAATGTCAGAGAGTTAAAGTGAGCAATCAAAGATGTCGTGGAGAGATGCAAAACATTATTCCGGAAAACCTTTAGATCTTATCGCAGTGGACTTATATGGAATGTTACCAAAGAGTAAAGGTGGTCACTGTTACATATTTGTTATGGTAGATGTATTTTCAAAATTAATTAAACTATATCCAGTGAAAAAAGCTACTAGTCATGAAATTATAATAAAAATTGAAAGAGATTATTTCGCACAGGTGGGTAAACCAAAAGCTATATTATCAGATAATGGTTCACAGTTTACTTCAAAAATTTGGAAACAGTTTATTGAAAGATCAAAATTGAAGCATATACTTATATCTGTTTATTCTCCGTCCACCAATCCTGCAGAAAGATATATGAGGGAAATTGGGAGACTTTGTAGAACCTACTGTAGCCATAAACATCCAACTTGGTTTGAGCACATTCGAAATTTTGAAGATATTATGAATAGCCTACAACATAGTTCCACAGGATTTTCACCGTATGAGATTATGTTTAATATTAGACCTCCAAATCTTAGAACTTATTGAATTTCCTATATGTACACCTTTAACTATGCAAGAGAGAGAAGATATTGTCAGGGAAACTATGAGGAAACAAGGGGAAAAGAGGAATAAAAGACATAACAATAGGGTAAGATTAACCACTTTTAAAATTGGGGATCTTGTTCTGGTCAAATCTCATGAAAAATCAAAAATGTTAACTTCAGAAATTAAAAAATTCTTTGATATCTATATTGGGCCTTTTGAAGTCATAGAAAATCCACACCCTAATGCTTATCGTTTGGTGTATCCTAAGTCAAAGAAATTATTTGGTCTCAGGAATGTTGTCTCTTTAAAACTGTATAAACAGAAATCATAATTTCAAAAAATTTAAATAATCTATTATCATCAAAAACAAAAGTCCTCCACTGGAATATGCTTGTTAGGTCAAAACTACCTGTACAACCAAGTATGTATATTTGCATGTATAAATTAATAATTTGAAGTCACATGTTAATTGAAACTGATGAAAAAACACTGTTGTAACAAAGAATGAGAGAAAGATTTATTTTTACTTTTTTACAAAAAAAAAAAAAAAAAAAAAAAAGAAGTCTCCATAGTGAGCATTTCTGAATTTTTCTAATTTTTGGAAGCTAAGTCTTCCCTGTGGGTGAAGGCATGCATGTGAGGACATGCATGCAAAGGTATAAGTTTCAAAACCAATTTTAGATAAAGCCTCATGATATATGAGCAGTTTATTGTTGTTTATACTGATGCTGTGGGGAGCAAAAGTACTCTTCATAAGAATGTGACTTGTAGTAATATTGTAGTAGAGAGGAAAGTGTACATAAATAATTGCAAAAAAAAAAAATTTAGATAATACTGATGTATCTTTAGCTGTACTAAAAGAAGAAAATCATAAGGAAAAAAAAATACAAACAAAAAAAAAACATGAGTAAAAAAAAAAGAAAATCATAAGGAAAAAAATAAACAAAAACAAAAAAAACCGTGACTAATAAAAAAAATTAAAAAATCAGAAGTTAAAAAAAATATATGTATGAAAAAATTAAATTAAATCTTATTCTAGCAAAGGAGTTTTACCTTTCTATTATTTTTAATCTGTATGCTGTATGTTAGAATATTTCTCATGTATGTTTTATACCATATATATTTGTCATGTCAAATAATTTCTTTACTTGAATTTTTGTGTATGGGATTGATGGGGAAGTATCATTGCAACAACAGCCAGTAACAAGTCCACAGATTCAAAGAATCCAAATTTAGAAGAGGTTATCAGACTGCATCATTAGTGTACTAATTGTGTAATACAGATCCATTACTGAGAGTGGTCGGGATTTTGTTGTATATGTCCATAACAACAAAAGCCCTGGGGAGCAGTTGTAATGGATCTGGGAAATGTTATTTTTTTTTACCTTATTTTTCGATACCGAAGTGTAAATGTTTTCTTATATTTTTGTCAGAATTTATTATAATTTGTCTTATTACATGTTAATTTACCTCTGTTTTTGAGAGTGAAAGCATATTGTTTACTATTAGGAAATGTATCGAAGAACAGCAAAGAGACTGATTACAAATGGAAACTTGTGGATTGTGTAAAGTATCTTTGACGTTAGTCGTCTTTGACTATAGTCAGTCGGCAGCTAACTGTTGGTGTGTGATGATGGAAGAACATTGTGAAGGTCGAAGTCCTAAATAATTTTGAATTATGTTACTATTATTTTTGTATTGACTATAAAGAAGAAACTGTATTTAAAACACCAAAATGAGAGAAACACTTTGAACCACGTCATTTCTGCAGCCGACAACGATGCATTGTGGAATCATACTTAGACAACTGAAGCCAAGACTTATATCGCCTTGCAAACATCTAATGGAAAAGGTACTGTCACGAAATATGGCAAATTTAAGTTAATAAAAAATAGTGACCATATTTTCAACTTGTGTCTTTCCGGGAAGCCGTATTTCATACAGTAGAATGCCATATTTTCAACTTGTGTCTTTCCGGGAAGCCGTATTTCATACAGTAGAATGCTGAAGATTAGATGGGTAGATCACATAACTAATGAGGAGGTATTGAATAGAGTTGGGGAGAAGAGGAGTTTGTGGCACAACTTGACAAAAAGAAGGGACCGGTTGGTAGGACTTGTTTTGAGGCATCAAGGGATCACAAATTTAGCATTGGAGGGCAGCGTGGAGGGTAAAAATCGTAGGGGGAGACCAAGAGATCAATACACTAAGCAGATTCAGAAGGATGTAGGTTGCAGTAAGTACTGGGAGATGAAGAAGCTTGCACAGGATAGAGTAGCATGGAGAGCTGCATCAACCCAGTCTCAGGACTGAAGACCACAACAACAACAACAACATCTTCCATAAAACCTCGTAAGAAACAATTACAAATAAGCAGTATTATATTTGCAGGTTGCCAAATTAAACTTTAAATTCTGATTGAAAACGAGTGCCAGGCTCTCTACAAATAATATCAGATGTGTTAGCATAATAAAATATATGCAAAGAGGCACCTGACCTATAATAAATTGTATCACTTAAAATGTCACTTTATAATCAAATAAATCTTGTGATATAGTGCTAATTAATTTTGATAGTATTTTTAAATAAGTTCTTCTGCTCTGGCTCCATTGTATTTCCTGTGGAAATAAAAAGTTTAAATGCGCCGCGTCATGGCGACCCACTTTCTCGGTCAAAGATGATCACACTAACTCTGCAGCAGCTGCAAAAAATGCTACACAAACTCTTGTATTATAACAAATGTGGCTTGGGTTCCTTAAATATTACTCTGCACTCCAGATTAGCTTATTATATTTTCGTAACTCTTTTACACATCAATTATGTTTTAGTAATTAAACGAGAGCAAGACAAAAGCTATCGCAATACAATCGTACCTTCTACACTCAAACAATAGCTAAGACACAAGAAAACATCAGAAGACGACTAAGTTCATTGTCTTCCAGTCCTTTTATAATATAACAAAGATTATAGTGTTCAGTTCTTTAGTTCACACATATGATCTTATATCATGGAGAATAATGTCTCTTTTCTGTTATCAGAATCAATAAATTGTCTTTAAAGTTATTTCGTCACTTTGTCCGTATCACAGTTAGGCATTAGGGAAAGTTCACACAACATTATGCATGTACAGTTCTTTTGTCGTTATTTATATTGTTCATGTCAAATATATGGAAAGGGACGCTATAGGGTCCTCCTGCTTTTATTTCTTCGTTTGTTGATTATTGTCCTCGGTGTAGATGTTCTGCATTACTACACTGGCTGAAAAAATGGGTTGTGGATTTCGACACTGGCTTACTGCAATTTGTGTAGCCGACAGGTGCACAGTTGTGTTTCATAGTACTTTAATTTCACAGTTCACAACCCCCCAATAATACACAGTTATATGTGTATGGCCATTGCACTAGTGTTTAAACTTTCCTTAAGCCTCATTAATAGTTTGCATACGAAACTCCACATACTGCTACAATAGTTTACTGTTGAACATCTACGAGTAGTACAAACATAGCCACAAAGTCCACAGCTCTTGAAGAATAATCAGGTACGTATGGAGCAGACTCTGTCACTGTTTTTACACACGGCCTAATTGTTTAACACTTATTTCACAGTTAAATTGAAGCATTGTTGTTCTAACCAGCACACGTTAGTTGTCTGAAACTCGGCCGTGGACCGACTGTCTCATGACCAAAAATCGGGCCCTTATATATCATCACAAGAAAAGGTGCTGAAACTACACTTTATTTAAAGTTAAATTTACAGAAATTACAATTAAAACTTATCGCATTAAATTAACTGAATACGTCGAAAGATTTGTTCCTTTTAACAGTTTCTCCTACTACAAGGTTAAGCTGAATTATTTGTTTAAATGATGAAATTAACATATATAGTTATGCAAACAACACTTTTGCCGAAACTGTTAATTACCTGGGAATTAATTCAGGGCTGGTTTTGCTAACATGTTTTCGAATAGCGCCAAATATATACTTCAAGATTACTAGTATTTCATCTTACAAATGTTTATAATTAGTACAGAATTTATATTTGTTTATATGTCAACAATAGAATTTACGTAATGAAACAATTACTGATTTTACTAGGAATAGTCAAAATAAATTAGAAAATCAATTACATACGTAAAACTAAGCACAAAATTAGATCTTGTGTTATTTACTTTAAAACTGAGGACCAATCTTTCTCTTTTATGGAAATGCAGATTATATTCATGTATGTTAATGATAATTAGTTAAAACTAACAAAACAAATTTAAGGATGCAGATTGCAAAACAAGAGGGGAATTAAAATTATCTTAGCTTGCTTCGTCACAAGTTCAGGAAAGCTAGGGGTGAAGGGAAGGATCAAAGTTGTGAAGCAGTCATTGAAACCAAGCATGTTATGTTCCATTGCCTGTTGGTCACATGGTGATCTACTTTGCTCTAGGCCACAGTTTGGCAGTGGCCATTAATCCTGGTAGACAACTGCTTGGTAGTCATACCAATATAAAAAGCTGTGCAATGGTTGTAGTAGAGCTGGTGTATGACGTGGCTGCTTTCATAGGTTGTTTGGCATGTAATGTGATGTGATGCCTGTGAAAGGATGCAAATAGGAAGTGCTGGGTGGTTGGATTGGGCAGGTCTCGCACCTGGGCAGGCACGGCTCGTAATTAAAGGCTCTGAGGCGGAGTCGCCCCAAAATAAATGTTAAAGTAAATTTCGCAAGAACGTATTACATAATTTAAATTATCAGGACGAATTTCGCATATTTCCTATTCCGATTAAAATAACGACAGTCAACGTTTTTGGAACGGTTTGTATCGATAGATGTTTTCCGAACGGTTAGTAGTGTTTAGGCTGCGCCTTGGAAAGTCCGTAAGCTGCATGTAGTAGCGGTTTGGGGGCGTGGCTTCTTCATAGTACTGCTCTTTATGGGCAACCCAAAGGCTCAGAGCTTGCAGCCTAAGGGTGTCATACCAACCACCACACGTTTTTCACGTTCCACTATATGTAATAAAGGAATGTAGAGTGGCCGAAACTTCGTTATCCAATCTCTGTCTCTGCACATCTCTACTATGCCTCGATGCGTCATTAATCGATGTTTAGTATTATTGTTTTGATAATGTTTTACATAGTTGTTTTGTTTCTGCCATTGGCTATTTTATCCACATTTAGAGTTGTTGTTGTTGTGGCCTTCAGTCCTGAGACTGGTTTGATGCAGCTCTCCATGCTACTCTACCCTGTGCAAGCTTCTTCATCTCCCAGTACCTACCGCAACCTACATCCTTCTGAATCTGCTTAGTGTATTCATCTCTTGGTCTCCCTCTACGATTTTTACCCTCCACGCTAACCTCCAATACTAAATTGATGATCCCTTGATGCCTCAGAACATGTCCTACCAACCGAAGTTTGCAAATATCCCGCCAGAGTGCACTAGACTACAGTAACATAACAGTACTGCCATCTAGCGAGAGTTTCATAAGTGATTAGAGGACAAAGCGCACGAAATGTGCCCCGTTACTTTATTTTCCTTGCTTGCTGATGCTGACTGCTTTTGTTGATACTGTGTGATATTAGCAAGTTTCTATTTCGGAGTGTATTTTGCAAGATTTTAGTGAGTTTTACTTCCTTGTGAATATCTGCGACATACGGCGAGTGTGAAACCAGCGCAATATGAATTTAGTGTGCAATTTAATAGGTAAAAGCTTGGAACACGGCCACAGGATGAAAGTGAAAGAACTTGGTGCACCCAGACCCGATCTAACGATCAATCAAGAACAGAAACAGTGCAAATCTAGGCAAGGATACAAATGCAGTTTTAATAGAGCAATGTACAATGCAGCTGAGTGGTTGTGTGGTTGTGAAGTGAAAAATGCATTTTTCTGTTTCACCTGTCTTCTTACAGATAGTACTGATAGTGCCTGGACTGAAAATGGCACCATTGAGTTTTCAATGCTAGGGAAAGTGGACATTATGTGCCAATTAGACAGTGCTTACTGCCGTAATATAAAGATATATAGTGAAAATGTATAAAAGAATCGGTATATTCTGGGTAAACTGATAGACTGTATTAAATTTTGCGGCAAATTCGAGCTTGCCTTAAGGGGCTACGATGAAACAGAAGATTCCAAAAACCCAGGAATTTTTCGAGGATTAGTCAGTCTTATGGCAGAACTGGACTGCGTCTTGAAGCAGCACATTGAGAAATTAGAAAACCGTGTTTTCTTAGGCCTATCGAAGACGATTCAAAATGAACTCCTGGAATCAATTTATGAGGTATGCCTCAGTCTCATCAGGAGTGAACTGTCGAAGGCAAACTTTCTCGCAATAGAACTTGATGAAACTACTGACTGTGCAAATTTGTCACAATTGGTCCTAATAATTCGCTATGAGCTACTGGGACAAATAAATGAAAGATTTATTTCCTTTGTACGCCCAAAAAGTCACAGTGCAGACGATGTAACTGCAGCTGTTCGCTGCGAGCTAGAGAAAATGTATGTACATGAAACACGTGAAAAACTGATAGCTCAGTGTTACAACGGTGCTTCTGTTATGAGTGGCCATAAAAGTGGAGTTCACACTAGAATCAGAGAAATGTACAGGAATGCTCACTTTATTCACTGTTACGCCCATCAGTTAAATTTAATTGTTGAACATTGTGTGACGGGCAATAAACAAGTGCGGATCTTATTTAGCAACTTGGGAGGAATTTCCACCTTTTTTTCCCGGTCTTCTAGCCGTACAGCCATTCTTGTCAAAGTAGTGAAGAAGCGTATTCCTACCTGTCCTCAGTCCATCAGATGGAATTTTAAATCACGGAGCGTAACCACTGTGTACAAATACCAAAAGGAAATTGATGAGTGCCTAGAAAGAATTATTGATGATGATGCCAGTGATTACAAGACAATAAACAAGGCCACAGGACTGAAGGGTTTCCTGCAAGATGAAGATTTCCTCTTCTGGTTAAATTTTTAAAATACAGTCATGCCTCATTGTGACATCCTCTTTAATCAACTGCAGCAGAGGAATATTGATGCAGTGAAAACTGTTGAATATGTATTGCACTTTGCAGATTCTGTCCAGCAAATTAGGGCCTCACTTGAAACTGACAATCACTGGGAACAGGTAGAACCAACTGCAAAACGGGGACGTTTCACAGAATCAAGAATAGCGTGTGCACGAAACGTTTGCGACCTCATCACAACTCATATCAGAGAACGATTCAGTTTCAATGATCACTTATCGATTGCACAGCTGTTTGATCCATTGTTGTTTGCAAAACGTCAAACTATTTTTCCAGAAAAAGAGCTTAAAATAGCTGTTAATTTGTTCAGTTTACAGTCTTCAGATCTACGTCATGAGCTGAATGTGTTGTACAGCCGAAAAGATTTTATGAAGGCGTCAGGTGCTTTGACCTTGTTGAACTTTCTTTACGATAACAATCTGACTAAAGGTTTTCCTGAAAGTGTAAAACTTCTGCAAATAATAGTAACCTTCCCTATGATGACCGGCGAGGCAGAACGCTGCTTCTCTACGTTAAAGCGAGTGAAAACATTCATGCCCAACACTATGAATGAGGACAGACTTTGTGCACTTGCAATGTGTTCCCTAGAAAAACAATTATTGAATCGGCCAAATTTCAATGAAATGGTCATAGACCATTTTCCTGCGCAGAAGGGGAGACGAGCTGACTTCGTCTATAAACAAATGAATTGAGGTAAGCAAAAGTGAATTCATAATTGATAAGATATAATTTCTTTATATTAAGTCCTACTTAGCCTATTAAGTGAAGTGAGTAAAAAAGGGGAGTAAAAAAGGGGAGTAAAAAAGGGTAGTGTCGTGTTTAGCCAGTGATGACATTTTCCGAAACGAATCACTTTTGGTACCCGTACAGTGTGTTGCGCTACAGTGTCACATTTTGTGTGCTTTAGCACAACAAACCGTACTAAAAATGACGTATTTTGGAGAGATCTTTAGTGCGCTATTTCACATAAATGCATATTTTCATAATACGTCTCAAACTTTTGAATTAATATGGCAGTTGCACAAATTGCTCATGCCACCCAATCACAGCACAAGACCTGTGACGTCACCAAAACATCACAGTATCGTCATGCGAACTCGTAAACTTTGAGCTTTGGAGGTAAACCACAATAAACGTCTTACGTTTTGTACTGAAAACACCAAAAATATTAAGCAACCGCAAAGTTAACATTCATCGCATTAAAGATCTCTCCGAAACGCGTCTTTTCATATGATTTGCTGCAAAGTGTCAGAAAATGTAATGATGACTTATAAAAACACTAACAAAAGATTTTAATTCGAAGTTAGCTCCTCATGATATTTAATACCTTATTATAGGAGATACAGTACGTAAAATTATGGGTAGAATATATCTAAAAACAAAGATGATGTGACTTACCAAACGAAAGCGCTGGCAGGTCGATAGACACACAAACATACACACAAAATTCAAGCTTTTGCAACAAACTGTTGCCTCATCAGGAAAGAGGGAAGGAGAGGGAAAGACGAAAGGATGTGGGTTTTAAGGGAGAGGGTAATGAGTCATTCCAATCCCGGGAGCGGAAAGACTTACCTTAGGGGGAAGAAAGGACGGGTATACACTCGCGCACACACACACATATCCATCCACACATATACCAAAGGTCTTTAAATATGTCTGCTTGTGTCTGTATATGTGTGGATGGGTATGTGTGTGTGTGCGCGCGAGTGTATACCCGTCCTTTTTTCCCCCTAAGGTAAGTCTTTCCGCTCCCGGGATTGGAATGACTCATTACCCTCTCCCTTAAAACCCACATCCTTTCGTCTTTCCCTCTCCTTCCCTCTTTCCTGATGAGGCAACAGTTTGTTGCAAAAGCTTGAATTTTGTGTGTATGTTTGTGTTTGTTTGTGTGTCTATCGACCTGCCAGTGTTTTCGTTTGGTAAGTCACATCATCTTTGTTTTTAGATATATTTTTCCCACGTGGAATGTTTCCCTCTATTATATTAAAATTATGGGTAGAGAGTGATCTGCCACCCCTTTCCCCCGAATTTTTAGTTGTTTATGTCGGACTAATCTGTAGTGTAACCCGAGGTCTATGTTGGCTCCGATCAATAAATGCCACATCCTTCCCCAGTATAGAAACCACGAACCGCGCCTGCACCTGGGTCTTCTTCAGGGATATGATCCCTGTGGCTAGAGGGTGGGACTGATTGGGAGTGGCATATGGGTGGGCAACAGAACACGACTTTAGGAGGGGTGGGAAGGATCTTGGGTAGGATGTCCCTCATATCAGAGAATTATAATAGATAATCAAAGCACAATGGACTGGTGCTTCATCTTTCCACACGAGTTCAGAAAAGTATCCCTTTCCCTGGGTAAAACCCAGTCCCACATCCTATTCCTTAAATGCTACTGCTGCCTTGGGGCACCATTGTCTAACCCATATCCTACCCACAGTGCTCCTCCTTGTCAACTCCTCATAGCAACCAGACCCTGCCTAGATGACCGTCTGAACTTGACACATCCTCCAAAACTCTCCCAACCAACATTCCACAAAGTCCACAGCCAAAACAGTCATGTGATTCTGTTGTTAACCTTTCTATCAAAATCTTCAGTCCAGCAGAAGTTTTAGCTCTACACCCAAATTTAACCATGTTGTACTTCTTAAAGACCTACTGTCCTCCCGATGTCTATAATGGAACCACTTCTTTGCCTCTAATCCTCCCAATCAAAGCCATCCTAATCCCAGCATTTAACCCTGCCAGTCCATACCGCCATGCAACTATGATCCTTCCTCCCTCCCACATAATCACCCCCTGATCACCCTCCACGAATTCTTTATACCCAACTTAGGCTCACCATCCTTCCCGAGAACACCAACTGTTCAGCAGAATAAAGGACAGCCTTACATAGCCTCGAAATGGATCCTGACCTTACCATCCCACCTGCAGACAGAGGAGTTCCACCACTGTCATTGTGAATCACAGTGACTACCTGGTGGAAGGCCCCTGCCATTTATACTTCTCCTCTGAAAGGAAAGGTATACAAACAGATTTGGGGCACAGCCATGAGCACCCATATGGCACCCTTTTATGACAACCTGTTAATGTGCCATCTAGGGGAAACCCTCCTAGCCTCCCAAAACCTCAAACCCCTTGTCTGGTTCAGGTTCATTGATATCATTGATACGAACTCAGGGATGAGGCACCCTATCCTTATTCCTTATTAACTTCAACTCCTCTCCTGTCCACTTAACCTTGTCCTCATCAACCCAGCATGCCACATTATTGGATGTTGACTGTCTCCTCTCTGATGGGTCCATCCACATCTCTGACCACATCAAATCCATCAACCACCAACATTTTAACAGCTGCATTCCCTTCCACACCAAAAAAATCCCTTCCATATTGCCTGGTCAGCTAGGGACAGCGTACCTGAAGTGACAAGAACTCCCTAGCCCAGTATGTTGAAGATCTCACCAAGGCCTTCACATACAAGCACTATCCCCAAACCTAGTCTGCAAACAGATTTCCTTGCCCTATTCCCATATACCTCCCAGTCCTCCCACCACCCCCAAGAATCAGGTACAAAGGAATGCCCCCTTTGTCACCAATACCCTCCCGGACTGGAACAACTGAACCACATCCTTTGTCATGGCTTTGATTATCTATCATCATGCCCTGGAAATGTGGGACATCCTACCCAAAATCCTTCCCACCCCTCCTATAGTGGTACACCATCACCCATCCAACCTCCACAATATCCTAGTCTATCCCAATGCCACTCCCAATCCCAACTCCTTGCCATAAGGATCACATACCTGTGAGAGACCTAGGTGCAAGGTCTGTCCAATGCACCCACTCAGCACTTTCTATTCCAGTCGTGTCACAGGTTTATCCTACCCCACCAGCAGCCAGACCACCTGTGAAAGCAGCCATGTCATTTACCAGCTTTGCTGGAATCACTGCACAACTTTTAATATTGATATGACTACCAACCAACTGTCCACCAGGATGAACGGTCACTGTCAAACTGTGGCCAAGAGCAAAGTACATCACCCTGTGGAACACCAAGCAGCTCAATATAGCACACTTGATTTCAATGGCTGCTTCATTACCTGAGCCGTCTGGATCCTTCGCTCCACCTCCAGCTTCTCTGAACTGTGCAGATGAGAGTTATCCTTACAATACATTCTCTGCTCCTGAAATTATCCTGACCTCAACCTATGGTAACCTACTGTCCTCCACCCTCCGCCCAACATTTCCCCCTCCCACCCCCATCTTATCACCACCTCCCTATTCACATCCTATCACCCTCACTGTGCATTACTGCATGCCAATGCACCCACCAATCTTTCCCCTTTCCTTCTCCTCTTCTTTCCACAACCCCCCCCCCCCCCCTCTTGCTCCCTGATCACCATCCCAACCCCATCTCTCCAGCACCCATGCTCTGCTCTCTCTTCCCCCTCCCTACTGCACTGCAGATTACTTCTTTCATTCAGCATGACAGTTGCATTTCAGTCGGAGCTGCTGGAAATAGTAGTAATGTGGTGAGGTGAGGTGTGCTTGGAAGTACGAATGTGTGTTTTCTTTTCTAAGACTTTGGCTGAAAGCTAAATGTGTAACAGTCTTTTCATTGTGCCTATGTACAACTCAACATGCTAATCTTTACGGTGATTAACAATCTATCCTTCTCATAATATTGCTAATGCTAATGTTTGTCATGTTGAGAACTGTGGTAAGTGCTTGTACCACATGTTGATGATTTTGTTATAGATGAAATGAATGAAATAAAGGATGGGGATGAAACATAATGCTGGGACTGTATAGTACTCTCAAGAGCACCAAAGGGGCCACCGTGTTTAATGCCCCATCCAACAAACTAATCATAGTTAATAGTATCACATGCCCTCAGCTTCCGACCCTCTGCAGAGAGTTCTGGGATATAACTCAGAGCATTGATACAAGTTGTGGCAATAAGAATTTGACACAGTTACCTCTCTTCCACCTGTTGGGCAGACATAAAATTTCTTCGATCACAAGAATTTTTACCATTTCACTCTTTACCAAGTACCACTGCACTGAAATGCGACAGTGATTTCGAATATGTAAATAAATAAGTATTTGTTTCTTACATTTATGCATGTGATTAGCATGAAGCTCTACAGTACTTCTTCTTTGTTCAGAAACAGTTTGAAGGCACTCTTAATCAGAACTGTTCCAACTTTTATAACTGCCTGCAATGAAATACAAAATGTGATTGTGTGTTCCTACCAGGGGGCCAACGACATCGACATAACGTCAGCTGCTACAGTATAAGTAAATTATGTTTCCTCTCTCTCATTTTATGCTATATGAAAATCAGTTTTCCTTTCGAAGAAGTAAACTTACATGCCTGAAAAGGTCAGTCAACCACATATACCGGGTGATCAAAAAGTCAGTATAAATTTAAAAACTTAATAAACCACTGATAGAGAGGTAAAAATTGACACACATGCTTGGAATGACATGGGGTTTTATTAGAACCACCCCATATTGCTAGACGCGTGAATGATCTCTTGCTTGCGTGGCTTGGTGATGATCGTGTGCTCAGCCGCCACTTTCGTCATGCTTGGCCTCCCAGGTCCCCAGACCTCAGTCCGTGCGATTATTGGCTTTGGGGTTACCTGAAGTCGCAAGTGTATCATGATCGACCGACATCTCTAGAGATGCTGAAAGACAACATCCGACGCCAATGCCTCACCGTAACTCCGGACATGCTTTACAGTGCTGTTCACATTATTCCTCGACTTCAGCTATTGTTGAGGAATGATGGTGGACATATTGAGCATTTCCTGTAAAGAACATCATCTTTGCTTTGTCTTACTTTGTTATGCTAATTATTGCTATTCTGATCAGATGAAGCGCCACCTGTCGGAAATTTTTTTTAACTTTTGTATTTTTTCGGTTCTAATGAAACCCCATGTCATTCCAAGCATGTGTGTAAATTTGTACCCCTCTAAGTACATTATTCCGTGATTTATTCAGTTTTCAAGTTTATACTGACTTTTTGATCACCCTGTGTATCAGACCAGGGCAGATGTGGTTACTGATATTGAGGTATCACATCAGACTGACCAATTGTCAAGAGAATCTATGGTTTAACTAAGTCAGGATCACACATGGTGTCTGAACTGAATAAAGTTCTTCAAAAACTTCTTTTGACTTAAAACATGCTGATTGGAATTTATAGCCCAGGTAACAGAGGCATTTCCATTGTGCTATGAAAAAGGCACTATGTGGAGAACTAGCCCTAATCAAAAATTTGAAACTGCAGTATTAGTAGTATTGTGAAATTGGGAATTTTAAAATTAAAAAACAAAATTATTGTAAAATTATTCTCATACCATCAGAAATGCATAAACCGTGTACTGTGTACAAGAAATCCAAATTTTAAAGACAATAAGACAATGACAATGTGTAGTAGTATTAGCCGTGATGTGAATAAAGGCAGTAAGGCAAATTATATTCAACTCCTTGATGGCAGTAGCATCAAGAAAAATGTTATTACATTCAAATCGTTTGCCACCAAATTAAATTAATTCTTCATAACAGTAGTTATAAAATCAGTATATGATTTCACAAACTCAGTTCTCATAGCAATAAACAACAAAAATTACCCTATTGGCATTTTCTGTTAGCTAACCAATATCATCGATTGCATAGGTCATGAAATTCTACTATAGTTGAGTTGGCATAAGGTGATCCCTGACACTTGCAGTGGGCTGGGCACAGCAGTTTCATGGGCCTACCTCAACCAATAACAAAACACAATTTTGTAAACACATCTGTGGAAACGCCTCAGTGTTGTCACAGCTCTGTAGGCAGCTACTGTTTTCATCTGCAACCATTAGTACTTCGCAGTTGAAAGCTGGCAACATCACAGCGAACTGTCGGGGATCTTCTTCTGCACTCTCGACTATAGGGATACTGTAATTTAAGGCATTAAAGATGTTCCCATTTCATGGATGGAGTCTTACCTTAACAGAAATCTGAAGGCTGCATTACAAAAAATATAATAGTAATAAAATCAAATTCAGAGTGGGAGGCATTAAGATAGTTTCCCATAAGATTTGGTGCTTGGCCTGCTTCTGGTCTTGACTTATATAAGTGATTTATGTATCTGTGTGAGGTATTGGAGGACTCTTCAAAAACTGTAAAGTTTACTGAGACATAAGTATAAAGATAAAGGGCCTAAATACATTTGTGTGAGCTATCTTGAGAATCCTTCTTGCCTGTTCACTTTCATATTTGAACTCTGACAGTAATAGGTCACTATATGTATAGAGGAACTTGGGGGGGGGGGGGGGGGGGTGAAAACCTCATACCCATACTGAAAATGTTCTGTTGTGACAAGGTAGCAAACTGAATGAATTGTACGCCCACTAATAAGTAAGCTTCTGCAAGTTAGCATTTTCCGCATCTTATTGCACATACTTAGTGTATTTACCAATTGCTGGAAGTTTATCTCAAGCTTGAAGTTTTGTGCATTCAGTACTGGTACAAAAAAAGGCAGTGTTGAAAAGGAGAATTATATGGAGACAGATGTGCCAAAACAAATGTAATATTTGAACAGCTAAATAAATATAAGCGGCCATCGTCAGCCAAGGAGGTCTGAAATGAATTTATCACTATGTAGCTAGTGGTTCAGTGACAGCATGGCAGTTCACCACTAAATTGTCAGACTACAATTTCAGAAAATATTCACACATTCTTTTCTTGTTCTCAACGTGTCTCTTTGTATCTGACAATGGTTTATATATATGAAAAATGCCAGTACATGCTTTGTTTTAGATTCCATGTGAAACTGTTAGGTCTCGTTGTAACTTTTTTGATATGATCTTTCACTTGTTGGTCATATTTAATATACTATATGATTCAGAACAATATTGGGGTTGTAACCACTTTATTTATTTGTAATATGTGGATTGGGCCATTTGCCCTCCACTCATTGGAAGCTTCAACATAATTTTTGTTTAGGAATGTGTCCTGTGTTTTGATTTATAAATAAGTGGTGTCAAAACATAGTGCTTGATTAGAAGCATGTTCTGTGCGCAACCCACATTTATTAGTAAACTAAAAACTTCAGTTTTGTATTATCTGAATTTTATGCTTCTGTAGATGAGGTTCGTTATTGTCCTTACTTAGTGTGCATATTTATTTTACAGACCCTGTGTCTACAACCAGTGTTTTCTCCACTGTCAGTGGAGCAAGCTGTAGTACTGGCATCAGTTCGTACACAGGGAGCTGTAGTGACTCTGCTGGAAGCAAGCTGAGCTCTTACCATCGCCCTCTGACTTCAAGTTATGCTGCAACTCGTACAAAGTATGGCAGTGTTGCAGCAAACAAGAGTTTTGATGAAACAAACAAGTCACTTGATGACCAGCTTAAAGAGCTAGATTCTCAGCTGGATTCTCAACTCCTCAGTAAGGTAGGAAGCCCATCTTGTTGGGCACATACTGCACATAACGAAGCTTTACCTAAGAGCAAAAGTTTGATTTGAAACAGCCAATTGCAAACATGGTGTTTTGTTTAGCTGAAAAATTTGCAGCTGGTTGTGCATAAAAGAAAGCTACAGGATTGTAGTAATCATCATTAATTTGGTATGTACAGTGGTAAAAAATGTGTGACGTAGCACTTGTCTCTCCAAGCAAATATAAGCTAAAAACATATCAGTTTAATATGAGAAAACAGTACAAAACTTATTGTAATTTATTGACTGCTTGGGTATAACAAAATAACAGTTCTCAGAGTCTTCACTCATTGCATTAATATTGAGGTTCTCCTGGAAATACCAGAATGGCTGGTCATTATTAGCCTTCATTAGGCAGAATTCAGAGTTCTTGTGATAGAAACACACAAAGGGGGGGGGGGGGGGGGAGAGGGGAGAATGATAATCATAGCTTTCGGAACTAAATGTTTTTTCCTCATGGAGGAAAGATAATCCACTGGAGAAGATTAGAAAGAGGAAGGGTGCAGGTTACTCAGAACCTTGATCAAAAGGTACCAAGCTCTGAGTAATCCCCCTCCCCAATTTTTGTTCACCTGGTATTCCTGATTCTCTCTGAGGAAGGGACATATAGTTCCAAAAGATAGGCCTGATATTTTCTGTCAGCTGTAGTAGGAATTTCACTAGATGGTGATAAGTAGTAGCCAATTATTCTCTCTCCTTGTAATTTTAAGTTTTTTTCCACATTTGAATTTTCTGTTTGATATAAAAAACAATGCATATTCATTATCCGATATAGGTACTCACAAAGCAGGTCAAGAGGGAACACTTGGCACCTCCTGCTGACTAGGCACCCTCATTACAGAAGTATCACGAATTTATAGCAGTGACTGTCTGCGACACTACTAAATTGCAGATTTAACATTGCAGATTGTGACAGGAAATGCAGAGAGTTTATCAGTGCTTTTCGGTTGTCATGTCGTACACAAGAAATTTTGCTGGCTCCTTGGTAAGGCAGTGGTTTCCATGACCTTATGATGTCAAAATTGTTGCGAATGTTTCCAGAGCAGTGCTGAAATAGTCATCTATCTTTCCTTTGTCACTCCCTCATACAACCCTTACCAAGTTTCAGAAATGGATCGTATACAACTTGACAACCAAAAAGCCCAAGAGAATGCTAAAATCACTGCATTTCATGTCACAGTTGGCACTGCGGAATCTGCAGTTTAATAGTATCAGACAGTCATTGCTGCAAATTTGTGATACTTCTGTAATGAATAAAAAGTCTGTGCCCATTTTTCAGGAGGAGCCAAGTGCCTCTTACCTCACATTGTGGATGCCTTTGCTGGAAAATGAATATGGTATTACTTTTTATGTCGTTGTTTTGGTGTTTAGTCCGAAGACTGGTTTGCTGTAGCTCTCCATACTACTCTATCCTGTGCAAGCCTCTTCATCTCTGAATAACTGCTGCAACCTACATCCTTCTGAATCTCCTATTCTATTCATCTCTTGGTCTCCCTTTATGATCTTTATCCCCCCCCCCCCCAACACTCACACTCACATTCTTTTTTTTCTGGTCAGGTGAATATGGAACGGGAGAAAAGGACGAAAGAGGAAGCCGTCTTGTAGAATGTTGCACAGAGCATAATTTAATCATAGCTAACACTTAGTTTAAGAATTGTGAAAGAATGTTGTATATGTGGAAGACACATGTAGACAGTAGATGATTTCGCATTGATTATATTGTGTTAAGACAGATTTCGGAACCACGTCTTTTTAAATTGTAAGACTTTGAGGAGGAGAGTTGAACTCTGACCACAATTTATTGGTTATGAACTGTAGACTAAAAGTGAAGAAATGGCGAAAAGGTAGGAAACTGAGGAGATGGGACTTGGTTTAAGTTGAAAGAACCAGAGGTTGTTGAGAGTTTGAGGGAACATTAGGCAACGATTGACTACAACAGGGAAAAGGAATACAACAGAAGATAAATGGATAGCTTCCAGAGATAAAATAGTGAAGGCAGCAAAGGATCAAGTAGATGAAAAGCCAAGGCAGAAATCCTTGTACAACACAATAACCTTCTGAATCTGCTTAGTGTATTCATCTCTTGGTCTCCCTCTACGATTTTTACCCTCCACAGTGCCCTCCAATACTATATTTGTGATCCCTTGATGCCCTACCAACCGATCTCTTCTTCTAGTCAAGTTGTGCCTCAAATTTCTCTTCTCCCCAATTCTATTCAATACCTCTTCATTTGTTATGTGATCTACCCGTCTAATCTTCAGCATTCTTCTGTAGCACCACATTTCGAAAGCTTGTATTCTCTTCTTGTCCAAACTATTTATTGTCCATGTTTCACTTCCATACATGGCTACACTCCAAACAAATTCTTTCAGAAAACACTTCCTGACAATTAAATCTATACTCGATGTTAACAAGTTTCTCTTCTTCAGAAATGCTTTCCTTGCCGTTGCCAGTATACATTTTATATCCTCTCTAATTTGACCGTCATCAGTTATTTTGCTTCCAAAATAGCAAAACTCATCTACTGCTTTGTGTCTCATTTCCTAATCTAATTAGCTCAGCATCATCTGATTTAATTAGACTTCATTCCATTATCTTCTTTTCCTTTTGTTGATGTTCATCTTATATCCTCCTTTCAAGACATCGTCCATTATGTTCAGCTGCTCTTCCAGATCCTTTACTGTCTCTGACAGAATCACGATGTCAGTGGCAAACCTCAAAGTTTTTATTTCTTCTCCATGAATATTAATTCCTACTCTGAATTTTTCTTTTGTTTCCTTTACTGCTTACTCAGTATACAGATTGAATAACATTGGGGATAGGCTACAACCCTGTCTCACTCCCTTCCCAACCACAGCTTCCCTTTCATGCCCCTCGACACTTTACTGCCATCTGGTATCTGTACAAATTGTAAATAGCCTTTCGCTTCCTGTACTTGATCCCTGCCACCTTCAGAATTTGAGAGTGTTCCAGTTAACATTGTCAAAAGCTTCCTCTAAGTCTACAAATGCTAGAACTATAGGTTTGCCTTTCCTTGATCTATCTTCTAACATAATCCGTAGAGTCAGTATTGCTTCGCGTACTCCGAACTGATGGTCCCCAAGGTCAGCTTTTACCAGTTTTTCCTTTCGCCTATAAAGAATTCGTGTTAGTATTTTGCAGCTGTGAGTTATTAAACTGATAGTTCAGTAACTTTCACATCTTGAGCACCTGCTTTCTTTGGGATTGGAATTTTTTACATACTTCTTGAAGGCTGAGGGTATTTCGCCTGTCTCGTACATCTAGCTCACCAGATGGTACAGCTTTGTCATCTCTGGCTCTCCCAAGATTCTGAATTTCATAATTTTAATTCATGAAAGGAGAAAATATAAAAGTGGAGCAAATTAAGCAGGCAAAAGAAACTGCAAACATTTGTTAGGAACTGCAAAATGATAAGCAGGAATGGCTAGAGGACAAATGTAAGGATTTAGAAGCATATATCACTGTGGGGTAGATCAATACCGCTTGCAGGAAAATTAGAGACATATGGAGGAAAGATAAGCTGCTGTATAACTATCAAGAGCTCAGATGGAAAACCATTCCTAAGCAAAGAATGGAAAGGTGGAAGGAGTGTATAGAAGGTCTATTCAGGGGAGACTAACTTGAAGGCAATATTATAGAATTGAAGATAAGATAGCATATATGATATTGTGAGAAGAATTTGATAGAGCAGGGAAAGATGTAAGTTCAAACTAAGCCCCAGGAGTAGAATACGTTTCATAAGAACTACTGATAGCCTTGGGAGAGCCAGCCATGACAAAAATCTTCCATCTGGTGTGCCAGGTGTATGACACAGGCAAAATACCCTCAGACTTCAAGAAGAATATAATAATTCCAATTCTAAAGAAAGCAGGTGCTGACAGCTGTGAATATTAATGAACTACCAGTTTAATAAGTCACGGTTGCAAAATACTAACACACATTCTTTACAGAACAATGGAAAAACTGGTAGAAGCAGACTTCAGGTAAGATCCGGTTGTATTCTGGAGAAATGTGGGAACATGTGAGGCAAAACTGACCCTACAACTTATCTTAGAAGATAGGTTAAGGAAAGGCAAAAATATGATTATAGTGAATGTTGAGAAAGCTGTTGAAAATGTTGACTGGAATATTCTGTTTTAAATTCCAAAGGTGGCATGGAGAAAATACAAGGAGCAAAAGGCTCTTAACAACTTGTACAGAAACTAGACGACAGTGATAAGAGTCAAATGGCATGAAGGGGAAGCAATGCTTGAGAAGGAAGTGAGGCAGGGCTGAGCCTATCTCTAACATTATTCAGTCTGTGCATTGAGCAAGCAGTAAAGGAAGCCAAAGAAAAATTTGGAATGAAAGTCCAAGGGGATCAATATATACTTCGAGGTTTGCCGGTGATAACATAATTCTGTCAGAGACAGCAAAGGACTTGTAAGAGCAGTTGAACGGAATGAACAAGGCCTTGAAAGAAGGATATAAGGTGAATAACAAGAATGAAAAACAAGGATAATGGAATGTATTGGAATTAAATCAGGTGGTGCTGAGGGAATTAGATTAGGAAATGACACACTTAAAGTAGTTTTGCTATTTGGGCAGCAAAATAACTGATGATGGACAAAGTAGAGAAGATCTAAAATGTAGACTGACAATCTAAATGTTTCTAAAGAAGACATGTTTGTTAACACTGAATATACAGGGTGAAAAATGTTTAAACCGACAAACTCTGGGAGGTTGTAGGGGACATCAAAACAAATATTTTTCCCGGTGGAGGCCGTATTAAGCTCTTCAGTTCTTAGAGGCTGTATTACGATCTTCAGTCGTTAGAGGGCGTATTACACTCTTCAGTGATAGACAACTGCTGTCCACCAGTGTAGTAGAGCATTGTTTCTGTTTACTAATGGAGTGAGTACACTGATATGGTTGGTGCGTACTACGTAATACACCACAACGGACGAGCTGCACAGTGGGTTTATCAACAACAATATCCTAATCGCTGTATCCCGCATCATACGACTTTAGCTGCTGTGTACCAACGTCTGCGTGAGACTGGGTCATTTAGCAGATTACCTGGACTGGGGCACCGTCGCAAGGTAAGAACGCTGCAATTTGAGGAAGCTGTCTTGCAGTATGTGGAGCGGGATCCTTCAATCAGCACTAGTGCAATTGCACGTAACATGGGGACGAATCAGACGAATGTAAAACCAGTCCTTAGAGAGCAATTGTTATGTCTATTTCACTTACAGCATGTCCACAACCTGTAACCAGTTGATTATCCACTCAGAGCACAGTTTTTGCAGTGGTACCTGGAACAATGTGAAATGCATCCTACATTTCCGTCCTCTGTGTTGTTTACCGATGAAGTAAAGTTCAGGCGTGATGGAGTCTTTAACTAGCACAATTCGCATGTTTGGAGTGAGGATAACCCACATGCCTCAGTTACTAGTGCTCATCAAGTGCCATTCTTCGTTAATGTGTGGGCCGGTGTTGTTGGGGACTGTTTAATTGGGCCGTAGCTGCTACCTAGGCCATCAAATGGCAGGCACTATTACAATTTTCTCGCCAGAGCATTGCCAGAATTACTGGAAGATGCCCCCCTCCCTACAAGACAATGTATGTGGTTCCAACATGACGGGGCGCCTTCACATTTCAGTCGTGTGCATCAATTCTTGGACCGACGGTCCCCAGAAACGTGTATTGGCAGACGTGGTCCTGTACCATCGTCAGCTCGATCCCCAGATATGTCCCCTCTGGACTTTTTTGTGTGGGAGAGATGCGCAACCTTGTTTACGCAACCCCTGTTGCTTCAGAAGAGGATCTGGTTGCCTGTATAGTAGCAGCAGCAGGAACAATTCAGGATACTCCTGGGGCTTTTGCCCGTGTCAGACAGAACATGATCAGACGGTGTAACCTTTGCCTACGTGTCAATGACGGCATTTTTAAAAACCTACTGTAATTGAAATTGGGTTGTGTTAATGTGTTGTCTCTTGGCCATAAAAAAATGGAAAAGTGTTTGTTGGTTTAATCAATTTGCCGCCAGAGAAATCTTCCTCTACCTGTTTAAATACTCCTCATAGGAAAAAATGACATAGGGAAAAATATTTGTTTTGATGTCCCCTACAACCTTCCAGAGGTTTTCGGTTTAAATACTTTTCACCCTGTAGATTTAAGTATAGGGAAATCTTTTCTGAAAATATTTGGGTGAAGCTTAGCCATGTATGGCAGTGAAACATGGATGATAAACAGTTTAAGACGAGAAGAGAAGCACTTGAAATATGGTGCTACAGAAGAATGCTGAAGATCAGATGGGTAGATCACGTAGCAAATGAGGAGATACTGAATAGAATTGGGAGGAAAAGAAATTGTAACACAACCTGACTAGAAGAAGGTATTGGTTGGTAGGACACATTCTGAGACATCAAGGGATCCGTAGTACTGGAAGGAAGAATGGGAAATTGTAGAGGGAGACAAGAGATGAATACAATAAGCAGATTCAGGTTGTATGTACAGTAGTTCTTTGGAGATGAAAAGACTTACAGAGGAGAGCTGCATCAAACCTACATTTAAAAAATGTGGAGTAAGAAGGTTCACTTGGCCCCTCCTGCAAAGTGCTCACAGACCTTTTATTCATTGCGAAAGTATCATGAATTTATAGCAGTGACTGTCTGCCACACTACTAAACTGCAGATTTAACATTGGTGACTGAGACAGGAAATACAGTGACTTGCCGTAACTGTCCTCAATCTTTCCTCTTTCACTCCCTCATACAGCCATTACCAAGCTGCAGAAATGGATTGGTTCAGCACCTTGATATGAACATTCCTAGCACAACGTGCTAAGGGGGTAATTAGCAATTGATTTGGATACAATAAGTTCTTGAGGGGCTACACGTTTTTCAGACCAACTGAATCAGTTATATTGAAAATGACAATTTTAGAATCTTACCTCCTCTCAGATTTTAGCAGACACCCATGTTTCCCAGTGACATCACACACTAGATACTTGAAATGAGACCATTCACAGATACATTCTGAAAAGCTACTGTAGTTCAGGTATGGTAATGTGTGCACGGACGCAGGAGGAGCTGGCCACTGTTCGCGAACAGCTGAACGTGTTGATGGCCGCGGTCAGCCGTCTTCAGGCTGCTGCCTCGGAGTGTAGCGGCAGTGGGGAGTCTGGTGCGTCGCAAGGTACACCCCAGGTGTTACATGCTTCACCCACTGTCCCTGCTGTCGAGACATCTTCGCGGGTACCGGGCACGGTTGGGCCACCCTCTCCTCAAGGGGAGTGGCGGGTTCAGCGGCGTTCGCGGTGCACGAGGCGGAGGGTAAATGTGGAGGCTGGCCGTGTGGCATCGCCCGCTCTGCCTGTGAGTGGACATGTGGCTGCTCCTTCTGCAAGGTCCGAGCAGGCACAGGGGGGGAGGGGTTTATTAGTTATTGGGAGCTCCAATGTTAGGCGGGTGATGGAGCCCCTTAGGGAAATAGCGGAAAGGTCGGGGAAGAAGGCCAGTGTTCACTCTGCCTGCTTGCTAGGGGGTCTCATCCGAGATGTGGAGGAGGCCCTACCGGCGGCGATAGAGAGCACTGGGTGCACCCGACTGCAAATTGTTGCTCATGTCGGCACCAATGACTCCTGCCGTCTGGGTTCAGAGGTCATCCTCAGTTCGTACAGGCGGTTGGTGGAATTGGTGAAGGCGGAAAGCCTCGCTCGCGGGGTGGAATCAGAGCTAACTATTTGTAGTATCGTTCCCAGAACCGATCGCGGTCCTCTGGTTTGGAGCCGAGTGGAAGGCTTAAACCAGAGGCTCAGACGATTCTGCGGAGATCTGGGGTGCAAATTTCTCGACCTCCGCTATCGGGTGGAGAAATGTAGGGTCCCCATGAATAGGTCAGGCGTGCACTACACGCCGGAAGCGGCTACAAGGGTAGTGGAGTGCACATGGGTTTTTTTTAGATTAGATAATTCCCTCCCTAGGCCCGACAAGACGCCTCCTGAGACGCGGCAAGGTAAGAGTAGGCAAAATGCAACAGGGAATAACAATATTAATGTGCTAATGGTAAACTGCAGGAGGGTCTATAGAAAGGTCCCAGAACTGCTCTCATTAATAAACGGTCACAACGCCCATATAGTACTAGGGACAGAAAGTTGGCTGAAACCAGACGTAAACAGTAATGAAATCCTAAACTCAGATTGGAATGTATACCGCAGAGACAGGCTGGGCAGTGAAGGGGGAGGCGTGTTTATAGCGATAAGAAGTGCAATAGTATCGAAGGAAATTGACGGAGGTCCGAAATGTGAAATGATTTGGGTGAAGGTCACGGTTAAAGCAGGCTCAGACATCGTAATTGGATGGGCTCAGCAGCTGTTGTGGCTGAGCACCTGAAGGATAATTTGGAAAATATTTCGAGTAGATTTCCTCACCATGTTATAGTTCTGGGTGGAGATTTTAATTTGCCGGATATAGACTGGGAGACTCAAACGTTCATAACGGGTGGCAGGGACAAAGAATCCAGTGAAATTTTTTTAAGTGCTTCATCTGAAAACTACCTTGACTCGTGGCGATAACATATTAGACCTTCTGGTGACAAACAGACCCGAACTATTTGAAACAGTAAACGCAGAACAGGGAATCAGCGATCATAAAGCGGTTACGGCATCGATGATTTCAGCCGTAAATAGAAATATTAAAAAAAGTAGGAAGATTTTTCTGTTATCAAAAGTGACAAAAAGAAGATCACAGAGTACCTGACGGCTCAACACAAAAGTTTTGTCTCAAGTACAGATAGTGTTGAGGATCAGTGGACAAAGTTCAAAACCATCGTACAATATTCGTTAGATGAGTATGTGCCAAGCAAGATCGTAAGAGATGGAAAAGAGCCACCGTGGTACAACAACCGAGTTAGAAAACTGCTGTGGAAGCAAACGGAACTTCACAGCAAACATAAACATAGCCAAAGCCTTGCAGACAAACAAAAATTACGCGAAGCGAAATGTAGTGTGAGGAGGGCTATGCGAGAGGCGTTCAATGAATTCGAAAGTAAAGTTCTATGTACTGACTTGGCAGAAAATCCTAAGAAATTCTGGTCTTATGTCAAAGCGGTAGGTGGATCAAAACAAAATGTCCAGACACTCTGTGACCAAAATGGTACTGAAACAGAGGATGACAGACTAAAGGCCGAAATACTAAATGTCTTTTTCCAAAGCTGTTTCACAGAGGAAGACTGCACTGTAGTTCCTTCTCTAGATTGTCGCACAGATGACAAAATGGGAGATATCGAAATAGACGACAGAGGGATAGAGAAACAATTAAAATCGCTCATAGGAGGAAAGGCCGCTGGACCTGATGGGATACCAGTTCGATTTTACACAGAGTACGTGAAGGAACTTGCCCCCCTTCTTGCAGCGGTGTACCGTAGGTCTCTAGAAGAGCGTAGCATTCCAAAGGATTGGAAAAGAGCACAGGTCATCCCTGTTTTCAAGAAGGGACGTCGAACAGATGTGCAGAACTATAGACCTATACCTCTAACGTCGATCAGTTGTAGAATTTTGTAACACGTATTATGTTCGAGTATAATGACTTTCCTGGAGACTAGAAATCTACTCTGTAGGAATCAGCATGGGTTTCGAAAAAGACGGTCGTGTGAAACCCAGCTCGCGCTATTCGTCCACGAGACTCAGAGGGCCATAGACACCGGTTCACAGGTAGATGCCGTGTTTCTTGACTTCAGCAAGGCGTTCGATACAGTTCCCCACAGTCGTTTAATGAACAAAGTAAGAGCATATGGACTATCAGACCAATTGTGTGATTGGATTGAGGAGTTCCTAGATAACAGAACGCAGCTTGTCATTCTCAATGGAGAGAAGTCTTCTGAAGTAAGAGTGATTTCAGGTGTGCCGCAGGGGAGTGTCATAGGACCGTTGCTATTCACAATATACATAAATGACTTGGTGGATGACATCGGAAGTTCACTGAGGCTTTTTGCAGATGATGCTGTGGTGTATCGAGAGGTTGTAACAATGGAAAATTGTACTGAAATGCAGGAGGATCTGCAGCCAATTGACGCATGGTGCAGGGAATGGCAATTGAATCTCAATGTAGACAAGTGTAATGTGCTGCGAATACATAGAAAGATAGATCCCTTATCATTTAGCTACAAAATAGCAGGTCATCAACTGGAAGCACGTAATTCCATAAATTATCTGGGAGTACGCATTAGGAGTGATTTAAAATGGAATGATCATATAAAGTTGATCATCGGTAAAGCAGATGCCAGACTGAGATTCATTGGAAGAATCCTAAGGAAATGCAATCCGAAAACAAAGGAAGTAGGTTACAGTACGCTTGTTCGCCCACTGCTTGAATACTGCTCAGCAGTGTGGGATCCGTACCAGATAGGGTTGATAGAAGAGATAGAGAAGATCCAACGCAGAGCAGCGCGCTTCATTACAGGATCATTTAGTAATCGCGAAAGCGTTACGGAGATGATAGATAAACTCCAGTGGAAGACTCTGCGGGAGAGACGCTCAGTAGCTCAGTATGGGCTTTTGTTAAAGTTTCGAGAACATACCTTCACCAAAGAGTCAAGCAGTATATTGCTCCCTCCTACGTATATGTCGCGAAGAGACCATGAGGATAAAATCAGAGAGATTAGAGCCCACACAGAAGCATACCGACAATCCTTCTTTCCACGAACGGTACGAGACTGGAATGGAAGGGAGAACCGATAGAGGTACTCAGGGTGCCCTCCGCCACACACCGTCAGGTGGCTTGCGGAGTATGGATGTAGATGTAATGTCAGTAGATTTATCCAGTTTCTATGCACTAAAAACATTATGTTGTTGAGTGCAGATTTCCAGCATTTCACATGTAAAAAGTGATATTAAATACTGGAAACTACACAACACAAATTTATGAAACAGAAGTCACCACACTCCTTGACAACTCAGTATCTTCTAGATCATCCAGTAGGTTTATTGAAGCACAAATCTCTTCCTGTTGCAACACATCGACAAATGTTTCTGGAGTGACACGAAAATTGTTCTCATTTGTTAGAAATTTTTCACCACCACCACCACCAACAACAACAACAACAACAACAACAATTAGAAATCACTTCTTTGAGGAGTATTAAAATTTTTAATGTCATCAGGTTGTAATGAAACATAAACGAAAATACTTAAGCATCAGAGAAATGAATATTTGTCAACATAACCTCATACTCTAATAATAATATATACATAATGTGAGTGTAGTTTTACATTTCACCTTTATTTAAATAATAGAGCCAGAGGAATTGAAATAATTCATCTGCTAATTGAGAGATACATTCCATGGCAAAAAAGCATCTTGCATGCCTTGTAAAATATGGTGGGTACAATCTTCTGTACTGATGCTTGTAAAAAGTTTCAAACGAGGACAGTGATACATTTGTACAGTGCTTGGATAAGTGCTATGTGGTTTGTTGAGGTATGTAACAGTGAACATGGATGGATTTTAACAAAATGCACAACTGCAGAAAGCGTACAAACCTATTGTTACGTATGTGTAACATTTGGTGTTATATAGTGTTATAAAATGATCAGAGTTTGGGCAGAAATTAATGTGAGCTCCAGAATGAGAGTTGATTTAAATGCAAAGGTGAAAAATTAGAATAATCGAAATTAAAAGTGACGGAAGACTGGGTGATACCAAAAAGCCTGTTGGACAGATCCAAAGTTCATTACCTATCCCGCCCAATACATCAAGTGGCAATGTAGAAAGCCGGGTGTATGCACTCTGGGACAACCAGGAACTCTGGGAAAAACCAGTACATTTTTTCATCCAGGAGAAATCCAGGAAAACATGGGAATTTTTTAGAATCCTAAAATTTCAGTTGCAAAGAAAATTTGCCATTTACATCAATAAAACACAGTGCACATACAAGCATCTGTTGACAGCAAAACTGTCAATGACTGTAAAATACTTCGTAACAATGAACTGCTTTTGATGCATCTCCCTTGTGGCCCTCATTTCGAGCGTGACACGACGACTGTTTACATTTCTAAAGGGCACAACAGCCAAGTGTCAGATCACAGTGATCCGTAGCACAAGCGACCAATTGCTTCATAGATAGCACATGTATGGACAAATCGCCAGCAGTCGGTCACTGCTGGTTATGTGGAAATCCCAGGCAATCTGATGGACTGCATGTGATACGTGGCTGCAGTATGACTGCTTGGCTGGTTAGCAGTGATGTGTGGCAATGTGACTGCGACTTGTTTCTCTATTTTCCAAGTGTAGCTCTGCGATTTGGTTTCATTTCACTTCGCCCACATTGAGTAGGAAATTTACATTATAATTTATAGTTATCCAGGGATCATAAACTTCTCTGAGAAGTGGAAGCTGCAGATGCCATTTATATTAAGAAGTAATACAAAATAGGCCCCCCTCTGACTTTGCAGCAAAGCATGTGCTATAGAAATACAACTGATGGGAAGCTCATAGTAATGGTCACAATACAGTGGGCTCCATGTAATGATTTTGTGTTGTTTATTAAATAATTATATGCATTATTAAAGTTTCTAACTTCCAAATATAATGGCATATGTACCTACTGTGATGTTAAAAGAGGACATTTAAATTAAAATGTTCTGTGCAAATCTATTAAACAGTTATACTCAAGTCACTTGTCATTTCATATAATCTAATTCTCCTTCATACAATTTATAACAAGAGTTGTAGCAATCAGTAGTGGTGCTATTGACAATGTACCTTAACAGGTAACAGAAAAATATTGCGAATGGTGGTTTGAGAAGTGTTACTTTAAAAGTAAATTTCATTCTACGCAGGATGAATTATGTTATGTGATCAAAAGTATCCAGACACCCCCCAAAAACATATGTTTTTCATATTAGGTGCATTGTGCTGCCACCTACTGCCAGGTACTCCATATCAGCGACCTCAGTAGTCATTAGACATTGCGAGGGGGCAGAATGGGGCACTCCACAGAACTCATGGACTTCGAACATGATCAGGTGATCGGGGGTCACTTGTGTCACACATCTGTATGCAAGATTTCCACACTACTAAACATCCCTAGGTCCACTGTTTCTGATGTGTTAGTGAAGTGAAAATGTGAGGGGACATATACAGCACAAAAGCATATGGCCGACCTCGTCTATTGACTGGCAGATACCGCCGACAGTTGAAGAGGGTCGTAATGTGTAATAGGCACACATCTATCCAGACCATCACACAGGAATTCCAAACTGCATCAGAATCCACTCAAAGTACTATGACAGTTGGGCGGGAGGTGAGGAAACTTGGATTTCATGGTCAAGCGGCTGCTCATAAGCCACACATCGTGCTGGCAAATTCCAAACGCTGCTTCACTTGGTGTAAGGAGTGTAAAAATTGAACGATTGAACAGTGGAAAAACATTGTGTGGAATGACAAGTCACAGTACACAATTCAGCGATCTGATGGCAGAATGTGGGTATGACAAATGCCCTGTGAACATCATCTGCCTGCATGTATAGTGTCATTCAGTAAAATTCTGAGGTGGTGGTGTCACGGTGTGGTCGTGTTGTCCTTGGAAGGGGCTTGCACCCCTTGTTGTTTTGCGAGGCATTATCACAGCACAGGCGTACATTGATGTTTTAAGCACCTTCTTGCTTCCCACTGTTGAAGAGCTATTGGGGGATAGCAACTGTATCTTTCAACATGATTGAGCACCTGTTCATAATGCACAGCATGTGGTGGTGTGGTTACACGACAATAACATCCCTATAATGGACTGCCCTTCCCCCATGAACCATGGACCTTGCCGTTGGTGGGGAGGCTTGCGTGCCTCAGCGATACAGATGGCCGTACCGTAGGTGCAACCACAACGGAGGGGTATCTGTTGAGAGGCCAGACAAACATGTGGTTCCTGAAGAGGGGCAGCAGCCTTTTCAGTAGTTGCAGGGGCAACAGTCTGGATGACTGACTGATCTGGCCTTGTAACATTAACCAAAACGGCCTTGCTGTGCTGGTACTGCGAACGGCTGAAAGCAAGGGGAAACTACAGCCGTAATTTTTCCCAAGGACATGCAGCTTTACTGTATGATTAAATGATGATGGCGTCCTCTTGGGTAAAATATTCCAGAGGTAAAATAGTCCCCCATTCGGATCTCCGGGCGGGGACTACTCAAGAGGACGTCGTTATCAGGAGAAAAAAAAAAACTGGCATTCTACGGATCGGAGCGTGGAATGTCAGATCCCTTAATCGGGTAGGTAGGTTAGAAAATTTGAAAAGGGAAATGGATAGGTTAAAGTTAGATATAGTGGGAATTAGTGAAGTTTGGTGGCAGGAGGAACAAGACTTTTGGTCAGGTGATTACAGGGTTATAAATACAAAATCAAATAGGGGTAATGCAGGAGTAGGTTTAATAATGAATAAAAAAAATAGGAGTGCGGGTTAGCTACTACAAACAGCTTAGTGAACGCATTATTGTGGCCAAGATAGACACAAAGCCCATGCCTACTACAGTAGTACAAGTTTATATGCCAACTACCTCTGCAGATGATGAAGACATTGATGAAATGTATGACGAGATAAAAGAAATTATTCAGGTAGTGAAGGGAGACGAAAATTTAATAGTCATGGGTGACTGGAATTCATCAGTAGGAAAAGGGAGAGAAGGAAACATAGTAGGTGAATATGGATTGGGGGGAAGAAATGAAAGAGGAAGCCGCCTTGTAGAATTTTGCACAGAGCATAACTTAATCATAGCTAACACTTGGTTCAAGAATCATAAAAGAAGGTTGTATACCTGGAAGAATCCTGGAGGTACTAAAAGGTATCAGATAGATTATATAATGGTAAGACAGAGATTTAGGAACCAGGTTTTAAATTGTAAGACATTTCCAGGGGCAGATGTGGATTCTGACCACAATCTATTGGTTATGAACTGCAGATTAAAACTGAAGAAACTGCAGAAAGGTGGGAATTTAAGGAGATGGGACCTGAATAAACTGAAAGAACCAGAGGTTGTAGAAAGTTTCAGGGAGAGCATAAGGGAACAATTGACAGGAACGGGGGAAAGAAATACAGTAGAAGAAGAATGGGTAGCTCTGAGGGATGAAGTTGTGAAGGCAGCAGAGGATCAAGTAGGTAGAAAGACGAGGGCTAATAGAAATCCTTGGGTAACAGAAGAAATATTGAATTTAATTGATGAAAGGAGAAAATATAAAAATGCAGTAAATGAAGCAGGCAAAAAGGAATACAAACGTCTCAAAAATGAGATCGACAGGAAGTGCAAAATGGCTAAGCAAGGATGGCTAGAGGACAAATGTAAGGATATAGAGCCTTATCTCACTAGGGGTAATATAGATACTGCCTACAGGGAAATTAAAGAGACCTTTGGAGAAAAGAGAACCACTTGTATGAATATCAAGAGCTCAGATGGAAACCCAGTTCTAAGCAAAGAAGGGAAGGCAGAAAGGTGGAAGGAGTATAAGGAGTATATAGAGGGTTTATACAAGGGCGATGTACTTGAGGACAATATTATGGAAATGGAAGAGGATGTAGATGAAGATGAAATGGGAGATAAGATACTGCGTGAAGAGTTTGACAGAGCACTGAAAGACCTGATTCGAAACAAGGCCCCGGGAGTAGACAACATTCCATTAGAACTACTGATGGCCTTGGGAGAGCCAGTCATGACAAAACTCTACCATCTGGTGAGCAAGATGTATGAGACAGGCGAAATACCCACAGACTTCAAGAAGAATATAATAATTCCAATCCCAAAGAAAGCAAGTGTTGACAGATGTGAAAATTACCGAACTATCAGTTTAATAAGTCAGAGCTGCAAAATACTAACGCGAATTCTTTACAGACGAATGGAAAAACTGGTAGAAGCCGACCTCGGGGAAGATCAGTTTGGATTCCGTAGAAATGTTGGAACACGTGAGGCAATACTAACCTTAAGACTTATCTTAGAAGAAAGATTAAGAAAAGTCAAACCTACGTTTCTAGCATTTGTAGACTTAGAGAAAGCTTTTGACAACGTTAACTGGAATACTCTCTTTCAGATTCTGAAGGTGGCAGGGGTAAAATACAAGGAGCGAAAGGCTATTTACAATTTGTACAGAAACCAGATGGCAGTTATAAGAGTCGAGGGTCATGAAAGGGAAGCAGTGGTTGGGAAAGGAGTGAGACAGGGTTGTAGCCTCTCCCCGATGTTATTCAATCTGTATATTGAGCAAGCAGTAAAGGAAACAAAAGAAAAATTCGGAGTAGGTATTAAAATTCATGGAGAAGAAGTAAAAACTTTGAGGTTCGCCGATGACATTGTAATTCTGTCGGAGACAGCAAAGGACTTGGAAGAGCAGTTGAACGGAATGGACAGTGTCTTGAAAGGAGGATATAAGATGAACATCAACAAAAGCAAAACGAGGATAATGGAATGTAGTCAAATTAAATCGGGTGATGCTGAGGGAATTAGATTAGGAAATGAAACACTTAAAGTAGTAAAGGAGTTTTGCTATTTAGGGAGTAAAATAACTGATGATGGTCGAAGTAGAGAGGATATAAAATGTAGACTGCCAATGGCAAGGAAATCTTTTCTGAAGAAGAGAAATTTTTTAACATCGAGTATAGATGTAAGTGTCAGGAAGTCGTTTCTGAAAGTATTTGTATGGAGTGTAGCCATGTATGGAAGTGAAACATGGACGATAACCAGTTTGGACAAGAAGAGAATAGAAGCTTTCGAAATGTGGCGCTACAGAAGAATGCTGAAGATAAGGTGGGTAGATCACGTAACTAATGAAGAGGTATTGAATAGGATTGGGGAGAAGAGAAGTTTGTGGCACAACTTGACTAGAAGAAGGGATCGGTTGGTAGGACATGTTTTGAGGCATCAAGGGATCACAAATTTAGCATTGGAGGGCAGCGTGGAGGGTAAAAATCGTAGAGGGAGACCAAGAGATCAATACACTAAGCAGATTCAGAAGGATGTAGGTTGCAGTAGGTACTGGGAGATGAAGAAGCTTGCACAGGATAGAGTAGCATGGAGAGCTGCATCAACCCAGTCTCAGGACTGAAGACCACAGCAACAATGGACTGCCCTGCACAGAGTCCTGGCCTGAATCCTATAGAACACCTTTGGGATGTTTTGGAATGCTGACTTCATGCCAGGCCTCACCGACCGACATCTATACCTCTCGTCAGTGCTGCACTCCATGAAGAATGGGCTGCCATTCCCCAAGAAACCTTCCAACACCTGACTGAATGTAGGGCTGCAAGAGTGGGAGCTGTTATCGAGGCTAAGGGTGGGCGAACACCATATTGATTTCCAGTGTTCCCGATGGAGGGCACCACGAACTTGTGAGTCATTTTCAACCAGGTGTCCGAATACTTTTGATCACATAGTGTATGTTATGTGTGAGAATGTGCAATGATTTTCTTTAACTATGGAGTGTTTGAGTCTCATTCAAAACTTAACACTGAGTACCAGCTACATAGGAAAAATTGTGGCCCAACTGACCAGCCATTTATGCCATGTTTGTGTTTGATATGTGTTAAAGGGAAATGCACACTATAATAGATGAAGTTTCAAGGTTAGCTCTTCATGTTAGTTTTCATAGATTACAAATTATGCAATAATGATGGGAAAATGTAAAATCATCCTTCCAAAAAAGGTTCGAAGTGAGTTCTTGTGCAGTTTCACACATAATTGGCTTTTCTTTGGAAAAGTATGTGCTTGACGGAACATGTATTCAGCCAGGTCACCCGCAAAATTTTTGGAGCACAGTGTCATATGCTTTGAATATCTGCTGTCATTGGCTGGCGAGATCACATGATATGAGCTGTAACTGACTGACAAAAATGCATCTCAGTCTGGATACCATTGATTTGGAAGCTGCCCTGCTGTATTTGGTGGAATTTGTGTTTATACTTTCATAATATGAAGGTACACAGTATATATTGTCAGTTAACATGGAAGAAATGTGCTTTTACCCATGAAAAAATGTTATTTCACCTGAGAAAAAGTGTTTTTTAACTGGAAAACCGAGAAAAATCTGATTTTTTCCCTTCTTATCTGCATATACACCGTGAGGGTGTGAAAAAGAGAACAAAATTTTTATAAGAATAATAAAAGTGCAAGGGACACGCTACCAGTACTTAGCTTAGAGATGACATTGCCCATATAGTTGAAAGTAATAACAGCATAGAATAACTTTGGAATGATGGTAGTAGCTGTGAATGATATTCAAATTCGGGACATAACAAAACAATGCTGGCAGTAAGGAAAACTGTTAAGACAATACAAAATGTTGTATTTCAGAATTAAAGAAAATAATTAGTGGTAGTATAAACTCTAAGCACACTAATACCTCTAACATCAAAAGTAAGAAAGGTATAAAGTGCAGATTGCCATATGCAGAGTAAGCAGGCCTCAAGCAAAAGGAATCGGTTGGTGTCATTCTTGGAAGAATTCCCCGAAGCCATGTGTTTGCAGCACAAGTCAGTGTTGAACAAAGAGGCAAGTAAATGAAAACTCAGAAAATTAAAAATTTGGTAATATTTGAAATGCATTTCTTTATGAAACTGTGAAAAATTACGTACGAAATGAAAATAATTAGAACATACTGGTGAGAAATGAAATCCTTAAAAAAACTTATGCAGAAGAAAGAACTAGTTAGCAAAACGTATTGTAAGCCAACCAGAACTTCCTCATTTGGAAGTGGAGGAAGCAGTAGAGGAGAAAAATTATGAAAGAAAACAAAAACTGCTAACTACTAAACGAGCTACAGTATATGTCTGTACAATAATTATGACAAGATGAAAACAAATTGGCACAGGATAAGAAGAAATGGAGGAAAATTGTCAAACCAGACTAGGCATTAAAAATGTTGTTCCAACAATGTAATGAAAAGGATAGTTGCTACTTGCCGTATAACGGAGATACTGAGTCACAGATAAGGACAACAGAAGACTGTAAAACAACTAAGCTTTCAGCCAAAAGGCTTTCTTTGAATTAGGCAAAACACACACACACACACACACACACACCACGTGCAAATGCAACTTCCACACACATGTGAGGGGAGGGGGACAGTAAAGTGCTGCCTTCGAGAGCATACAGGGATGACGTGGGAAGAAGGTATGGCAGCTAGGTGCAGTCAGAAGGTTAGGCAGAGGTTTGGGGGGGGGGGGGGGGTAATGGAGGGGGTAAGGAAGAAGTAAATAGACTGTGGGTGCGTTGGTGGAACAGAGGGCTGTGTAGTACTGAAATGGAATAGGATGGGGCCTAGATGGATAAAGGACTATGACTAATGAAGGTCGAGGCTAGGAGGGTTACGGGAATGTAGGATGTATTACAGGGAGAGTGCCCACCAGTGCAGTTAAGAAAAACTGGTGTTGGTGGGAAGGATCCAGATGGCAGATGGCACAGGCTGTGAAGCAGTCATTGAAATGAAGGTTGTCTTGTTGGACAACATGATCAGCAGTTTCTTGGCCACAGTTTGTTGATGGCTATTACTGCGAACAGACTGGGACAGGTGATGCTTGTGACTGGGCTGGAGTAGGTAGTGGTGGGAGTACATATTTGACAGGTCTTGTGTCTAGGTGAGCCATGAGGCAAGGAGCAGGGTATGACAAGGGGTAGTCAAAACCCTGGCAGAGAATGTGTTTCACTTGCTCAAGTTCTGGGTGGTAATGAGTCATGAGTGGAATGGACTGTGTGACTGGACTGTGGGACTTGGGAGGTGGTGGGTGACTGGCGACATAAGGCACGGGTGACCTGTTTTTGTACAAGGTTGGAAGTGTAATTACAATCTGTGAAGGCCTCCGTGAGGCCCTTGATGTATTTGCTTGTGACTACAGATGTGATTTCCACGGATGGCGAGGCTGTATGGAAGGGACTTCTTGGTATGCAATGGATGGCAGCTGTCAAAGAGGAGTTACTGCTGGTGGTTGGGTAGGTTTAATAAGTAGCTGTCTTTGAGGTGAGGTCAATGTTGAGGAAGATGGCTTGTTGGGGTGAAGAGGACCAGGTGAGGTGAATGGGGAAGAATGTGTTGAGGTTCTGGAGAAATGTGGCTAGTGTCCTCACCCTCAATCCAAATCACGAAGGTGTTATCAGTGAATCAGAACCAGGTGAGGAGTTTGGGATTCTGAGTGATTAGAATGGATTTCTCTAGATGTAGCCAATGAATAGGTTGACCTGGATGGTGCCATACGGGTGCCCATAGCCGTATCCTGGCTTTGTTGGTAGGTGAAACCTTCAAAGGAGAAGTAAGAATAGTTGGTCATGATGACTAGGATGGAGGTCATAGGTTTGAAATCCATTGGGTGTTGGGAAAGGTATTGTTCATTAGTGGTAAGGCCATGTGCATTAGAGATGTTAGTGTAAAGGGAGGTGGCATTAATAGTGACGAACAGGACACCGTGTGGTAAAGGAACAGAAACTGTGGAGAGCCAGTGGAGGAAAAGGTTTGTGTCTTTTGATGTGGAAGAGTAGGTTGCAGGTAATAGTCTGAAGGTGTTGGTCTACGAGAGCAGAGTTTTTTTAGTGGGGCACAGTAACTGGCCACAATTTGGTGTGCTGGGTGGTTGGATTTATGGACTTTAGGAAGCCAGTAGAAGGTAAGAGTGGAGGGAGGGGTCGGGGGGAGAGGGGCTCTGGGGAGAGATAGGGTGGGCCTGAGGATTTGAGGAGACTGGAGATCCTGCTGGATTCCTGGAATGGGATCACTGTGACAGGTTTTGTTGGTGGATGAATCTGACATCTGGCAGAGTTCTTCTGCCAGGTAATCCTTGCAGTTCAAAACAACAATGGTGGAGCTTTTGTTGGCAGGTAGGATTAGGAGGTCAGTATCAGCTTTGCTATTATTTCTGTGGATGTAAAGTTAGCTCGCTTGTCGAGGGATTTGGGGATTATGGCAAGGCAAGGTTCAAGGTTAAGAATTTCTGTAAAGTTAACAGGGGATGATTTGGGAGCAAAGGGAATGGGAGTGGATCATGGTTGGAAAAAGGAGTGAACTTAGTCAGGCAGGGTCAAATATTGGTCGTTGGTTGAGTCTGATTGGTAGGATTGGTGGCGAAAAAGTGCTTCAACTGTAGGAATAATGAGAAGGAGAGAGGTCTTTAATAAGTCCTGCATGATTGAATTTGGGAGTGAGGCAAAAGGTGAGGCCTTTGGAAAGGACTGATACTTCTGTGAGGCTAAGACTTTTGCAGGAAAGTTTCATGACTGTGGTTCAGGTCTGTTCTGGTACAGGCATTCATCTTGTTGCTTTATGAGCCACCTGTTTACAGGGGAGGTCCTCAGGAGTGGGATCAACTTTTAGAGAGCATTTGCAGTAGAACCTCTGTTAACCATTACTTTTGGGACCAGCGGTGGACAGAATGGTGAAAAGGTTGGATAATCAGAGGTGAATGAAACAAGTCATTGAGCTCGAAACAATGTAGTAAATCAAAATTAAGATAAAAAATTACATTTCTATTGTGAGAAAGGAAAACAAAAAATTGATACTGAAAATCCTATTTAAAAAAAGTGTAAAATATTTTTTGTTTCTATTTCTTAACCTTGATTGTGTAGTTGCATCACGCCACTTCTTTCCATACAATATGTCCGTAGCTGTAGCAATTAGCTGTTGTTCCAAATATTTGAGGGCAGTCTTGAATGTGCATACTTTGCTGCAGAATGGCTGATATTTCCATTTCTTCCTTTGCTTCATCACCTAAATCCTCCTGTTCAACACTATACTGTTGAAAAAAAAAAGTGTGTGTGTGTGTGTGTGTGTGTGTGAGAGAGAGAGAGAGAGAGAGAGAGAGAGAGAGAGAGGGTGGGGGGGAACCACCATCAATGATCTGATCATCTTCAAGTTCTTCACTGGTGACTATAGCAACATCACCTTCTTGTAATCCTTCCTGCACATCAGCAGGTTAGAAATCATTCTGAAGAGTTTATAGATCAATCACTAAATCTGCAGCATATGGCTCGTTAGTTTCTGTAAGTTCATGTTCTTGGTTTAGGCTGGGACAGACTTCCTTCCGTGATTTTTGTAGAGTGGTTTTCTCTAGTTCTTTCAAAGTCTGTGCAACTGTGTAAATTGCATCTTTTATGTTAAGGCCTGTCATTGCTTCAAAAAGATGACAACCCTCTCCTTTTTTCTCTAACAAAGTGCTGACATATTTCCTCTTGTAACGTTGTTTTAACTACTAAGTAATACTCTAGTCTGTTGGTTGGACTATTGAAGTCACGTGGAGGTGTGAGAGAGGAGGAGGGGAGGTGAAAACATAGCTTTTATGTCACCTTGTTGAACTTCAGAATAAGAGGGGTGGCTTGGGGCATTGTCTAGCAGTACAGTTGCATGAGGTGGTAGGTTTTTGATTTCAAGTCTTTTGTAACAGCTGGAACAAATACATTAAGAAACCAGTCTTTAAACAAATTACCATTCCTCCAAGCACTTTTTTGGCTTTTTAATAAACAGGAAGGGTTGACAGTTTTATGTTTTTGAAGGGGCATAACTCAGTGTTGGACATGTTGTGACAGGAGTAAAATCGATCGATAACACTGGGATGCCGTTCGGTGCAGATAGATTGTCGGATAATAGTAGAAATCGGTTAATGGAAGGGTAGATGACCAAGGTTCTACTGTATACGGTGATGTATCACAATCTGCAGCCCTTCACCCAAGTGAGCCCTTGTTTATGAGTAATCAATGTAAAAGAGTTGCACAGCACATTCTAGAGTCTGATGATGATGGTTTTATTCAGAGCAACAGTGTAGTGTAGTGGTTATTTCCTTTCCTGACAGGCTGAAGATTGTGGGTTTCAGTCCTGACAGGTGCCTTCAAATTTTTATTTTTTAATCTTTATAGAAATGATTGTCATTCTTTTTATTCAATTGATTTGTTTCAATGTAATTTTTTTTTATTTCGATTTATCTGTGTCATTTCAATCATCGTATTAACTTTATGTGCTCCCATTTTAACCTCTTATCACTCAATTTTAATTTTTGTATGTGTGATTTTAATTATTTTTGTGTATTAACTTTGATTTAACTTCTTCTGTTTATCATTTTATATTTTCATCAGTGTTATTGCATTCATTATTTCTATTCCTCATTTTCCTTGAATTTTAACAATGTGGGAAAAGATAGATTGTTACTTACTGTAAAGAAGACACATCAAGTTGCAGGCAGGCAGGATTAAAAGATACTCACTTGTAGCTTTCGGCCACAGTCTTCATCAGTAAAAACACACACACACACACACACACACACACACACACTCACACTCACACTCACACACACTCTCCCTCCATCATATCGGGCTGGAATGCCACAATACATGGGATGCAAGGAAGGAGTGGGGAAGGGTAAGGAGAAGGAGAAGAAATAGTAGTGTGTGGTTGGGGAAAGAGACAAACATTGTCTGGTGGAGTGTGCAGGGACTAGACTCCAACAGGTGTAGTGTCAGGTGGTTGTGGGGCAGGGAGGTGGGGAAAAAGGGGGGAAAATGAGAAAGGGAAAGACAGGCAGATGCATTGGTAAAGGGCTGCGATTAAAAGTGGTGGGAGATGAGAATGGGGAGGAAATGATAGGACATAAGGGGTGGAAACAATTGGGTGGAGTGTGTGGGGACAGCATGTTACTAAGTTGGAGGCCAGGATAATTACAGAAGTGGAAAATGTATTGTAAGTATGATTCCCATCTGCGCACTTCAGAAAAGCTGGTGGTGGAGGAAAGGACCCATATGGCTTGGGTAGTGTAGCAGCCATTGAAATAAAGTGTGTTATGTTCAGCTGCATGTTGTGCCACAGGGTGGCCTACTTTGCTCTTGGCCACAGTTTGGTGGTGACCATTCAACCTGATGGAAAGCTGGCTGGTAGTTACACCAATATAAAACATTGTGCAGTGATTGCAGCAGAACTGGTAAATGACATGGCTGCGTTCACAGATGACGTGGCCCCTGATGGGGTAGGATACACCTGTGACAGGACTGGAATAGGAAGTGCTGAGTGGGTGGGTTGGACAGCTTTTGCACTTGGGCCTCCCACAGGGATATGATCCTTGTGACAAGCGATTGGGATTGGCATAGGGATGGACTAGGATGTTGTGGAGGTTGGATAAGTGACGGAACAGCGCTTTATTGGGGGGGGGGGCGTATATTAGGTAGAATTTTCCTCATTTTGGGGCATGTTGATAGATAATCAAAGCACTGGCGAAGGATATGGTTCAGTTGTTCCAGTCTGGAATGGTACTGGGTGATGGAAGGGACACTCCTTTGTGGCTGGTTGTTGGGTTGGTGGGATCTTCATCTGAGTATTAATGGATCAACAATCCATTTGATATGCTGTTAACAATAGAACTTCACATCAACTTACTTATGTGAGTCAACACTTTCCGCAATAACATTACCAAAGATGAAACATTGTTCTCGACTGCATCTGCAAGGGGACTTGCAAGTTGCTGTTCCAAAGATCCAATGAAAACTGGATCTGCTTTCTTCACAAATTCAAGCATACACATCATTCTAAATGTACATATGTCAAAAAATTCCAGAATTTTGAACCTTGTGCCTTTTTACTCCTGTGTATTTCTTTGTTGGATGATCGGTTTGAATATAACATTCTTTTTTCTTTTTTTTTTTTTTATTGGCATTTAAAAGTTGACTATCATATTATCATCATTTGTAACTCATGAACTTTCAGATATTATAACAACATTCTAAATGTGTTAAAAGCAATATAGATGGAAACAATTAAACTTTACCCAACTTAAAAAAAAGTAAAGTAGATTTCAGTTCCAATAACTGCACACGCAGATGTTTTTATTTATGAATTAGTTGTAATTGTTAACTTGCACCACCTTTGAGTAATACAAATTTACATAATTATTTAAAAGAATTTAAGTCTGGTGTGCTTGAAAGACACACTCTAATTCTTCTTCTTCTTCCTTCTTCTTGTGCCTCTGTTCCACGGCAGTGCCGGGTCACCATAGTTATTAAAAGGGGTGACTGGATGCCCATGCTGTTGCCAACCTATTACCCCCACCCCTCCTTCTGGTCGAAATGTGTGTATCCTCAACTGTCTGTATGTAGCTTTATTCATGTGAAAGTGAGCAAAAGTTTTCTAAATGTTTGCAAATCATGTAACAGACGCAGGGCTTGGGTACCAGTCCAGTATTCACTTAGTGGGGGTGTGGAAAATTGCCTAAAACCCACATCCAGGCTGGCCTGCACGCTGATCCTTATTGTTAATCTGCCAGGGGATTCAGTCCAGGGCCAGCACACCTCCCTGCGTGGCTGTCTGAACGAGTGAAGGACACATTCTTAATTATTATTGTTGTTGTTACAATAATTAGACAGATTGTGCCAAGTATGAGATGACCTGAGGAAGGGAAGAAAAATGGGGGGTGGGAGGGGGAGGGGGGGGGAGGGACAAAATAAGTGGTTTCAGAAGGGGGCATGGTGGAGAAAGTTTGGGAACCACTGCTCTAGAGCTTCCATGTGGAATTAATATTCATTGATTACTCACAAATGAGGGTTTACTTTGGTGAAAGACTGCAAGGTGTGATGATCAGTATCCTAACCTACACCTCCAGATAGACTTTCAAAAAGTTGATCGCACTCTTGAAGACCTCACTTTGTTAGCATTTACTCCATCTGCCGATTTACATATTTCAAACTGTTCAGTATTTTGTGAAAAGTTTCATTGAATTGTTGTTCATGAGTGATTTGTGTGAAATGGTTTTACTTGCAATTGTATTTTTACAATTTGTTAGTTTATTTGACAGTACAGCTTTTGAGATCAGATTAATATGTATGATATTCTAAGACTGGTGATGGATTAAGAGCTTAGTGTAGCCTGCCACAAACATGTTTGGCCTCTCTTTGTTGACAGAAATATAGTATCGGTTAATTCCTATCAACAATTCTACTGAATGAGAGTAAACTGTGACTCAATGCATTAAAAAAATAAAGGTCAGTCTGCGATAGGAACATGACAGTAATATTTAGGAGCGGCATATTGTGTTCAGGTAGAAAACTGTATCTCTAGGTCTGGAGTCAGTGCATGTTGGCCAACTCCACAGCAGTATCACCTGTGTGCTACATTTGTATTGAAATGTGCAGGTAAAAGCAATTTTTGTAAAAGAAGAGTAATTAAAAGCAGTTAGACATGTGTGACAGTTTAGGATTACAATGAAAATTATTGCATTTACAGTTTTCTGTGTGCAGAAGAATTACAATGGGAATGTCTGTTTTGAGTTAATCTAGCTTTCATTTATTGTAGGTGTTACCAAGTTTTTAGATAGTAATATTTAACACATTTTTCCTTTTACTTTTATCAAAAGTGCATGGAGTTCATTTAATACACTAAAGGGTTTATTTGTTGAAGGTGTTTCCAAACATGTACCTTATTCTTGTGCAAACATTTACCTTATTCTTGTGCATGTGACAAAGGGATGTTGCTCCTGTATTTGCAATTCTGTCTGGTAATTCATGAAAACATACTAGCTCTTACTACACAAAGCTTATGTTAAGTGAATCTCTTTCCAGTAAAATTTTCTCAGTTCTCCACAATCCTGTGTCACAAGAAAGGGAATAATGTTCTTGTTACTGTATTAAAAACCTGAAATGACAACACTATAATCTTGTGCTTGTTTGTTTTTTAGCTGTAGAATTATGTTTGCTTTTAACATATTTACATTATATTGTGGTTTGATTAAGTTAGTAGTTGAGTGTATTATCTTGAGACAAGCTAAATGGGTCAAGGAAACATTCCACGTGGGAAAAAAATATATATAGGATGCTTTAACTTACCAAACTAGAAAGCGCTGGTATGTTGACAGACACAATAAAATAAAAAAAAACACACACACAAATATTCAAGCTTTCGCAACCCGTGGTTGCTTCATCACGAAAGAGGGAGGGAGAGGGAAAGACGAAAGGATGTGGGTTTTAAGGGAGCGGGTATGGAGTCATTCCAATCCCGGGAGCGGAAAGACTTACCTTAGGGGGAAAAAAGGACAGGTATACGCTCACACGCACACACATCCATCCGCACATAGACAGACACAGGCAGACATATGTAAATGCAATGAGGTTGGGCAGAGATGTCAGTCGAGGCGGAAGTACAGAGGCAAAGATGTTGTTCAATTACAGGTGAGGTACGAGGGGCGGCAACTTGAAATTAGCGCAGGTTGAGGCCTGGTGGGTAACGGGAATTCTGATAGGTTGGTGTCAGTGGGAAGTATCCAGATAACCCGGACGGTGTAACACTGTGCCAAGATGTGCTGGCCGTGCACCAAGGCATGTTTAGCCACAGGGTGATCCTCATTACCAACAAACACTGTCTGTCTGTGTCCGTTCATGCGAATGGAACCCGGAAGGTGTACACGATCAAAGGCAGAGCCACGTGTGAAAGCACCCACGTGATTTACCAACTGACATGCCTACACTGTGAAGCCTTCTATGTGGGAATGACCAGCAACAAACTGTCCATTCGCATGAACGGACACAGGCAGACAGTGTTTGTTGATAATGAGGATCACCCTGTGGCTAAACATGCCATGGTGCACGGCCAGCACATCTTGGCACAGTGTTACACCGTCTGGGTTATCTGGATACTTCCCACTGACACCAACCTATCAGAACTCTGGAGATGGAAACTTGCCCTTCAATATATTCTCTCTTCCCGTTACCCACCAGGCCTCAACCTCCGCTAATTTCGAGTTTCCGCCCCTTGTACCTCACCTGTCATTCAACAACATCTTTGCCTCTGTACTTCCGCCTCGACTGACATCTCTGCCCAACCTCTTTGTCTTTACATATGTCTGCCTGTGTCTGTAAAAGTGCGGATGGATGTGCGAGTGTATACCTGTCATTTTTCCCCCTAAGGTCTGTCCGCTCCCGAGATTGCAATGACTCCTTACCCTCTCACTTAAAACCCACATCCTTTCGTCTTTCCCTCTCCCTCCCTCTTTGCTGATGAAGCAACCATGGGTTGCGAAAGCTTGAATATTTGTGTGTGTATTTTTTATTTTATTGTGTCTATCAACATACCAGCGCTTTCGAAAGTGTCTTTAGACGCATTTTCTCTTGAGTTTCAGCAGATATTTGCAATTTCGTTTTTGCAGTATGTAACTGGAGCCTTTCATGCAGTGTTCACAGTTGACAGAAAGCGTCATTTTGTTTTCCGTTATAAACAAAATTATTTTTAAAGTGGAATTTTATGTGCCCAATCAATGAAGCTATCCGAAATTAGCCTAGTGCAATATTCGTTTTATCTTTATGCAGTAACAGAGACATCAAAGCATGAAGAGTAACCAGTACTCCAGCAACAACAGCACGAGCCATGCCTGTACTGACTGACACCCCCATGCACCACGTGGAAGCTGGGGTATTCTTCATGTTTTACAGTCCCCATTAATGCATACTGATGAAACGGATATCCCACTAGGCTAATTTGGAGCCACTCTATGGATTGGGCAAATACAATTACGCTTTAAAAATCATTTTGTTCATAACAGGGAAAGAAACAAACACTTTCCGTTGACACTGAGTGTCGCATGAAAGACTTTAGTAGCAGTGTTTCTTTGGGCTGACTCTAGTCACACGTTGCAAAAGCTAAATTGAAACTGTCTGCCAAAACACGAGAGAAAATATGACCGGCAAATCACAGTTTGTTACTATACTGTTAGCAAAGAAAAATGTTCTCACCCAAGCTTGTTTTAGGAAAGTTTTGTTTCTCTCCTTAAAACCAACCTATTTAACCTACCTTCCCTTGCATACATGTGTGGTGTGCCACTAACCTCTAACCAACCATCGTCCGTCCCGGACCATCCCAACTCTCGGCCGTTTCTTCTCTTTTTTTCCAGAGAGGTCTTTGCTGTTTTCCAGGATTCTCTAATACAGGCACTACGCCGCGAAAAGGAAAATTACCCAAGCCATTATTGGCGGGTGTAGGGCGAACAGGTTCACCCCACCATTTGTTTGAGCCATCAGGGTTCCTGCAGGGCTTGGTGCCCACACGCTATGAGCAGGGTCGTCCTGAAGAGATCCTTCTGTTAGAGAAGCAAGGACGCAGCTCACAGCAGCAGCGTGCAGCCAGCCTTCCTCCAACATCTCTGCCACGACCACCTCGCAGGCCACCAGCTGGCAGTGGTGCAGGGTATGGTCGCCTCGGAGATGGAAGTGCTAGTGGCAGTGAGAGCCATGGACCTGTCCCACCATCACCACCTCCGGCTCCAGCTGCTACGCCACCACCATCAGCATCACACCGCTCTGGCATTCCGCGCAAACTCGGTGGATATGGGCGTCTCGCTGAAGGATCTGTGGAAACACCTTCTCGCCAGAGGAAATCGTCAATTCCCTGTTCAGTGTCGGGAAGTGTAAGCCGTTCGGTTCATTCTAATGGCCAACCGAGTAGTTCAGGTGTAGCTGGAGCAGAAGGTGCCAAGCTGCGACTCTTTACAGGACCTCGATCACGTCGTAGTTCATCTGTAGCGAAGCCTGCTTCTACAGATAGCAGCAATGCTAGCAGTAAGTCGGTTGCTAGTACTGGTAAGTACAGAATTCAGTTCTAACAAATGTCTTCCATTTGCCGGTGATTGCTCCATACTGATTTAAAATTAAGATAGATGTGTTTAATGATTTCAATGTTTCTTCAGTGAGACTTGTTAGTGTTCTTCCTCAATCACTGAGCAGAGCTGTGTTTCTGTTATCTCTGTGGTTTGCAATCCATGGAAGAATGAGCTTTATAAAACATCACATACATATTCCTGTTATAGTGCCTTTTAACTGTTTGTAATGAGTAATGTTAACTACTGTTTTAATATGTGAAGAAAGTGAATGACATAAAAATGAACCCAAAAGCAGTATGGTCAGAATGCAATAGGAATCACACTCTGTTTACTTCTCCCATTTTTTATTTTTCCCCCCCTCCATGAAAGTGTGTTCGCAGAATAAAGTTAGTTTTATGTAGCAGACCCTACCTCAAAGTTTTCTGCTTTTAGCAATTTAATTTGTGTATTCAAGTAACTTGCTAGTACCACAATTCTAGTCTCATTATTTAGTCTGATGTATCATAGCTTTTGACACACTTGTAAGGTGCTCTTTGCCATGAATTAATGTTTTATGTGCCTTGTGTATATAAGTATTCATATAGTGAAGACAGATTTCGTTCTTTTTCTTCTTGTCAAGTATGTTTAAAAATGTGATAGAATTCTAGGAAATTGCCGTATCTTAATAATATTTACTGTGCCTTCAAATAATAGTCTTCCTTAGAACATCAGAATCAACAGTGCGCTTTAAAATACCACAACAGAATAACAAATTAGTACTCTGTAGTGCAAGGAAACAAATTTTGACTGAAATTTTATGCATATTGATTGTGATTTCTCTGTCACAATTTCTCACAGAAATCAGATAGTTGTAAATAAATTTAGCTACAATTTGTCATATAGTAATCAGTGGTGGCCATTGCTGTTGCTTCAGATATAGTCTACAAAGTGCTCGTGTATGTTTCCTCTCAGAAATATACAGAGAAGAATGGGAAACTGTACCATTTCACTAGCTGTCTTGCTATTTGCACTATTTTTGTGACGCTGCCATTTTTCTAAGTATGTGAAAATGGTTTTGATATGTTAAACATACACAATTTTTAAGATTGTATTATTTTCTCTGTGAAGTTGTCAGCAACCAGAAATTTATTATCTTATTTTATCTATTCTTTTATTGACTGTACTATGCATTTCATAGGAATGTCTTGCTATGGCTGGGAAAAAAATGCAGGTTTCAATATGTAAGCAGGATGACATTAGACACCAAATCAGTAATTACTATTCTGCAAGTACAGGGAACATAACATTCACCAAAAAAGAGCTTGATGAGCTGCAAGAAATGCTTGTAATTTGGCATTGTTAGAATCAGTGTTACTCAGTTAGTCAGTGATATCCTTGTGTAATAACAACAGTAAGTGAAAAATAACACAACAATGGGAAAGTTAATTGAATTTGGCTTTTAGAGGACAATATAGTTTGGCAGCTACAGTAAATCACATTATTTCTTCACAGTCAAGATACATAGATCAGACACTCATTTTTCATCCACATCCAAACACCAGTATTGGTTGCCTGTCTTTTGCCATGTTGTTTGGTCAAAAATATCATGTTCCCAGTCAGTTATGGTTGTTACTTCTAGTTTCACCAGCACTAGGCAAGACATCCCTTCTAGTTATAAGTGCCTGTTAGTAATGTGTTCCTGTTAGTATCCTGAAGAACATGAGGCTCATATACAAATGTAAATTGTTGAAATTTTTAGATACTGAAATATTTTTGTAATTCTCTTAAGTGTCTATAACGAGCAGCAGGGAAAATCATTTTCCTGTTTCAGAGATAATTTACTTTTGTGGGAAATCTTGTTACATGTGTATGTTTGTATTGACGGCTTTTTGCAATATATACACTGTTTATTATTTACAAATATTGTGATAAACTCTGCAGTACTGAAACAGATAGTAATTTTGTAATAAAGAAATGGCAATTACATCACAATTTAAAATCTTGTCTTTCATTTTCAAGTAGTCAGCATTTTCTAAATAGATCCTGCTTACTTTACAATTGGCTTGAACAATTAATGACAGTATAGTAAAGCCATTGCTGTTTTCATTGGAGTTGCCTAATGAACGGCACACAGTTTTGTCCTTTCTACATCTCCCCCCCCCCCCTCCCCCCATTCTGAGAGATAAGTACTGTTTGGTCTTTGCCAGAGAGGATTGTTCTTTTTTTCTCTCTTTCTTTTTCTCTCCCTCCTCCCCTTCCTGCAGCTTCCATTTTTCTGAGAGGAAGCTCAGCCTCAGGATTCTTTGTCACTCATCATTAATTTCACCTTTGGCAATATTTGGCATGTGTGTAAAATGTTGTTGTTGTTGTGGTCTTCAGTCCTGAGACTGGTTTGATGCAGCTCTCCATGCTACTCTATCCTGTGCAAGCTTCTTCATCTCCCAGTACCTACTGCAACCTACATCCTTCTGAATCTGCTTAGTGTATTGATCTCTTGGTCTCCCTCTACGATTTTTACCCTCCACGCTGCCCTCCAATGCTAAATTTGTGATCCCTTGATGCCTCAAAACATGTCCTACCAACCGATCCCTTCTTCTAGTCAAGTTGTGCCACAAACTTCTCTTCTCCCCAATCCTATTCAATACCTCCTCATTAGTTACGTAATCTACCCACCTTATCTTCAGCATTCTTCTGTAGCACCACATTTCGAAAGCTTCTATTCTCTTCTTGTCCAAACTGGTTATCGTCCATGTTTCACTTCCATACATGGCTACACTCCATACAAATACTTTCAGAAACGACTTCCTGACACTTAAATCTATACTCGATGTTAACAAATTTCTCTTCTTCAGAAACGATTTCCTTGCCATTGCCAGTCTACATTTTATATCCTCTCTACTTCGACCATCATAGATCATATAATGATCTGGCTTTTAAGTGAAACTTTGTCCTCCCTCATCCATAAGTGGCTGTGGAAACCAATTAACAGTATAGGAAGGCAAGAACGAATAGTTCCATTAAAAAAATAATCACAACACATGTTAAGAAATTTATCCCACTTTGAGACAAAATGCTCAATTCTTGTTTCATAGCACACGAAGGTCAGCTGCACCCACTCTTGCACTTCCTCATCTGAGAGAAAGCAATGCCCATGCTTGTCTTTCTTCAGGTTCCCAAATATGTGAAAATCACACAGTGAAATATTTGGGCTGTATGGGGGATGTGTTTCCCAACCAAATTGCTGAATTGTAGCCTTCATCTGAGGGGCAGTGTAGGGGCAGACATTATCAACCAATAGGATGATTCCAGTCAACAGCCCAAAAGCAAATGGCAAGCCCAACATTAGAAACATGTCACATCTCCCTTTACGCAAGTTCCAGGAAGGTTGTGATGACCACCTCTTTCGACTGCAGAGGCCCTCTGCTCCTCGTCGACTTCCTCAAGCATGGAACCAAAATCAGTTCACAGCACTTTGCAGAAACTGGAGTGTGCCATAAAGTCAAAACATCCCAGAATCTTTTTGGACTGAAGCATCCTGTTGCATGATGAATCTGCCTCCTCACCACCAATCGGATGAAGGCTATGCTTCAGTGATTTGGCTGGGAAACTCTGAATTATCCTCTGTACAGCCCAGATCTTTCACTGTGTGATTTTCGCATCTTTGGCAACCTGAAGAAACTGGACAGTGGTTTCAGTCAGATGAGGAATGGCAAGAGTCAGTGCTGTCGTGGATCCATTAACGGCTGAGTTGATCATCTCATCTCCCAGTGGGATAGTTGTCTTGATGTTTGTGGTGATTGCTTTTGAGGAAAGATTCCATAGTTGTTGCCCCCATCCCCCAAAGGATAAATAGGATAAAGGAGACTAATAATACTACTTGTCTCAAAAAGTAAAGGATGAAGCTTTATTGTGCAACATGAGTAGCAACAGATAATTTTGTAAGTGCTGTTTATGTGACTGTGGGTAGGCACATAACAACAGATGTACAAAAATGCCATGCATAAAATGAGATATGAAATACGGTGTAGTAACAGAAGTCCACTTATCTGTTTATTGCCACTCAATAATGCATACCACATCTAAAACACTGATGCCTGCAATTAAAGTCAAGTCGTCATTTACTTCATTAGCCCCTTATCTTGCTTTTTTTTTTTTTTTTTAAATTCCCCCTTTTTCAGCAAGGTTGCTTTAATTGTGATACTACCTTAGCTCTTGCTTACTCTTTTATAACTGTGCCTCCAGAACTTGTCTTTCCTACATACCCTTTCCTTGACATTCCCAATGATGCCCTATGTCATAATTACAAAAACGATGCTGGAAGTATTTTATCTTCTAAAATTATTTGATGCACTTGATTTCTGTGCTCCTCAAAACGCTTCAGCAAATTTCATCATCATCTTAATGAAAGCATAGCCTCATTTCATAACATCATGCTGTTGCATCAGCCCCTTCTTACCAAAATGCACATATAAGCTCATAGCTTTCTTTTGTTATGGAATCATGAGAGTTTTCACAGAATTTTCGCATCTGGTAAGTACTCCCAGACAGCATTTATGTTATCGGTAGTGTACCAGTTGATTTTTGAAGCTGATGGTTGATATGCATTTAGTGCAGAAAACAAACAATTTGCATTTCATGCAAAATTCCAGCGAATTTTCCAAAATATCATCTGTTGTTCTGCTGATCACCGCAAACTGTACATAATATGTCATCAGCGATAAAGATGATTCGAGCACTCTAAGAGAAAACTGCATAACACTTTGTATTTTTAAATAAAAAGTGTTATAATAAATTTAGTGTATAAAAAGAAGTAAACATATCTGCAGTACATTCAGATCTTTTACACATGCTTATCTAACACATTGGACTTTGAAAAAATACAGATTATTGATACCGCTCAACTAGGTTCAGTGACTCTTGCCATATCTATGCCAACTGTAGACATAATAAAATTTTCTTGTTAACTAAGGTTTTATTTTAATTTACTGGTGTCATGTAGCATAATAGTCTCAAATTACATACATATTTCCACAAAACAAATGGTTGATGTACAACATAAGATACTCAGCCAGAATCAAATTGTAATCATATAATCAGCTGGGATTCCTAACAGCAGCTAACAGAACACGGCACTGGTATCCACAAACACAATGCTGAAATATTGCAAAACATTAATTAACTGCAAGTGAATAGAAATTATTCACGGTGGCTTCTCTTCTGCTTTGCAAGTGTGGAATTCTGACCAGGAATATCATGTGTGAAGTTTAAGTGCAGTAGTTCTCGCGTGTTCTGCTTTGGTACCTATAAATAGCCAGGATGCAGCCATACTTATGTTGGGACCACCAAAAACTGCTACGGAAAACTGACTGCATCTGTGTCTGTAAGCTACATAGAGTATTTGGTCTTCTGGACCTTTTTCTCTTCTGGTGTATGATACAACAGATCTATTGAGAAGAGAACTGTTTCCAGTGATTGGTAGAGACTGCAGGCCGTACATGCCTGCATAGTGAAAGGATCCAGATATGTTTCTGAGTAATACCATCTTTACGTTCAACAGCATTCTAGATCATATTCATAGTTCAAATACAACCACCTTTTTAAATTGGATTCCGAAAGCACCACCCAGCACAACCAACTAAAATTTACGTAATAAAGCAATGGATGGAGAAAACAAGGTGGATTTAACTTTTCTGAGCTTTTGATAAGCTGACTGCTTATAATCACACTGACCTGATAGGTTTGTACACGTGTGCAACTGGGCAGAGTATGTCTTGACTGAGAAAGCATTGCATTATTCTAGTTAGTGTGTTGTCTTCATGGATAAAAATAACTGCTAGTACACCACTTCAAAGTGTGATATGGCCACTACTGTTCTGGTTATAAAGGGTGTTACACAATTCCCATTACGGGCTTGTATGGGTTATAGCCCCCCATGAACCATGGACCTTGCCGTTGGTGGGGAGGCTTGCGTGCCTCAGCGATACAGATAGCCGTACCGTAGGTACAACCACAATGGAGGGGTATCTGTTGAGAGGCCAGACAAACATGTGGTTCCTGAAGAGGGGCAGCAGCCTTTTCAGTAGTTGCAAGGGCAACAGTCTGGATGATTGACTGATCTGGCCTTGTAACAACAACCAAAACGGCCTTGCTGTGCTGGTACTGCGAACGGCTGAAAGCAAGGGGAAACTACGGCCGTAATTTTTCCCGAGGGCATGCAGCTTTACTGTATGATTAAATGATGATGGTGTCCTCTTGGGTAAAATATTCCAGAGGTAAAATAATCCCCCATTCGGATCTCCGGGCGGGGACTACTCAAGAGGATGTCGTTATCAGGAGAAAGAAAACTGGCGTTCTACGGATCAGAGCGTGGAATGTCAGGTCCCTTAATCGGGCAGGTAGGTTAGAAAATTTGAAAAGGGAAATGGATAGGTTAAAGTTAGATATAGTGGGAATTAGTGAAGTTCGGTGGCAGGAGGAACAAGACTTCTGGTCAGGTGACTACAGGGTTATAAACACAGTCAAATAGGGGTAATGCAGGAGTAGGTTTAATAATGAATAGGAAAATAGGAATGCGGGTACGCTACTACAAACAGCTTAGTGAACGCATTATTGTGGTCAAGATAGATACGAAGCCCACACCTACTACAGTAGTACAAGTTTATATGCCAACTAGCTCTGCAGATGACGAAGAAATTGAAGAAATGTATGATGAAATAAAAGAAATCATTCAGATAGTGAAGGGAGCCGAAAATTTAATAGTCATAGGTGACTGGAATTCGAGTGTAGGAAAAGGGAGAGAAGGAAACGTAGTAGGTGAATATGGATTGGGGCTAAGAAATGAAAGAGGAAGCCGCCTGGTAGAATTTTGGACAGAGCACAACTTAATCATAGCTAACACTTGGTTCAAGAATCATGATAGAAGGTTGTATACATGGAAGAACCCTGGAGATACTAAAAGGTATCAGATAGATTATATAATGGTAAGACAGAGATTTAGGAACCAGGTTTTAAATTGTAAGACATTTCCAGGTGCAGATGTGGACTCTGACCACAATCTATTGGTTATGACCTGTAGATTAAAACTGAAGAAACTGCAAAAAGGTGGGAATTTAAGGAGATGGGACCTGGATAAACTGAAAGAACCAGAGGTTGTACAGAGTTTCAGGGAGAGCATAAGGGAACAATTGACAGGAATGGGGCAAAGAAATACAGTAGAAGAAGAATGGGTAGCTTTGAGGGATGAAGTAGTGAAGGCAGACGAGGGCTAGTAGAAATCCTTGGGTAACAGAAGAAATATTGAATTTAATTGATGAAAGGAGAAAATATAAAAATGCAGTAAATGAAGCAGGCAAAAAGGAATACAAACGTCTCAAAAATGAGATCGACAGGAAGTGCAAAATGGCTAAGCAGGGATGGCTAGAGGACAAATGTAAGGATGTAGAGGCTTATCTCACTAGGGGTAAGATAGATACTGCCTACAGGAAAATTAAAGAGACCTTTGGAGATAAGAGAACCACTTGTATGAACATCAAGAGCTCAGATGGAAACCCAGTTCTAAGCAAAGAAGGGAAAGCAGAAAGGTGGGAGTATGTAGAGGGTCTATACAAGGGCGATGTACTTGAGGACAATATTATGGAAATGGAAGAGGATGTAGATGAAGATGAAATGGGAGATACGATACTGCGTGAAGAGTTTGACAGAGCACTGAAAGACCTGAGTCGAAACAAGGCCCCCGGAGTAGACAACATTCCATTGGAACTACTGACGGCCTTGGGAGAGCCAGTCCTGACAAAACTCTACCATCTGGTGAGCAAGATGTATGAAACAGGCAAAATACCCTCAGACTTCAAGAAGAATATAGTAATTCCAATCCCAAAGAAAGCAGGTGTTGACAGATGTGAGAATTACCGAACAATCAGTTTAATAAGCCACAGCTGCAAAATACTAACACGAATTGTTTACAGACGAATGGAAAAACTAGTAGAAGCCGACCTCAGGGAAGATCAGTTTGGATTCCGTAGAAATACTGGAACACGTGAGGCAATACTGACCTTACGACTTATCTTAGAAGAAAGATTAAGGAAAGGCAAACTTACGTTTCTAGCATTTGTAGACTTAGAGAAAGCTTTTGACAATGTTGACTGGAATACTCTCTTTCAAATTCTAAATGTGGCAGGGGTAAAATACAGGGAGCGAAAGGCTATTTACAATTTGTACAGAAACCAGATGGCAGTTATAAGAGTCGAGGGACGTGAAAGAGAAGCAGTGGTTGGGAAGGGAATGAGACAGGGTTGTAGCCTCTCCCCGATGTTATTCAATCTGTATATTGAGCAAGCAGTAAAGGAAACAAAAGAAAAATTCGGAGTAGGTATTAAAATCCATGGAGAAGAAATAAAAACTTTGAGGTTCGCCAATGACATTGTAATTCTGTCAGAGACAGCAAAGGAGTTGGAAGAGCAGTTGAACGGAATGGATGGTGTCTTGAAAGGAGGATATAAGATGAACATCAACAAAAGCAAAACGAGGATAATGGAATGTAGTCAAATTAAGTCGGGTGATGCTGAGGGTATTAGATTTAATGAGACGCTTAAAGTAGTCAAGGAGTTTTGCTACTTGGGGAGAAAAATAACTGATGATTGTCGAAGTAGAGAGGATATAAAATGTAGACTGGCAATGGCAAGGAAAGCGTTTCTGAAGAAGAGGAATTTGTTAACATCGAGTATAGATTTAAGTGTCAGGAAGTCGTTTCTGAAAGTATTTGTATGGAGTGTAGCCATGTATGGAAGTGAAACATGGACGGTAAATAGTTTGGACAAGAAGAGAATAGAAGCTTTCGAAATGTGGTGCTACAGAAGAATGCTGAAGATTAGATGGGTAGATCACGTAACTAATGAGGAGGTACTGAATAGGATTGGGGAAAAGAGGAGTTTGTGGCACAACTTGACCAGAAGAAGGGATCGGTTGGTAGGACATGTTTTGAGGCATCAAAGGATCACCAATTTAGTATTGGAGGGCAGCGTGGAGGGTAAAAATCGTAGGGGGAGACCAAGAGATGAATACACTAAGCAGATTCAGGATGATGTAGGTTGCAGTAGGTACTGGGAGATGAAGAAGCTTGCACAGGACAGAGTAGCATGGAGAGCTGCATCAAACCAGTCTCAGGACTGAAGACCACAACAACAACAATGGGTTATAGAGGGGACTTAGTTGAAAGTTCTGATAAGAAACCCATGTCCAGAAACGTACAATTTTTATATAAAGTAAGTTTGAAGAAAAGGTCACTGTCATATGCCCTACTTAATTCTATGTGCACAGACAGTGAGCATTGACATGTATGCTCTACAGGAGATCAAAGCATGGGCAGTGTTTTGAGTACTCATCATTGGGTTTTCTTCTGCATGAAAAAGTACGTCCCTTTCAAAGACGAGAGTGCAATGCGTTCTTGGAGCACCACAGCTGTCGTCGTCCCCCCCCCCCCTCGCACCCCCCCCCCCCCCCCCAATTGCAGACACAGCCATTACTGTAATGTTACAATTATGATGACGACTGACAATGGCATCTTGTTCTCAGCTTGTGCAGGTACAATGAAGTGGGAGATTTGAAAGTTATCAAGCCTTCCTCATTTTATATCCAAAGAGAACACATTTGGATATCAGTTCAATAATAATAATAATAAACCCCGTGGAGGCCCGAGAAAAGAATAGGCCTCCGGTATGTTCTGCCAATCGTAAAAGGCGACGAAAAGAACAAACCACTAATAGGGCTAACCCCCCCTTTTAGTGTGATTAGTTGGTTCAGGACAGAACTAATGAAGCCTCGGACAACCACAGTCATGGTCGGGGATGACGCTTGAACCCTATGCCCGTCCACAATGGTAACGACACTGCTAGCCACACGGAAAATGATTTAAATCCAAATAGAGATGTTTTGCAGGATATGCTTCCTGCAACCACTGTAGAAGGAAAACAAAGGCAGAGGATGAGATGGTAGGATGAATTTAACCGACACCTCATGTTCTGCAAACAACAAACTTAGGAACCAACACAACTGGATACAGATCACAAGTATACACAACATTTATTACCAGATACCCAGAATTAAAATTTTTAACAGAAAAACGACTAGCTGAGCAGATCTGCATAATAATCAAAAATAACAGGATACCCCAGTCAGAATTAGAAAACATCAAACAACAAGTACAACAAATACTGGAACAAAATAATGTACAGTCAGAAGAAGAAGAAAATACAGTAATGGAATCAAACATCCCAGAGCAAACAAACCAAGAACAACATGCATCAATTAAACAATCAGAGGAAAACTAAATCTTAAGATAGCCGCCAGAACAAGCACAAATAGAACACCAAGTGACACACATGTTAGATGTAGAATAAAAATTTCACCTGACATATATAGAATACAAAGATCTTTGGTGTGACGTCATAAGTGCGTGACTGCGTGTGAGATCGCTCTCTAAGTTTTCATCTATTTTTAGGTTTCAGATATATATTTTAACTGTTTTTGTGATAATATTTACTATATAAGTGACTTATTAGTGGTTTCTTCATTCACCTCTGCATTTCTTGTGTTGTGAGTGTTTCGTATCGAGCAACTTAACCTCTTACCCGTGTTTACATTCCGCGCTGACCAGTTGCAGCTGTAGCGGCGCATCGAAAGCTAAGTACTAATTAATTGTTTGTGTATAGTAGTTTATTTAGGAACTTTAGTAGTCTTCAACCGGTGTTCTTGGTGTTTTCCGGTGAAATAACTTCAGAAGAAATTTTTGCGAACTACTTTCAGTTTCATTACTGTCATTAGACGTTTGATTTTCTTTCTGTGTTAGTATTTTGTTATATTCTCATTTGTTGTTGATTAATACTGTCAATAATAGTAGTTACTTCCCTTGTAGAGCAAGTTTGTGATTATTGTAGTCAGTTTTTAACATCATCTTATTGTAGTAGCGGAACTTAGATAAAGTTGTTTTCTTGTTTCAATAATTGTAAAATTTTACCATGAGTGAGAAGTGTGGGCTTTGCCGTAGGTTCGTGAGCAGTGGATTGCGGTGTGAGACTTGTTCGAAGTATTTTCACTGGGGGGAATGCAGTGGGGAAGCCAGTGGGCATTCTGGTGAGATCCTCTCCTGGAACTGCAGGTTATGTAGCAAGAGTAAGTTGATAGAGGAGCAGGAGCGTAAGATCTGTGCCCTTCAGGTGCAGTTGAAAAACGCACAGGAGGAGCTAGATAGGATGAGGAGGGAGAAGGGGGTTGGGGAATGGGAGCTGGCTGTTGGCAAGAGATCTGCTAGGAGAAGGAGATTTTCAGATAGTTTTACTATTGGTGTTTGTAATAGAGATGACCAACTGTCAGAGTCTAGTGGAGAGGAATCTCTAGTAGCTGTAGATGTAGGAAGTATGCAGCAGTTACGGTGGCTAGGACAGTTGCAAAGTCTAAGAGAAAGAAGAAGGTTCTGCTGTTAGGTAGTTCTCATGGTAGAGGTGTAGGCCAGCAGTTGCAGGAATTTTTGGGGAGTGAGTACCAGGTCAACAGCATTGTGAAGCCTAATGCAGGATTGGCTCAGGTGACTTTTAACATAGGGGGGTTATGTAGGGATTTTACTAAAGAGGATCAGGTAGTGATTGTGGGTGGGGCTGGTAATAGTATTGATAGGGATGGGGAGTATGACATAGATGGTGACCTGGAAAAGATAGCCACTCAGACTGGCAACACGAATGTGCATTTCGTGGAACTGTTTCAGCGTCACGATCGGCCTCATCTTGATACAGCCGTCAGGCGTAATAACATGAGACTTGGGGGTGCGCTGATGACAGAAGGCATGAGTCACATTTCAGTGGTGTCGGTGGAGTCTATCAGCAGGACGGGTTTCACTAGACATGGCCTGCATCTCAACAGGTATGGGAAGAGGAGGTTGGCAAAACTTATAGGTGACAGCATAGGTGGGGGTGGTGGGATCACTCATGGGAAAATTCCGGTAGTTGTGGGTGTTAGAGCTGTACCTTTTTTAGATTGAAGTCAGCTGATAGGTATTCCTGCTTAAGGGAAGTCTCTCTAACAAAGAAACCACTTTCTAAAGCTTGGGTATCCGATTAATGAGGGAATTAGTATATTTCATCAAAATATACACTCCTGGAAATGGAAAAAAGAACACATTGACACCGGTGTGTCAGACCCACCATACTTGCTCCGGACACTGCGAGAGGGCTGTACAAGCAATGATCACACGCACGGCACAGCGGACACACCAGGACCCGCGGTGTTGGCCGTCGAATGGCGCTAGCTGCGCAGCATTTGTGCACCGCCGCCGTCAGTGTCAGCCAGTTTGCCGTGGCATACGGAGCTCCATCGCAGTCTTTAACACTGGTAGCATGCCGCGACAGCGTGGACGTGAACCGTATGTGCAGTTGACGGACTTTGAGCGAGGGCGTATAGTGGGCATGCGGGAGGCCGGGTGGACGTACCGCCGAATTGCTCAACACGTGGGGCGTGAGGTCTCCACAGTACATCGATGTTGTCGCCAGTGGTCGGCGGAAGGTGCACGTGCCCGTCGACCTGGGACCGGACCACAGCGACGCACGGATGCACGCCAAGACCGTAGGATCCTACGCAGTGCCGTAGGGGACCGCACCGCCACTTCCCAGCAAATTAGGGACACTGTTGCTCCTGGGGTATCGGCGAGGACCATTCGCAACCGTCTCCATGAAGCTGGGCTACGGTCCCGCACACCGTTAGGCCGTCTTCCGCTCACGCCCCAACATCGTGCAGCCCGCCTCCAGTGGTGTCGCGACAGGCGTGAATGGAGGGACGAATGGAGACGTGTCGTCTTCAGCGATGAGAGTCGCTTCTGCCTTGGTGCCAATGATGGTCGTATGCGTGTTTGGCGCCGTTCAGGTGAGCGCCACAATCAGGACTGCATACGACCGAGGCACACAGGGCCAACACCCGGCATCATGGTGTGGGGAGCGATCTCCTACACTGGCCGTACACCACTGGTGATCGTCGAGGGGACACTGAATAGTGCACGGTACATCCAAACCGTCATCGAACCCATCGTTCTACCATTCCTAGACCGGCAAGGGAACTTGCTGTTCCAACAGGACAATGCACGTCCGCATGTATCCCGTGCCACCCAACGTGCTCTAGAAGGTGTAAGTCAACTACCCTGGCCAGCAAGATCTCCGGATCTGTCCCCCATTGAGCATGTTTGGGACTGGATGAAGTCTCACGCGGTCTGCACGTCCAGCACGAACGCTGGTCCAACTGAGGCGCCAGGTGGAAATGGCATGGCAAGCCGTTCCACAGGACTACATCCAGCATCTCTACGATCGTCTCCATGGGAGAATAGCAGACTGCATTGCTGCGAAAGGTGGATATACACTGTACTAGTGCCGATATTGTGCATGCTCTGTTGCCTGTGTCTATGTGCCTGTGGTTCTGTCAGTGTGATCATGTGATTTATCTGACCCCAGGAATGTGTCAATAAAGTTTCCCCTTCCTGGGACAATGAATTCACGGTGTTCTTATTTCAATTTCCAGGAGTGTACAAGGTATTAGAGATAAAGTTAGTGAACTGCTTATAGATGTTGACTCTGAAATTATTGGTATATCTGAACACTTCTCAAATAAGGAGATAATTTAGAGGCTTCCTTTACCAGGATACAGGTTGGCTGGCAGCTTTTCTAGGAGCTCTTTGCGGTGTGGGGGAGTAGCCATGTATGTGAAAAACGGTATCCCATTTGAGTCAATTGATGTTTCAAAGTACTGCACTGAAAAGGTGTTTGAATGTTGTGCAGGTGTGGTTAAATTTAGTGGAGCTAAACTTCTTACTGTTGTTATTTATAGATCCCCAGACTCCGATTTCACAACATTTTTGCTAAAGCTAGAGGAGGTTCTTGGTTCACTTTATAGGAAATACAAAAAGTTAGTTATATGTGGTGACTTCAATATTAATTGTATAAGTGATTGTGCAAGGAAAAGGATGCTGGTAGACCTCCTTAATTCATATGATCTTATGCAAACCGTATTCTTTCCAACGAGAGTGCAAGGGAACAGTAGAACAACCATAGACAATATTTTTGTTCATTCGTCATTATTAGAAGGGCATTCTGTTAGCAAAAAGGTGAATGGCCTTTCAGATCATGATGCACAAATTTTAAGTCTAAAAGATTTTTTTGCTGCAACACATGTTAAATATAGTTACCAACTTTTTAGGAAAGCTGATCCAGTTGCTGTACAGACTTTTGTAAACCTTATCAAGGAACAAGAGTGGCAAGATGTTTATAGTGCTGATACAGTAGACGATAAATATAATGCTTTCCTCAAGACTTTTCTCGTGCTCTTTGAAAGTTGCTTTCCGTTAGAACGTTCAAAACAGGGTACTAGCACAAACAGGCAGCCTGGGTGGCTGACTAAAGGGATAAGAATATCTTGTAGAACAAAGTGGCAATTATATCAGAACGTTAGAAACAGTCACAATCTAAATGCAGCAGCCCATTACAAACAGTATTGTAAGGTGCTTAAAAAAGTTATTGGGAAGGCAAAAAGTATGTGGTATGCAGATAGAATAGCTAAGTCTCAGGATAAAATTAAAACCATATGGTCAGTCGTAAAGGAAGTGGCTGGTCTGCAGAGACAGATGGAGAATATAGAATCAGTGCATAGTGGGGATGTCCGTGTTACTGATAAGTCGCATATATGTACAGTACTTAATAATCACTTTCTGAATATAGCAGGTGAACTAAATAGAAACCTAGTCCCATCAGGGAATCATATAGCGCTCTTAGAAAAAAGTGTTCCGAGACTGTTACCTGAAATGCTCCTCCATGATACTGACAAGAGGGAGATTGAGTTAATAATTAAATCACTAAAGACCAAGAACTCTCATGGATATGACGGGGTATCTAGCAGAATACTGAAGTATTGTTCCACGTATGTTAGCTCAGTACTTAGCCATATCTGTAACTTTTCCTTTAGGAGTGGTCGGTTTCCTGACCGATTAAAGTACTCGGTAGTGAAGCCACTTTATAAAAAGGGAGACAGGGATGATGTTGACAATTATAGACCTATTTCTATGCCATCGGTGTTTGCTAAAGTTATCGAGAGGGTTGTATATACAAGGTTACTGCAGCATTTAAATTCACATAATTTGCTGTCAAATGTACAGTTTGGTTTTAGAAATGGCTTAACAACTGAAAATGCTATAGTCTCTTTTCTCTGTGAGGTTTTGGACAGATTAAATAAAAGGTTGCGAACGTTAGGTGTTTTCTTTGATTTAACGAAGGCTTTTGACTGTGTTGACCACAAAATATTACTGCAGAAGTTGGAACATTATGGAGTAAGGGGAGTAGCTTACAGTTGGTTCGCCTCCTACTTTAAGAACAGAAAGCAGAAGGTAATCCTCCGCAATATTGAGAGTGGTAATGATGTTCAGTCCCAATGGGGCACTGTTAAATGGGGCGTTCCCCAAGGGTCGGTGCTGGGGCCACTGCTGTTTCTTATTTATATAAATGATATGCCTTCTAGTATTACAGGTGATTCAAAAATATTTCTGTTTGCTGATGACACCACCTTGGTAGTGAAGGATCTTGTGTGTAATATTGAAACATTATCAAATAATGTAGTTCATGATATAAGTTCGTGGCTTGTGGAAAATAATTTGATGCTAAATCACAGTAAGACTCAGTTTTTACAGTTTCTAACTCACAATTCAACAAGAACTGACATTTTAATCAGACAGAATGGGCATGTTATAAGCGAGATGAAACAGTTCAAGTTCCTAGGCGTATGGATAGATAGTAAGCTGTTGTGGAAAGCCCATGTTCAGGATCTTGTTCAGAAACTAAATGCCGCTTTATTTACCATTAGAACAGTATCTGAAATAAGTGACATTTCAACACGAAAAGTAGTATACTTCGCATATTTTCATACGCTTATGTCATATGGTATTATTTTTTGCGGTAATTCTTCTGATTCAAAAAGGGTATTTTTGGCTCAAAAATGGGCTGTTCGAGCTATGTATGGTGTAAGTTCGAAAACCTCTTGTCGACCCCTATTCAATAGTCTGGGAATTTTGACATTGCCCTCACAGTATGTATTTTCTTTAATGTCGTTTGTTGTTAGCAATATTAGCTTATTCCCAAGAGTTAGCAGCTTTCACTCAGTTAATACTAGGCAGAAATCAAATCTGCATGTGGAATGCACTTCCTTGACTCTTGTGCAGAAAGGAGTGCAGTATTCTGCTGCATCCATTTTCAATAAGCTACCACAAGAACTCAAAAACCTTAGCAGTAGCCCAAACACTTTTAAGTCTAAACTGAAGAGTTTCCTCATGGCTCACTCCTTCTATTCTGTCGAGGAGCTCCTGGAAGAGCTAAAAAATTAAGCAAATTCCAGTGTTACATTCTTGATTTTCTTTATTTAAACTAACGACTTGTCGCCTGAATATGTTTCTTATATTTCATTTCATCTGTTTCTACAATCGTGTTATAATTTCATGTATTGACTCATTCCATGACCATGGAGACTTCTCCTAAATGTGGTCCCACGGAACAATAAATAAATAAATAAGTAAACAAATACAGACATTAGACCATTCTTGCATAGACCGCCAAATAACCCGCAAGTCGAAACAACAGTAAAAACTATCAACACAATCATACACAACAAAATAAATGAAAACACAACTATGGAAGAGTTACAACTACTGGTTTATATAGGAGCACTCACTACACTAAATATACACACTAGGCAGAGATCAAAACCAACCAACACACAGAAGAAACCCACAAAACCAGCATGGCAACACAGGCTACAGATCAGAATAGAAAAACTGAGAAAAGACATCGGACAGCTAACACAATTTATAAGAAATGAAATATCAGACAAAAAATGAAAAAGGTTAGGTAAAATCTCACAACAAGAAGCGATACAGCAATTAGATGAAAAGAAGCAGAAATTACAAGCATTGGCCAAACGACTTAGAAGATATAAAAAAGTGAAAATAGAAGGAAACAAAACCAAACATTCAACACAAATCAAAAGAAATTTTATCAGACAATAGATAACACACACATTAAAATAGACAATCCACCAAACATAACAGACATGGAACACTTCTGGAGCAACATATGGTCAAACCCGGTACAACATAACAGACATGCACGGTGGATACAAGCAGAAACAGACACATACAAGATGATACCACAAATGCCTGAAGTGATAATTTTGCAACATGATGTCACCCAAGCAATTAATTCTACGCACAATTGGAAAGCCCCTGGAAAAGATAAAATAACAAATTTCTGGCTGAAGAAGTTCACCTCAACACATACACATTTAACCAAATTATTTAACAGTTACATTGCAGACCCATACACGTTCTCTGATACACTTACACAAGGAATAACTTATCTGAAACCTAAAGATCAAGCAGACACAGCAAACCCAGCTAAATATCGCCCCATAACATGCCTACCAACAATATACAAAATATTAACTTCAGTCATTACACAGAAATTAATGACACATACAACACAGAACAAAATTATAAATGAAGAACAAAAAGGCTGCTGCAAAGGAGCACGAGGATGTAAAGAGCAACTGATAATAGATGCAGAGGTGACATATCAAGCTAAAACTACACAAAGGTCGCTACACTACGCATACATTGATTACCAAAAAGCTTTAGATAGTGTACCACACTCATGGTTACTACAAATATTGGAAATATACAAAGTAGATCCTAAATTGATACAGTTCCTAAACATAGTAATGAAAAATTGGAAAACCACACTTAATATCCAAACAAATTCAAATAATATCGCATCACAGCCAATACAGATTAAGCGTGGAATATACCAAGGAGACTCATTAAGTCCTTTCTGGTTCTGCCTTGCTCTGGACCCACTATCCAACATGCTAAATAATACAAATTATGGATATAATATTACTGGAACATACCCACACAAAATTGGAACATACCCACACAAAATTGGAACATACCCACACAAAATTGGAACATACCCACACAAAATCACACATTTGCTATACATGGAAGATCTAAAACTACTGGCAGCAACAAATCAACAACTCAACCAATTACTAAAGATAACAGAAGTATTCAGCAATGATATAAATATGGCTTTTGGAACAGATAAATGTAAGAAAAATAGCATAGTCCAGGGAAAACACACTAAACAAGAAGATTACATATTGGATAACCACAGCGACTGCATAGAAACGATGGAAAAAACAGATGCCTATAAATATCTAGGATACAAACGAAAAATAGAAATAGATAATACAAATATTAAAGAAGAACTAAAAGAAAAATATAGACACAGACTAACAAAAATATTGAAAACAGAACTGACAGCAAGAAAAAAGACAAAAGCTATAAATACTTACGCTATACCAATATTGACCTACTCATTTGGAATAGTGAAATGGAGTAACACAGAACTAGAAGCACTCAATACACTTACACGATCACAATGCCACAAATATAGAATACATCACATACATTCAGCAACAGAAAGATTCACATTAAGCAGAAAGGAAGGAGGGAGGGGATTTATCGATATAAAAAACCTACATTATGGACAGGTAGACAATTTAAGAAAATTCTTTCTAGAACGAGCAGAAACTAGCAAAATACACAAAGCAATCACTCATATAAATACATCGGCTACACCACTGCAATTTCATAACCACTTCTACAACCCTTTAGATCACATAACATCAACAGATACGAAGAAAGTAAATTGGAAAAAGAAAACACTACATGGCAAGCACCCGTATCATCTAACACAGCCATACATCGATCAAGACGCATCCAACACGTGGCTAAGAAAAGGCAATATATACAGTGAGACGGAAGGATTCATGATTGCAATACAGGATCAAACAATAAACACCAGATGTTACAGCAAGCATATTATTAAAGATCCCAATACCACAACAGATAAATGCAGACTTTGCAAACAGCAAATAGAAACAGTAGATCACATCACAAGCGAATGTGCAATACTGGCAAATACAGAATACACCAGAAGACATGACAATGTAGCAAAAATAATACATCAACAACTTGCCATACAACATAAACTAATAAAACAACACGTTCCCACATACAAGTATGCACCACAAAAGGTGCTGGAGAATGATGAATACAAATTATCCTGGAACAGAACCATTATAACAGATAAAACACCACCACATAACAAACCTGACATCATACTCACCAATAAAAAGAAGAAATTAACACAACTAATCGAAATATCCATACCCAATACAACAAATATACAGAAGAAAACAGGAGAAAAAATTGAAAAATACATCCAACTGGCTGAGGAAGTCAAGGACATGTGGCATCAGGATAAAGTTGACATTATACCAATTACACTATCAACTACAGGAGTCATACCACACAATATCCACCAGTGCGTCAATGCAATACAGCTACATCCAAATATACAACTGCAGAAATCTGTAATTATTGATACATGTTCAATTACCTGAAAGTTCCTAAATGCAATGTAACATATACCATACAGTTAAAAGGAAGTCACGCTTGATCAAGGTTCGCGTCACTTTCCATTTTTAACCAGACATAACGTCTGAGAAAGGAAAGAAATAATAATAATAATAATTTCATGTGGCTCAATGCGACACTACTTCAGCAATGTTTATAGACCTAACCTACCGCTGTTATCCAGCCAGTGAAAGGGGACATAACAGTTTAATGTAAAATCCAAATACCAGCTATGTGTCATTTCCAGTGACTCCTCACATTGTTGAGAGGTGAAGGCTGTTAAAATGCAGACTGAGAAATCCATGGTCCAACTGAAAAAATTCGTAGTCCGAGCGGGATTCAATCCCGGGACCTCTCAGTTTCCATACATGTATTTTACCATCAGACCACCAGGCCAAGCATCAAAACAATATATATAAAGTCCCCATTACAAAGCATAGAAGTCTGTAATAGGAATTGTGAAACACAATATATGAATGAATTTGTTGATCTGGTTAGTTGCAATATTGGACATTTTGCAGATGACACATTATCTATCTGTAAGTTGTATCAGACTGAATTCCTGGACTATCTTTGAACTTAAAGTCCATACATATTATAAAAGGAAGTGTGTGTGTGTGTGTGTGTGTGTGTGTGTGTGTGTGTGTGTGTTGAGATTTCCCTTTGAATAGCAAACAGGATACAAACTGACACACTGCACTCTGTACTGTGTATAGGAGCAGTTACCAATAACACACACACACCAGTAAATTATGGGGAGCAAAATTGCACCAAGCTCATACTAATGACGGCCACAATCAATAGCATCACTTAATCCAAATACTGAAACATCACTGCATGAAGTGCAGAACTAATTTTGGATATGAGGTACTTCTATCTTGACTAATATGACTAACACAAATAAACACGAATAACATCTTGCATATAGCTGTTTTACAGGGTAACAGTAATAGTTCTTTTTTTTTTCTTAATAGGAGGACAATATGATGGGGACCCATAAATTGGTATAGTTTCATTAGCCAAGGTTCTTTGAGTATTACAAAAGTAAAAACTGTCTCTAAAAGGTAGTAATTTACTTAAATTACTATGGAAAGTAATAAAATGCAACACTGGGCTTAATTAACTTCAAAAGGAACCATTCATGATGGGTAACAAAATGACACACTATCTTTGAAAATGTGCTTAACTTCACTTCTAATAGTACTACCACAAATTGGTTCATTAAAGACAGACTTGTACTTTAATCACCTGTGAAGCAGGTATTCTTGGCAATAATATTTACACAATCTTGCACTGTAATCCTACAAAACTATATTTTATAATAAACTAAGGATACTTAAGCAAAAGCCTATCCAACTTTTAGCCATTAAATAATTACAGTTTTCACTTTCGTATTGATTGATCTTTAAATTTTTCTACATAAACTTCCTACCTTAACAATTTTACTTGGATTAGTCCATAAACAAAGCATCCAAATTTTACTCTTACTTCAACTTTTGCTACTCCTTTTACTTTAGACAAAAAAACACTTTTGAACACATGAATGCCAGAATTGTTCATTTAAATCGGGATACTCAGTTTTAGTAGCACTTAGGTGAGGACTCTGTGTAGGTTCGTGATCAGGATTGAAGTTATGGTTTCGAACACGAATTGAAGTTTTATGTGACTATTATTGAAACAGAACACAAATTAACTGGTCCATGCCAATATACATCACATAACTGAATGTATGAAGTCTGTGAAGCAATGGTGAAGATTAGTGGCAGGTGAAATGGCGGCAAACTGTACACACAACTCTTGATGTGCGAATGCTTCATAAAATCTCTTCTTGGTGTCAGATTTTCAACATATTAAAGCTATTCCATTATTCTGTGAATACCAAATAATAACCAGATCCACATCCGAGGCAAATCCTTTATAAAGCTGCTTCCAATTGCCTCTCTTAGCACCATCGAGATGTACTGTGCTAAGGCTTGCCACACACTTCGTGCCGTTCACACAGAGGAGCCACTCAGTTTAACCGCCAAAACCACCTTTTACATCGCGCCATGCCACTTTCGTTGTTACAAATGTAAGTGCCCTAAGCATGAACCAACTTTTAACAAACATACTTCTTTCATAAACATATTCGTATTACAATAATTTAAAATTTCAACATATTCTTTTGCTTTTTCTCACATATACATTACAAAACTCTTAATTTTCTTGCCATACATCAAGGAGTTCAAACAACACAGAATGCACACTTCATAAATTGCAGATACACAGGTACTTAAAATAAACCTACTCCTAATCGATATAGGTGTTACAACTCAAATGATGAGGAATATGATCATAATTCACGAGACTTCACCCCCTACCCCATGCTTCTTGAAGCTGTGGATTGACAGACATGCTTGACAGCTGTGATGGGTCAGTCATCCTCCAGTTAATTAATCACCTATGACTGCGTGTGTGTTGATGTTTATGCCAGTGACTCTTCTTTATGAAAGCAAGTAGCGAAAACTGCATTTTCCGAAATGTCTTTTGTGACTGAGAAGGAATATACCTTAAAATTTATTTCCCTTTACAGAGAATGTACAGAGTTGTGGTTGATACACAGCAATGAATACATGGACGAAAATAAAAGTTCTATTGTCACTAGAAAAATGACAGAAGTGATAGAGGGAGAGCTCCATATTGCTCCTCTAAAAAAGTTTCACTGTCAAACTTTTGTTGTGAACACTAGCAACAATAAACTCCATACTGCATGTTATTCACACAACACTCAAAATAAAAAACAAAAAGCATATCAAGTAAGATACTGCACTGTACCAATGAGCATGTGGAAAAAAGAAAGATCACGCGGAGTTTCTATCTCTGTCGATGTAGTGCCTTCTTCTCAATATGTGGGTGAAATAATTCCAGCATGTCATTAAAAATCTGATTGTCCATTCATGGTAAGTGTCTGTAATTGACAGGTTCAGTGAGTAACATTTCAGACAGCAGATTTTCATGGGTATACTCCGTTTGCAACTTCACCCATTCCTTGGGCCATCAGTGTCGTCGTCTTTCATGCACTGTGCTACAGCCAATACAATATAATCTTTATCTGCATTGGTAAGCATTTTCAATGTACAAATGAGAATTTGTCAGCAATAAACTCAAATTTCAAGTGAAGCTATTTATTAACTTTTGATTGATTAGTTTAATATGTGCCTTCATGGCAAACTGTTTACAGGAAAGACTTGATGGTTTGTTTGAACATCTGTGCACTTGCTTGTCAAGCACACACTTGACGAACAGCATGTTTGCCATGGGTTTGATGTATAAGGACCACCGTAAATATTGAGCTGTGTGCTAACAAAACTGCAAGGTGAAATTCACGAAATATTTGTACAAATACAACTAAAGTATGTTAAATATGTCTAAAATACATGTGACAAAGTGGGCAAAACAGTGGGTAGAAAGCTTCTCTTAAATCCCTGGATCCATTTCAACCAAACTTACTACAAACATAGCTTACTGTCTGGAAAGAAGGAATACTGTGGAGGTAAGAACCAGCAACCTCCAATGGGGAGGGGAGGGGGGGGTGATAATGTGGAGAGAGAAAGGGGAGAAGGGGCTAGATACAGATAGAGGGGAGGAGGAGGTGGACAGAGAAAGGGAAGAAAATGGAATGGAGAGAGAGAGAGGAAGGAGAGATGGAAGGGAAAAGGAGGAGATGAACAGGCTAAGGGGTTAGGAGGAATAGGGACACAGAGATGGACTAATAGAAGATAAGAATAAATATATACCCAGGCAATGTGGGTATATGCTCAGCTAGTACACAATAAGCCCTCTACAACGTACAATTCTACAGATTCAAAAAACATCCTGCACAATTTAGCCCAGCATTGTAGACAAGTGACAGAGGCAGGAAGTGACATTAAAGAGTAAAATGTATCAGGTTGTGTTATACAGCATGCATAAAGTGTCATTGACGGAAGAATTAACTGAAGTATTAAAAGCTCTTAAATATGCAGAGCTATAAACTAGTGACACCATCACTGTGTTGTTAGACTGTTGTTGTGCCTTGACACTGCTAAAGATTCTTTCAATACGATGGGAAATTAATCACTGGATAAGTATTTTAAAAATGATGCAAAGGATAACAGAAAGAACAACCAATGTCATTATGGTTTGTGTAAAAGCACACAGTAATGTTTCACGTAGTGGAAAGTTGGATCATTTTAGCTACACAGGCATGAGCAATGGATGTTAAAAAAACATTTTGCGGACAAGAACATTGTATAATATTCACGGTGATTCAGGAGGAATGTCACATAATTTGTGAGGTGATTCTACATGTGAAAATCCACTGAAAAAGTCCTGTGAACATGTGTCTGATTTTCGATTGTTAAGGAACTGGAGTGGGTTGAAAACTACCCACATCCATGAATGAGATGAAGACAAGTGCGAATATTACTTACCAAAATGTGGTGGACAGAATAATGGTTGGACAGATGAGTAATCCATCCTACAAGAGTTGTTCAAAAAGTCCCCAACCCATCTCAATGCACTTGTCAACTGGTTGCACATTGAACATCATATTGGCGGGCTTTAATGTGGACAACAGCATCTGTGATGTAATCGATGAGTTTTTCACATGTATCCACCTTCATAGCATACACATCCCCCTTTTAACCAGTCCCATTTAACAGATGCCTAATGGGGTTTGGTCAGGTGACCTGGCAGGCCAGTTTAAGGGTCCGCCACACAGATCCAACACTGAGGAAATGATCCATGATGTTGCAGGCGCATTTGCCGTCATTGCTATAATGTAACCTCTTCCTAAAGTGTAGGTAGGTCTTATATCAGGAAATAAGCATATGCTGCGGCTGTCGTGATTTGGAAGGAATACAGGCCCTATTACCATGTCATCATACCACATCAGATGTTCACTGAGAAACTAACTTGGAATCTTGTTTCTGTAGTGTCATGTGGGTTATCGATTACTCACGTATGATAAATATGGGTATTCATGAAATCATTGTGTGTAAATGTAGCAACATCTGTACATAAAGCATATTGTACAACACCTCTGTGTACAACCAATCATTCACAAAATTGTTGTCCACTAAGTCACCTGGATGCAGATGTTGCACCCTCACATTCTGTTGTTACGTGTACACTGGGTAGTCTTCCAGACACAAGCAATGTTTGAAAAACCCTCGGAAATACCCTGGCACACGGGGTTTGTTGATCAGGGAAATGTCTGTGGTATTCTGTCACAGCCATTCTGGCACTGCCATTACAATACCTGTACAGAAAACTATCTGCTTATTCTGCATGGCTGAATGTATGTGGCATGTTGGTATTCACAGACACAATGAACTTGCTCAATTAAGTAACAGTCAAGCACCACAAGCACATGGCCTTACGACTGCTCACTGACCCAACCGACGATTGCATGCTGGGTATGCTTGCTGCTGTTGCCTCTGTGTGACATCATAGTGCTGCCATCTTTTGGAGAACCACCACACCTCTTGTAGGATAGATCAGTCATTTGTCCCACCATTATTCATCCACCACAGCACTTAGAAAGTAATATTCACATTTTTCTTTATATTCATTTATGGATGTGTGTAGTATTCAACTCAGGCCCATGTTTGCAGGACGATTTCAGTTTATTTTCACATGTAGAATCACCTCACAAATTAGTAACATTCCTCCTGAATCACCCTGTATATTTGGCCACAAGTACAATAAAAACAATACATGCTACAAGTTCACCAACATTACTGTCTGTTGAATGACACTGTTGATCAAGAAATATTTGCTATAACATCTTCCAGCATTTTTTTTTTCTCTCACATTTTTTGCTCATTTAAGTGGAACTCCTCCATTAACCATTCCACTTGTTTTACCATAGCGTTCTAAAGTGTGAATATGTCAAAATTATTCTCATTGATAATGACTTTTCAGTCTGCAACAGAGTGTGCACTGATTTGACACTTCCAGGCAGATTAAAACTGTGTGCTGAGCTGGGACTCAAACATGTGATCTTTGCCTTTTGCAGGCAAGTGCTCTACCAGTGAGGTATCCAAGCATGGCTACCAACACATCGTCATAGGTTGGGTTCCTTTTGGAAGTATTAGTGGGAGCAAAGCTGTGAAGGTGGGTCAAATCAAGCTTGGATAGTACAGTAGGTAGAGCATTTGCCCATGAAAGGCAAACGTGTCAGATTTGAATATCTGGCACACAGTTTTAATGTGCCAGGAGGTGTAATTCTCATTCATTTTGACACAAAGATTTTTTTTTCTGTCACCATTTGCTTTTTTGCACCACATACAGTGCATGAACGATTTAGAATGAGACCTAGTGTATTTTTCTTTTGTTCCAGCTGTTTATAGTATAGCTTCTGAAAGGAGAATTATATTTGGCTTTCTAAATTATTATGGGCTGTGATGATTTCCAAAATCCAGTTACATATAGCAACAATCACATGTTTGTCAAATCCAGTTCTCATAAAATACATATCTACATCAGCATCAATATGCAGCAAGCCACCTAACTGTGTGTGACGGAGAGTATACAGTCTGAGTCAAAAGCCCTTGGACACATTCGTAAGTTGGAAGATTAATGGGAAAATTGGAATGTGATGATGGGAACATAGGTTTGATGTGGGGCCGGAACTCTTGGAGTGAATGTCATTCATGGCCGCCATCTTCAAATCCGCCTTTTTGGATTCAAGTCATTTTTTTTTAAATGGGAAGGCGGGTGTATGACACATCAGATAACACTTGCTTGAGCTCTGGAATTTAGTGGTGTAATTTGTTTTTGTATGTCTTGTACATTTTAGAGGTTGTTAATTTTCAAAGTTGGGAAATTACCTTCATACCGACTGCTACAACACATGTTCTACATGTTGTCCATCCCATGCAATGCACAACTGTAGTCGCCGCAGCCACTCTGACTGCACACAGAGGAGAGTGTCTCCTGCAAATTGGTCACAGGCATTTTGAATGCATTCCTCCAGGTGTCTCAAATCACGGATGCTCTCAGCATACACTATCTGCTTAAGACATCCCCCACAGATAAAAATCAAGGGGCGTAAAGTCGGGGATCTGGGTGGCCACTCCACGGGACCACGGCAACCAATCCAGTTCCCTGGCAGTTGTTACTCCAACCATTCACAGACACCAATGCCATAGTGTGGAGGGGATCCATCGTGCTGAAAATAAGATGGAAAAATGCTGTCAGCATTCAGTGTGGAAGGGAACACAAGGTCCTGCAGCAGCATCAGATACTGTGGTGCAGTTAAGGTGTCGCAAATGAAAAATGGCCAATGATGCGGGTGTCCCATATGCAACACCGCACCATCACCTTTGCTGGACTATGTTCTCGAATTGGGGCAACCCAGTACGGCTTTGCGTCACTCCAGTATCGACAATTATGTCAATTAACCTCCCCGTTCAAAGTGAAATACGCCTTGTCGCTGAACAGTATGCCCTTGGCAAACGAAGGATCCAGTCCATGTTGTTCAGTAGCCCACAGGCAGAACTCCAACCAGTGATCAGGGTCATCCTCGTTAATTCGATGTTGCTCTGCAGCTTGCAAGGATGCCACTTATTGGTGTGCAATATCCGGACAACGGAGGTTTGGCTCATTGCACATGCTAGGGCCACACGACGGGTACTTCGTTTAGAACTTTTCGCAAATGAAGCAACAACCACAGTTGCAGTTTCCTCATTGGTGGCAGTCCTTGGTCACCCACTACATGCCCTATCGTGAACAGAGCCCGTCTCCCGGAATTTGGTGATCATGTGAGCCACTGTGCTGTGCAATACCTGTTCTCTGTCTGGGTGCTGTCTGTTGTAGTCAGCTACTATTGTTCGGTAGCTGTGTTCCCCTGATATAAGGATAATTTCGCTCTTCTGTTCACAGGTCAGACCCATTTTAGGTCACCTGGAACAAAGAGAGACATGAGTCGGTATCAAGGTGACTTTGAACATTAATAACTTCTAAACTGTACAAGATAGACAAAAACAAATTACACCACTGAATTCCAGAGCTAAAGCGAATGTTATTTGATGTGTCATACACATATATGGATGGAGGAGGAGTTGCCACATTTATTAAAAACTGCCATAAATTCAAGAACATTGACATTAATAAATTCTGTTTAGAGCAGCATCTAGAAGCATGTGTAACAGAAGTAGAGTTCCATAACAGATCCTATATAATAGTAACTATTTCCGAGCACCTGCAGGAAATTATAATCTATTCATAAATCATCTAGAAGCTCTTTTGGGTTATTTAACAGGAAGAAACAAAGAAATTTTGATTGCTAGTGACTTTAATACAGAGTTTCTAATGCAGTCTTCCAGTAAACATTCACTGCAGTTAGTAATGTTGTATTTCAATCTAAATCACACTGTAAACTTTCCAACTAGGATCACTAAATCCTCAAGGACAGCCATTGATAACATTTTTATAGACAAATCAAAGGAACAAAATCATATCATAAAACCTGTAATAAATGGACTATCAGATCATGACATGCAGCTCCTCGTTTTAGATGTAAATTCTAAGCAGATTATCAAGACTGCTAAATCTGAGTACAGGAGAGTAGTCAGTCAACCAAAAATTGAGTGTTTTAGAAAACTGCTCAAAGATATGAACTGGAAAGATGTTTATAGTGCTCATGACATGAATGAAAAATATAACACATTCATGAACAATGTCAGTACCATGTTTGAAAACTGTTTTCCTCTAAAAGTTATTCAAATTAAACAGAAGTGTATAATAAAACCATGGATTACACAAGGAATAAAGATTTCCTGTAAGACAAATGTATCTGTCGACCAAGAATAGCTCCAATGCTGATGATTTAGCTAAATACAAGGAATACTGTAAGATATTAAAAAAAGTAATTCAGACATCTAAACAAATGCACTACGAGAAGAAGACAGCAATGTCAGGGAACAAAATAAAAACAATATGGGATATAGTGAAAGAGGAGACTGGTAGAACCAGAAAGGAACAGGAGCAAATAGCATTAAGGGTAGATGACACATTAGTAACCGATGGGCATAGTGTGGCAAATCTATTTAACAAATACTTTATATCCATTACTGATAGAATGGGATTGTCAGGATCAGTAAATAATGCCCTTGAATATCTGAAACTAGCCTTTACAAATAGCTTCAGGTACATGAATATGTCATTCACTTCACCAAAAGAAATAACTTCCATAATAAAACCTTTAAAAACAAAGCATTCTAGTGGTTACGATGAAATATCAACAAAGTTAATTAAGGCATATTCTTGTGAGTTTAGTACAATTCTAAGTTACTTGTGTAACCAGTCAATTATAACTGGGACATTTCCTGACTGGCTAAAATATGCAGATGTTAAGCCTCTATTCAAGAAAAGGGATAAAGAGATACCATCAAACTACAGACTAATTTCACTTTTGCGAGCATCCTCAAAAATTTTAGAAAAAGTAATGTACAGGCAGCTTCTCAACCATCTGACCACAAATAACATATTATCAAGAATCAGTTTGGATTTCTGAAGGGTTCTGATATCAAGAAGGCTATTTACACCTACAGTGAAAATGTACTTAATTCATTAAATAACAAGTTACAAGCAGCAGGTATTTTCTGTGATTTGTCAAAGGCATTCGATTGTATGAACCACAACATCCTTTTAAATAAATTAGAATTCTATGATGTCATGGGCAGTGCTGCAAAATGGTTCAAGTCATACATCGCTAACAGGAAACAAAGGGTGTCAGTGCAAGGGACTAGTGAATTAAGTCATCATCAGAATGGGAAGAAATTAGTTACACTGCCAGAAGCAGAGTTCGTTTTGTTTGCAGATGACACAAGTATTGCAATAAATAGTATGTCGAGTGTAGTTCTAGAAAGATCTGCTAATGATATTTTCATGGATATTAATAAATGGTTTAAAGCCAACTCACTGACATTAAACTTCGAAAAGACTCACTATATGCAATTCAGAACCTGTAAGAGGTTCCCACCCAGCATATGCATAAAGTATGAAGAAGAGCAGATAGAAGAGGTTGGCAGTCTTATATTCCTGGGATTACAACTTGATAATAAATTCAGTTGGGAGGAGCACACCACAGAACTGCAGAAACGCCTTAACAAATCTGTATTTGCAATTCGAGTGTTAGCAGACATAGGTGACATAAAAATGAAAAAGCTTGCATATTTTGCCTACTTTCATTCCATAATGTCATATGGTATAATATTTTGGGGTAACTCTTCAAGTCAAACAAAATTTTTCAGAGTCCAAAAGCGTGTAATACGTATTATTTGTGGAGTAAATTCACGGTCATCCTGTAGAAACCTCTTCAAAGAACTGGGTATACTAACTACTGCCTCTCAGTATATTTACTCCTGAATGAAATTTGTCCTAAATAATATATCTCTTTTTCCAACAAACAGCTCAGTTCATACATACAATACCAGGAACAAAAATGATCTGCGCAAGGACTTAAAAACACTTACTTTAGTTCAAAAAGGGGTCCACTACTCAGGAACACTCATCTTCAATAATTTGCCAGCAAATATAAAAAATTTAGTTACAAATAAAGATCAGTTCAAAAGGAGCCTGAATGACTTACTAGTGGTCAACTCCTTCTACTCCATTGACGAATTTTTTAATAGAAACAAATGATGTATTGTATATACTCATACTATTAGTATTGTTATTTCAGCTTTAAAAAAATTGACATGTTCCACATCCACGAGGATCTCCTCAGCACGGATCTATGGAACGAAAAACTAATCTAATCTAATCTCTAATCCCCCCCTTCCCATTAAAATATGACTTGAATCCAAAATGGCGGATTTTAAGATGGCGGCCATGAATGACATTCACTCCAAATGTTGCGGCACCACATCAAACCTATGTTCCCATCATCACATTTCAGTTTTCCCTTTAATCTTCCAACTTATGAAGGTTTCCAAGGACTTTTGACTTGCCCTGTATTTCTTACCTCCAGCTCGCCTCCATTTCCATTTGCAAAAGGCATGTGAGAAGAATGAGTGTCGGTAGAACTTTGTATTAGCTCTAATTTTCTCGTTGTGCTCGTTTCACAACATGAATGTGTGGGGAAATAATAAATTGTCAAACTCTTCCTGGAATGTGCTCTCTCGTAATTTCAATGTAAATCACTCCATGATGCACACCACCTTTCTTGTAGCATCTGCCACTGGAGTTTGTTAAGCATCTCTGTAACACTCTTGTGCTGACTGAACCGACCCTGTGATGAAACGCCTTGCTGTTTGTTGGATCTTCTCTTATCTTTTCGAATAGACCTACATGGTAAGGGTCCAAGAATGATGAGCAGTAATAAATATCAGTTAAATTAGTGTTTTGTAAGCCACTTCTTTCATGGATGAATTATGTTTCCCTAAGATTATTCCTATGAATCTTCGTCTAGCATCTCCTTTTCTAATATTTGTTTTATGTGATCACTCCAGTTAAGGTCGCTCTGGATGGTTACCCATAGATATTTAGTGGCAGGTACTGTTTCCAGCGGTTTGTCATCAATGGTGTAGTTGTACAGTAGTGGACTACTTCTCGTGTGTATGCTTAATATATTTATTTACTTCGTAGTCAACTGCCAGTCCCCGCATCATTCATCAATCCTCTAGTCCCTCTGCAAATTGCTGCTGTCTTCTGGCATTGCTAACTTCTTGCAGATGGTTGCATCATCTGCGACCTCATGGAGCTTCCAACATTTTCTAATTAGATCATTTGTACATATGGTAAACAGTAACAGTTCTATCACACTTCCTTAGGGTACTCTGGTAATTACCTTTATATCTGTTGATTTTTAAAAATTAAGAGTGATGTATTGAGTTCTCTCTGCCAGGAACTCTTGAATCCAGTTGAAAACTGGTCAGAAAATCAGTAAGCTCGTATCTTTTCATTAAATGGCAGTGCGGGACAGTGTCAAATGCCTTTCTGAATTCTAGGAACATGGCATCAACCTGGCCACTCGTGTCTGCAGCACTATGGAACTCGTGTAGGAACAGAGCAAGATGAGTTTTGCAAGATTGCAGAAAATGTGTTGATTTTTGAGAAGATTTTTGTTCTCCAAAAACATCATAATACATGAGCATCTAACTTTTCCCATAATTCTAAAACACTTTGATGTCAGCGATACAGGCCTATAATTATGTGCATCTGTCCTATGATCCTTCTTGAAAACAAGAATGACCTGCACTCTTCTCCAGTCACTAGGGAGGATCCTTCATTGCTCCAGTACCTACAAACAAACTGCTGCTAGAAGGGAAGCAAGTTCTTGTGCATAATCTTTGTAGAAGGCTCCTGATGCCTTTCCACTATTAAGATATTGTAGTTGCTTTTCTGTTGTATGATCACTTATCTCAATATCTATCATTTCAATGTTGGTACAAAGATTGAAATGAGGCACCATATTACAGTTAGTCATGTATTCTCTACCTTGGTCTGCTTGTTTCTCACTCATTTCATCCTCACTAACATGCATGCACATCTGGAGTACAAATTTAATGCAGAAATACTTAGTATTGATGATTTATGCCAGTCAATTACCATCTTCTCTGTCCCCTAATGAGTGCTGCTGAGCTCCCATTGTCAGTTTTTGTGACGTTTCTGTCACTTGGATATCTGACAGACATCAGTACTACTACTATCCTCTTAATGTTTGATATTTTCTCATATTCTGTACTCATATTTTGGTAATATTATGTATACATTTTTCATTCATTGAAACTGATGACTTGTGTGCAGTTGGTGATACACAATTCAGTTTTAATTAGGTCTTCAGAATGTAAATGTTACTCATAATAATCAAGGAAGTATTTCTGTAAGCTTCTGTCATAGTATGTCAAATCTGCTCTGGTATAAATACTCTTTATATACTGAACCAAAACCTTGCTTAAAATTTACCAAACGTAATCAAAGTGTGGTCAGTTCTCACTCCACATGCATAAACTCCTCCTTCCATATATGGGGAAGCAAATATTTCCATCGTCATACCAAATTTGGGGCAGACTTATTCTGAATTTTAAATTTACTGTGCTAAAAGGTCTATTACTCCAAACTCTTAGTCAGCTTGCTTCATTTTCTTGTGGTAAAAACTGTGCTTTATTGGTTACTGCTACTTAATTTTTCCCATTTTTCTTGAGTACAGTATGTCAATAAGCAACTGTGATTGTTTCATTATCCACAAGCATCATTTACAATGTGAGCAGAGAGGCATTCCATTTAACTACCTAAAACACACGACTTTCCATTTTAATCATTCTCTGGTTTTGCCTCTATTCTATATCTCCTGTAGCATTTTTCCACATACTAGTTTTTCAATCTCCTTTGTAGAGTGTGAGCTGTTCCATTGAACCCTTTCTGCCAGTGATTTTGCGAAGTCATGTTCACCACAGCGTATGCGACAGACAGCTGCTGGTGTAGGATCATAGAACCATGACGTGGCAAGTGCTTTCGCCTTTGTCACAGCTGGACTATTTACTGTGAAGTAAGTGAAGATAAACAAACACCACCGTGCATTCCATTGTGCCCAGTGTATTAGGTCAGAAGTACAGAACATTTTTGAAATATTGGGAGTTTTGGGGACTTTGGAACAACTCAGGTAAGCTCTTCACCATTTTCTTAACACCCACTCATGTTTCAGTGTAATTAAATGTTTCCGTTTAGTACATGCCATATTCCTGCCTTGGCAAGGACTTGTCAGCAGTATTCTTCACTATTATGTAACAGTTGTTCTGAACTCCAGTGCCAGAATTGATTCCTAAACTCGATTACAACCACCCAAGCCTACAGCAATGCATACAGTGGTGGCTCTTGGGTACCACCCATTGTAAGGCAAGTACTTTCAACACCACAGAAAACAGTTATCTTCATTAACAATACAGTATCACGATAGTTTCCAGCACAGTCACACTGAATGTGCTTTGGTAAGTGTCTGCACTGGAATGCAAGATGGCTTAACAGAGATACAGTAGTTACATTTTAGCATAAGAATATGTGTACTATGAATATAATGACATGTGTATGACACCTCTATAAGGAAAATCTGCATTGAACACTTTTACTCACTCCTAATTGCAGACAACCACCATAGCATTCAGTGGAAATATTCTGCATGTGCTGCGTATTTGTTGCACTTGTGATCATATATTATCAAAGTGAGGTAATACACATTAGTATGAAAATTCTAGCATTGTGAAGCATGTATATGACACAATTCCATAACAGATTACAAAATTGTGCTCATAATGCAGATCAACATGAAAGACTGCAATGGGGCTGCGCACAGAAAGCACTGGTTGTTTTCAAATATTTGAGAACATCTAATTTGGAAATATGTGAAGAATAATGCAGATTGGACACAACTGTCATGGAACGCAGAGCTGCATCACCACCATACCTATGTAGAAGATTGGTCTAAGTGTGATGTAATCCACATTTACAATAATGTAGTTTTATGGCTAAGGTAAAGGAAGAAACAATAACTACGTGCCAGGGTGTCCCAGGAGGAATGGTCAGTATTCAGGGATGTACTAGAATGATCATTCAGTGTATGGGAGTCCAGTGAACATTGGGTCTAAACTGCGCACTTTAAGAGCTATGAAGACTTATTCATCTTCAGTACTGTGAAACATCACTTCTACTGAACAAGTGCTCATAGCTCTTAAGGTACAGTCTGTTTTGCTGCAGTTCAAATGGTTCAAATGGCTCTGAGCACTATGGGACTCAACTGCTGGGGTCATTAGTCCCCTAGAACTTAGAACTAGTTAAACCTAACTAACCTAAGGACATCACAAACATCCATGCCCGAGGCAGGATTCGAACCTGCGACCGTAGCGGTCTTGCGGTTCCAGACTGCAGCGCCTTTAACCGCACGGCCACTTCGGCCGGCTTGCTGCAGTTGATTGTTCTTGTAATATCCCAGAATATTGACCCTTCTTTCTGGGATACCCTATGCAAAATACATGTTGCTCACTGTAATGGTGTGTGTGTGTTTTTGTTAGAAAGTGTGCAGATTTGTGGAGTCCGCATATTTTGTGTAATTGTCAGAAGGAAGAGGATCAGTCTCAAAAAAAATTCATTACTTAAAATTTTTCAGCACCATTACACATCTTGATTTAGGAATGACATAACTACAGATTTAAAAAGCTTTTAAGTTGAGTAATCAACTGGCTGGGTTGGAGATTTTCTCTGCTCAGGGACTGGGTGTTTTTGTCATCATCATCATCATCATCATCATCTCCATTTCCTTCTCATCGATGCACAATTCACTGAAGTGGCTTCACCTAAAAAGACTTGCACTAGGCAATCAGGTCTACATGCTGGGAGGCCTTTGCCACACGACATCTCATTACAAAGCATTGAGAAAACCCACATGTTTATTACATAAATTTTAACTTACCGCCAAGAAAATAAGATTGTCTATGGTGCATTGGCATTCTTCCCTCTACATTTATTTTAAGAAAAACTGAGAAGAAAAATGGAGTTTCAGCATAATTTTAAAATCTGGAACGTTTTCTGTATCTCATGAAAAGTTTAGTTTTTTGCACATGTGGGGTTTCTCAAAATTTCCTTTCAAGTGTCCCAGTGTATGTCACTCTGTCCAAATGCAGGGTTACTGTTATGAAAGTTAAATCATACCCCTTACAAGAAGAATGGGAATTATAGCTGTCAGCTAAAGAAAATTGCTTTCAAATAGTAAAACATAACTAACCAAAGGCACATTATTATCAATAAGCAAAACTGACTTCAGACACTCTCAAAATTGTGCCATCTTTATTTTTTCCATAGTCTTTACATATAATCTGTGGCAAACCTGTGTGTAACAAATCACATATAAAGTGGAAACGACATTTCACACAAACACTGTTGAAATACAAAACATATTTCCAAAATAAGTACTGTTTCTGTAATCTGTGTGTGAATACAAGAAGTGAAGCAACACTTGGTCACCTGCCCAACATTCACCTAGATCATTAACAAACATTCCAAAAACCTCACTGAAGTACTCTCATGTTTCTCCTCTCTGCTTGCAGTTACACAAAAAACTTTAATGCAATAAGAATAACAATCTAATTTAAAATTAGCTTTGTCCATCACCCTCTTTACTTTTCTTTGAGGGAGATTCAAGTTCAACAGTTACAGGTCCATCATTCTCAATGTTCACTGTCATGTAAGCACCAAACTTTCCATCTGAAACAGCAAAACCAGTAAAATTTAAATAACTTAAATTTTCGGCAAACACCAACTGACTGACATACACTGCAATAGAGATGGATCAGCACATATGCGTAAACCACAATATAGTAACTCAGCTTTTATTTAAACACACACACACACACACACACACACACACACACACACACACACACACACACACGGGGGGGGGGGGGGGAGGGGGGGGGGGCGCGCGCACGCGCGCGCGCTCTCCTCACGTCACTGTGGCTTGACTAGTTGGACTAGACAGCATACAAACTCATTCTTCCCACAGCATCTGATAAAATTGATTACTTACAAGAAAACAGTCTGGATGATTGACTGATCTGGCTTTGTAACATCAACTGAAACGGCCCTGCTGTGCTGGCATCGCGAACAGCTGAAAGTGAGGGCAAACTACAGCCGTAATTTTTCCCAAGGGCATGCAGCTTTACTGTATGGTTAAATGATTATGGCATTCTCTTGGGTAAAATATTCTGGAGGTAAAATAGTCCCCCATTTGGATCTCCGGCGGGGACTACTCAGGAGGATGTAGTTATCAGGAGAAAGAAAACTGGTGTTCTGAAAATCGGAGTGTGGAATGTCAGATCCCTTAATCGGACAGGTAGGTTAGAAAATTTAAAAAAGCAAATGGATAGTTTAAAGTTAGATATAGTGGGAATTAGTGAAGTTCGGTGGCAGGAGGAACAAGACTTTTGTTCAGGTGAATACAGGGTTATAAATACAAAATCAAATAGGGGTAATGGAGGAGTAGGTTTAATAACGAATAAAAAATAGGAGTGTGGGTAAGATACTACAAACAGCATAGTGAATGCATTATTGTGGCCAAGATAGACACGAAGCCCACATCTACCACAGTAGTACAAGTTCATATGCCAACTAGCTCTGCAGATGACAAAGAGCTTGATGAAATGTATGATGAGATCAAAGAAATTATTCAGATAGTGAAGGGAGACAAAAATTTAATAGTCATGGGGCAGTGGAATTCGATAGAAGGAAAAGTAGTAGGTGAATATGGAATGGGGGAAGGAATGAAAGAGGAAGCCACCTGGTAGAATTTTGCACAGAGCATAGCTAACACTTGGTTCAAGGCTCATGAAAGAAGGTTGTAAACATGGAAGATGCCTGGAGACCTTGAAGGGTTTCAGATAGATTATATAATGGTAAGACAGAGATTTAGGAACCAGGTTTTAAATTGTAAGACATTTCCAAAGGCAGATAGGGACTCTGGCTACAATCTATTGGTGATGAACTGTAGATTAAAACTGAAGAAGCTGCAAAAAGCTGGGAATTTGAGATGGGACCTGGATAAATTGAAAGAACCAGAGGTTGTAGGGAGTACAAAAGCGAGCATTAGGGTATGATTGACAAGTACAGGGGAAAGAAATACAGTAGAAGAAGAATGGGTAGCTTTGAGGGATGAAATAGTGAAGGCAGCAAAGGATCAAGTAAGTAAAAAGATGAGGGCTAGTAGAAATCCCTGGGTAACAGAAGAAATATTGAATTTAATTGATGAATGGAGAAAATATAAAAATGCAGTAAATGAAGCAAGCAAAAAGGTATACAAGTGTCTCAAAAATGATATCAACAGGAAGTGCAAAATGGCTAAGCAGGGATGGCTAGAGGACAAATGTAAGGATGTAGAGGCATATGTCACTAGAGGTAAGCTAGGTACTGCCTACAAGAAAATTAGAGAGTCCTTTGGAGAAAAGACAACCACTTGTATGAATATCAAGAGCTCAGATGGAAAACCAGTTCTAAGCAAAGAAGGGAAAGCTGAACAGTGGAAGGAGTGTATAAAGGGTCTATACAACGGCAATGTACTTGAGGACAATATTATGGAAATGGAAGAGGATGTAGATGAAGATGAAATGGGAGATATGATACTGCGTGACGAGTTTAACAGAGCACTGAAAGACCTAATTCGAAACAAGGCCCCGGATGTAGACAACATTCCATTAGAACTACTGATAGCCTTGGCAGAGCCAGCACTGACAAAACTCTACCATCTGGTGAGCTAGATGTATGAGACAGACGAAATACCCTCAGACTTCAAGAAGAATATAATAATTCCAATCCCAAAGAAAGAAGGTGCTGAGAGGTGTGAAAATTATCGAACTATCAATTTAATAAGTCACGGCTGCAAAATACTAACACAAATTCTTCACAGGCAAATGAAAAAACTGGTAGAAGCCGACCTCGGGGCACATCAGTTTGGATTCCATAGAAATGTTGGAACAAGTGACAAGTAGTCTTAGAAGATAGATTAAGGAGAGGCAAACCTACATTTCTAGCATTTGTAGATATAGAGAAAGGTTTAGACAATGTTGACTGGAATACTCTCTTTCAAATTCTGAAGGTGGTAAGGGTCAAATACAGGGAGCGAAAGTATATTTACAATTTGTACAGAAACCAGATTGCAGTCATAAGAGTCGAGGGGCATGAAAGGGAAGCAGTGGTTGGGAAGGGAGTGAGACAGGGTTGTAGCCTTTCACCGATGTTATTCAATCTGTATATTGAGTAAGCAGTAAAGGAAACAAAAGAAAAATTCAGAGTAGGAATTAAAATCCATGGAGAAGAAATGAAAACTTTGAGGTTTGCTGATGACATTGTAATTTTGTCAGAGACAGCAAAGGACCTGGAAGAGCAATTGAATGGAATGGACAATGGCTTGAAAGGAAAATATAAGATGAACATCAACAAAAGCAAAACAAGGATAATGGAATGTAGTCGAATTAAATCAGGTGATGCTGAGGGAATTAGATTAGGAAATGAGACACTTAAAGTAGTAAAGGAATTTTGCTATTTGAGGAGCAAAATAACTGATGATGGCTGAAGTAGAGAGGATATAAAATGTATACTGGCAATGGCAAGGAAAGCGTTTCTGAAGAAGAGAAATCTGTTAACATTGAGTATAGATTTAAGTGTCAGGAAGTGTTTTCTGATAGTATTTGTATGGAGTGTAGCCATGTATGGAAGTGAAACATGGACAATAAATAGTTTGGACAAGACAAGAATAGAAGCTTTAGAAATGTGGTGCTACAGAAGAATGCTGAAGATCAGATGGGTAGATCACATAACTAACGAGGAGGATTGAATAGAATTGGGGAGAAGAGAAATTTGTGGCACAACTTAACTAGATTAAGGGATTGGTTCATAGGACATGTTCTTGATGCATCAAGGGATCACCAATTTAGTATTGGAGGGCAGTGTGGAGGGTAAATATCGTAGAGGGAGACCAAGAGATGAATACACTAAGCAGATTCAGAAGGATGTAGATTGCAGTAGGTACTGGGAGATGAAGAAGCTTGCACAGGGTAGAGCTACATCAAACCAGTCTCTGGACTGAAGACCACAATAACGACAACAACAACAACATACAAGAAAACTGTCTTTATAGCTCACACTCTATTTCTTCGTGGATAACATGTTTCGGGGTAGACTGCCATCATCATACCTAAGAAAAATAACTACTTTTCCTCCTCTAATGAATTTTGAGTTGCATCTATAGCAGCAGCAATGCAGGACCATAATTGTAAAAGTGCATGTCATGGTCACAGAACTTTATAAAGACCTCCCGTCTTTAATTAACAAAAATGGTTACATCTACTAGCCATCTTAGAGTATGCAGTGGAGGGTACTTTCCGTAACATCATCATTTTTTGCCCTTTCCTCTTTTATTCACAAATGGTATTTGGGAAGAAGGACTTGCTGGTAAGATTACATATAAACCTGAATATCTCTGATTTTACTGTCTTGTAATTACACAAGATATATGTGAGAGGACATGATATTCTGGATGACTATGATGAACATCGTCTCCAGCAGCATTTACTACTGTAGTTTGGTATGCACCTCTCTTATGCTCTCATGCTTGGTAGAGGGGACTGTGATGAAATGAAGTACTCTTCTTGGGAGCTTTTCCATCTCCTTTAATAAGCATAGCTTGTAAGTGTGTCACACAAGCAATACTCAAGAATCAGTTGAACGAGAGTCATACAAGCAATCTTTGCAATGTAATTACATTTCATTATATTGTTTCAATGAAAAAAAACAAACATTGCATTGAAACAAGCGTTCAGTTCATAGTGCTGTGGAATGTGGGGGAAAAAACCACAAATTGGCATCCATAAGAAGAATAAGACCACCAAAAATGCAACACGAGCATAATATATAGGAAATTGTCCACGCAACCTGCCACTGATGATGCCTTGCAGAAAATAAAGGCAAAACACGTATGGCACTAAAATTGTGTTTTATTCAGTTGCTGTTAGATGGTCCATAAGTAAAAATTATCAAGGTCCCGTAAGAGTTGTTTGATCACATTGCCGTGTGTGGTCGGACATTATTGTGAAAAAGCAACACCTTTTGACGGTAATCCTCGGCGCTTGTTCTGTGTTACACGGCACAATTTTTTAATGGTCATGCAGTAACCATGTGCACTGACTGTTTGGCCTTGTGGTAAGAAATCAATCAGCAGAATGCCTTTCCTGTCCCAAAAAACAGGTGCACATGACTTTTCAAGGTGTCAAGATTTGCTTAGGCTTAATCTTCATTGGGGATGAAGTGTGCCTCCATTCCATTGATTGCCATTTTGTTTCAGGGGTGTTGTACAATACCCATGTTTCATCCCCAGTGACTATCCGAGAAAGAAAACCATCGCCTTCTTCATAGTAGAAAAACTGAAGTGCACTACCCATCCGTTGTTTTTTGTTGTTCAGTAAAAATTTTGGGTACCCAACGTGAGCAAAGTTTTCAAAATTTCAGTTTTTCAGTAACAATTTCATGAATTAGTGATCATGAGATTTGCGGACCTTCCATAGCAAGGGCACTAAGTGTAAACTTACGGTCGTGCTTAATCTTCTCTTCAATTGTGTGAACCAGTTCATCAGTAACCACAGACGGGCGTCCACTTCATTCTTCATCGTGCACTTGATCAAGTCCATTGAACTGTCTGACCCATCTTCTAACCATTGAATCACTCATAGCATTTTGTCTGTAAACCTCGCAGATTTGCCAATGAATTTCCTTTGGTTTAACTTTCCTTGCTTTTAGGAAATGAATCGCAGATCTGATTCCACACGTGGTGGCATTTTCCATTGTGGCTGAACATTACAAAGAAGCACTAAAAAGCACACGTCGGCAGCAGTGATCTGAAAATGCCGTACATGTCTTCTCCTTGAGTCAGAACTTGCTCAGAACTGCGACCGAAGCGCTGCCGCGGATAGAAATAGAAACGGAACTTACTTTGTGGACAACTTTCTTAAGTCTCATTATGTCTAGTTGCATTTCCTTTGTTGAGAAATTGATTTTATTTCTTACCCATGTTCACCCATCTCAATACCTGTCACTTTGGTCTTTGTGTGACAACTGAAAATAATAACCAATAGTACTATCTTTCTTGGTGAAACAACTTAGGGAGACAATACAGAAGGCTATTTCAGATTTCTGTCTGTTGTCTTATGATTTGGTAAAAACGATCCCCGAGTTGAATGCATTCTCCAGCAGCAATATTCGAAGAGTAATATTGAACCCTAGTGTCTCTTCCAGTAATTCACAACTTTGCTCGCCACATATATTACGAAAGTCTATTGTACAATGTCCTTGAATTTTATTCCCTTTTTCAGTCTCAAAGATGAATCTTTGTTGTTGATTGCACACTTAATCAGAATTATTTTACTGTGTTTACTAAGCAGGATGGTTTTTCTTCCTTTCTTAGTATTTATTTAACCAGTTGTTGTTGTCAACTGATTGTTCTTCAAAATGGAAATGTCAACATGGCTAGACACCTACAAACAATTGTCTAGCATCAGGGTCTAAGCGGTTTTCGAGGAGGAACACTGTGAGTTGGATAGTGTTACCCCAAGGTGCAGTAAGCTGACTTTCTTTGAATTGGTGAATGTTATTGCACCAACTGTCCTCCTCAGGAGCCAAGCGACCGCTACGGTCGCAGGTTTGAATCCTGCCTCAGGCATGGATGTGTGTGATGTCCTTAGGTTAGTTAGGTTTAATTAGTTCTAAGTTCTAGGCGACTGATGACCTCAGAAGTTAAGTCGCATAGTGCTCAGAGCCATTCGTTACAAAGGCTTGTATAAGTCTGGCACCAAGGTATTTATGTTCCATTTGAGCCAATTCTGTAGGCAACCCTGCCATTAAAAATGTAACCATGGCTCTAATAACCATGTACAGATCTGATCATGCATATTGAACAGAAAGGCTAATGGGAAATGGAGGTTAGCTACATAGGTTTGTGAAGTGTTAGATACCAGATTAGTTGTGCTACGTATGGTTTTGTAGTATCATAGCTTTCATTTGAACTATAGAGGTCAAGTGAAATTTCTGGTAGTGGTTTTTGGAGAGATGTCTGGTTGCATGGTGTCCGAGCTATGTAGGTCAAGTGAAATTTCCAATAGGGTCAATTCAACCAATTTGAGAAAATATTCCAGCTGATAGTCTCAGATTTGGCTGAAATGTAGCACACCAATGCTACCAAGTGTGGAACACTCATGTACAAAATTTTAAGTTCCCCTGCAAATTAGTTCCAGAATTATGGCTTGTGAAAGAAGGTGGCATGACAATCTATCTTCAGACCCAACTTCAGGTCTTAATAACTTTGGAACTATTTTGCACAGTCTAGTGAAATTTTCACAAGCCACTAACATCCACTTAGAGAACGCACTCTATGAATCAAAACACCAACAACATATTTCTGAGGAAAACTAAAAAATTCCAAATGTGATTAAAAAAATGTAATACGTTAAAAGGTACATATTGCAGGTGCCCTCTATGCCAAATATAATTCACTCAAAAAGGGTATAAATTTTTTTGTGGTAAGCTTAATGTGGCCTAAACACACACAGAACTCATCATGCCCATATCAGTCACACAAACAGAGTTACATGCACACAAAAATTTGAAAAATTACCTGAAAAACATGGATTTTCTAAGTATGGTAGCACAAAAGGGACAAGTGATATCCAAGCCAAATTTCAAACACTGCACAAGTAGACCATAATATAATATGTGGCAAAGGCCGCATGAGATTAGCTGAGTGGTCTAAGGCGCTGCAGTCATGGATTGTGCGGCTGGTCCCGGTGGAGGTTCGAGTCCTCCCTCGAGCATGGGCGTGTGGGCATGTGTCTCTGTCCTTAGGGTAATTTAGGTTAAGTAGTGTGTAAGCTTAGGGACTGATGAACTTAGCAGTTAAGTCCCATAAGATTTCACACATTTTGAATATGTGGCAAAATTTCAACTTGTTATTGCAAGGCATTTGTGTACAATAAAAGTTGACAGAGATGTATTTGGTTACATTTCTTTTAACACGATTTAGCAAGTAATAGTGATGATGCAGACAGCTTGTTTCAGATAAAGCTGCAGCAATTGTTGGGAACCATTATGCAACAGAAAGTTAAACAATGGTAGTTTTCAGGGACAGAATGAGTCGTCATTAGGCAGGAACAACAAAGGAAATAAGCAACTATTACAGATTACTCATGTTTTTAAGATTCTAGTTCAAGACTGGTCAGTACTGCTGTGGAAAGTCAGTAAGGAGGTAGAAGAGTGTACTAGTGGCGCTTTTGTTCAAACAAGTTGCAGTATTGGTAGAGCACAAGCATCTGAATGTCATAAAATAACATATGGAACAAAGTGTGGTATTCACTTTTTACTGTATGATCTGGATGAATCGGAGCAAGATTTGCTGCTATGGAGATCCGGAATACACCCTGTGGGCACAAGAAGTACAGTCCCAGGAAACTTTAGTGTTTGTTATCATCATATGAAAGTGTTTCTGGATAAGTATTCTTTCCTACAAAAAAGTTTTATTGATCCATTTCGGATTCATAAGAAGACAGTGAAGTGTAGCCTCAGAGAAATTGATATAAAATCAGTATTGAAAGTGAATCAGTGCATGGGACAAAGTTATGTTCCGGGTGTGTTACACTGCTAAAAAATGAATATTCTGATAATTTACATGACAGCGACGAGGAGTATCAGCCACCTACAACCACAGGATGAGCAATTAAATGCTCCAATTACTGCTCTTGGTTTGTCTCCCATGAAGACACACAAAGTTGGGAAAAGAGAGAGGCCCAGCTATGGTAGACGAAAACTACAAGAAGCTCAAATGGAATTAAAACACAAAATAGCTGACACACTAATGGTGGAAGAGGAAGAACAATCTGCTCCAAAGGAACAGAAATCATGCCAGAAATGCTCTGATTTGCACAAAATTGTGCATGATTTGAAAGAAAAATGTGCCATATCCACACGCCAGAAAAAGTAGCTATTCTTACCCTTGCACCTTCCAGCTGGTCTATTGCCTACACTGCAAAGGAATTCAATGTTTCTACGTATACGGTAAAGCAAGCTAGGAAAATAAAAGCAACCCAAGGAGTGCTTCCACAACTTCAGCAGGCTCAGGGTAAGCAACTGAGTTCAGAAATAAAGGTGCTAGTGTCAGAGTTTTATGAAAATAATGACTACAGCCGAATAATGCCTGGAAAAGAAGACTATGTAATGGTGAAAATGGGAAATGTACGTGTACAGATGCGAAAAAGACTGTTGCTATGCAACATATCAGAACTAAATGTAGAATTCAAGGAAAAGTATCCCAATACCAAAGTAGCTTTATCATCTTTTTTCAATCTTTGGCCAAAATGGGTTGTGCCCGTAAGTGCAAGGGACACACACAATGTCTGTGTATGTGAGACCCATCAAAATGCTAAGCTGATGTTTGCTGCTATAAAGGTCTGGATTCCAAATGTGCAATGAAGCTGCTAGTGTGTGACAGCAGTTTCTACCAGTGCATGATACACAGGTGTGAAAAGTGTCCTGGTAAGGCAAATCTTGCAGAACACATTAATAACAAACTGTATGGTGAACTCCTTATGGGTGACGAACTTGTTTCTTATAAACAATGGACACACATGGATCGCACAAGTCTTGAAACAAAGCAAAGTACAGTGGAAGATTTTGTTGAAATGTGTTGTCAAAAAATGGACAAACTGACCACACACAGCTTCACAGCAACAGCACAATCGGCTTATCTCCAGTTTTGTAAGGATAATTTGAAACAAGATGAAATTATAGTAATACTAGACTTTTCTGAAAATTATGCATTTATAGTTCAAGACGCCATCCAAGGATATCATTGGGACAACAGTCAAGCAACTCTCCAGCCATTTGTGATTTACTGTAGATGTGAATCAGGTGATGTGTCTGTCATGAACCTGTGCACTTTTAGTGACTGTTGAATTCATGATGCCACTGCAGTTCATGCCCACATTCGTACTGTCATGGCATATGTGAAAAACAAGCTGCCTCACATACATTTTGTGAAATACTTCAGTGATGGGGCAGCTAGTCAGTACAAAAACTGTAAAAATCTCAAAAATTTATGCATGCATTACCATGATTTTCAGATTCACGCAGAATGGATTTTTTTCGCAACAAGTCATGGTAAAAATGTATGTGATGGTATTGGTGCTACCATTAAGTGCATGGCATCACGAGCTAGTCTGCAGCATCCTACAGGTCACATTCTAACACCTCTTCAATTCCCTTCACTTAAAACTTCCGGGCTGATAGGCTGTGGTCGAAGTATAAAATTCTCCCCTGACGTTTCGTCTCCGACTGTGGGAGACATCCTCGTAGGTACAGCAGCAAACTGCGAAGATAACTCGAGGAAGTGCTGATTGTGAAAGCACCTTCATTCACCTCCGACGATAAGAAGCTGCTTTGTAAAACAGAAACGTACCCACCTAGACTTTATGGCTTACCCAAAGTGCATAAGCCTGAGATTCCATTGAGGCCAATTGTCAGTGCTATAGGTAGACCAACACACGAGTTATCTAGACACCTTGCCTCATTGCTGCAACCTTATGTTGGTAGGACGGACAGTCATATTAAACATTCAGCTTATTTCATTGACAAGTTAAAGGAAATGAGCATGGGCCTGGATGATATCCTTCTCAGTTTTGATATTGTGTCATTATTTACCATGATTCTGGTAAATGAAGCTATCTTATGCATAACGGATATTTTTCCTACCGATATTGTGGCATTATTCCAACACTGACTCACCACAACCTACTTGCAATACAATAATAATTTTTATGAACAGATTGACGGGGTGGCTATGGGCAGTCCTCTTAGTCCTGCTGTGGCTAACCTATTTATGGAGACTTTTGAACAACGAGTGTTGCAGACTGCCAGTAAGAGACCAGCCAGAAGGTATCGCTATGTCGATGACGCGTTCGTAGTATGGACACACAGAGCAGAGGAGTTGGATGCCTTCCTGGCACATTTAAACAGCATTAATCCGAAAATCCAATTTACTATGGAGACGGAGAGGAATGGGCAATTGAATTTCCTGGATGTGTCTGTGATTAAACGACAGGATGGAACGTTGGGCCATAAGGTGTATAGAAAGGTCACACATACTGATCGTTACCTACATAAAGATTCAAACCACCACCCTAGACAAAAAAAAGAGGTGTAATGAAAACCTTGGTAGACAGGGCGTACAAAATTTGTGAAACTGTTTATTTAAAAGATGAGATTGAACATCTACGGTCAACTTTCATGAATAATGGCTGTTCTAGCAAGGATATAGATTGAGCACTTCGCTCTAGGCAGATAATCAGGAGCAACGACGAGCAACAGTCGCACAAGGGCAAAGTTTTTCTTCCGTTCATTAGTAAGGTCACAGACCGCATTGGGAAAGTTTTAAGCAAGTATGGGGTGGAAACTATTTTCAGACCCACCAGGAATATAAAAGAATATTTAGGATCGGCAAAAGATGCACTAGACCCTTTGGATACACCGGGGATATATAAAATTCCGTGTAGTTGTGGCCAGGTTTATATTGGTACCACAAAAAGAAGTGTGAACACCCGTCTTGTTGAACATAAGAGCAATTGCTGCCTGGGTCACATGGATAAATCGGCCATAGCGGAACATGTTTATCAGGAAGGTGATCATGAAATAAAATTCAGCGAGACGAGTGTCATATCAAAAGCCTCGCATTATTATGCACGCATGTATAGAGAGGCTATCAAGATTGATATAAACCACAATAATTTTAACAGTAAAGACGAAGGTGTTAAACTGTATAAAATTTGGATGTCAGCGTTGCACCGCAAGCGTGACGATCGATTACTTTCAATTGAGAATGTTGGCATTACCAGAGACAATCTCATAGCCAACACCATGTGATCGACAGTGGCGCCCTCTGTACTGCCTATATAATCCGTGCTTCCTCGAGTTATCTTTCGCAGTTCGCCGCTGCACCTCCGAGGACGTCTCCCGCAGTCGGAGACGAAACTTCAGGGGAAAGTTTTATACTTCGACCACGGCCTATCAGCCCGGAAGTTTTAAGTGAAGACAATACTGGCCGTGAAAGCTTACATTGTATGACCTCTTCAATTATTTACCTGGGTACAAAAAAATATCTCTGGCATACAATCATTCTATGTTTCGAAAGATGAAGTGAGATCAGTCGAAGAGTTGGTAAAAAGCAGACTAGAACACATTAAAACTGTTGCAGGCACAAGGAGCCATCATCACTTCTCTCCAGCGGACTCTGACAGTGTACAGATGAGCAGACTGTCCGGTTATAACTATAGGTTCATGCACAACATGTGTCTTCACAGTGTGTCTGACTCAGGATTCAGAAGCAAAAGCAGCAACATACAATCAGGTTGCTATGTTACTGCTGTTTATGATGACAAATGGTACTTGTGTTGCAGAGTGCTGTGAAGCAGAAGGTGATGTATTTGTGAACTTCATGGGGCCAGCAAGATCATTTCATTGGCCACTTTTGGCAGACAGATGTTGGATTCCTTTTGAACATATTCGTATGATAGTTCCAGTTCCTGCACAGTGTCAGGAAGACAGTACAATTTGCCACTCAATGTACAGAGTACAGTAGCTAAAGTGTGGGAGAACTTCTGTTCGAAGCACAGTCAACTGGTTTTTAGCAGTTAAGGTGTAGTAAACATTTATGATAGTTGTGTTAATCTGTCTATATGTTGTTGCTTAGTGATTAAACAGTTGTGGGAGAGGATGAGAAGAGGCAGAACAGTTTACGATATGTTTTTACAAAATTGTGTTGTGGAACGATGGCCACATCACCAAATACATCTGTCAACTTCCATTATACACAAATGTCTTGCAATAACATGCTGAAATTTTTAGATATATACCATTATGGTCTACTTATGCAGTGTGTGAAATTTGGCTTGGATACCACTTGTCCCTTTTGTGCTACCACACTTAGAAAAATCCATGTTTTTCAGGTAATTTTTCAAATTTTTGTATTTTCGTGTGCATGTAACTCAGTTTTTGTGACTGATTTGGGCATGATGAGTTCTGCATGTGTTTAGGCCACATTAAGCTTACCACAAAAAAATGTATACCCTTTTTGAGTGAATTATATTTGGCAGAGAGGGCACCTACAATATGTACCTTTTAACGTATTACATTTTTTAAATTACATTTTGGAATTTTTTATTTTCCCTCAGAAATATGTTGTTGGTGTTTGGATTCATGGAGTGTGTTACTGGGTTGTAAAAATTTCACTGGACTGATTGGAATAGTTCCAAAGTTATTAAGACCTGAAGTTGGGTCTGAAGATAGATTGCCAGATGCGGGTTGCAATTTCCGGGTCACACCACCTTCTTTCATAAGTCATAATTGTGGAACTAATTGGCAGGGGAAACTAATACTTTGTACACGAGTGTTCCACACATGGTAGAATTAGTGTACTGAATTTCAGTCAAATCTGAGACTATGAGGTGGAGCCCCTGGTTGAACTGACATGGAATGACCAAATACTTTTTTTTTTAGCTTGTGTGAGTTTGTGGTATCACAGAAGACTTCATTTGAACTATATAGGTCAAGCAAAATTTCCAATATCAGGTTTGTTGACTGTTGAGAATTTTGTTTGTTGGATTTTTGCACAAGTATAGGTTTTGTTATTAGGACTGCTGGATATTTAGTTTTTCCCTGTCCAAAACTCCCTAATTTCTGTGATTGCCCCATTAGTTTTGCGTTATTTCAGCAATTAAATATTTCCTGTATTATTTCTGTCTGTTCGCACGTGTACATCTACATCTACATTTATACTCCGCAAGCCACCCAACAGTGTGTGGCGGAGGGCACTTTACGTGCCACTGTCATTACCTCCCTTTTCTGTTCCAGTCGTGTATGGTTCGAGGGAAGAACGACTGTCTGAAAGCCTCCGTGCGCGCTCGAATCCCTCTAATTTTACATTCGTGATCTCCTCGGGAGGTATAAGTAGGGGGAAGCAATATATTCAATACCTCATCCAGAAACACACCCTCTCGAAACCTGGCGAGCAAGCTACACCGCGATGCAGAGCGCCTCTCTTGCAGAGTCTGCCACTTGAGTTTGCTAAACATCTCCGTAACGCTATCACGGTTACCAAATAACCCTGTGAAGAAACGCGTCACTCTTCTTTGGATCTTCAGTATCTCCTCCGTCAACCCGATCTGGTACAGATCCCACACTGTTGAGCAATACTCAAGTATAGGTCAAACGAGTGTTTTGTAAGCCACCTCCTTTGTTGATGGACTACATTTTCTAAGGACTCTTCCAATGAATCTCAACCTGGTACCCGCCTTACCAACAATTAATTTTATGTGATCATTCCACTTCAAATCGTTCCGCACGCATACTCCCAGATATTTTACGGAAGTAACTGCTACCAGTGTTTGTTCCGCTATCTTATAATCATACAATAAAGGATCCTTCTTTCTATGTATTCGCAATACATTACATTTGTCTATATTAAGGGTCAGTTGCCACTCCCTGCACCAAGTGCCTATCCGCTGCAGATCTTCCTGCATTTCGCTACAATTTTCTAATGCTGCAACTTCTCTGTATACTACAGCATCATCCGCGAAAAGCCGCATGGAACTTCCGACACTATCTACTAGGTCATTTATATATATTGTGAAAAGCAATGGTCCCATAACACTCCCCTGTGGCACGCCAGAGGTTACTTTAACGTCTGTAGACGTCTCTCCATTGATAACAACATGCTGCGTTCTGTTTGCTAAAAGCTCTTCAATCCAGCCACACAGCTGGTCTGATATTCCGTAGGCTCTTACTTTGTTTATCAGGCGACAGTGCGGAACTGTATCGAACGCCTTCCGGAAGTCAAGGAAAGTAGCATCTACTTGGGAGCCTGTATCTAATATTTTCTGGGTCTCATGAACAAATAAAGCGAGTTGGGTCTCACACGATTGCTGTTTCCGGAATCCATGTTGATTCCTACAGAGTAGATTCTGGGTTTCCAGAAATGACATGATAAGCGAGCATAAAACATGTTCTAAAATTCTACAACAGATCGACGTCAGAGATATAGGTCTATAGTTTTGTGCATCTGCTCGACGACCCTTCTTGAAGACTGGGACTACCTGTGCTCTTTTCCAATCATTTGGAACCTTCCGTTCCTCTAGAGACTTGCGGTACACGGCTGTCAGAAGGGGGGCAAGTTCTTTCGCGTACTCTGTGTAGAAATGAATTGGTATCCCATCAGGTCCAGTGGACTTTCCTCTGTTGAGTGATTCCAGTTGCTTTTCTATTCCTTGGACACTTATTTCAATGTGTGATGTCGCAGTCATCTTATTGTATTAGCCTGAAATAGGACAGAGCTTGATTTCTGACGGTACATGCTGGTGCACCATACCTCTGAATAAAAAAAAAAAAAGTTAATTTAGGATGGAAAGTCATCAACAGATGTAGAACTAATTTTAGGTATGACCCAGGGAAGTGAGTTTGGATCGATGCTGTTCATATTGTAAACTAATGGCCTCACAGATGAAACTTTATGCAGACGATGCATTTATCTGTAATGAATTACTGTCTGAATAAAGCTGCACAAATATTCAGTAAGCTCTTGATAAGATTTCAAAGAGGTGTTAAGATTGGCAACTTGCTTTAAATGTTCAGAGATGTAAAATCTTGCACTCCAAAAAATGAAAAACCATATCATATAATTACAGTAGCAATGAGTCACAGTTTGAAACTATAAACCCAGTTAAGTACTTGGGTGCAACAATTTTTAGGGATGCGAAAGAGAACAGTCACATAGGCTCAGTTGCAGGCAAGGCAAAAGAGAGACTGTGGCTCATTGTTAAGAAAACGTTAAGCCTGGTGGTCTAGCAGTGGAGCGCATGCCTTAAAACTGAAACATCACAGAATTGAATGCTGGGAAGTATCAGTCTGCCTTTAATCTAGCCCTCACCTCTCAATGATGCGAGGGGTCACCAGGACTGATGTGTTTGGATTCCTTATTGAACTGTTGGTCCCCATTCCATGGATAAATGGGGTATATCCCCTTTCTCTGGATGGATAGCTGATGTAATCAAAGACTCACAATTCACCGAAGTGGTGTCCAATTGACAGACCTGCACTCACCCATTGAGCCACATGCAATTACTAGTATAGGTAGAATATGAGGGTGCATTCAAGTTATAGCAGCTCTGATTATCCCCCCCCCCCCCCCACATACACACACAAATTAATGATACAAAATCTGTGAAACTTGGGTCACTTCTCTACGTAATCTCCCTATAGTCGTACACATTTTTCACAATGTTGACACCATGATCCACAGTTGCTGCAAGCACTTCTTTAGGAGTCTGGTGTGACCACTGGAAAATCTCTGACGAAACAGTGGCACAGCTAGTGAATGTGCAACTATTAAAAGTTGTTTTTAATAGTTGGAACAGCCAAAAGTCACAAGGAACCATGTCAGGAGAGTAAGGAGCATGAGAAATCACTTCAAAGTTTCTGTTGCAAAGTAACTACAGCGTCACATTCACTGGATGCACTGGTGCATTGTCTTGGCGAGAGAGCACAGATGTAGCCCTTTCCAGCCTTTTTCATGCAATGCTGGAAGGAGCTGCTCCTTCAAAACATCCTGGTAGGATGCAACTGTCACCTTAGTGCTCTTTGGTATGCAGTGAGTAAGGATAATGCCATCTCTGTCCCAGAACATAGCGCCCCCCCTTTTTTTCTTTTTGGTGTGTGTGTGTGTGGGGGGGGGGGGGGGGGGGCAGCGAATGTTTGTCCTTTCATTGAGTTGACTGGTGCTTCATGTCAGGATTAAAATGGCATCCATGTCTCATCCACTGTCACAATCAACAAAAGAAAAGTCACACTCATGCGATCATCATGCGTCAATGTTGCCTGGCAACATGACATGCACACATTCTCGTGGTCCTCTGTCAGCATTAGTGGCACCTAACTGGATGACACTTACCACATTTTCAGGTCTTCATGCAACACTGTGTGCACAGACCCCATGGAAATGCCAACAGTGAAGGTGATTTGTTCCGCACTGATTCAGCAATCCTCCAAAACAACTTTCTCCATTGGCTTGATCATGTTGTCATCAGCCTGGCTAGTGTGAGACCAAGATTGTCTTCGTTTGCCGTCACACGATGTTCTACCTTCTTTGAACTGTCGCACCTGCGAACGCACATCAGACATCTATGACACCACCACTACATCTCACTCAGCTGTTGATGAATTTCATTTGATGACACCACACAAATGGAGAAAACAACCATTTTTAGTATAAAAAACAGTCCCTCATTCTAGCCACTACATTTGTGTGTGCCGTATAGTGCTACCATCTCTGTCACACTTTCATAAGGTGTTATAACTTGAATGCACCTTATACTATGGAAATCCAATCAGTCTACTATGTACACTGCATACAAAACGTTCATGTGACCTATGTTAGAATATTGTTCAGGTGTATGAGACCCCTACCAGGTGGTGCTAGCAATGATATTGAATATAAACAATGAAGGGTAGCACAAATGGTCACCGATTTGTTTGATCGATGGGAGAGCGTCATGGAAATGCTGAAAGAACTGAATGGTAGACATTTGAAGACAGATGCAAACTGTACTGGAACCAAGCATTCCATAAATTTTCATTTTACAATGGTTTGCAGAGTATAGATGTATAAATTGAATGCAGTCTCTCTCTCTCTCTCTCTCTCTCTCTCTCTCTCTCTCTCTCTCTCTCTCTCCCTCTCCCCCCCCCCCCCCTCCTGTCTCTGGAAAATGGCAAAGTTATTCACCTTTTACAAAATCATCCTTGTACTGAGTTCTCAGCACTTTAAGAAATCGGTTATAAAATTCCTCAGAGCTCTCTGCAGGCATTGCACAGTGGAAGTCTAGTTTGTTACCTTTTAGTACATGATACAATGTGAACTGACTGACACATAGGATTTCTAAGTTTTTATCTCTTACACTCAGATTCCACCTCTTTCCATTGTCATCTTCAAATATTCGAAGATTTAAAAGTTTACGAGCTCTGTAAATTAAAAATGAATGTTACTTCTACAATTGATTCTTCAAATGGCAAATAATATGTTTTCCAGCTGCAGAGAGAAATTACTCACAGGTACTCCATATCTGCCTCTGTGTCATCTCTTGAAATTCCGACAAGAACACACAACCCTTTTCCTATGGAGCTGATAACCTCTCCATCAACTGAAACACAAAATTTTTTGTGGCAAATAAAGCAAACAAATTTTTAATTACAATACTGGATCTGGGTAGTACAGCACATCTAAAATCACACAGAAAAGGGCGAACAGATTAATTAATTACAGAACTAGTCCTCCAAGGAAAAACAGGATATGATATAGGGGGATGATAAATATTTACAGAATTATCCACATGGAAGTTCAAAAAAGAAACGTTGCTAAGCCATAAACTGAGACAACTTAATCTCTTATTCACACTCTTCCTCCAATGTGTAACTGAGCATATGAGCAAAACGTTTCTGCACATGTGCTTCAATAGCCTTTAAATACACATGTCAGCAGTGAGTTCAATCCACCTACCTGGCCGGCCGCGGTGGTCTCGCGGTTCTAGGCGCTCAGTCCGGAACCGCGGGACTGCTACGGTCGCAGGTTCGAATCCTGCCTCGGGCATGGATGTGTGTGATGTCCTTAGGTTAGTTAGGTTTAAGTAGTTCTAAGTTCTAGGGGATTGATGACCTAAGATGTTAAGTCCCATAGTGCTCAGAGCCATTTGAACCACCTACCTGCATCACAAGCAATCACAAAGACAGTTTATTGTACAGGAACTAGACTTCATGTTGTGAAAGTGGGGTCAATTTCATCCACCTGATGTCACAGAGGATCAAAATATGTTGCTCTGTTGGAAACCAAGTAAATTGCCACCTACACATAACTTGTATGTACTTAACAAGAGCCACATCTGCTGATAGACTTGGCCAGGGGATTTAGAGCTTGTCAGCATAAAATGTATGTTGTTTGTCCCATCCTCTTAAAAGTGCACATCTTTTTTCCACAAAAGGAGCAGATATGAAGTGTGCTGTGCAACGTTCTGAATGTATGTGCAGCGTGAAGACTCATCGTAATTGGAGCTTATGTCCCAACAGACCATGGTGCTTATCACATCCTATGCATCACTGCCCAACACAGTAGCACTTGCTAATTCTTTTTTCAGAATCAAACTTAGGGCAGTTTTCACAGTTGAACAATTCTAACACTTATGAACAGCAGACAACTCATAACTGAAGCAGTGATTTATTCTTCAGACTGGCCCAAACACTCTTAACATAGATCAAATCATTTCATGCAAAATAAACCTTCACCCACCTTGTATTTTTCAATATGTCTCAGACATAAACACTAAGCTACACAATCTTCAGTTTGTTACAACCACCTTCATTTGCTTTCACATTTGTTGTCTTCACCAACTAACAACCAAATTGTCACCTTTCAACTTAACCTCGACCTCAGGCTGCACTGCAGATCAGTTTGCCACACAATCAACATTTGAGGGGGAGGGTCTAATTGCACACTTTAGGAACTGCGGATCATTAAGGGATGCCTCCCACACTTCCTACTAATTGGATCCCCAGAAAAATGCTCGAAACTAATGACATCTCATGTGACATGGAAAAAAAAAAGAAAAACACACACACACACACACACACACACACACACACACCACACACACACACACCAACCCTTTCGATAAAAGTATAAAATTTCAATCAGTTGTAATCATTTTCTATGTACTGCTGCGTTTTACAATTATCCGAACTTAATATCTACAGGTAACTAGAGCGAATTTAATATAAGGGCTACATACTTAATATTTAAATGCTGTTTACGTGGTCTTAAAATATGCCAAATTTTTTGTTAGAGTTAAACAAAACAATTAACTTATGTGCGTTTGCATGTTGTTACTCTAGTCGATGTATGACAATATTGTTACAAACTTCCCTTGTCAATAAAAAATATTCTTTAGAAGTGGATTTCACAACGGGTTATTTACATACTGTACCTGTTACACTTGCTTTCAATACTCTCTGGATGACAGCTTTCATAATTAACAAGGCAGAGCGACTATTTTTTTTTTTTTTTAAGTCGCCTTGATTGCTCTGTCAGATTATTCGATGGGACAAGTACAATATTCGAATACTTTTGTTACTCGCTCCCAAGAAAAACTGAACCCGATTTTCCAGATGATGTAATTTTTGTTCAGATGCCAACGAGCTGAAATGACCAGATAAGGACTTTCTGCACGACATGCATTCATTTGCTAGTACACCATTTCGTTGAAAGTCATCTGCTTTGTTTAGCAACAACCACAGAATACCAGTAAAAGTGCAAAGCCCATCCACAGACATAAATTATGGAGGTCTGTGAGCACATTCATGCAGTATAATTAGCTATGGAGTGAACATTCGAATGCGCAGAACGAGAATAACTTTCTGCAGCTCATGCCTTGTAATTTTGGGATGGCGCATTTTAGCCTATATAGCGCTTAGCTTATTTTGAGTGCTAAGTCGGGCTCACACAAGCAACAAAAGTGTTGCCATAGCTAGTGGCATAACGCAGTTGCGTCTGTGAACTCCCTGCATTTAGTGGCGCGACTAGGAGACGCAACTTTTGTCATGTCACAAAAAGTTCAATTTGGTTGCACTTTGTTGCGCCAGTTTCCTTCCACCCTTACTTCCGGGTGACACCATTTCGAATCACGAGCATTCTGTCGCAGTTATCGTGGAGTAATTGTTACTGTACTGCATTAGATTTCAGTGTATCATTTTATTCCTGAAAAAAAAAAAATGGAAACAGTGGTCGGCACCTACATTTCCGCAGCTTCTGGAACTACAAGAACAGCAACTTATGTTTTATTTTCTGCAGCAGTGTGTGTGTGTGTGTTTGTGTGTGTGCGCGCGAATGCGTGCGGGCGGGCGCGCGCGTGCGCGCTATGATTTCAAACCAATTACGTATCCCACAATCTTAAAAGTTTTTGGATAAATAAACTTAATCTATATAACCAAAAAAGCGAGTGGTATAAATTTCGTGACTTGTGACATCAAGCATTGTGTATATTGTGTATTTATATGCAGGATATATATTCCGTATTGTCGTTTCTTGTTATTAATGTTAGTTTATTCCCAAGAATAAGCAGCATTCAGTCGGTTAATACTGGGCAGAAATCAAATCTGCATTTGGATCGGACTTGCTTAACTCTTGTGCAAAATGGTGTGCAGTATACTGCTGCATCCATTTCCAATAAGCTGCCACTCGAATTCAAAAATCTTAGCAGTAGTCCACGCGTTTTCAAATCGAAACTGAAGAGTTTCCTCATGGGTCACACCTTCTATTGTGTCCAGGAGTTCCTTGAAAAATTAAGCTGATTCTTATTGTACTGCTGATGGCGTTTACTTAAACATATGGATTGACGTTTTTCAGGTTCATGAAGATTTATTTTTATCTGTTATTACTTTTATGTTGTAATTTCATGTACTGACACGTTCCATGACCTTGTATATTTGCTCCCCAATTTGGTCCTACGGAACATGACGTGTTAATAAATAAATATAATTCCCGAGTGTGATGTGGCAGCTGTTAAACTAAAAACTGGTTATTCGAAATACCTATATGAACGAATACAGTGAAACTGTAAACCCTTGGATGAGTGGCGTGTCTGTAGATGATATTTACATGTCAACTGTTGGTTTGTTTGCCACTGAAGACAGCATTTTCGTCTCTGAGTGTTATTTATTTTATAAATGTATTTATGGCCCCTGATTTACACCTGTGCGAAATTATTTTCTAATCCAACTTAATTGTATTTAAGTCCCGTCACAACTCTTTTGCCATAAACTGCCCTAAAACATTCATGCCTGCCTATATGATTTCAACTGATGCCATATTGTAAGTTGTGCAACTACATAGAATGTGTGGCGTCCTATATCAAAGGTAGCTCACGATGCCACTACAGAAAGCAACAAGGCATGGCGCCACATAGTCTGTGTGTGTGCAACCAACTTTATTACATCGCTGCTATCGATACATCACCCTCAGAAGTACCGTGAAACTTCGTTTACGCGTTTCACAGACATTTTATCAATTTGATACCAGGGATTGAAGTTGGCCTAAAGATGTGAGAAGCAATGGTATTGTGCTTTTCCCCAGTGTATCGAAGTTCATATTCAATTTCATTTACGTTCTTCCACTAACAGCATAAGAAGTGACAGCCAACAATACTTACCTTTTACGCTTTCTGTTGCACTTATTCATACTGACGAATCTCTGCTCCAATTAATTACTTTACAATGACCCTGTAGACGGCGCCTGAATGTCACGAAAAACCAACGCATTTGGAGCCACGAAATTGTTATAGTAAATCCGGTTAGTGATTTGCACTACCTGCTTGTCCATTATTATTTTCAGTTTTTTCTTATTTGCCCTTCTGCTTTTTTATAGACAAATAAAATTTCTGTAGTATTATTTCACCAACTCATTAGAAAAGTAAAACTATACACTGCACACGAAAAACAAAAAAGTACAACATTAATGATTTAATGTTGGTGTGATAAAATAAGTGACAGTGAACAATATTATTTTTTGGGTTTTCTATTGCACTTATTCCCATTGTCGAATCTGTTCTAATTAATTAGGTTACAGTGACACTGTTCAGAAATTTGTGTCATGCAGAAATACTTAGAAACACGCAAGGGATTGAAAACCTGCATAAATTGTAAGAAATCAATCAGACTCTCATGTATAAATTTTATTTACCAATTCATTGGCGACAAATGAAAATTTGTACCAAGGCCAGGAGTCGATCATGGATCTCCTGTTCACTAGGCAGATGCGTTAACCATGTAGGTCACCTCGGCACAGTGGTTAGACACAACTGTGTGGACTACCCAAGCATGCTTTCCCTCAGACCAAAGTAATATTTGCTGTACACTACCAAGGTAACATCCTCTAGCCCTTTTCATTCTTTCTGCTTGTCGTATCACATGAACTCTCTCATGAGTTTGGGCAAAGAGTGAATTGCACTGATTATCGTATTAGCCTTCATGGTGCATGTATACAGACACACACATACACACAAATGCGCGCGTGCGCGTGAGTATTGTCTGTAGTTTCAGACATGTTCGAATGAAAAACTATGCCAGTAACTGGAAGATAGCACAGGTTACACCTGTCTACTAGAAAGGTAGCAGAAGTGATCCACAAAACTACTGTCCAATATCCTTGATACCCATTTGTTGTAGAATCTTAGAACATATCATGACCTCAAACATCAGATGCATCTCAAACAGAATGATCTCCTCCATGCCAACCCGCATGGAATTGGTAACATTGATCATGTGGAATCCAACTTGCACTTTTCTCACATGACATCCTGGAAGCCATGGATATCAGTCACAAAGATGCAGTATTTCTCAATTTCCAAAAAGCATTTGACTCGGTACCACACATGTTACCAAAAGTACAATGATATGGGGTATCAGATGAAATATGTGACTGGATTGAGAATTTCTTGGTAGGGAGGAGAGGGTATGTTATCTTGCACAAGTCATCAAAAGGTGTTGGGGCAACTCTGGGTGTGTCCCTAGGAAGTATGTTGGGTCCTTAGCTGTTCACGTTGTATAATAATGATCTTGCAGATGTTATAAGTAGCAACCTTAGATTTTTCGAGATGATGCATTTATTTACAATAAAGTACAGTCTGAACAAATCTATGAATATATTCACTCAGATCTGGATAAGGTTTGTAAATGGTGCAATGATTTTCAGCTTACTTTAAAAGTTAAAAAACAAACAGACTTAGTATCCTATGTATATAAAATTAGTGAGTCACAATTGGAATCTGTAAACTCATACAAATACTAGGATGTAACACTTAGTAGGAAGATGCAGTGGAATGATCATCACATGGGCTCAGTCATGGGTAAAGCAAATAGCAGACTCTGGTTTATTTGTAGAACACTAGGGAAATGTGACCCATCCTAGAATATTGTTTAAATGTGTGGGACCCACACCAAATAGGACTAGCAGCGGATGTAGAGTGTATACAGAGAAGGGCAGCACAAACGATCACAGATTCGTATGACTTGAGGGAGAGTGTCACTGAAATGTTGAAAGAACTGAACTGGCAAACTTTTGAAGATAGATGGAAACTATTCTGAGAAAGTCTACTTACAATGTTTCAAGAACTGGCTTCAAATAATGATTCTAGGAATATATGAAAATCCACTACATATCACTCCCATTGTAAGGTGTCAGGCAAATCCAACACCTCCCATGAAAACCCTGACATGATAAGCAAATCCAGTAGTATGTCACATAGCTCCGAATAAATCGTGACATTAAATTAACCAAAGTAATACAAGTAACGAGTGAGCAAATGGAAAATCACAGACTAACACAAGAATGCCTAAATGCATGTCATACCTTCTCACCATGAGACAGACGCAGTTCCGAGGGGAGAAATGAGAACAGAAGCCGAGAGCAGAACCATGTTAAGCTAGAAGGCCCTACGATAAGGGACGGACACCCACGTCGCCAGCTAACCACCAGGACCACCCCCAGCCCATGTTAAAAGATAGAGCCCTCCAGAAGAACAATATAGATCTTACGATAACACTAAAAGGTCCACACCAGCCGCAAGTTTTAGCGTGAGACTTTTTCGCGTCTCTGTTACGTTGCAAACTTTAAAAACATTGCCCCACCACGAAAAGTAACCGCCAGGAATTACCCCCAACCCATGTTAAAAGATAGAGCCCTCCAGAAGAACAGTATAGATCTTACGATAACACTAAAAGGGCCACAACAGCTGCAAGTTTTAGCGTGAGACTTTTTCGCGTCTCTGTTACGTTGCAAACTTTAAAAACATTGCCCCACCACGAAAAGTACGTTTCTCATTGGATAGACAGAATTTTTGTAGGCGGAGATTAAGGTTAACTTTGAGACCCTGATTGGTCAGATGAAAACACAGCCAGATAGTTTTTATTTAAACCAACGTCGGTAAATTGGAGTAAGGAGAAGTTAGGATAGAGTTGCTTCCGAGACGGCGAGCTGTATGGAGCTGCGTCGGCCGTCGCGCCTTACGAACACCGACAAGGTAATGAACGCACGCGGTGCCGCATTTTTGAGCGCATAAGGCTTCACTCAGAACTACAGAAGTCTCATCTGTTACATCCCCTTTTTACGTAATACCAGTGTCGATCGTCAATTGAAGCTCATGGTATTCACATTTACTACGTAAGTTAAAATCTCAAACGCGATGATTTTTCTGTTATATAATTATTGAGAAGCCACATCAGCCACTGTAATTTACGACAAGTTAGATAAGTAATGAGGGTCACTGTAGACCATTTTGATAGTTTTCTCTTTTGTGAAATTTAATTTAAACCTAGATTATAGATGTGATATGGCATAGGTCATCCTTCGATCCATTGTAGAACTTGGAAACCCATTCAGGGAATATTCGTTCACATTTTTGTTGTACACAATTGGTTTTTATCATCCTGTATTAAAACATTTCCTTTTATCAAAAGTGAAATTTATAAACAATGTTTTGTGAGTAGAATAAAATTTCCAATGGTAAACTTAACTGCTTTTTCGATGTTATTTTACCAACTAACTAAAAATAGGAAAGCCTTGAACCCCTTCCACTAAATTTAGTTAGTATCAAGATTCTTTTACAGGGACTGCAGTGGAGCTGACACAGAAATCATTAAGTATTTGGTTATATCATCGCTAGTCTCACTGAACTCTTCCGAATTCTACATGTCATGTGTGGTCTGGCGTCTCCTTACCAGCAACAGGTCCCAGGTTCAAACTAGTCAATTCCCTAAAAAACACGCTCAGAGCGTCGTTGCGCGAAAGTGGTAGGGAGACACGACATAGAATGACAGACACCACACAGAATGTTAGAGAATGGAAACCCTGTCAGCATGGTAAAATACCATGATTGAAGGTCGACCACTTGCCTAACTAGGTCAGAAAAATATCTTGTTGAAAAATTTTTGTAACAAAATTTTTGGCCTAAAGTTATAAATAGTCGAAAACAGTAGCTGCAGCGATAGATAGTAAGAAAGTATTCAATAGAACGTGAGACATTCTAGCAGAGACAATAGCATAATTAAGTTATGAATTTTAATATTGTTAGAATTAAGTTTTCTCCCCAATGCAAGCGCACAGGTGGCGGATACATCGTTGACAAGTTGGTTCTGACCCAACAAGTAAGTGAATGGATTGTCAGTCTTGGTAGTGTCAAGTCGTGTGAACAAAAAGTTTATGAAATGCGTGAGATCGTATGAGCGCATGTTGACGCGAAGTAGGGCGCGTGAATTGCTTTTAAAACAGAAAATAAGGGATTCGGAAAGATTAGTAATGGCAGATCGAGACCTTGACCAAATTGAGGTAGAGACCCAACATGAAGATGGACAGAGAATAGAGGACAGTACAACAGACGATGCAGTATCGCGAGAAATAGGACAGATAATGCACCATAACGAGGATAATGTACGCCAAGGCACAGAAAACCTAGGTCAGCATACGACAGAGGAGCAGGAAAGTAGAGAGACAGCCGATGAGGATTCTAACTTGCGTCTTGAATACGTAGAACCCATAGTACCAGTAATCAGAGCTTCCTCACCACAGAGTACAAGGAATTCGAGCAGAAACGTGTCACCGCACAGTTCAATGCAATCGGTTGCAAACCAACACTTGGGCGAAAACACAGAGCGTAGGACGTCGGAAGAAAACGCAATAGGACCCACCAATCTGGCAGAATTATTACAATTAATGACGGGAACAATGACAAGACAAAATAAAGAAATTGCGAACCAAATTAAAATTCAGAATGCAGAAACGACGGAACAAATTGCAGAAACCACGAGACAAATGCGTGAGATTAAAGAACAAAACAAAAAATTTAATTACACCTAAGTCATATTGAAGACGAGGCAAAAGAATCTCGAGAAGTGATAGGAAACTTAATAACAGGTCACAATCAATTGAGAACAGACATTGACAAGGTACAAGCGGACGTACAAACATTGCGTAATGACATTCAGGACGAGATTAAAACATTACGTAACAACACCCAAGGAGAAGTCAAGAAACTAGAGAAACAGATAAATGTAATTACTAGACAAGCAGCAGGTACAGTGCGTGAAATTGTTGTAAACAGTGTGTTACACAAACGTATCACAAAAGCAGCGCTGAAAAGATATGATAACCGCATAGTCAAAATAGAAGCGCAAACGAAGCAACAATTTCAGAAATTGCGAACAGAGTTATTGCAAACCATTGAAGAGCGTAGTGAACAAGATCGAACAAGCACTGAGTCTGCAACCACATCCGTATCTGTAACAGCACCGGAAAAACAAGCAATTAACGAAGATATCATGCATTTTCGATTCCAATCACAGGCGGAAAATAACATACGTGAAATCTGACAGCCTGCACCGCAACAAACACGTTTCGAAATTCTTGATGAACAAACGGCACCACAAACACATGCAGAACCACAAATGTATGTTTCAAGACAGTTTGGATCATGCAATGAAGCGGCAAGGTTAGCCAGACAAGATACCGAACCAATACCTGACAATGGAAAGCCAGGTCGCGAAGAGTACAGTGCAATGAATTCAGCTGCACATTCACAACCGATGGAAGAAAATTATTGCGTACCACTCCAACGATACTACGCAAGGGTAGGCGAAAGTTACAGTGGACAATATCCAATGGATCTACCACAACCGGAAAGAACGACGGGAGAAATGATTAGAAACAAAAGTGGCGAAGAATTTCATATGGAACGATGACGAAGTACGACAATGATCATTTCCTCACAGTCAGAAAATTTCAACACTTTCGAGAAGGAAACTCATTACATCCACGAACTTTTATTGATCAATTCCGAGTAGGATTACTAGAACACTGGACGCTAGCACACAAATTAGACTTAATATGTGCACACATGTCAGGAATAGTCGCAGAAACCATGCAAAATGTTGCAGCGACATGCCGATCGTACGAAGATTTCAGAGAGAAGTTTCTCTCACGATATTGGTCCAGCGAAGCACAGAACAGAGTGAAGTACGAATTATTACAGAACCCATATTTTGAAAACTCAGGAGAGAAGAATCCCGTGAAATTTTTAGAATTAATGGCAAAGAAAAATCAATGCTTAGATGTACCATACAGTACGGAGAGTTGATTAAATTATGCGCGATGAAGTTACCATTGAAATACCAGCAATCATTAGTAGGACGCGGAGGCAATGACGTCGAAGCATTTAAAGGTATTCTAAGGGAACTAGAGTTCATATTTTCGGAAGATGACGCAAGAAAAAGACGAAGCGCACGTGAAAACGAAAGCAAAAAGCAGTGGAATAAAAAAAAATGGTTCAAATGGCTCTGAGCACTATGGGACTCAACAGCTTAGGTCAAAAGTCCCCTAGAACTTAGAACTACTTAAACCTAACTAACCTAAGGACATCACACACACCCATGCCCGAGGCAGGATTCGAACCTGCGACCGTAGCAGTCCCGCGGTTCCGGACTGCAGCGCCAGAACCGCTAGACCACCGCGGCCGGCAGCAGTGGAATCCACAAGACACAGTACGAAGAAACAATAATTACGAACCACGTGATAACTTCGCACCAAGAAACGACAATAGATTTCAACAAAAAACCGGTTATGGATTTAGAAGAGAATATGGCAATAACTGTAATTCACCCAGGAACGGCAACAACTATTACAGAGGGAATAACGACAACCGGAACGGGTATTGGAGAACCAACAGACCGACAAATTACCAACTAAGAAACCAATATCAACAAGCTGAACAAGAAAAGAGAATACAGATAGAAGAGGTGGAGGTAAGACCACCAAACCGCGATAAACGTTCGAATTGACAGCTAAGCGCCCATGCCAAAGAGAATGGCGCACCGACCCAGGACAATTGCAGCACCTTGAACAGGGAAGTAAATACCTTATTACGAGAAGAGAAGAAGGAAGAAACAAATCCGCAGGGACCAGATGAAAACGAAGACAGGAAAATAACAATATCGTGTTGGGACGAAATTAATTGGGAGATGGAAACCAGGGAAAGCGAATCCAATGAGAATAATGCGCAGTCGACAAAAGTTGAAAATAAGTTACCAGTGGGCACACAACCCAACGTATATAATGAAGGAAGTTATGAAGCGATAATTAGAGCATTTAGATGCGATTATGTGGAAGTAGCGACGGAGAAGGAGAAGATAGACGAGGATGAGGAAAAAGTAGAGGATGTTGAAGAAAGCGTAAATGAAGGAAGAAATAGAGAAGAGGAAATAAAAGAGAGAGAAGTAGCAGTCGAAGCTTATCCTACAGAAAGTTCGAATTCACAAGGGAAATTCCTGAAAAGACTCATGTATGTTTCAGTGGAGGATTCGTTGATGCAAGAAGAAGAAGAACAGAACCAACCCTTTCAAATTCAACCAATTGTGAAGGCCATGGTAAAGCATATCCCAGTCAATATTGTAACTGATAGCGGAAGTGAACTGACTGCGATCTCAGAAAATTTATTCATGCAGTGTAATGCCAATGAGGAATTGCCAGTTCTGAAAACACGTAAGATTAAAGTAAGAGGTCCTATTAGAAACAATGCTGCGGAAGTTACGAGACAAACAAGGTTAACTCTTTCGTGTCAAGGTCAAAAGATCGAAGCCAACTTCGTGATTATACCTAAACTAACTGTAGATTTGATTATAGGTGCAGATTTTTTAAATGAGAGACGAGCGATAATAGATATGGGGAAAGGTAGCGCAACATTCGGGAATGTCACACTTCACTTCGAGCAAAAGCTAAAATTAGAAGAAATACCAGTTATAAACAAACAATTAAGAATGATGCGAGATAATGAGGATGAAGAATTAGAATGGTATGCACAAAAGGGGGAATCGCCTCAACTCATGTTAGAAGTCCATAAAGAAATCGACGAAAAATTGCAAGAAGTTCACGGTATTTCGGAACACAGTAAAAGAGAATTAGAGGGTATTTTACGAGATAAAGCAGAGGTATTTTTACCTAAGACTGGCAGTATTAAACACTTTCAGTACAAGTTTGAAGTAAAACAGCACAAACCATTTAGAGTGCCACTCTATATAATCCCATTAAGCTACAGGAATAAAGTATTCCAGGAGATATCTAAAATGTTAGATGATGGTGTTATTGAACCAGCTACCTTCACATATAACACCCCGCTCCATATTGTACAAAAACGAGATGGGAGCATCAGGTTAGTGTTTGATTCCAGACAGATCAACACAATCATAATTACTGAGACAGATCGCCCAGAAAAATTAGAGGAATTGATACAAAGCTTCCAAGGTGCTAAGATATTTTCATCAATAGATTTACGGAGTAGTATCTGGCAAATAGAATTGGCCCCAGAATGTAGAAAATTTACAGCGTTTATCGTATTCGGTAGATGTTACCAGTTTAAACGATTGCCATTTGGTTTAAATATATCATCAGCAGCGTTTATTAGGGGTTTTAATACTATACTCAGTCCTGAAATTTTACATAAAATTACTTGTTATGTTGATGATGTGATTATAGCAGAACCCTCTTGGGAACATCACAACAACACATTAAATCAGTTTTTACAGATCATGAAGGAGCATGAGGTCACAGTAAATATAACAAAATCCAAATTTGGAAGGCGAGAGGTCAAATTTCTAGGACACATAATTTCAGAGAAAGGGGTAATGCCTGACACAGAAAAACTAACAGCAATCAAAGACTTCTGCACTCCATATAATAAGAAAACTCTCAGAGGATTTCTAGATCTCACCGGATTCTATAAAATATTTATTTGGATCGACTCTCTCGCAACACCACACCTATGTGCATTGACTGGAAAAAACACGCCATGGGTATGGGATCAACAAGCCAATGAAGAATTTTTAAAAGTGAAAAACGCACTAACAACAGCACCAATTTTAGCACATCCTGATCTAACACAAAATTTTTGTATGGCCACTGATAGCGCGAAAACAGGTTTAGGAGTTGTTTTATTCCAAGAATACGAACAGGCAGGGCTAAGATCATATAGAACAATTGCATTTGCCAGTCGGATACTCCCAAAAAGCGAGAAAAACTATTCAGTCACGGAGCTGGAAGCATTGGCCATTGTATGTGGCTTTCAACGTTTTCGATACTTCCTATTCGGAAGAAAAACAAAACTATACACTGACCACAAAGCATTAGAAGTTCTGTTATCCGCCAAACTAACTCATGGGAGGTTAGCCAGATGGATGTTAATACTACAAGAATTTGACTTCACTATTACACACATACCAGGACCAGCGAATGAATTAGCAGATGCTTTATCACGGTGTCCACAGGGTGCATCCAATAACATATGTTTGGAAGTAGCAGAAGACCAGTTTACAATGTACTATATGAAACAAGTACCTTTAGAAAACTACATTACGACAGCATTGAAAAACATAGGCAAAGAACAGGACAAGGGTCCCGAAATACTAGGAATCAAACACAAGTGGAGAAGTAGGATTTTCCAGACATTCGACAGCACTATCTCGTAAAAAACAATGTTTTATTTTTTAGACGAAATGTTGCAATGAATGAATGGTTAATTCATATCCCAGATGAACTAATTAATAAGTACATATGGTATACACATTTAAGTAATGGCCACTTTGGACCAAAGAAATGCTTTTTAAAAGTAAAACAAACAAGCCATTTTCCTAATATGGAAAGACGAATTAGAACAGTATTAGTCAAATGCAAAAAAATGTATGAGGGCTAAACACGTCACTTTCCAAACCAAACCACCTATGTTTCCAATAATCCCTAAAAAATTAAAACAAATAGCTGCAACAGATTTGATGGGGCCCCTCCCACGCACAAAAAATGGATATACTTTCATATTTGTCGTTTTGGAACTTACTTCTAAATATGTTACCTTGACACCATTAAAACGGGCAACAGGTCTTACTATAAGTAAGGCATTTAGACAAGATTTTCTCAGACAAGTAGGTCGAGTGGAACGAATAATTTCGGATAATGGCCCACAATACAAATCAGTGCAATGGCAGAGCACGTTAAAACAACACAAAATAAAAGCCATCTACATATCTAAGTACAAACCTAGCGTAAATCCAGGAGAACGATCTATGAAGGACATAGGCACTTTATGCCGATCATATGCAGGCAAAAGACACAACACTTGGGATATATACCTTAAAGATTTTCAAGAAGTAATAAATGAAATGCCACACAGCACTACACTACTACCTCCAGTTACTGTACTTAAAAATATTGAACCCCCAAACATAACCAGAGAAAATGTTAGATTTCCTATTGTACCACGTAGACAGCACAAACAAGTCATAGCAACAGCACTCTCCAACATCAGAAAGGCAGCCATTAAAAGAAAAGAAAGAGGAGATAGAACAGCAATTAAAAGAACATTCTCAGTAGGCCAGAAAGTATTTGTAAAAACACACCATCTCTCCAGCAAACAGAAACACAAAATACATAAGTTTTACACTGGATACAAAGGACCTGTCATAATTAGCCGAATTGCTCATGATAATGCTGTGGAACTAATGAACCCAAAAACAGGCAAAACCTTAGGACTTCACCATGTGAGCCATATCAAAAAGTTTGAAGATTAATTTTATTACTGGTAAATAATCAGCACAATATTTCAAGATTATGTTGCAGATAAGATCGTCAGGAGAAAGAAGAATAAAGAGCGAGGAAGGTGGGAAAAAGAAAGTAGTTTCAATAAAAACAAAAAGAAAAATAACACCAATAGTACCATAGATTAAGGTGAAGGGATAAAGCATAGATAGTCTAACAGCATAAAATACTAAAATGCTATACACCACGACACTACACAAAAATAAAAAACGAATTTGAGGATTCTTGTAGAAGTTAAGACTCAAAATATCTTAGAATTGTAACATGGAAAGGGCGCCGAAATTTGTAAAGCTTTTTAAGAAGGCGTAAAACAATGTAGGTACTAGACATATGTTAGATGATTATAAGTAAACCTTTTTGTAAGAACCATTGTAAAAACTCCAGCAAAGACCAGATGCAACGATCCACAAGTTGCAACACGAGAAGTATCAAGAAAGAAAAGGACGTAATTAGCGAGACACGATTCCTACAAGGCAGAAGCGTCTAGAGAAGGGAAAGAACAGCGAGATCAACAGAGGGCTCTTGTAGCAGAAGTGGGCAGTACATCTGCTGAACCACAGGGTGGCGGAACCCTGCTGGGACAGAACACGGAACCACAGAGTGGCGGAACACAGAAGGCCAAGAGGGTCTTGGAACGCCCCAACTCAGCGGAGCGAGCAAAAAACGGCCCAACGAGAAGACCGCTTGGGCACGCCACCACTGGCAAAAAAAAAAAATGTGTAAAAGTCACAATACTGCTATTAAACAGCACGCTGATGCACGAAACTGAAGAAAACTTCCACAAAGTAAAAATGACACGCCCAAACAATTTATCAAACTGTTACTAAGAGGAGAACTTCAAAGCGACTAGTTATCAATAAATATTTCCATATCCTGCCCAGAGAAGAACCAAGAATCAAGTAAGAAGCAGAGCAAAAGCAGGAAGAACAGAAGTTGAAGTTTCGCAAGATTGAGACCAAGAAGATGGGTGAAGAATAGACGACATACCTTCCCAAATCCCTATCCTATTGTAAACAAGTCGTCTGCGAAGTATTACAATGAAAAACGACCGCTTTCAGCGACACATAACGATGACTTTCACGCATACAAAGCCAGTAAACCACGAGATTCTGCACACACAGCTCCATTCCATTATGGGACCTCCACAACAGCAACACACACTTGCAAAGCCAACAAGGAACGACGAACGAAGCTGTACATCAAATACTTGCCCACATCCATCTCGCTCAAGTCCATCACCTTCGTGCAAAAACATTCGCCAACCTCATGCTTAAACATTCATAGGATTGTGTGTATGTGTGAAATCAAATTATGTGATGTAGGAATTGTGCAAAAGAAACGTGTGAAAAACTAAATAAGTTAAGCATGCCAGACAGCTAATAAACTACAAAATAACAGTCATTGACTATGGACTTAAGTAAAAAATAGACTATCGATAAAAATAAGTCATTAGTTCTGAAATGGACAGTATATGAAGAACAAAAGTAAGGCATAATACACACTAAAACTATATGCCACTTATTTTGTCCTCATAAAAATAAAAGAATAACTATATTTTACTTATTTTCTCCTTATAAAAACAAAGAGTAAAAAATTATCTTGTTGGATGTTTTCCCTTTTTTTTAACATTTGTACCATTTCTTAGGATAATATCTCAATACTTGTGTATGTATACTTCTTTGTCAAAGCAATTCTTGGAAATAATTCTTATTTGTTAGTGTAACAATGTTGAAATGAGTGTCTAGAAACAAAAACATTTTACTTGTACATGATATTTAGAAAATGTGTTAGGAATAGATTTTACTTAATTACTACATTTATAAAAAAATATTTCTAAGAAAATCGATGTGAAAGACTCCTCATTTTGGATAGCAACTTCTTGAAAAACAAACTTCACACTTAAATAAAGAAATAAAATAATTAAAAATTAATAATAGCATAAGAATATTCTTCTCTTGTCAATATAAACATATTTTTGAGAATAATGTGGAAGAATATAAAAATATAAATTAGTAATACAAACTAGCATAGAACCGGAATAACGTGGCTGAACAGAAGGCAACAAAATTTAGATAAAGGAATAATTTTTTACTGACTTAGACAACGATTCAATCATTGCCTAACTTCAGTGCAAAAATTAAGTTCGAAGGGTGGTGATATGTAAGGTGTCAGACAAATCCAACACCTTCCATGAAAACCCTGACATGATAAGAAAATCCAATAGTATGTCACATAGCTCCGAATAAATCGTGACATTAAATTAACCAAAGTAATATGTAAATGCATGTCATACCTTCCCACCGTGAGACAGACGCAGTTCCGAGGGGAGAAACGAGAACAGAAGCCGAGAGCAGAACCGTGTTAAGCTAGAAGGCCCTACGATAAGGGACGACACCCACGTCGCCAGCTAACAACCAGGACCACCCCCCCCCCAACCCATGTCAAACGTTAGAGCCCTCCAGAAGACCAGTATAGATCTTACAATAACACTAGAAGGGCCACTACAGCTGCAAGTTTTAGCGTGAAACTTTTTTGCGTCTCTGATACGTTGCAAACTTTAAAAACATTGCCCCACCACGAAAAGTATAACGTTTCTCATTGGATGGACAGAATTTTTGTAGACGGAGCTTAAGGTTAACATTGAGACCCTGATTGGTCAGATGAAAACACAGCCAGATAGTTTTTTTTTAAAACCAACACCGACAAGGTAATGAATGCACGTGGTGCCGCATTTTTCAGCGCATAAGGCTTCACTCAGAACTACAGAAGTCTCATCTGTTACATCCCCTTTTTACGTAATACTAGTGTTGATCGTCAATTGAAGCTCATGGTATTCACATTTGCTACGTAAGTTAAAATCTGAAACGCGATGATTTTTCTGTTATATAATTATTGAGAAGCCACATCAGACACTGTAATTTACGACAAGTTAGATAAGTAATTAAAGATAATTGAGGGTCACTGTAGACCATTTTGATAGTTTTCTCTTTTGTGAAATTTAATTTAAACCTAGATTATAGATGTGATATGGCATAGGTCATCCTTCGATCCATTGTAGAACTTGGAAACTCATTCAGGGAATATTCGTTCACATTTTTGTTGAACACAGTTGGTTTTTATCATCCTGTATTAAAACATTTCCTTTTATCAATAGTGCAATTCATAAACAATGTTTTGTGAGAAGAATAAAATTTCCAATGGTAAACTTAACTGCTTTTTCGACGTTATTTTACCAACTAACTAAAAATAGGAAAGCCTTGAACCCCTTCCACTAAATTTAGTTAGCATTAAGATTCTTTTACAGGGAGTGCAGTGGAGCTGACACAGAAATCATTAAGTATTTGGTTATATCATCGCTAGTCTCACTGAACTCTTTTGAACTCTACATGTCATGTGTGGTCTGGCGTCTTCTTACCAGCAACAAGTCCCAGGTTCAAACTAGTCAATTCCCTAAAAAACACGGTCAGAGCGTCGTTGCGCGAAAGTGGTAGGGAGACACGACATTGAACGACAGACACCACACAGAATGTTAGACGATGTGGATCATGAGGATAGATTTGATTAATTACAGAACACACAGAGGCATTCAAACAATCATTTTCCCACAATCCTTATGTGACTGGAATGGGAGAAAGCCCTAATAACTGATACAAAGCGGTCTCTCTGCCATACACTTCACAGTGGTTCACAGAGTACAGATGTAGATGTAGATGTAGATGAAAATGGAATTCAGTTTTTAATTTTCCTTTGATGCTAATGCGTCTTAACACAGAAGTGGTCTTCAACCCTCCTGCACTGAGATATATTTGTCACTGTAACAATGTATGAAAAAAATTCTCATTAGTACTAAATATCTGTTCATTAAGCTACTCATTACAGCATGAACATCCTTCTTCTGCATTTTGAGGTGTTTCAAAAGCAGATCTGAATTGTAATGGCACTTAGTAGACCTGATGATACACTGGAATTTATAACGCCACTAGCTGTACCTTTTAAACATCTATAACTATGTATCACATTAAAGACAAAATTGAGCTGTAGGCTATATTGTGATAAATAGTTAATCCTGTAAATAAGTATTACAATGTGCTGAGCAATACAGAGGAAGAAAATTTCCGCTGCACTGAATATTGTCCCAACAATGTGTGTGAATGTCATACTAGTTTACGAACTTGTTTCTTGTACTTTTGAAGTACATGAGAATATAACCTTTGTCAGTATGCCAGTAACAAACACTTTTAAACTAGAAAGACAGTTATGTGCTGTGCTGAATATTTCCAGTCGAAAGAAAGAAAGAGAACAAAAATACTCAAGACATTACAATTACAGAACAACTCAGAGGCAACAAGTAATAATATTCAATAAATTCCATTTTGGCTCACACAGTCCAGTGTAATGTCAAATAGAGCATTCTTCCTTACAAATGTTAAAAATTAAACAATAGTTATCTGAACATACTCACAATTTATTAACAGGCACAATAAATTGTAGTAGAGATCAATGCACTAGAACAATCCTCTCACTCCAATGATAGTTTCACAGCAAATAACACACAAGTCTCATATTTTCATCACTGAATGTACTATATTGTTCTTTATAATCAGAGTTTAGTAAATAGAAGAATTCTGTACTGTGGTAATCCATCCACATTACATCATACAATCATGTGCACTTTATGTAGGATAGTTTTGCTATGGTACTTAATAATTGATGGCACAAAAACTGCTTTTCTCTAACTAAGATTACAAAGCATACTCAGTGACAAGAAGCAACACCACACAACGTAAAATTATATACTCATTCCATTGCAAGATTAACAAAGTTGAATAGCAGGCAGGTCAAAAAAGCTGCTAACATGAAATACGAGAAAGACAGGAATCTCAAGAGTCCATCTTAATTTTCATTAAAAACCAAGACTCACACTTGTCTCTTCGTTGCCATGTATAAGAATCTTCGATTCATTTGCTGCCGCTAGCCATGATTGTATGGAAAAACGATTACCATAATTGTCATTGCTGAAAGGACGCTGACATCTGAACATGTGTCATCTAAATACATGAGTTCATAGTACCTGTCTTAGACATAAAGTCGGTGTGATATGGAGATAATGTGAATTCGGAAATGGTTGCATGTCCACCTCGAGACACATACACCATCAATGCTAGGTTTCACATGGTTCTGGCTTAATGGAGCACTATCATCATCACATGTCAGATTACCTAAGCGTTGTCGACTGGAGCGACCAACCATGCCTAAGTCAGGTTTCTGAACCCATTTGGCTAAGGACATGGCTGATTACATTTCCTTGCCAGCTGCTGAAGCATGCAAGATACCAGCACACTTTCCCTTGCCTACTGTCAACTCGTGTTCTGCGTCGTCTATTTAGGTTGCGTTCGATGGAAGTATTTGGGACTGCACGTATTTGCTGCTGGAGAGCATCGAAGTTGCATTGTAGGGTCCTCACATAGTTCTCTAACGGGAGTTGTTGATTTTTATCCTCAAAATCTGCCTCTCTACTCCCTGCGCTGCGCTATTCAATTTGTGTCTGAGAGCTCCAGCGAGTGGTAAAGTAGGTCTGTGATTAAAAGCTGCGAGTTGAGCAAAGACGACGTGCCAGGAATCACTGCACTATTGACTATGAAAGGTAACTGGCCCATCCAAACTTGCCTAAGTGTAGCCTCAGAAACCTCAGTTGCAGAAACAAGTGATCGTAAGTGCTGCCAAAAGACCAAAGGAATCTTGTCTCCCATTGTTTCTCTTGCAAGCACTTGTTAAATGCGAATGTCCACTGGTTTGGGCACTCATTGGAGTACATCAGTTTTGATGTGAGTATATTTCCTTTTCAGAGGAGTGTTGTGCACCTTGTCCAAGAGTAAGAATAGTGTTTGCAAGTCCAATGCTCATGTAGTGATGACAATGTACATGGTATCGTCTACCATTCTGTAGTCTTCGAAAGAGAGGTTGAGAAGTCGATACCAAAGATCTGGCTGCTGTGGCATATACAGGAGCGCAGCGAATTTACTATGCGCTGCTGAACATATGTTGTGACTGTGACTTGGTCTGACGTTAACATTGGTTGCAAAACAGTCTAACATTCTTCATCTGGTCCTGCGTTTCAGAAGTATAAAGCCCGTCCCAATAGGCAAACTGATTTTACTGTTAACTGACGTATCTTCTACCATAGTCGGTCACCACTTGTGGGCACTACACTTCACAATCGATTAAAGATTCTGTAACTTTATTTTCTTTATTTTTATCACTTTCGACATCTTGATAACTCCGAGAAACCAACACACATTAAAAATTTCAAGGAAATTACATACAATCACTGGGTAACACAGTAAGAACATAGACTCTTTTTTGTCTGTCATCTAGGTCAAGACTAATTCTATCACAATACTTGTTTTACATGCAACAGAATGATGAAGGATGTAAACTAGAAATTCCTGTAAGCCCTTGTTTAAGTGTTTAGGTATTCTAAGTTTCGAGTATACTTGTATCATGTAGGCTCTCGATTTCTAAAACTAACGTAATGGACAAGAAACAGCAGACTATTTAAACACTGATAGTTATCATCATAACGCTGTTGTTATCTTCAAACTGAAGACTGGTTTGATGCACCTCTCTGCACAACACTACTGCAATCTATATTATTTTGAACCTGCTTACTGATTTCATTTCTTTAATAGCATAAACTATATAAAAATACAAAAAATTCCAGCAGCAAATATAAAACGAGAAATAAGAAAGAAAGAAAACGAAATGAAAATGAGCAAGTGATAATCGAGGAGGCAAGCGCAGCTACACCTTAGGAGTAACTTTCAGAAAGGTAGAACATGCACAGTGGGGTGTTCTGTGAAACCAGGTGGGTATGGTGACTAGATGGCAGTTTCCCATCCAAAACCTCAGTGCAGCCAGGCGTTTTACTGTCGTGAGACATTCTCTATTCCATATGACTTTTTTCTTTGTCTGTAATCATCTACAAACTTCCTTTGGTGTCAACAGGCATTATTGCACATAAATCGCTCCTCAGTATGACCTCAACACACTACACAATCACACACACATATGCCCCATCTGCCTGTTGTCTGCTAAAAGACGCAAATATTATAACTGAAGGTGCACTTTACACACAGCCCTCGTTTCCAGGAATTTCGCATGCACAAATGTGTTTGTGCGGTTGTGCTACTGGAAATTTATGCTTATGTACAAAGCTGAACACAAAAAAAGCATCGCATGGACGCATCTATTTCATAGGTGCTGTGGATTTGATATAGGCCTTTTGCATTTAATACCAGGAATAAGCTGGGCACATTGTTTTGAGGAGCAAACTAAATGGGCATCAACTAGCAACACAGTCACGTCAGTGTGTATTCACACTATCTGGCACATTATGTCATGTCAGTTCGCTTAGCCCTGTACCAAAGGGTGAAAGTGGGGTTATGTTCTACCATCTGTGATACAATATGTCAGATAATAGTATCGGAATGGAGGAACAAACAACGAAAAAGGCTACAAATAGCCAAACCGAACTTCATAACGTATGTTGTTGATCTAAGATGTTCTGTTAAGTCCTGAGAAGTGAAACGACATTTCAAAACATGAAATTTATATGCTACAGGAAATATATACATACAAACATCAAAAAATACTTATCAAGGAATAAATGGAGCCTGTTTACCTTATCCATTACATTACTCCATACATAACTAATAACGTCATAAACTACACTTTTCCTGAAACTTCCTGGCAGATTAAAACTGTGTGCCCGACCGAGACTCGAACTCAGGACCTTTGCCTTTCGCGGGTAAGTGCTCTACCATGTGAGCTACCGAAGCACGACTCACGCCCGGTCCTCACAGCTTCACTTCTGCCAGTATCTCGTCTCCTACCTTCCAAACTTTACAGAAGCTCTCCTGCGAACCTTGCAGAACTAGCACTCCTGAAAGAATGCGGAGACATGGCTTAGCCACAGCCTGGGGGATGTTTCCAGAATGAGATTTTTCACTCTGCAGCGGAGTGTGCGCTGATATGAAACTTCCTGGCAGATTAAAACTGTGTGCCCGACCTAAACTCGAACTCGGGACCTTTGCCTTTCGCAGGTAAGTGCTCTACCATCTGAGCCACCGAAGCACGACTCACGCCCGGTCCTCACAGCTTCACTTCTGCCAATATCTCGTCTCCTACCTTCCAAACTTTACAGAAGCTCTCCTGTAAACCTTGTGTTTCATTTATGTTGCAAGATATTGTTCCAATTAAACGGCGTCTTGGCATATATAAAGGTTCCTGGGGACTAATGACCTCAGCAGTTGAGTCCCATAGTGCTCAGAGCCATAAAGGTTCCATGGTCCAGCACTAACCAAATATTTGCAATTATTCAATCTACAAAGTCCGATAGAGAATTATTTTCAGAAAAATCACTCACAGGAAAACTTACAATGAACGGGCCTTACGGAAGTAGCCATTATCAAGAGCCCAAAGTTCGTATAAACCGATCACATATTATTATCATTATCTACTATTATTTGTCTGTCCTATGGTATTCTCTAACCAGACAGGAAAAGGCACGATAAATCAAAAACGATCACGTAAGTTCGGTCACGGGTAAAGCTGATGGTAGACATTGCTTTATGGGTAGAGTACTGGGGAAGTGCAAGAAGTGTACAAATTTCTCGTGCGACCAGCTCTAGAATATTTCTCAAGTGTATGAAAACTGGGCCAAGTAGGACTAAGAGAGTATATTGAACGTTTTCAGAGAAGGGAAGCATGAATGGTCACGAGTGCGTTTAATCTGTGGGAAAGTGTCACAGAGGTACTGAGGAAACTGAACTGGAAGACTCTTGAAGATAGACATAAATTATCTCAAGAAAGTTTCCACACAAAGTTTCCAGAACTGGGTCTAAATGATGATTCTAGGAATATTCTACAATCCCCTATTTATAGCTCACATAGGGATCTTGAGGATAAGATTAGAATAATTATTGCACGCACAGAGGCATTCAACCAACCATTCTTCCCGCACTCCATACGTGAATAGAACGGAAAGAAACCCTAATAACTGGTATGTGCATGAACCTTATGGTGGTTTTCAGAGTTTATATGTAGATGTAGTCTTCAGTATGTCAGGGAAGTTGATCTGTTCAAATGATTGATTGTTGAAAACAAAGAGTGTGTTATTTTATCATAGACAGGTTTAATTCATTTGTTAGATATTTGATCCCACTTTGCATCGTTTTTGTTTTCCAAGAGCGAAATAGCGTTCTTTTACATCTGATTTTGGAACTTTATTAAAACTCGCAATGCCATCACTTTTATGGACAAAGCCAAAGAAATTAATATGAGTATTGTGATCACAAATTTAACTTTGATGAAAAATATTATTTAAAGGCAAGAAAACATTTTATTAGCTTTGTAATTACACCCTTTCAAATACCGGAAAATGCGCTTTACTCTATTCCAGTCTTCAGTGGTTGGTTTCTCCATAGCTCGAGCAGCTTTATTGACTGCAAAAGTGATGTCTGGACGAGTTACTGTTGAAAGGTACATGAGACAACCAATTGCTTCACGGTAGGGTACAGATGACGAAACTTCTTCGTTTTGATTATTGTCCTCACGTCCAATAGGAGTTGAGATTGTATTGCATTCTGCCATTCAAAACACGAACAATACGCGCTACCAGTAGTGGTGAATTAATCCACGCGGATGTCAATGGACCAATGAGCAAGAAATCTTTTGGATGTAAGCATTATTATGTGTGTTTCAAAGACGATTTCAGTAAATTTCGTCGAATTTTCTTTTTAAGACACAAAAGTGAAGTGTAAAGGCAAACAATATTTGAAATGAGCTTATGTCTGTAAAGAAACATGACTGCTAGCGGCGATTACAAGGTCAGCATTGATAAGCTTGAAGGACCTGACGACTGGGCCCATAACCTGATGAAAAATATTATTTAAAGGCCAGAAAACATTTTATTAGCTTTGTAATTACACCCTGGATACGAAAAAAACCCACATTTACTGAAAGAAGACACAGAAGTTACACACAAGCCAAGAATAAAGATATTGACAGCAGAGTCATGAGCAGAACATAAATATAGACGTCAAGGATTTTTTCTTTTCTTTTAACAAACTTTTTATCCTTATTATAAAACTTAACTCACCTGTGATTTATAGATTTGTAAAAGAAGGAGAGCAACTGAAGCACATCTGAATGTGTAATGAATTTTCCACCATACTGGGACGGTGGCGTCACAATACTTGTTTTACATGCAACAGAATGATGAAGGATGTAAACTAGAAATTCCTGTAAGCCCTTGTTTAAGTGTTTAGGTATTCTAAGTTTCGAGTATACTTGTATCATGTAGGCTCTCGATTTCTAAAACTAACGTAATGGACAAGAAACAGCAGACTATTTAAACACTGATAGTTATCATCATAACGCTGTTGTTATCTTCAAACTGAAGACTGGTTTGATGCACCTCTCTGCACAACACTACTGCAATCTATATTATTTTGAACCTACTTACTGATTTCATTTCTTTAATAGCATAAACTATATAAAAATACAAAAAATTCCAGCAGCAAATATAAAACGAGAAATAAGAAAGAAAGAAAACGAAATGAAAATGAGCAAGTGATAATCGAGGAGGCAAGCGCAGCTACACCTTAGGAGTAACTTTCAGAAAGGTAGAACATGCACAGTGGGGTGTTCTGTGAAACCAGGTGGGTATGGTGACTAGATGGCAGTTTCCCATCCAAAACCTCAGTGCAGCCAGGCGTTTTACTGTCGTGAGACATTCTCTATTCCATATGACTTTTTTCTTTGTCTGTAATCATCTACAAACTTCCTTTGGTGTCAACAGGCATTATTGCACATAAATCGCTCCTCAGTATGACCTCAACACACTACACAATCACACACACATATGCCCCATCTGCCTGTTGTCTGCTAAAAGACGCAAATATTATAACTGAAGGTGCACTTTACACACAGCCCTCGTTTCCAGGAATTTCGCATGCACAAATGTGTTTGTGCGGTTGTGCTACTGGAAATTTATGCTTATGTACAAAGCTGAACACAAAAAAAGCATCACATGGACGCATCTATTTCATAGGTGCTGTGGATTTGATATAGGCCTTTTGCATTTAATACCAGGAATAAGCTGGGCACATTGTTTTGAGGAGCAAACTAAATGGGCATCAACTAGCAACACAGTCACGTCAGTGTGTATTCACACTATCTGGCACATTATGTCATGTCAGTTCGCTTAGCCCTGTACCAAAGGGTGAAAGTGGGGTTATGTTCTACCATCTGTGATACAATATGTCAGATAATAGTATCGGAATGGAGGAACAAACAACGAAAAAGGCTACAAATAGCCAAACCGAACTTCATAACGTATGTTGTTGATCTAAGATGTTCTGTTAAGTCCTGAGAAGTGAAACGACATTTCAAAACATGAAATTTATATGCTACAGGAAATATATACATACAAACATCAAAAAATACTTATCAAGGAATAAATGGAGCTTGTTTACCTTATCCATTACATTACTCCATACATAACTAATAACGTCATAAACTACACTTTTCCTGAAACTTCCTGGCAGATTAAAACTGTGTGCCCGACCGAGACTCGAACTCAGGACCTTTGCCTTTCGCGGGTAAGTGCTCTACCATGTGAGCTACCGAAGCACGACTCACGCCCGGTCCTCACAGCTTCACTTCTGCCAGTATCTCGTCTCCTACCTTCTAAACTTTACAGAAGCTCTCCTGCGAACCTTGCAGAACTAGCACTCCTGAAAGAATGCGGAGACATGGCTTAGCCACAGCCTGGGGGATGTTTCCAGAATGAGATTTTCACTCTGCAGCGGAGTGTGCGCTGATATGAAACTTCCTGGCAGATTAAAACTGTGTGCCCGACCTAAACTCGAACTCGGGACCTTTGCCTTTCGCAGGTAAGTGCTCTACCATCTGAGCCACCGAAGCACGACTCACGCCCGGTCCTCACAGCTTCACTTCTGCCAATATCTCGTCTCCTACCTTCCAAACTTTACAGAAGCTCTCCTGTAAACCTTGTGTTTCATTTATGTTGCAAGATATTGTTCCAATTAAACGGCGTCTTGGCATATATAAAGGTTCCTGGGGACTAATGACCTCAGCAGTTGAGTCCCATAGTGCTCAGAGCCATAAAGGTTCCATGGTCCAGCACTAACCAAATATTTGCAATTATTCAATCTACAAAGTCCGATAGAGAATTATTTTCAGAAAAATCACTCACAGGAAAACTTACAATGAACGGGCCTTACGGAAGTAGCCATTATCAAGAGCCCAAAGTTCGTATAAACCGATCACATATTATTATCATTATCTACTATTATTTGTCTGTCCTATGGTATTCTCTAACCAGACAGGAAAAGGCACGATAAATCAAAAACGATCACGTAAGTTCGGTCACGGGTAAAGCTGATGGTAGACATTGCTTTATGGGTAGAGTACTGGGGAAGTGCAAGAAGTGTACAAATTTCTCGTGCGACCAGCTCTAGAATATTTCTCAAGTGTATGAAAACTGGGCCAAGTAGGACTAAGAGAGTATATTGAACGTTTTCAGAGAAGGGAAGCATGAATGGTCACGAGTGCGTTTAATCTGTGGGAAAGTGTCACAGAGGTACTGAGGAAACTGAACTGGAAGACTCTTGAAGATAGACATAAATTATCTCAAGAAAGTTTCCACACAAAGTTTCCAGAACTGGGTCTAAATGATGATTCTAGGAATATTCTACAATCCCCTATTTATAGCTCACATAGGGATCTTGAGGATAAGATTAGAATAATTATTGCACGCACAGAGGCATTCAACCAACCATTCTTCCCGCACTCCATACGTGAATAGAACGGAAAGAAACCCTAATAACTGGTATGTGCATGAACCTTATGGTGGTTTTCAGAGTTTATATGTAGATGTAGTCTTCAGTATGTCAGGGAAGTTGATCTGTTCAAATGATTGATTGTTGAAAACAAAGAGTGTGTTATTTTATCATAGACAGGTTTAATTCATTTGTTAGATATTTGATCCCACTTTGCATCGTTTTTGTTTTCCAAGAGCGAAATAGCGTTCTTTTACATCTGATTTTGGAACTTTATTAAAACTCGCAATGCCATCACTTTTATGGACAAAGCCAAAGAAATTAATATGAGTATTGTGATCACAAATTTAACTTTGATGAAAAATATTATTTAAAGGCAAGAAAACATTTTATTAGCTTTGTAATTACACCCTTTCAAATACCGGAAAATGCGCTTTACTCTATTCCAGTCTTCAGTGGTTGGTTTCTCCATAGCTCGAGCAGCTTTATTGACTGCAAAAGTGATGTCTGGACGAGTTACTGTTGAAAGGTACATGAGACAACCAATTGCTTCACGGTAGGGTACAGATGACGAAACTTCTTCGTTTTGATTATTGTCCTCACGTCCAATAGGAGTTGAGATTGTATTGCATTCTGCCATTCAAAACACGAACAATACGCGCTACCAGTAGTGGTGAATTAATCCACGCGGATGTCAATGGACCAATGAGCAAGAAATCTTTTGGATGTAAGCATTATTATGTGTGTTTCAAAGACGATTTCAGTAAATTTCGTCGAATTTTCTTTTTAAGACACAAAAGTGAAGTGTAAAGGCAAACAATATTTGAAATGAGCTTATGTCTGTAAAGAAACATGACTGCTAGCGGCGATTACAAGGTCAGCATTGATAAGCTTGAAGGACCTGACGACTGGGCCCATAACCTGATGAAAAATATTATTTAAAGACCAGAAAACATTTTATTAGCTTTGTAATTACACCCTGGATACGAAAAAAACCCACATTTACTGAAAGAAGACACAGAAGTTACACACAAGCCAAGAATAAAGATATTGACAGCAGAGTCATGAGCAGAACATAAATATAGACGTCAAGGATTTTTTCTTTTCTTTTAACAAACTTTTTATCCTTATTATAAAACTTAACTCACCTGTGATTTATAGATTTGTAAAAGAAGGAGAGCAACCGAAGCACATCTGAATGTGTAATGAATTTTCCACCATACTGGGACGGTGGCGTCACGCCAGTTTAGCTGCTTGCAGGGATCGATCTCTAAACCAAAGATGTAAAGTTCTACCGCTTGCTATGCCAAACACTTGGGTATTGTTTGTGTTAATGTTTTGTGTTGTAGCAGTTAGGATGCTCTGAGTTGCGTGAGTACATAAATTATACAAACATGAGATATGGCCAACTTGTGATGGGCCCTGCTGGCAGCGGGAAGGTAATGTGATTTTTTCTCCGATTGTGATTACATTTATCGAATTGTGAGTGATCGTTCATAAATTACAAGTCCTCCGTTTACAGTCCACATACTGTTCTACGTTAGTGAAACATGCAGCGGATGAGAAGAAAGTAATCAACGTTGTGAATCTGGATCCAGCAGCAGAATTTTTTGACTATGATCCAGTCGTTGATATTCGACAACTTATTCACGTTGATGATGCAATGGAAGACGAAGAATTGAAGTTTGGACCAAATGGTGGTTTGGTATTTTGTATGGAGTAAGTTCATATGTTACATGCATGAATATCAAATATGAATCCAGAATATATTTTATGTTTGAAACTTACTTAGATAGTTAGACACTTTCTGTGTTAGATGCTGTGTGTGCTGTTTGACTGTGAGCGGTGTCAGTTGTAAAGCAGTGAAGCATTTCGTTGAAACTGTGTGTTTTAAATCGTGTAGTATTCGACAGATGCTACCTTACAGCTTTTTCGTTTTGCTGCCACGAGAAGGATATCATCAGCTTCATTGTTTGTGTTTATAATTGGAGATACATCACTTCGATAGAGATTATGAGGTACCTGGCAGGGTTAGTTCCTTTTGTTCTTCTGTATATTAAAATAATTTGAAGCAGTAATGATGTTCGTCATGTCTCTAATTCTATACAATCTTGACACTCCACTCATTCTGAATAAATCCCTTTTCATTCTCATTGACGATTATTTTACATATCATTGTGGTATTTCTGATTTTACTGGTGCTGTTTTTTACTGTAGTTTATGCCAACCATTTGTGTGGTTCTTATGTTCACGTCAGTGCTCAAGAGGGTGATATCTGGAGATATATTACTTACCATAGCTTTGTTTGATACGAAAAATTGGAGGGGAATGACATGAGTAGAAGAATGAACCATGATGAGTGCTACAAGACAGGTAGGGTTGCAAAAGAGGTTGTGAGAGACTGTTTATAGGTATCAGGTGTTGCATGTCAATGGAAACAACAGTTGTAACTTGTATTAAACAATACACACTGCACATTGTGGGATCTTGCTTTGAAGGCGTTTTCCAAAATTCGCACAGGAGAACTGAGTTCCTTCCTGGTAGATGACTGTAATGTATCCAGAGCCCCCTACTGGGAACCAAGCTGCAGCCTTCGACACATACATTGGTCCACAGGTATTGTTTCTGAGCATCACTGTCAGGGAGCCAACCCAAATTTGGTAACTAGGTGTATCCTGCATTACACTGCACTGGAGATGTTACTGGAAACCCTTGTTTTCCTGTATATCTAATGGCAGTACGTGTTGGTATTTTCCAAGGTGTAGTTAGTTGTAAATATGAGTTTCTGTTTATAAGGTTATCTGATGTGCAAATATGTATCACCTCCTGCATCAAACGCTACCAGACAGATGAAACTGAACTTAATAATCTTCGACTTCTCATTTGTCATGCACTGTTGTGTGCTTAAGACAGTGCTTTGATATTGACTGTTTACCTCAGTGGCTCAGGTGTTTATGCCTGTATAATGAATGGTATTCATCATATTGTTCTGATACCATAAGTAGATTTCATCCTGTAACTTAATAATGATGTGACATGTGATATCATGATGTCATACTATACAATACTTTTTTTGTACCTTTAATACATTTTAGAAGTCAGGATATGGTGACATACTGATCAGTAGCATGGCCCAAAGTCAGCCAACAGATGTGAATGTGAAATCTTACACGTAATGACTTACCTTATCTGTAGCGTAGCTTGAGGTATAGCTTAGGTTGAAAGGTGACAATGTCATTATGTGTTGGCAAAGCAATATCAAATGCTTTAGTTAATCCCAATTCTTGCACTTATGCCATGGCAATTTACAGAATTGAACAAATACTGGACACATTACCATCATGCACTTGGAAACAACTAGGTCACATGTGCGACATTTTTACGAGACCTCCATATTAATACCAGCTCTCAGTGTGGACACCAGCAATTGCTACTCATCAGCAGTAACCATCTAAGACTGATGACCTCAGAAGTTAAGTCCCATAGTGCTCAGAGTCAGTAACCATCTAATGATGTTGAGGAGTTGCGTCGACAAAGAACTGTGGAATTTACACAACATAATCTAGCCACTGGTGTGAGAGACACATACATTCAATAGATCTACCAGGAAAGCCTGAAGAGCGACGAATGACACTCATTTTAATCCTGGGGGAATTGGTAAAGTAGCTGGCTTAGGAAGGGTCCGTGTTGTAGTTCTCTAAAAGACAAGTCATTGCTCCAGGCAGATGCTGGCATAATTTATTCAGGGGAATCCTTCACCAGATCCTATGGTGTAACTATAGGTGCCTACTCATTCAGCAAATAGAGGGAAACATAATTTTTTTTTTTTAGGTTCGTGAAAAGATTGCTATCTTTTGTATTCTAAGTTAAAAGGAACATTAATTTTCACTAAGAGGTATGCAGTGACCCCTTCCCCATAATTATTGAGATATAATACGTGTACATAGTATGCACCAAAATACTCATTGCACATTTGTCTAGTATGTAATACAGATGTTTTGAATTTACATTGTACCTTTAATTGCTATGACAGAAATTACATTAAATCTGGATTGGTCCTCCCCCCCCCCCCCGGCGCCCCCCCCCCCAAAAAAAAAGAAAAAAATGGGTAACAGAAGTGATCCTGAAAACTACTATCCAGTATCATTGACATCCATTTGTTGTAGAGTCGTAGAACATATTCCAAGTACAAACTTAAGGAAATACGGTACATGTATCTTAAACACAATTCCATGCCAACAGTCATCGATTCTTATAACATCACTCATGCGAAATACAGTCTGCCCTTTTCTCATATGACATCCTGAAAGCCATAAATCAAGGCAGTCAGGTAGATGCAGTATTTTGTGAGATCTGATGATGATTTGACTCAGTAATGAACCAACACTTAGTGCCAAAAATAGTTGTATGGGCTACAAAAGAAATTTGTGACATACTCATTGTTAGCTGCAACGGGCAGAAGACTTGCTTTGTTGGTGCTGCACATTTTAGAGGTTTTGATTGAAATAGACATTTGCAAGTGCCGCGATAAACTTAATATTGTTATCGTCAGTTGTAGGCTTGAACTAAATTGTGGTCTTTTAAAGTTTTTAAGGACAGTATGCCTGCTACAGAAGAATGCTGAAGATAAGGTGGGTAGATCACGTAACTAATAAGGAGGTATTGAATAGGATTGGGGAGAAGAGAAGTTTGTGGCACAACTTGACTAGAAGAAGGGATCGGTTGGTAGGACATGTTTTGAGGCATCAAGGAATCACAAATTTAGCATTGGAGAGCAGCGTGGAGGGTAAAAATCGTAGAGGGAGACCAAGAGATGAATACACTAAGCAGATTCAGAAGGATGTAGGTTGCAGTAAGTATTGGGAGATGAAGAAGCTTGCACAGGATAGAGTAGCATGGAGAGCGGCATCAAACCAGTCTCAGGACTGAAGACCACAATAACAACAACAACAGGCCTATCCTCATTGAAAACAATCTTTCTCTAATTTCATTGTGCAATTACACGATAAACAGGTTTGTTTCAGAATTTTCAGGTGTTTATGAAACTATATTTTCGTAAATTACTAGTGCGGATGTTTTGGGTACTTTATTTAATTTGTATAAAATTGGTTGTGGTTCACAGTTCAGCCGAAGTGGACATCACCCATGAATTTCATTGTATATCAGTGCAAATAAACATGCGTTTTTCAGAATTTTTGGAAGCTACCATTGTTCTTTGCTCAACAGAATGGGGTTTATGATTTAGTTACTGTAGCAGTTTCCTAAAATACAGTCTTACATCCAGTTTTCCCTTAAAGATGAGTAGCCCTATATATTATCTGCATTTATCGTAAATTAACTTGGTTTTCAAGTGTGCTGACAACTATAATTAACATCAAAATCGTTTAGGAGACTAGTAATGTTTACCACAGGTTTTTATGTTGCCTAGAAAACTCATTTTGTGAATCTCCTTCAATTCTTATTGGGGATTAGCAACTTTTTAGCTCAACTGATAAAAATATAATCAGCAGGCTTAATTTAATGTTATTTTTTCTCTGCCTTGAAATATATTGCACCAGCCAAAATGCAGACCCACTGTGAATGCTGTTCTCAACTATGGAATGAGTTGGTTGACATTTGTAAGCATCTGGAAATAGCCCTAACTGCTGTCAAATGATTGACAGCTGCTGCGAATTGGTGTGTTGGATGAGCTCCTGAGAGTCATGTACCTGTGATACCTGTACCATAGGTACCTCAAATACTAACCTTTCCTGTGGATCATGTCTCTCCTGCAGAAAATACAAGATCTGCCAACACACGCCCACTTGACTGCGAGTGGTGTGTCAGTGGGGAGATCTAGGCATCCTGTACAGGGTGGACGAGGACTAGGGAGGACTCAGTGTGTTGTACCAATCTCCCTAACCAACAAGTCTGAGGTGCTATCTTTTACTGAAACTGAGCCTTTGGGACTCACTTCACCTGTTTTGGGGAATCGTGTTTTGTCTCATGTCAGCAGGAGGCAAACGCAAAAGGGTAGGTATCTATTAATCGTCGGCAGTTCACATGTACGGCGGATGGTGATACCCCTTAGGGAAATGGCAGCAAGGGGCAGGAAAGGACACTAGTGCACTCAGTTTGTATTCATGGAGGCTTCATTAAACATGTTGAGGAGGCTATTCTGGCAGCCATGGAGGGAACAGGGTGCAGTCAACTGCAGATTTTGGCATATGTTGGAACAAATGGTGCCTGTCTTCTGGGCTCCGAGGTCATTGTTGGGTCATTCCAGCGATTGGCAGGGAAGGTTGAGAAGACTAGCTTTGTGCATGGAGTTTCAACGAAGCTCACAATTTGCAGTATAGTTCTCAGAACTGATCGTGGCCCTTTGGTTCTGAGTCGAGTGGAAGGACTGAACCAGAGTCTTCGAAAGTTCTGTGATAAGCTAGGCTGTGACTTCCTGGACTTGCGCCACAGGGTTGAGAAACTAGGTCATATGTTCACTACACATCAGAAGCTGCTGCTCAGGTAGGTGACTGTGTCGGGTGCATTCGATGGTTTTTTAGATTAGGCGACTCTCCTTCCAATACAGATAATGATACCTGAAGGAAACCCAGAAGTATCAGCATAACATTGAAAGAAATGCCTCCCAAAGGTGAGAGTGTTAAAATCCTAATGGTAAACTGCTAAAGCATTTGCAACAAAGTGATAGGGTTTGAAGCACTTGTGAAAAGCAGTGAAGCTCGCATAATACTAGGTACAGAGAGCTGGTTGAAACCTGAAATTGTTACCATTGAGATTTTTGGGGAAAATTTAAGTGTATGTCGAAAGGATAGGCAAATGGGAAATGGAGGTGGTGTATTTGTCACAGTAGACAAAAAAACTCAAATCCACTGAAATAGAAATTGAAGCTGCATGTGAGTGTGTTTGGGCAAGACTCAGTATCAGGGTGGGCATAAAATGATAATTGGATTCTTCTGTCTCCCACCAGACTCATCTCCTAATGTAACCGAAAACTTCAGAGAAAACCTCAGTTCACTTATGCGTAAGTTCCCCAGTCATACTGTAATCACCAGTGGAGACTTAATCATCCTACAATTAATTGGAAAAATTAGTTTTGTTAGTCGTGGGCATGATAACACATTCTGTGAAACTATACTAAATGCCTTCTCTGAAAACTACAACAGATAGTTAGGAACTCCACTCATGATGGAAACAAATTGGATCTAATGGCAACAAATAGACCTGACCTTTCTGAGGATGTCCACATTGAAACTTGTATCAGTGACCATGATGCAATCATGGCAACAATGATTACCAAAGTACAAAGGACAGCTAAAACAAGCAGAAAGATATCTATCTTCAGCAAACTAGATAAAAAATCAGTAGTGTCATATCTCAGTGAGGAACTTGAAACTTTCTACACAGGTCAGAAGCAACTAGAGGAACTCCAGCTCAAGTGTAAAAGAGTAGTTGACCAAGCACTGGATGGGTATGTACCTAGTACAACAGTTCATAACGGAAGGGAACCTTAATGGTATACAGTAATTCTAAAGAAACAGAGATTACTACATAATATTTATAAAACGAAGCATAGGGCTATAGATAGAGAGATGCTGAATGAAACATGTTTGGCTGTCAAGAGAGCAATGCATGATGCCTTCAGAGACTACCATAGTAGAATACCATTAAATGATCTTTCACAGAACCCAAAGGAATTCTGGTCATGTGCAAAGGCTGTTAGTGGCACCAAAGTTAGTGTCCAGTCCCTAGCGATGAGACAGGAATGGAAATTGAGGGTAGCAATGCAGAGGCTGAAATGCTGAACACCATTTTTAAATATTCCTTTACAAAGGAAAACCCAGGAGAATTTCTCCAATTTAACCATCGTACCACTGAAAAGATGAGTCAGTCCACAAAAGAGATTGCTTACAAATTACTCATGCAATCCATCCTAGAATATTGCTCAAGTGTGTGGGACTTGTACCAGATAGGACAAACAGGAGTATTGAACTTATACAGAGAAGGGCAGCACGAACGGTCACAGGTTGGTTTAACCTATGGGAGAGTGTCACCGTGATACTGAAGGAACTGAACTGGCAGTCACTTGAAGACAGACATCAACTTTACAGTGAAAGCCCACTCACCTACATGATAGCTTGCAGTTCTCAATTAAGTGCCTGGCAGAGGTCTCATCAAACCATCTTTAGGATATTTCTCTACCTTTCCACTCTTGAACAGCACCCGGGAAAACGAAAACTTAAATCTTTCTATGTAAGCTCTGATTTATCTTATTTTTGTTATGATGATCATAGTGGGTGCCAACAAAATATTTTTGCGTTTGGAGGAGAAAGTTGATGGTTGAAATTTCATTAGAAAATCCTGCTGCAACAAAAAATGCCTCTGTTTTGGTGACTGCGATCTCAATTCACGTATCATATTTGTGACACTCTATACCCTATTTCATGATAATACAAAACACGTTGCCCTTCTCTGAACTTTTTTGAGTCCTCCATCAATCATATCTGATGCGGATCCTACACCATGCAGCAATACTAGAGAAGAGGATGGACAAGCATAGTGTAGGCAGTCTCTTTAGCACACACTGTTGGAATTTCTAAGTGTTTTGCCAATAAATAGCAGCCTTTGGTTAACTCTCCACACAACATTTTCTATGTGATAATTCTTGTTTAAGTTGTTGATAGTTGTAATGCCGAAGTATTTAGTTGAATTAAGAGCCTTTAAATTTGTAAGCTTTCATGTGTAACCAAAATTTAGTGAATTTCTTTTAATACTCTTAGAGGACTTCATATTTTTCATTATTTTGAGCCAGTTGCCAGTTTTCACAACAAACACAGTTTTAAGAACCAGTATTATGTGGGGATCCTAGGACTATACTGCAGCTCCCTACATATCACTCCTGTAGAGACCTATGATTATAGTTTGTCGGTTTCATGTTCCCTTTGTTCAATAAACTGTAATAATGTGGAACGAGTAATTTTACATTCACATCACACATTAATTTGTAAGTATAATGACATGCTGAACATATATAAGTTGTTGTTGTTCATTATATTTATTTAATTTAAATATACAGATGTGAGTTAGTAATTCCTACCCAGCACCTTTTACAGATTAAAATAATAGAAATTATTATATGGAATAGGAGGAGTTGTCAAGGAGAAACTTTCTCAGTTTATTTTCAAATTTTGCTTTTCTGTCTGTCCGGTGTTTTACATCACTGGGTAGGTGTTCAAAAATTTTAGTTGTAGCATTGTGCACCCATTTTTGTGCTAAAGACAATGTTAATGAGGAGTAATGAATGTCATTTTTTCTTGTCATATTGTAATTATGTACATCATTGTTCCTTTTGAACTGCAGTGGTTTATTTACAACAAACTTCATGATGGAATACTATACAACTATCAACAGTAATCAAAATACCCAACTCCTTAAAAATATATGTACAAGATGAGCATGGGTGGTCTCCACATAATATTCTTACAGCGCATTTTTGAGCAATGAAGACTTTTCTAAGCCGTGCTTTTTTCCAGCTTAAATTCTTGACACCTGATAATTTTGAAGTTTGCGCCCTATTTATTATTTCCTCTGTGGTGTCACCGCTAGACACCACACATGCTAGGTGGTAGCTTAAATCGGCCGCGGTCCATTAGTACATGTCGGACCTGCGTGTCGCCACTGTGTGATCGTAGACCGAGCGCCACCACACGGCAGGTCTCGAGAGACGGACCAGCACTCGCCCCAGTTGTACGACGACGTTGCTAGCGACTACAGTGACGAAGCCTTTCTCTCATTTGCCGAGAGACAGTTAGAATAGCCTTCAGCTAAGTTAATGGCTACGACCTAGCAAGGCGCCATTTGTACCATTGCATGTATCTCAAGATAGTCTCACTTGTATCATCAAGAATGCTGTATACCAAAGGACGATATAAAAGTTAAGTGTTCTAGTAGCTACGTTCTTTTCTTTATCACATTCATTACGAATCCTGTTCCAGACTTCGCGCCAGTCGGCGTGTGTGTACGTGTGCCCTTTCGGCTACCCGTCACTGTGGACTGGCTGCCTTGTCAGTCCACTACATCCTCTCCATGCATTACACTTATCATTGGTGTTGTATGTGTAGATCTGAATATATTGTGTCCATTTAAAATTGAGAGTTAGGCTGTTCACAAAAAAACAGTCAGTGACACTTTTAAGAACCTTGTTTACTGTTTCTTCTGTTCCTGTATGTAGGCTTGGATTGATTACAAAACTAGTCTCATTGACAAATATAACTAACTCTGCTTGTTTTATATTAGACAGAAGATCATTTACACATATGAAGAACAACTCTTGGGGAACCCCATATGTGGTTTCTCCGTAGTCACAAGAATCTTCCCTAATTACATTGACTGAATTACTAAGTACAAATTTCTCCATTCTTTTGGTTATGTATGCCATTTTTTCATTGTGTAACTATAGCATCAATTCCATAAAACCTCAGTTTATGTAGGAGAATATTGTGATACACACAGTGCCTTAGAAAGATCACAGAAAATACCAACCAGTGCTATTTTCATACATAATGCTTGTAAAGTGTGGTGAGTGAATATGTCAATGGCATTGTCAGTAGAGCAACTAATTGCAGCATGCACAAATGCCTGTATGATTGAAGCCAGTCTTCCTACACGTCTTACATGAGTGGCATGGAAAGAAACCGTAATATGTGGTACTATGCAGAATTTCTCATTGTGCAGTTCACAGCTGTTTGCAGAATTTTGATGTGGAGGAGGTGGATAAAAATGTGGTAACACCAAATAGGAAACACATTATCATGGGTAGTAGAGAGTAACAAACCTGCTGGCATCCAAAACAGCATCCAATCATCTTGGAATTGTAGTACACCTCCTGTATGGTTTTCAGGAGAATCTTTTACCATTGTTCGTGCAAAATAGAGACAAGTTCAGTTAACAATGATGGAGTTGGATAGTGATCATGTACCCTTCTCTTCAAAGTAGACCACAAAGACTAATAATGAGATCTGGGGACTCTGGTGGCCATGGGTCAATCTCATGCTCACAAAATCCATCTTAGATGAAGCAAACTGTGTGAGCAGGGGCCCTGCAGCCTTGGAACACATCATCACTGTTGGGGAACAAACATTTTAGTATAGGATGGACCTGATCAATCAAAATAGTCATATAATTCTAGGCAGTAGGGGTGACCATGCAGAGTAACTATGGAGCCATCAAATACCAAGATATGGCTCCCCCAATCTTCACTGAACTCCTACCATTTTTTGCTCTTGGGGTGTAAACTTGGCAAGAAGTTGGAAACAGTGGGAAACAGGACTCTTCCATTGCTTCACAGTCCACACTTTTTGGCTTTGGCACCTCATTTTCCTGTTTTGGGCATTTGCATGATTGATGAGTGGTTTCGGAATTCCAACTCACCCAGCAATCCCATGCTTATGTAGCTCCACTTGTATTGTTTTGATACTGACAGGATTCATGATTGAGACATTCAGCTCTGCAGTGACCTTTGCAGCTGTTGTCCTCTTTATATTTCATCACAATCTTCTTCATTGAATCACTCAACATACACTTTCAGCTGCTTTGTGATAGCAGATGATATTTTTCCACTTTCTCTGTGTGCGGTACGGTTATGGAAGCACCCACCATATGAGCACCAACTGTCTACCCATGTTCAAATACTCTTAGTTCTGACGTAATGCTCTCTAATTACACCAAACACTATTCTGACCACTACTGTCACTTGCGAATGTGTTGAGGACATTGCACAGGTACTGTTCATGATCATATACAACAGCAAAACCTGCAGGCTTGTGTAGCATCTGCATTTATATTAAAGCCTGCATTTCTCGTGGCATTTCCTTATTTTTGTTCAACCTCTGTAGAAAAGCCCGTTGACTCACATGAACTTGGGCATCATGTGTTGGCAGCAGGATAAGAGGTACAATGAGAACAGTGCCATTATCTTTTTTGTGGGGGAATGTTGGCAGGACTTACTGTGAAGTGTGATGGGAAGGCGAGATGGCGTGTTGAATACACAATGAGAGAACAGTTGGTGGGTGATTTGTTTCATAGCAAAGATTGAAAGTAATTGTGCCAAATCCAAATATGAATATAATTACAGCAGTTGTGATTCTAAAGTTTGCAACATATTTGCTGTTAAAAAAATGAAAAAAATTAAATGTGCTGCATAATCTGTTCATTGCCTTTACTTTTTCTCATGACATCACACCGACCTGGTCATCTCATAACCAAACTATCTCCTTTCAACCTAATGTATACCTGAGGCTGTGCTACAGTTACATCTATTATCACAACCTGCATCCAAAATCTAGAAGAAAATATTGGAACTGTGGAAGGGGCAATTTAAGACAACCTTCTATGACTCAACATAAGTATGAATTATTTACAAATAATACTGAATAAATTCAATGCTTGAATATATTGTAGCTTTTCTTGCCTCTCATTGGTTACCAATTACTATCATCATTAGATACATGAAACAGACACATGACAAAGGTATTTACCACAAGGGTGGTTTGAAAAGTTCTCAGAATCAGGTCAGCGCTAGTGCAACGAGTTATTCAATTGACTGCTGCATGTAAACATGTGCCACATGAGTGCTCTTTTGAAGAGAGCTGTGGCTGTGAAATGGCTCTGTTGTTCCTGCATAATAATTTGCGAAGATGGAAAAAATCAAGGTTCGAGCAGTGATTAAGTACTTCATAAAGAAAGGTATGAAAGCAAAGGACATACAGGCTGATTTCCAGAATATATTTGGGGATTCTGCTCATTCATATTCAACTGTTGCCAAGTGGACAAATGAATTTAAATTTGGTCGGGAGCACTTAGATGAACCACGCAGTGGTTGGCCAAGATGTGTCACTACTCCGGAAATCATTCCAATAGTGCACAAAATGGTCATGGAGGATCGCCAATTGAAAGTGAGTGAAATTGCTCACGCTTGCCAGATATCATCTGAAAGGGCATTTCACATTTTAACTGAAGAATTAGAAATGAAAAAATTATCTGCAGGATAGGTGCCGCGACTCTTGACGCTGGATCAAAAATGCATGAGAATGGACATAATTTAACAATGTTTGCCCCATTTTAGGAGAAATGAACAAGATTTTTTGTGCCGGTTTGTGACCACAGATGAAACTTGGGTGCACTACTATACCCCAGAGACAAAAAAAAAAAAAAAACAGTCAAAGCAGTAGAAACATGCTGATTCTCCACCAACAAAGAAAGCAAAGATAATTCCTTCTGCGGGAAAGGTCATGGCATCAGTGTTCTGGGATACGAAGGGGATTCTGTTTGTAGATTATGTCCCCACTTGGCAAACAATTACTGGAGAATACCATGCTAACCTCTTGGACAAATTGCAACAAAAGATACGCGAAAAAATGCCAGGTTTAGCAACGAAGAAAGTCATCTTCCATCGAGACAATGCATGCCCGCACACATGTGCCATTGCCTTGGCTAAATTACACAAACTAAGGTATGAATTTTTGCCACACCGGCCTTATTCACCTGATATGGCTCTGTCAGACATCCATCTCTTCCCGAAACTGAAAATTTTTCTTGGTGGATGAAGATTCACATCAAACGAAGAATTGATAGCTGGAGTTGACAACTATTTTGCAGACCTGGAGGAAACTCATTTTTGAGATGGGATCAAGGCACTGGAACATCATTGGACCAAGTGTATTAATTTACAAGCAGACTACATTGAAAAATAAAAAAAAAGTTTTGTGATACAAGTACTTTTTTCTATTCCATTCTGAGAACTTTTCAAACCACCCCTGTACACAGGAAAAGTGCCCTGGCTAGTCCTGCCTGTATATTAGACTTGAGCCTTGAGCCAGTCTGTCAGTGCACAGCTATTGCTGTCATAGCCATACTGTGTGTGGGAGTAATGATGAAGTAACAATATCATTATTTTGTATTTTCAGCTGCACACAACTTTCAAGCAATTTCTTGTTCCCATCTAGATGTAAATCTGAAACTTTTCCACCATATTATCACCTGTATGTGGAGAGGCCTTAGCAGTGTCATCCAGTCCTTACAAAGGGAGAGTATTTAATTATTTGAACAATAATATTTCTAATCTCTGATTCAAACAAGAGGCAAAATTCAAATCCAATGACCTCAGTCACATGCTGATTGCATGAATATTTAACAAGATGGAAAACTTGATAAGTAAATTTCTATTGTAATATCAATTTTTCTCGGTCATCAGGACCCATCGATGTGTTGCCTAGATGAAAAACTACTGGATGTGGTGGTAAAGTAGTTTTAATATCAGCCAAACAGATAGTTGAAGAAAGTCGCAAGATATCGTCAGTCGGTAAAGAGCGGAGACATTGTGCTCAAACTGAAGCTGCAGACATGTCACCATGAAAGGACACTTCTTTTTGTCAGGGCACACCCTCACACCCTCCTGGCACCTCCATTGAATGACCAACCTAAATGACAGGAAGTGTTCCCCACCAATCCCCCCCCCCCGCCCTCCTGCGGGTCCGGGGGTAAGAATAGGCCCTAGGTATTCCTGCTTGTTGTAAGAGGCGACTAAAAAAAGTTTCATATGTTTCAGCCTTCATGTGATGGTCCCCTGTAGGGTTTGACCTCCATTCTTCAAAATTTTCCCGAAGAGTGAGCCAATTGGGGAAAGGCGCCTTACATGGTGCATCGTGTCCGTTGTGCATTGAGATCTTTAGCCCACTTTCTCGTTGTCGCATTTCAGTCCTGCTCATTCTCCATCTCTTCGACGAGGACACTTTCTTAGGTGCGTTTTCCACCATGCACTATGCAGTGTCGCATTCTGCGTCGACGATGACCATGGACTTCTTTGCACCTGATATCCAGCACAGTAGCCAGTCCGTTGTGGTGGGGCCACCATGTACCCAGTTGGTTGTAGCCCCCTGACTACACAGGGATTGCCCTTCTGATGCCTGCGCCGTTAACTCCCCACTTATGCCAAGGGGTAGATGCCCATCCCCCTGGGGCATCGGGACTCCTGGCAGTGGCCATCCTACCAGGTGTCCTTTGCTGTGGCTGGGTGGTGCCCGTGGAGAGGGCCCTGGTTGGAGTGGGTGGCATTAGGGCAGATGACATGCAAAGAAACGTAGTCCATCATCTCTTGCTGGTGGTGAAACACCAGCAGTCTCTAAGCATTCACAAGCTCAATTCAACGCACAGAAGTATGACCCCAAATCGTTCCTCTCCCTGGCCACACCATGGGAGGAACATCAGGCTAAGGATGCCAGCAGATCTTATTCGCCCCGGTACTTTGTATGTTCGAGAGCTGATGGGGAATCTTTCATGATGACGAAGCCTCACTTTTTTGTTGAGCATTTAGAGGACAAGTTTGGGGGGTGGAGGGATTGTCCAAAATGAGATCTAGGTCAGTCTTGATCAAAACAGCATCCCCTGCCCAGTCACGGACGTTACTTGCTTGTGACAACTGGGGGATGTTTCTGTAACCATCATGCCCCATAAGAGCTTAAATATGGTCCAGGGTATCATGTTTCACAGGGGCCTTCTTTTGCAGTCTGACGATGAGCTGTGTGCCATTTTAGTTCGGCAAGGTGTACATTTCGTCCGGTGTGTCCACCAGGGTCCGAGGGATAATCAGGTTGCCATTGGTGCCTTCATCTTGGCCTTCAGGGGTGATACATTGCCTGAGAAGGTCAAGGTGATGGTTTACCGCTGTGATGCAAAGCCCTATATCCCTCCCCCGATGTGGTGCTTGAAGTGCTGGAAGTTCAGCCATGTGTCTTCCCACTGTAATTCCAGCGTTACATGTCGAGTTTGCGGACGCCCATCACATCCAATTACTCCATGTGCCCCGCCTCCTATCTGTGTCATCTGCGGAGAGCACCATTCACCTTGCTCGCCAGACTGCAGGATTCTCCAGAAACAAAGGAAAATTATGGAGTACAAGACCCTGGACCGACTGACCTACACTGAGGCCAAGAGAAAATTTGAACACCTGCATCCTGTACATATGACATTGTCTTATGCCACCGCTACAATAGTTCTGGCACCATCAGCTCCACAGACCCCAGTCACCTCTCTGAGCCGGAAGACTACACTTGCCCCCTTGATGGTGGAGGGCACTTCTAAGCTGGAGAAGCATAAGTCTTCTTCGGCTTCTCTCGCTAGGAAGGGGTCCCCTGGGTCACTCCCTTCCCAGGTTTCTGCTAGTGGGAATGATGACACCCACCAGTGGCTGAAGAGCTCAAAAGCAGCTGGTCGTAGGTCTTCACGCTCATCCTCAGTCCCCGAGACTGAGCCAGTGAAGTCCTCCCAGCCAGGGAAACCCAAGGAGCAGCAAGAGAAATAAAAAAAAAGACCAAGGAAATTGCTATGGCACCCACACCACTGCTACCTACAAGCTCTGTGTCTGAGGATGGGGTGGAGATTCTGGCGTCCACTGAGGACCTAGATCTCGCCAGACCCTCAGACACAATGGATATAGACTGCTCAGGCAAAAAGTGGGTGGCAGCAGGTGACCCTGAGGCATAAAATGCCTCATTGAATGTTGCATGCCTTCCCAGTCTCACGATGACGTCATCGTCCAGTGGAATTGCAGCGGTTTTTTTCACCGCCTGGCTGAGCTACGGCAACTGTTAAGCTTTACACCTGTCATCTGCATTGCCCACCAGGAAACCTGGTTCCCGGTAATGCGGACCCCTGCCCTCCGTGGCTATAAGTGATATTAGATGAACCATAGTGACTATAATCGAGTGTCAGGTGGAGTTTGCGTTTATGTCCTAAACTTAGTCTGTAGTGACACTGTGCCCCTTCAAACCCATCTTGAAGCTGTGGCTGTCAGACTAAGGACAACGCAGGAAATAACTGTATGCAATGTATATCTTCCTCCATATGGTGCAGTACCCCCGAATGTATTAGCTGCACTGATCGATCAACTCCCTAAACCTTTCCTACTTTTGGGAGATTTTAACACCCATAACCCCCTTGTGGGTTGGCACCGTGCTTACTGGCCGAGGCAGAGATGTCGAAACTTTATTGTCTCAGTTTGACCTCTGCCTCTTTAGTACTGGGGCCGCCACACATTTCAGTGTGGCTCATGGTAGTTACTCGGGCATTGTTTTATCAATTTGCAGCCTAGGATTTCTCCCATCTATCCACTGGAGAGCACTTGACGACCTGTGTAGTAGTGACCACTTCCCCATCTTCCTGTCAGGCCCACGGACGCCTGCCCAGGTGGGCTTTAAACAGTGCGGACTGGGAAACTTTCACCTCTGCTGTCACCATTGAATCTCCTCCACACTGTAATATCGATGTGATGGTTGAGCAGGTGACTACAACAATTGTTTCTGTGGCAGAAAATGCGATCCCTTGCTCTTTAAGGTGGCCCCGGTGTAAGGCAGTCCCTTGGTGATTGCCGGAAGTTACTGAAGCAATTAAGGTGCGTCGGCGAGCTCTACAGCAACATAAGCGGCACCCTTCCCTGGAGCACCTAATAGCCTTTAGGCTCCATGCCCACATCACCAACTTATCAAACAACGGAAGCAGGAGTGTTGGGAGAGATACGTCTCGACCATTGGATGCCATACGTCGCCTTCCCAAGTCAGGGCCCCCCCTGCGGGTCCGGGGTAAGAATAGGCCCGAGGTATTCCTGCCTGTCGTAAGAGGCGACTAAAAGGAGTTTCAACCGTTTCGGCCTTCCATGTGATGGTCCCCCTTGGGGTTTCACCTCCATTTTTCAAAATTCTACAGAAGTACGAGCCTTTTGGGGAAGGACACTTTACGTGGTGTACCACTGGTCCTAAGTGCACTAAGACCTTGGCACTCAGCATTGCACCGGCGTTGTAACCATACCCACTATTCCTCAAATTGGGCCTAAACGCCTGATGGGTTGTCCAAGTTACGCCCATAGTGCATCTCCATCTGCACCAGCGATCATGATGGACTTTCCATGGCACCAGAAATCCAGCACGGTAGCCAGCCCGTTGTGGTGGGGTCGTCATGTACCCTCTAGGTTGTAGCCCCCTGACAACACAGGGATCGTACTGCCGATACCTGAGCTGCACCCTCCCCACGTCGGCCAAGGAGTAGATGCCCATCTCCTTGGGGCATCAGGACTCCCGGCAATGGTCATCCTGCCAGGTGGCCCTTGCTGCGGCTGGGTGGCGCCCGTGGGGAGAGCCCCTGGTCGGAGTGGGTGGTATCGGGGCGGACGTTTCGCAGATGAAACGTCAACACGTATCAGGTCGCTCTGCGGCCGAGTCTTTCAAAAGAAAAGGTACCGTTTCTAGTTCTGGTTCTCCTGCCCTTTCCCCCTTGGCCACTCCATGGGAGGAGGGACAGGCCCGCCGGCTTGGGGCGAAGTACTTCCCCCGCTATTTGGTCTGTTCTCGAACCGATGGGGGGACATTCGCCACCTCCAAGCCCATGTTCTTTGTTCAGCACATTGAGGACATCTTCGGGGAAATCGAGGCTCTCAGCAAGATGCGTTCAGGGTCCGTTCTTATCAAGACCACCTCCGCCACACAGTCGGCGGCGCTCCAGGCGTGCGACCGCCTAGGGGACATCCCAGTATCCATTGTCCCACATCTGGCACTAAATAGAACGCAGGGGGTTATTTTTCATCGTGACCTCCTGCTACAATCTGATGAGGAGCTCAGGGCCAACCTGGAGCACCGAGGCGTGCATTTCGTCCGGCGAGTCCAGCGCGGCCCCAAAGACCGTCGCATCGACACTGGGGCCTTTATCCTCACCTTCGAGGGGGACGTTCTCCCGGAGAAGGTAAAGGTGATGTGCTACCGGTGTGACGTGCGACCTTACGTCCCGCCTCCTATGCGCTGTTTTAGGTGTTTGCGCTTTGGGCACATGTCGTCACGGTGTGAGGCTGAGCCCCTTTGTGACGATTGTGGACGTCCTCTTCGTGAGGAACATACATGCACCCCACCACCTCGGTGCATTAATTGTCCTGGCGTCCACTCGCCTAGATCCTCAGACTGCCACGCATATCAGAAGGAGAAGAAGATACAAGAAATCAAAACTTTGGATCGGCTCTCTTATTCTGAGGCCAGGAAGAAGTATGACCGCCTCCATCCCATGCCATTGACCACTTCGTTTGCCTCAGTTGTGTCCACTCCTTCCGCGGTATCCTCACCCCTATCCTGTCCCCCCTCCGCCTCCTCCGCCCATCAGGGGGCTCTGCCTCCGCCTCCCAAATCCCTCCCTTCCAAATCCTCCTCCCCCGTGGCCCCCACCCCCTCTGCCCCAGAGGCCACCCTTCCTCCTCCTCCTCCTGCCCCCACGCCACCTGAGAAGCGATCCTCTTCTCAGGCGTCCATCGGGGAAACGTTCCGGACCCCAGCTTCCGAGGTCCGGCGTTCCAAAATGGACCCCGCGCGTGAGGACCTTCTTCGGGTCCAGCCCACCATCCCTGTGCCTCCTCGGCCTTCCAAGAAGGCCTCCAAGAAGAAGTCTCTATCCCCCTCTCCACCCCGGCGCGTTTCGTCTGACGCTCCATCCGTGAGTCGCTGCTCCCGGCCGTCCTCAGTTTCGCCGGGACGCTCTGCTGCCAGGCGCTCAGCTGGCCTTTCGTCGGCAAACGATGCTGCCCCTCCTACACAACCAGGGACAGCGGCCGCAGCTGGCGACGAGTCGATGGAACCGGATCCGCCTCCCGTCAGTTGTAGCGTTGTTCCCTTGCAACCTGGCCCTCCGCGGCCGTCGAGGTGACCAGCTCTTCCCCCATCTCGTTCCCCCAACTTTTTGACTAGCAATGGCGTTGTTTCATTGGAACATAAGAGGTATTCGATCTAATCGGGAGGAATTACAATTGCTCCTCCGCCTGCACTGTCCGCTCGTCCTTGGTCTCCAGGAAACCAAGTTGCGCCCGACTGACCGTATTGCCTTTACCCACTATACCTCGGAGCGGTATGACCTCACCCCTGTGGACGGTGTCCCAGCTCATGGTGGGGTCATGTTGCTCGTTCGGGACGATGTCTATTACCATCCCATCCCATTGACCACCCCACTCCAAGCAATAGCTGTCCGCATTACTCTTTCTGCTTTTACTTTTTCAGTTTGTACCATCTACACTCCACTGTCATCTGCTGTTAGTCGGGCTGACATGATGCACCTGATCGTTCAGCTTCCCCCGCCGTTTTTATTGTTTGGCGACTTCAATGCCCATCATCCCCTTTGGGGCTCTCCTGCATCCTGTCAAAGAGGCTCACTCTTGGCGGATGTCTTCAACCATCTCAATCTTGTCTGCCTCAATACTGACACCCCGACTTTCCTCTCGGACTCTACTCATACCTACTCCCACTTGGACCTCTCGATCTGTTCTACCACTCTTGCCCGTCGGTTCGAGTGGCATGTCCTTTCTGACACCTATTCGAGCGACCACTTCCCCTGTGTCGTTCGTCTCCTGCACCACACCCCATCCCCACGTCCTTCGAGCTGGAACATACTGAAAGCTGACTGGGGACTTTACTCCTCCCTGGCGACCTTTCCGGACCACGATTTTCCCAGTTGTGACAGTCAGGTCGAATACCTCACGGCTGTTATCATCAATGCTGCCGAACGTTCCATTCCTCGTACTACTTCTTCTTCACGTCGCGTTTCCGTCCCCTGGTGGAACGAGGCTTGTAGGGACGCTATCCGTGCTCGACGACGTGCTTTACGCACCTTTCGCCGCCATCCTACGTTGGCGAATTGTATTGAATACAATCGACTCCGAGCGCAATGCCGTAGAGTCATCAAAGATAGCAAAAAAGCTTGTTGGGCCTCTTTCACCAGCTCCTTTAACAGTTTTACTCCCTCTTCCGTCGTTTGGGGTAGCCTGCGCCGGCTGTCGGGCATTAAGGCCCACTCCTCGGTACCTGGCCTGACCTCAGGTAATGAGGTCCTTGTTGATCCTGTGGCTGTCTCCAACGCCTTTGGCCGCTTTTTCGCGGAGGTTTCAAGCTCCGCCCATTACCATCCTGCCTTCCTTCCCAGGAAAGAGGCAGAAGAGGCTCGGCGACCTTCCTTCCACTCGCTGAATCTGGAAACTTATAATGCCCCCTTTACTATGCGGGAACTCGAACGTGCGCTTGCACTGTCCCGGTCCTCTGCTCCGGGGCCAGATGCCATTCACGTTCAGATGCTGGCACACCTTTCTCCGACGGGCAAAAGCTTCCTTCTTCGTACCTACAATCGCGTCTGGACCGAAGGTAAAGTCCCCATGCGTTGGCGTGACGCCGTTGTTGTTCCTATACCCAAACCCGGGAAGGATAGACACCTTCCTTCTAATTACCGCCCCATTTCTCTTACAAGCTGTGTCTGTAAGGTGATGGAGCGCATGGTTAATGCTCGGTTAGTCTGGATTCTTGAATCTCGACGGCTACTTACTAATGTCCAATGCGGCTTTCGTCGCCGCCGCTCCGCTGTTGACCACCTTGTGACCTTGTCGACATTCATCATGAACAACTTTTTGCGAAGGCGCCAAACGGTAGCCGTGTTCTTCGACTTGGAGAAGGCTTATGATACCTGTTGGAGAGGAGGTATCCTCCGCACTATGCACAGGTGGGGCCTACGCGGTCGCCTGCCCCTTTTTATTGATTCCTTTTTAACGGATCAAAAGTTTAGGGTATGTGTGGGTTCCGTATTGTCCGACGTCTTCCTCCAGGAGAACGGAGTGCCTCAGGGCTCTGTCTTGAGCGTAGCCCTTTTTGCCATCGCGATCAATCCAATTATGGATTGCATTCCACCTAATGTCTCAGGCTCTCTCTTTGTCGATGACTTCGCGATCTACTGCAGTGCCCAGAGAACATGCCTCCTGGAGCGCTGCCTTCAGCGTTGTCTAGACAGCCTCTACTCATGGAGCGTGGCAAATGGCTTCCGGTTCTCTGAAGAGAAGACGGTTTGTATCAACTTTTGGCGATATAAAGCGTTCCTTCCGCCATCCTTACATCTCGGTCCCGTTGTTCTCCCATTCGTGGACACAACTAAGTTTCTAGGGCTCACGTTGGACAGGAAACTGTGTTGGTCTCCACATGTCTCGTATTTGGCGGCCCGTTGTACACGTTCTCTTAATGTCCTCAGAGTTCTTAGCGGTTCATCTTGGGGAGCGGATCGCACTGTCCTGCTTCGCTTGTATCGGTCCATAGTCCGATCAAAGCTGGATTATGGGAGCTTTGTCTACTCGCCCGCTTGGCCATCCCTCTTACGCCGGCTCAACTCCATCCACCATCGGGGGATACGTCTTGCGACCGGAGCCTTCTACAAGTCTTTATGCTGAAGCTGCCGAGTTACCATTGACCTACCGGCGCGACGTACTGCTGTGTCGGTATGCCTGCCGGCTGTTGTCTATGCCCGACCACCCTTCTTACGAGTCCTTCGCCGATTCTCTCGACCGTCAGTACGGGTTGTATGTGTCTGCCCTGCTGCCCCCCGGAGTCCGCTTCCGTCGCCTGCTTCGACAATTGGATTTTGCCCTCCCTACCACCTACAGAGAGGGTGAGAGCCCGACACCACCTTGGCTCCAGGCTCCGGTTCATATTTATCTCGACCTCAGCTCACTCCCGAAGGAGGGTACTCCGGCTGCAGTGTATTGCTCACGGTTTGTCGAACTTCGTGCTCGACTTGGCGGTCACACCTTTATTTACACCGATGGCTCCAAAACTGACGATGGTGTCGGCTGTGCCTTTGTCGTCGGGGCCGCCACCTTTAAATACTGGCTCCTCGACCAATGTTCCAGCTTTACGGCCGAGCTTTTTGCTCTCCATCAGGCCGTTCAGTATGCCCGCCGCCACCGCCATTCATCGTATGTACTCTGCTCTGACTCACTCAGTGCTCTTCAGAGCCTTGGAGCTCCCTATCTGGTCCATCCCTTGATTCAACGGATACAGCAGTCCCTCCATTCTTTCGCTGATAATGGTGGTTCTGTCAGCTTTCTGTGGGTTCCCGGACATGTAGGAGTGCCTGGGAATGAGGCTGCGGATGCTGCAGCCAAGGCTGCAGTCCTCCTGCCTCGGCCAGCCTCCCATTATGTCCCGTCATCTGACGTTTGTGGGGATGTATGTAAGAGGCTTGTGTCGTTGTGGTGGGATGCTTGGTCATCCCTCCAAGGAAACAAGCTCCGGGCAGTAAAACCGCTCCCAACTGCTTGGACAACATCCTCCCGACCATCTCGGCGCGAGGAGGTCCTTCTGACCAGGTTGCGGATTGGGCATTGCCGGTTTAGCCACCGCTACCTGCTCTCCGGTGACCCAGCCCCGCAGTGCCCTTGTGGTCAGGCATTAACAGTGCGCCATGTTTTATTGTCGTGTCCCCGTTTTAGTCAATTTCGTGCTGTCCTGTCCCTGCCATCTACTTTACCGGATGTTTTAGCTGATGACGCTCGAGCAGCTGCTCGTATTCTGCGTTTTATAACTTTAACTGGCTTGTCCAAAGACATTTAACCTTTTTACTTATTTTATCTGCATCTTTGTCAGGTCCTTCTGGTGTCCCCCCCATCCCCTTGAGTTTTACCAGATTCCATGTGCTCTCACAACAGTGACTGGGCGCTAATGACCTCAGCAGTTGAGCGCCTTAAAAAAAAAACAAACAACAACAACAACCAAGTCAGGGCAAAGATCAAACGTATTTTCGGGTACCAGACCCCAACAGGTGTTCACGGTGTTACCATAAATGGTGTATTATCTTTGCTCGAGCCTCTGCGTCGGAGAATTACCCCCCCCCCCCCCCCCCCCAGCCTTTCGCACTCTCAAACAGCAGCTGGAAGGGAAAGCCTCTCATTCACTGCACGCCACAGTGAATCCTATAATGCCCCATTTACAGAGTGGGAGCTCCTCAGTGCCCTTTCACATTGCCCCGACACAGCTCCTGGGCCTGATCGCATCCACAGCCAGATGATTAAACATCTCTCATCTGATTACAAGTGACATCTTCTCGTCATCTTCATCCTGATCTGGTGCAATGGCGTCTTTCCATCGCAATGGCTGGAGAGCAACATTATTCCAGTGCTCAAACCCGGTAAAAACCCGCTTGATGTGGATAGCTATCGGCCCATCAGCCTCAGCAACGTTCTTTGTAAGCTGCTGGAATGTATGGTATGTTGGTGGTTGGGTTGGGTCCTGGAGTCACGTGGCTTGCTGGCTCCATGTCAGGGCAGCTTCCGCCAGGGTCGCTTTACCACTGATAATCTTGTATCCATCGAGTCTGCCATCTGAACATCCTTTTCCAGATGGCAACACCTGATTGCCGTCTTTTTTGACCTACGTAAAGCATACGAAACGACTTGGTGACATCATATCCTTGCCACATTGTATGAGTGGGGTCTCCGGGGACCACTCTCGATTTTTATCCAAAACTTCCTGTCGCTCCATACTTTCCATGTCCAAGTTGGTGACTCCCATAGTTTCATCCATATCCAGGAGAATGGAGTCCCTACAGGGAGCCATCCACAAGGTGCAGTCATGGGCTCTAGCCCATGGCTTCCAGTTTTCTGTCATGAAGACGTGTCATGCATTTCTGTTGGCATCATACCGTTCATCTGGAACCAGCACTTTACCTTGATGACGATCCACTCACTGTAGTGGGGACATATCGATTCGTAGGTCTGGTTTTCGGCGCTAGTTTTACTTGGCTTCGTCAGCTTAAACGGAAGTGTTGGCAGCACTTCAGCGCCCTCCGCTGCCTGAGCAACACCAACTTGGGTGCAGATTACTCCACGCTGCTGCAACTCTACAGAGCCCTTGTTCAATCCCGCCTTGACTATGGGAGTGTTATTTATGGTTTGGTGATGCCCTCAGCATTGCGTTTGCTCGACCCATTGCTCCATTGCAGAGTTCGACTACCAGGAGCTTTTAGGACAAGTCTGGTGATAACCGTACCGGTGGAGGCTGGAGTCCCTCCATTGAATAACAGATGTGCACAACTGCTCACCAGTTATGTTGCACACACACTCATAGCTCTCCTGAACATCCTAATTACTGTCTTCTTTTCCCAACCACGGCGGTTCACCTCCCGCATAGGCGGCCCAGGTCAGGGTTAACGATTTCAGTTCATGTGTGATTGCTTCTGTCTGAACTGGAGTCCTTGCCTGTACCACCTCTCCTTGAGGCCCATTCACGTACACCTCTGTGGTGTAGCTGTAGGCCGAAGCTTGGCCTGGAGCTTTTGCATGCCACTAAGGCCTCCGTTAACCCTGCGGCTCACCGCTGTCACTTCCTCTCGATTCTTGAAGTGTTCTGGGGCTCTGAAGTGGTTTACACCGACAGCTTGACGGCTGACGGTAATGTTAGCTACGCCTTTGACCACAGAGTCCATATTGAACAGCATTCCTTTCCCAATGGCTGCAGTGTATTCACTGCAGAGCTGGTGGCCATATGTTGTGCACTTCAATATATCTGTTCATGCCCTGAGGAATTGTTTCTTCTGTGTACTGATTCCTTGAGCAGCCTAAAAGCTATTGACCGGTGCTACCTTCGCCATCCTTTGGTGGTGTCCATCCAGGAGTCATCTATGCCCTGGACCAGTCCCGGTCATTCAGTGGTGTTTGTGTGGACTGCAGGACACGTCAGATTCCCAGGCAACGAAATTGCCGGCAGGCTGGCCAAACAGGCTACGCGGAAACCGCTTCTGGAGATAGGCAAATCTGAACCTGACCTGCATTCTGACTTACGCCGCAGGGTTTTTCAACTTTGGGAGACAGAATGGCATAACAGTACGCACAGAAAACTGTGTGTCATTAAGGAGACTATGAATGTGTGAAAGTCTTCCATGTGGGCCTCTCGCAGGGTCAGTTGTCCTCTGCCGGCTCCGCATTGGCCGTGCTTGGGCCACCCACAGTTATCTCCTGCGCCGTGAAGACCCACCTCAGTGTCGGTGCGGCGCCCAGTTGACAGTGGCCCATATTCTGGTGCACTGTCCCGCTTTAACTGTCCAGCGATGAAATCTTTGAATACCAGACTCGTTGCCACTCATTTTATCTGACTGTGCCTCATTGGCTGATTTAATTTTAAGTTTTATTCATGAGGTTGGGTTTTATCATTTGATCTAAGTTTTAGTGCATGTCCTTTGTTCCTCTGTGTCCTCCACCCTAGCACTTTTAGGGTGGAGGTTTTAAGGTGTTGCAGAGTGGCTGGCATTTCCTTTTTATTCTCGAGGTCGGCCAGCCACTGTAATCTGTTTTCATGTTTTACTCTCTTCTGTTTCTAGAGTCTCTCTGTTGTTTTCTTGTCCTCTTTGGTCCTTTTAGTGTTCGTTGCCTTTCCTTCGTTCTTTTGGTTTTTCCTTTCTTTCCATTTTGTATTATTTGTCTTGTCTGTTTTATTCTCACACTTGTGGCATTGTTTTATTTTTTTTAGTTTTGTCTCTTCTCCCCTCTTTTAAACAAACCAACCAACCCACCACTCTGGCAACTCTGGCCAAAAAAAGCCACAGGAATGAACAGCACTGCCTTCCCCTCCCCCTCCTCCCCCTCCCCAATTCTCTCTCCTGCCTTGGTAAGGCTGAATAAAGGATTTACTACGCTTCCTTTGAAAACACTGTAGTTGATTTCCACTATCTCTTATCCAAGCCTTGAATGATACTCTTGTCCCTAACTACTTCATTCTAAACAGTATGTTCAACATCTTCATTGCTTTCTTTAAGTATAGTTTGAAACAAAAGTAAAACCTGGAGTATTTCAAGTAATATTTTGTTCAAAGTGATTATGTAGACATCTTTCATGTATGGTTATGTGGTGTAGCCTAATTTATTTGACATAGTTATGTATACAGGAATATGCACAAAACAGTTTTCTCAGGTGCACGCACAGTTGTTTGCTTGGTTGCAGATGTGTGTAATTACTAGCCTTTGATTGTAGCTGCCATATAGCTAACACAGATATTCAGTCCATAGAAAGTAGATCATCTGGTAACATGTGGCAGGAGGAGCTGACCCTGCGTGAACCTCAACTTTATTTTGAATTCGTTGGGATTTACAGTTTATTGCCTTATGTCCGACTGGGAGCTTGTTGAAGACCTCTGCACCAGCATAAGGAACATTACTCTGAAGTCTGCATAAGGAGTCTATTTGTAAAGGAAAATGTTAGTGATCTCCCCCCCCCCTCCCCCTACCCCCCCCCCACCCCACACACACACACAAAAATAATCATCATGTTTTCTCTCGTATAGGTACCTGGTGGAAAATATCGACTGGTTGGAAGAGCAGCTAGGCGAGGATGAGGATGACTACACTCTGTTTGACTGTCCTGGGCAGATAGAGCTGTACACACACATGACAGTTATGAGACAGCTTGTTGAACATCTGCAGCGTCAGGACTTTCGCCTTTGTGCGGTGTTCCTCATAGACTCTCAGTTTATGGTAGATCCTGCCAAGTTTCTGTCTGGCACAATGGCAGCATTAAGTGTTATGACAAATTTAGAACTTCCACACATAAATGTCTTGAGCAAGATGGACCTATTAAGCAAGACTGCACGATCACGCCTTGACAGGTAAAGCTTCTGTCCTGTATCTTGTGTAGAATAATGATTTTTTGCCACTTTTCTGAAAACTCTTCCCCATTTTTCAAACTTTGATTATTTAAATAATCCTAAATTGCTTATGTCCTTTGTTGTCTGTTCAACCCCTTTCACCACCTTGAGAAACTATTTTATAGTTGCAAAAATTAACAGTTTATCTTGGGATTCTGATTAATTATAAAAGCTGTTTTCCAGTAGTCATTGTTTCAGGAACTGCTATGCAAACACTAACTTCCCATCTCAAATACGAGTGTGGTTTGATAAATCTGGTAAATTTCCATAAAAAAAGGAACATTTTTCTTGCACCTTCGTGGATGGTAATCTTGATTATTTCAAGGATTGTGTAAAGAATTTTAACAATGTACTGCATTCAATTTATTTTTAACAACCATATGAATTAAATTATGACTAACTGAAACCCTCAGCTGCCGACAGGTGTTGTTGATATACCTCGATGTGGGCAGCTGAAATATGAATTGTTCAGTGTCTTGACTGTGATTGAAAATGGGGAAAATTGAGTTTTGTGCTGTTATCATTTGAAGGGTGGACTGCCATACAGATCAAAACAGAATTGGATGAAGTTCATGCAAATGCTGCAACAACTTTGAAAGCCATTTACTTTTGGATTAATGACTTTAAACATGCTTGGGCAAGCATCGAAGATGATATGCCCTCTGAATGTCCAGTTGAGGTTACCACAAAGGGAACCATTGAGAGAAGCCATTATATGGTAATGCAAGGCCACCAACTAGAAATAAGTGAGATTGCTGAGACCGTAGGTATCTCAACTGACTGAGTGCATAATATCCTGCAGGAAGAATTGGCTATGAAGAGGCTGTATATGAGGTGGGTACCACGATTGGTCACAATCTATCAAAAGTGCATCTGGTGATACATTTCAACACAATATCTGGTGATATTTAATCACAATCTGCAAGACTTTTTGTGTTTATTTGTGACTCATCACTTAACATTTCCAGGCTGAGATGCCGTGGTCCATACGTGAGACTCCCCTGATGTTTCGCCTTCAACTGTGGAAGGCATCCTCCGAGGACAATCGGCGAACTGCAATGAGAGCACTAGTGAGCACCATATATACAAGCCATCCAGAGGGCACCGCTGTCAATCGCATAATGTCGGCTGTGCTGTGATCTCTGATATTGCCAACTTTCTCAATTGAAACTAAGGTGATCTTGAAATAAAGTTTAGTGAGACGACCGTCATAGCAAAGACGTCTCATTATTATGCGCAAATGTACAGAGAGGCCATTGAGATTGCCAATCACTGCAATAATTTTAATAGAAAAGATGAAGGAATTAAGCTGGACAAGATATGGATGTCAACGTTGCAGCAACAGCGTGACAATCGATTAGTTTCAATTGAGAAAGTTGGCAATATCAGAGATCACAGCACAGCCAACATCACATGATTGACAGCGGCGCCCTCTGGATGGCTTGTATATACGGTGCTCACTAGTGCTCTCATTGCAGTTCGCCGATTGTCCTTGGAGGATGCCTTCCGCAGTCGAAGGCGAAATGTAAGGGGAGAGCATCTCAGCCTGGAAATGTTAAGTGATGACAACACCTGCCATGGAAGCCTTCATTCTATGATTATTTGTGACTGTTGATGAAACCTGGATCCATCATTTCATGCCATTGTCAAAACGACATTCAAAACAATATATAAAGTCTGGTGAAAATGCATCGATGAAGGCAAAGTTCACTCTTTTAGCTGATGGCCAATGTTTTCTGGGATTCCCAAGGAATAATTCTCATAGATTACTTGGAAAAGCATAGAACCATTGTTCAATAGTTTGGAACTTGCAGTGCCTGAAAAAAGACAAAGGTTGGCATGCAGAAAAGTTCTCTTTCACCAGGATAATGCACCTTCTCACACGTCAGTGACAACAATAGCAGAAGTGCATGAACTGAGCTTTGAATCAGTTCCTTATCCACCCTGTTCACCAGGCTTGGCCTCGAGTGATATCTTCTATTTCCCCAACATGAAACTTTGGCTTGCTGGGAAGAAATTTTCATCAAATGAGGAACGAATTGTTGCAGTCAATGAGTATTTTGTAGACTTTGACAGAACCTCTTTCTCCAAGGGGATGAAGAAGCTGGGGGATTGCTGGACCAGATGTATATCTGTCAAAGGAGACTACGTCGAGAAGTAAGGTGAGTTGTGTACAGAACAGATATTTCTTTCTTGTTTTTTTACCAGACTTATCAAACCACCCTTGTAGACCAGTATGTTTTTTCAGTATTTCTTCATACTACAACTTTCCTTTGTATGGTGTTGATTTCAGCTAGCTTATGAATAACAGACCTGATAAAATAATGCAATTACCTGTTTGCAGTGTACATTTATTTGAAAGAAATAACTATTTTCCTGCATTGAGCACATATTTTGAAATTTTGTCACCGTGGGCACATGACAGATTTGGCCCCCATGGATCTTGTGTACAGTACAATGCCAGAAAAAAGAACACCAATTGAGAGTTTTACAATACACTACACATTTATTACAGAAACAGTAAATGTAGAGTACATGAAATTATTACATTTATGTTTCAGTAGCTCAAGTAGTTCTGAGATATCATGTAAGGGCCATTGCTGAAACATTCATATTAGTGCACAGTTTAGCAAGCACTAACTCTCTTCCTGAAGAGGGGCAGCAGCCTTTTCAGTAGTTGCAGGGGCAACAGTCTCGATGATTGACTGACCTGGCCTTGCAACATTAACCAAAACGGCCTTGCTGTGCTGGTACTGCGAACGGCTGAAAGCAAGGGGAAACTACAGCTGTAATTTTTCCTGATGGCATGCAGCTTTACTGTATGGATAAATGATGATGGCGTCCTCTTGGGTAAAATATTCCGGAGATAAAATTGTCCCCCATTCGGAACTACTCAAGAGGACGTCATTATCAGGAAAAAGAAAACTGGCGTTCTACAGATCGGAGCGTGGAATGTCAGATCCCTTAACCGGGCAGGTAGATTGGAAAATTTAAAAAGGGAAATGGATAGGTTAACGTTGGATATAGTGGGAATTAGTGAAGTTCGATGGCAGGAGGAACAAGACTTTTGGTCAGGTGAATACAGGGTTATAAACACAAAATCAAATAGGGGTAATGCAGGAATAGGTTGAATAAAAAAATAGGTGTGCAGGTAAGCTACTACAAACAGCATAGTGAACGCATTATTGTGGCCAAGGTAGACACGAAGCCCACGCCTACTACAGTAGTACAAGTTTATGTGCCAACTAGCTCTGCAGATGAAGAAATTGATGAAATGTATGACGAGATAAAAGAAATTATTCAGGTAGTGAAGGGAGACGAAAATTTAATAGTCATGAGTGACTGGAATTCATCAGTGGGAAAAGGGAGATAAGGAAACATAGTAGGTGAATATGGATTGGGGGGAAGAAATGAAAGAGGAAGCCGCCTTGTAGAATTTTGCACAGAGCATAACCTAATCATAGCTAACACTTGGTTCAAGAATCATAAAAGAAGGTTGTATACCTGGAAGAATCCTGGAGATACTAAAAGGTATCAGATAGATTATATAATGGTAAGACAGAGATTTAGGAACCAGGTGTGGACTCTGACCACAATCTATTGGTTATGAACTGTAGATTAAAACTGAAGAAACTGCAAAAAGGTGGGAATTTAAGGAGATGGGACCTGGATAAACTGAAAGAACCAGAGGTTGTACAGAGTGTCAGGGAGAGCATAAGGGAACAGTTGACAGGAATGGGGGAAAGAAGTATAGTAGAAGAAGAATAAGAATGGGTAGCTTTGAGGGAAGAAGTAGTGAAGGCAGCAGAGGATCAAGACGAGGGCTAGTAGAACTCCTTGCGTAACAGAAGAAATATTGAACTTAATTGACGAAAGGAGAAAATATAAAAATGCAGTAAATGAAGCAGGCAAAAAGGAATTCAGATGTCTCAAAAATGAGATCAACAGGAAGTGCAAAATGGCTAAGCAGTAATGGCTACAGGACAAATGTAAGGATGTAGAGGCTTATCTCACTAGGGGTAAGATAGATACTGCCTACAGGAAAATTAAAGAGACCTTTGGAGAAAAGAGAACCACTTGTATGAATATCAAGAGCTCAGATGGAAACCCAGTTCTAAGCAAAGAAGGGAAAGCAGAAAGGTGGAAGGAGTATATAGAGGGTCTATACAAGGGCGATGTACTTGAGGGCAATATTATGGAAATGGAAGGGGATGTAGATGAAGATGAAATGGGAGATACGATACTGCGTGAAGAGTTTGACAGAGCACTGAAAGACCTGAGTCGAAAGAAGGCCCCGGGAGTAGACAACATTCCATTAGAACTACTGATGGCCTTGGGAGAGCCAGTCCTGACAAAACTCTACCATCTGGTGAGCAAGATGTATGACACAGGTGAAATACCCTCAGACTTCAAGAAGAATATAATAATTCCAATGCCAAAGAAAGCAGGTGTTGACAGATGTGAAAATTACCAAACTATCAGTTTAATAAGTCACAGCTGCAAAATAGTAACGCGAATTCTTTACAGACGAATGGACAAACTAGTAGAAGCCGACCTTGGGGAAGATCAGTTTGGATTCCATAGAAATATTGGAACACTTGAGGCAATACTGACCTTACGACTTATCTTAGAAGAAGATGAAGGAAAGGCAAACCTACGTTTCTAGCATTTGTAGACTTAGAGACAGCTTTTGACAATGTTGACTGGAATACTCTCTTTCAAATTCTAAAGGTGGCAGGGGTAAAATACAGGGAGCGAAAGGCTATTTACAATTTGTACAGAAACCAGATGACAATTATAAGAGTCAAGGAACATGAAAGAGAAGCAGTGGTTGGGAAGGGAGTGAGACAGGGTTGTAGCCTTTCACCAATGTTATTCAATCTGTATATTGAGCAAGCAGTAAAGGAAACAAAAGAAAAATTTGGAGTAGGTATTAAAATCCATGGAGAAGAAATAAAAACTTTGAGGTTTGCCGGTGACATTGTAATTCTATCAGAGACAGCAAAGGACTTGGAAGAGCAGTTGAACGGAATGGACAGTGTCTTGAAAGGAGGATATAAGATGAACAGCAACAAAAGCAAAACGAGGATAATGGAATGTAGTCAAATTAAATCGGGTGATGCTGAGGGAATTAGACTAGGAAATGAGACACTTAAAGTAGTAAAGGAGTTTTGCTATTTGGGGAGCAAAATAACTGATAATGGTCAAAGTAGAGAAGATATAAAATGTAGACTGGCAATCGCAAGGAAAGCGTTTCTGAAGAAGAGAAATTTGTTAACATCAAGTATAGATTTAAGTGTCAGGAAGTCATTTCTGAAAGTATTTGTATGGAGTGTAGCCATGTATGGAAGTGAAACATGGACGATAAATAGTTTGGACAAGAAGAGAATAGAAGCTTTCGAAATGTGGTGCTACAGAAGAATGCTGAAGATTAGATGGGTAGAACACACAACTAATGATGAAGTATTGAATAGAATTGGGGAGAAGAGGAGTATGTGGCACAACTTGACAAAAAGAAGGGACCGGTTAGTAGGACATGTTCTGAGGCATCAAGGGATCACAAATTTAGCATTGGAGGGCAGCGTGGAGGGTAAAAATCGTAGAGGGAGACCAAGAGATGAATACACTAAGCAGATTCAGAAGGATGTGGGTTGCAGTAAGATGAAGAAGCTTGCCCAGGATAGGGTAGCATGGAGAGCTGCATCAAACCAGTCTCAGGACTGAAGACCACAACAACAACAACTCTGCCATGTGGACAATCCTACAGGTGGCAAATACTAGCATGAAATATGTTAGTCTATGCGTGCTCCACCTGTTTGGATAGCTCTGTTGTCTTGGCAGATGAGTTTCATGAATTACTTGTCATTCCTTCACGCTTCCCACTTGCCCAATTGGAGACAAATCCCAAGTTTGTGTGGGCTGAACATTTTGTACAGTTTATTAAGTTTCATGGGAAGAATGTTAGTGAGAATTATTATGTTGGAACAGCCTATCGTCACCTGCTGCCAGAACAGCATGAAAACTGGCGAATAACATTCTGCATGTACCGACCACTGTCAGGATTCTCTCCACAAACAAGAAATCGGAAGAAGAGTGGTAACTTACTACATCCCAGTCCATATGGCGTACGGTGGAATCAGCATATCATTGACGAATACGCTCTTCGAGATACCACTCGTGAGGTTTACCTCTTAAACACAAATGCCTGTAATTGTGTGCAGGCAGACTTTGTTTTCATTGCTGAATACTGCAGCAGACATGACTTGGACTACACATCAGTGAGCTAATTTAAGCAAGACAATGGCAAAACAGGCCAATAAATTTCATCACCTTAACCGTGAACCATGAACAAGGAACTCCTAGGACCAGTGATGTTCACCATACTGTTGTCAAATTCTCCGATAAGGAACTTGTCGAAGCCTCCATCTCAATTCTCAGTAAAGATATGAACTTTGCTCACGTTTCACAATTGCTACCAGTTACTGAATGGAATAGAACAAGCAGTGTAGCAATTCCTGAAGAAGCAGCAAATGAGGTAAGCCTTGCTACTAGCTGGATTTTACTGACAGCCAATCCCTGTAAGTCCAATATTATTAGGGTGAAATCATTCAGGGAAGGATGAAGAATTAATTGTCTTATTGCCTGGCAAGCATAATGCTACAGTTGTCCTCAGTGCTACATATTATCATAAGAAATGTGGTCTGTTATTGAAAGACAGGGCATATCAAATTCTCAATAGGGTCCCACTTTGCACTTACCAGGAAGACAGGGGAGCTACTAAAGAACTGGTTTCTCTGAGTAACTTTTGAAGAATTTAAGACTGAGAGCACCTAGACTACCCAGGACGTAAAGTCTGCTTAAAATACACAGACACGGTGTACTGCTGAGATCAAGTGTTAGTGCTATGAATTCTACTACCCAAAGGCTAGCAAAGTTCTTAACCGAATTATTGGTTCCTTAAGAAATCATATATGTTTGTTGTTATCGTAAAGCAGATGAGGATAGTCCCAAGTAAAGTCATGGTCAGCCTCAATGTTGTCTCCTTTTTTATGAAGGCACCAGTGGAAGCAACATTGAAACTATTGGCTGCTCATTTCTATGCTGAAAATTTAAAATTATTTCGGCCCATCTTGATGACCATTTATTTTTTGTACAGTGGAAATTATTATGAAATAACTGATGGAACAGGTATGGGTTCCCCACTGTCACCAGCCATAACTAATTTTTTTTCCTGGAGGAATGAGAAGAACGAGCATTGAACAGTGATCCCTTCTATCCACCCTGCTTCTTCAGATATGTTGACAATACATTTTTAATCCAGTTGCATGTCAGTGAGGTGCCACAGCAGTTCATCAACTGTATATGTGGTGTGCGTTGTAACATACGATTTACAGTGTAAATGGAGTTGCCTTTTGTAAATGTGTTGGTTGAAAGTAACTCAGATGGGCGACTTGGCCTTTCTGTTTATAGAAAAGCGATGCTTACAGAGCTAATAGAGAGCATCATGATTAATACAGGGATTAGTGATCACAAGGTCGTTGTAGCTAGGCTCAATACCGTTTCTTCCAAATCCACCAGAAACAAACGCAAAATAATTTTGTTTAAAAAAACGGATAAAGTGTCACTAGAAGCCTCCCTAAGAGACAATCTCCATTCCTTCCGAACTGACTATGCAAATGTAGACGAGATGTGGCTCAAATTCAAAGATATAGTAACAACAGCAATTGAGAGATTCATACTGCATAAATTGGTAAGAGATGGAATTGATCCCCCATGGTACACAAAATAGGTCCGAACGCTGTTGCAGAGGCAACGGAAAAAGCATGCGAAGTTCAGAAGAATGCGAAATCCCGAAGATTGGCTAAAATTTACAGACGCGTGAAATTTGTCACGGACTTCAATGCGAGATGCCTTTAATAGGTTCCACAACGAAACATTGTCTCGAAATTTGGTAGAAAATCCAAATAAATTCTGGTCGCATGTAAAGTACACAAGCGGCAAGATGCAGTCAATACCTTCGCTGCGCAGTGCTGATGGTACTGTTACCGACGACTGTGCCACTAAAGCGGAGTTATTGAACGCAGTTTTCCGAAATTCCTTCACAAGGGAAGACGAATGGAATATTCCAGAATTTGAAACACGAACAGCTGCTAGCATGAGTTTCTTAGAAGTAGATACCTTAGGGGTTGCGAAGCAACTCAAATCGCTTGATATGGGCAAGTCTTCAGGTCCAGATTGTATACCGATTAGGTTCCTTTCAGATTACGCTGATAGAATAGCTCCCTATTTAGCAATCATATACGACCGCTCGCTCACCGATAGATCTGTACCTACAGATTGGAAAATTGTGCGGATCGCACCAGTGTTTAAGAAGGGTAGTAGGAGTAATCCATCGAACTACAGACCTATATCGTTGACATCGGTTTGCAGTAGGGTTTTGGAGCATATACTGTATTCAAACATTATGAATCACCTCGAAGGGAACGATCTATTGATACGTAATCAGCATGGTTTCAGAAAACATTGTTCTTGTGCAACGCAGCTAGCTCTTTATTCGCACAAAGTAATGGCCGCTATTGACAGGGAATCTCAAGTTGATTCCGTATTTCTAGATTTCCGGAAAGCTTTTGACACCATTCCTCATAAGCGACTTCTAATCAAGCTGCGGGCCTATGGGGTATCATCTCAGTTGCGCGACTGGATTTGTGATTTCCTGTCAGGAAGGTCGCAGTTAGTAGTAATAGACGGCAAATCATCGAGTAAAACTGAAGTGATATCAGGTGTTCCCCAGGGAAGTGTCCTGGGACCTCTGCTGTTCCTGATCTGTATAAATGACTTGGGTGACAATCTGAGCAGTTCTCTTAGGTTGTTCGCAGATGATGCTGTGATTTACTGTCTAGTAAGGTCATCCAAAGACCAGTATCAGGTGCAAAGCGATTTAGAAAAGATTGCTGTATGGTGTGGCAGGTGGCAGTTGACGCTAAATAACGAAAAGTGTGAGGTGATCCACATGAGTTCCAAAAGAAATCCATTGGAATTCGACTACTCGATAAATAGTACAATTCTCAAGGCTGTCAATTCAACTAAGTACCTGGGTGTTAAAATTACGAACAACTTCAGTTGGAAAGACCACATAGATAATATTGTGTGGAAGGCGAGCCAAAGGTTGCCTTTCATTGGCAGGACACTTAGAAGATGCAACAAGTCCACCAAAGAGACAGCTTACACTACACTCGTTCGTCCTCTGTTAGAATATTGCTGCGCGGTGTGGGATCCTTACCAGGTGGGATTGACGGAGGACATCGAAAGGGTGCAAAAAAGGGCAGCTCGTTTTGTATTATCACGTAATAGGGGAGAGAGTGTGGTAGATATGATACGCGAGTTGGGATGGAAGTCATTAAAGCAAAGACGTTTTTCGTCGCGGCGAGATCTATTTACGAAATTTCAGTCACCAACTTTCTCTTGCGAATGCGAAAATATTTTGTTCAGCCCAACCTACATAGGTAGGAATGATCTTCAAAATAAAATAAGAGAAATCAGAGCTCGAACAGAAAGGTTTAGGTGTTCGTTTTTCCCGCGCGCTGTTCGGGAGTGGAATGGTAGGGAGATAGTATGATTGTGGTTCGATGAACCCTCTGCCAAGCACTTAAATGTGAATTGCAGAGTAGTCATGTAGATGTAGACGTGTATCTCAGCAGGAGTGACTTTCACCACCCAGCTCAGAAGGGATCTACACAGAGCCAGGACTATTTTGGTCCAGGGCCATCTCGGCTCGGAGATTAATCACCTGATGATGGTTGTAAGAAGGAACAGGTATTCTGTCCGTGATATCAGTTCAACACTGTCACGAAAACAAGGTTGTGACACTTTTCCACAAGGGCAGGAGGACCGCCATGTAGCATGACTTCCATTCTGCAGTGCAGCATCTAGTAAGGAGGGTAGAGTCTTAAACAGAGAAGGAACCTGACCAGTCTGCCAGCCAGCCAGGGAAATTAAATAAATATCGTGACACATTAAATATAATCTTGGCCTGAGAGCACCAAGGGATTTATAAATTTAGTTGAGAGTGTGGTAAAAGTTATGTGCGCCAGTCTGTATGGACTGTTGCCTATCACTGTGTTGAGCACCAGCGTCACCTTATATACATGAATTTTGAAAAATCATCAGAGGCCGACACAGCCTGTTAAATAAAAACAAGATTTTGTTGAAACACACAAGAATTCTTGCCCACACATCAAAGTATTGGGAATCTGTGGTCAGAGAAGTACTTGATAGCAAAACGATGTGAGTATAGTTTTAATAGGCACACCGTCTATGCACTTAGCAATGTATGGAAGCATGTACTGGATAATGAAAGAGCATGGAGGAAGACTTCTTGTTGTGAGTGATGATGCTGCAAGCAACGCCAGATAAAGAACGCAAACATAATCGGTGGATCTAAGGAGTCCCACCACCTCAGTTCGCACCATTTCCATAATGTCACTAAGATGTAATCCAGCCAATCACGTGCAGTCCTCCAGAATATAAAAGACAGAATCCTTTCCAGTTTCATGATGGTCAGGCGGCCGCGCAGGATTAGCCGAGCGGTCTAGGGCGCTACCGTCGTGGACTGTGCGGCTGGTCCCGGCGGAGGTTCGAGTCCTCCCTCAGGCATGGGTGTGTGTGTTTGTCCTTAGGATAATTTACGTTAAGTAGTGTGTAAGCTTAGGGACTGATGACCTTAGCAGTTGAGTCCCATAAGATTTCACACACATTTGAACATTTTTGATGGTCAGGCTTAGCACCTGAAGACGATGATGGAGGTTGTCATCAAAAACTTCGCATTTTAACTTTATTTGATATAGCAAGTAAACCAACATCTTAGCCATGGCCTCTGTTGTGAAAAACTTTGTAGCCATTAGTATTACATGTCCTACAGCCATAGGTCGTTCCTCGTACAGTCTTGGAGGCAGCAGTCTGTCAGTCAGAACAGGCCTAAGGCCTAATCTGTGAGTTGGTTTACGTATGTATACTGATCCTGGAAACATAACTTCAATGAAGTTTGTGATCTCAGCAGTATGTAAACTTGAAAACATAAAACTGACAATAGAACAGAAAAAAATCTAGAAATTTCCCTGACGTTATACGCCATTATACCTAACTCAAGAAATAAAAAGTACATTCCTGTGAGAGCAACAGGCACATGTAGCATAACCATAGAAGTTTGCTTAACTCTGATGTCCATAACCTTGCTGCTTGTTCAGTAACAAATAATTGCAATGCTTGAATCATCTCGTGAAAATTTAGTCAATGAAAAGGAAGTAATTAACATATTTGAGGGGTGATCATAAAATTTTAATTATCACCACCAAAAAGTTAAATTTGTGTGTTTAATATTTTGTTTTTTCTCACTCACCAAAATCTCGGTATTAAATATGCACCACTGTCAAAGATGAAAACTGTAGCCTTGCTTTTGTATGTTGCTTTTAAGTTATTTTATTGTAACTCAAACTGCTAATAAAACGGATATTACTATACTGCAAATAGCTTTGCTTTCTGCTCTCATCTTAATCTTTTTGGAAACAAAATATTGGATGTCATTGGAGTTTCTCGGTGCTTGAGGATCTAGGTAGGGTACCGATTTCAACTACTTTTATTGTATATTTTCTCGAATTCTCATATTGCTGTGATTGCATTTTCAGTTACTTGGAACCAGATCCTCATGCACTGTTAGGAGAAATGGAGACTACTTCAAAGTGGAATCAAAAGTACAACAAATTAACGGAAGCAATTGGACGCTTAATTGAAGATTACAGCTTAGTGAGATTCTACCCATTTGATGTAAGAGACGAGGAGAACATAGCAGACATTATGTTGACAATAGATAACATGATTCAGTTTGGCGAGGACTCAGATGTAAAGACCAGAGACTTTGAATATGAAGATGCAGAGGATGATGATGATTGATATTATAAATATTACTTTGTGTACAGTGTAAAATATGATTATTTTTTATATGAAATACAAACTTATTATAAAAAAATGTTTCTGTCAACTTTGTGAAGTATGTTTCATCATGTACCTCAAATTGTTTCTTGCCAACATGAATTACAAAACTGTAATCACAAATTTCATTTTATTGTAATATTAATCAAATGTCTAACACTGAATGAATTGTAAAGAATTAGTCTGAGCTGTTTGTCATAGGAATCAGTGCAACCTAAATTTGTGTCCAGTTAGCACTAGCTTACAAGAAGACTCTGATGGATGTACATTATGATGAAATTACATATTCAGTGTAAATAATTTTGGACAAGAGTAGTGCACATGCTACTTTTGTGTCTAGACTGTTGAATGTTAATTTCAATCATAGATTGTTGAATGACTGTAATGAATGGATTGAGTCATCTGGTAAATTTGAACAGTGCGCCAGACATGCGTCTTCAGTATGTTTTGTGTAGTCATGTACTTTTGTATTTTAAAATTTTGAAAAATAATTTTTAATGAATTCTTCTATCAGATTCTACAGTTGTTTTAAATTTATCAGTTAAACTTAATCAAAAAATTTAAGACTGTTGAGGTGGTCATATAATTTCCATCATTTAGTAGTAGAATTGGTTTGTCATTATTTAGAGACAGTTGCCACTTTTCTTGTGTAAATATAATTTTGCAATTGGTTTTGATCTTAACTGATGACTTTACTAGACGATAAGTGACAGAATCACCTGTGAGCAATCTTAAGAGGCCTACTCAGATTGTCTCCTAAATCATTGGGCCTATAACATTCCATAAGGGACGCCAGATATCACTTATGTTTTATTTAACGACTTTATGTCGGTTATCATAAACTGTGATCTTTCTGATGGGAAACCATGAATTTAGTCACACAATAGAAATAAAACTCCACAGGCACACAATATGGCTAGAAATCTCTTATGCGGAACAGTATCGAAAACCTTCTGGTAATCCAGAACATGTAGTCCGTATGTGATCCCTTGTTAATAGCACTCATGACTTTGTGTGTGATTAAAGAAATAGCTGTGTTTTACAAGAATGAAATTTTCTGAATTTGTACTGACTGTGCGTCAATATAGCATTTTCATTGAAGTAATTCATAATACTTAAACACAATATATGTTCCAAAACACTACCGCAAATCGAAATTGATGGTACAAGCCTGTAATTCAGCGCATTACTCCTATTTCCTATATTGAGTATTAGTGTGACATGTTCCTGTTCCCAGTCCTTAGATAAGAATTTTTCTTTTAATGAGCATTTGTGTATAATTGCTAAGTAAGGAGCTGTCATATTAGCATACCCTGAAAGCCGAAGTTCCTGATGAGGGGTATCAGCTTTTTCAGTAGTTGAAAGGGCACCAATTTGGATGATCAACTAATCCGGCCTTGTAGCATCAACCAAAACAGCTTTGCTGTGATGGTATTGTGAACAGCTGGAAGTAAGGGGACACTACAGCTGTAATTTTTCCAGAGGCCATGCATCTCTACTACATGGCTAAGTGATGGTATCATATTGTGTGAAATAATCTGGAAGTAAAATAGTTCCATATGGAGTTCTCTGGGTGGCAACTACTCAGTGGTGTTCTACATATCAGAGCAAGGAATGTTTTCCCTTAGTCAGACAGGTAGGTTAGAAAATTTAAAAAGGGAAATGGGTAGGTTGAAGTTATAGTGGGAATTAGAGAAGTTTGGTGGCAGAAGGAATGGGACTTGGTTATAAATACAAAATCAAGTAGGGTAATGCAAGGATTGATTTAATAAAAGAAAACAGGAAGGCGGGTAAGGTACCAGGAAGAGCATATCATAGCCAAGGTAGACACAAAGCCCACAGTAACCAAAGCTTATGTGCCAGTTATCTCCTCAGATGATGAAGACACTGGAGAAATGTGTGGTGAGATAAAAGAAACTGTTCAGATAGATGGGAGATGAAAATTTAATTATGATGGGAGACTGGAATTTGATAATAGGAAAAGGAAGAAAGGAAAACTAGTAGGTGAATATGGAAGGGGTAAAAGAACTGAAAGAGGAAACTGTCTGGTTGAATTTTACACATAATATAATTTAATCATCGCTTGCACTTGGTTAAGTGTTGTGAAAGAAGGTTCTATATGTGGAGACACTAGGTGGTTTAGGATTGATTGTAAAATAGCTTTTTGGATTTAGATTTTAAATTGTAAGACATTTCCAGGGGCAGACTCTAATCACGACTTATTGGCAATGAACTGTAGATTAAAAGTGAAGAAACTGCAAAAAGGTAGGAAATCAAGGAGATGGGAGCTGAATAAGTTGAAAGAACAAGCGGTTGTTGAGAGTTTCAGAGGGAGCATCAGGCAATGAGTGACTAGAACAGGGGAAAGGAATACAGTAAATGATGAATGGGTAGCTGTCAGTGATGAATTACTGAAAGCAGCAGAGGATCAAACAGCTAACAAGACAAGGCAGAAATCCTTGGATAACACAGGATATACTGAATTCAGTTGATGAAAGGAGAAAATATAAAAATGTAGCAAATGAAGCAGGGGAAAGGGATCGCAAACCTTTAAAAAATCAGATTGATATGAAGTGCAAAATGGCTAAGCAGGAATGGCTGGAGGACAAATGTAAGGATTTAGAAGCATGTATCACTAGGTTATAGATCAATACCTTCTGCAGGAAAATGAAAGAGGTTGTTGGAGGAACTAAAGCAGCTGTATAAATATCAAGAGCTCAGATGGAAAACCAGTCTGAAGCAAGGAAGGACAAACTGAAAGGTGGACTGTATAGAGGGTCTGCACAAGAGAGATGAACTTGAAGGCCACTTTATAAATTGGAAGAGGGTTTAGATGAAGATGAGGTGGGAAATATAATACTGTGAGAAGAATTTGATAGAGTAGTGAATGACCTAAGCTGTTAAAAGGCCTTGGGAGTGGACAACATTCTGTCAGCACTACTGATAGTCAGGAAAGCCAGCCATGACAAAACTCTTCCATTTGGTGTGCAAGATATATGAGACAGGAAAAATATTCTCAGACTTCAAAAAGAATATAGTAATTTAAATACCAAAGAAAACAGGTACCGAGAGGTGTGAATATAACCGAACTGTCAGTTCAACAAGTAATGGTTGGAAAATACAAACATACAGAAGAATGGAAAAGCTGGTAGAATCCAACTTTGGGGAAGATCATTTTCGATTCAGAAGCAATGTAGGAACACACGAGACAAAATTACCCTATGACTTACCTTAGAAGATAGGCTAAGGAAATGCAAACATATGCTTGTAGCATTTGAAATTGTGATGGTAGCAGGAATAACATATAGGCACAGAAATGCTATTTACAATTTGTACAGAAACCAGCTGGCCGTTATAAGAGTCAAAGGGGCATGAAAGGGAAGCAGTGGTTGAGAAGGGAGTGAGACAGGGTTGTAGAACTTCCCTGATGTTATTCAATGTGTACATTGAGCAAGTAGTAAAGGAAATGAAAGAAAAATCTGGAGTAGGAATTAAAGTTTAGGCAGAAGAAATAAAAACTTTGAGATATACTGATGACATAGTAGTTCTGTCCATGACAGCATAGTACTTGTAAGAGCAGTTGAAAGGAAGGGACAGTGTTTTTAAAAGGAGGATATGCTGAACATCAACAAAAGCAAAACAAGGATAATAGAATATAGTCAAACTAAATCAGATGACGCTCAGGGAATTACATTAGGAAATGAGAGACTTATTTAATGAGTTTTGTTATTTGGACTGCAAACTGACATGATGCTGAAGTAGATGGGATATAAGATGTAGACTGGCTATTGTAAGGAAAGCATTTGTGAAGAAGAGAAATTTTTAACACTGATAATAGATGTAAGTGTTAGGAAATCTTTTCTGAAAATATTTGTATGGAGTGTAGCCTTGTATGGAAGTGAGACACCGATGAATAACAGTTTCAACATGAAGAGAACAGAAGCTTTTGAAGTGTGGTGCTACAGAAGAATGCTGAAGATAAGATGAGTAGATGATGTAACTAATGAGGAGGTACTGAATAGAATTTGTGAGACAAGTAATTTATGGCACAACTTGACCAAAAGAAAGGGTCAGTTGATAGGACACATTCTGAAACATTGAGGGATCACTGATTCAGTACTAGAGGGAAGTTGACAGTTATTGTTGAATTGTCATTCCACTGCAGGTGTCCCTTTAAGGTCTTCATGAAAGAAAAACCTGAAAAGTATGTTATATGCATGCTTACAGACTCTAAAAAAATATAACACTATCAGCACGGAACCATTTGCAGGAAAGAAAAACGATGGCACACAACAATCAAATTCAGCTGCAGCTGTAGTGAAATGCATGGTGATTCCCATACAAAATTCAGGGCACAGTATCACAACAGACAGATATAATACTTCAATTGATTTGAACAAAGATCCGGGGAGCAATTGCTAGCTACTGTGACTGTTCTGGGAACTTTGCAAGTCAATAAGAAACATATACCTCAAGAACTGAAAGGTGTTTCAAGAGAGGATATAGTCTAGTAAATTTTCTTCAGTGATTCTAGCACTTGAAATATTTGTCACAGCTGTATGTTATATCCCCTGCTGAAAAACCAAAAAATAAACCTGTTTGGAACAAAATGGGCTAGAACCATTCCACACTATTGTTGCACTCCTATTAATAGTTAAATGTTTTCTCTTCTTTTTTTTCATTATGAGGCTAGTTATCCATTTTGTGCATATGTAGTGCATTCCTAAATCTGTCAGGATTTTATTCGGACCATATTTCATGTAAATGAATTATTAAGATGATAATTTGCAGTATGCTAAATTCAGTAATGTGTTTAGTTTTTCTAGAAAACTTAGTGATCAAAAGTAATGAATAATTGAATAATTGAAATTACCATAACACCATGTAATGATAGATTCTGACTAAGCTAATCAATACAACAACCATTAGGAAGCTAGGGGTCCAGACTTTACAATACCAGGTTAATTGTCAGAAGCTAATTTAATACATAATTGGTGTCAAAGTTCGGACACACACACAATTATTGTTGCCTTTGTGCATTACACCTGTTTAATTCTCAGGTTCAGCATCACACTTTTGTTATCCCAATTTTTCTGGACCAAATGACACTCATCCTTAAACAAATACATCATTAATTAAGAATTACCAGAAATTATTATAATTTCAAATATGGTAGTCGTACGTGGAAATAGGTAATTCCCAGTGTGCATATACAAAATATTTCTGTAACCTTTGCACTTTACTACTACTGAAGGGTTATTAATATGCTCCACTACATACACAATCTCTTACCCGACTGCAAGTGTGTGCCAACTGTACCTTACAAATAATTTTCTGTCACCATTCTGGAAGTTAATTGCATGAGTGGACCTTCTATGCAGTGCAACTAGACAGTGCCATGTTACTTCTATGCTTTTTGTAGTTGGACGGGTGCCAAAAGAGAGCTCCAATCCATCCATGCTACTAAAAGATGTAGATATTTTACAATATCTATCCTGTATTATAATCACAAAGTCTTCTCTCTACTGTGGCGCCGATGAGGTCGACACCAGTATCGAACTAAGTATTGTCTTTGAACTAAGCTAAACATTATCTTTGTGCAGTTCCGCCATTCAGATCTGTGTAAGCCTTGCTTGTGTGAAGAGGTGAATAAATGAGCTATTGCAAAATGGGAGTGTTGTTTGGTGAAACCGACCCGAACTTCCTCCTCACTGGTGACCCCGAGTTGTAACGTCTTCAGTTTTCGACCTTTTAATGTGTCCGCGGCCTCTGCGTTGGTTATGTTCGCATGTATTACTTCGACACAGCTTTCAAACAGTGACTTTGGCCCAACGCCTAATGCCAGATTTTGTGATCGACATGCATCGTGTTGCGGGCGATGTACACCTGCAAGGACTGCAACATGAAGCCTCTCACTCGACGATTACGCCGATTTCGATGGACGTTTTCTAGCCTGCAACAATGTGAGGTTAGGAGTGTGCATGACTCCGGCTATCTGACACCTTTGTTGCCACCACATGTGCCCTCCCTCATCGACGGTGCAGTTACCTCTTACGGATCTCCGTGCAGTGCGGGACCAATGCCGATTTCTGCAAATGCTTTGTTGGACAACCTACCACCGCCAGGACAATGATTTGCCACGCTGCAATCCGTGCAGTACCACGCGATTCCTGCCATGTGGCCGGAACTGCTTTGTTCACAGGTCAACCTCCTCAGCATTCGACCACACCCGCACCTGCCTCAGTTAAGCATCAGCACATGCCTTTCTGCTTCGATACCTCGGCCTGCAACAGGAACAATAACTTGTTATCTGTGCCTGACCTCCATCTCTGTCCCACTGCTATGCCTCAGTGTTTTGTGCCATGACATTCACCTTATCCGCACACCGTTTTGAGTGGAGTGACTACGAACAGTGAACAATTCACACATTCCGTCCGATATTTGACATTTTCCACACTGTGCTTCTGGACAGCTGGCACCAGTCGAGCTTCCGCTATCGTTCTCGGTACATCCCGGTGCCTCATCCGCGCCGGTCTTCCGCGACACATCAATACGAAAACAAACGCAACGTGTTGAGCTTCCGCAACCGCAATCGGCACATTACGGTGTCTCACCCGCGTTGGCATTCTGCGTCGCGACGGATCGCGCTCAACCACAATGCATAACCTTCACGCTGCCACCCGACCAGCCGTCATCGCCACATACCCGGGAGGCACACTCTCCTGGAATACTACAGCAACAACAGTTTGTTTCAGTCAGTTCCCTGACGTATTCAACTCAACCTGTTCTTCTGAACATTCTACAATGCTTACCGATGCTGCTGCAGTTTAATCCCGACAGAGCAACAACCTGGTTCAAAATTGTGGATGAAGTGTTCAACCATTACAAACTCGACGAGTCAGCCGGGTTTCTGTGCCTCATCACCCACCTGCACGACCAGGAGGACTTGATTGCTGACCTGGTTGATGCCCCGGAGTCATCTACCCAGTACACTCTACCCAAAGAGACAGTTCTACGTCAGCTTGCACGCTCAACTGAGGCAGCAATATGGCAAGTGCTCCACGTCAGGCAACTAGGCAACGACAAACCTTCCCAACTCTGGAGACAGCTACGCACCCTGGTCAGTGCCGATCTACTCTCTGACACAGCTCTCCTCGCCATCTGGTCAGATAAACTATCTCCTCAGATCCGCTTTGCTCTGGCTCAGAGGCCTCCCGAACCAGTCAAGCAAACAGTGACAATTGCTGAAAAGCTGCACAATGCGTCACTGCTCTATTTCGCCAGCCACTGCCTACCTCACAAGGCTCAGGTTCAGGCTCATCGTCCTGTGGCCGGACACAGCCGGGGCCGCACTGTGCCGACTGTGACACTCGCTCCGGAAACAAGCTACTGGGACGTCACCGGCTCTGCCCACGGTCACCCCCTCTCCTGTAACTGAGCCTGCTGCGACCACCAAACCTCGGCCACTGCCACTGGCAATGAACGTTCTGCAGGAAATGCAACTGCACCACCTGTACTGTTACTTCCACACACAATTTGGTGAGGCAGCACGGAACTGCAGACCACCTTGCTACTTCCCAAACGCCTCCTGTGCACAACATGACAGGCACCCCCCAGTGCTACATTCTGTCTGGGAACGACCGGATAATTGTGGACGACTTTACATTAAAGACATTTCGTCGGGATACCTTTTCCTAGTGGACACAGGCGCCGATGTTTCACTGCTGCCCATGTCCTTAGCGTCGTCGAACATCCGCCCTCATCATACTTCACTGCAAGCCGTGAATTCAACTAAACTACAATGCTCGGGTTCAACTTCATGTCATCTCACTCTCCGCAAACTGCAAACTCGAGTGAACTCTTTTAGTGTGCGAAATTGACGAACCTATACCAGGCATTGACTTCTTGTGACACCACAAACATTCTCCGGACCTAGTGCGAAACACTGTGTTTCATCACTCAACCAAGACTGACTTCCCCTGTGCTCTGTTGTGCAAACCACCCCATGATAAATCGATCTGGGCTCATCTCATCCATACATACTCGTCTCTGTCGACGACGTTACAAGAAACCATGCATAAGTGCCTTGTCGAGCTCGAAAACGTCACTCACCTACACAAGGAAAACATCGGGCTATCCCTCCGGCTCCACGAAACTCAGCTCCAGCTCTCCGACACAGCAAAGGAATTACAGACACTGCAGCAAGGACAAAGCAAGGTCAGTAAGTGCTCCGAATCTGCTTGCAGTCCCAGCAATCAAGCCTCCGTGTGCTTACCTACCGCTACCCCTCGCAACTGTGCTGTCAAGTCTACCATAATGTATACTGACAGTTCCACAGGACCACACCCCTCTAACACGGCAGCATTTGACACTCGGCCGGACACGAGTGCGCATGTGCGACGAACGTCACGTGTTCCCGAACTGACATTTCCTACCCTTCCCCTCGCGGACAGCACCTCAAACTATGCAACTTCAGCTCCTACGTGCTGCCGTGCAACCGTCACTGACAACACAAACAGTGCACTCGCACTTAGCGCTTCGCCTGTGATTGTGCTGCCACAGGCCGCGCCCTTGGACAACGGACTCACTAACGCTTCATGAGCTCTACCGAGCTCACCCAACCATGGTGAGACTGCTTCGGGCTGGCGGCCATCTTGGCACATTGATTCATGGTACACTTCGCCACCTCAGCTCCCGTTAGATCCGCCGAGTGGGTCTGAACACCACAACCACGTCTCGCCTGCCCCGCCCACCACACATTGTAAACAAACCGCCTCCCATGCCGCCAGCAACATTTCCGTCGTCACCAATGGCACGGTTCACAAGCTTCGCCTCACGCCAGGCCCCCCGATCTCCAGTAAACCACGTTGACTTTGACCCAAGCCCCTCTCCAACCTTAAAAAACAGATTTCTGAACTACTAAGCTCCGGCGTCATTGAACCTTCTGCCAGTAGCTGGTCTACGCCCATACATATGACACTCAAGAAAGACGGGTCGTGGCGCATGTGCGGAGACTACCGTCAACTAAACGCATGAACAGTTATGGACACCTACCCCATACCCAACATTTCCGACTTTACCAGTTCCCTCACAGATGCGACCACATTCTGTCATTGATTGCAAATGGGCCTACCACCAGATCCCCATGACACCTGAAGACATCGAGAAGACAGCAATCACCACCCCGATTGGGTTATTTCAGTTTCGATTCATGCCCTTAGGTCTGAAAAATGGAACCCAGACCTGGCAACGCTTCATCAGGGAAGTGCTATTCGAACTAAAATTCTGCTTTGCATATCTTGATGACATTCTTGTGTTCACCTCCTCCATCAAGGACAACATTCGACTTGGGCAAACTGTTAGGAACACTCTTGTGGCAGCAGGCATCGAGACCAACCAGGACAAATTGCAGCTACATCAACCCGCTGTCACTTTTCTCGATTTTCGGGTCTCTGCCGACAGCATTTCACCGCCCCCTGAGAAAGTACTAACAATACTAAACCTCCCCAGACCTTTGTCATTCAAAGAGCTCTGGCACTTTCTGGGGACTGTTAATTATTATCGCCGACATCTACCTCGGGCTGCGGAGATTCAGGCTCTACTGACAGATGCCTTGCCAGGCACCAAGACTTCTGGATCTTGGCCCATTCCATGGACCCCTCCTATGAATGCCTCTTTAACTGCCCTCAAAAATCTTCTTGCCGGGGCCTGCATCATCACGCATCCTCATCTCAATGCGCAGCTTTTCATCACCACGGACACAAGCGATACTGCCATCGGTGCTGTCCTTAGCCAGACAGTCGACGGTCAAACTTCGCCTCTGTAATTCTTCTCGCGCAAGCTCACCAATGCACAACGGATGTTCCGCTTTTGACAGGGAGTTGCTCACAGTCTACGAAGCGATCAAGCTTTTTAAGACTGTCGTTGAGGGACGCCCTTTCTATGTTTTAACAGACCACAAACCCCTGGCTGCTGCCATTACAAACCCGCCAGCTGACCCGCCTCCTCGCCGCTTCAGATACATGGACTTCATGTCTCATTTCATCACCAGTGTCAGACACATAAAGGGTGCTGACAATATAGTTGCTGATTTCCTTTCACGAGTCGACGCCATTCATTTGGTGTTACACCTCTCTGAACTGCCTAACCTCCAACCCGCTGATGAGGGCACAAAAACCTGATTTCAGACTCTACCTCTTCACTACACTTCGTCCGCATCACCTTCCCTGGCATTTCTGGTGAGATCTGGTGTGACGACACTGCGGGCACGTTACGCCCCCTCAGCCCAACCACGCTCCATCGAGCTGTCTTCAATGCTCTGCATAATTTAGCCCATACCGGTGTTCATGTGTCCGCCCACCTCGTAGATGAGCGCTTTGTGTGGAGAAATGTCAACAAGGACTGCCAGCAATTGGCACACCCCTGTGTTGCATGCCGACGCTGCAAAGTACACAAGCAAACTTCATCCGTCCTCAGCGTCTTTTTGATCCCTCCTGGGCGTTTCCAGCATATTCATATTGACATTGTCGGCCCTCCCCCCCTCTAACTGCTTTCGTTACATTCTCTTGTCTATTGACCGAACAACTCGCTGGGTCGAGGCAGTCCCCCCCCCCCCCCCCCCCCCCAATATCACAGCAGAAACTGTTGCTCGAGCTTTCGTCGAATCATGGGTATTGCGTTTTGGATGTCCAGCTATCATCACGACTGACCAGGGCAGACAATTTAAGTCAGCCCTGTTCAACGAGATTTGTAACATTTCCGGCATCCAGCGCATCTATACCACAGCATATCACCCACAAAGTAACGGGCTAGTCGAGCACTGGCACCACACTTTCAAGGCAGTTCTTCGTTGCCACGACTCTATGGACAGAGGCCCTTCCCCTTGTGCTACTCGGCATTCGTGCGATCTATAAGGAAGAGCTCAATGGCACAATAGCCGAGTTCATATACGGCCAGAACATTGTCCTCCCGGGCGAACATGTGAGCCTTTCCACTTCTCTCGCTCAGTCTGACTTACCTTCCTTCGTGGACTGCGTCAGACGCCACTTCATCAACCTCCACATCTCTCTGCCCACCAGCCATTCCCGCCCTAAGGTTCACATCCCGAAATCTTTGGACAATTGCGAGTATGTCATGCTCTGAGATGACACTGTCTGTGCTCCCCTCCAACCTCCATATTCCAGCCCGTACCGAGTTCTCCAGCGCTCAGCCGATACCTATGACATCCAGATAAAAGATTCAGCTGTTACAGTCTCTCTCAACAGACTTAAGCCTGCTCGTGTCGAGCCCGCTTCTACCTCCCTTCAGGCCACTACAACGCCACTCACTGTCGTGGCTCACAACACTTCGACCACTCCCTCCACGTCGGGCTTACACACTCAGTCGAGTGACTTCCAGCTCCATTCATTGAGCCCTTCTCTGACCTCACCCTCTACTCCGGTCTCACGCACTCCGTCGAGTGACCACAAGCTCCCCATGTAGAGCTTACCTACAATCACGCCCTCGCCACCTGGCCCCTCGGTGGTCCCTTCGACCTCTCCCCCTTCGCCTGCCTCGCCCTGTCGAGGTTTCTCCCCCCCATCCCCCCCATCTTGAATGTGCCCTCGCTCGAGGTGTTTGTGCCTGTTCCCTCGGACATAATCCACGACATCTCTATAATACTACGCGATGATGCGCTGCTCATCGTGTGTTTCCCTTCATCTGGTGCTCATGAAACAACCTCCCCATTCCCTGCCACCTGGTGAAATGTGTTCCCCTCTCGCCTGACGTCGACCTGGACATGCTTCGTGTGTTCGCCACGCCCACCGGAGCCGTTGTCGTTGCTCCGTTCCTCCTGCAAATCACTGGCCTACCTGTCGCCGCTCGACCAGCATGCCCAGTACGACGCCTGGTGTGCTTCAACTACTTCCAGGTTCGGTGGCCAGACCTTCCGTCACGACTCCTACCCACTCAGCTCCCCAACGATGCTGTCGAGCTGACCATAGTCCGGCTCCCGCGGACCACCTTTGTCCTCTGCCGACGCCATAGTCACCGCCCCCCCCCCCCCCAGCCTCTCAAGAGTACTCCATACTGCGGTGAGGGGGGGGCGCTATGTTGAGGTCGACACCAGTATCGATCTAAGTGTCGTCTTTCAACTAAGCTAAACATTATCTTTGCACAGTTCCGCCATTCAGTTCTGTGTAAGCCTTGCTTGTGTAAAGAGGTGAATAAATGAACTATTGCAAAATGGAAGTGTTGTTTGGTGAAACCAACCCGAACTTCCTCCTCAATACCATTACTTTAACAGTTTTGGGTGATACAGATTGCTAATGTATCATCTCTCACAATAGATCATAATGTGTAGCGCTGTACTGGTTTGACATTAGATACTTGAATGACAGTTCTCATTTCTTTGTCATTTGTTTGTGTAATTGTATACACCCTTTCTCCATGACTTCAGAGACACTGTCAAGCTGCAACACCAAAGCGTAAGTCGGCCTCCACAGTGAGAGTGATGCTCATTCGCCATCATGCCGTGTTCGTATGCTGAGATGACTTCCTTTTTGCATCCATTTGCACGTATATCATACCAGGGTATGCACTGTGAGAGGTTCCACACTTAACAATTACCTAAATGGCATTTTCAGTTCCCATGAACGTCTTTCGTCAGCCTAAGTGGTTAAAAGTGAAACATTATTCCATAGAATTAACGTGCTACACCACTTTACTCATTATAAATACCAAGTCATTGTTAAGACGCATAGGTTGTCTAAACTAGTAAATTGTCACCTAGTAGTTTCATAAACAAATATATTGTTTCCAAAATCCTAAAATACCTTTATGCCAATTTATAAATACCCCTTCCAACCCAAAAATTCTTCATTTGTGGCTAGCTATTACCATGTTAACATCTACGTAATGAGTCCACATACCACAGTCACTGCACTAACATCTCTATGTCTGTATCCTCAATCATGTACATGTGAAATGTCTGCAGTAACTTCTTTGGTCGTTGCAAGGATAAACTGTGTTTACTAGACTGCACTTCTCATTGTTTTCAGTTTGTCCCACACTGAAAACACATAGTGACATTGACAATGAACTGTGCTCAGCTAACTGCACAGTATAAACTGTGTTTTTCAGAAAAAGGAATTTCATGATGAGTGTTGGTCGCTGAAATTGCCCCTTAATGTCCAGACTAGCCTTGTCGTTGTGCTGTGTAATCAGCACAGTTAAGAAACTGGTGACTGTGTCAAAGTCAGTCCCATTTTAATAAATGTGTGAAATACATGAATCTAAAAACAGTACTGTTGCATCCATTATGAACACTATTCAGTGCCCTAAAAAGGTTTCTGTTTCAAGACTACAAACTTGTGTGCTACTGAGAAGAAGAAATAGGAGAGACTGTAACCAGGCTAGTACCAACATATGTTGCTGTCATCTCAACATTATGATGCTGCAGTTGGTTCACCTACTGACTTTAAGAAGGAAACTGTTATAAATTTATATTAGAATGAGACCAAAGATGATGATGAGACAATAAATGAAATGGTGAGCAAATATTCAACTACGAGGATTACAAGAAGATGGTTGCTCTTCTGAACATAGCAGTGGTAAATGTTTATACAAAGTGACCCAAAAGCCCACAAACATTAGAAAATGTATTAATTCAAGGAATAACATAGGTAGAGAGGTAAAACTTGACAAACATACTTAAAATAACATGGGAATTTATTGAAACCAGAAATGAGTGCAAAAACTGGCCGGCAGATAGCACTGGACACTGACATGTCAGTGACGCCACAAGAGAATCATGTATAAAATGAGATGCAGTGAGAGAGAGAGTCAGGTCCTCTGACTTAATCTTTGTTATTATTGGTAGTGCAGTTCCATGGAGTCTCAGGTCTACCACGATTGTCCAAACTCATTAGCAGTGCTAAAGACAACATCCGATGACGGTTTCTCACCATATGTACCAATATGCTGTACAATTCTGTTCACATTGTCTCTTGACTACAGGTATTGTTGATAAATGATGGCCAGTATGGTAGGCATTGTTATAAAGAACATTGTCTTTGCGAAAAACAATTGTAATCCTAGTTATTGCTTCTGTATCAAAGGCAGTGTCGTCTATCGATAATTTTTTGGTTTCAATAAAACTCCATATCACTTCAAGCATGTGTGTCATTCTTTCCTGTATACCTACATTATTCCCAGAAGTATTGACTTCTCAAATATTAATGGGTCTTTGGGTTGCCCTGTACATCGTCTCTGCTCAGCTTCCCTGACTCGAATAAGAAGAAATCTAGTAAGTGGTAACTTTCTCTTCAGAAATTGAGACCACTGCTCACAAAACCACTCATTGAACAAAAAGCTACAAATGTTGCAGGGCTGCAGAAGTCTGTGGTTTCGGCCATGAAGGGATATTACAAGACTGACAAGCAAGCAAAACTTCAGAGCAAAAGAAGCTTGTCTAGATGAAGGTAGGTGTTATTTGTGTACAAGTGAAAGTCTGTCAAAAGCAGAAAATTATAACAAAGTGAACAAAACAAAAATTGTCTGCAATGACTAAGGGAAACACATGCAGGAAATGTAGTATATAAACTGTTATATGTTGATAGTTTGAAGTATATTTTAAAGGAAGTACTGACTAAATTTTTTCACGACCTGTGTTACGTGAACTATTTGAATTTTACCTCAAAATGTTTACAATATTTTTGAATTGTGATAACATTTTCTTCAAGAATTCTATAACAATGTTTACTACTAATTTAAATAGGTATTGCTCAAGATAAAAAGAGTAAATAAACTTGTAGGGTATAAGTAGGTACTATAATACGGAATAATACACCCATTACTAGAAACACTGATTTATTGTACTTGATGGCACAATGTATACAGCACAAAAGACAAAGAAAATGGCACCAAGATGTGGATCTCTGCTTGATGCTCCAAAGAACACGGCAAAGAGAAAAAGAGAAATCAAACCTTTGTAGCTGGTGACGGTCGATGTTTAACTATTTCTGTGAACATTGCTACGTACCCCCCCCCCCCCCCCCTTTCAGCATGGAGTACTCGTCAGTGCGCGGGGGCAGTGGGCCAACAGGCAGATTTGTGATTGGTAACACCTCAGTGTCGTCTGGGATTGGTGACGATGGTTGTGCTCGCAGTTCGAGGGGGGGCCACTGGACGGCGTAGTTGTCGAATCTCTGAGTGTGGCGAAGGCGTTGGCTGACCATGGAGTGTGGGTGTGGTGAGGAGATCTGTGATGCACACGGCACACGCAGGAACACGAACCCATTAGGGCACACGAATGCTCTGATTGCGTCGACGGATGTGGAGGACGGGAGTGGGAATCGTCGCACTACTGAAGTGGCTGGTGTGGAAGTAGGGGGCGACACACTCGATTTTACCAACAGTTTGTAAGCAGAATCACCTCGGATGGTGATATAGAGGTTTGTGATGTCCTCCGGGGATATGTCCACCCGCAGTTCAATCATACAGGTCTCCGATGGAAGTCCCTGGTCAGTTCTGGGTAGGGGTGCTGAGAAACCTCAGAATGGGGAGCCGGGAGGGGTCAGGGGTTTATGCCGACCTGCCTTGGGGGGCACGGGAGTTTGGGGATAATATGTGCTTGGTTTGGAGTACCTTGATGTTCCCGGCAGGGGGGGGGGGAGAGGTCTGAGAGGGGGGTAAAGTGCTTGACGGAGAGCTGTTGGTGTCACTGGACTCGGCTCAGGATGAATTGGATAGTGAAGGTTGGGCAAGAAACCTTGGAAGGGCGAGCTGGGAGTGCTGCAAGTTGCAGGGGGCCTAGAAGTGGGAGCGGCTGGGGGCGAAATAAGGGAGCTCGATTGTGAGCTGTGAATGTGATTAGAGGAATTTGTGTCCTCGACAGGAGGGGGCGGGGATGTCGGTTCCACGTATGCTGTTTTGCTGTTTTTACTCGGTGAAGTGATACAGTGACTGGGTTGCCTTTGACCTCGATGTCTAACGTCTGGTCTGTGTGTTTAATAATTTTATGTGGGCCAGTATAGGGAGGCTTTAGGGGAGTCTGCACTGTGTTGTCACAGAGCATTACATGTGTGCAGGTTTCCAATGTTCACGGGATGTATGTGTGTGGGGGAGTGTGGTTGGAGGGGGAGGGGGGGTGGTAGGAGTTTAGAGCAATGCAGTTTGAGTAAGGTGTGTAGCTCGGAGAGGATGGGTTCAGGTGAGGGATGACCAGTTCACCAGGTATGATGAGTGTCTGTCCATACACAAACTTGGCAGTTGTGCCCTTCAAGTCTTCCTTGTAGGTAGTGTGGAGGCCAAGCAATACAAATGGCAGTGCCTCTGTCCATAGCTTTCCATGGCATCGAATCACAGTCTTTAGTGTCCTGTCCCATCGCTCAACTAATCCATTGTATTGGGGGTGGTAGGCTGTGGTGTGAACACAGGCAATGCCGCAAAGAGCACGGAGCGAGTTGAACAATGTGGACTCGAACTGGCGACCTTGGTCGGTGGTGACGGTGGCAGGGGAACCAAAATGAGCGATCCGCACAGAGAAGAATTCTCGTGCTACAGTCTCTGCGGTAATGTTCAGCAGGGGCGCTGCATCCACCCACCGACCCTGTCAATTACTAAAAGGATGTACCTGTTGCCATAGGAGAGGGGAGGCGGCCCACTAAGTCTATGTGGACATGTTGAAACCGGCTTGTGGGTGTGGGGAAGCTATGCAGGTGGGGTATGGTGTGGCATGATATTTTGTTCTGTTGGCATGGTGTACAGTTGTGGCCCCACTCTTGGCAGTTACACTTCATGTTGTGCCAAACAAAACATTCCGTCACGAGTCTTGTGGATGAGCGGATGCCAGGGTGTGCTAAATTGTGGAGCTTGAGAGAGACTTCACGCTGTAAGGCACGCGGGATGAACGGTTGTAGGGTCCCAGTGGATTCGTCGCACCAAATCTCGCCAACTACGCCCAGGTAAGTAGTGTGTACTGGTTTGAGTGACGAGTTTTGGTCGGAAATCAGTGTCAAGAGTTCCTCGTCCGCTACATGCAAGGTAGTGAGGTGCGGTATACCGAAAAGTGACGTCACCACGTCCACTCACGATAGGAAGTCTGCGACGACGTTGTCGGCGCCCCTAATATACCGCACATCAGTGGTAAACTGTGATATGAAGTCGAAATCTCGAAAACGGCGTGGGGGCGGGTCTTTCAGGGGGGGGGGGGGGTTCTGTATGGCAGTGGCTAACGGCTTGAGGTCCATGAGTACATATAGTCCTCGGCCCTTGATCTCTGGACGAAAATGCTTGATGGCCTCGTAGACTGCTAATAGTTCACGATCGAAGGCAGAGTACTTCTACTGCGCGTTGTTCAATTTCTTCGAGAAGAAACTCAGTGGGAAGGTAGAGTCGCTGACGGTTTGTCTCAGGACAGTGCCTACCTCGTTTTCGCTAGCGTCTGTAGTTATGAATAGTTCTGACTCTGGGTGAGAGTGTGCTATGGTAACTGCTGAGGCCAAAAGGTTTTTTAATTTCTCGAAAGCAGAGTTCATTTCTTCTGTCCAAGGGACGGGTCGTGTGCCTGAAGTTAACCGTCCTGCGAGTGCATCCATAAGCGGAGCCTGGACTTCTGCTGCGGCAGGTAGATGCTTCCTGTAATAGTTTATTATTCCTAAGAAACAGCGCAATTCCTTGTAAGTAGTTGGGCGCTGCATCTCTAACACTGGTTGCACTTCAGCGGGCGGGGGGGGGGGGGGGGGGGCGGGGGGGTAATGCCCACTGATGACACCACGAACACTAGGAAGTCGACAGAGGTCCGGTGTAACTGCAGCTTCTTATTGTTTGTTTCGATACCTGCTCCCTGCAAGGTATCGAGTACAGTTTGTACATGGGTATTGTTGTCCTCTAGTGAAGGGCTGAACACGAGGATGTCGTCTAAATAAGCGAAACAGAAATCGAGGTGAAAGCGAACCTCATTTATGAGTAGCTGCCAAGTCTGGGCTGCTTTACGAAGACTGAAAGGCCTGTAACAGTATGCAAAGAGGCCAAAAGGTGTGGTAATGGCTGTCTTTTCCACGTCGTCGGGTGTCATAGGTATCTAATGATACACACGTTTGCAGTCGATGATCGAAAAATAACTACAGCCGGACAGTACGTGTGTAAAATGTTGGGTACAGGGTACTTGTCAAAAATAGTGCGGGCGTTGAGTAGACTGTAGTCCCTGCACATTCTCTTGCTACCGTCTTTCTTATCTACGAAATGTATTGGCGTAGACCACATGCTGGAGGAGGGCTCCAGGACTTTGGCTTGAAAAAGCTCAGTAATTTGCTCCTTCGCGGTCTGCATGAGTTCTAGTTTTACAAGAGATTGGAGGTCCATCGGTTAGGCGCAGTTTGTGGACGGTTCCGTTTGTAACGGCCGAGACTGTTGGGTCGATGCATGCGGCCGCGTACTTGTGAGCACTCGTGTGTTGTGCAGCAGCCTGTTGGAGTGGCGCAAAGTCAACGCGCCCGCTGTGGTTCAGCAGGTCTGAAGTATTCCTAGGGTGCTGTATGGTTGTCGTCAGGTCCGCTGTTTGTGTCCTACCTGACGCAGTGTGCCGTGTGGCTGTAATCTGTGTTGGTGGCACGACAGGCGTTTCTAGGAAAGATGTCTGCCGTGCAGGGGTGACAAACGCTTTTGGAGTCGGCGAAAAAAGTGCATTACGCTTGCATGTAGTGGCGGCCTTGTCTTTAGTTAGCTGGTCTGGCACAGGAGGCGTCGCTGGTAGTGAGGGAGTATGAGCCTCAACCGCGATGTTGGAAACTGGCGCTAGTGGCGACGTGACAACTGCCGTGCGCGAGACAACATGACTGTTTGTGCACGCGGTGGTCGTGGTAACGGCTGAATGTTATAAAATTCCCGTGTCTGTGGGTTGCAGTTGTGTGGAGTCTGCCGATTAGCACTGTGTGTCGGTGGAGAATCACTGTTGGCACACTGAATCGAGGCACTGGTACTAACCCTAGTATCGTGCTCTGTGATATGTTGCTGTAGCGTCTCGATGTGGCGTCTGGCGACCGTAAGCTCGAGCATAGCCTTTTCCATGCGACGTTTGATCTCGTGCTGTTCCTGTTGTGAACGTGTCCTCTCGTCTGTCTCGGCGAACAGTTTGTCACTAATTTGTTGTACAGTGATTGAGAGCGAGTCACACAAACTTATTAGGTGGGAGTACGAACTCAAGTCGGTATCACATGCACTCGCAGTGGTGCACTGGAAATGTTCGCCTGAGGGTTCGTGAAAAACAGTATCGCGCACTATGTTAGGCGAAAGTACATGGTGTTTAAGAAAGTCAATGCCCAGAACTGGTTCTGGAATGTCTGCCACCAGAAAAGTCCACTTAAGCACGCACTTGGGGGAAAGGTGTACGGAAAATGACATCGAGCCTACACACTTTAGACACGTAGCGTTGACTGCTCATACCTGTGTACAGTGTGGTCAGATGTTTGCTGGTTTCATCGACAGTGGTAGCAAAGACACGTCTGCACCTGTGTGTCGATAAGGAAACGAATGCCTGTTACACAGTCTTTGATGCACATGCGAGTGCACTTAGAGAGTTGCTCCTCTACTGAGTGGAGGGACGTCTGGCACCTGGCTTTTTCGTTGCAAGTGGTGGCGCCTAGACCGACCTGCATGGTGCGTTTGGGTGGTAGCAAGGAGGACTGCATCTCTTAGCACCCGATCCAAACTTGGTATCGTGGTAGCAGAATGGGTAGTGTTGTGGGTGCTCTTGGAGGGACGTCTGGCGCCTGGCTTTTTCGTTGCAAGTGGCGGCGCCTAGACCGACCTGCGTGGTGCGTTTGGGTGGTAGCAAGGAGGACTGCATCTCTTAGCGCCCGATCCAAACTTGGTATCGTGGTAGCAGAATGGGTAGTGTTGTGGGTGCTCTTGGGGCTCTGGAAGTGTTGAGACTAGGGGGAAGGGGCGGAGGTGGTGTAGTCACTGCTGTTTGTGCGGCTTGTAGCTGGTTCGGCTGGCCCGGTGAGTTGTGCCTGCCGTCTAAGTTGTGCCGTCGTCTGCTGCCTGCCGCAGGGGGGGGGGGAGGAGTTTGTAGCGCGGCGGGGTTTGCTGGGCGTGGAGTTCGCGCTGGAAGGCGGAGTGCGCTTGGTCAGCAGTGCGGATGCGTTCTTCAGTTTATTGACCTTCTTGGCTGGCGATGGCAGTTTGGACAGAGAAATATCGACATGAGGGTTTCATTGGGCAGGGCCCGTTCGTTGACGAGGAGTCTTAAGCGTCCCCACAGCTGTGACGGAGTTTTGCCACCAAGGTGCTCCTCATAGGTGAGGTTCTGAACCTTTTCCGTTGACGTCTGGGTGACGCGTCCAATATTATCTCCTTGGAAGTTGTGTATTTGTCTACCTGTGGGGGTGTAATTACTAAATCATGGGTCAGGTCTACACGGTCGTGGAGATTGGTCAGCAGACAGATGAATCTTGAGTCATCATTGAGTGAATAGTATAGAAAAGTCTGTTCTGTGAGAGCGAACCAGAATTCGGGGTGCTCTAGTGTGAATGCTGGTAGTTTCGGTAGCCTCTCGGGTGGCGGCGGTTTGGATGTGGCTGATAGGTTATGTGCAGGAGCGGATGTCAGGTCCAATGTGGGGGGGGGTTGCTGTATCTTCGAGCCTTCGCAGCATGACAAGCGTGCTCGGTGGCACTGTAAAAACAGGTGGGTGGGTGGTAGGGTAGCTTGGCACAACGAAGCAGTCAACTGACGTGGCTGGCACAGTACATGTTGTGGTACATGGCTGAGCATTAGGCCAACATTCACAATTGAAATTACTTGGTCCCCTGGCGGAATGTGCTCGACTGGAGCGGTGCGGTACTACGTGACCACAGTGTGTTGTTTACAATGTTCAAATGGCGCGTATAAAAAGAGGTTCCGTGAACTGGTATAAAAAAGTCCTGAGGTACGCGCACTGGCGAAGGTATGGTAGCACTCGCATTATTAGAGTAACTACCTGACAAGTCGTCAGAGGCGTTCGTGAACTGTGCAACTTGTTGCTGTGCCACGTTCACGGAAGAATACTGTTGAAGTCTATACGGGACAGAAGCAGGTCCATCTACGGAATTAACGCTGTCTGCTTGCAAACTGTAATTAATGTTTCGTTGCACTGCTGTAGATGTAGGAGATGGGAAGGGGTTGTTCCGCTGGTGGGATTCATATTTTGGCGTAACGTGGAGGAAGCATGGCGTCACAAAACCAGAGTCACTCAGATTGTTCCCTAGGTTATGTACTCAAAGTGGCGTGGAAGAAGGTTCCGGTGATGTAGTGTGAGCTGATTTCACTCTAGCAGGATGTTGGAAATTCAGCGGGTTAAACACGCTTTCTTCATTGTGTTGGTCGACTCTGAACTCTGGGTGTGTGTTGCCTGTGGTCATGGTCTCTGTGATGCGGTTGAGTAGATGGATGTAAATTGCGTTTTTCATGACGCGGTAGTCCCAAACACTTAACTTGTGCGAAACGGTGGAATAACGAACTCGGGGTCTCCAATATGGGGTATAAATAGGTACTATAATACCGAATAATACATGCATTACTAAAAACACTGATTTGTTGTACTTGATGGCACAATGTATACAGCACAAAAGACAAAGAAAAGAGCACCAAGACGTGGGTCTCTGCTTGATGCTCCACAGAACATGGCAAAGAGAAATCAAATCTTCATAGCTGGTGACGGTCGATGTTTAACTACTTCTGTGAATGTCGCCACAAACTTAAATGATTTAATAAGTTAAAAATGCAAAAATATCAGTCAAGTGTCTTGTGTAAAAGTAAGAAATAATATAGAGTAGAGAAACATTTGACACATCTCATTCACTGTTCATGATTTCAAGCATCATTTAGTGTTGCAGCAAATGTTTATATAATCTATTTTATTTCTTAATTTTAGACAAAACATTTGGCTGATAGATTTACAATATTTGTTTCATTTTCAAGTTCTCCAGAAACCATGATATTACTGACACGTCAGTGGCTTTCCTAGTGCCCTCTGTTCTCAAAATGTGCTGAATTTTGTATGTCATTCGAAGAAAGTCTATCTGACAATTGAATATCATACTAATATAACTATTTACACGCAAAATTACTAGGCCTCTTGGCATTTTATTTCCATAGCAATCAACAACTGCCTGTGAAATATTTCAATGTTTTCCTCATATAACTAATAAAGTTTTTCTTGATTGCCCTGATAACTTTCAGGCAATTAATATTTTATTTATTTTTTGTTTAGTTTATTTGCAAAACTAGACCTCATGCTGGTCAATTTCATACCCCACTCATCCATTTCCCATGCTCTGTTTGGCTTTGAAAATTCAGACTAAAATTCATTGTGTGATTTTTCCTCAAATCACTAATTAATTTATTCTTAATTACTATGAGTACTTTAAACCAATTAAATATTTCTTGCAAAGCTAGACCTCACCCTTGTTGATTCAATACCCTATTTGTCCATATTCCACTCATTGTTTGTCTATGAAAATTTGGAGGAAAACCCAGAGTGTAATATATAGAGAGTACGGTTTTTCCTCCACTCAAACATTTGACCAGAAATACAAAATACGTTTTCAAAAATTAAACTATTTTGTTAATGAAAGTCAACAACAGTTTATGAAATTTGTACTTTTATATTGTTATAAAATACGCTCCCCTGATGGCAGTGTATAGAATGTGAGAAAAGATGGCGGCGCGTGTAGACGTACTAATAAACCGATCCGCGGAAAATTACGAGTTTTTAAATCCTGTGTGTGTAAAATGCAGTAAGAAGGTGAAATATGGTGTTAAATTATGTTCGTGGTCACAGAAATGGATCCATCGTCAATGTTTAAATGTCTTAGAGGAAAAAACCATGACCTGTGACTGTGGAAATGTGCACTGTAACTATCGTTATATCGTGTGTTTACAAACGGAATGCGAAGAAGAATGCACGACTTCTTCATTAAAATATGATCTTATGTTAGCTAAACTATATGTAGAGAAGCTTGAATCAGTGATAGATAGTGTACAGAAGCTGGAAGAAGTGACACACCATTCAAAGGGTAGTGAAACGGTTGTAAACGAACAAAACGGTAACTTTATTAGGCCTAAAAAGTTTTGTCGTGTTAATCGTAACGAAAACAACTTTCGTCTCCCACAAGCAAATAAGTTTGAATTTTTAACGTGTGATGAATATGAAATATGTGAAAAGAGCCAAAGAAAGGAAGTACTTTCATCAAATGCAGCGACCACAAATCATTGTGTGAAAAAGAAAGAGGAAATAAACAACTCAGTTAGGCCTACATTTTGTAGCTCCAAAACAATTACAAAAATCGAAATATATTCAGACAGCCAAGGGCGAAACATAGCTACTGACTTCCGTAATAAAAGCAATGTGAACTTAACTTCCATGGTGAAACCAGGTGCGAAATTCTGCACAGTAACTGCAATAAGCCACGAAAAAATTCCCACATTAAGCAACAAAGATTTTGCCGTTTTCCTGGCGGGAACAAACGACGTCGCAAGAAACGAAAAACAAGATCTGTTGCTTTCACTAAAAAGGCGACTGTATGAACTAAGATGTACTAACGTCATTGTATTTTCAGTACCACATCGTCATGACCTAGAGGAATGGTCCTGCGTTAACAAAGAAGTGGAAAGTGCAAATAGTGAGATGAAACAGATATGCAAACGATTCGAAAATGTGACTTTCATTGATATAAGCAAACTAGGAAGGAGATTCCATACTAGACATGGTTTCCACTTAAATAGATTAGGAAAAAATTTCGTAATTGCAAAAATAATAGAAATAGTAAATGCCAACACGAAACTAAGTTGTGACACTTCAAACGTAATTCCCCTCAAGGACAAGACCCACAGACTACTTGGTGAACATGAAAATGAAGCATCAGCACTACAAGACAAGTGTGATGTTCTGACATTGCAAGAAAACACACCAAGTGCTAGTAGTTCACAAGGAAGCATATCAAAAACAACAGAACCAACACCTGAAGTATCAGAAACAGATACACCATCATCATCACCAACAGCAGCAACAACAACAACAACAACAACAGAAACGACAGCATCAATGACACCGGGAGCTACACCAGCAGCAGCAGCAAGCAACTTACCATATCCCAGTGAACGACCTACAAGGCGCAGAAAACCTGCCCTTCTGGAGGATTTTTGGTACCTCGCCAGAGCAAGGAACGGAGTATGACACCACAAAATACCTTATTTAAGTCAGTAAAGCAGAGAAATCTACAACAAGGTATTTACAACTTTAAAATAATCCACCAGAATGTACAGGGCTTGAGCAAGAAATATGAACAATTAGACGTGTTTGTAAATGAAACTATGCCTGATGTGCTTGGTATTAGTGAACACTGGCTATCTGATGCCAAATTAGAACTTTTTAAACCTCTAAACATGGTACTAGCTAATAAGTTTTGCAGATCTACTATCAGAGGTGGGGGTGTATCAATGTATGTTAAGAGCACATTTGATTTTAATTCTGTAAATGTAAGTAAATATTCATTAGAAGGGACAATTGAATTATGTGCAGCATGTATAAAGATACCAAATGACAAAATTTATGTTATATGTTTATATAGACCACCAGGTGGAAACTTCGAAGTTTTCTTAACAATGTTTTGTGACATGATAGAGAATGTTTTTATATCACACCTGAACAAGTTAGTAATTATAGGAGATTTCAACATAAATGTATTAGCAGATAAGTTACACACTAGACTATTCAAGAATACTCTGCTTGAATATAATGTAAGATACCTGATAAACACTGCAACCAGGGAGACTGAGACATGCCAGTCTGCAATAGATAACATAATTACTGGTATTCATCTTTACGATCTTACATCTTCTGTTATTATAAGTGCTTTGTCAGACCACCATGCAGTAGAACTCAGTGTGCACATAAAAAAGGTTCCTACACACAGTTGCTATAGATATATTAGGGTGAATACAGACCAAAATATAACTCAGCTGAATAATATGCTAAGGAATGTGGATTGGAACAGTGTTCTAACGACACTTCATAGTTATGGCAAATTCTCAAGTGAACTATTCTACATTCTTAACCAAGCGTGCCCATTAATAAAAAAGAGAATTCAGTCACATGCTGTAACCCGAAACTGGATATCAAGTTCAGTCACTGAGGCTAGAGAAAAACTAAGATGGTATGAGTATGCTATGTTAAATGACTTGAGCAATAAAAAATTAAAAGAAGAATTCAAAAAGTATCAGAAATACTATGTAGACCTGCTAATTTCAGAAAAACAGAAACATTTTGAAAGTGTCATTCAGAACTCAAATAATATCTCCAAAACATCATGGTCATTAGTAAATAGAGAAATAGGTAAATCTGGGAACCATACAACTGAAAATCACTTGCTGATAAACGGCACAATAGAAACTGATCAGAATAAGATAGCAGATCAATTTAACAATTACTTTGCTTCTGTTGGCTCCAGCATAAACAATCAGCTTAAAAATCATAAATACAAATTCAGAGGAACACCAGTGTCAGCATGTATATTTTTGATGCCAACAAGTAAAGAAGAAATAATTAAAATAGTGAGTAGCTTAAAGAATTCCCATGCAGCAGGGTATGATGGTCTTAGTCTGGACACTCTTAAGAAATGTATACATAAAATTGCATCACCTTTATCAACAGTTATCAATTCTCATATGAAAGATGGTCTATTTCCAGATGAGTTGAAAATTGCCCGAGTTGTGCCTATTTTCAAAAAAGGAAACAGGAATTTAGTAGAAAACTTTCGACCCATTTCTGTTCTTCCAATAATATCCAAAATCTTTGAGAAAGTAATATACATAAGAATCTGGAACTTCCTGGTATGCAAAAAAGTGATTTCTAAGGGGCAGTATGGGTTTGTCAAGGGGTCATCCACCATTACAGCAGCATCAAACTTAATCGAAGGTGTCACTCAAGCAATAGATAATAAAGAACATGTATGTGGCATCTTTCTAGACTTACAAAAAGCTTTTGACTGTGTTGATACGACCATATTGCTGGACAAACTGTGGAACTATGGCATTCGAGGCACAGCCCATAATCTGATGAGGTCCTACTTGACAAATAGGAAGCAGTTTGTGTCTATTAGCACTACAGAGGGAACATACAAATCAAACACCACTGCTAAAAATATATGTAACCTCAGGTCTTAGACTGTGTCACAAACTGTAAATATTTGAATGTCAGATATGAATACTGTTACAAACTGTAGACTCCTTAATCTAAGTATGGCAATAACAACTTTTTTTCTGTATAGTCCATATATGTTACTCTGTTCTCTCAACTAAATTTAGCAAAAGTTGTGTAAATAAAAGTGCCAGCCAATAATATGTAACCCTAGTAAGTAAGGCTCTGACTTATCCAGAAGACTGGAACAAAAAAAAAAAACTTTTTTTGTAATCAGTTGATGTTGGATCAAAATACAAATAAAAAATAAAATAAATATTGAAACTGCATTGTTATTGCTGGAGTTAAAGGACATGTTCATGAGAGAGTAAATGTAGAGAGGCATTCTATCACACAACTGGCAAGTGTCCATGAATCTGAGTCACAGGTCTGAGGTTTAACCTAGATCTGAAAGTTACATCTGCTATCCGTTGGGAGCCCTGCACAAGGCCGCACGTGTGGAGACAGAGCTCTCGTGAAAGAAAAGTAATTTAGGTTGTAATTAATTGTAGTTGAACACTTTTAACTAATTAAATACATTCGTTAGTATACTCTTCAAGCTCACCATTAAAATGTTTTCTTTTATTTGCTTAGTGATCCAGTATTCGCGAAAAGTTCGTTTGTTTACTTACTGCTACCTAGGCCTAATTTTTCGACTGTGCATATTTAGCGTTATACCGTAATTGTAAGTGCATTTGCTATAGTTTAACTGATTAAATACGTTCATTGAGGTGCTTTTCAGGCTCACCATTAAAGGTTTTTCTTTTATTTGAGTATTGTTCCAGTAATCACAAAAAGTTCGTTTTGTTTACGTTTCGCGGCTCTGCCTTACTTTCCGAGTGTGCATACTTAGCGTTATACCGCAATCTTAAGTGCATTTGCTATAGATTAACTGATTAAATACGTACATTAGTGTGCTCTTCAAGCTTGCCATTAAAGGTTTTTCTTTTGTTTGCATATTCTTCCAGTAATCGGAAAAAGTTCGTTTCGGTTACATTCTGCTATTGAGGCCTAATTTTTGAACGTGCATATTTAGCGTTATACCACAAATTTAAGTGCATTTGCTGATAGTTTACTTACCTACTAGTTTCCAAAACATATTTAGTGTCCATTTAAATCTGTATTTAATATATTATCGTTATCACTTAGTAAATCTCTTAACTAATTTCCAAACTATCATGGGTACTAAGTGTGTGAGCTGCAGTAGGAAAGTTAGTTCATAGGTTTTGTGCAGCTGGTGTGACAGGTGGTTTCACTGGGGAAATTGTAGCGGCGTGGGAACTGGGGAAGCAAACGAGACTCTTCCATTCTTTTGCAGGGTTTGCTCAAGAAATAGGATTATAGCTGAACAGGAGGAGAAAATCAGAGCCCTTCAGGCTGATTTGGACAGAGTGAGGGAGGAACTGAAGAGGTTAAGGGGGGCGGGAGGGTAAACGGCAGTGGGAAGTGGTAGCGGGGATCAGGGGCCACAGAAAAACAGTGTCTGACAGTTTCCCAATTGCCACAACCAATAGATTTGCCTTGCTACCACAGTTAAGTAAGGAAGAGGCTCCAGTAGAAGTAGATGTAGTTAAGATGCAACAGAATCTCACTAGGAAACCAACTAATAAATAAATAAATAAAAACTGTTTCAAAAAAAGTAGAAAGTAAGAGGAAAGTTTTGTTGCTAGGTAGCAGCCTTGGAAGAGGTGTGGGCCAGATTTAGCAGGAAAAATTAGGTGACAGGTACCAGGTCACAAACTTTTTCAAGCCAAGTGAATGTCTTAGCCAGGTGGTAGAGGACATAGGTTCCTTGTGCAAGGGTTTCTCTGAGCAGTATCACGTGATGATAGTAGGTGGAGTGGGAAACGGTATTGATAGGGATCAGGGCTACAGTATTGAGTGTGACCTGGTGAAAATTGCCTCTGCAACGACCCATACCAATGTTGAGCTGGAGCCTGCTTTCGTGCAGCATGATCAGCCCCAATTGAACCGCTCTGTCAGGAGGGTAAATATGGAGTTGGGTCAGTTGCATAGGGCGGCCACTCTGTCAGACATTGGATTTGTTCCTGTCGAGGCTATTGATAGGGGGGATTTCACAAGGTATGGCCTACACCTCAATAGGAAAAGGAAGGGTAAACTGGCATGGTTGTTAGCGAAATCCATAAGGGGGACACTAGTACTCCTGGATGTACCTCTTTTTTAGACTAATATCAGTGTCCAATAAGATGTTCAGGCAGGCAGGTGCTAAAGAGGTCCAAAACTCACAAGATTCTCACAACAGTAAAGTAAATAATAATGTTACCATATTTAACCAAAATATTGGTGGATTAAAGAAAAAAGTAAATTCTCGCAGAAGTAAAATAAAAAATAATGTTACCATTACTGTATTAAATCGGCAGAGGACAAAAGGACCCAAAACGCAATGTTAGGAATATTCCACTACCAGTGGAATAATCTACATAGGAATGAGTGGATGCTTCATCAGTTTCAGGTTCATTGTGCATAATTAATGGTATTGTAGATAGGTATAGCTGGAGATTTCAGCCATGGTGGAGTATGCACTGTGTGAGGCCAACCACATAACAACATCTGCCAATATGCAGGTTCCTAATAGATGTGCCAACAGTTGTAAGAAGAAAGAAGAAATCCTCAAGGTGAATGGATTCTGCATTCCCATATTGCATTTAGCGACTTGTAATGGGACATCCCTCATCTAGCATTACTTTTCGTCAACAGTTGTTGTTGATACCAGAATTATTTTTTGAATTTTGGACAGGTCAGTATTATCTCAGTTGCTTTTCTGAAAACTGTCATACAATTTTATACACAGTATGTTATATTTCTAGCTAAAATTTGTGAAAATGAATTACTTTATAAAATATTTTAGTCTCAATGTTATAATCGATAAATACTAGTTCTGAATGTGCAGGTAAAATTATTTCTTTAGAAACATTTGACATTATGAATTATTGGCACACTTAAAATTTCTATAATTAATTATGCAATCAAGAATCAAAATACTTTATGATACAATAAAATGTAAGAAAATAAATTTATGTAAAAATGCTGCAACAACAATTTTCAAAACCATTTTTATTTCAAACCAACGGTGAGGACCTGATGTGAGATTTTCAGCTTCAAGAATCAGACCCCTAGACAAGAAGAACTGGAGCCATCTCAACATGACAAGCTAAGCAAACTTGAAAGTTCGTTGTAATCTTCGCTCCTCTCAAATCTTCATAAAAGACTTTGCCTATTAATTACTTGAACTGGACATTGTTTAATGTGGACAACAGATGGAAATAGGATGAGATTACAGACTGTTGCAGGTAACAGAGGGAGAACCACAGCAGTAATGATCAGGAAAAAGCTCTCAGATGTTGACACTACAGATACATACAACCTCAGACTATGGGCTTAATTCCAGTCCGCAAATATCAGTGCAGAGTGAATCTTTGACAACGCCAGTGTTGCATGCTGGTGAAACACGAGTACTGTAGACAGCAGGATATACTTCTTTAATTATCATTCCACTTATGCATAAAGCGAGGCAAAAGAGGTACTGAAGGCTAGTTTATGACCCTCTGAAAAAATGATTGTTGAGAAACTGAGAAGTACTTTCCATAAAGGTTACTTTTCTGTGAAATGACAAACCAGTTCATTTTCATACCACATAAGCTTCCATGTTCCAAAGGTTAGGCTGTCATCAGTTGATTACACACTGATACTTTTTCATTTTGATATATCATTTACTAAGAGTTCACCTCAAAAGACCCTATGCTAAATTTCTCTTTCCAGGTCATTCGCCATAAAATGTTCCAAATTGCTGTGCATCTCCAATTTGCAGTTCTCTTATTAACAGATGAGTGCTGTCGGCTTATGATCGCCAAGATATCTGTGACTTAACCAACCAATTTACCTGTTTTTTTGTTGTGCACGCAGTTTCAACCACTAACGCGGCTTCAAGTTTCCACTTGTGTGGGCTAATGTTGAGAACACTCTACTGTCGACTGTGGAAGCTGCCTAGTGCTCATAGTGTGGAGAGCTATTCATGAGAGCAGCTCATCAGCCACTCTTAATAGTTTCTCTCACTGGTAGATGGGCATTTGTGAGAGCTACTTACCATCATGAGTTATTTCAATTCAACACATACCTTTAGTTTTCTGATTGATGGGGAAGAAATACTATTTTTAATAGCTTTTCCCAAAATGAGACAATCTCAGTTCAACAATGTAGGAAAAGACAGACTGCTACTTACTATAAAGAAGACACACCCAGTTGCAGACAGGCATAATTAAAAGACACTTACATAAAACGGAATGTCAGCTGGTTGGCTTGAACGTGAACCTTTCCAAAACAAAAGTAATGTCCAACAAATGGGTCGCAGTTGGAGATGTGAAAGTCAAGGACAGTCTATTAGAAGAGGTCAGTGAATATGTCTACCTTGGCCAGATTATAAATATGAAGGGGGTAAGGCCAGAAATCTATCGACGCATCAAGCTTGGCTGGCAAGCATTTGGGAAGAATTCAACAGTATTCAGATAAAAAATGCCAGTAAATCTGAAGAAAGCAGTATTTGATCATTGCATTCTTCCTGTGATGACGTATGGCTGCGAGACACGGACACTGAACCCATTTACAAAAGGGAAACTTAGGACAGCACAGAGAGCCACGGAGAGATCAATGCTGTGCTATACAAGAAAGGATAGGAAAAGGGCAGATGACATCCGGTCTGTGATGAAGGTTAATGACATCTTAGAGACGGTAGGTTCCTTAAAATGGCAGTAGGCTGGCCACGTCGCAAGAAGAAAAGACAACAGATGGACGAATCTAGTACTGGAGTGGAGTCTGAGAGAGCACCAGAGGCCTAGAGGAAGACCACCAGGCAGATGGGACAAAGACATCAAGAAGATCGCTGGTAACACCTGGCAGAGAACTGCCCAAGACCGTCCCACTTGGAGAAGACTGTTGAAAGCCTACCTGAATCCACAACTCGAAGAGGCCACATCATTTAATGATTGAATTGGCTGATTATGACGATGATGATGATGATGACATAAAGCTTTCAGCCACAGCCTTACACACACACACACACACACACACACACACACACACACACACATGCGCGCGCGCAAGCACACCTCATGCACACGATCGCCAACTCCAGCATCACACATCAGTTTCTCACCCAGTTTTCCTCTGCTGGGGCGATCACATTCTTGTCTGGAATTACGAGTGCCACAACAAAGTTCACCCTTACTATTGATCAGATTGAGCCTGTTGTTGCAGCAGAGATTCACAATATCACCACCACCCCCTATGTTGTCTGACAGTTACCGTAAATGAAAAGAGTGCCTAATCACATGACTGACATCATCCAAAATGCAGCACTCCCAACTACTATTTTCTTCATAGGAGTTTTCTGAGATGAGCTGTGTTCAGCGTTCCTTTGTAGTTGGACCAGTGTATGAGATAGACAGGTTTTCTGATGGAAAGAGTCTTTGTATTGCAGTCTATTGGTAAAGGCTGCCATTGTATAAATTCTTCATTTGGGAAAGTTCAAGTCATAATATTGACTGAGAATTAATTACTTGTAAATTCATAGGAAAGTGTTGTCTAGAAAATTTAGTAGAAGATTCTGAATCAAAAGGTATGTTTATTTATCGATTTCCAACAATCCCTTGATTTCACATGAGCAGCATTACGGTGTTGCTTGGGCCCTTTGAAATTAATGTGAACTGATTTGATGGATGAGCCTCCTCGTATTCATCACTGTTACAAGAGTCCAGTTATTCTCTTGTCTTGTATTACGCGCGCCCGGGTTCCCGGGTTCGATTCCCGGCGGGGTCAGGGATTTTCTCTGCCTCGTGATGACTGGGTGTTGTGTGCTGTCCTTAGGTTAGTTAGGTTTAAGTAGTTCTAAGTTCTAGGGGACTGATGACCATAGATGTTAAGTCCCATAGCGCTCAGAGCCATTTGAACCATTTTTGATCTTGTATTACGGAAATTTATTGGACTGTCAACCATTCTCATTAAGATACTGTCACTGCACAAGGACAGGGCCTGATGGATCTAATGCTAGAAGAATAAAGACTATTTAATGTTTCATTGTCATCAAGATCTGCTGCTTCAATGGGGATACTTCCAGCAGATTCTTCAGCATACAGAATGTTGACTCTACAAACTTTTCTGCTCCATTGGAACTATAGACCCACCATTATTTGTAATATACCTTCCATTGAAATAAATGTTGACAAGACGTTCTTAACTCTATGAACTAATATTTTAAAGTTATCAGCTTCCTTACGCTTGTGCAAAGAATTTATTTAGCATTAATTACTCAGAGACATTACACTTAATTTGCAATTCATTCAAACCAGTAACATGGCAAGAGGCTTAAACGTAATTCAAAACACTAGGCAGATTCTCTTCGCGATAGTATAAAATAGGCGACCATGACATGACCCTTTAATATAGTGTGCTAATGAAAGTTGTAAAAGTTGTTTCATGATCTGATGGAGTTTGGGCTTCTGTAGCTGTGAAGTACCATTACATAACACGTGACTCTGACGATTCATTGCTCTGCCCAGGCAAGCACATCTTGAAACGACATTCTTTATGCACCTTTTCCACTTGTACTGTTTTTTCCAGGAGTTACACTTGTAGAAAGTGATGTGATCATATAAAGTGCCTAAATATTAAACATTTTTCTCTCATTTGATGACATTGTTAATTAGTTCTGTTGATAGAGCAAAAGTCAACTGTTCAACCTATTAGTGATTTGGCTGAAATGGAAGAGGCAACGGTTTCAACCCAGAATGTAGTTGATTCCTTGTCGGAAATTTTGAAACAGTTAAGGCTTTTATCATCTCAACAGACTAATATACCTCCTAAGGTAGAGAATATTTCATCTCAGCAAGAAAATGTTGCATCTCAGCAGACTGAAATGTCGAAATCTCAATCCTAATTATCTAAAAAGGCTCCAAAATAGCTATAAAACAGATTACACAATTCTGGAAAGCATAGGAGCTATTTTCCACTCAATTGCAGCAGATAATGCATGTCATTCAAGATATGAGTAAGAGACAGGAAAATACAGAGACTACCATCAACCAGCTTAGCGAAGTATTTTCTAATTTGTCAATGGATAGCGAAGACTTTGATGAACATTAAGCATGAACATTAAGCACAGCTTTCTAGGAAGATAGTAGACAAGGCATTAAATAGCGAACAACATGCCATTCTCCATGTAATTAAAGGAATAAAAGAAGGTACACAGAGTTTATCATTAGATAAATTTGTAATATTTGTGGCTTTGCAGCCATCATATTTGCTATCAAGAAGATCTTTTTAGATCAGTTGAGAAGGCAGTTGTGGCAAGATGGCGTAATGTGGTGCGAGGTATCAGTGATAAATGGTTTGTTCGGTTCGGGTATTGTGAGAAAGACCATCTAAATTGTGGTCCTTGTCAGCGATTGGCTACCACGTATGGTAGTTGCGCCCCAAAATGACAGTCTTCTATTATTAATATTAGGAAAACTAAATAGCATATTTACTTGAATTTCAAATTAAAGCCTCTCTCAATAGCATGCTACCATTCCATTATTTCACAAGTATTAATAACCAGCAGAATAATAACTGCAAAACGAAAAGGCAGACGAAACACTTCGGTGATCTTCGGATCGCGCCTGACTTGGATGGCGGGCGAAGTGGTTTGGCATTAAGATCAGAACTCATTCGGTAGTCTCGGAGGACAGACATGTCGTCCACTGCGGTATCAGTTAAGACCTTAATTTTCAATGTCTAGTTTGTAAATGTGAGAGCAAGTTGGTATGTCTGGAGGAAGAGACATGTTGTCTGCTGTGGTATCAGTTAATACTTAACTTATGATGTTTAGTTGAGAAAAGCGTGATTGTAATTACAGAAATACGCAGTTAATTATTTTGTTGAAGAATGGAAACTATTGTGACTCTAAAGTGGCATGTAGTTGTGCAGTTTCTCGTGTTCTACCCATAAAAAGCAAGTGGATTTCCATGTACGTGTTCTACCCATAAAAAGCAAGTGGCATTCCACTGATACAAAATGTAATAATTTCTAAAACAACGGTTCTTCACTAGAAGTTTCTTACAGCCTCAAGATTACGGATTCACGACCTACGTTCTGTTTGCTGCACAGGGGACAACAATTGTAGAAGACTGCAGGATGATGAACATTTATTAGAGCTTATGCATTCCACTGAGGGCGGTGGAAGCATATAGGCACCTTGTATGTACTGAAATCTTAGTACAAATGAGATGAGTGACACGTCATCTGTGGTAACACAGAGGAGGTATGAAGAAGAGAAATATTTTCAGAGAAGGGGTTGATCATACACACGTATATTCTATGTCTCCATCTAACTCTCTTTATCAGCTTGCCGTACGTGGCATCCCTTTTGGGGATAATCATTGAAGTCAAAGTGCTTTGGAATTATGAGGCTAGATTATATTAACGGGAACTGCGAACTGAAACCAACCAGCGAACTACGTAAAGGCTGTGATTAGGAAGAACTGTAAATGACCAGGGAACTGCATAAGAAATGTGATAGGTGGGTTTTAAAATGTGTTAGAACTGGTTTAATTTTTACTGATGCTGCAAAATCAACTTTTCTGTTACAATGAATGTAGCATCAGTGTAAAGCAGAAATGGAAAGTGCTGAAGTGTCACGAGAACAGAAGTTAACGTTGTGTGCGCAGTCCATGGGATTACGTTATAAATCATCAATTCATGATTCTTCATGTTACGAGACGACGCAGCATGCAGAGCAGCGTGAGGCAGCCCCAGAGAACAGCGGTGCAGCCCAGCGCTACGAGAATGAGTGGTAGTACGTCGAGGAAGAAAAGTAGTGTAAGTATTGCACCTATGTATAGCAGTCTAAGATTTGTAATTGGAACATTTTAGTAAAATGTGTGCATTATGTGTACTAAGTCATGATACAGCTCAAGTTGACACTTTACCAATATAATGTGTATGCTAAAATTAATTTTGCAAGAATCAAGAAACACATATAAGGAATTACACAGTGAAATACAGAAGTGGTTAAAAGAAGTAATGTAGGAGTAGCTCAAATTAACAGTAAGTCCACTGTTTTGGAACAAAAGGATTCAAATCCTGAAGCAAAACTGAGGGGTGTTGCAAGAAAATACACTCCTGGAAATGGAAAAAAGAACACATTGACACCAGTGTGTCAGACCCTCCATACTTGCTCCGGACACTGCGAGAGGGCTGTACAAGCGATGATCACACGCACGGCACAGCGGACACACCAGGAACCGCGGTGTTGGCCGTCGAATGGCGCTAGCTGCGCAGCATTTGTGCACCGCCGCCGTCAGTGTCAGCCATTTTGCCGTGGCATACGGAGCTCCATCGCAGTCTTTAACACTGGTAGCATGCCGCGACAGCGTGGACGTGAACCGTATGTGCAGTTGACGGACTTTGAGCGAGGGCGTATAGTGGGCATGCGGGAGGCCGGGTGGACGTACCGCCGAATTGCTCAACACGTGGGGCGTGAGGTCTCCACAGTACATCGATGTTGTCGCCAGTGGTCGGCGGAAGGTGCACGTGCCCGTCGACCTGGGACCGGACCGCAGCGACGCACGGATGCACGCCAAGACCGTAGGATCCTACGCAGTGCCGTAGGGGACCGCACCGCCACTTCCCAGCAAATTAGGGACACTGTTGCTCCTGGGGTATCGGCGAGGACCATTCGCAACCGTCTCCATGAAGCTGGGCTACGGTCCCGCACACCGTTAGGCCGTCTTCCGCTCACGCCCCAACATCGTGCAGCCCGCCTCCAGTGGTGTTGCGACAGGCGTGAATGGAGGGACGAATGGAGACGTGTCGTCTTCAGCGATGAGAGTCGCTTCTGCATTGGTGCCAATGATGGTCGTATGCGTGTTTGGCCACGTGCAGGTGAGCGCCACAATCAGGACTGCATACGACCGAGGCACACAGGGCCAACACCCGGCATCATGGTGTGGGGAGCGATCTCCTACACTGGCCGTACACCACTGGTGATCGTCGAGGGGACACTGAATAGTGCACGGTACATCCAAACCGTCATCGAACCCATCGTTCTACCATTCCTAGACCGGCAAGGGAACTTGCTGTTCCAACAGGACAATGCACGTCCGCATGTATCCCGTGCCACCCAACGTGCTCTAGAAGGTGTAAGTCAACTACCCTGGCCAGCAAGATCTCCGGATCTGTCCCCCATTGAGCATGTTTGGGACTGGATGAAGCGTCGTCTCACGCGGTCTGCACGTCCGGCACGAACGCTGGTCCAACTGAGGCGCCAGGTGGAAATGGCATGGCAAGCCGTTCCACAGGACTACATCCAGCATCTCTACGATCGTCTCCATGGGAGAATAGCAGCCTGCATTGCTGCGAAAGGTGGATATACACTGTACTAGTGCCGACATTGTGCATGCTCTGTTGCCTGTGTCTATGTGCCTGTGGTTCTGACAGTGTGATCATGTGATGTATCTGACCCCAGGAATGTGTCAATAAAGTTTCCCCTTCCTGGGACAATGAATTCACGGTGTTCTTATTTCAATTTCCAGGAGTGTAGATTATAAAACAAATGAATGAGGTAAAGAAGAAGTTTGTAAGTCAGAAATAAATCAAAGGGTTGACCATGAAATCGAAGAGTTAAATGAGGACTTTCAGAATCCAAATGGGATAACAAAAACAACAATTAATGACATTATTAATGTAAGACAAGAGCAAAGCAAAGGAATCACAAATAATTTACAAACTATCAAATGTGATCAGGAAATACTTAGTTGTAACATTTCTTGTGTAGAATCTTCTTATAAAGACAACACAAGTGCGATTCAGAGTAAACTGAGAGAAACAGAGCAGAAAGTACATCCTAAGATGCAAGACAAAATAGAAAACGAAGTTAAACAAAAAGTAGAAATCTGTTGTGAACAAGAAAGAAAGGAAAGTCTGGTTGATTGATGTAAGTGATGTAGCAAATTACGCTGATGTGTATAAATTCCACCATTTCTTTAGGAAGGTAAAAAAGTAATCATTCATTAGACATCTCGAGGCCATCATTCCTGAAAACATGACTGAACAACAAAAACCTGAATTCGTGACCAGCAGGTTAGAAGGAGAAATAAACTCATGAGAAACGAGTCAGTAACACATGTAAGACATGCAAAGAATTTCTTCAAGCACTCTTCAACAGACTATACTGCATTCTTCGTGGGAGACAAAGCTATCAGTTCAGTTCTACAAAGCATCACATTGGGGTTAGATTACGTGGTTGAATTGGAGAAAGTTTTGAATGAAGTGCCTCATTGTACCACGGAAATACTGCCACGACGATTATTACACGAAATGTCAGTCAGTGACACGAGAAAACGTTATGAATATTGACCTCAGGGGGCAATAAGGTTCTTTGTATTGCTAGGTAATTGACGATTACCAGGTGCCTGAGTTAACTGAAAGTGTATTTTACTTTCTTTTCCTATTGTTAGTTCTTCCCCTTCTTTGATTCAGAACTATTACCTGTCTTCTTTAACATTCTTCGCTATCAAGGTTAAGATGAGAAAATTTTCGTACACTGAATATGACAACAAAGAAAGAAGCTATGACAAAAGCAAAGTAACACTGCAAAATAAACATCTGCATCGTACAGATGAATAAACAGATTTTGACAGTATGTAATGTGGACAGGCCAGAATATACAAAGTATAGGATTACAGACACACCAGCAAGAGGAGACAGAATATAGTTACAAGACACCATTACCATATTAATGCACATAAAAAAATGTTATAAATTATATAGTGGAACAATTTTGTAATATTTACAACAACGTAAGCAAAACTTTATGTTTGAAAATACTTTGAGAATAGAGAAGCAAGACTACAGCTATTATACACAACACAGATGAAATAACACATAAAAATAAGCTGAAGGCTGCAGAAGTGGACGACGCTAAACCAGTTAAGTGAATGTAACAATGTAGAACAGAAGCATTTCAGGTGGCAAAAATAATGGAAATAATTTAACGTTGTTGAGATGATGTACAGTTTGTGTCAAAATAGATGTATCATTATTTTTTACTGTAGTATGAATTGAAATGGCGAAGTGGTTTCTGCTATAATGAATTAGGATGCATTGATAGGCTGAGTATTGTTCTGCCAAAGAAGTATATAGTAAATGGAGAGTTATTGTTATTAGGCGACAGAAAAGTCGGCCAATTATTTATGATGAGAGGAAAGAGGTAAACAGAGAATTATAGTTTAGGCAGCAGGAGAGTTGGCCAATTATGTACAAAGAGAGAGAAAGGTGAAGTATTGTTATTACGTGACAGGTAAGTCAGCCAATCATTAACGAAGAGTGAGGGAGGAAAGGCAAAAGCCGACATGTAAGTCAGCCATTAAGTTGTATGTATGGAAGAAGTGGATACCGCCAACTATTTTATGAAGTACAAGGGAGTATACATATTGTTGACATAAGAGACAACACTGAAATGGAATACTCACAGAAGACAAATGTAGTAAATAAGGTTTACATAGGAGGGTGAAAAACACACAGGGTTTAAATATGAAAGGAATGTGGAGTAAAGGTCAAGCTAAGAATAAGATAATTAGCCCCCACATATTACAAAGTTACAAAAACCTCTTATATGAAAGTCTGCAGAAATCAGACTGTCATAGCATGAATACAGTTCTACTACTATGGTTAATAGCAATAATGACACTCAAATACAGAAGGAATGGTACCTCATACTGTGGAATGAAGCAACAATGTGGTAAATGAGTGTTTGTGTGTTATGACTGAAACAAGATTCTGAAATGTTCTTTCAATGTATATGTGAATTGCAATTGTTAGCCTCCATGTATAAGATTTAAAGAGCATAGCAGGTGATGCCGGCTAGCGGCATAATTCATTAGGGAAATAGGTCAGCAGCAACAGATGGTGCGAGCAAGCACAGAGCTCTTCAAGAATGTGAAGGGCAATGACCTAGCTTCATGTTGCTTCAGCTGTGATCAAAACAAAAACATTGACGTTGTTTACAAACACACTAAATCAAAACAAAAAAATATGTGTTATATTATTATATTGTAATAATGTACGAAAAAATGTTTATTTAAAATTTGTTTAGGATTGTTAGGAAACTAAATTAAGGCATTTTGTATTGTTTCATGGAATTGTATTGGAGTTCTGTGCTGAGGTTGGAGACTGGAGAATGGACTGATTGTCGTTGAACTCAACACCACTTTGGAAAGTCTGGAGTTTCGCAACGCATGACCACATCATGGACAACAGAATCATCAATATGGGTTGCTGTTGTGGGCTGCTGGTGTATGTTCTAGTAAAAGGTGTGAGAATAATGTTCTTCTGCCTCTACATATTTGTGAAATGTATAGGTGTTGTATTTATTTATTTGTAACCATGTGAAGTAGCCATCTTTATGTGCATTCATATAAATAAGTGCAAAAAGGCATGATGCCGACATAATAGTGAGGAAAAGTGTAAAGTATGTTTTATCGATTTGAAAGAACGGCAATTTGCTGATAGTAATGGTATAGTAGTTGGTCTCTTAAATGGATGGCAATGTGCTGATAGTTGTGAATGACAATTTAACTACTTACGATATATTTTTTTGTTGAATTTAATGGAGAGCAATGCGCCAACAGTAATTTAACAGTAAAATAAAATTTTGTGATTGGAATTGGGTAGGGGTAGTGCACTGCTATAGAGTATTCTAGTAGAAATAATAGAATGTAAGCTAACAAAAGACTACCAGTAACATAGAGGTACAGAATAATACTACTTTGAAAAACTTTACAGTTAAAAGAATAATGTAATTAGTATCGAAAGTGTAACTAAAGATTAATGACTTTGGGATATAAGGTTATATATGAATTTACTGAGGGCAACATTAGTTTTTCTAATAAAAGAATTTATGTCTGTGATTATATAAGTTGATTAATAATATGATAATGAAAAATTATAAAGTAGATTCAACTTCTGAAAAAACAGTAAGAAAGTACAAGCATAGTGAAATGGTATGGCTCTTGAGAGACGATAGCTGAACAATTTATAAAAATTGAGATCAAAATTTGTTTGTTTCCAAAATCGATTGTTGTCTGCGAGAACACCCCAGTTTTTGCAAATCTCAGAAGGAGGGGGATGTGTAATACCTCTAACTTTGCAGCCATCATATTTGGCTACAAGAAGCTCTTTTTAGGGCAGTGGAGAAGGCAACTGTGGTAAGATGAATTAATGTGGTTTGAGGTGCCAATGAAAGGTAGTTTGTTCAGTACGGGTATCGCGAGAAAGACCACCTAAATTGTGGTCCTTCTCGTGATTGGCTGCTGCGTTCGATAGTTGCGCGCCAAAATGACGATCTTCTCTCATTAATATTAGACAAACTAAACAGCCAATTTACTTGACTTTCAAATTAAAGCATCTCTCGATAGCATGCTATCATTCCATTATTTCACAAGTATTAATAACAAGCAGAATAATAAACAACTGCAAAACGAAAAGGCAGACGAAGCACTTCGGTGATCTTTGGATGTCACCTAACTTAGATAGCAGGCGAAGTGGTTTGGCCATAAGATCAGACCTCGTTCAGCAGTCTTGGAGGATGGACATGTTGTCCATTGCGGTATTAGTTAAGACTTAATTTTCAGTGTCTATTTTGTAAACGTGAGAGCTGGTTGGTAAGCCTCAGAAGAGAGACATGTTGCATGCCGCAGTATCAGTTAGGACCTAATTTGCAATGTTTAGTGGAGAATAGTGTGACTGTAATTTCAGAAATATGCAGTCAATTATTTTGTTGAAGAATGGAAAGTATTTATGACTCTAAAGTGGAATGTAATTGTGCAGTTTCACGTGTTGTGCCAATAAAGAGCGAGTGGAATTCCATATAAACAAACTGATCGAAAATTTAATGATTTCTAAAACAACAGTTCCTCGCTAAGAGTTTCTTACAGCTTCATGATTATGGATTCACGACCTACATTCTATTTGCTGTGCAGGGGACAACAGCTGTAGAAGACTGCAGGTTGGTGAACATTTATTAGAACTTATCATTCCACTCAGGGCAGTGGAAGCAAATAGGCACCTCGTGTGTACTGCAATCTCAGTACAAATGAGATGAGTGATGCGTCATCTGTGGTAACATGATGGAGGTATCAAGAAGAGAAATATTTTGAGGGAAGGGGTTCATCATACACACATATATATCATTTCTCCCTCTAGCTCTCTCTTTTTCAACTTGCTGTAAATTACCCTCCACTGAACAAGTCCAGCGAGAAGTTACCAACATAAAGGATCAATCAGAAGCTGATTTTTCTCAAAAGAGAATGAAGATGGCACAATCTGTTCAGAACTTTTTGCCTGACATAAGGAAGTTTCGGGAGCAATAAAGGACAGTTGGGTTGCACCAAGCAAGACAGATGTACTACACACCTTGAGCACCAGACCAGCCTTTGACAACACACAAGCAGCCAGTGCATTTTGTGAAAACAATCTGAAGTCAAACCTTGGTCAGACATCTGCTGTTGTATCATGTACACATGTTTTGTTGTATCTCCCTGTTAAGCAATAAAGCATGCATGAATTCCATTCATCTGCTCTCTGTATTTCATTATGAGCATTCCCACCAGAGAGTCCATACCTATGCATGAAGAACCATTTATGCACCCAGTCATTAGTTTTAAGAGTCCTAGTCATTATCTTGCTTTGTCTATGATGTCTATGTGAGGATTCAATGGTAATCCCTCCAAGAGAACGTTGCTTATTGTAGGTTGTAAAATTTTTTCCTTTATTTGCAGCGCTATTGACCAATTTCGACTGCGATGTCATTTACTGGCTTGAAAACGTCTTTTTGGTTGAAAGTGGCCAATAGTGCAGCAAATAAAAGATAAATTTTTAAGCCTACAATTGCCTGGTTTCATTTACGAAAATATATTGAGATTGTGGCTCTACATATAAAAAAGATTGTCATTTCATTATAATGTACTATCCATGAGGTCTAGGGATAGCATCTTGAAAATCAAAACGTCTTCGGTCCTGGGTTCGAATCCCGCCACTGCTTAAATTTTGATTAATAATCAGCATTGGCGGCCAAAGACTTCTGGCATAAGAAGTCACCCTCACTCTGCCAACGGCCTTGTTAAAGAGGGCAGAGGAGCGGACAGAGGTTCAGAGCATTCACTTGTCCTAGGGGTAGGAAAGTGCCCCTAAAGGCGGAAGAATCAACAATGATCAACGGCATGAGGATGCAGAAGGCAATGTAAACCACTGCATTGAGGAAACGTAACGTGTATCCACAGGACATGTGGCCTGTAATTGAAGTAGTGTCATGATGATCTCTCCTTTGGTAAAAGATTCCAGAATAGTCCCCCATTCGGATCTCCAGGAGGGGACTGCCAAGGGGGAGATCACCATGAGAAAAAGATTGAATAATCAATGGAAGGATAACATTCTATGAGTTGGGATGTGGAATGTCAGAAGCTTGAAAGTGGTAGGGAGACTAGAAAATGTGAAAAGGGAAATGCAAAGGCTCAGTCTAGATATAGCAGGGGTCAGTGAAGTGAACTGGAAAGAAGACAAGGATTTTTGGTCAAATGAGTATAGGGTCATATCGGCAGCAGCAGAAAATGGTATAACATGAGTAGGATTCGTTATGAATAGAAAGGTAGGGCAGAGTGTGTGTTGCTGTGAACAGTTCAGTGACAGGGCTGTTCTTATCAGAATCCATAGCAAACCAACACCGACAATGATAGTTCAGGTATACATTCCGATGTTGCAAGCTGACGATGAAGAGATAGAGGAAGTGTACGAGGATAGTGAAAGGGTAATACAGTATGTAAAGGGGGATGAAAATCTAATAGTCATGGGAGGCTGGAATGCAGTTGTAGGGGAAGGAGTAAAGGAAAAGGTTACAGGAGGATATGGGTTTGCGACAAGAAATGAGAGAGGAGAAAGACTAATTGAGTTCTGTAACAAGTTTCAGCTGGTAATCCGAATACCCTGTTCAAGAATTACAAGAGGAGGACTTATACTTGGAAAAGGCCAGGCGACACGGGAAGATTTCGGTTAGATTACATCATGGTCCGACAGATTCCGAAATCAGACACTGGATTGTAAGGTGTATGCAGGAGCAGATATAGACTCAGATCACAATATAGTAGTGATAAAGAGTAGGCTGAAGTTTAAGACATTAGTCAAGAAGAATCAATATAGAAAAAAGTGGGATACGGAAATACTAAGGAATGATGAGATATGCTTGAAGTTCTCTAAGGCTACAGATACAGCAATAAGGAATAGCTCAGTAGGCAGTACAGTTGAAGAGGAATGGACATCTCTAAAAAGGGCCATCACAGAAGTTGGGATGGAAAACATAGGTAACTGTGAAGAAATACTTCTATTGATCGATGAAAGAAGGAAGTATAAAAATGTTCTGGGAAACTCAGGAATACAGAAATACAAGTCGCTGAGGAATGAAGTAAATAGGAAGAGCAGGGAAGCTAAGACAAATTGGCTGCAGGAAAAATGTGAAGACATCGAAAAAAAAAATGATTGTTGGAAGGACAGACTCAGCATACAGGAAGGTCAAATCAACCTTTGGTGACATTAAAAGCAAGGGTGGTAACATTAAGAGTGCAACGGGAATCCAACTGTTAAATGCAGGGGAAAGAGTGGATAGGTGGAAAGAATTCCTTGAAAGAAGATTTGTCTGATGTGATAGAAGAAGAAGCAGGAGTCGATTTAGAAGAGATAGGGGATCCAATATTAGAATCAGTATTTAAAAGAGCTTTGGAGGACTTAAGGTCAAATAAGGCAGAGGGGATGGATAATATTCCATCAGAATTTCTAAAATCATTTGGGGAAGTGGCAACAAAATCACTATTCACATAGGTGTGTAGAACGTATGAGTCTGGCGACATACCATCTGAGTTTTGGAAAAGCATTATCCACACAATTCCAAAGACAGCAAGAGCTGAAAAGTCCGAGAATTATCGCACAATCAACTTAACAGCTCATGCATCCAAGTTGCTTACAAGAATAATGTACAGAAGAATGGGAAAGAAAATTGAGGATGCTCTAGATGACGATCAGTTTGGCTTTAGGAAACGCCAAGGTATGAGAGAGGCAATTCTGACGTTGCGGTTAATAATGGAAGCAAGACTAAAGAAAAATCAAGACACATTCATAGGATTAGTCAACCTGGAAAAGCGTTGAACAATGTAGAATGGTGCAAGATGTTCGCAATTCTGAAAAAAGTAGAGGTAAGCTATAGGGAGAGATGGGTCATATACAGTATGTACAACAGCCAAGAGGGAATAATAAGAGTGGATGACAAAGAAGAAAGTGCTCGTACTAAAAAGGGTGTAGGACAAGGGTGTAGCCTCTTCAATCAGTACATCGAGGAAGCAATGATGGAAATAAAAGAAAGGTTCAGGAGTGGAATTAAAATTCAAGGTGAAAGGATATCAATGATACGATTTGCTGATGACATTGCTATCCCGGGTGAAAGTGAAGAAGAATTACATGATCTGCTGAACAAAATGTACAGCCTAATGAGTACATGGTATGGATTGAGAGTAAGTCGAAGAAAGATGAAGGTAATGAGAAGTAGTAGAAATGAGAACAGCGAGAAACTTAACATCAGGATTGATGGTCACGAAGTAGATGAAGTTAAGGATTTCTGCTAACTTGGCAGTAAAATAACCAATGACGGACGGAGCAAGGAGGAAATCGAAAGCAGATTAGCTATGGCAAAAAAGGCATTCCTGGCCAAGAGAAGTCTACTAATATCAAATATCGGCCTTAATTTGAGGAAGAAGTTTCTGAGAATGTACGTCTGGAGTACAGCATTTTATGGTAGTGAAACATGGACTATGGGAAAACTGGTACAGAAGAGAATCGAAGCATTTCAGATGTGGTGCTATAGACGAATGTTGACAATTAGGTGGACTGATAAGGTAAGAAATGAGGAGGTTCTATGCAGAACTGGAGGGGAAAGGTGTATGTGAAAAACACTGATAAGGAGAAGGGTCAGGATGACAGGACATCTGTTAAGACATTAGGGAATTACTTCCATGGTACTAGAGAGAGCTGTAGCGGGCAAAAACAGTAGAGGAAGACAGAGGCTGGAATACATCCAGCAAATAATTGAGGATGTAGGTTGCAAGTGCTACTCTGAGAATGAAGAGGTTAGCACAGGAGGGGAATTCATGGCAGCCCACATCAAAACCAGTCATTAAGTTTCTAGAGCCACAGGCTGAGCTATTTTTTTAATTTGCTGTAGGCCTTCTGTGGTTTTTGTGGCAGTGTCATCTGTGTATAACGCTTGGCCTTCTATCCAGTGATCTGGGTGAAGTATATCTACTGTGTATATCGTGTGTAGTAATGAAGATATGACAGCTTACTGTGGTATGTGGTACTCAACCTTCTGGGATGGAGATATCAAAATGTTTGTCACGTCTTTTGATGGCAACACTGCGCCGACGCGGACTCTTCGAGTATCTGCTGCACTAAATAATTATAAAAAGCGTTGTTATTAAGCTATTTTTAAACGTGTACAGGTGTTATAAATATAAGTGTTGTTGAATTAGTGGAAGCGTTAGTGAAGTATAAAATAAGATTAAACGTAGTAAGAAGCGTATTTTTCTTCTCGCGCCTGTAGCACGAATCCTAGGCCTAATTTCACGAGCGCGAATCGTAAGTAAGCAGTGAATTAAACTTATAGATAAACGTTTACAGTTGGTATAAATATAATATAAGTGTTGTTACATTAGTGGAAGTGTTAGTGAAGTGTTAAAGAAGATTAAACGGGGTAAGATGTTTATCTTCCTTCTCGCGCCTATAGCACGGATTTTAAGCTTAATTTCACGCGCGCGTATCGTAAGTAAACAGTGAGTTATATGTAATCACCAGTTTTTTATTCAGTACTCTTTCAATTTATTTATATCTGCCTGAATAGTTTCTAGGGTCCTTTGTTTACGTTTTAGTCACTACTTAAATCAGCTTATACGATTTCTGTTTTTACCATGAGTGAGAAGTGTGTGACATGCCGTAGGATCGTTAGTTCAGGGGTATGGTGTGATGGGTGCTGTAGTTTCTTTCATTGGGGCGAATGTAGTGGCGTGGGAAATGGGGACATAAATGAGGCTCACCAGTGGTATTGTAGGATCTGCAGTAGAGATAGGAAAATACTGGAACAGGAAGGGAAAATTGCAGCTCCTCAAGCTGACTTAGACAAGGCAAGGGAGGATCTGGACAGGTTAAAGAGGGAGAAGGGTGAACAGAGGTGGGAAGTGGCAACAGGTAATAGGGGGAACAGGCAAAGGAGAGCATCAGACAGCTTTGTTACAAATCTTGAAAATATATTTGACCTGCTGCCTCAGTCAGAATCGGATGAGCCTCATGTAGCTGAAGCTATAGAAAGGGCACAACAAGCTTTCAAGGACTTGAAAAGGGAAGGGAAATTCGTAAAGAGAAAGGAAGTTCTGTTGTTAGGTAGTTCCCATGGTAGATGTGTTGGCCAACTACTGCAGGAAAATCTAGGTCTAGAGTACCAGGTCACAAACTTTTTCAAGCCTAGTGCAGATCTGGGTCAGGTAATAGAGGATGTAGGTGCTTTATGCAAGGATTTCACAAAGGAGGATGCCGTGGTTATAGTGGGTGGTCCGGGAAATAGCATTGACAGAGACTCTGAATATTGCATAGAGAGTGACCTGGTGAAGATAGCATCAGCAACGAGGCATACGAGTGTGGGATTTGTGTCTGTGTTGAGACACCATGATCGGCCTCATTTGAACTCTTCCGTAGGGAGGGTGAACTTGGAGTTGGAGTGGCTGCTTGGGACGGATATAGGGGCTCATATTGGTTTGATTCCTGTGGATGCTATCGATAGGTGGGACTACATTAGGCATGGCCTTCACCTCAATAGGAAAGGGAAGGGATAACTGTCTGGGTTGATTGCAGAAAACTTAAGGGGGGACACTGGCACAAGTGGTAAAATACCAGTGGTCACAGGTGTCAGAGGGATGCCTTTTTTAGGATAGGGAAGGGGGAAAGAAAACGAGTTTTAAGAGAGATTGGCAGACACACTCAGTTTGAGAAAACAGATGAACAGAGTCAGGTTGCATCATACAGCCTCCATTTAAACAGTGTTTAACAGAAAGTAATCAGAAACTGCCAGTTCATCTTCGCCAAAGCAGTTACAATCCCATTAGTATGCAGTATCAGTTATCTTTATTACACCAGAACATTCCGGGACTTAGAAATAAAGTTGATGAACTACTCACTTGTATCGATGAAATGAATTCATCTAAGCAAATTGACATAATCTGCCTCTCTGAACATCAAGTGACCACTGATACAGATATGTTAGACATTTCAGGATTTAAGCTAGCTTCCTACTTCTGCAGAGTGGAAATGGATGGAGGAGGAGTTGCCACATTTATCAAAAACTGCCATAAATTCAAGAACATTGACATTAATAAATTCTGTTTAGAGCAGCATCTAGAAGCATGTGCAACAGAAGTAGAGTTCCATAACAGATCCTATATAATAATAACTATTTACCGAGCACCTGCAGGAAATTATAATCTATTCTTAGATCATCTAGAAGCTCTTTTGGGTTATTTAACAGGAAGAAACAAAGAAATTTTTGATTGATAGTGACTTTTAATACAGATTTTCTAATGCAATCTTCCAGTAAACATTCACTGCAGTTAGTAATGTTGTCTTTCAATCTAACTCACACTGTAAACTTTCCAACTAGGATCACTAAATCCTCAAGGACAGCCATTGATAACATTTTTATAGACAAATCAAAGGAACAAAATCATATCATAAAACCTGTTATAAATGGACTATCAGATCATGACATGCAGCTCCTTGTTTTAGATGTAAATTCTAAGCAGATTATCAAGACTGCTAAATCTGAGTACAGGAGAGTAGTCAATCAACCAATAATTGAGTGTTTTAGAAAACTGCTCAAAGATATGAACTGGAAAGATGTTTATAGTGCTCACGACATGAATGAAAAATATAACACATTCATGAACAACGTCAGTACCATGTTTGAAAACTGTTTTCTTCTAAAAGTTACTCAAATTAAACAGAAGTCTATAATAAAACCATGAATTACACAAAGAATAAAGATTTTCTGTAAGACAAAAAGGAAAATGTATCTGTCGACCAAGAATAGCTCCAATGCTGATGATTTAGCTAAATATAAGGAATACTGTAAAACATTAAAAAAAGTAATTCAGACGTCTAAACAAATGCACTACGAGAAGAAGATAGCAATGTCAGGGAACAAAATAAAAACAATATGTGATATAGTGAAAGAGCAGACTGGTAGAACCAGAAAGGAACAGGAGCAAATAGCACTAAGGGTAGATGACACATTAGTAACTGATGGGCATAGTGTGGCAAATCTATTTAACAAGTACTTTATATCCGTTACTGATAGAATGGGACTTTCAGGATCAGTAAATAATGCCCTTGAATATCTGAAACTAGCCTTCACAAATAGCTTCAAGTACATGAATAAATCACTCACTTCACCAAAAGAAATAACGTCCATAATAAAATCTTTAAAAACAAAGCATTCTAGTGGGTATGATGAAATATCAACAAAGTTAATTAAGGCATGTTCTTGTGAGTTTAGTACAATTCTAAGTTACTTGTGTAACCAGTCAATTATAACTGGGACATTTCCTGACTGGCTAAAATATGCAGATGTTAAGCCTCTATTCAAGAAAGGGGATAAAGAGATACCATCAAACTACAGACCGATTTCACTTTTGCCAGTATTCTCAAAAATTTTAGAAAAAGTAATGTACAGGCAGCTGCTCAACCATCTGACCACAAATAACATATTATCAAGAACACAGTTTGGATTTCTGAAGGGTTCTGATATCGAGAAAGCTATTTACACCTACAGTGAAAATGTGCTTAATTCATTAAATAACAAATTACAAGCAGCAGGTATTTTCTGTGATTTGTCAAAGGCATTTGATTGTGTGAACCACAACATCCTTTTGAGTAAATTAGAATTCTATGGTGTCACGGGCAGTGCTGCAAAATGGTTCAAGTCATACCTCACTAACAGGAAACAAAGCGTGTCAGTGCAAGGGACTAGTGAATTAAGTCATCACTCATCATCAGAATGGGAAGAAATTACATGTGGTGTCCCACAAGGATCCATCTTAGGGCCATTGCTTTTTCTTGTGTACATTATTGATCTCTCATCAGTTACACTGCCAGAAGCAGAGTTCGTTTTGTTTGCAAATGACACAAGTATTGCAATAAATAGTATGTCAAGTGTAGTTCTAGAAAGATTTGCAAATGATATTTTCATGGATATTAATAAATGGTTTAAAGCCAACTCACTGACATTAAACTTCGAAAAGACTCACTACATGCAATTCAGAACCTGTAAGAGGTTTCCACCCAGCATATGCATAAAATACGAAGAAGAGCAGATAGAAGAGGTTGACAGTCTTAAATTCCTGGGATTACAGCTTGATAATAAATTCAGTTGGGAAGAGCACACCACAGAACTGCAGAAACGCCTTGACAAATCTGTATTTGCAATTCGAGTGTTAGCAGACATAGGTGACATAAAAATGAAAAAGCTTGCATATTTTGCCTACTTTCATTCCGTAAAGTCATGTTGTTGTTGTTGTTGTTGTGATCTTCAGTCCTGAGACTGGTTTGATGCAGCTCTCCATGCTACTCTATCCTGTGCAAGCTTCTTCATCTCCCAGTACCTACTGGTCATAATGTCATATGGTATAATATTTTGGGGTAACTCTTCAAGTTAAAACAAAATTTTTCAGAGTCCAAAAGCGTGTAATACGTATTATTTGTGGAGTAAATTCACGGACGTCCTGTAGAAACCTCTTCAAAGAACTGGGTATACTAACTACTGCCTCTCAGTATATTTACTCATTAATGAAATTTGTCCTAAATAATATATCTCTTTTTCCAATAAAAAGCTCAGTTCATACATACAATACCAGGAACAAAAATGATCTGCACAAGGACTTAAAAGCACTTACTTTAGTTCAAAAAGGGGTCCACTACTCAGGAACACTCATCTTCAATAATTTGCCAGTAAACATAAAAAATTTAGTTACAAATAAAGAACAGTTTAAAAGGAGCCTGAAAGACTTACTAGTGGCAAACTGCTTCTACTCCATCGACGAATTTTTTAATAAAACAAATGATGTATATATTCATACTATTATAGTCTGATTTAAAGTAGTTGTCACTTGACGTTTGCGCTGCGAAGTTGCGGCGTTGTCACGTCAAGTACTGGCTGGAGGCAGCCGCCTCAGCGCATCGCTACCCCCGGCGATAGAAAATCGTTTTAAAGCCTGTATCTTCTACAAAAAGTAAGTAAAAAATTTCAAACCCACATATGATGTATATCTCTACAATGTCTCTCAATCTGTCAAATATCTATTCTTAATTTTAATTAGGACAAGAGTTACGTTAATTTGTTTGAAACCATTTAAATTCTCGATTTCGCAAACAGCTTCTAACTTATCACGTCATTACTGAAAAACTATCGGTGTCACAGCAAAATATTTTTTTCCATTCATTAACAAAATAATGCACTCGGCAAAGAATCCTTAAAAGTTTTCGTAGTGCATCACGTTTCTTGTATATAAATTTCTGAAAACAGAATTTTTAAGCAACCCTATCAGTACTGAACTCGAAACAAGTATGACGTTTAAAATCTCTATCTCCTATACATATTATGTAAATATTTTGAAATTTACGTACAGTATCGCTCTCAGTGGTATCTATAAGCAAATCAAATATCTTTTCTTAATTTTAATTAGGGCCGTTGTTACATTAATTATTGAAGTGTGAGAAATTTTCGCGTCCGGAAAAGTTTTCTTCTTTAGATTGCAAATCTCGAAAACTATTACACACATTGAATAACATCTTGGTGTATATACAAAATGAAATAGAATTAAAATTCAGTCTAACTTACCGTATGGAGATGTCGAGAGCTGGCCAAACAGTATTTCTTAGTCTCACAACAAGAATAAGAATTAATCGAAATAAATTCGCCGGCCGCTGGTGGCCGAGCGGTTCTGGCGCTATAGTCTGGAAGCGCGCGACCGCTACGGTCGCAGGTTCGAATCCTGCCTCGGGCATGGATGTGTGTGTTGTCCTTAGGTTAGTTAGGTTTAAGTAGTTCTAAGTTCTAGGGGACTTATGACCTCAGCAGTTGAGTCCCATAGTGCTCAGAGCCATTTGAACCATTTTTTGAAATAAATTCAGAAACACACTATTTAATGGCAGTAAGTACACTACACACTAATCAGACAATGCGAAAACACCGCTTAATTCAGAGTCAGAGTCAGTGGAACTATCCGTGTCGCTGCTCGTATTGACAGATATAATCAAGTCTTCGACACTTTGTTGTAAGATACCTTCATTGTTCCATGCGTCCTGTACCACTCCTTCTGCCAGTCTTCCGATGTCACAATTTCAACTGCCTCTTTCAAAAGGCGTTCCACTTCGGTTAATGTGAATTTCTTATTTTCTTCAGCAATATGCCGCTTAACCTGAGCCCAAATCAGCTCTATTGCGTTGAAATGGCAATGGTAAGGAGGCAATCTGAGCACTTTATGCCCGTATTTTTTTGCTACTTCATCCACAATGTAAATCGGTTTCTTTGGCTTGTGTTGCGATACAAGTTCTAATAATTCTGCCCTTGTAAAATTACTGTCGAACTGCACCTTATGTTTCTGTAACCAGCTAACAATGTCGTTTTTCCTCGTTGCCTTTGTGGGTGCTTTGTCTTGTATTACTGAATGATAAGGAGCGTTATCCATAACAATGACAGAGTTTCTTGTTAAGTTCTGGAGCACACAGTCTTCAAACCATTTCACAAAAATATTGTGGTTCATCTCTTCGTGGTAGTCGGAGGTCTTACTTGAACTGAATAGTAGCAGACAATTTGGAATGAAACCTTTTGAATTTCCGGCATGTGCTACAATTATCCTTTTTCCTCTGCCGATCGGAGTTGCCATACTTCCGCTGATGGTACCGTCTGTCCAGCCTTTTTTAAAACTGTGTCCTGCATTCACCCACGTTTCACCAAGCCAAACGATGTCATCAAAATTTGTCCCCACCATTTCTCTAAGAAAGCGGCATCGCCAGGCTGCAATATCTTGGCGTTCCATTAGTAACTTTCTGCCAGAGATGGATTTATAGCGGAATCCTAACATTTTCACGACTCGTAACAAAGACGATTTACTACCCTGAAACAGGTCAGCCGCTGTGAGGGTAGCATGTAGTTTTTTGAGTGTTGGATACTCCTTCCTCGAATAAAATGCGTATATTTGACGACGAATGCCATCTTCCTGAAAATAGTCAAGTTTTGTGACCCTCTTCTCCAGTCGCCTCTTTTTCCCAGGTGTCTCCAATTTAGTTGATTCACTTGAGCCTTCTTTCGTGAATTTCTCCTTGCAGATTCTTATTACTGATCGTTCGCTAACTTGCAGAGCAGCTGCAGTTCGCTCCACCACCTTATCCAAAGGAACGAGAGGCCCTACTGCCTCCCTCTCTCTCTCAAAATACTCCCTTAAGGAACACACGTATTCACGCGCCTGACTGCGTATAACGACGCCATGTCCGCCACTTTTTGGAGGTTTCCGAGGAGTGTGCAGCCTCGGCCTCCCTCTCTTGCGACTGCTTCCATCAGACATCGTAAACACGCGAAGCTACAAGTCACTCAAATCTCTCACCCGCACGTCTACAACGGCTCGCTGAGGACTGGCTGGCACAATGCCTTCGTCAGCTCGGCAGAGCGAAGTGGCAACGCAGTGGCAGCCGACAGTGCCGGCTGCCATTGGTTTATTGGTGGCGGGAGCCCTGCAGCACGTTGCCTGTGAAGTGACAACTACTTTAAATCAGATGAAGCTTTGCACAGATGTGTTAGACAGTGTCTCTAGTATGCCTGCCGAAAGGAGCGTCGCTGCCCCAGGAGGTAGTGGGGAGTTAGTATGCTCTGTATGCTTGTAATGGTTACTCGAGTTATGTTTATTGTGCTTATCATTAAATAGTGTGGAAATCTGATATCTATGCTGTGCCACTGTTTTACTACTGCACCTACCCCATTTCCCACAAGTATTTAGAAGAAAAGGTGATGGAATTAAGCCTGTCAAAGCAGTAAACAAAAGACATGGGAAAAATACAACCGAAAAGGAAAAAAATATATGATGCAACGCCTGATGAAGAGATGAGGATGAATGATACTTTTTTCGTCTGCACTGTTGCATTCGTATCCGAATTAAAAAAAAAAAAAAACGGCAGGAGGCCTACAACAGGTTCAATGAAAAGTTTCCCTTCCTGGCCAAAATGAGTGAATTGTCATCATCAACCCTTACAGAAAAAGCCCTCTTCTTGGAAGAAATGTATCCTAATGATTTAAAGACTGATTTAGCTCAAGAATAGGTAATTTTCAATGCCTGAAAGAATTTTAGTAAAATCAGATTCAGGTTCATTGAAAAGTCTTTATTCCTGCGAAACAGAATTTCCAAAATGTTTATCGAGACTTGGATATGGCAGTTCGTATGGCTCAACAGAAAATCGCGCAAAATGGTACTGGAAATGTTTCATAACTTAATTAATTAACTGAATTTCATTGTCGTCATCAGTCGGATTGTTACTAGATAACTGAATTATTGTTTTTAAACTGCAAGTAAGTGCAATAAAAATTATTTAATTACGTTTACCGAATATACATTATTGTGTAAGTAGTATTAAGGCATACCTTACCCCGTCTTATTAGTAGTACATGACTGAGCTTTTATGAGGCCAGAAGTATACCCAAAAACTATTTGTTGTATAATCTTAACAAAATCTTGGGTTGTAACAATAATCTACGAATTGAAAAATGGCTCAAATGGCTCTGACAGGGGAACCTCCCCATCGCACCCCCCCTCAGATTTAGTTATAAGTTGGCACAGTGGATAGGCCTTGAAAAACTGAACACAGATCAATCGAGAAAACAGGAAGAAGTTGTGTGGAACTATGAAAAAAAATTAGCGAAATATACAAACTGAGTAGTTCATGTGCAAGATAGGCGAAGAGGAGGTTCCCTTGTGAGCACTATGGGACTTAACATCTATGGTCATCAGTCCCCTAGAACTTAGAACTACTTAAACCTAACTAACCTAAGGACATCACACAACACCCAGCCATCACGAGGTAGAGAAAATCCCTGACCCCGCCGGGAATCGAACCCGGGAATCCGGGCGTGGGAAGCGAGAACGCTACCGCACGACCACGAGATGCGGGCGATCTACGAATTGACATCGACCCCTAGTTCACAGTCATACTAATTGCTAGAAAAAGGTGGTGTTATAAGGACGATAGTCCACAAATCATAAAGATACAATTTCATTGACAAAAAACATTGTAATTAATATGACTGTGAAGCAGGGTATCAAATTGTAGATGTCAGTTGAGACGCGAAATGTGTAAATCCGCCACTGTTTGAGGCAAAATGTGATAGCCCAAGGAAGGAGTGTATGAGACCGTATCCTGCGCAGAGTGAGCTGGGGCGTTGTTGCGAGGCAGAATCATGCCCCAAGACAGATTACCACAGGGAGTGGGTGCAAAGGGTGGGGTGGGGTTGGGGGAAGGGATGGAGGCGAGTGCTTGTGCTCGTCATGACCCCTCTCCCGACCCCAAATTGCCATTTTAGTAGGAGTGCTTTTATTTGTACGTGCATCAGTTTCCAATTTCACAGCCAAGTTTCGGAGAATTAAGAAGCATGAATGCTAAAGTATTTTCAAAGCGGCAAATAATTCTGGAAATTGTAGACTATGTTTAAAAAAGGATATTTTTCAGCTGTTTGAGCGACCCTACCCACATGGATGGGCATTGCATCTGGCCCGTAAGATATTACCCAGGTAGAGGAGCACATTCACGAGCCCACCGTACTTTCTATTAATGAGATGCCCAAGATATTTCGTAAATCCATAGGTAAAACCGACAAGTCACAGAAAGCTGAGCAGGGAGGATAACCGAAATACTGAATTCCGGCCACAGGTAGAAAAGACTGTAGGAAAACTATTCTCCTGGTGAACATACATAGATACATTCTGCAGACCTGTTAATTATCATAGCTATAATAGGAATACTGGTAAAGGTGAGTCAATATTTCGATTTTTTATCATATAAATTATGATGTTATCAATGTTGTATGAGTTTGTTGCTATTATATTTCTTAATCAATTGTATGACACATTTCCTTCTTGTATTTTCGGAAGAAAGCATTTCAGATGCTAACTTCTCTGAATTACAATTATTTTGACATTATTCTCAAACCATGTACTAATCACCAATGCGAACTAAATATTTTTATTTTCTTACGTTGGTGTTTAGTACATGACTTCAGCGTGATATACAAAATTATTACCAATGTTGGGCCAGCATGCTATAGCGGTAAAGCATGTACCGGAAAGCAAGAGGTCACGGAATCAAATCCTGCTCGGACCACGGATCTTTTCAATCTGCTTTAACCTAGACTTCACCTCTCAACGATGTGAGGAGTCGGCGGAAACGACATGTGGTTCTGGTTCCGCGCTAAACTTTAGGTCCTCTTTCCTCAGTTGGATAACTGGGGTAGGTCAAGGACACGTAAGTCGTCGAAGTGCCGTCCGCTTCAAAGACTTGCACTAGGCCACTGAGACACGCTAAATTATATTTGTTATTATTATTCTGTAAAACATTTGATATACACTCTCAGAAAAAAACGACGCACCATACTTTTATTTTTTCAAATGGGACGAAAATCGGTAGGTGTGACGTACGAGGAGTGTTTTTTTTAAGTAAGTACCGTTTTGAAATTAAAAAAAGACGTGCTAAGATATCTCAATAATTTTATTTTTACATGAAAGCCCGTACCTTAATCTACGCACTGACGCCATTACAGTCGTATTCTGTCTTGTTTACGTTGTGTACTGAGTGTTTAAGATGCCTCCGATAATCATGAGTCCCGCCGACTGTGAAGTACGGGCTGTTATAAGATTTCTTAGTGCTAAAGGCCTAAAAGAGATGGATATTCAGCGTGAGATCTGCGCAGTTTACGGAGAAAACATTATGAGTGATGGAATGGTAACAAAGTGGGTGACAGCATTTAAAGACGGCCGCACAAATGTGCATGATGAACAACGAAGTGGGCGTCCTTCGGTCGTTAATGAAAGTTTGGTGCAGGAAGTGGACAGTATAGTGAGAGAAAACAGACGTTTTACGATTTCCCCCTTGCGGGATGACTTTCCTAATGTTTCTCGTAGTGTTTTGTATGGCATTGTGACCGAGCACTTGAATTACCGAAAATTGTGTGCACGTTGGGTACCGAAAATATTGACGGATGTGCACAAAACCAAACGTTTACACAGTGCGTTGACTTTCCTTGAGCGGTACCACAACGACGGTGATGATTTCTTAAGCCAAATTGTATGGGCGATGAAACATGGGTGGCCTACGTCACACTAGAATCAAAGCAACAGTCCATGGAAGTTGAGCAAGGGCATCGTTTTGCTGCAAGACAATGCCCGTCCGCACGTGGTGAATCAGACCAAAGATCTCATCACATCTTTTCGATCGGAAACTCTAGATCATCCTCCGTACAGCCCAGATCTTGCGCCCAGCGACCACCATCTGTTCCTGCACTTGAAGAAACACCTGGGCGGTCAGCGTCTTCAAGACGATGACGAAGTCAAAACAGTGGTGATGCAGTGGTTAACAAGTCAGGTGGCAGACTTATATGTGGAGGGTATTCAAAAACTGGTACAACGTTATTGACGGAAATTGTGTAGAAAAGTAGATTCAGGTACAGGCTTTCATGCAAAAATAAAATTATTGAGATATCTTAGCACGTCTTTTTTTAATTTCAAAACTGTACTTACCTAAAAAAAAACATGCCTCGTACATGCACAGACAAAGAAATGACTAAAATTTCAGAAAAATTGGAGGATTTATTCATAGCGCGTCACAAGCCAGTAAAGCGCTGGTCTATCTCTGGCCATCATGCAAGCAGTTATTCAGCTTGGTATTGATTGAAAGATTGCGGATGCCCTGCTGAGGGATATCATGCCAATTTCTGTCCAGGTGGTGCGTCAGATCCTCAAAATTTTGCGATGGTTGGAGGCCTCTACTCATAATGCTCCATATGTTCTCAGTTGGGGTGAGATCCGGCAACCTTGCTGGCCAAGGTAGGTTTTTGACAAGCACAGGTAGTCCCAGTCTTCAAGAAGGGTCTTCGAGCAGATGCGCAAAACTATAGACCTATATCTCTGACGTCGATCTGTTGTAGAATTTTAGAACATGTTTTTTGCTCGAGTATCATGTCGTTTTTGGAAACCCAGAATCTACTATGTAGGAATCAACATGGATTCCGGAAACAGCGATCGTGTGAGACCCAACTCGCTTTATTTGTTCATGAGACCCAGAAAATATTAGATACAGGCTCCCAGGTAGATGCTATTTTTCTTGACTTCCGGAAGGCGTTCGATACAGTTCCGCACTGTCGCCTGATAAACAAAGTGAGAGCCTATGGAATATCAGACCAGCTGTGGGGCTGGATTGAAGAGTTTTTAGCAAACAGAACACAGCATGTTGTTATCAATGGAGAGACGCCTACGGAAGTTAAAGTAACCTCTGGCGTGCCACAGGGGAGTGTTATGGGACCATTGCTTTTCACAATATATATAAATGACCTAGTAGATAGTGTCGGAAGTTCCATGCGGCTTTTCGCGGATGATGCTGTAGTATACAGAGAAGTTGCAGCATTAGAAAATTGTAGCGAAATGCAGGAAGATCTGCAGCGGATAGGCGCTTGGTGCAGGGAGTGGCAACTGTCCCTTAACATAGACAAATGTAATGTATTGCGAATACATAGAAAGAAGGATCCTTTATTGTATGATTATATGATAGCGGAACAAACACTGGTAGCAGTTACTTCTGTAAAATATCTGGGAGTATGCGTGCGGAACGATTTGAAGTGGAATGATCATATAAAATTAATTGTTGGTAAGGCGGGTACCAGGTTGAGATTCATTGGGAGAGTGCTTAGAAAATGTAGTCCATCAACAAAGGAGGTGGCTTACAAAACACTCGTTCGACCTATACTTGAGTATTGCTCATCAGTGTGGGATCCGTACCAGATCGGGTTGATGGAGGAGATAGAGAAGATCCAAAGAAGAGCGGCGCGTTTCGTCACAGGGTTATTTGGTAACCGTGATAGCGTTACGGAGATGTTTAATAAACTCAAGTGGCAGACTCTGCAAGAGAGGCGCTCTGCATCGCGGTGTAGCTTGCTCGCCAGGTTTCGAGAGGGTGCGTTTCTGGATGAGGTATCGAATATATTGATTCCCCCTACTTATACCTCCCGAGGAGTTCACGAATGTAAAATTAGAGAGATCAGAGCGCGCACGGAGGCTTTCAGACAGTCGTTCTTCCCGCGAACCATACGCGACTGGAACAGGAAAGGGAGGTAATGACAGTGGCACGTAAAGTGCCCTCCGCCACACACCGTTGGGTGGCTTGCGCAGTATAAGTGTAGATGTAGATGTAGATGAAGACAAGCAGTAGAAACTCTTGCCGTGTGCGGGCGGGCATTATCTTGCTGAAATGTAAGCCCAGTGTGGCTTGTTATGAATGGCAAAAAACGGGTAGGGCGGTGTAGTATATCGACGTCATACATCTGCGCTGTAAAATTGCCGCAGATGACAACCAAAGGAGTGCTGCTATGAAAAGAAAGGGCACTCCAGACGGTTACACCTGGTTGTCGGGCCGTATGGCGGGCGATAGTCAAGTTGGTATAACACCTCTGCCGGGACATCTCCAGATCGACTTAGCTGGTCATCGGAGCTCAGTCTGAAGAGGACACATCATTTAAGTTCATTCTACTCCAAGCTGAAATTAAGATATCTATACATGTTACTCCATCAAAGTCTTCCACCGCGATTTTCTGTCTGTGTGCGGAGGCTGACGTAAGGAAGTTAGGAAGTACTGCAGGGATTTTGATCAAAGGCGCCTCATGAACAAATCTGGTGGGCGCGCTGTTGTTGGGGGGGTGGGGGGGGGGGTGGGGGGGGGGGTAGTATTGCAAGGAACAGTCAGTAGAAGTTATACTGAGCTCCCACCAGTGAGAGTGGGAAAGAAACACATAGGCTGCTGCAGAGGGGGAGTACTGCTATGGTAAAGGTACTGCTATGGTAAAAAAAAGTCACACGCAAGTTTAATCAAACTTCGTTCAACGATCACCTGTAAACATGGACGGACTTAACGACCAATCTTTAGGACAACGAGTTTGATTTGTGCTTTTTTCAGTTTTTAGTAACCTTTTCTAAAACCACATTCTAACCTACATCAGTCTCTTTTGTTTCTATGAATGAATAATCACACACTTTCCTATCAGCTACTGCTTTGTAAATTGTTTTTTGTTGCCCACTGTGACAGCAGCGCACCACGTGGCCAGTAAGTGACACATTTGTCATTCTTTAGATTCCTAAGGATCCTGAGAAGTACGAAATGACACCTTACAGGACAGTTTATTTGCGATTCTCTTAGAACGTACAGATATTTACTGAAGAATGTCACTCTAATAGCAAAAATTTTTTAGTAAATATCAGAAGATCTTACCTTTTGCAGAAAGATGTCTTATATTTACCAAACAATACCAAACTTTCTTTGCTGTACTTTCATCCAAAACAATGAATGTGGAAAGCGGAAAACCTGTATAGAATGTAATACCTACATTATCTAACGACACGACACCTGTAGCTCAAGAGAGAGTCACACGGACATGATAATAAAACGTCAATGGAAATAAAACTGTTTCCTAATACAGAAGAAATCATTTCCACAATAGTTGCTATATCTAAACCACAAATGGTAAGAATTTTCAATTTATTCTCTATTAAAGCAAAAGTAATAACATTTACAAAAATATTCATGATTAAGAAGCCGAGTGAAGTATAAGAATGGGTGAATCATTACTTTACAGTAATACTTGCTACACAGATCATGAATACGATATTTCATAATGATATGGAGTGTATGAGTTTATCATAAGGTTTATTTATATGATATAATTAATTTTTTTTTACAGTTTCTGTTTCATCTATTCGGTAGAAGGTGTTGTCATTCGGAAATTCTTTTAATTTGCCTTTAAATGCTGGTTGGCTATCTGTCAGACTATTAATGCTGTTCGGTAAATGATCAAATACTTATGTGGCAACATGATTCACCTCTTTCTGTGACAAAGTCAGATTTAACCGAAAACAGTGAAGATCATCCTTTCTTCTAGTGTTGTATTTATGCAGTTTGCAATTATTTTTTAATTGGGATGAGTTATTAATAACAAATTTCCTAAGTGAATATATGCACTGTGAAGGTACTGTGACTATCACTAGTTCCTTAAATAAATGTCTGCAAGGTGGTCTTGGGTGGGATCCACCTATTATTCTGATTACATGTTTTTGAGCAATGAATATTTTTTCTCTTAATGGTGAATTATCCCAGAACATGACGCCATATGAAAGCAGTGAATGAAATTAGAGATAGAAGGCTAATTTACTGTTATGTTTATCACTGAAGTTTGCTATAACCCTATAGCATAAGTAGCTGAACTGAAACGTTACAGCAGACAATCAGTTTCCTCCAATTCAACTTCTTATCAATTCACACACCCAGAAATGTTGAATATTTTGACTTAGTAACAGTGTTCTGTTCAAAGTCTATATTTATTAATAGTGTTACGCAGTATACTGTAAAGAACTGTATATACGTGTAAAGGAATTATATAAATTTTTTTTATGAATATATAGACACTAGTTCAACTACCAGAGATTAATGCGTAAAGCATTTGCTGAACAAAAGAAGCTTTACACTCTTCGTTTATTAGTTTTAGAATAAGTTACCTTTCACTGTTATCCTTTTCTAGTGTTAAGAAGTGTTGTGCCATTTCTTACTGATAACTTTGGGTTAAATAATGAAAGTGATTTTGAAGCAGAGCGATTTCATCTTTTGTGATGCCATGGGTCCCAGCTCCTGAAATTCTGTAAAATTGTTACTGTTATTTTAATTTTATGCAGAGAATTTAGATGGAGGCGACGATCTTCACGGCGACGCTGCTCAATAATAGAGGTACGTGAATGTGTTCATCTATTTCCTTTCGTGGCCGCTACCGTCAATTTCGATATATTTGCCGCGACATTCAGAACCTGCAGTCTTTCTTTTCATTTAATTTCGAAGTCCACGCATTTACGTTCTAAGATGAATAAATGCATTTAACTATAATTCTTTTTATCCAGGCCACGGGGGATGATTACACTCAAAATGTACGTGCCTCTATCCCGTGTAATGGTACTTTACTTCCGCAAAGTTATAATTTACGATCGCGCACGCAGAAGAGCGCTGCGCCAGCGACCGATTTTATAAATAATTTTGTTCTTTTTTTACTTTTGCGTAGTTTTTTGTTTTTTAAGAACTAAGGAAGATCTCTCTCTTTTGTCTTGATACGAAAGACGTGTATTTTTCCGTGGTGTGTTGAATGTGCTTTTGGTGAAAATTAAAATTACATAACAAAGCGATGTTGTCTCAATAGCTAATGAGGAGGAGATAAAATAAAAGGTAACACTACAATTGGCGTCCTGGTGACAGGACTTGCAATCTTCGGACTTGATACAAGTGCAGTTTGGATTTGATACAAGTGCAGTTATTATAAATTTTGGACATTTTATCTAATTTTAACCACTTAATAGCACCAGAAAATGAATTTGGACTAAGTCTCATTCATTTCAATTGTAATGTTACGTGCATGAAATTTACAACAATATTGTTTTCCCTGTTATTAATTTGTGTTAATTTTCATTTTCATGCTGAGGAAATTAATTTGGTAAAAAAAAGGGAAAAGGATAACGTTCCATAAAATAATTTGCACGGACGCGAAAGAAAAATTTTGGATTGAAAACTGTATATTTGACGCTACATTTGCAACATAAGACTGAAAAAAAAATTGGTGAGTACAGAAATTTACATTTTTTCCAGTTTCAAGCAGCCATCTGTACTTCCTTTATTCCGATCCATTTATTTCGAAATTATTTTTTCAAATTGTAGTTAAAATTGATTTACTACTATTATTGCAAATGATAAGTGAAGAGCATATTCACAGTCATTTATTTGTGAGAGGGAAATTTCAGTACCATTACACCCGTTCGTATGTTCGCATACATTTGAGTGTGTTCAAGCGTAAATATATTTCCTACACAGTATTAACGCTTTTTTTTTGACCACTCATCCGCGAATGTACGTGTCCTCTTATTTGATGTAATCAGTCGGCCGTATTCTTTAATAACATTATTTGTAATATTCAGTGGCTTAGTTTCCACAATTGATCTTTGCCTGTGTCGCAACAGCGCTTCACGCGAAATATTTATTACGCGACATCCACAATAACTTTTATTTCAAAATTTCGACGACCGACTGAATAAAGATTTTTCTAACAATAACAAAAGCAAAACATAATAATATAAGAGGACGCGTTACATACTGTGCTTTCTAAAAATTTAATGAGAGTCCTTTTGCAGAGAAGCACTCAATAATTTTCTGAAAGACATTATTTACAATTTCCTTAAATAATTCTTGTTTGTTGGATGTGATTAGTACAGTTGTATCATCAGCAAAAAGAGCTAGATTTGCATCTTCTTGAATATGCAGTGGCAAGTCTTACATATATCAAGAACAATAAGGGAACCAAGACTCAACCCTGTGGCATACTGTTGTTGACACGTCCCCAGTTTAAGGACTCTGCTGATTTTTGTAGACTGTCTGTACTATTAACTTCAACCTTCTGCGTTCTTCCAGCTAAATATGAATTAAACCATTTGTGCACTGTGCCACTCATACCACAATATGTAAGCTTATCTAGAAGAATTTCATAATTCACACAGTCAAAAGCCTTTGAGAGATCAGAAAAAATCCCAATGGGTGATGTTCAGTTATTCAGAGAATTTAATATTTGATCTACAAGCACATATAACAATTTCTGTTGAAAAGCTGTTCTTAAAGCCAAAATGACTTTTGTTAGTACTTCATTTTTTACACATATGTGAAGCTGCTCTTGAATATATTACTTTTTCAAGAATGTTGAATAAACCTGTCAGAAGTGAGACTGGGCGGTAGTTGTTAGCATCACACGTATACCCATTTTTTGGCAATGGTTTAACAATAGCATATTTCAGTCTATCCAGAAAAATGCCATGTTTCAATGAACTACTACATATGTGGCCTAGTATCCTTGGAAACAAGCTTTCAGTACTCTGTAGGAACACCATAAATTTACATGAACTTTTACTTTATAGTGAATTCATTATTTTCTTAACTTCAGTAGGAGTGATGGCTGGGCTGAACTTCAGTTTTATCACAATGCATAGGTGTTGTCTCTTCCATATACAGAGTTGCATTTTCTAATGAACAGCTGGATCCTATTTTCTTTATGAGACTTAAAAATGATTATTAAAAATATTTCTACTTCTCACTTTTTGTTAACAAACGTTGAGTTTAATCACGAAAACAATCAGTTTTTGACAATATAAAGTAATTGGACAGATAAAAAATCTACTTGCCAAACGGTGGCAGACCACACACATAAAACACGGTTATAATTAGGCAGTCGTTCGGAACCAGTGGCTCCTTTTCAGGCAGAAGAGTTGAAGAGGAAGGAAGTGGGGTGAAGGAAAAGGACTGTAGAGGTCTCGAAAAATGGTTAGATTTCAGAAAAGTCACCCATAACCGTGGGCCAGGGAAGACTTACCAGACTGGATGAGAAGGAAAGACTGATTGTTGGCGACCGAACCGGACGAGATTTGAAAACCCGAGAGCTTAAAGGTGAAAAGACAGGGTAATATGCAAAACAGAGATTACTGCTAAAACATTGTGTATGAGTTAATAAGAATTAAAAGCTAAGTGACTTGCACGTAACAGATGTGGGAGGGGGACAGTAAAAACAGACAGGTAAGAAAATTAAAGATGTAGAAAACTAAAACAGAGAGAATAAAGAAGTAGTTACTGTGAAGAAATGCTGAGACGGAAGAAATTAATGTAAATTAAGGCCAGGTGACGAGAACCAAGGACGTGATGTAGCGCTAGTTCGACCTGCGGAGTTCTGAGAAAGTCTGTGGGAAGAATCCAGAGTGCATATGTGCTAGAACAGGCACTGAGGCTACAATTGGCATGTTGTGGAGCATGCTCTGCAACATGATATTTTATGTTGCCAGTATACACCCTCTGCCCATGCACATTAATCCTAACTGATAATTTTCTGGAAGCCAAGCCAATGGAAATGGTCAAACGGTTTTTACATAACAGCTGGTGTAGGACATGTGCCATTTCACAGGTGGCTCTCCCTTCAATAGCATACGTTTTGCCAGCTACAGGGCTGGTACAGGTGGTGGTAGAAGGGTACATAGGGCAAGTCTTGCAGTGGGGACAGTCACAGGGGTAGGAGCCAAAGGTCAGGGATATGGGTTTGGAAGGAGCATAGGGTCTGACAAGAATACTGCGGAGATTGGGAGAGCAACAAAAAGCTATTCTAGGTGTTGGGGGTAAAATCTCAGACAAAATGGATCTCATTTAAGAGCATGAGTTTAGAAAGTCATGGCCTTGTTGAAGTAGCTCATTAATACATCCCAGATCAGCATAATACATCTACATCTACATCTACATGACTACTCTGCAATTCACATTTAAGTGCTTGGCAGAGGGTTCATCGAACCACAATCATACTATCTCTCTACCGTTCCACTCCCGAACAGCGCGCGGGAAAAACGAACACCTAAACCTTTCTGTTCGAGCTCTGATTTCTCTTATTTTATTTTGATGATCATTCCTACCTATGTAGGTTGGGCTCAACAAAATATTTTCGCATTCGGAAGAGAAAGTTGGTGACTGAAATTTCATAAATAGATCTCGCCGCGACGAAAAACGTCTTTGCTTTAATGACTTCCATCCCAACTCGCGTATCATATCTGCCACACTATATCCCCTATTACGTGATAATACAAAACGAGCTGTCATTTTTTGCACCCTTTCGATGTCCTCCGCCAATCCCACCTGGTAAGGATCCCACACCACGCAGCAATATTCTAACAGAGGACGAACGAGTGTGGTGTAAGCTGTCTCTTCAGTGGACTTGTTGCATCTTCTAAGTGTCGTGCCAATGAAACGCAACATTTGGCTCGCCTTCCCCACCATATTATCTATATGGTCTTTCCAATTGAAATTATTCGTAATTTTTACACCCAGGTACTTAGTTGAACTGACAGGGATTTCTTTTGGAACTCATGTGCATTACCTCACACTTTTCGTTATTTAGCGTCAACTGCCACCTGCCACACCATACAGCAATCTTTTCTAAATCGCTTTGCAACTGATACTGGTCTTCGGATGACCTTACCAGACGGTAAATTACAGCATCATCTGCGAACAACCTAAGAGAACTGCTCAGATTGTCACCCAGGTCATTGATACAGATCAGGAACAGCAGAGGTCCCAGGACGCTTCCCTGGGGAACACCCGATATCACTTCAGTTTTACTCGATGATTTGCCGTCTATTACTACTAACTGTGACGTTCCTGACAGGAAATCACGAATCCAGTCGCACAACTGAGACGATACCCCATTGGCTCGCAGCCTGATTAGAAGTCGCTTGTGAGGAACGGTATCAAAAGCGTTCCGGAAATGTAGAAATACGGAATCAACTTGAGATCCCCTGTCGATAGCGACCATTACTTCGTGCGAATAAAGAACTAGCTGCGTTGCACAAGAACGATGTTTTATGAAACCTTGCTGATTACGTATCAATAGATCGTTCCCTTCGAGGTGATTCATAATGTTTGAATACAGTATATGCTCCAAAACCCTACTGCAAACCGACGTCAATGATATAGGTCTGTAGTTCGATGGATTACTCCTACTACCTTTCTTAAACACTGGTGCGACCTGCGCAATTTTCCAATCTCTAGGTACAGATCTATCGGTGAGCGAGCGGTTATATATGATTGCTAAGTAGGGAGCTATTGTATCAGCGTAATCTGAAAGGAACCTAATCGGTATACAATCTGGACCTGAAGACTTGCCCGTATCAAGCGATTTGAGTTGCTTCGCAACCCCTAAGGTATCTACTTCTAAGAAACTCATGCTAGCAGCCGTTCGTGTTTCAAATTATGGAATATTCCATTCGTCTTCCCTGGTGAAGGAATTTCGGAAAACTGTGTTCAATAATTCCGCTTTAGCGGCACAGTCGTCGGTAACAGTACCATCGGCATTGCGCAGCGAAGGTATTGACTGCGTCTTGCCGCTTGTGTACTTTACATGCAACCAGAATTTCTTTGCATTTTCTACCAAATTTCGAGACAATGTTTCGTTGTGGAACCTATTAAAGGCATCTCGCAATGAAGTCCGTGCCAAATTTCGCGCGTCTGAAAATTTTAGCCAATCTTCGGGATTTCGCGTTCTTCTGAACTTCGCATGCTTTTTCCGTTGCCTCTGCAACGGCGTTCGGACCTGTTTTGTGTACCATGGGGGATCAATTCCATCTCTTACCAATTTATGCAGTATGAATCTCTCAATTGCTGTTGCTACTATATCTCTGAATTTGAGCCACATCTCGTCTACATTTGCATAGTCAGTTCGGAAGGAATGGAGATTGTCTCTTAGGAAGGCCTCTATTGACAGTTTATCCGCTTTTTTAAATAAAATTATTTTGCGTTTGTTTCTGGTGGATTTAGAAGAAAAGGTATTGAGCCTAGCTACAACGACCATGTGATCACTAATCCCTGTATCAGCCATGATGCTCTCTATTAGCTCTGGATTGTTTGTGGCTAAGAGGTCAAGTGTGTTTTCGCAACCATTTACAATTCGCGTGGGTTCGTGGACTAACTGCTCGAAATAATTTTCGGAGAAAGCATTTAGGACAATCTCGGAAGATGTTTTCTGCCTACCACCGGTTTTGAACAAGCATTTTTGCCAAGATATCGAGGGAAGGCTGAAGTCCCCACCAACTATAACCGTATGAGTGGGGTATTTATTTGTTACGAGGCTCAAATTTTCTCTGAACTGTTCAGCAACTATATCATCGGAGTCTGGGGGTCGGTAGAAGGAGCCAATTATTAAGTTAGTTCGGCTGTTAAGTATAACCTCCACCCATACCAATTCGCACGGTGTATCTACACTCCTGGAAATGGAAAAAAGAACACATTGACACCGGTGTGTCAGACCCACCATACTTGCTCCGGACACTGCGAGAGGGCTGTACAAGCAATGATCACACGCACGGCACAGCGGACACACCAGGAACCGCGGTGTTGGCCGTCGAATGGCGCTAGCTGCGCAGCATTTGTGCACCGCCGCCGTCAGTGTCAGCCAGTTTGCCGTGGCATACGGAGCTCCATCGCAGTCTTTAACACTGGTAGCATGCCACGACAGCGTGGACGTGAACCGTATGTGCAGTTGACGGACTTTGAGCGAGGGCGTATAGTGGGCATGCGGGAGGCCGGGTGGACGTACCGCCGAATTGCTCAACACGTGGGGCGTGAGGTCTCCACAGTACATCGATATTGTCGCCAGTGGTCGGCGGTAGGTGCACGTGCCCGTCGACCTGGGACCGGACCGCAGCGAAGCACGGATGCACGCCAAGACCGTAGGATCCTACGCAGTGCCGTAGGGGACCGCACCGCCACTTCCCAGCAAATTAGGGACACTGTTGCTCCTGGGGTATCGGCGAGGACCATTCGCAACCGTCTCCATGAAGCTGGGCTACGGTCCCGCACACCGTTAGGCCGTCTTCCGCTCACGCCCCAACATCGTGCAGCCCGCCTCCAGTGGTGTCGCGACAGGCGTGAATGGAGGGACGAATGGAGACGTGTCGTCTTCAGCGATGAGAGTCGCTTCTGCCTTGGTGCCAATGATGGTCGTATGCGTGTTTGGCGCCGTGCAGGTGAGCGCCACAATCAGGACTGCATACGACCGAGGCACACAGGGCCAACACCCGGCATCATGGTGTGGGGAGCGATCTCCTACACTGGCCATACACCACTGGTGATCGTCGAGGGGACACTGAATAGTGCACGGTACATCCAAACCGTCATCGAACCCATCGTTCTACCTTTCCTAGACCGGCAAGGGAACTTGCTGTTCCAACAGGACAATGCACGTCCGCATGTATCCCGTGCCACCCAACGTGCTCTAGAAGGTGTAAGTCAACTACCCTGGCCAGCAAGATCTCCGGATCTGTCCCCCATTGAGCATGTTTGGGACTGGATGAAGCGTCGTCTCACGCGGTCTGCACGTCCAGCACGAACGCTGGTCCAACTGAGGCGCCAGGTGGAAATGGCATGGCAAGCCGTTCCACAGGACTACATCCAGCATCTCTACGATCGTCTCCATGGGAGAATAGCAGCCTGCATTGCTGCGAAAGGTGGATATACACTGTACTAGTGCCGACATTGTGCATGCTCTGTTGCCTGTGTCTATGTGCCTGTGGTTCTGTCAGTGTGATCATGTGATGTATCTGACCCCAGGAATGTGTCAATAAAGTTTCCCCTTCCTGGGACAATGAATTCACGGTGTTCTTATTTCAATTTCCAGGAGTGTATTTCGACTTCACTACAAGATAAGCCACTACTGACAGACACAAATACTCCACCACCAATTCTGCCTAATCTATCTTTCCTGAACACCGTCTGAGACTTCGTAAAAATTTCTGGAGAACTTATTTCAGGCTTTAGCCAGCTTTCTGTACCTATAACGATTTCAGCTTCTGTGCTTTCTATTAGCACTTGAAGCTCAGGGACTTTCCCAGCACCCCACCCGTACTTTTCCGAGGCCTTGTAACCTAAAAATCCGCCCAGTCCACGCCACACAGCCTCCACTACCCGTGTAGCCGCCAGCTGAGTGTAGTGAACTCCTGACCTATTCAGCGGAACCCGAAACCCCACCACCCTATGGCGCAAGTCAAGGAATCTGCAGCCAACACGGTCGCAAAACCGTCTGAGCCTCTGATTCAGACCCTCCACCCGGCTCTGCACCAAAGGTCCGCAGTCTGTTCTGTCAACGATGCTGCAGATGGTGAGCTCTGCCTTCATCTCGTAAGCAACACCGGCAGCCTTCACCAAATCAGATAGCCGCTGGAATCCAGAGAGAATTTCCTCAGATCCAAAGCGACACACGTCATTAGTGCCGACATGTGCCACCACCTGCAGCTGGCTGCACCCTGTGCTCTTCTTGGCATCCGGAAGAACCCTTTCCACCCGGAATGCACAAGGAGTGCACACCGGATTTCTTCCCCTCCTTAGCCGCCATATCCCTAAGGGGCCCCATTACGTGCCTAACATTGGAGCTCCCAACTACCAATAAGCCCACCCTCTGCGACTGCCCGGACCTTGAAGGCTGAGAATCATCCTCTGAAACAGGGCAGGCAGCTGCATCTGGCTCAGCCAGTGACAGTACCTGAAACCTGTTTGTCAGACGCACCGGAGAGGCTTTCTGATCAGCCTCCGGGAATGTCTTTCGCTGCCTGCCACGCCTTGGAACGACCTACCAATCAATCACAGGCGAGGGCTCAGCCCCACTGCGGGCAGCAACCGCGGCAACCACAGCGGCAGATCGATCTGGGGACAGATGGGACGAGGTTGACATCCCCGTGATACCCAGGTCCGGCTCCCCACAGTGGTTCCCATTGGCAACAGCCTCAAGCTGCGCGACCGAAGTCAGCGCCGCTTGCAGCTGTGAGCGACGGGATGCCAACTCAGCCCTCATCCGAACACAGCAATCACAGTCCCTGTCCATTCTAATCGATGTTGAACAACAGTTACTGAAACACGAGTCCGTGCCTAGATAACGCAAGGGAAACACGCAAAGAATGTATAAACTAACCTGTACAAACGCTTAACAAAAAAAAAAAAAAAAAAAAAAAAAAAAAAAAATGGTTCAAATGGTTCTGAGCACTATGGGACTTAACATCTGTGGTCATCAGTCCCCTAGAACTTAGAACTACTTAAACCTAACTAACCTAAGGACATCACACACATCCATGCCCGAGGCAGGATTCGAACCTGCGACCGTAGCAGTCGCGCGGTTCCCGACTGACAAACGCTTAACGACTGCGCTACAATCTGCCTGAATTTACGATTACAGTAACTAAAACTCGAAAATACACCTCCTATACGAAACTCACACGCAGTTTAAGTAAGAATCTACGACGTAAACACTAAAGCGCGATGCTACAACTCTCAAATACTATAATACGCCCGAAATTTATGAATTAAACAATGCAAGTACCCAAAAACACGCAAAGAAATTAAGAATTAAACTATGTAACAAATAAGTAAGCTAGGAGTATACGACTTGCTGCTGACAGCTGCTTATCCAACGGCGGCAGGGAGCATACTGAGGGACCAGTGGTGAGCTCCAAAGTTTTTTGAGGGATCAACAGTACCAATATTGGATGTGATGACCCGAGATATCTGCTTTTGAACTAGGCTGGTCGGGTAACTTTGTCCGATGAAGGCTGAGGTGAGAATGGTGGTACATTGCTGTAAAGTGTCTGCATCTGAACAAATATGTTTGCCTCGAATGCCAAGGCTGTATGGGAGGGAACGTTTGGCATAAAAAGAATGGCTACTGTCAAAATGTAAGTAATGTTGTTTTCTAGTAGGTTTAATGTGGACAGAAGTGTGTAGCTGGCCTTCAGTGAGGACGAGGTCAACATGAAGGAAAGTGGCATGGTATTCAGAATAGGACAACGTGAAATTTAATTGCAAGAAGGTATTATAACAGTCCAGGTATTTTAACAGGTCAGCCTCACCATAAGTCCACGTGGTGAAGATGTCATAAATGTATTTAAACCAGTCCATGGGCTGAAGGTTTATGGATCATGGAAAAGCCCCCTCTGAGTGACCCATGAAAGGTTGGCATAGGAAGCTGCCATCCTGGTTTCCGTGGCTGTACCCCTAATCTGTTTCTATGTATGCCCCTTGAAGGTGAAGTAGCTGTTGGTAACTATAAAGTTGATTAAGGTGAGTAGGAAGTATGTCCTACGTCTGGAATCAGGTCGACGCTGACTGAGGAAATCTTCAGCACAATAGGCAGATCATGTATATGGGGGATGTTGGGATAGAGGGAGGTGGCATCAGTGGTGACAAGCAAGGTGTATGGTGGGAGTGGGACAGGCACAGATTTCAGATGATCTAGTAAGTGGGTGGTATGTTTGATACAGAAGGGAAGGCTTTGCAGTATGGGTTGCAGGTGCTGATCAACTAAGGCAGATATGCGTTTAGTGGGTGCTTTGAAGCCACCAAATATAGAACAGCCAGGATGATTGGGTTTGTTAATCCTACTCTATACCAGGCTCTTTTACAGTTTCAAATACAGCCATCGCTTGCTCTTACCCATCTAATCTGTGTCCTATATGCCTCATCAGACCAATTTTCACTCCACCAGTCTTCTCTCCTTCTACAAAATGCTGGAGTTATTTGCCTTTCATGCTTCCTTGGATGGCATCATCCGCTAAGCCTACTTCAAACTGCAACACGCCACGCTTCACCTCATAAAGCTATCCCACTTTCTTCTAAACTACCTGAACAGTGTTGTTTCCCTTCCTGTCCCTGTGCAGCTCCATATACAGCCACACCATCAACCTTTCCTACAAACCAAGCTTGGTCAATCTCCTTAACATCCCACAGCCTTCACCACTGCCTCCCAGACCAATAATAACTCATAATCGCAAGAACCAGTTACAACAGTACAGTGTCCTCAACCTCTCATCTAAAGCAATCTACCCTACTGAATTACCTGCACTATCCAAGGGCTGAGACGGTATGGGCATGTTAACTGAACGGAGGAGAAGAGGATAGCCAGGAGGATACATGAGATGAAGCTGGAAGGAAGGAGACCAAGAGGAAGACCAAGAGACAGATGGCTGAAAGGTGTGGAGAGGTGCAGAAAAAGAAGGAGAAGACTGGATCAAGGTGAAGATCGAGAGATGGTGGCAAGACTGAAGACGATGGAGAGGCTTATGTTTCAAACAGACCTGGCCAGAGGCTAGAAACTGTACAAGATGATGATAATGATCCACGGATTTCACTTACAGCCTTAAACCTGCATTTGATCATGCTGCTTTGGAGAAGGACCTACTTTCCTTCAAGCATAATGTCATCTGGAAATATCACTTTGCAACCCAATCTCAAAACCTTTCCAACAGCAAACCTGACATTGAACCATGCCTTGAACAGTTCTGACCATGGTCCCAACTTGATCCATCAGCACTACCTCACAATCATCTCTTACAAAACTTTGAAGAAATCCTCACATCCAGTAGCCCTTTACAACCCTTTCTTGGATGCCTACAACATGTCCCTAAACTGTCCTCTGCAGAACTCCAGGCTTTACGTCGTCTTAAAGCTGCTGACTCCATCATTATCCTCCCAATAGACAAAGGATCTACCACTGTGGCACTTGAGTGAAAGGAGTATGTTAGTGGAGGTCTAAGCCAGCTGTCTTGACACCTCTGCATACAGTACCTGCTCTCGAGATCCCATTCCTGCGATCCTACTGACCTGCAGTCCCTCCTTACAACCTCAGGTCCCTCACAGGGACTAACACATCAATCCATAGAACTTCTCACTGCACCCAAAATACGCACCCCCACCTTTACCTTCTTCCTAAGATCCATAAACCCATTCATCCTGGCCATCATATGGTTGCTGGCTTCAAAGCACCCATCAAACATATATCTGCATTAGTAGATCAGCAGCTGCAACCCATACTGCAAAGCCTTCCCTTCTGTATCAAACATACCACCCACTTACTAGATCATCTGAAATCTGTGCCTGTCCCACTCCCACCACACACCTTGCTTGTCACCATTGATGCCAACTCCCTCTATCCCAACATACCTCATATACAATGTCTGCCTATTGTGCTGAAGATTTCCTCAGTCAGCGTCGACCTGATTCCAAACGTATGGCATACTTCCTACTCACCTTAATCAACTTTATACTTACCAACAGCTACTTCACCTTTGAGGCGCATACATAGAGACAGATTAGGGGTACAGCCACGGAAACCAGGATGGCAGCTTCCTATGCCAACCTTTCATGGGGCACTCAGAGGGGGCTTTTCCATGATCCATAAACCTTCAGCCCCTGGTTTGGTTCAGATACATTGATGACATCTTTACCACATGTACTCATGGTGAGACTGACCTGTTAAAATTCCTGGAATCTCAGAATTTAAATTTCTACATGGTCCTGTTCCGAATCCTCTGCCACTTTATTTGATGTTGATCTCGTCTTCACCAATGGGCAGCTACACACTTCCGTCCACATTAAACCTACTAATTAACAACATTATTTACATTTTGACAGTTGCCTTCCTTTCCGTGTCAAACGTTCCCTCCCGAATAGCTTTGACATTCGAGGCAAACATATTTGTTCAAATGAAGACTCTTTACAGGAATATCACCATTCTCACATCAGCCTTCACTGGGTATAATTAACCATAAATTTTACTTATACTGAATGCAAATGTATGCAACGTTAGTAGTGTGCAGCTTGACACAATCACATCGATTAAATAAGTAGGTGTAACATTGCAGAGTGATACGAAATGGAATGAGCACGTAAGACCGGAAGTAGGGAAGGCGAATGGTCGACTTCAGGATATTGGGAGACTTTCAAGAAAATGTTTCCCATCTGTAAAGGAGACCGCATGTAGAACACTAGTTTGACCCACTTTTGGATAATGTTCGAGTATTTGGGATCCCCGTCAGGTCGGATTAAAGGACATCGAAGCAATTCAGAGGCTGGCTGATAGATTTGTTACCGATAGGTTTGATCAACGCGCAAGTATAACGGAGTGCTTCGGGAACTCAAATGGGAATCACTGGAGGCAAGACGACGTTCTTTTCACGAAACACTATTGAGAATTTGATCAAGGACCACTGGGAATTTGGCGCCACTCATCGCTGAGTTTGAAGGGTGAGTGCTATCTTAATTCATAGCAGATTCCCACTAAAAAACTCAACCGAATAAAATTACGTGTCCTTCTTTTATGAGAGCCCACACTTCAGTACCAAAACGAAGATATTTCGTTTTGATGATTACTTGACGTTGTCAGCTGTATTGAAGGCGATCTCAGAATCTATTACAGAACTTTATTCGCCTAGATCGCACAGAAATACACTATGGCTGCTAGTTTCAGCGAAATTAAATCGCCATCTTCAGTTCATTTTTACAGAAAAAGAATCCTATCAGATGTCAACATGAACACAACATGAAAGGCTTACGTATTTTATTTGTAACTATTGTGCACTTTTCGCACAGCTGTTCTCTAATTGTATGACGAGAAACGGTTATATGTAATGTCGTCTCCATAAATTGTGTCCAGTTAATATTAATAGTCGACGAAATGGATTGACCCTGTAAAATTTTTTTCTGTATAAATTATCTGAAGATGGCGATATAATTTCGCTGAAACTAGTAATCATTGTGCATTTCTGTGCGATCTGGGCGAGTGAACTTCTGTACTAAGAAAAACACTCGTGTTTATATTTCATTTTATTTTAAACTATCTGTGGTATCCAGCTTCTCTCAGGGAGTTAGTAACAGAAGTTTCCCATTCATGTAACAGAAAACTGGCGTTTCTCTACTGATTTTTTTTCTTACCGTTTGTGTTTGTTATATTCTTTCGTTGGGTCGTAGAGGAATGCTTCATTTGTTAGGTTGTACTGCTTGCTTGTCCTCGTCCGCGCTTTACTTTCATGGTAGGCTTCAGTTCGCAGTCTTTTATTATAAGATTCTGTCGCAAATTCTTGATTCTTCAGTCCGTTCATTCCGTTGCCCTTCGTTTTCTCTGCTTCTCACGGTGCTCAGTCTCGTTCGCTAGGAACTTGGAAGTGTTCGCGCTCTTCGTCTGTTTCGTTTTTTCGCTGATCTTCTTGTTTTCTCCGTTTTGCTTCATAACTGGCGAGATCTCCTCCTTTTTTACGTTTGCACTCTGTCTAAAATATAAATCAAATCAACTTTTTATTAACAAATGCACTTTTCACGATTTATTTTCGATTTATACTCCGTCACTGTATCACTTTGGTTTATCACAATTCAGTTTTTGTTTGTATTCACTCACTGCATTATTTTTTCGGTTTCTCCTTCGTCACTGATGAGAACCCACGATGAGTCTTACTATATATACCTACCAATGGGCAGCCCGACCAGTGGCGAATTCCAGAACGTACCAAACAGGCTTCGAATGGGCCACAATGTTCCAGAACATTCCACAACATTCGAGAGCATTCTGGAATGTTCCACAATGATCTTGCATGTTGCAGGATGGTCCCGAACATTCTGGAATCTTTTCGAGTGTTCCAGACTATTCCCGAACATTACAGAACATCCCAGATCATTGTGGAACATTTCAGAACATTCTGGAATGTCGTGGAAAGCTCTCGAATACTCTCGAATGTTCTAGAAATTTTTGAAGGGCGATACTTCCCAGCCCTTGAATCTTCAAAAGCACACCCTTCAGGTGAAAAAGGGAACGTTCTTATGGATGAGGGATAGACGGCTACCACAGCATATAACTCCCTTGTCCGTACCGGGACTTGTTTCTGAGTTTTAATGGCACACACATTTTAATCATACTTTTATAATACAATAATGGCCATTAAAATTGCTACACCAAGAAGAAATGCAGGTGATAAACAGGTATTCATTGGACAAATATATTATACTAGAACTGACATGTGATTACATTTTCACGCAATTTGCGTGCATAGATCCTGATAAATCAGTACCCAGAAATACCACCTCTAGCCGTAATAACGGCCTTGATACGCCTGGGCATTGAGTCAAAAAGAGCTTGGATGGCGTGTACAGGTACAGCTGCCCATGCAGCTTCAACACGACACCACAGTTCATCAAGAGTAGGGACTGGCGTATTGTGACGAGCCAGTTGCTCGGCCACCATTGACCAGACGTTTTCAGTTGGTGAGAGATCTGGAGAATGTGCTGGCCAGGGCAGCAGTTGAACATTTTCTGTATCCAGAAAGGCACCTGCAACATGTGGTCGTGCATTATCCTGCTGAAATGTAGGGTTTCGCAAGGATCGAATGAAGGGTAGAGTCACGGGTCGTAACACATCTGAAATGCAACGTCCACTGTTCAAAGTGCCGTAAATGCGAACAAGAGGTTGAAAGGTGGCTACACTGAGCCACAGCGCCAGAGATCGCGCTAGAGAGTATTGTTCCGCCGCCTCCACTGGCAGTGATTATTGAGATGTCGTAGTGGGCAGTGCTTGTCGAGGACTCGTAGTAGTCAGTTCGTGTTGAGATGTGCTAGTGGGCAGTGCTTGTCGAGATGTTGTAGTAAGGAGTGCTTGTTCCATGCTTTATGCAGTTGTTTGATGGGCTAGACAGCAGATGTTATTCGAATGGAAATATTGTAGTGATCAGAGTGCTTTTCGTCATTATATATGAAGGTAAAATATTCCGTGTTTTTTTTATTTTTCATTATTTCAGTGTCTTAAATAATGCGTCATTACAGGTTCAGTCAACAAAGCATTTGGCTTGTGTTCTTGTATTAGAGTGTAATTCTGGTTTTCTTGAGTAATTATGGTATTTCTATTTTCTGTAATTAATTCAGTATAAATGTTATTTAAAATTTCTTGTGTTATTGAAGAAGAACCGTGCCAGATGCGTACGTTGAATCACACTTCTACACACAGAACAGTTATACTTGTGCTTTGGTTTCGTAGGTTTTATAGTTGCTGGGAACTTAATTAATTAATTGTGTTAATGAAAATTTCCATTTCATTCTTTGTTGTTGTTCTATGCAGTCAGATAGCGTAATAATACTAGTCAGGGCCAACCGTTTACGAGACTTGCGTAATCGGACAGTACAGCGACTGAAAAATAAAAAGTATTTGCATTCTTTTTTATAATTAAGCCCCCATGCACGTGGCGACCGCTGCTTCGGATCGTCCCTTGGAATTCTTTTGAAAATTATTTTCATTATTTATAATTAAGCCCCCATGCAAGGTGACCGAGACATGTAACCAATGGCACCCCACACCATCACGCCGGGTGATACGCCAGTATGGCGATGACGAATACACGCTTCCAATGTGCGTTCACCGCGATGTCGCCAAACACGGATGCGACCATCATGATGCTGTAACCAGAACCTGGATTCATCCGAAAAAATGATGTTCTGCCATTCGTGCACCCAGGTTCGTCGTTGAGTACACCATCGCAGGCGCTCCTGTCTGTGATGCAGCGTCAAGGGTAACCGCAGCCGTGGTCTCCGAGCTGATAGTCCATGCTGCTGCAAACGTCGTCGAACTGTTCGTGCAGACGGTTGTTGTCTTGCCTTGCAAACGTCCCCATCTGTTGACTCAGTGATTGAGATGTGGCTGCACGATCCGTTACAGCCATGCGGATAAGATGCCTGTCATCTCGATTGCTAGTGATACGAGGCCGTTGGGATCCAGCACGGCGTTCCATATTACCCTCCTGAACCCACCGATTCCATATTCTGCTAACAGTCATTGGATCTCGACCAACGCGAGCAGCAATGTCGCGATACGATAAACCGTAGTCGCGATAGGCTACGATACGACCTTTATCAAAGTCGGAAACGTGATGGTACGCATTTCTCCTCCTTACACGAGGCATCACAACAACGTTTCACCAGGCAACGGGCCGGAGTAGCCGTGCGGTTCTAGGCGCTCCAGTCTGGAACCGAGAGACCGCTACGGTCGCAGGTTCGAATCCTGCCTCGGGCATGGATGTGTGTGATGTCCTTAGGTTAGTTAGGTTTAAGTAGTTCTAAGTTCTAGGGGACTAATGACCTCAGAAGTTGAGTCCCATAGTGCTCAGAGCCATTTTTGAACCAGGCAACGCCGGTCAACTGCTGTTGTGTATGAGAAATCGGTTGGAAACTTTCCTCATGTCAGCACGTTGAGGGGTCGCCACCGGCGCCAACCTTGTGTGAATGCTCTGAAAAGCTAATCATTTGCATATCACAGCATCTTCTTCCTGTCGGTTAAATTTCACGTCTGTAGCACGTCATCTTCGTGGTGTAGAAATTGTAATGGCCAGTAGTGTAGATAATGATTTTTGTACTAGGTTACGTTTTGTGCTGTGGATCCTACATTAAACCGTTACTAGACTAGGACGCAGATGCGGCTGTGGGCAAGACTCCCCCACACTTGACAATTTGACCACACTGGTAACAGTTTCCCAGCTCTCCCTACTTTTGAAACCCCGAGCCGCTTCAGGTCCGCACTGTATGACGTCTAAGTGAAACACAAGAAATAGCTAGCACACGTATTATAGACGATCCCTCTGTGGGAACATAAGGGCGTTAGGGAGACCCTCGCGTGGCGTGCGAGTCGCAGTCAGTTGTGCCATGTCGGGTCACGAAGCTTATAGCAGCGGCGACCCACCTGGGCAGCCGTGCCGGTCTGTAATTCTGGGCGCAACGACGCCCCGGAGGCATCCGGGTAGGCGTCCCTTTGTGCCGGCGACTCGGCCTACTCTGCGTATTCAGGAGAGGGAGGGTGAAGTAGGGTGAGGGGGAGGGGGGAAGGGCGCGCCACACGTGTGACCCGCCTGCCCAAGTGGCTGCGGATTACGTGGGCCCATGAATACTGTACAGCTGCCGTAAGCGCTGTTTCGTATTCTGCCATATGGCATGCCCTGAATTTTGTCCCACTGTGGTAATGGTGATTGAGGGGGGACCTTCAGGGGTCCACCGGGAGGAGGGAATACCCGGCTGGATGAAGGTAAGGTAATGTCACAGAGACCTGTTGTCTCAGGCCAGCAGCGAAATAAGGCGCCAGTTGTAAATTTGTCATGCAGATGTGGGGCGTCTTTATTGTTCACGATAGAAATAAAAATGAAAGTTCAACATATTGTGCGGCAGGGTCATGTTTGGTCGCGCTCGCACTGACTCGTAATTCAGCAGTCACGCACGGCGACGGCAATTGGCCGGAGCAGGCGTGGTCTGTGCTGTTTGTTCACGAGATACTGAACCAGGACTCCCGAGCTCAGGAACGGCAGAGGTCGGCAGAAGAAGGCGGCTTCAGCAAGCTAACGTTTTGTGTCCGTTCACTGCCAACATTGATTCTATACCGAATTTGCGGCTAGATTACTCCCCCCTCCCCTTTTAACCACAATCCGTCGTAGATCACACAAGTAAAAAGCTTTGGCCAGTAGTTGGAAGGAAGTTCATGTCGCACAAGTCTAGAAGTAACGTAGGAGAAGTGATCCATAAAGCTTCTGTCCAGTATACTTCAGCATACTTTTTGTACGATCTTAGAATGTATTCTGAGTTCAAACGCAATGAGGCATTTCGAACAGAGTGGACTCCGAAAATGTCGATCCTGCGAAACCCAATACACACCATTTCCACACGACATCCTTAAAGCTACTGATCACAGCAGTCATACACTGTAGATGCAGCACTCCTCGATTTTCAAACAGCATTTAACTCAGTTCCACACACACACATCGAAAGCACAATTGTGTGGAGTATCAAGCGAAACTTATGACTGTCTGGTAGGATGCAGCCCCTTATCTGGGACGGACAGTTATTGGCAGCTATAGACGGAACTTCAGATGTGCCCCACGGTAGTGTATTGGGAGCCTTGATGTTCAAATGGTTCAAATGGCTCTGAGCACTATGGGACTTAACATCTGAGGTCATCAGTCCCCTAGAACTTAGAACTACGTAAATCTAACTAACCTAAGGACATCACACACATCCATGCCGGAGGCAGGATTCTAACCTGCGACCGTAGCGGTCGCGCGGTTCCGTACTGAAGCGCCTAGAACAGCTCGGCCACAGCGGCCGCCCCTTGCTGTTCATCTTCCATATTATTGAATTTGCAGACAGTATTAACAGTAGCCCCAGACATTTCGCATGTGATGAAGTTATCTGTAATGAAATACTGTCTGAAAAAAAAAGCTACACAGATGTTCGTTCGGATCTTAATAAGATTTCAAAGTGGTGCAAAGGTTGGCAGCTTGCTTTAAATGTTCAGAAATGCGTATGACTTAAAGAAAACTCATAGTTTCCTATGACTACAATGTAAAACTGTAACTGTTGGAATCGGCCTACTTATCCAAAGTGCCTGGTTGTAACAATTTTAGGAAATTTGGAAATTTGTGGTAATTTCCTATGGGGCCAAACTGCTGAGGTCATGGGTCCTTTGGCCTACATACTATTTAATCTATCTTAAACTAACTTACGCTAAGGACAACACAAACACCCAAGCCCGAGGGAGGGCTCGAACGTCCGACGGGAGGAGCCACGCGAACCGTGGCAAGGCGCCCAAGACCACGCGACTACACCGCGCGGCAATTTTTAGAGGTATGGTATGGAACACTCACATATGCTCAGGCGTACGTAAAGCAGGTAGTAGGCTTCGCTTCATTGCTAGAATACTAGGGAAATACAATCTGTCGGAAACCATATTGCTTACAAAACATTAACGCGACACGCCTAGAATATTGCTCAATTGTGTGGGGCGCATACCATATAGGATTAACAGGAGATATTAAACGTATTCAGAGGAGGACAGCACGAATGATCACAGGTTTGTTTGACCCATGGGAGAATGTCAAGGAAATGCTGAAGAAACTGTACCTATGATACTTCAAAAGATCGATGCAAAGTATCCCATTAACGTCTACTTATAAAGTTCCAAGATCCACCTTTGAATGATAAATCTAGGACTATATTACAACACCCTCCGTATCACTCTAGTAGAGCTCGAGACAACAAGAATAGACTAATTGCAGCACACACAGAGGTGTGGAAATAATTATTCTTCCCGCGCTCCAAAAGTGAATGGCACCGGGAGAAGACATAGTAACTGGTACAACGGGAGGTGCCCTCGGCCATGCCCTTCACACTGCTTTGTAGTGAATGGGTGGTGATGTAGATCATCCGTGTATAGTGTAGTCATTGTCTTACCCTCCCAACCCACTAAGCACTGTGTGACGAAAGTGCGATTTGTCTCCACCCTCACTGTCCCCCCCCCCCCCCCCCCCCCTTCCACGGTTCCCAGTGGTGGTGGGAGTCGGGTGGGAGGGAACTTCCTTCCTCTGCTCCACGCACCCTCTTGAGATTTTTCTTTTTTTTTTTTTTTTCAACTATACGATGTACAAAGCGGCACACATCCAAACGGTAATCCTGTTCACTACCATGTTTCCGTCAATGTCAGCCACAGCAGCAGTGATGCGTTCCTGCAGTTCTGGCACAGTTGTTGGCAGTGGGGGCACATAAACGTTGCCCTTAACATAACCCTCACTCACACACTCGCTCACTCCGTCTTCAGGCCACGAGTGGCCTACCGGGACCATCCGACCGCCGTGTCATCCTCAGTTAAGGATGCGGATATGAGGGGCATGGGGTCAGCACACCGCTCTCCCGGTCGTTATGGTGGTATTCTTGACCGAAGCCGCAACTATTCGCTCGAGTAGCTCCTCAATTGGCATCACTAGACTAAGTGCACCCTAAAAAATGGCAACAGCACATGGCGGCCTGGATGGTCACCCATCCAAGAGCCGACCACGCCCGACAGCGCTTAACTTCGGTGATCTCACGGGAACCGGTGTATCCACTGGTGCAAGGCCGTTGCCCCTTAACATAACCCTACAGGAATAAATCATATGGCGTGAGATCTGACGACCTGAGGTGCCACGGCAGTCCAGCCCATCCTATCCAGCGATGTGGCGGTTCTCTGCTGAAGAAAGGCGCGACAGCTGAGCTCCAGCGAGATGAAGCGTAGTCTCGTTGAAAGATGAAAGTCGAGGATTCAGCAGTCAGTTGTAGCAACAACAACTGGAACATATACAGTCACACGCAACCTATCACCGTCTGCTCGATGTAGAACAAAGGGCCATACATCTTTGTCTTGGACATGGAACAGAAGACATTCAGTTTTGGTGAGTCCTTTTCCAACTGCAGACGGGGATGCGGCAGTTCAGTGCCCCACACTCTCATATGGTGACGATTCACATTTCCCGACATTTGGAAAGCCGCCACGTCGCTGAAGATCAATGTCCCCGCAAAGTCATCATCGTCTTGCTGCATGCTTGCTGCATTAGGCTAAAAAGCTCTAATCGGCGGGTATTATCATCTGGAATCAGGCGTTATAACATTCTACAGTGTTTTCACGTAATGTACAGTTCACAGCTTGCGTGAACGGTTGATCTTTGTGAACTGCGGACAAAGTTCGGTCTCACGTGCTCCACAATTTTTTCTGAGGGACAGGGTCACCTCTTGCTTCTCCTTTTAGGGGACAACCTGTATCACGAGGTTGGCGAAACCAGAGCTAAATGCTCTGGTGACCAGGTGCAGCCTTTCCGTATTTGCGTACGAACGGACGCTGAACTTTCGTAACCGACGAACACTTCGCATAATCTCACACGCGAAACTCTTCTCTTGCTTTCGTAGAGTGCCATCAAATGCCTGCCATCTCGCATGCACGCGAGCCACGACGTGTGCTTTTTAAACTCCGTGAATGTGTCTACCGGTGTATCACCCGTCATTGGACGTCGTATACTTCTCGATAAACAATACTTTGAAACCCGATGAGTCGTTTAGGCCTACCCTATTCTATACACGGTTTATCGTAGATTTAACACGGAAGTAGACATTGCTCCATGTATTCCTCCACGTTTGTTGTTACAGTGAGGGATTGTCCTTCCTACGGAACTAAGACCATGCGCTCACGAATACAGTCTCATACTACGAGGGCAGTTCAATAAGTAATGCAACACTTTTTTTTCTCGGCCAATTTTGGTTGAAAAAACCGGAAATTTCTTGTGGAATATTTTCAAACATTCCCGCTTCGTCTCGTATAGTTTCATTGACTTCCGACAGGTGGCAGCGCTGTATGGAGCTGTTAAAATGGCGTCTGTAACGGATGTGCGTTGCAAACAACGGGCAGTGATCGAGTTTCTTTTGGCGGAAAACCAGGGCATCTCAGATATTCATAGGCGCTTGCAGAATGTCTACGGTGATCTGGCAGTGGACAAAAGCACGGTGAGTCGTTGGGCAAAGCGTGTGTCATCATCGCCGCAAGGTCAAGCAAGACTGTCTGATCTCCCGCGTGCGGGCCGGCCGTGCACAGCTGTGACTCCTGCAATGGCGGAGCGTGCGAACACACTCGTTCGAGATGATCGACGGATCACCATCAAACAACTCAGTGCTCAACTTGACATCTCTGTTGGTAGTGCTGTCACAATTGTTCACCAGTTGGGATATTCAAAGGTTTGTTCCCGCTGGGTCCCTCGTTGTCTAACCGAACACCATAAAGAGCAAAGGAGAACCATCTGTGCGGAATTGCTTGCTCGTCATGTGTCTGAGGGTGACAATTTCTTGTCAAAGATTGTTACAGGCGATGAAACATGGGTTCATCACTTCGAACCTGAAACAAAACGGCAATCAATGGAGTGGCGCCACACCCACTCCCCTACCAAGAAAAAGTTTAAAGCCATACCCTCAGCCGGTAAAGTCATGGTTACAGTCTTCTGGGACGCTGAAGGGGTTATTCTGTTCGATGTCCTTCCCCATGGTCAAGCGATCAACTCTGAAGTGTATTGTGCTACTCTTCAGAAATTGAAGAAACGACTTCAGCGTGTTCGTAGGCACAAAAATCTGAACGAACTTCTCCTTCTTCATGACAACGCAAGACCTCACACAAGTCTTCGCACACGAGAGGAGCTCACAAAACTTCAGTGGACTGTTCTTCCTCATGCACCCTACAGCCCCGATCTCGCACCGTCGGATTTCCATATGTTTGGCCCAATGAGGGACGCAATCCGTGGGAGGCACTACGCGGATGATGAAGAAGTTATTGATGCAGTACGACGTTGGCTCCGACATCGACCAGTGGAATGGTACCGTGCAGGCATACAGGCCCTCATTTCAAGGTGGCGTAAGGCCGTAGCATTGAATGGAGATTACGTTGAAAAATAGTGCTGTGTAGCTAAAAGATTGGGGAATAACCTGGTGTATTTCAATGCTGAATAAAACAACCCCTGTTTCAGAAAAAAAATGTGTTTCATTACTTATTGAACTGCCCTCGTACAATAAGGGTAAGTTTACGGCTTCCCGTGGTTGTTTGGAGGGCGAAATATATGGTGGCAACCGCGCAGCTGCAGCGGTACATTTCATGAAGTGGCCCACTCTGGAGCGAAGTTTGCTAGGCGGCACCTAGAACTCGACGATTTGTGCACACCAGAGCAAAATATCCAGCGCAGTTAGTAGTAATCAAAAGTTATCTGACAGAGACTAGACTTTCCTATAACGCTGGTCAGAAGCAGTTGACGTCACAAAGACTGTGAACGTCTTTTTTTTTTTTTTTTTTTTTTTATTAGAAGAAGTTGCGGATCCCGTATTTGAAAATGAAATCAAGTTTTGCATATCGGGTAGAACTTTCTTGTGACACACTATGCTCTGTCTACCGCAATCCTTGATAAAATTGCACTTTGGTTACTCTGATTGTAGGGAAGCAGCCTAATCACGCCTTATAAAATTCTCATCAGCCTTTCCATTGTGTGCCAGCCTAGTCCGCTGTAACTACCTCTGACGTCATAAATGTTGCGCAATACTTTAAAAATCAAGTAAATAACCTGAAACGGTTCTAGCATGTCAGGAGTAATACTAAATCAATATGTGTTGAATGTCAGTTCAATAACTTTAACCATTTTCAAAATTTGGACGTTTTTCTGTAAAAATCATTGGCGCAACAGAAAAGAGCTAGAGACTTAAAAATTTATATTTAGATTCCTTTTTCATAATAATTTAGTAGAAACAGTATTCTGGATCTCACAAATTAAAATTTTAGTTGAAATTCATAATTTTCTGGTTTTTGTCTTAGAAATTAAGGAAGCAAGATAGATTAAGTAGGCGAATAAATAAGGGTACGATGTTTAAATTTAAGTAGAAGGGAGATCCGCTATAATCATAAAGATGTGAGAAGTTTCAATTGAATAACTGTAAATCTATGGCGATAGCGTATCTCCAAAGGGCAAGTTCAGAGCTCGTCTACTGCGTGTAGTGTAATTAAATTAATTCTCTCGCCCAAAATATTTGACTTAGCCACGTCAGACTTTTATTATGATTACTTACCTGTGTGCTGATTGCACATTTAAATTGAGAGCGTCATCGGCCATCAGCAAAGGAAGCAACGATTTATTCAATAACGTAAGGTGGTGCATTACTAGCCCAGCGGCTAGTCGGGAGAGCCGATTTGATCAGGCGTTCCCTTAGCCGTCCGCACCGCGGCTTTATATATAAGAACGCTGCATGAGGAAGTAAGGCCCCAGTTCTCTACAGACGCTGAATAGCACACCATCTGTGTCGGGAGTCGCGTCGCGTCGGTATCATTGCTATAAACAGCCTCGGATGCCGTATTAAGTTACTCGGGATACGCGTAACCATGAAATCGTTTTCGAGTGAAGTGTTAATTTTGCGATGACTTTAATGATCTATCTTCAGTTTGCGTATGTCGTATTTTCACGTGCCGCCGCGGGACAAACATTCTACCATTATTTAGCGTGGCGTTTGATGAACATTATCATCAAATTATGGCGAGCATTCACTTAAACATTTAATTTGGACAGTTATAGTTGCATCAGCGCATTAGACTCTGAACTGCTCTGCTAGTTGGATTATGTGGATTCCTTTTTTTTGATCTGTGACTTTCAGAATATAGTGAACGTTTTTACAGGATCGTTTTTGATTATGAATCCCAGACAATCTCCTAATTCCTCAGAGCTATAAGCTGTAGCTATAAGTGTATTTCTCAGATGAAGTGGGCACTAGGAATTCTAATTACAGGCTTCACGTTTTGCTAATCACTTTCTGGTTGCCAATATTGTAGTTAGAGAGCCAGTGTTGAGAACGGCAAAAGACAGCATAAATAATAGGAACATTTAAATAACAATAATTCTACCCACCGCCCCACATGTGGTTAATCGGCCGGGAAATGCATCTTTTCTACATTTTACAAAACATTTTATATAAAACAATAATAATTCCACCAGCCGCCCCACATGATGACGTTTAATTTTTTTTTTACAGACGAAGATAATCGTATTATGCACTAGAAATTAACATATATGAAATCAATTTGCAAATCCGCCTCCAGAAAGAGTGGTTTAGCAAACAGCGAAAATATTTGGCACTAATAGCTGCATATAAATTAATTATAGCCCAAGATGCAATAAAAATCAGTAGTTATCTTTGCACATACTCACACAATTTAAAAACGAATACTTATTCTCGAAAAGTTGTTCTGTTCGAAGAAATTTTAGGATTCCCCTCGCATCCCATGTGTTCATACAGTTTTTCACCCTTAATTATCTTTTTTATGTCGCTCACTGCCACGGCGCATTTTGCAGTGGCTGCAGAGAAAGCGAGAATTGATAATTTAGCGCTCGACACCACGTTATTCTGTGTGTAATGTTGATGTACGACTTGTGTCGCATCTAAGCACAAAGAACTAACTGCTTCAGAGAGCGCTTTGTTCAGGCTTTACAATTTATGATTGGTGGACAACAAGCACATCAGACAGAAAGAGAGATGAAGCTTCTGAAATATGACGATGAAGAAAAATGCTGAAGATTAGATGGATGGAATTAGTAACTAATGAGGAAGTTCTGGATTGAAGTGGGTTAAAAATGCCTAACTTGAGTAAAAGAAGGGATCAACTGATAGGACACATGTTGAGGCGTGAAGGAATCATCAGTTTGGCAACGGAGTAAAACGTGGTGGGTAAACATTGTAGAGGGAGACAAGCGTTCGAACAAAGTAAGGGCATTCAAATGAATGTACATTATATAAGTTAACTAGAAATGAAGAGGCGTACACAGGATAGACATTCAATTTTAGAAACAATAGGTCTCAGCGGGACAGCCTCTTTATGGACCTTAGGGAGGCCATATAATCTAGGTGGTGCTCCGACATATCGTGTAGCTAAACATAAAAAAAAAGGCTCAAATGGCTCTGAACACTATGGAACTTAACATCTATGGTCATCAGTCCCGTAGAACTTAGAACTACTTAAATTTAACTAAACTAAGGACAGCACACAACACCCAGTCATCACGAGGCAGAGAAAATCCCTGACCCCGCCGGGAATCGAACCCGGGCGCGGGAAGCGAGAACGCTACCGCACGACCACGAGCTGCGGACAGCTACACATCTTGCCAGTTTGTTGAGCCCGCTAGTAGGTAGGTGTGAACACCACATTAAGAACTCTGCAGATTTCTTACGTCGATTGCAGGGATAGCGTTTGAATGACTCTGATATTTAAGTCAGTTTTGATGTGGTTTCTCTTTTCACTCGCGTTCCTCTCTCTGATTCGCTGCAGCTAATTGAGATTAAGTTTGGTGTCGAGTTAATAAATTTGTTTCGACATGTGCTGACTTCCACTTACTTTTTATTCAATGCTCAGTTCTACGAACATACTGATGGAGTTGCAATGGGAAGCCCGTTGTCACCTGTTGTGGCCAATTTGTTTATGGAGGACTTTGAGGAACGTGCTTTGGAGTCAGCGACCTTGAAACCTGCTTTTTCTTTCAGATATGTAGACGATACTTTTGTTGTCTGGCCTCATGGTAGTGAGAATTTAAATCGATTTTTGGAACACCTGAATTCAATCCACCCGAATATTCAGTTCACTATGGAGGTGGAAAAGAATGGATGCCTTCCCATCCTTGATGTGTTTGTCAAAAGGAAGACTGATGGTACATTGGGACATTCTGTTTATAGGAAGCCTACTCACACTGACTTGTATCTGCGAGCTGATAGTTGGCACCATCCAGCTCAGCGTGGAGTACTTCGTACCTTGGTTCACAGGGCCCATGTTATCTCAGACCCTGAAAGTTTGACAGCTGAGCTATCACATATCGAAGTCACCTTTCGTCAGAATGGTTATAGTGAGAGGCAGATCAAACGTGCGTTGCGCTATCAGCCTTGTGTGCAACGGGTGAGTGACAATAGCAACGAAGTGGCACCTAAGTCTACGGCCTTTTTACCTTACGCAGGAAGCATTTCCATCAGGATTTGCCGTATTTTGCGGAAATATGATATGAAATGTGTTTTTCGACCACCTTCTAAGATTAAGGCGCTGTTGGCGTCCGTAAAAGATGATATTGGTTTGCGTAAGGCTGGGGTCTATCATATTCCTTGCAGTTGTGGCATGTCATACATTGTTCAGACGATCAGGACTGTGGAAGACCGGTGTATTGAACATAAGCGTCACACACGCTTACAACAGCCGAGCAGATCGGCTGCTGCAGAACATTGCCTTGACACCGGTCATCCTATGGAATACAACAACACGGAGATTCTGGCTTGCACGTCCAGCTATTGGGATAGTGTTATTAAGGAAGCTTTTGAAATCAAACTATCAACAACCTTATTAACAGAGATGGTGGATTTTGTTTAAATGCTGCTTGGAATCTGGCCCTGTCTCTCGTCAAAAAACAGAGGGACAGAATTAGTGTTACCTCACCTGTTGATTAATAGTCATATCGATGTTTCTGATGTAGGTTATCTTTGTTTGTGTTGACAATTGTCCTGTGTGTGGTATTTTCCTTGTTTCTCCTCTGTGAACCGAGGTATTAAATTTCCTTGCACATTTCTTCCTCCTTGCATTTGTGCAGGGTGTGCTCTTGTCGAAATATCGGCGGTGGTCGACGATGTCACCCGGCAGCAAACCCGTAAGTTATTTGTACATTCGATTTGAATATCTTACACTGAGCAGCTAAGACACTTCAGTAGAGCATTTCTATTCACCTGTCTCTTGCATTACAACAGTATCAAACTTAATTGAGATACTTGTCCACCTATCCACTTACAATAGCAAGCAGCAAACTCCTCAATAATAAACATTACAATAGACCTTCTGCTATACTTTTGTATCTTTCAATGTATGTATTTGTATCTATTGTTTTGTAAGAGGGAGTGCGAATGCGCGTAAATGCGGCCTCGCTCATCTCAGTCAGGTGTGAGAGGAAATCCAGCCACAAGGCGATTTCAGGGAATTATTTAATCGGATATTCTGTTCTATGTTAAGTAACTTGTTAATCGAGCATGGTGCTTCATGTTAAATTGGTCAGGAAGATCTGCAGCGTCCATATTAAGTAATAAAGTGTGAGTACTTGTAACAACACGATGAACTCTTGCTATAGGAGCATCATAGCCAGTACGGGATGAGAGTAATGGGTTCGCGCACATTTATCAATTACAGTGGGAGGCGTTATGGCTTACGTCAGCGAATTAATACCTACTTAACAATTTTGTACATCTGTCATAACTAGTCCAACAGGCATAGTAGCAAGCCGGCCGGTGTGGCCGTGAGGTTCTAGGCGCTTCAGTCTGTAACCGCGCGACCGCTACGGTCGCAGGTTCGAATCCTGCATCGGGCATGGATGTGTGTGCTGTCCTTAGGTTAGTTAGGTTTAAGTAGTTCTAAGTTCTAGGGGGCTGATGACCTCAGAAGTTAAGTCCCATAGTGCTCAGAGCCATTTGAACCATTTTTGAGCATAGTAGCAGTGATAGCGTGGGCTAGTCGGAAGAGTTAGAGTACTAAGATAGAACGGTTTCAACGTGTACACCTGAATTATGCACCACAGCGAAGGTGAAATTTAGCATGTAGCGTTTCACCACGTAACTTTAAGACAGGAATGAAATGCTGGCTGTATATGCTAATATGGAAAAGCTGTGTAGTTGAGTCGTGTCACTTGTTCGTACACTATGTGATCAAAAGTACCTGGACACCTCCAAAAACATACGTGTTTCATATTAGGTGCATTGCGCTGCCACCTACTGCCAGATACTCCATATCAGCGACCTCTGTAGTCATTAGACATTGTGAGAGAACAGAATAGGGCGCTCCGCGGAACTCACGGACTTCGCCGTGGCCAGGTGATTGGGTGTCACTTGTGTCACACGTCGTACGCGAGATTTCCACACTCCTAAACATCCCTAGGTCCACTGTTTCCGATGTGACAGTGATGTGTAAACGTGAAGGGACACGTTCAGCACAAAAGCGTACAGGACGACCTCGTCTGTTGACTGACAGACCACCGACAGTTTAAGAGGGTCGTAATATGTAATAAGCAGACATCCATCCAGACCATCACACAGGAATTACAAAATGCATCAGGATCCACTGCAAGTACCATGGCAGTTAGGCGGGAGGTGAGAAAACTTGGATTTCATGGTCGAGGGACTGCTCATAAGCCACACGTGACGCCGGTAATGCCAAACAACGCCTTGTTTGGTGTAAGGAGCGTAAACATTGGACGACTGAACAGTGGAAAAACGCTGTGTGCAGCGACGAATCACGGTACACAATGTGGCGATCCGATAGTAGGGTGTGGGTATGACGAATGCCCGGTGAACATCATCTGCCAGCGTGTTTCGTGCCAACACTAAAATTCTGAGGCTGTGGTGTTACGCTGTGGTCGTGTTTTTCATGCTTGCACCCGTTGTTGTTTTGCGTGGCACTATCACAGCACAAGCCTACATTGATGTTTTAAGCACCTTCTTGCTTCCCACTGTTGAAGAGCAATTCGGGGATGGCGATTGCCTCTTTAAATACAATCGAGGACCTGGTCATAATGCACGGCCTGGGGCGGTGTGGTTACACGACAATAACGTCCCTGCAATGGACTGGCCTGCACAGAATCCTGACCTGAATCCTATAGAACACCTTTGGGATGTTTTGGAACGTTGACTTCGTGCCAGGCCTCACCGACCGACATCGATACCCCTCCTCAGTGCAGCACTCCGTGAAGAATGGGCTGCCATTCCCCAAGAATCCTTCCAGCACCTGATTGAAAGTGCGCCTGCGAGAGTGGAAGCTGTCATCATGACTAAGGGTGGGTCAACACCATACTGAATTCCAACACTACTGATGGAGGGCGCCACGAACTTTTAAATCATTTTCAGCCAGGTGCCCGGATACTTTTGATTACATAGTGTAACTTTGGAATAATTTTGATTGTTGTGGCATGGCTCAAGTTCACAAGGCCATTAAAAAGTACAGCCAGTTTCAGGACCACTTACTCTTCATAATTAATGAAAATACGTTCGGGAAGATGCGAACTGATTGCATGTTTGCTGAGCAGAAGACTGTTTGTAATTTACAACATTTTAGTCTTGTACGAAAAAGAAGGATAAAATGAAACGCTTAACTAATGTAGTATTCTTTTTACCAACGCAAGAGATGGCGTTCAGAGGACGTGTTAATGACACTGGTTCCTGAATAAATACTGGACTTGTACATCTACTCACTGAATTTGGCTTAAAGCCGAAACATCAGTCGGAACAGTCTTCTTTTTTCACAGGAGTGTGAAATCTAACAGAGAAAAACTTAATTGCTCTTCTTCCAGATGATCTCACGAGTAAAATAAGAAAGGATACGAGTGAATTCAGTTTGGTCTCTGTAGTTCTGGATAAACTGTTGACCTGAACAATTTCTCGATGGTCTCGTCAGTATTTCGCCACGTCACGGCTGATGGTAAAGTCCATGAAATATTTATAAAATTCGCGAACAGCCCTGACGACAGAACAACCTAGGTGCCGTGTCATTTTTGGTGCGAGTGGTACACGACTATAAGTGCAATGAAAAACTAATCGTTCTGAATGACTATGGGGCGGAATTTTTGGCTGGTAATTTGAAAGGATTGAAGTCTAGAGCGAGAAACATGTTTGCTACTGCACTATTCGTCCACAGTTTCGCTCACGAAGTGAATTTAGCGCTATCACTATCCGAGTCAAAGATAAACGAAGCAGAATTTTTCCTCACTTTCAATGGCGCTGCTGCTTTTCCTTTCAAGTCAACTAAAAGAATCAGATTTTTAGATCAAGACGTAAGTAAACTATTGCATAAAGTATCTGCCACACGTTGGAGTTCTGCGTCTCATCTAATGAAAAACCTTTAATGAATGCCGTAGTACAGAGGAAAGAGATGAGCCGGCCGGTGGAGCCGTGCGGTTCTAGGCGCTTCAGTCTGGTACCGCGTGACCGCGACGGTCGCAGGTTCGAATCCTGCCTCGGGCATGGATGTGTGTGATGTCCTTAGGTTAGTTAGGTTTAAGAAGTTCTAAGTTCTAGGGGACTGATGACCACAGATGTTAAGTCCCATAGTGCTCAGAGCCATTTGAACCATTTTCGAAAGAGATGAGAAATGGGGCAAAGATGCCCATACTGCTGCTCGTGGATCAGAAATCACGATGCAAGACGTCAGTTTCAGTATCCTTGTACATACACTCTAAGACAAACAGAACGACACACCACGAAGGAATTATTCGATTGGGACGGAAATCGGTATATGCGTTGTATACGTTCAGACAAGCAAATGATTACAATTTCAAAAATTGGATGATTTATTCAAGAGACAGAACGTCAAAAATTGAGCGAGTCAATAACGCGTTGCCGGCCGCGGTGGCCGAGCGGTTCTAGGCGCTTCAGTCCGGAACCACGCGGCTGCTACGGTCGCAGGTTCGAATCCTGCCTCGGGCATGGATGTGTGTGATGGCTTTAGGTTAGTCAGGTTTACTTAGTTCTAAGTCTAGGGGACTGAAGACCTTCGATGTTAAGCCCCATAGTGCTTACAGGGGAACATCCCCATCGCACCCCCCTCAGATTTAGTTATAAGTTGGCACAGTGGATAGGCCTTGAAAAACTGAACACAGATCAATCGAGAAAACAGGAAGAAGTTGTGTGGAACTATGAAAAAATAAGCAAAATATACAAACTGGGTCGTCCATGCGTAAGATAGCCAACATTAAGGGCAACTTGAGGCGAGGAGCGCCGTGGTCCCGTGGTTAGCGTGAACAGCTGCAGAACGAGAGGTCCTTGGTTCAAATCTGCCCTCGACTGAAAATTTTGCTTTCTTTATTTTCGCAAAGTTATGATCTGTCCGTTCGTTCATTGACGTCTCTGTTCACTGTAATAAGTTTAGTGTCTGTGTTTTGCGACCGCACCGCAAAACCGTGTGATTAATTGACGAAAGGACGTGCCTCTCCAATGGGAACCGAAAACATTTGATCGCAAGGTCATAGGTCAACCGATTCCTCCACAGGAAAACACGTCTGATATTTTGTATACGACACTGGTGACAGCATGTGCGTCACATGACAGGAATATGTTGTCGACCCACCTAACTAGTACACTTGGCGAATGGGTGAAAAGATTCTTCTACCTTGCCCGATTTAGGTTTTCTTGTGGATGTAATAATCACTCCAAAAAAAGTGATGAAAACATAAGAGTTTTTCACATAAACTGAAAATAAAAAGTTAAAATTTTCGGTCGAGGGAAGATTTGAACTGTAGACCTCTGGTTCTGCAGCTGTTTACACTAACCACGGGACCACGGCGCTCCTCGTCTCATACTGCCCTTAATATTGCATATATTACACATGGACGACCCAGTTTGTATATTTTGCTTATTTTTTCATAGTTCCACAAAACTTTTTCCTGTTTTCTCGATTGATCTGTGTTCAGTTTTTCAAGGCCTATCCACTGTGCCAACTTATAACTAAATCTGAGGGGGGTGCGATGGGGATGTTCCCTTGTTAGAGCCATTTGAACCATTCAATAACGCGTTGATCTTCCTCCGGTCATTATGCGAGCAGTTTTTCGGCTTAACATCGTTTGAGAGGGCTTTTGGACGTCCTCCTGAGGGATATCGCGCCACATTCTGTCTAACTGGTGCGTCAGATCGTCAACATCCCAAGCTGTTTGGAGGGCCCTGCCCATAGTGCTCCAAACGTTCTGAATTGGGAAGAGACCCGGCGACCTTGCTGGCCAAAGTAGGATTTGGCAAACACTAATAACAAACAGTAAAAACTCTTGCCTCGAGCGTGCGGGCACTAACTTGCTGAAATGTAAGCCCAGGATTGCTCTTCACGAAGGGCAACAAAGCGGGGCGTAGAATATCGTCGACGTACTGCTGTGCTGTTAATGACAACCAAATGAGTCCTTCTATGAAATGAAATGGTACCTTAAACCATCATTCCCGGTTTTCGGTTTATATGGCGAAATACCCACAGACTTCAAGAAGAATATAATAATTCCAATCCCAAAGAAAGCAGGTGTTGACAGATGTGAAAATTACCGAACTATCAGTTTAATAAGTCACAGCTGCAAAATATTAACGCGAATTCTTTACAGACGAATGGAAAAACTGGTAGAAGCGGACCTCGGGGAAGATCAGTTTGGATTCCGTAGAAATGTTGGAACACGTGAGGCAATACTAACCTTACGACTTATCTTAGAAGAAGGATTAAGAAAAGGCAAACCTACGTTTCTAGCATTCGTAGACTTAGAGAAAGCTTTTGACAACGTTAACTGGAATACTCTCTTTCAAATTCTGAAGGTGGCAGGGGTAAAATACAGGGAGCGAAAGGCTATTTACAATTTGTACAGAAAGCAGATGGCAGTTATAAGAGTCGAGGGGCATGAAAGGGAAGCAGTGGTTGGGAAAGGAGTGAGACAGGGTTGTAGCCTCTCCCCGATGTTATTCAATCTGTATATTGAGCAAGCAGTAAAGGAAACAAAAGAAAAAAATCGGGGTAGGTATTAAAATTCATGGAGAAGAAGTAAAAACTTTGAGGTTCGCCGATGACATTGTAATTCTGTCAGAGACAGCAAAAGACTTGGAAGAGCAGTTGAACGGAATGGACAGTGTCTTGAAAGGAGGATATAAGATGAACATCAACAAAAGCAAAACGAGGATAATGGAATGTAGTCAAATTAAATCGGGTGATGCTGAGGGGATTAGATTAGGAAATGAGACACTTAAAGTAGTAAAGGAGTTTTGCTATTTAGGGAGTAAAATAACTGATGATGGTCGAAGTAGGGAGGATATAAAATGTAGACTGGCAATGCCAAGGAAATCGTTTCTGAAGAAGAGAAATTTGTTAACATCGAGTATAGATTTAAGTGTCAGGAAGTCGTTTCTGAAAGTATTTGTATGGAGTGTAGCCATGTATGGAAGTGAAACATGGACGATATCCAGTTTGGACAAGAAGAGAATAGAAGCTTTCGAAATGTGGTGCTACAGAAGAATGCTGAAGATTAGATGGGTAGATCACATAACTAATGAGGAGGTATTGAATAGGATTGGGGAGAAGAGAAGTTTGTGGCACAACTTGCCTAGAAGAAGGGATCGGTTGGTAGGACATGTTTTGAGGCATCAAGGGATCACAAATTTAGCATTGGAGGGCAGCGTGGAGGGTAAGGATGTAGGTTGCAGTAGGTACTGGGAGATGAAGAAGCTTGCACAGGATAGAGTAGCATGGAGAGCTGCATCAAACCAGTCTCAGGACTGAAGACCACAACAACAACAACATGTCATGCGATATTTAGGTTGGTATCCCACTGCTGTCTGGGGCATCCAGACACGTCTTCATTGGTCATCAGGGCTCATCACTGAAGACAATTCTACCCCAATGAGATTCCAGGCTGGAGACGTGTCTGGAGGCGAGTCGGACGTGGTGGGATGTCAACCTGGGTGTCGCCCGCCGTACGACCGACGATCTGGTATGATGATCTGGGGTGCAATATCGTTTCATAGCAGGACGCCTTCCTTTGTCATCCTCAGCACCGTTACAGCACAGCGATGCGTCAACGATATTCTACGCCACGCTTTGTTACCCTTCTTGGTAAGCAATCTCGGGCTTTGCTTTTCAGCAAGATAATGCCCGCCCGCACACGGCGAGGGTTTCTACTGTTTGTTTTTGTGCTTGTCAACCCTTACTTTGGCCAGCAAGGTCGCCGGATTCCTTCCCAGTTCAGAACTTTTGGATCATTATGAGCAGGGCTATCCAACCAGCTTGGCATTTTGAGGATCTGACGCACCAATTGGACAGAATGTGGCACGATTTCCCTCAAGAGGACGTCCAACAGCTCTGTCAATCGATGCCAAGCCGTATAACTGCTTGCAAAACGGCCAGAGGAGGATCAATGCCTTATTGACTCGCTCAATTTGTGAAGTTCTTTCTCTTGAACAAATCGCCCTATTTTTCTGAAATTGTTATCATTTGTTTGTCTGTACATGGACATCACACCTACTGGTTTCCGTCCCATTCGGATAATTCTTTCATGGGGTGTCGTTTTTTTTGTCTTAGAGTGTACTTTTTCAGAGATTTTGCCTTTCACTGATACATCATTTGATATACTGGAAGCCAGAGCTTACGACATTGACTACTTTGTAACAATAATCAATGAATTCAAAGAAATTTTGAATACCAGACGTGAAAGATTTGAAAAAAATATGGTAAAGAGTCATTCGTTGCCAACATTTGGATGAGCCAATAACTAAACGTCCTATGTATAATGCTGCAGTCGATTTGTAACAAACTTCAGGATAATCTACAGCGAGATTTTGGACACGGTGACGGGGCAGTCTCAGGATACTGGACTCTCTATTTTTTGAACTTTTGAATGTACTTAATTTTGGTCAATACAAACAATGTTTCACTGAATTTGCGTTTCAATCAGTAAAATACTGCTATAGATCTTTTTTTGATTTTTCCTGCTTAAGATCAAAAATACTGATTACATAGAATTCAAGAGAAACGCGACATAGAACTCTTGAAAACTTGTTGAGGTTTATTAAGTCAAATGGACTCGAAACACTGTACTGTGGAGAACAGTAAAACTCTGTGTGCTTATATCGACCACCCCTCAAATCAATGTCTGAGTCGAGACAAGCTTTCAGTCCTAGAAAAGATAAAGACTATGCACATAGTTCAAAAACTCAAGAAGGCTTAAAAAGTTAGCTATATTATCAATGGATAAGTGTTTCCCGCGATGGCTAAGGTCTGAACCTGAATTTTACGACTTGTTGATCAACGAATTCGCCAAGAGGGAGAGGTGAATCTAACTTACTCACATATATGCTATTTTCACATATAAAAATGACATTTTCTTCTTTTATATGTACTCATCTGAACGAAAGTTCATTACATACCATTGCTGCAGTCAGTGGCGGCTCGTAACCACAAATTCGCAGATATCTCGCATGTTTACAGGAATGGTTTTACTTCTATTACTGCATACTTTCACCTGTGTCAGTTTTCACTATATTACTATTAGTCAAGGTGTATCCTTTACAACATATACCGGAATCGAAAAACTCCGTGAATGATTCTTGCATAATGGGCAATGCTCCCGCGCCAGGTCCTCTCATGAACACCGCAACACCACGGAAAAATAGATTGCAGATTTTATTGAGCATTTTACTCCGCAGGACGCTCTGCAGTTCGCGGAACTCTGCCATCTGAAAGCGAACAGAGCTAAAAATTCCAGTTTACGAGTCACATTACGAGCTACAGTCGGCTGTCTGGTAACTGCGCTCCAACAAACTTACGAAGGATGCGCTCTCATTCGTTATGCCCGATAGCATCGACCTCATTCTCCTGAGATACTCCGCCATTGGGATGTTGCGAAGTAGATACGCGACCCAGCTACTGTATATTGAAATTTTACGAAATGGAAGGAAAAAAAAAGAAGAGGTTTCTGTGGTTCTGTTTGCTTCGGTAACCGACAACGCGACTCGGAACGTTAGGCTGCACTACACTTAGTGAACTGTACAGAGCACAAATATGGTCCGCATAGAACTTTTCTTTAGTCTCCATAGGACGTATTCGTATAAAATTTCAAGTAGTCTTCTCTCATGTACGCTTTGAGTACTGCAACGTCAACACATACAGACGTCACAGAATGCGTCTGTTGTTTTGTCTATTGACTACCAACATCGTGCTTCGTGTCTAGAATGAGATGCTTAAAACAGGTCACTGGAATAACATAATCATTGTTAGTGATATACGAAAGTGATCATGGAAGGAAGGAAGGAAGGAAGAAATAAGAGCTTAGTTGTTCCGTGGTTGATGAAGTCATTAGAGATGCAGTGCGAGCTTAGATTAGATTAGTTTACGTTCCATAGATCCGTGTTGAGGAGATCCTCGTGGATGTGGAACATGTCAATTTTTTTTTTAAAGCTGAAATAACAATACTAATAGTATGAATATATACAATACATCATTTGTTTCTATTAAAAAATTCGTCAATGGAGTAGAAGGAGTTGGCCACTAGTAAGTCTTTCAGGCTCCTTTTAAACTGATCTTTATTTGTAACTAAATTTTTTATGTTTACTGGCAAATTATTGAAGATGAGTGTCCCTGAGTAGTGGACCCCTTTTTGAACTAAAGTAAGTGCTTTTAAGTCCTTGTGCAGATCATTTTTGTTCCTGGTATTGTATGTATGAACTGAGCTGTTTGTTGGAAAAAGAGATATATTATTTAGGACAAATTTCATTAATGAGTAAATATACTGAGAGGCAGTAGTTAGTATACCCAGTTCTTTGAAGAGGTTTCTACAGGACAACCGTGAATTTACTCCACAAATAATTCGTATTACACGCTTTTGGACTCTGAAAAATTTTGTTTGACTTGAAGAGTTACCCCAAAATATTATACCATATGACATTATGGAATGAAAGTAGGCAAAGTATGCAAGCTTTTTCATTTTTATGTCGCCTATGTCTGCTAACACTCTAATTGCAAATACAGATTTGTTAAGGCGTTTCTGCAGTTCTGTGGTGTTCTCTTCCCAACTGAATTTATTATCAAGTTGTAATCCCAGGAATTTAAGACTGTCAACCTCTTCTATCTGCTCTTCTTCGTATTTTATGCATATGCTGGGTGGAAACCTCTTACAGGTTCTAAATTGCATATAGTGAGTCTTTTCGAAGTTTAATGTCAGTGAGTTGGCTTTAAACCATTTATTAATATCCATGAAAATATCATTAGCAGATCTTTCTAGAACTACACTTGACATACTATTTATTGCAATACTTGTGTCATCTGCAAACAAAACGAACTTTGCTTCTGGCAGTGTAACTAATGAGAGATCATTAATGTACACAAGAAAAAGCAATGGCCCTAAGATGGATCCTTGTGGGACACCACATGTAATTTCTTCCCATTCTGATGATGAGTGATGACTTAATTCACTAGTCCCTTGCACTGACACGCTTTGTTTCCTGTTAGTGAGGTATGACTTGAACCATTTTGCAGCACTGCCCGTGACACCATAGAATTCTAATTTACTCAAAAGGATGTTGTGGTTTACACAATCAAATGCCTTTGACAAATCACAGAAAATACCTGCTGCTTGTAATTTGTTATTTAATGAATTAAGTACATTTTCACTGTAGGTGTAAATAGCCTTCTCGATATCAGAACCCTTCAGAAATCCAAACTGTGTTCTTGATAATATGTTATTTGTGGTCAGATGGTTGAGCAGCTGGCTGTACATTACTTTTTCTAAAATTTTTGAGAATGCTGGCAAAAGTGAAATAGGTCTGTAGTTTGATGGTATCTCTTTATCCCCTTTCTTGAATAGAGGCTTAACATCTGCATATTTTAGCCAGTCAGGAAATGTCCCAGTTATAATTGACTGGTTACACAAGTAACTTAGAATTGTACTAAACTCACAAGAACATGCCTTAATTAACTTTGTTGATATTTCATCATACCCACTAGAATGCTTTGTTTTTAAAGATTTTATTATGGACGTTATTTCTTTAGGTGAAGTGACTGATATATTCATGTACTTGAAGCTATTTTTGAAGGCTAGTTTCAGATATTCAAGGGCATTATTTACTGATCCTGAAAGTCCCATTCTATCAGTAACGGATATAAAGTACTTGTTAAATAGATTTGCCACACTATGCCCATCAGTTACTAATGTGTCATCTACCCTTAGTGCTATTTGCTCCTGTTCCTTTCTGGTTCTACCAGTCTGCTCTTTCACTATATCCCATATTGTTTTTATTTTGTTCTCTGACATTGCTATCTTCTTCTCGTAGTGCATTTGTTTAGACATCTGAATTACTTTTTTTAATGTTTTACAGTATTCCTTGTATTTAGCTAAATCATCAGCGTTGGAGCTATTCTTGGTCGACAGATACATTTTCCTTTTTGTCTTACAGGAAATCTTTATTCCTTGTGTAATCCATGGTTTTATTATAGACTTCTGTTTAATTTGAGTAACTTTTAGAGGAAAACAGTTTTCAAGCATGGTACTGACATTGTTCATGAATGTGTTACATTTTTCATTCCTGTCATGAGCACTGTAAACATCTTTCCAGTTCATATCTTTGAGCAGTTTTCTAAAACACTCAATTTTTGGTTGATTGAGTACTCTCCTGTACTCAGATTTAGCAGTCTTGATAATCTGCTTAGAATTTACATCTAAAACAAGGAGCTGCATGTCATGATCTGATAGTCCATTTATAACAGGTTTTATGATATGATTTTGTTCCTTTGATTTGTCTATAAAAATGTTATCAATGGCTGTCCTTGAGGATTTAGTGATCCTAGTTGGAAAGTTTACAGTGTGAGTTAGATTGACAGACAACATTACTAACTGCAGTGAATGTTGACTGGAAGATTGCATTAGAAAATCTGTATTAAAGTCACCAGCAATCAAAATTTCTTTGTTTCTTCCTGTTAAATAACCCAAAAGAGCTTCTAGATGATCTAGGAATAGATTATAATTTCCTGCAGGTGCTCGGTAAATAGTTATTATTATATAGGATCTGTTATGGAACTCTACTTCTGTTGCACATGCTTACATGGGAAAATGAAACAGCTGTGTCCTTTCCAAAGGAATCATGACATTTTCTTTACGCGTTTCAGAGGTAACCACGGTTAACCAAAATCAGGATGATCGGACGAGGATTTAAAACCCGCTCCTTCCAAATGAGAGTCCAGTGTCTTAACCGGTGTCCCATCTCGCTCCATCGAAATGCTTGAGGTAAAGTGTAGCGTGTAAGGAATGTGCAAAAGTCATGCACAGTGTTGTTGTTGTGGTTTTGCTCAGTCCGAATACTAGTTGACGCAGTCCTCAGTGATAATTTATCCTGGACAAGTCTCTTAATGTCTACATAACTATTTTAACCCAACATCGATTAGTACCTGCGTACCGCAGCCAAGCCTTGGTTTCATTGTATGGTTTTTACCTCCCCGCCAGTCTTCCCCCCCCCCCCTCTCTCTCTCTCCTCTCCTCTCCATTATTAAATTGACGATTTCTTGATGCCTCAGGGTGTGTCCTGTCAATTGTTCATACTTTCATTCAAGTTGTTACATAAAACTCTTACATCTCTATTTCAACCCAGTACGACTTCATTAATTAATCAATGTTGTTGTTGTTGTTGTGGTGGTCTTCAGTCCTGAGACTGGTTTGATGCAGCTCTCCATGCTACTCTATCCTGTGCAAGCTTCTTCATCTCCCAGTACCTACTGCAACCTACATCCTTCTGAATCTGCTTAGTGTATTCATCTCTTGGTCTCCCTCTACGATGTTTACCCTCCACGCTGCCCTCCAATGCTAAATTTGTGATCCCTTGATGCCTCAAAACATGTCCTACCAACCGATCCCTTCTTCTAGTCAAGTTGTGCCACAAACTTCTCTTCTCCCCAATCCTATTCAATACCTCCTCATTAGTTACGTGATCTACCCACCTTATCTTCAGCATTCTTCTGTAGCACCACATTTCGAAAGCTTCTATTCTCTTCTTGTCCACACTAGTTATCGTCCATGTTTCACTTCCATACATGGCTACACTCCATACAAATACTTTCAGAAACGACTTCCTGACACTTAAATCTATACTCGATGTTAACAAATTTCTCTTCTTCAGAAACGATTTCCTTGCCATTGCCAGTCTACATTTTATATCCTCTCTACTTCGACCATCATCAGTTATTTTACTCCCTAAATAGCAAAACTCCTTTACTACTTTAAGTGTCTCATTTCGTAATCTAATCCCCTCAGCAACACCCGATTTAATGACTACATTCCATTATCCTCGTTTTGCTTTTGTTGATGTTCATCTTATATCCTCCTTTCAAGACACTGTCCATTCCGTTCAACTGCTCTTCCAAGTCTTTTGCTGTCTCTGACAGAATTACAATGTCATCGGCGAACCTCAAAGTTTTTACTTCTTCTCCATGAATTTTAATACCTACTCCGAATTTTTCTTTTGTTTCCTTTACTGCTTGCTCAATATACAGATTGAATAACATTGGGGAGAGGCTACAACCCTGTCTCACTCCTTTCCCAACCACTGCTTCCCTTTCATGCCCCTCGACTCTTATAACTGCCATCTGGTTTCTGTACAAACTGTAAATAGCCTTTCGCTCCCTGTATTTTACCCCTGCCACCTACAGAATTTGAAAGAGAGTATTCCAGTTAACATTGTCAAAAGCTTTCTCTAAGTCTACAAATGCTAGAAACGTAGGTTTGCGTTTTCTTAATCTTTCTTCTAAGATAAGTCGTAAGGTTAGTATTGCCTCACGTGTTCCAACATTTCTACGGAATCCAAACTGATCTTCCCCGAGGTCCGCTTCTACCAGTTTTTCCATTCGTCTGTAAAAAATTCGCGTTAGTATTTTGCAGCTGTGACTTATTAAACTGATAGTTCGGTAATTTTCACATCTGGTAACACCTGCTTTCTTTGGGATTGTAATTATTATATTCTTCTTGAAGTCTGAGGGTATTTCGCCTGTCTCATACATCAATTAATCGATATACTCTTCTAATCTTCAGCATTATCCTGCATCAATCTGTGTCAATCCACGCCGCAATTGTATCATGAAATCAGTAAGAACGTTACGACGCGCCAGTTGTCCAAATGTGTGATTTATTTAACTTAAACACAAAGTGTGTTTCGTGAAGAAATCATTCCATTATCAGCTTGTATGGTAAGGAAAATACGTATCATTATTTCGCATTATTTCACGCTCTAACATACGAGGTGCGACAATATAGTAATGAGACTGGTGTGAAAAAAATGTTGCTTATCGTTTTAGTCAAGTTTAGTGTTGTCTCCTTCAAAGTAGTTCCCTTCTGATGGCACACACTTTTTCCAGCGCTTCTGCCATTGATGGTAACATTTCTGGAACTCATCTTCTGTAATATCCTCCAAGACCCTCGTCACAGCTTTTTGGACATCTTGTGTTGTTTGAAAATGGTGTCCCTGACCGCCGTTTTGACTCTTGGAAATAGAAAAAAGTCACACGGAGCGATATCTGGTGAATGAGGTGGCTGTGCTGGTACTGAAATTTGTTTTGAGGTTAAAACTTGCTGTAATGACAGAGCAGTATGGGATGGTAAACTTGTTCGACAAGTTTCCTTGTCAACTCCTGTTAACTCAGACACTGCTCTGATTGTTAAACGGCGATCTTGTCGAACAAGTTTACCGATTTTTTCAATGTTTGCATCAGTTTTTGCTGACAATGGTCTGCCAGTGCGAGTGTCATCACTGGTGTCTTCGCGGCCATCTTTAAATCGTTTAAACCACTCAAACACTTGTGTTCGCGATAAACAATCATCGCCGTACACTTGTTGTAACATTACAAACGTTTCACTTGCAGATTTTCCTAGTTTGAAACAAAATTTGATGCTAACACGCTGTTCTTTCTGTACACTCAACATTTTCCGACGCACAGACAAAACGTCAACTGCTTAAAACAGACGCCACGGCAGACTGAGTGCAGGAGGCAGATGAAACTCGAGCAGTAGGCGGAGCGAGAGTCACGTGACAGGCCACGCGACTTTCAGCCTTATTGCATTCGTTTTATTGTTTCACCAGTACTAGTCCGGTTTTTTTCTAGCCACACCTCGTATTATGAGGTTCCATTTCCGTGACGAGAGACACAAACACATGTTAACTTATTACAGCACAACTCACGACTGAGCAGTTGCATCGATGTGCCGCTTGGACTAGAAGCGGCTTATAGACAAAGGTCAAAGATATTGTGACTACGCAAGCCTGCAGATGTGTCAACATCTCGCAAAGGAAATCAGTCTCATTACTTTACTGCCGCACCTCGTATATGTAATGGGTATCTGTCTATTGATTGGATTTGATTAACGCACAGAGACAAAAACACATGTGTTCTTAGCCCATTTTGCCCACTCTGAAACTGAGTTTATTGTGTACTTTCGCTCCCTGTGCTTCTAGTCAAGCCAGATGGTACCTTTACTAGTTTCTTATTACACACGATTTCTTCAGGACCGAATATTCTGTATGTTTTGCCCACCAATGCTTCACTTTGGAAGATTAGGTACGGTGTGGTGTTATCCTCCACAGCACATAGTCTTCTTCCTCTACACCCATCGTGTGCTGGTGTTTTTTAAAGTTAAAAAGGTTATTGTTTCTAGATCACATTCCAATATTCTACGTGCTGCTCCCTGATACAGCTAAGTACTTCTGATTTTACCAACGGCACAGTGATGGTTAGGACAGGTTTCTGTCCAATAAATGGAGTCGCCGCACCTGTCCTGGCCAGTTTATCAACTTGTTCATTGCCATTAATTCCTGGCCGGTGTGGCCGTGCGGTTCTAGGCGTTTCAGTCTGGAACCGCGTGACCGCTACGGTCGCTGGTTCGAATCCTGCCTCGGGCATGTATGTGTGTGATGTCCTTAGGTTAGTTAGGTTTAAGTAGTTCTAAGTTCTAGAGGACTGATGACCACAGATGTTAAGTCCCATAGTGCTCAGAGCCATTTGAACCATTAATTCCTGAGTGACCAGAGATCCGCACCAGGTTTACCCTGATGCTTTGCCCTCGTCTCACAAGGTCTTCAAGAATTAATGTACATGCTGCGACTCTTGTGGCACGTACGCAGATTCTCATCCGCGCACTATCTGATAACAGATGTTTCTGCCTGGAATATTGTGGCCAGCTACCCTGAGATTGCTCTCTTTGTAGTCTAGGCTGTACCCATATACTCTGGCCCATGTCTTTTCGACGCGTCAGTAAGTCAGACTATGTCTTCTGAACGGTTTCGTGGTTGGTTCTTCCACTGCTCCCTTCTTCCAGTTAGGCTGGAAGTTATTTTGTGCTCAGCCGACATTTCTCCGACCATTCCTACATTTGTTAGGTTCACTATATTGGCGTAAGTTTCTGGATATTCTAAAGGTATCCAGCTACTTCCACTTTCTAACCTGTATGTCTCGGCCGTTGCCACCGTTGTAACCCAAAGAGGTAATGGGGGGCCGGCTGTTGTGGCCGAGCGGCTCTAGGCGCTTCAGTCCGGAACCGCGCTGCTGCTACGGTCGCAGTTCGAATCCTACCTCAGGCATGGATGTGTGAGATGTCCTCAGGTTAGTTACGTTTAAGTAGTTCGAAGTCTAGGGGACTGATTACCTGAGATGTTAAGCCCCACAGTGCTTAGAGCCATTTGAACCATTTGGTAATGGGGGCATGTCCAGCATGGTCTCCATCCCAGCACCGTGTGTGCTGCTAATTCCGCCTGTTATGTCTAAGCAGGCCAGTCTCTGCTCTTTGCCAAGCTCCTTAGCACCTCCCTGCTATTTTATTTTATTACACCATACTACATCCACCTAAATTATCGTAGGTCACAGTGGTGTATATTCAGTACCTACTCCTGGGGTTTAGACTCCAGTTTTTACCACAGACCCTACTAGCGCTCATAAGAGTACCTTTTGCCTTGGAACGTACACTATGTTATCAATAGTATCCGGACACCCCGAAAAACATACGTTTTTCATATTAGGTGCATTGTGCTGCCACCTACTGCCAGGTACTTCATATCAGCGACCTCAGTAGTCATTAGACATCGTGAGAGAGCATAGTGGGGCGCTCCGCGGAACTCACGGACTTCGAACATGGTCAGGTGATTGGGTGTCACTTGTGTCATACGTCTGTACGCGAGATTTCAACACTCCTAAACATTTCTAGGTCCACTGTTTCCGATGTGGAAACGTGAAGGGACACGTACAGCACAAAAGCGTACAGGCCGACCTCGTCCGTTGACTGACAGAGGCCACCGTCAGTTGAAGAGGGCCGTAATGTGTGATAGGCAGACATCTGTCCAGACCATCACACAGGGATTACAAACTGCATCAGGATCCACTGCAAGTATTATGACAGTTGGGAGGGAGGTGAGAAAACGTGGATTTCATGGTCGAGCGGCTGCTCATAAGCCACACATCGCGCCGGTAAATGCCAAACGACGCCTCGCTTGGTGTAAGGAGGATAAACATTGGACGATTGAAAACTTTGTATGGAGTGACGAATCACGGTAGACTCACGGTACACAATGAGGCGATCCGATGGCAGGGTGTGGGTATGACGAATGCCCGGTGGACGTCATCTACCAGCATGTGTAGTGCCAACAGTAAAATTCGAAGGCCGTGGTGTTATGGTGTGGACGTGATTTTCATGGACGGGGCTTGCACCTCTTGTTGTTTTGCGTGGCCCTATCACAGCACAGGCCTACATTGGTGTTTTAAGCACCTTCTTGCTTCCCACTGTTGAAGAGCAATTTACGGATGGCGATTGCATCTTTCAACACGATCGACCACCTGTTCATACTGCACTGCCTGTGGCTGAGTGGCTACACAACAGTAACACTCCTGCAATGGACTGGCTTGCACAGAGTCCTGACCTGAATCCTATAGAACAACTTTCGGATGTTGTTGAACACCGACTTCGTGCCAGGCCTCATCGACTGACATTGATACCTCTCCTCAGAGCAGCACTCCGTGAAGAATATGCTGCCATTCCCCAAGAAACCTTCCAGCATCTGATTGAACGTATGCCTGCGAGAGTGGAAGCTGTCATCAGGGCTAAGGGTGGGCCAACACCATATTGAATTCCAACATTACCGCTGGAGGGTGCCACGAGCTTGTAAATCATTTTCAACTAGGTGTCCGGATACTTCTGATCGCATAGTGTAGATTCGGATGTCGTATTACTAAAAGCCCCGTCGATATCCGGAAAATGCATAGAGCAATTTTCTGAGAGAGTAGAGCTTTTCCCACCTTCCCAACAAGTTGGTGAAATGCTGTTTCACATGATTTGCCTGGTTGATATGCGTGTTCGTTTACAAATAAATGAACCTCAGTTAACCTCTTTCCCTTAACGTTCACATAAATCAAACTTTAAAAGAAGGGAGGACAGACTGATCGGTCTCATATCTTCAGCCATTTCTCCCTGGCTTCGGAATGAAAACAACCCTTTCACTGTCCTCTAAGTATCAGGAATTCCTGCTGGTAGGCTCACCGTAAAACGTCTACATAGGAATCTAATTGAACCCTCTCCTGATTATGTAACAAGGAAATGTGTTCCTGCCTTCAGCAGACACAGTTTCTCTTGTTTTCTACCCATACATGTTTCGAAGTTTTAGGAAGCTCCACTCAAACACACTGTAGAAACACAGAAACGCGAGATATATAGAAAATGCCACACTGGAAGAGAATAATTACAGCGGTGCTGCAAACACCAAACAGATTTGTGAATAATATGTAATAATAAGATAGTAAATAAGGTAGAGAAACTCCTCACAAACATGTATGGGTAGAAATAAAAGGAAAATTGTGCTTGCTCAAGGCAGAACTACATTTCCTTATTACATATTAGGAAGCAAAAGAGCATAAGGAAAGCGTTTCGACTACAAAATTATTCTCTCTCCTACTTGTTTCAGTAGAGCTGGAAAGATTCCATCGGGATAGGGTGACTTGAACAATTGAAACGTTCCAACCTTCCACAGGATTTTTCAAATCAACACATTCTTTGACAGATTCCCCCTTTTCACCATGATTTATTAAACTGATGGCTCGGTAATGTTCTGACCTGTCAGCATCTGCTTTCTTTGTAGCTGTGATTATTATAGTTTTCTTGAAAGCTGACGTTATTTCGCCTGTCTCATATATGTTGAATACTAGGTGGAATAATTTTGTCATGGCTGACTTCCCAAAGGTTAGCGGTAGTTCTGAGATGCGTTATTTCGGCTATGTATTACAGTCGTCTGTCAAATTCTTCTCGTAGCTCTCAGCATTAAATCTATCTCCTCTTCTTCTACTTCCTCTTCCCTTCTTTGTTTGTAATTTGAACTCTTGATATTCACGCAGTTGATTCTTGTTTCTCCAAAGCTTTCTTTAAATATCGAATAGGCGAAATCTATCTTTGCCATAGTCATGCATGATTCTGCAGCTTTGCATGTTTTCTGGAAACATTTCCTCGTAGGCAGCACATGAATTAATGTAGTAAATGTAAATAATGTCAGTGAAGCAAATGCAAATATTATCAATGCATTCAATGAAACTGTTAAATTTCGGTTACACGACAAATCATACAAATCTAAACGCTGTCAATACAACTAATTCTTAGGGACAGCAATTGGAACAACTTAAACTGTAACGATCACATAGATAATGTTGTGGGGAAGGTGAATCAAAGAATACTTAAAACATGCACTACTCTTCTTCGTCTCTGCTGGAGTATTACCAGATTAACGGGGGACATCGAAAAAGTTGGATTATCGCGAAATAGGGGAGAGAGTGTCTGCGATACAATACGCGAGTTGGATTGGCAATCATTCTCGTCGCGGCGAGATATTTTAACGAAATTTCAATCTCTCCTGCAAAAAGCGAATAGGTTTTGTTGACTTCCAGTTACATAGGGCGAAATGATCGTCTTAATAAGATAAGAGAAATCAGAGCTCGCACGGAAAGATTTAAGTGTTCGTTTTTCCCGCGTGCTATTTGGGAGTGGAACGGTAGAGAAACAGTGTCAAAGTGATTCGGTGAGCCTTCTTCCAGGCACTTAAATGTGAACTGGAGAGTAGTCAGGTAGATGCAGATCTTAAAAATGTAGATGAGAACTAGGTGAGAAAAAAGTCAGCTACCCGAACTGGTGGAGGACCCTGAAATGTAGGCTATACGCGTCGCAAAGAACGAGGTGAAGCTGCATACAAGGGTAAGCGGAACCAACATTTCAGCTGACGCAATGGTCTCTACCTTAATTCAGCAGAAAGATCAGATACATCATAGAGCATGTATCTTATTAATTTGGTTTTTCGGGCCCTTATTGTCTTACTCAGGACGCTTAGCGGATCATCGCCATGTTTTGTTTAACTGTTGTACACTTTTACCGACTCATCCTGCATGTAGATTACTGAAACTGCTGAGAGAGGATGTTGAAGGTTGTGATCTCTTTAAAGTTCGTTAGCCGTACTATCATGAAACAACACAAAGCCAAATTACCGACCAAGGAGAAATAGAAAGCACTCTTTCTGGCCAATAAACAAATCTATAATCATACAAGACAAGCAAGTGCAATGATTGTTCTCTTTCCAGAATTTTTAAGTGGCTGATTGTTGAGCTTGGCCCCTATGCACAAAGGAAACACAGTAAGATTAACAGCTTAAGAACTCAATGTGTTATATTTATTATTTGTGTGTCGTCTAAGCATGGAAATTTTGTAGGTTAGGAGGGGATTTTGAAATCTAAGTCGAGACTAGAATAACATGTATTTATTTACTATTAATGATTCACGTAATTCACATAAAATTAACACAGAGCAATGTTATCTAAAAGCTCAAATGAAATTAGAAAAATGACACTGTGGTGTGGTACCATATTATTTGGAACACAGTGTGGAGAAAACACAAGATCTTCTTATCTGAACAGCTTGCGAATTTAAAATTAACGAGACAAAAGGAGGCCACAGATTTCAGCTAACTGAGGAGCAGAAGTTGAGTGGCAAAGTAAGTAGCGAGCTGCAATGTAAATGGATCACGCTACTCTATTTGCGATACCTACACTTCCACAAAAATCATCTACCGTGCGCCGATAAGCACCAGATGGTAGCCGAGAGATGAATCGCCCAGAACCTTAGTTCAATACGCTAAACTGTTCCCTTTGAAAAAAAAAAAAAACTCTATGGAGGAGACAACTAATTATTTTGCGAAAACACAGCAGAAACTTCCCACTCTTGGTTTACAAAGTGAATATTAACAAAAAACATAAGGTTGGTACTCCTGTGGACAGAGCTCGTTCGATTGGGAGCCTCTTCACGTCAAACACTGCGGTGTGAATGACTCATTCGAATAGATACAGCAAACAGCTAAACCAACCGACTTTCCCACGCTGGTCGGTGAGTGCCATGGCATCTCGCACTTTGATGTTGTTGTTGTTGTGGTCTTCAATCCAGAGACTGGTTTGATACAGCTCTCCATGCTACTCTATCCTGTGCAAGCTTCTTCATCTCCAGGTACCTATTGCAATCTACTTCCTCCTGAACTTTGATATATTTGCAGATAAGACAAAAAAGTCATACCACCCATTCTATGGGGGTGGCAGTGGTGGCACGGCATCCTCTGAAGGTGCCAGCTCTGCCAACAAAAGCATGGAGCAGGCCTCCGCCCAACTTCCACGAAAACAGCCCACGTTGGTCGGGCAATGCCATAGCATCTCGTCCTTCGATGTACATAGAGAAGAGACAGAAACGTAATTCTCAGTAATTATTTTCTGGGCATAGTAGTGGTGACATGGCATACTCTTCAGGCGCCGGTTCTGCCAACAAAAGTATGGAGCATTGCACAGCCCAGCTTCCGTGAAAACTGCCCAAGTCCCCGGGAATGCTCGGCCCTCCTATTGACAGTCGCTGACCGCCTCCTGTTGACAAACAGGAACTGAGACCACACAGGGGCGCACCTTTCTAGTGAGAGCTTTCCATCCATGCACACATGTCCAGTACACTCAATAAAATAACAACGAAATAGTGGCAGAAAGTGAAACAATATCGCATGGTTATATGTGACATGAATGTCACAAAGAATATGGAATATCTCTCATTTCCCTCTCTCACACACACATTTAGGTGTTCCAATAATGGCCCAGTAGTATAGTGGGCTAAACGCTAATCAGAGAGCTTTCTGTGTCAAGGATAAGCAAGGGGCATGATATCATTCATGTCCAGCGGTGATAATAACTGCGTAATGCAGTGGATACACTTTTCTTGTCTGCACACAGCAAGTCCTTACACAGAAAGCTATTGCATGATACAGTCTAGGCAATGCGGAAAGGAATATTGTGTCTGTTATGGAAGTTCAAATAGGCATGATGGTATGGATCGCAAGAAAAACACTGAAAGATGTAGCTCAGTATATTATGGATCATTACACTGAAATGATACATACAGATCACAATTTCAGTTTACATATTTTCTGCATCTACTACATTTGGGTTACATACCCAGTGTACATCTTTTCAATATTTCTACGAAATATAAGTAACAATTACTGTAGGTTGCTGCTAAATCAGTTGTTGCACACACAAAAATAAACCCAAAGAAAAGTTCTCAGTTTATCATCCAGTATGAAATACTTACCATCGCTTTCCAATAGTGCTAATTTTCATTGTTTTATGATCAAAACTGTGTGCAGTTTGGATCGAATTACATACTGCACGCCAGTTTATCAGTATCATACAGCACACATTCCCAGCAATTATCAATACTCAGTTCTTCTGCTGATCAGCGTCTCACACCTTTCACTCTACTCGTTACGTGCTGTGCCTCGGTTCCGAGAGCGCAAATTGTTCCTATTAGTCCTATGAATTCTGTAATAATCTTCCCTGTAATTCATGTTTCATTAAAGTCACTTCCTTTTTATTGACACATGCGATGTTATAAATGTTACTATCGACGGAAGGCAAAGTATCACACTACCTATGCAAATCACATTTAATAAATTCCACAAATATTTGTACATGAAGATAGTAACTGATCTCGAAAGAACAGATACAATTGATGACTGTGCAGCTTCTCTAGAATAAATGATAATTAATTGAAACCCTCAGCTGCCGACAGGTGTTGTTGATATACCTCTATGGGGACAGCTGAAAAGATGTGCCCCGACCGGGACTTGAACCCGGGATCTCCCGCGTACATGGCAGACGCTCAGTCCATCTGAGCCACCGAGGACACAGATGAAGAGCGCGACTGCAGGGACTTATCCCTAGCACGTTTCCAATGAGACCCACATTCCAACTGTGGACAGTAGATTGTGGACAGATGGGAATGTGGGTCTCACGGGAAGCGTGCAATGGATAAGTCCCCGCAGTGGTGCAATTCATCTGTGTCCTCGGTGTCTCAGATGTATAGAGCATCTGCCATATAAGCAAGAGATCCCGTGTTCGTGTCCCGGTCAGGGCACACATTTTCAGCTGTCCCCATCGACGTATATCAACAACACCGGTCGGCAGCTGAGGGTTTCAATTAATTAACAAATATTTGTGGTAGTTAAGCGATATATTAGGCTAACTGCGTCTTTGTAATATTTTTTCGCTCAAATTTATAAAATATATACCCATAATGGAAACCTACAGGCATCTCTTGGTAAAACTGTATCTAAAAAACAGCTATGGCTTCATCGAAAACAATGTTAAGTCTATTTAATTCAATAGCAATAAAAGTTTCATTGAATACAACTCTGTGCTAGAAATTTGGTCTTCCAAGTAGTGCAACAGCTCCACATTAACCTCCCCAACTTGTTGCTAACTTTCATCACGCATTCTTCGCACATTCTGCATAGTTTTGCCAAAAACATCGTTCTTCGTAAGTTTGAATAAATTCTTTTCGAAATCCTTTTTCTTTTGAGTTCATACATTTTTCTTAGCATTAATATCGATGTACAGTTTCCTCAAGAGATCTTGACGGAAGAACAATATTTCTTGTGAATCTTGCACAGAAAAAGATTATTGTTCAAACTTTGCTTTAAATTTTTGTAGTGAATCACATAACTTTTCTCATTGTATAATGGTGAAATCAGCTTCTTTGGAACTCATGGCTTGTAGATGCTTCGTTGTAGTTCAAGTCTCTCTGGACATAATGGCAGGTCAGAATGAAGTTCATGTATATTTTCCAGATACCCACGATCTACTTCCAAAATGTAACCTATTTCTGAACCATTTGGTATGCTCACTACATCAAGCCCATCAAAGACATCCATACGAAATCAGAGAGTAATAAGTATTGCATCACGACCCAGTTGTAGAGACTGTTACCAGTGAGATATGTAATAAAAATTTAGCTGTTATTTTCGTTACAGTCAGCCACGAACGTATTGTATGCAACTGCATGTCTATGTGAAGAGTGAATAATATAACCTCTGACACTGGGCTCAACAAATTTTAATTTTTCAGTGTCCACAAAAAGTTGAAATTTTTCTTCAGTAGGCTTCAACAATGCATCCCTTGCTAAACCACTTGAAGTCACATAATGTGATGGATCTACTTTATATGTTTTAAGACAGAGCGTGAGAAAATTTACAACTGAAGTGAAAAAAAAGATTCAGTATTCAAATTTAAGTTGGAGTAATTTACTGTCGTCTTATATTACAATAAGCTCTGTACTTTGCACGCTCTTTGGTAACCCAATTCTTGGATTGTTGTTTACCACTCGGGAAGCTTTCCAAATGCTACAATTGCTGGCAAATGTTCGTTCAAGAAAATGGATTCATCAGTTACATACTACTATGGAAACACGCCTTTCTTGTTGATTAAATGGAACTGATCACTGTTGGGTAAATACTTCATTCTCACGTTAACGTCGTCAGGGTTGAAATATGGGACTCATTTTTCTAGAGAAGATGCCAGAAAGTTGAAGGAATTTATAAATCTAAAGTTTATGTCTCAATGATATGCATCTGCAATAGATTTAATGAATGTTTTAAGCTTTCCCATATTTTCAGTAGTCATGGAAACACGGTCTGTATTTAATTTCGTAGATTATTATGTTCAGTTTCTTCCATTCATTCACACAGGTACATAATTATAAAATGTGAATCATCATTCATCAGGTTGTGAAACATAACAGGCTCCAAAAACTTACGTCTATAATTTAAATATCACCTATCGTCTGCATGAAGAACGGTAGCTTTCATTGTTAGTTAATCTAGTAGAATTTTCTGTATTGTTTCTCTGTTTTGAGCATGGTGCTGTTGACTAGTCTGAATTGCAAACAATTAACCAAATGAGCTGACAACTTCTCTTTAGGGTGAAAATACATAAAGAGCGCTCACATACTTTGCTTGAATGTTTATGAGCAGTACTGCTACTATGTGCAAGCCTTGAAAAGTTTTTTGTGTTTCAGAATGGTAAATTTCCGTGTTTTGGAGAGGCAGCATTAAGGGATTCACATTTTTGCCAAGATTATGACGTTTAGAGACATACAGTGTTAAACTCTTTTTATTTCGTTTTCTTCTGTCCTTCCTACAAACACTTCTGTCACTTTTACCACCATACACTCATGTTTGGATTAAGAATACCATACACATTAACAGACATTTTCGTTGCTTTTTTCAAAATGTTTCCATGTGCTTCGTTTCAGTATGATAGGAAATGTTCACAAAGTTCACTGCATGTGAATAAGCAAGATAACTCGACATGCCTCATGATAATTTGCTGGGTACGAAACAGCTATAATTGACCACATGAAGCCATGATCATCGCCCTTTGAATCGATATTGGTCATGGAATTTCTTTACAATCAATTTTGGTAGTTTACGGTGCATTTCCGTATAAAATACTCTATTTATATTAACTTTAACGGAAAGTTTCACAACTGGGAAGTTTCCTCTTTTTTTAAGTAGTCAGTCACTGATAGTACAATACATAAATCATCGCACCATCCACACATACATAAGTACGCTGCATTTAGATTCATACTGAACAGGGCACTTACATTACCTTTGAAACCCAAAACATTAACACAAGAACTGTTACGAACAACGCAATTGCAATAAATAATGGGTATTTATACAAATCAGTTGACAAAATATTAAAAAAATACAGGGCAACATCAATGACCGAAGCATATAGGAGTAAGAACTGACACAATAGATTTCTTCAAGAGCACTCCCTGTTTAGGCACAGCATCATAAAAAATTGCAAACTTATTTATAAAAACCAATATTGAAATATCATTCTCCACAAGCCACAAACTTTGACACCACTTGCCTCACACAGTAAACACAAACACCATAATAACAGAACATAGTGGAACGTATAAATTACAATGTAACAGCTACTGCATTTTATGTCTGCAAAACAGGAAATACTTCCCACACATGACGGAAAGAACTCACTGATGCTTTTACACTTAACCACTTTGACAAATCCACAATAGCCCACAACACAGACCTTAATAGACACAGGCTAAGTGACATCCACAATATAATAAATGTACTCCACACACAAAACCATGGTAAAAAACTTTATCTACTAGAACAATTAGAAATAATGTTACATAAAGTAAAATCTGCTGAAAACATGTTGAATGAACAAACAAAGTTTATCAGCCACATTTTTCAGTACTTTTAAAAAATTATTTTTTCCTAAAGAAACAAATACTTAATAGGGCAACCAGTTGATAACATAATTCACATTTGAAGTATTCACAAAAAATTTTTATTGTAAATGATATCCTGTGTAACTAATAATATAAAGGCTTTGTATCTCCTTTGAAATAATAACACCCGTGTATTTGTAGAAATGTAGCATCTGTACATTTGAAATTCTTTGACTTGGGTTTACAAAATGTGCTGCAAGACGAATGGTTTATAGATGTAAAATAAAATTATAAACAGCCGACCAGTTGCAATGGATAAAGAAATCTTTACCTAGGTTTCAACAAATTTAAATTTGTCTTCTTCAGAAGGTGGCAATTTTACATTAGTATGGACTGGTGTATCATCGCCGTTTTTACAAATGTCTGCATAGATCCATTTGTCCAAATTAAAATATAGCCCTAAAAATAGGGTTTGTCATGTAAATACAAATTAGTACATGGATGTTGCAGAGCTCACAAGATGTGCACAAACAGGTTTACTCACAGTTTACTTCAAACACCATGTATCCACCACTGGAAACAGTAAATTATTTTTCAATTTGTCTTAGTTTGGTAAATTTGTGTTCATAATGTGCCGGCTTTGTAATATACCATTGGAATATTACCATGATCAGAATTAACATAAATCTAGAAAAAAAATCGATGTATATTGTCAAAGCACACAAAGATAAGACCCCAGGGTTCTAAAAGCACCGTGCATTGAAATAAAATCAGGATTGTGACTGAAGGCGGTTGTTCTTTATCTTACGAAAGTAATACAGCCACGGAAGAAACACTAACAGAAGTGGATGAAATTAAATTAAATTTAGGGTTCTTTCTTTGTCGACTACGTAATGCTTCAGTCTCATTCTTCACACCTTTTTCTTTTTTAAATAAACCAGAAGCTCTACAATGGTTATGTATCTGTGTAAGGAAAATCTCCTCAAGACGTCAATCACTTGTTCTCGCTATTAATGTGTGTCTTCCTACTGGTTATGTTTTGTATCTGTGAGAATAAGAACAGGATTCTCTGAACAATCTATTACAAAAAAAAAAAAAAAAAAAAAAAAAAAAATAAGAATTCGGACTGTTGGAAGTAACATCCTCAATAATTACGTTTTGAAGTTACGTATGCGTAAGCAAAACCTCTCGATGGCACACGCATAGAGGACAATAGCTATATCAAAAACTTGCTACAAGCGGCAACCTCACTATTAATATCTTTCTGCTTAGCAAGTTCTGACATCTGTGCATGCACGTTCCTGCAATTTCCAAGCGTATCATATTTCACTGACGCAACTCAGGACTTGCCCACAGAAGGAATATCTAAGTGTGTCGTATTTTGCTGAGCTGACTCAACTACACCTGCAGGAAGCCTCTGCTTCGTCACCGAGCGAGATGGCACAGTGTTTAGCACACTGGACTCGAATTCGGGAGGACGACGGTTCAAATCTACGTCCAGCCATCCTGATTTAGGTTTTCCGTGATTTCCCTAAATCGCTTCAGGCAAAAGCTGGGATGGTTCCTTTGAAAGGGCACAGCCGACTTCCTTCTCCAACCTTCCCTATTCCAATGGGACCGATGACCTAGCTGTTTGGTCCCTTCCCCCAAATCAACCAATCTGCCTCGTCATCTGTGAGCTGAATTACTAATACGTCTTAACGAAATTTGTATAAAAATCGACTAGAAGTATCAACGCGACGGATTTCGCGGTTGACCATATCTTGAAATTAATGGCTGCTGCTCATAGACTTGATACTCAAGCACAAATTCTTACGTGGCACACGAGCCGTCTGCCAAGTTCTCAACGAAGGCTATGTCGCCCGCCATCTCCGAGCAGTGGCTGTTGTGAACCAGTGCATTGTGTGCTAAAAGTCAAACTTTATATGCTTTTAATAACGTCATGTTTACGTGAATAATGTCCGCACCTGGTAGCTGAGTGGTCAGCGCGACTGAATGTCAATCCTAAGGGCCCGGCTTCCATTACCGGCTGGGTCGGAGATTTTCTCCGCTCAGAGACTGGGTGTTGTGTTGTCCTCCTCATCATCATTTCATTCCCATCGACGCACAAGTCGCCGAAGTGGCGTCAAATCGAAAGACTTGCTACCCGGCGAACGGTCTATCCGACGGGAAGCCCTAGTCACACGACATTTATATTTTACGTGTATAATACAGTGTGAGTAGAGGATGTGCTGCCGTTCGTATCTTCGAGGTACAAGAAAGCCATTAATAGAACAGTCTGTTTATGTTGATGTACGATGCAGGCAGTAGAACCACGTCAGTTCTCAAAAGTGTTTTTAAACTTCTCCCCACCTTGTATCTTACACGTTCGTTTCATTTCCAGCATTACGTCTGGATATTTAATCGACGTGGCTGTTGTTGTTGTGGTCTTCAGTCCTGAGACTGGTTTGATGCAGCTCTCCATGTTACTCTATCCTGTGCAAGCTTCTTCATCTCCTAGTACCTACTGCAACCTACATCCTTCTGAATCTGCTTAGTGTATTCATCTCTTGGTCTCCCTCCACGATTTTTACCCTCCATGCTGCCCTCCAATGCTAAATTTGTGATCCCTTGATGCCTCAAAACATGTCCTACCAACCGATCCCTTCTTCTAGTCAAGTTGTGCCACAAACTTCTCTTCTCCCCAATCCTATTCAATACCTCCTCATTAGTTACGTGATCTACCCACCTTATCTTCAGCATTCTTCTGTAGCACCACATTTCGAAAGCTTCTATTCTCTTCTTGTCCAAACTGGTTATCGTCCATGTTTCACTTCCATACATGGCTACACTCCATACAAATACTTTCAGAAACGACTTCCTGACACTTAAATCTATACTCGATGTTAACAAATTTCTCTTCTTCAGAAACGATTTCCTTGCCATTGCCAGTCTACATTTTATATCCTCTCTACTTCGACCATCATCAGTTATTTTACTCCCTAAATAGCAAAACTCCTTTACTACTTTAAGTGTCTCATTTCGTAATCTAATCCCCTCAGCAACACCCGATTTAATGACTACATTCCATTATCCTCGTTTTGCTTTTGTTGATGTTCATCTTATATCCTCCTTTCAAGACACTGTCCATTCCATTCAACTGCTCTTCCAAGTCCTTTGCTGTCTCTGACAGAATTACAATGTCATCGGCGAACCTCAAAGTTTTTACTTCTTCTCCATGAATTTTAATACCCACTCCGAATTTTTCTTTTGTTTCCTTTACTGCTTGCTCAATATACAGATTGAATAACATCGGGGAGAGGCTACAACCCTGTCTCACTCCTTTCCCAACCACTGCTTCCCTTTCATGCCTCTCGACTCTTATAACTGCCATCTGGTTTCTGTACAAATTGTAAATAGCCTTTCGCTCCCTGTATTTTACCCCTGCCACCTTCAGAATTTGAAAGAGAGTATTCCAGTTAACGTTGTCAAAAGCTTTCTCTAAGTCTACAAATGCTAGAAACGTAGGTTTGCCTTTTCTTAATCTTTCTTCTAAGATAAGTCGTAAGGTCAGTATTGCCTCACGTGTTCCAACATTTCTACGGAATCCAAACTGATCTCCCCCGAGGTCCGCTTCTACCAGTTTTTCCATTCGTCTGTAAAGAATTCGCGTTAGTATTTTGCAGCTGTGATTTATTAAACTGATAGTTCGGTAATTTTCACATCTGTCATCACCTGCTTTCTTTGGGATTGGAATTATTATATTCTTCTTGAAGTCTGTGGGTATTTCGCCTGTCTCATACATCTTGCTCACCAGATGGTAGAGTTTTGTCATGACTGGCTCTCCCAAGGCCATCAGTAGTTCTCCACGCTCCGATCCGTAGAACGCCAGTTTTCTTTCTCCTGATAACGATGTCCTCTTGAGTAGTCCCCGCCCGGAGATCCGAATGGGGGACTATTTTAGCTCCGGAATATTTTACCCAAGAGGACGCCATCATCATTTAATCATACAGTAAAGCTGCATGTCCTCGGGAAAAATTACGGCTGCAGTTTCCCTTTGCTTTCAGCCGTTCGCAGTACCAGCACAGCAAGGCCGTTTTGGTGGCTATAACGCCTAATAGTGTATCGATTGTTTTCCCATGCTTAACAGAACCGAAACTACAAACAATCCTGTTGGAAGAACATCCGCAACTGAGCATTATAGACGAGGCTGAAAATACCGCTTCAGTTGTGAATTTCTTTATTTTCACACTACCAGTTTCGGACTGTAATAAGCCCATCCTCAGGTGTCGTACTGGAAATAGCAAAAGACTGCAGATAATTTTCACACGCTGCAACACATGTAAAAAAAAATTACCACGCATAATGCACTTTTAACTTATATGTATTTTTATGTATTTTTTTGTTTTTTCTTCATTTTAAATGTAAACCACTAAATTCAAATTGTGAACGGCCGGGCTAGTGGCCCCGCGTACTTCTCTCCTTCAGCAGATGGCAGCACTTTTGCTACTCTGGTTTACCAATTTGCCTCCTCGTTCGCATCCGCTACTCCATGTTCTGCGCTCATAGGCAGCACACCGCGCCTGGTAAACGCGGAGCTCGGGGACCACAGCACAACGTAAGTGTCGTGATATCATTTGTATGTTTCCCTACCCAGGCAGTCTTCCGTAGTACTGTCTGGTGCCACTTGCTCATTTACATAGGTTTCACAGCATGTAGCCCGACCGGCGGTGACGAAATGTTTTTTAAAAATTTTTGTTTTGTTTTCATGTGTGTTGCGGGTTGTGAAAATTATCTCCCGTCTTTTGCTATTTCCAGTACGACACCTGAGGATGGGCTTATAACAGTCCGAAACCGATCGTGTGAAAATAAAGAAATTTACAATTGAAGCGGTATTTTCAGTCTCTGCTGGAACCGAAACCATAATTTAGTAGTAGTAGTAGTAGTAGTAGCAGCAGCTTTATTCATCTGCAGATTATTTACAAGTTACAAGTTAAGAACAATTTAAAGTAAGCTAATTAGTATACACATACATTCACAAACTTCTAGTTCGAGACAATCATTAGATTTACACCTGGCATACAATACTAAAAAAAACTTATTAAATAATGTTATGCCATACTGTTCAGTCATATCTCACTATCAGTCACTGGACATACTAAACACATAAAGTTTCATAACACTTCACTCACTACATACACAAACACACACACAATTTTCATTGCTATTGGACGTATGCAAAGTTGTAATATTTTGAAAATAAAAAAAACCTTATAACGTCCAAATGTTTCAAGGTAATGTAACTAACTTTGGCACAGTTGTTAAGGAATGTTATATGCCTAAACATATATGTTTTCGTGTTTATTGAAGTTATACGTTTTTAATGATAAACCGTTGAAATTTTATTAGCAATGTGAGTACAAACGTTCCTCTCTTTGAAAAACCTATCAGAATGAAAGTAATATATTTTTGCACAAAGTTTGGCACACAGTTATTACAGATATTAATGGAACAGAATATTGATATTTTCGTTTGCTAGATTTTTACAACTCTCGAAATTTCGATGAAAAAAATATACCAAATCTTAGGGCTTATCTCTTACATAAATGCCTTACTATTGTAGTAAATGAAAATTTCTTCCACAGAATGTTTCACTATGGTATTGATTAATTGCATGCCAAGAGTAAGTAGTTTAATATCAGTGCCTGTGAGGAAAAGGTACATAAGTTCCCAAAATGTAAGTTATGGGAAAACTGAATCAAAGGTTTGATAGTGTTTGTACTCCTATCAGGTCTTACCTTATCTGGGTGAACTAGTACATAACATATGCACACTCCTCTTCATCCAAAAGCAGTTTTTACTTTGCTTGTCGTCTTAGGTTAACCTGATTTTCAAACTCGGTAACAACGATGTCAGCTGCACCAATTTTCCTGTTATCGATTTCTTCAGTATCGACAGTATAAAAGCTTCTGGATCAAATCCTAGCCTCTGTAGAGTCCACGGTCTGCCATTAGCAGAGTTAAAAACTAAACAATCATCAAACGCTGCAACTTCATTTGCACTTGTGGAAACGAACGTTGTCTTGGGGCACGGTTTTTCTATCAGACGGTTGTAGCTTTCATTAGAATTTTGAGTTTTTCCATGCACCCACCCTGGTCGGTTGGGGATTTTTCTCTGACGGAGGACTGGGTGTTTGTGTTGTCCTCATCATTTCATCATCATCATCATTTGTGAGAGTGACTAGATTGGATTGTGAAAAGAAAATGGGCTGTGTAAAAATTGGGAATTTGTACGGGCACTGATGACCGCGCAGTTGAGCGCGTCACAAACCAAACATCATTATCATCATCGTCATGTACACACTTTTGTAGAAGTTTTGGATCTACTAAACACTGAAATATTCCTCAAATTGCGAATGCATAATACTGCAATAAAACAAAGCAGGAATAAATGATATGAGGAAATACAGAACAACAAAGGGGCATAAACCCGTGCAAGCTTTTGTCAATTATTATTTTTATCACACCCATCAGTGGATTTATAAGTAATATTCAGGAACTGAACTTTTAATACCATATAGTAAAATGAAGATCCAATAAAATTTTTTTCACAATTTTAGTCGTTTTCGCGTCCCCCCCCCCCCATATCAAAGTATTTTTACGTAGTTCCATAAAAACACGGGAGAACTGCCGGATATCAGTAACTTCCTGCCACGAGATTTCGGCGCAGAGTCTTCTGGCCATCTTCAGGTGAATGCCACTGTAGTAGTACTGGCGAGTACGCTTTTTTTTTTTTTTTTTTTTTTTTCCTTTATTGTATTTCAATTCCCCATCGGGGCGGGCTGGCAGCAGCATAGGCGGATAGTACGCTTTTTTTTTTTTTTTTCTTTATTGTGATTTCATTCCCCTGCCCCATACGGGCAGGGGAGGGCTGTCAGCAGCACAATCCGCCGCTCTTCAGCCGAGTGATATGACAATTAAAACAAGAATGAAATAATACATACATAAGGAGGTAAAAAGGGGGAACATAAAACAGAGTAAGGGGAGAAAACGGAGGTAAAAATACACTGGTATGTAGACGTTCATTGGGGACAGTTAAAAAAGTCACCAGAAAGTTAAAAAACACAATTGGTGATTCTTAAAACACATGGAAGTCACTAGATGCACAGGCACAGGTTAAAAGTCGGCCACAGTATTAAAAACACTCCGAAACAACACACTTAAAACCCACTCGGAGCACACACGACGAAGAATAAAACTACCAGGTGGGACCTGCCGAGGGAAAGGGCAGAGAGGATGGAAAAGGAGGGGAGAGCATGGGGCAGCTGGGGAAGTGGCGGGAGGAAGGGAGGAGGGGAACCGTGGGTTCACGAAGAGGCAGGAGACACATGGGGCGGGAGAGGAAAAAGGAAGACAGGGCAGGAGGGAGCGCAGAGACACTGAAAGAAGGCACAAGAGATGGAGGGGGAGGGGAAATCCGCTCAGAAGGAGGGAGGGGGAGGAGAGGGAGCCCTGAGGAGGAGGCAGGAAGAGGGGGTTAGAGTTGGTAGGAAGGGTAGATGTCAGGGCGAAGCTCATCATCCGGGAGCGGTAGACGGTGGAAGTTGTGGTGGGAAAGGTGATGGAGGGTGTGGAGATGGAGAGAGGGAGGGACACAACGGTAAAGGCGCGGCAACTGGTCGGGAGTGGAGAGGAAGGGAGACACCAGGGGGTGGGGGGGATCAAGGCGACGGACAACATAGAGTGTGCGGATGTGTTCAAGGAAAAGGAGAAGGTGGGGGAAGGGGATGAGGTCATAGAGGATGCGCGTGGGGGACGGAAGGCGGATGCGGAAGGCGAGGCGGAGCGCATGGCGTTCGAGGATTTGGAGGGCGTTATAGAACCGGGGAGGGGCGGAAATCCAAGCGATGCTGGCATAACAAAGGATGGGGCGGATCATGGATTTGTAGGTGTGGAGGATGGTAGAAGGATGCAGACCCCATGTCCGGCCGGACAGGAGTTTCAGGAGGCGGAGGCGGTTGTGAGCTTTGTTTTGGATGGTAAGGAGATGGGGAGTCCAGGTGAGGTGGCGGTCGAGGGTGAGGCCAAGGTATTTGAGGGTAGGAGTGAGGTGGATAGGACGGCCATAAATGGTGAGGTAGAAATCATGGAGGCGGAAGGAACGGGTGGTGCGGCCGATGATGATCGCCTGGGTCTTGGAGGGATTAACACGGAGGAACCACTGGTTGCACCAAGCGGTGAATTGGTCAAGGTGGGTTTGGAGAGTACGTTGGGACCGTTGAAGGGTAGGATAAAGGGCTAGGAAGGCGGTGTCATCAGCGAACTGGAGAAGATGAACAGGAGGGGGAGGTTTGGGCATATCAGCAGTGTACAGGAGATAGAGGAGAGGGGAAAGGACAGAACCTTGGGGCACGCCGGCAGAGGGGTAGAAAGTACGGGAGTTGGAATTGTGGATAGTCACATAGGAGGGACGATGGGAGAGGAAGGAAGCAACGAGACGGACGAAGTTGATGGGGAGAGCATAGGTCTGGAGTTTGAAAAGGAGCCCGGGATGCCAGACACGGTCATAGGCGTTCTGGAGGTCAAGGGAAACAAAGATAGCAGAGCGACGGGAGTTAAGTTGGGGGGAAAGAAGATGGGTAAGGTTAAGGAGCTGGTCGTCAGCAGAGAAGGAAGGCCGGAAGCCACATTGGGTAAGAGGAAGGAGGCGGTGCTGGTTAAGGTGGCAGTGGATACGGCGAGAGAGGATGGCCTCAAAGACCTTACTGAACACGGAGGTGAGGCAGATGGGACGATAGGAAGAGGTAGCAGAGGGGGGTTTGTTAGGCTTAGGGAACAGCAGGACACGGGAAGTCTTCCACAGGTCAGGGTAAAATCCAGTGGAGAGGAGGACATTGTACAGGGTAGCAAGGACAGACAGGAAGGATGGAGGGGATTCCTTGAGGTGACGGTAGGTGACGCCATCATGACCAGGGGCGGTGTTGCGTTTGGAGCGGAGGACGAGTGTGATGTCTTGATAGTACGCGCTGAGCTCCGCTATTTAAAGCCTTCTGAGGTGACATTGCGCATGCGCTGCTCAGCGCGCGCGTTCATAACGGCTCCGTGCGCTGCGCCTCGCGCCCTCCACTGTGAAAGCCTGGCGTATCGGTGTCTGGTCGACTTCCATCTTTATGCAGATAACTACGTCGACTACGAGGTTTCTCTACAACAGGATTTCAAGCAGAGTTCAGCTGATAACCGCTATCTCGATTGATGAGAGTCTCGTTGTCAGACAATCTTATTTCCACAGATTCATTGATAATCGAGCTCCAAAAGTTTGATGTATGGGCCAAAATTTTTGTGTCGTTGTAATTCATGGAATGGTCTGTGGAAATACAACGTTCGGCGATTGCGGACTTGGTGGGTTGGAGAACGCGAGTATGCCGTTGGTGTTCCACAATGCGTTCCTGCACAGTTCGTGTTGTTTGCCCTATATATGGTCTGCCGCATTCACACGGAATTTTGTAAACACCTTGTTTACGCAGGCCCAGGTCGTCTTTAACGGATCCCACCAGTGATGAAATTTTGGAAGGAGGGTGAAAGATGACTCTCACTTGATACTTTCTCAATATTCTGCCTATCTGTGAAGAAATATTCCCAATAAATGGTAGATAAACAGTCGACCTGAAGGCCTCTTCCTCTTCCTTGTTCCGTCGTTTGTAGGTCTTCATCACTCTGTTCACTTGCCTAGGTGAAAAGCCATTCTTCAAAAATACTTTTTGCAGGTGTTCCAGTTCCGCTTGCAGACTGTCGGCGTCAGAGATAGTATGGGCACGGTGGACCGAGGTTTTGAGAACGCCCATTGTTTGTGCTGGATGGTGGCAACTAGTAGCTTGTAGATACAGGTCTGTATGAGTGGGCTTTCTGTACACCGAGTGACCAAGTGTGCCGTCACTCTTCCGTCGCACCAAGACGTCTAAAAATGGCAGACAACCATCTCTCTCTATCTCCATGGTAAACTTTATGTTTTCATGTATGGAGTTCATGTGACGTAAAAATTCTTGGAGACGGTCCAGACCATGAGGCCACACTATAAAAGTGTCGTCAACGTACCGCCAAAATACTGTCGGTTTAAAAGTGGCAGAATCGAGTGCTCTCTCCTCAAAATCCTCCATAAAAAGATTGGCCACCAGGGGAGACAAAGGACTCCCCATGGCGACACCATCAGATTGTTCGTAAAATTCGTTGTTAAATATAAAATATGTAGAGGAGAGAGTGTGCTCAAACAACGCTGTAATGTCTGCACCAAACATATTGCCAATGAGGTGTAGTGAGTCCACCAGAGGCACCTTTGTGAACAGTGAAACCACATCAAAACTGACCAATAAATCACTACTTTGCAGTTGTAGTGACTGAAGTCGACTGATAAAACCACCAGAATTCTTTATGTGATGTGCACACTTGCCTATCATTGGTTTGAGCAAAGATGCCAAGAATTTTGCTAGGTCGTAGGTGGCTGCTCCATTGTTACTCACAATTGGACGTAATGGCACATTTTCCTTGTGGATCTTAGGCAGTCCATATAGCCTAGGTGGAACTGAACTGTTTGGTTTCAGTCTCTTGATGACCTCCTTCGGTAGAGAACTATTTGATAAAAGTTCTGCTGTTTTTCGCACTACTCGGCTCGTGGGATCCTTATCGATTTTGCTATACGTCGAATCACATAATAAAACATTGATCTTATTAATATAGTCATCCCTTGGTATGAGGACAGTAGCGTTTCCTTTTCAGATTTTAAGACTACTGTATCCACATCTGCTCGTAAGTTACGGAGGGCTATCCTCTCCATGGACGAGATGTTATTCTTCATTGGTGCACTCCTGGTCAATACACGGCAAGACTCTCGACGAACTTCCTCCTCTTCATCTGTATCAAGACGGCGTACAGCTTCTTCGATGGCACTGATGAAATCCACTAGTGGCGGTGAAACAGGTGTGGGAGCAAAATTCAGTCCTTTTTTTTACATAGTGTTCGTCAATCGCTTTACATGTATTGTGAAAGTGCTGTATAAATTAATGCAGGCAACTTGACATGTATGTTGTCCTATTCATGTGTTCGTATTACGATTAAGGCTTTTTTATGCAACTTACGTTGTGTATTTTCATGCAACAACATTGTGTTATTAAAACGTGGGAAGGTATTCTGTAATTCGAGTCACCTATTGAATATAGAAGGTTGTATACATGGAAGAACCCTGGAGATACTAAAAGGTATCAGATTGATTATATAATGGTAAGACAGAGATTTAGGAACCAGGTTTTAAATTGTAAGACATTTCCAGGGGCAGATGTGGACTCTGACCACAATCTATTGGTTATGACCTGTAGATTAAAACTGAAGAAACTGCAAAAAGGTGGGAATTTAAGGAGATGGGACCTGGATAAACTGAAAGAAACAGAGGTTGTACAGAGTTTCAGGGAGAGCATAAGGGAACAATTGACAGGAATGGGGGAAAGAAATACAGTAGAAGAAGAATGGGTAGCTTTGAGGGATGAAGTAGTGAAGGCAGCAGAGTATCAAGTAGGTAAAAAGACGAGGGCTAGTAGAAATCCTTGGGTAACAGAAGAAATATTGAATTTAATTGATGAAAGGAGAAAATATAAAAATGCAGTAAATGAAGCAGGCAAAAAGGAATACAAACGTCTCAAAAATGAGATCGACAGGAAGTGCAAAATGGCTAAGCAGGGATGGCTAGAGGACAAATGTAAGGATGTAGAGGCTTATCTCACTAGGGGTAAGATAGATACTGCCTACAGGAAAATTAAAGAGACCTTTGGAGATAAGAGAACCACTTGTATGAACATCAAGAGCTCAGATGGAAACCCAGTTCTAAGCAAAGAAGGGAAAGCAGAAAGGTGGAAGGAGTATATAGAGGGTCTATACAAGGGCGATGTACTTGAGGACAATAGTATGGAAGTGGGAGAGGATGTAGATGAAGATGAAATGGGAGATACGATACTGCGTGAAGAGTTTGACAGAGCACTGAAAGACCTGAGTCGAAACAAGGTCCCCGGAGTAGACAACATTCCATTGGAACTACTGACGGCCTTGGGAGAGCCAGTCCTGACAAAACTCTACCATCTGGTGAGCAAGATGTATGAAACAGGCGAAATACCCTCAGACTTCAAGAAGAATATAATAATTCCAATCCCAAAGAAAGCAGGTGTTGACAGATGTGAGAATTACCGAACAATCAGTTTAATAAGCCACAGCTGCAAAATACTAACACGAATTCTTTACAGACGAATGGAAAAACTAGTAGAAGCCGACCTCGGGGAAGATCAGTTTGGATTCCGTAGAAATACTGGAACACGTGAGGCAATACTGACCTTACGACTTATCTTAGAAGAAAGATTAAGGAAAGGCAAACCTACGTTTCTAGCATTTGTAGACTTAGAGAAAGCTTTTGACAATGTTGACTGGAATACTCTCTTTCAAATTCTAAAGGTGGCAGGGGTAAAATACAGGGAGCGAAAGGCTATTTACAATTTGTACAGAAACCAGCTGGCAGTTATAAGAGTCGAGGGACATGAAAGGGAAGCAGTGGTTGGGAAGGGAGTAAGACAGGGTTGTAGCCTCTCCCCGATGTTTTTCAATCTGTATATTGAGCAAGCAGTAAAGGAAACAAAAGAAAAATTCGGAGTAGGTATTAAAATCCATGGAGAAGAAATAAAAACTTTGAGGTTCGCCGATGACATTGTAATTCTGTCAGAGACAGCAAAGGACTTGGAAGAGCAGTTGAATGGAATGGATGGTGTCTTGAAGGGAGGATATAAGATGAACATCAACAAAAGCAAAACGAGGATAATGGAATGTAGTCGAATTAAGTCGGGTGATGTTGAGGGTATTAGATTAGGAAATGAGACACTTAAAGTAGTAAAGGAGTTTTGCTATTTGGGGAGCAAAATAACTGATGATGGTCGAAGTAGAGAGGATATAAAATGTATACTGGCAATGGCAAGGAAAGCGTTTCTGAAGAAGAGAAATTTGTTAACATCGAGTATAGATTTAAGTGTCAGGAAGTCATTTCTGAAAGTATTTGTATGGAGTGTAGCCATGTATGGAAGTGAAACATGGACGATAAATAGTTTGGACAAGAAGAGAATAGAAGCTTTCGAAATGTGGTGCTACAGAAGAATGCTGAAGATTAGATGGGTAGATCACATAACTAATGAGGAGGTACTGAATAGGATTGGGGAGAAGAGGAGTTTGTGGCACAACTTGACCAGAAGAAGGGATAGGTTGGTAGGACATGTTCTGAGGCATCAAGGGATCACCAATTTAGTATTGGAGGGCAGCGTGGAGGGTAAAAATCGTAGGGGGAGACCAAGAGATGCATACACTAAGCAGATTCAGAAGGATGTAGGTTGCAGTAGGTACTGGGAGATGAAGAATCTTGCACAGGATAGAGTAGCATGGAGAGCTGCATCAAACCAGTCTCAGGACTGAAGACCACAACAACAACATTGAATATCTCTGAGGAACGTTGCCAAGCAGTCATCAGTCTACTTAAATAATTCCCATTACTTGTACATTCAAATATGACAATAGGTTATGGATTTTCATATGGATACCATTGTAACTTCAATTCTTCTTATCGCAAAACCTTACAGTACGACTGTTTGTGGCACTGCAAGTTTAATATATCTACGTTACTACCCACAATAACTACACTGATCAGCCAGAATATTATGACCACTGACCTACTATCAATATAAACCAGTCCACACGATAGTAGCGTCACGTGGCGAGGAATGAATGCTAGTCAGACACAAGCACGGTGCGTGTAGTATCAGTGAGCGTGCGGTCCGTGTATAGAATGGGGAAGACGAGCGATCTACCCGAGTATGACCGAGGGCAGATTGTAACGACCCGGAGGCTCGGCTCAAGCATTTGAAAAACTGCATGACTTGTCGGATGTTCGAGGAGTGCTGTGGTGAGCGTGTTGAATGCGTGGCGAAACCAAGGTGAAGGCACGTCCCGACGTCGTGGGGTTGGGCGGCCACCCTTCATTATAAATGTCGGACGTCGTAGGCTGGGCAGACTCGTAAAACAGGACAGGCGGCGAACTGTCGTGGAACTAACATCAGACCTTAATGCTGGGCAGAGTACAAGTGTGGCTGAACACACAGTGCATCGAACACTCCTAACGGTGGGCCTCCTTAGCGGACACCCATGCATGTCCCGATGTTAACAACACAACATGGGCACCTACTGCTGAAATGCACACATGACCATCGTTACTGGACGTTGGTGCAGTGGCGGAGCGTTGCGTGGTCTGATAAAACCCGATATCTTCTTTATCATGCCAATGGGAGAGCGCGAATCCATCGTCTATCGTCTTTCTGGGAACAGCCCCTATACACCTGTACTGCGGGATGGAGGCAAGCCGTTGGAGGCTCCATTATGCTCTGGACAACATTCAGTTGGGCATCCCTGGGTCCAGTGGAGCTCGTGATGACCAAGGAGTATCGTACACTGGCTGCAGACCATGTTCTTAATGACGATCGTGTCTCCCAATGGCAGTGGCATTTTTCAGCAAGATAATGCGTCACAAGGTCAGGAGTGTGACGGAGTGGTTCGAGGAACACAGTGGAGATTTCAATTTTTCCAACTGATGTGCTGCTCCCCGCCCTCCCCACTGGCCAGATCTGAACCCGATCGAACGCATTTGGGGTGTGATTAAACTTGGCGTCAGAAGTCATCGCCCCCCTCCACGGAATTTACGAGAATTAAATTATTTGTGTGCGCAGATGTGGTATCAGATCCGTCCAGCGACCTACCAAAGCCTCATTTCTTCCATGCCACGACGCGTCGCCACTGTTATCCGTGCCAAAGGTCTACACAACGGAACTCTGATGTTTTTGAGATGTGGAGTTTCGAAAAGGCAATTATATGAAGGACCGTTGAAGAAAACGATTTGAATATGAAACGGAGCAACTTGTTTAATGCTTATCTGTAAAATGAGGGAAACCCAGTAGCTGACACCCGCTGTCAAGTTAGGCCAACATACGCTCTCAGCTTCTGGTGTTTGAATACTGTTTGAATTCTGAATATGATGTAACGAAATGTAAATGGGTTTGTCGCAATTTTTTAAAGTTATTTCATCAAGCATTAGTCATTCAAACAACTTACATCCATAAAAAATGTAGTATTATTTTGCACAGTCGTTGGTTAGCCAGCTGGTGTGGCCGAGCGGCTCTAGGCGCTTCAGTCTGGAACCGCGCGACCACTACGGTCGCAGGTTCGAGTCCTGCCTCGGGGATGGATGTGTGTGATGCCCTTAGGTTAGTTAGGTTTTAAGTAGTTCTAAGTTCTAGGGGACTGATGACCTCAGATGTTAAGTCCCATAGTGCTCAGAGCCATTTGAACAATTTGAACAGTCGTTGATTATGATAAATAACGTGGCATTATTAAAACATTCAACACCAACGATCACAATGGTCGAAACTGGCACATAATTAATACAGTAGAGAATGCATAGGAAAATGTTTTGCGCAAAACTATTTAAAGTCCTAACCATATGCAGTTTGAAGAGAAACTTTATTAGCAGAGAATTAAAAATTTATTTTGTGATCAGAAAATTGAGCAAAATTACACGGTATACACTAATCTCATTAATGTAATGTAAATTAAATCCTTGGTGTTCGTAGTTTTAATGTAGAATTTAATGTAGGAAAAATATGACGTTGAAGCAGTTTCTTAAGATGATTTTAAATTTACATTCTACAAAATGTGTTTACACTGCAATTTTATTTCTAGAAATGCAGAAAATTTACATTATGATACAGCGATTGTCAGAATCAGTAGACGTACCAGAACAACTATTTTTACCATCGATAAAAAAATAAAGAAATTATAAAAATTGATATGAGGAAGAAAAAATTAAAATTAAAATGTAATACTAAATTAGGAAAATATTACAATTAAAATCCAGTGGGATGACGAAAAAATTTGCACAGCACTTTGAAAAATTAGGAGAGTACACTAATGGTTTTGTGGAAGTGCATGAAGACCTTGTAAAAACTCAGAATAAAGTAATAAAATGAAGATATAAAACACAGAGACATAATTAACAAATGGGAAACTCTGTCAGATGAAGCAAATCAGTTAAGGGGGGATGTAACGGAAAATGTAAACATTTATTTAAAAAATCAATATAGCCACATTTATTAATGTAAAAATATACAATTCTGCATGTGTAAAGCAAATGAACTGTGTTTTAACGGAAAAATATAATAAAATATGCAGGATTATTATTTTGCTAGAAATTTTAATTTTTAATTTTTTAAATTATCTTTTTCATAAAAAGCCATAACTCAAATTCTAATCACGCAATTAATCTGAAAATTTTATTATAGTGTCCTGAGAAGGTTATAAGACCACTGAACAACAGCTATTAAGTTACGGTACAAATTGTATCATTGCAGAGTTTTTAATTTGCACATCCAAAATTAACTTTTTTTTCTATGTGCAATCATCTAAAAATCAGAAGGTAATTGGAGGATCTCGTATTTTTTAGTTCCAGGGAGACAGCAAAACGTTGCGAACAGTTCCTGAAAATTTCATATCATTAGCGAATATATTTTTTGAGAAAAGGCTTCTAATAACGTAAACAATGTAAATCAGAGAAAATGAGGTTCAAAGATTTTCTTCTCATACTTCTACATGTAATAAGCTTACCTCAATTTTAAAGTCCTCCATACTGATACTCCTCATCCTCCAGGTTTCTCTTCTTTTCGAATCTGCCTGGCCTGTACTTGCAGATAAGACACTGATCTGTTAGCTTTCTTGACCCTGCTCTCGTCGATGGTGTAAAATGATTTTGTTGTAAACGCACCAGGATCTATACCAATTCTCTCCAGCACTTCAATTCTGAAATATTTCCGTTATTATAACATCAAACTGTATCACATACACCTATTTTGAGTACTTCAAGTCCACAGAATGTATTTTTCGAGCATCTAATCCAAATTAAATTATTGAGTCTTTCATTTGCATTTTGTGTCTTTCTGTGAAGACACTTCCTCAATAAATCAGGGTTTACAAGAAACCTGAATGTGGGTTTAATTGCATTCATAGCAGGTTCTGGTAATGAGTATTTTTGTGTATACGTGTCATTTCTGTTGTTGAACCTACACCAATCGTCTTTCGGACACGGATTGTGCATTGGTGTTTGGTCAGTGGATAGTTTGTGGAAAAAAATTGTCCACACAGCACGCCTCATTGGCTCTAAATTATGTGTGCTTTACCTCATAGCTCTCCCATAAAACAACTGAATTTCTTTCAGAGGAAGACTGCCTTTTCCATCCTAGTGGTTTTCTATCCTCAAGTACTTTACCTTTCTTCTCTTTCAGCAAGCGACGAAGCCTGCCACCAAGCCTGTTTTGGATGTGGCCTACACATTCCAACTTTTCTGTTGTTGTATTGTATGGATTTTTATCTGTTACAGTTTTGAACGAAGAGGAGTCCCCATCATCAGGGTATTTAGTATATCTAACACCATACTGGTTCTTAGATCTGAAGAATGTCATCATAACTGCAGCAGCTTCCATGCCCCCACTTGAGCCACTATAACTTTTAGAGCAAGCTACTGCATGCTTTCCTTACCACAGTTTCTCACTGTCTTCATTGTTGGGCATTTTCCTTGTTGTACACTGGTGGCAGTATTTAGACATAATTTCTACATTTAAAACTTTACCTGAGTCAATACCAATAACAGATGCAACTCCATACAGAGGTGTGTGACCTCTTTTCATTCAGGTCCCATCTACAGACACACACAGGTCAGTAACATTTGTAGATTCACTGTCATGAATATCTACACCAGGATCCATTTCTTTTTGGTTTATTTCCACCAGTTCCACCACTCGCATACAACATCAGCCATTTCTTTATTTATTTTTTCAAACCTTGGACAAGGTGGAGGCATGTTCAGAAAACCACATAATAAATTACCTCCTTCCCTGCCCTGTCCAAGGCATCTCAGAGCATTGTTAACCTAAAAGTGCTTTCATAGGTACCAGTGTCAGTTTTTTTAGAGAAGGAAAATGAAAATTCATAGCCACACGAATTACAAATTAACATAAAATCACACGCTATTCCCAACCTTCTTTCTTCAACAACAATCATGCATTCCGTATTTTTACAGCACATGAACATGGAAACTTTATAGCCTGACAGAGAAGCTCTAAATTAAAAAGCCTGAATCCAATGGAATCCATAGCAACACCGAGCGAGGTAGCGCAGTGGTTAGCACACTAGACTCGCATTCGAGAGGACAACGGTTCAATCCCACGTCGGGCCATCATGATTTAGGTTTTCTGTGATTTTTCTAAATCGCTCCAGGCAAATGTCAGGATGGTTCCTTTGAAAGGGCACGACCGACTTCCTTCCCCGTCTCTCCCTAATCCGATGAGTCCGATGACCTCGCTGTTTGGTCTATTTCCCCAAACAACGCAACCCCCCATATCAACATCATTCACGCATCTGTGCAGTTGTCCTGTACCAAGTTTCGATGATGAAGGTGAGAGCTTATGTACTTCATTTATAGCTGCTTCCTCTTTTTTGTTGGTAAACCGATTACCACGAAACCTCCGTTTTCCAAACACAGTTTTTCCACTACCCATTATGCATCTCGACTTCCACGTACAGGTTTGCGAATTCAACCTTCCACCTACTAACGTGTGTTAATATTGTCGAAACGTAAATAAACCACATGCAAGAAAGTTTTCAGGCAAAGATATAGATGTCAGCCAGAGATATAGTTGTCAACCAAAAATATCGAAAGAAAATAGCTTTCACACTGACAAAAATTCCGCTAAAGCAAGCAGTTTCCCAAATGTCGGAAAAGGTGGGAGTGGCCGCCACTGTAGAGTTAATCAGTTTAACAATTGCTACATCTACTCTACGTGATTACTCTGCTATTCACAATAAAGTGCCTGGCAGAGGGTTCAATGAACCACCTTCATGCTGTCTCTCTACAGTTCCACTCTCGAACGGCAGGCGGGAGAAACAAGCACTTAAATGTTTCCGTGCGAGCCCTGATTTCTCTTATTTTATCGTGATGATCATTTCTCACTATGTAGGTGGGTACCAACGGAATGTTTTCGCAATCGGAGGAGAAAACTGGTGATTGAAATTTCATGAGAAGATCCCGTCGCAACAAAAAACGACTTTGTTTTAATGATTGCCACCATTTAAAGGTATTTCTAAAGCTGTTGTTGTTGTTGTGGTCTTCAGTCCTGAGACTGGTTTGATGCAGCTCTCCATGCTACTCTATCCTGTGCAAGCTTCTTCATCTCCCAGTACCTACTGCAACCTACATCCTTCTGAATCTGCTTAGTGTATGCATCTCTTGGTCTCCCCCTACGATTTCTACCCTCCACGCTGCCCTCCAATACTAGACTGGTGATCCCTTGATGCCTCAGAACATGTCCTACCAACCGATCCCTTCTTCTGGTCAAGTTGTGCCACAAACTCCTCTTCTCCCCAATCCTGTTCAATACCTCCTCATTAGTTATGTGATCTACCCATCTAATCTTCAGCATTCTTCTGTAGCACCACATTTCGAAAGCTTCTATTCTCTTCTTGTCCAAACTATTTATCGTCCATGTTTCACTTCCATACATGGCTACACTCCATACAAATACTTTCAGAAATGACTTCCTGACACTTAAATCTATACTCGATGTTAACAAATTTCTCTTCTTCAGAAACGCTTTCCTTGCCATTGCCAGTATACATTTTATATCCTCTCTACTTCGACCATCATCAGTTATTTTGCTCCCCAAATAGCAAAACTCCTTTACTACTTTAAGTGTCTCATTTCCTAATCTAATTCCCTCAGCATCACCCGATTTAATTTGACTACATTCCATTATCCTCGTTTTGCTTTTGTTGATGTTCATCTTATATCCTCCTTTCAAGACACTGTCTACTCCGTTCAACTGCTCTTCCAAGTCCTTTTCTGTCTCTGAGAGAATTACAATGTCATCGGCGAACCTCAAAGTTTTTATTTCTTCTCCATGGATTTTAATACCTACTCCGAATTTTTCTTTTGTTTCCTTTACTGCTTGCTCAATATACAGATTGAATAACATCGGGGAGAGGCTACAACCCTGTCTTACTCCCTTCCCAACCACTGCTTCCCTTTCATGTCCCTCGACTCTTATAACTGCCATCTGGTTTCTGTACAAATTGTAAATAGCCTTTCGCTCCCTGTATTTTACCCCTGCCACCTTTAGAATTTGAAAGAGAGTATTCCAGTCAACATTGTCAAAAGCTTTCTCTAAGTCTACAAATGCTAGAAACGTAGGTTTGCCTTTCCTTAATCTTTCTTCTAAGATAAGTCGTAAGGTCAGTATTGCCTCACGTGTTCCAGTATTTCTACGGAATCCAAACTGATCTTCCCCGAGGTCGGCTTCTACTAGTTTTTCCATTCGTCTGTAAAGAATTCGTGTTAGTATTTTGCAGCTGTGGCTTATTAAACTGATTGTTCGGTAATTCTCACATCTGTCAACACCTGCTTTCTTTGGGATTGGAATTATTATATTCTTCTTGAAGTCTGAGGGTATTTCGCCTGTTTCATACATCTTGCTCACCAGATGGTAGAGTTTTGTCAGGACTGGCTCTCCCAAGGCCGTCAGTAGTTCCAATGGAATGTTGTCTACTCCGGGGGCCTTGTTTCGACTCAGGTCTTTCAGTGCTCTGTCAAACTCTTCACGCAGTATCGTATCTCCCATTTCATCTTCATCTACATCCTCTCCCACTTCCATACTATTGTCCTCAAGTACATCGCCCTTGTATAGACCCTCTATATACTCCTTCCACCTTTCTGCTTTCCCTTCTTTGCTTAGAACTGGGTTTCCATCTGAGCTCTTGATGTTCATACAAGTGGTTCTCTTATCTCCAAAGGTCTCTTTAATTTTCCTGTAGGCAGTATCTATCTTACCCCTAGTGAGATAAGCCTCTACATCCTTACATTTGTCCTCTAGCCATCCCTGCTTAGCCATTTTGCACTTCCTGTCGATCTCATTTTTGAGACGTTTGTATTCCTTTTTGCCTGCTTCATTTACTGCATTTTTATATTTTCTCCTTTCATCAATTAAATTCAATATTTCTTCTGTTACCCAAGGATTTCTACTAGCCCTCGTCTTTTTACCTACTTGATCCTCTGCTGCCATCACTACTTCATCCCTCAAAGCTACCCATTCTTCTTCTACTGTATTTCTTTCCCCCATTCCTGTCAATTGTTCCCTTATGCTCTCCCTGAAACTCTGTACAACCTCTGGTTCTTTCAGTTTATCCAGGTCCCATCTCCTTAAATTCGCACCTTTTTGCAGTTTCTTCAGTTTTAATCTACAGGTCATAACCAATAAATGGTGGTCAGAGTCCACATCTGCCCCTGGAAATGTCTTACAATTTAAAACCTGGTTCCTAAATCTCTGTCTTACCATTATATAATCTATCTGATACCTTTTAGTATCTCCAGGGTTCTTCCATGTATACGACCTTCTATCATGATTCCTTAACCAAGTGTTAGCTATGATTAAGTTGTGCTCTGTGCAAAATTCTACCAGGCGGCTTCCTCTTTCATTTCTTAGCCCCAATCCATATTCACCTACTACGTTTCCTTCTCTCCCTTTTCCTACACTCGAATTCCAGTCACCCATGACTATTAAATTTTCGTCTCCCTTCACTATCTGAATAATTTCTTTTATTTCATCATACATTTCTTCATTTTCTTCGTCATCTGCAGAGCTAGGGCATATAAACTTGTACTACTGTAGTAGGTGTGGGCTTCGTATCTATCTTGGCCACAATAATGCGTTCACTAAGCTGTTTGTAGTAGCTTACCCGCGTTCCTATTTTCCTATTCATTATTGAACCTACTCCTGCATTACCCCTATTTGATTTTGTGTTTATAACCCTGTAGTCACCTGACCAGAAGTCTTGTTCCTCCTGCCACCGAACTTCACTAATTCCCACTATATCTAACTTTAACCTATCCATTTCCCTTTTTAAATTTTCTAACCTACCTGCCCGATTAAGGGACCTGACATTCCACGCTCCGATCCATAGAACGCCAGTTTTCTTTCTCCTGATAACGACATCCTCTTGAGTAGTCCCCGCCCGGAGATCCGAATGGGGGACTATTTTACCTCCGGAATATTTTACCCAAGAGGACGCCATCATCATTTAATCATATAGTAAAGCTGCATGCCCTCGGGAAAAATTACGGCCGTAGTTTCCCCTTGCTTTCAGCCGTTCGCAGTACCAGCACAGCAAGGCCGTTTTGGTTATTGTTACAAGGCCAGATCAGTCAATCATCCAGACTGTTGCCCTTGCAACTACTGAAAAGGCTGCTGCCCCTCTTCAGGAACCACACGTTTGTCTGGCCTCTCAACAGATACCCCTCCGTCGTGGTTGTACCTACGGTACGGCTATCTGTATCGTTGAGGCACGCAAGCCTCCCCACCAACGGCAACGTCCATGGTTCATGGGGGGGGGGGGGGGGGGGGGGAGTTTCTAAAGCTGATATCACAATTAAATCAACACGCAACATAGATTAAACTGTGTAGATCAAGAAAATAATATTTTTGAGAAACCGAATTTTTGGACCAAAATCCATTACATCCCCTCTTAATATAAAGACAACAGTGCAGGAAGGAAGAAGATAAGAACATCAAAGGGAAGGCAATAAGGTTTAATTAGCTTGGCGCTTGATTGCCTGCACTGAAAGAGTAGAAAGACTGAAGATGACGCAACTGCATCGAAAGAAAATTGCTGGATACAAAAAAAAAAAAAAAAAAAAAAAAACATAAATAATTAACACTACCTGACGAAAAAAGTGAAGCACCCGGAATACATGGTCGAATGTCAATGTAACATTTATACGTATATAATCGGCGGGTACATAAATGATTAGAGTTGCAGTTGCCTGTGACAGATAGAACGGCCACCAAGGAGCATTAGTGCTGTTAGTGTCTGTTTGTGTTTGGTGTTTTTACCTGTCCTTTTAGGTTATATAAGGGTCATGAACAGCGTCAGATGTTGAGTGATTGCTGGGCAGGAGACGGAGTTGCCCCATACTCCTGTGAGACAGTGTCACAGCAACTGATAGACTTGATGGTCTCCATTCGGCCAGCTGGTCGAATAGTGCAATATCCAGCTTTGTGGGGCATTGGGACGTGACAATGGTTCGGTACTGGAGTGCATGGGAATGTGACAGCAGGCTTACTCATCATCAAGTTCCGGCTGATAGTATCCGACCACCAAAATGGAGGATCGTCGTATAGTGCATCAAGCACTTCGTAGCCTCTTGACATCAGCGCCTACCATTCGAGAACAAGATATGGACTTTTTGCAACATTCTTCGTCAGACCGCCTCATTGGTAGACAGCAGCAGCCGGACTAGGGAATTACCGTCCCATGAGTAAATATAATAGCAGCCTATTAACACCAAAACACAAACAGCTCGGTTTGCCATCGTCGACGAGCAAGACAGCGACCTAGGGAGTGGTCCCGTTCCAATATTTTGGAGGCGCAGCGTTATTACTCCTGATGTCGTAATGTAGGGAGCCGTCGGACATGACTTCAGGTAACGATTGGTGGTGACTGAAGGAACTCTGACGGCACGACGGTACACCACGGTCATCCTGAGTCCTCATGTGCTACCTGTTTTGTGTCAGTATCATGGTGCCATTTTTCAACAGGACACTGCTCGCTCACACACAGCACGTTTCTCTACGAACCATCTGCGTAAAGTTGAGGTACTCTCGTGGCCATCAACGTACCCAGATAGAACATGTTTAGGACCAGCTCCGGTGTTAGCTCCGTCCTAGTCCCAGTACAGAGGATATCAAGGACCGGTTACGACAGTTGTGAGCCAGTTCGTCGCAGGAGAGTCCTTATGACACCATTCCCAATCGAATCAGTACACGCATGCGTGGATGCAAGAGGAGGTTCAACGTCATACTGGTAAATGAGCTCATATTGTCAACTTCTTTGTAAATTTGTCTCGAATAATCACTGAAACAACCTCACACACGCTCTGAACCCTTCTGAATGTTTCACTTTTTTGTGTGGCAGTGTAGTTTCAGAGCAGTTACAGTATCTGTTCGTGGTAAAACTGAAACAGTGAAATAAAAGGAAAACTTAATAATTAAGTCCATCTATGTCATTTAAATAGTGTTTTAATTTTACCAATTTACATTTCGAAATCACAGCTTCATCATCAGGACTCCCGTTATTATTCGTTTGTAAGAACTTCATTGAGATGTCAATACACCAGAAACACGTATCTGTGGGAGTTATAGTGCAGACTGAGAATTTTACTTATTTTATTGTTAGATCATATCTCTTTCAGACCCTCTGGCTACAATTGTTTACATTAACATATACTGTGTCCTAGCTGCAACAGAAGTATTTTTTCTCAATGGAAAGCTAAGGTACAAATTTGTGAATGTTCAACGTTTCCATTATGCACAAGTGCTGCCAACTGTTGGGCAGTGCTGCAAAATGGTTCAAGTCATACCTCACTAACAGGAAACAAAGGGTGTCAGTGGAAGGGACTAGTGAATTAAGTCATCACTCATCATCAGAATGGGAAGAAATTACATGTGCTGACCCACAAAGATCCATCTTAGGGCCATTGCTTTTTCTTGTGTACATTAATGATCTCTCATCAGTTACACTGCCAGAATCAGAGTTCGTTTTGTTTGCAGATGACACAAGTATTGCAATAAATAGTTTGTCGAGTGTAGTTCTAGAAAGATCTGCTAATGATATTTTCATGGCTGTTAATAAATGGTTTAAAGCCAACTCACTGACATTAAACTTCGAAAAGACTCACTATATGCAATTCAGAACCTGTAAGAGGTTTCCAGCCAGCATATGCATAAAGTACGAAGAAGAGCAGATAGAAGAGGTTGACAGTCTTAAATTCCTGGGATTACAACTTGATAATAAATTCAGTTGGGAGGAGCACACCACAGAACTGCAGAAACGCCTTAACAAGTCTGTATTTGAAATTCGAGTGTTAGCACACATAGGCGACATAAAAGTGAAAAAGCTTGCATACTTTGCCTACTTTCATTCCATAATGTCATATGGTATAATATTTTGGGGTAACTCTTCAAGTCAAACAAAATTTTTCTGAGTCCAAAAGCGTGTAATACGTATTATTTGTGGAGTAAATTCACGGACGTCCTGTAGAAACCTCTTCAAAGAACTGGGTATACTAACTACTGCCTCTCAGTATATTTACTCCTGAATGAAATTTGTCCTAAATAATATATCTCTTTTTCCAACAAACAGCTCAGTTCATACATACAATACCAGGAACAAAAATGATCTGCACAAGGACTTAAAAGCACTTACTTTAGTTCAAAAAGGGGTCCACTACTCAGGAACACTCATCTTCAATAATTTGCCAGCAAACATAAAAAATTTAGTTACAAATAAAGATCAGTTTAAAAGGAGCCTGAAAGACTTACTAGTGGCCAACTCCTACTCCATTGACGAATTTTTTAATAAAACAAATGATGTATTGTATATATTCATACTATTAGTATTGTTATTTCAGCTTAAAAAAAAAGTGACATGTTCCACATCCACGGGGATCTCCTCAGCACGGATCTATGGAACGAAAAACTAATCTAATCTAATCTAATCATTATGGAAATATCAGCAAGTTAATGTAGCAATGCGCATCAACTCGTGACCACCAGAATACATGAATGTGATTGGTTCGTCATATTCCGCTTGGAACTGAATGTTGTTGTTATATTGCATGATAATTACTGAATGATGGTTTTACTGTTTATTACTATAGCGAATTTTTCATAATTATTTGTTTTAGTGCATAAAATGAAAGCAAGTATGCGAAGTATATTTTGAAAACAGTTAAATTTTTCCGTCTCCTCTATATGTCTTTTGTTACGCAAACTTCCCTTCTACAATAACCTATGAAACCTTCCCTTAGGATTTCTATCTCTTGCTTAATAATATCAAATGAAATCTTCCTTTTGAAATTTATTCTCTTTTTCAATCTTCGCATACAAATTTAATTGCTGCTTATTAAAAGTGATTTTCTGATTATTTCGACGAAACATAGAATGTGTCGTCGTCGTGGCCCTCAGTCGTTATCTGCAATAACTCAAAAGTGTACCTTACCTTTTTTACTGTTACTGGATCGCCATCTGACTGTTTCATCGAATGCGACATGAATATACTTACTCTGTTTTACTATACTTGATTAGCAGCTGGTGGGCTGTCATAATAAGTGGCTGTATTTATTATTTGACTGACGCTACGTAATTCATAGTTAAACTTTTTCTTGACAACAATAAAATTTTGCAAAGTTTTACGTTGATGGTTTTTGGGATGGATTATAATCAGTAATGCAATATTGTTGGCAAAAATTAATTATATTCTGAATGAAATGATTTTACAAACTTTCAAATGGGACTTACTTTTTATAATAATCTTACAACTAGCATTGCGCAAATATACCTTCAGTAGTCTTGAGCTTCTAAAAAAAAAAAAAAAAAAAAAAAAAAAAAAAAAAAAAAAATATTATTAGTTCCTGTTATGATAATAGTTAGCTGATGTCTCTGTACATCCGTTTATAGTCTGATGTAAATAATAGCTGGTGGCTGGCAGGCACACCGCTCCTCTCAACCTCTCGCTTCAGACCTGCTACCGACTCGCTTCACTTCTCGCGTACTACTGACTTCCTACGAACGCTAAAGTGCGGTCTCTGCCGCCAACAATGCTTTCTGGTGCAGACAATCCCTGCTATCATTACAAAATGTATCAATGCAAGGTCTTTCCCGCTCTTTTTTTAAAATGTATCCATACGCGGTCCCTCCCGCCCTTTTTAAACTTATATCAATGTGCGGTCTCTCCTGCCAACAGTACTTTAGTGCACACAGTCCCTGCTACCAAAATTATTTCCAAAATGACAAATATTAATTATTCTTACTTAATCCTATTAATAAAATATAAACATCTTTCATAAATTGTGGTTTGACAATAGACAATAGAAATATACACGTCTTACAACAGATACATATTTTTTGTACAAATCGTGCATCTAAAACCATTTAAAAATCACCTAAGAGCATTGCTCCATGCAGAAATAATTTGCTTCTTCCAGAGAAAAATCAGGTCTGAAAGGGTTTACGAAGTAATTTCCACATACTGTTTTCACTGTTATATGAACTCTTACAGTTTGTACAGCCGACAGTGAATCATCTTTGTGAATTGTGTACATTCAAATAACAAAGTAATCACCACGTGGAGGTTACTTCATTGTGGTGTCATATTATTTAACAGAAACCAGCAACTTTCGCAGAGGACACTGTAACTCCCGTAGATACGTGCTTCCGGATCGTCGACGTCGTAATAAAGGTCTTTATGTAACAAATGAAGCCTTAATGATAAAGCTGGGGTTTCGAAATGTGAACTGGCGAATTATAAACGCTATTGAAAAGAATGTGGGCGGATTTTATCGATAAGTTTTCCACTGATAACAGACTTTTGGAAAGATGGACTTGCTCTAGTGAAACATTGGCCTACTTCCTAGCAGGTAGTCAAGGCCTGGTGACGGCACACGTCTTTCCCACGGCTGACAACGCACGCTACAAGACGCCGTGATGCGACGCTGTTGGCAAGCCTGCATCTGCTGGCGCCTCACCCCCAGGGACTTCCCCCTCGCCTGCTCGCCTTGAGGCCCTTACCACCGCGACGGCCGCTACAAGGCGCGCTGCACAAAATGAAATTGCCAAATAGAATTTAAAAGTAGGTCGTCGGCCGCGCAGGCGCTCCGTAATGCCTATTCTAGGAGGAGCGCGCGCCGGTGCCGTATTACGGGCCCCTTCGAGAATCGACGCCGTTGGTCGCGATCGTAGACTTCCCGCTGGCACCGGGTAAACTACCTCTCCGATAACGCTTTCTTTTTACAACCTACACAGCTCGTTTATGCGGCGATATTAATATCGTCTCTTACCATCTAGCATCTGGGAGGAAGACATGGAATCAATGTCTTTCTCAGCTTATGCCCGACACCAAATAAGACGCTTCAAAATCAATCGATAAAGTACTGTTTTGAATAATATCCAGAATAAAGAAGGATGTTCAGGGCCCTACCTAACGTGTGTACGTTAACGCTTCACAAAAGGATAGAATTATCGGAAGATGATTTCGACAAGTAACACGAAAATTGGGCTGTTTACGTGGAATGGACTGGGTCCTGTGGTCCAAATGAACAGATCATTGACTGAAAGGCGTAATAAAAACAGTGTCGAATGTTTAAGTGAAGTTTCCGGTAATCTACATTTTGGGGACTTTATGTACTTTTTTTCAGAAAATTTTGACGTTAGAGAACTTAAATTTGGCATGCAACCAGTCAGTACTTTGGAAGCCCTAAAATTTGGTGCATTTTTCATAGATATTTGGAGAGCTCTAAAAATCTAGCAAAAGTAGCTACCAAAATTCTGTTCAACAGATTTTCTATCAAACTTTTACAAACATTCATTAATTTCTTTCTGATAGATTATTCAAAAAAGGAACATTCGTATTTACTTCATTGAAAAAATTTTAATTCTCTGTTATTAAATGCGTATAATGTTAATAAGGACGAAATCTTATTTAGATTTGCGTATAACATTTCTTAATAACTGTGGCAAATTTTATCGCTTTGTCTTCAAAACTTTCAAAGTGTGGCAATTTCGCGTACGTCACCGCGTAATGTATAGACTAATTGTAAACCAACAGGTTAGTACCCATGCTGAACTAGAGAAATACTGTTCACGTACATACAAAAACGTTGCCATTTTTCCGTCCACATCTGACATGAATAATTAAATTTCAATAAACGAATTAATCCCTGTATCATTACGTTGGAATCGGTTGGATAAATATTTAATTATTCGTCCACTGCAGCGATGATTACAGCAGATTCATCGTTATTACACTTGTTTTGAGCTCCGCTGTAATTTTCTGCTGTATCATTACCAATATACGTAGACCATTTATTTCCTCATCTTTTGTCTATACGGTGCTCGTTAACAGTAACATCACTTTGTGAATTGGAGTGTCGATAATGTTCAATTATTTACTCGTGTCGTAGCGTGCTACAGCAGTATGAAACGCAGCCATATGGAACGCAGTTCTCATGCAGGAGGTTCCACAAAACTTTGAATAAGATGGTGTAGAATGTCTCTTTCTCTGGCTGGAATGTTAAGGCTGGAAGGTTTTTGGAACTGTTTGATTGATGTTTATCGTAGCGATCGGCATTGACAAAGTTTTTTCTTCTTTCAGTTTTCGTTTGCATTCACTGCAGCCCAGTATTTATACGTTAATATCAGTTTAACTTCAGTAATTACATGTGTGAACTCTTTGATTTTTATGAACTAAGTGCCATGTTCAAAAGTATCTGAACATCTTGAACTATGCATAAATTGGTGCCATGTTAGTTCTGCAAGGTTCACAGGAGAGCTTCTGTAAAGTTTGGAAGGTAGGAGACGAGGTACTGGCAGAAGTAAAGCTGTGAGGACGGGACGTGAGTCGTGCTTGGGTAGCTCAGTTGGTAGAGCACTTGCCCGTGAAAGGCAAAGGTCCCGAGGTCGAGTCGCGGTCCGGCACACAGTTTTGATTTGCCACTAAGTTTCATATCAGCGCACACTCCGCTGCAGAGTGAAAATCTCATTCTGGAAATAATATGTAGTTTGAGCTCTCTTGAGAAGTATCTAAACAATCCAAATTTTGCGTAGTTTGGCGTCATGTTCAAAAGTATGAAGATAATCTGTAGGATGTCTTAATAATATCCAAATTATTTATCATAATAAATAATCATACTACGTGGGTTATGTACGTATGTTAATGATGTAGCTGCTACTTGACAAAACAAAACAAACTGGTAAGGGTCAAGGGTCCACGATCAACTTGAAAGAAAAGCGTAGCTGGTTAGAGTGACCATCCGAGGTTTTCATTCAGTTTTGTTGGGATAGACATTAAAATCATGGAGTTACGATGTGAAAAAATTGAAAATGACGCGATTTTTCAATAAATTTTCGGCTGGTATTGTTCGCCTCTCGACTTCTGGGACATATTTACGGGACACGGTGAGGTTGTCTGGCAGCGAATTGCGTTTGTGGCCATCGTTGTGTGACGAAAGCATGGCTACGCCGGACTGCCGAGCGCGTCTGTCTGCAAACGCGGGCTGGCCGCGCAGTTTAACTCGCCATTAATTTTTAGCTACCCTTGCCGACTGCGCGGGATAAAGCGCGGAGCTCCGCACTAAGCGAACTGTTAAAGGAGCGGCGGCTATACGGGCAGCATTTTGTCTGCGACCCCACTGGCGAATTCTTTCCGTTATTCTCTAGTTATCGAGTCTTCACCGGGCATCTAACACTTTACTACACTACTCGCCATTAAAATTGCTACACTAAGAAGAAATGCAGATGATAAACGGGTATTCATTGCACAAATATATTGTACTAGAACTGACAACTAATTACATTTTCACGCAATTTGGGTGCATAGATCCTGAGAAATCAGCACCCAGAAAACCACCTCTGGCCGTAATAACGGCCTTGATACGCCTCGGCATTGAGTCAAACACAGCTTGGATGGCGTGTACAAGTACAGCTGCCCATGCAGCTTCAACACGATACCACAGTTCATCAAGAGTAGTGACTGGCGTATTGCGACGAGCCAGTTGCTCGACCACCATTGACCAGACGTTTTCAATTGGTGAGAGATCTGGAGAATGTGCTGGCCAGGGCAGCAGTCGAACATTTTCTGTATCCAGAAAGGCCCGTATAGAACCTGCAACATGCGGCCATGTATTATCCTGCTGAAATGTAGGGTTTCGCAGGGATCGAATGAAGGGTAGAGCCACGGGTCGTAACACAGCTGAAAGGTATCGTCCGCTGTCCAAAGTGCCGTCAATGCGAACAAGAGGTGACCGAGACGTGTAACCAATGGCACCCCATACCATCACGCCGGGTGATACGCCAGTATGGCGATGACGAATACACGCTTCCAATGTACGTTCACCGCGATGTCGCCAAACACGGATGCGACCGTGATGATGCTGTAAACAGAACCTGGATTCATCCGAAAAAATGACGTTTTGCCATTCGTGCACCCAGATCCGTCGTTGAGTACACCATCGCAGGCGCTCCTGTCTGTGATGCAGCGTCAAGGGTAACCGCAGCCATGGTCTCCGAGCTGATAGTCCATGCTGCTGCAAACGTCGTCGAACTGTTCGTGTAGATGGTTGTTGTCTTGCAAATGTCCCCATCTTTTGACTCAGGGATCGACACGTGGCTGCACGATCCGTTACAGCCATGCGGATAAGATGCCTGTCATCTCGATTGCTAGTGATACGATGCCGTTGGGATCCAGCACGGCGTTCCGTATTACCCTCCTGAACCCACCGATTCCATATTCTGCTAACAGTCATTGGATCTCGACCAACGCGAGCAGCTATGTCGCGACACGATAAACCGCAATCGCGATAGGCTACAATCCGACCTTTATCAAAGTCGGAAACGTGATGGTACGCATTTCTCCTCCTTACACGAGGCATCAAAACAAAGTTTCACCTCGCAACGCCGGTCAATCGCTGTTTATGTATGAGAAATCGGTTGGAAACCTTCCACATGTCAATACGTTGTAGGTGTCGCCACCGGCGCCAATCTTGTGTGAATGCCCTGCAAAGCTAATCATTTACATATCACAGCATCTTCTTCCTGTCGGTTAAATTTCGCGTCTGTAGCACGTCATCTTCGTGGTGTAGCAATTTTAATGGCCAGTAGTGTATAAATAAGGATAACGTTATCCAGATAATTCAGCTAGTCTTCTATTCTTTCCAGTTGCATTTCAGCTCTCACACGCTGAACACGGTAGTAGTGTATTAAACACCTGCCTATTTGTAAGTAGTTGGATAAGACTACGACCGAATTACAAATCATTATTCGTGTTGACGAAAGGGCGTAATTAAGTGTGTGGGCTGACTTTCATGATAGTCGGCTTCTCTATGTGCCCAGGGGCAGCCACACACTAGTCCCATCGCCCACTTACTGTTCACACATTCCTCGGAATCCGCTTTTGAATTACCTCGAAGATAACGGTCTATAGACCCACAGTCAACATGGATTTAGAAAACATCGTTTTAGTGAAACACAACTAGCGCTTTGTACACACGAAGTGTCGAGCGTCATTGACAATGAATTTCAATCTAACTCTATATTTCTAGATTTCCAGAAGGCTTTTGACATTGTACCACACAAGTGGCCTGTAATGAAATCACGTGCTTATGGAATATCGTCTCAGTTATGGAACTGGATTCGTGATTTCCTGTCAGAAAAAAATGTTCAAATGTGTGTGAAATCTTATGGGACTTAACTGCTAAGTTCATCAGTCCCTAAGCCTTCATACTACTTAACCTAAATTATCCTATGGACAAACACACACACCCATACCCGAGGGAGGACTCGAACCTCCGCCGGGATCAGCAGCACAGTCCATGACTGCAGCGCCTCAGACTGCTCGGCTAATCCCGCGAGGCTGTCAGAGAGGTCACAGTTCGTAGTAACAGACGGAAAGTCATCGAGTTAAACAGAAGTGATTTCCGGCGTTCCCCAAGATAGTGTTATAGGGCCCCTGCTATTCCTTATCTATATAAACGATTTAAAAGACAATCTCAGCAGACTTCATAAGTTGTTTGCAGATTATGCTGTCGTTTATCGTCTAGTAAAGTCATCAGAAGATAAAAAAAAGTGCGAAACCATTTAGAAAAGACTTCTGTATGGCCCGAAAATTGGCAACTGACCCTGAATAATGAAAAGTGTGAGGTTATCGACATGATTGCTTAAAGGAATCCGTTAAACATCGGTTACACGATAAGTCACACATATCTAAAGGCCGTAAATTCAACGAAATGCCCAGGATTTACAACTACGAACAACTTAAATAGGAAAGAACACATAGAAAATGTTGTGGGGAAGGCAAATCTAAGACTGAATTTTATTGGCAGAACGCTTAGAAAATGCAACAGATCTACTAAAGAGACTGCCTACACTACGCTTGTCCATCATCTTTCGGAATACTGCTGCGCGGTCTGGAACTCTTACCGGATAGAATTACCGGAGTACATCGAGAAAGTTCAAAGAAGAGCAGCACGTTTTGTATTATCGCGAAATAGGGGAGAGAGTGTCACAGACATGATACGGGATTTTTTTTGGGGGGGGGGCACCATTAAAACAAAGGCGTTTTTATTTGTGGCGGAAACTTCTCACGAAATTTCAATGATAAACTGTCACCTCTGAATGCGAAAATATTTTGTTGACGACGACTACATAGGGAGAAACGATCATCATAATAAAATAAGGGAAATCAGTGCACATACGGAAAGATGCACATGTTTTTTTTTTTCGCGCGCTGTTCGCGATTGGAATAAAAGACAATTATTATGAAAGTGGTTCGATGAACCAGGAACTTAAGTGTGATTTACAGAGTATCCATGTAGATGGAGATTTAGATGGAGATGCTTAAATTGCGGGCAGAACTGGACTAGCAGAAAGGAAACGTTCTGAAACATAGTTCACCTACAGTTTACTAAAGAAACTGTTTGTTTCACACGTTCCTCTACGGTGTGAGTGCAACGACATCCCTGTTTATTCCAGTTCAGGGACTGAACTAAGAGCGAACTTTTTCGAGAAAATTTCAATTTCTGTTCCGTCAAAATTATGAGTCTATAATTTTCAGTGCGATAGGGTCCGCAGATGCGATCAGTTTTTTGAACGATTTCTTGATGCCTTCAGCTGCCATTCTCTTTATTTGATGTACGATTGTACAATTTCGGCCTTACATGATTTTTTAGTAGTAGATTATGTCATGTACGTCATTTCTGCTATGACATACCCTCTGCCAGGAACTTGAATCTGATTTGCAGAGTATTCATGTAGCTGGAGATGTAAACACCATGGCCGGTCGGGATGGTCGAGCGGTTCTAGGTGCTACAGTCTGGAACCGCGCGATTTCTACGGTCGCAGGTTCGAATCCTGCCTCGGGCATGGATGTGTGTGATGTCCTTAGGTTGGTTAGGTTTAAGTAGTTCTAAGTTCTAGGGGACTGATGACCCCAGGTGTTAACTCCCGTAGTGCTCAGAGCCATTTGAACCTTTTGTAGACATCATGTTATGCTCATAAAATAAATCCGAGATGTTCACGTTATTTTAGGAGCAAATTACTTTCCAGCAGTTGTTGAAAAGTGTTGAAAATAAACTGGTGTGCAGAAACTAAGGACGGAAGTAACTTTCGCATGATTTGTCACTGCCAGGTAACATAGGTCGAAGAAACTTGGACCATGTATAGAAAGAACTGTTATATTACAGTACGGTACAATACAGATGCTAACTGAAACAAATATGCAATGGGATGAACAAAATTACACTTTTATTCAAAGACAGTAATTACATCGAAGTTTCCGCGAACCATGATGGTCCGCTGGATATTACAGACGGTGAGACACGGTTCTTAATAGGGTTTGTGATCATCGTGAAGGGCAATGCATGCTCCCCAATGTGTTCCCATGCTTGGCAAAAGCTTGGTAAGGAATTATTATGATTCCACATCGCCACCAGTACGGTTGTCAACTGCCGTGTGGTCACTGATGGACGTGGGCATTCTTAACACGTCTCAACAATGCGTCGCATATGTGGTTGATGGGGTTTAAGTCGGAGGAACGGGCAGGTCAATCCATTCTCCGAGTATCCTGTCATTCCAAGATGTCCTCCATCTGCGCTGTTCACTGCGATCACGCATTGATTGTAAAATTCAATTCACGACCGAAAGCACCCCTGAAAAGATGCAGTTGGAAATGGAGTACAGCCGGCCGCTGTGGCCGAGCGCTTCTAGGCGCTTCAGTCTGGAACCGCGCGACCGCTACGGTCGCAGGTTCGAAACCTGCCTCGGACATGGATGTGTGTGATGTCCTTAGGTTAGTTAGGTTTAAGTAGTTCTAAGTCTATGGGACTGATGACCCCAGATGTTAAGTCCCACAGTGCTCAGAGCCATTTGAACCATTTGAATGGAGTACAGTGTCACAATAACATTGATCAGGGACTGTACAGTGTTCAAAGTTACTCAGGTCAGCAGCGCATGAGACCTTTTGCCTTCCCATACCGTAACAGCTGGACCACCAAAACGATCGTGTTCGACAATGTTAATTGGTGCATTACATGTTCCCACTTCTCACCATATGAGGGTATGTCCGGCAGTGTCGGACGTGGACGATCTCGTAGTCTGGGTGTTGTGGTGTAGGGAGACATAATACTGCGTGGGCTACTGACCATTAAATCTTTGTACACGGTGTAATGACCAGTCAACGTTATTGTGACACTATATCCTTCCTCATTTGCATCTTTCCAAGGATGCATTCGGCCTGGCTTAATTTTTATGCGTGTCAATGCGTGACAGCATCAAGCAGCACAGGTGCATTAGCTCTTGGAACCAGAAGATATTTGGTGAATGGGCTGACCTGTCCGTTCCGCAGACTTAAATTCCATCCACTATACCTGGGATGCGTTAGGGAGTCATATTACAACTTGCAGCAACGAGCATCCAGCAACTGTCATCCGTGCTGGTGGAGGAAAGGAACGCTCTACAACAATAACTCCCTACCAACATTGCGTTAACAGCCATGTACCGCCGTTTTTAATGTCCCTGGGACTATCATGGTTCTCGGTGACTTCAGTGTAGTTCTTATGTTTGAATAAAAGTGTCATGTCATTTTTTATTTGTTTGAAGTACTTTCAAGACCTGAGTCGAAACAAGGCCCCGGGAGTAGACAACATTCCATTAGAACTACTGACAGCCTTGGGAGAGACAGTCCTGACAAAACTCTACCATCTGGTGACCAAGATGTATGAGAAAGGCGAACTACCCTCAGACTTCAAGAAGACTATAATAATTCAAATCCCAAAGAAAGAAGGTGTTGACACATGTGAAAATTACCGAACTATCAGTTTAATAAGCCATGTCTGCAAAATGCTAATGCGAATTCTTTACAGACGAATGGAAAAAATGGTAGAAGCCGACCTCGGGGAAGATCAGTTTGGATTCCGTAGAAATGTTGGAACACGTGAGGCAATACTGACCCTACGACTTATCTTAGAAGAAAGATTAAGAAAAGGCAAACCTACGTTTCTAGCATTTGTAGACTTAGAGAAAGCTTTTGACAATGTTGACTGGAATACTCTCTTTCAAATTCTAAAGGGGGCAGGGGTAAAATACAGGGAGCGAAAGGTTATTAACAATTTGAGCAGAACAGAAACCAGATGGCAGTTATAAGATCGAGGGGCATGAAAGGGAAGCAGTGGTTGGGAAGGGAGTGAGACAGGGTTGTAGCCTCTCCCCGATGTTATTCAATCTGTATATTGAGCAAGCAGTAAAGGAAACAAAAGAAAAATTCGGAGTAGGTATTAAAATCCACGGAGAAGAAATAAAAACTTTGAGGTTCGCCGATGACATTGTAATTCTGTCAGAGACAGCAAAGGACTTGGAAGAGCAGTTGAACGGAATGGACAGTGTCTTGAAAGGAGGATATAAGATGAACATCAACAAAAGCAAAACGAGGGTAATGGAATGTAGTCGAATTAAGTCGGGTGATGCTGAGGGAATTAGATTAGGAAATGAGACACTTAAAGTAGTAAAGGAGTTTTGCTATTTGGGGAGCAAAATAACTGATGATGGTCGAAGTAGAGAGGATATAAAATGTAGACTGGCAATGACAAGGAAAGCGTTTCTGAAGAAGAGAAATTTGTTAACATCGAGTATAGATTTAAGTGTCAGGAAGTCATTTCTGAAAGTATTTGTATGGAGTGTAGCCATGTATGGAAGTGAAACATGGACGATAAATAGTTTGGACAAGAAGAGAATAGAAGCTTTCGAAATGTGGTGCTACAGAAGAATGCTGAAGATTAGATGGGTAGAACACATAACTAATGATGAAGTATTGAATAGAATTGGGGAGAAGAGGAGTATGTGGCACAACTTGACAAAAAGAAGGGACCGGTTAGTAGGACATGTTCTGAGGCATCAAGGGATCACAAATTTAGCATTGGAGGGCAGCGTGGAGGGTAAAAATGGTAGAGGGAGACCAAGAGATGAATACACTAAGCAGATTGAGAAGGATGTAGGTTGCAGTAAGTACTGGGAGATGAAGAAGCTTGCACAGGATCGAGTAGCATGGAGAGATGCATCATACCAGTCTCAGGACTGAAGACCGCAACAACAACAACTATACTGCAGCAGTTCTTTCTATGTACAGTCAAAGTTCCATCGGTCTGTGTTACTAAGTAATGACGCATCATCTTGCGAAAGTTACTTTCGTCCTTAAGTTTTGAATACCAGTGTATTATGAGTCTGTGAACTTGTGCAACAATTTACTAAGTCTTGAATGCCCGCCCGGCTAGCCGCGCGGTCTAACGCGCTGCTTCTCGAGTAGGAAGTCGTGCCAGTCCCCGGCACGAATCCGCTCGGCGGATTAGTGTCGAGGTCCGGTATGCCGGCCAGCCTGTGGATGGAATTTAAGGCGGTTTTCCATCTGCCTCGGCGAATGCGGGCTGGTTCCCCTTATTCCGCCTCAGTTACACTACGTCGGCGAATGCTGCGCGTACACCATAATTACTCTACCACACGAATATTTGGTATATTTGGGGTTACACTCGTCTGGTATGAGACGTTCCCGGGGGGAGGGGTCCACTGGGGGCGCAACCGCGCAATAATCCTGGGTTCGGTGTGGGTCGGCGGTGGGGTAGGTGGACTGCTGTGGCCTGTTCTGGAGTGGTGAACCACTGAGGGCTACGGCGGGACGAAGCCCCTCCGTCGTTTCTAGGTTCCCCGTTTAACACACAATACACAAGTCTTGAACATCGCGCTGGGGAACAGGGTGAGAGATCACAAAACCTACTGTAGAAAATTTTACGAGTCTTTAGCTCTGGCGCACGAAAAATTTGTAACCGATGTGTCACTTATTCGCAAGGTGCCGTTTTACCGCAGTTCCCATGCAACAAAGTGAACCAAGATTAGTATTGTCGAGTTTCTTTTACAGGCTTGTTTACATGCTTGCCCACAGTCTCCAAATACTTCGTAAAAGAAAATATGGCGTGTTGTAGGTTGTATATTTATATCATTTATCTGCTGTGCTACTTGCCAGTTTTGAGTATCAAATGGTTCAAATGGCTCTGAGCACTATGGGACTTAACATCTGTGGTCATCAGTCCCCTAGAACTTAGAACTACTTAAATCTAACTAACCTAAAGACATCACACACATCCATGCCCGAGGCAGGATTCGAACCTGCGACCGGAGCAGTCACACGGTTCCAGACTGAAGCGCCTAGACCGCACGGCCACACCGGCCGGCTGTTTTGAGTATCATGTTATTTTCAAGCACATATACATTAACGGTTCAAAATGGTTCAAATGGCTCTGAGCACTATGGGACTCAATGTCTCAGGTCATTAGTCCCCTAGAACTTAGAACTACTTAAACCTAACTAACCTAAGGACATCACACACATCCATGCCCGAGGCAGGATTCGAACCTGCGACCGTAGCAGCCTCACGGTTCCGGACTGCGCGCCTAGAACCGCGAGACCACCGCGGCCGGCCATTTACGGTATTCACAATGTCACACGAATGTGGCACACAAATCAGATTATCATTCAACATGAGTGGCTTAGCATGTGGTTTGATGACCTGATTTGTAAGTAGACAGCATTTAAGCAGTCACGTCATGTAGGTTAGATTAAACAAAAGCTATCTGGAACATAACTGTAAATGGTATTCTTAGCTCAACGATATTTTGTTATCATATTAGTGAACTTTAGGGTTTTTCTAATTAGTATGTCGTAATTTATAAGGGGCAGTCAAATGAAAACCACACAAGTGGAGGAAAAAAGTAAGTAAACTGTTTATTATTTCAAAAGTGATCGCCGTAACTGTTAATACAATTATCCCACTGCGAGACAAGACGGTCGATGCCTACATGGAAAAATGTTTGCGATTGCCTACGGAACCATGATTATACCCACGCGTGCTCCTCTTCGTTCGAAGCATATCGACGGCACGAATGCCTTTCTTCAGGACTCCAAAAATATGGAAATCGCATGTGGAGAAATGGGGACTGTATGGAGGATGCGTAAAGTCTTCCCAGCGAAACGTCTGCAGCGTAATCGAAACAAACTTTGCAACACGTCTGAACATTCTAACGGATAAATGGAGAATATTTCACAGACCTATCAATGTTAACATGAATTTTAGTATTAACATTATAAAATGTTGCTGAGTCTTTCACAACTACTGCCATTTCAGAGACGTTTTTAACTTTGAAGACATTTTATGTATACTGGGGCTCGCATTCGGGAGGACGACGGTTCAATCCCGCGTCCGGCCATCCTGATTTAGGTTTTCCGTGATTTCCCTAAATCGCTCCAGGCAAATGCCGGGATGGTTCCTTTCAAAGAGGACGGCCGACTTCATTCCCCGTCCTTTCCTAATCCGATGAGACCGATGACCTCGCTGTTTGGTCTCTTCCCCCAAAACAATCCAATCCAAGGAGAAACTTCACTTAAGAGTAGAAGAAATGCTTTTACTGATTACAGACAATGCCGGTTAAGTACCATGGCAAGTCAAATGTAACTAAACGTGCTCGGTAACAATCGTAGTGAATACTGAATTAATTTATTACCGAAAATGAAAGACTATTTAATTTACATGGCTATTAAAAGATGTGTAATTATGTATTTTGTGGTTGCAGTACAATAAAGTATTCATTACAATAAACTGGCTAAAGTAACAGAATTTGTTTTAAACTGTTGTTATTAACTGAAGATTTAGTGGTTTTTGCGAACATTTCTCGTGGAGAATATCAGCGCTGTCGATAAAATACTTTAAAACTGAATTAAAAACAATCTTGACTACAGTGAAATATTTGTTGTCAATGGTAAGCGGTTTCGGCCAAAATGTGATCCTCTTCAGACCATATTACACAGAAATGTAAGTAGGAAATGCATTTTGAGGGAAATATGATAACAATAGTAAAATATAAAATACATAAAATATAATTTAAAAGAAAGAAATTATACCTATGATGACAGGCGGGGGGAGTAGCTATCGTGAATCCACGAACGTCATCTTCTGAAGATAGTAATTTGAAGATTTGTTTATTCAGGTAAAAGGTCTCTCGCCAGTGAACAAAGCGTTTGCTGCTAAGCGCTATTCCAGGTTCTGAATGGCGACATTCGAGCAAAACCTCCCTACAGAATAATAGTTAGATAGCTACATTATTTTTTTCCTGATCCCGTTTCTCAGCAAAATCCTCTCACACTTGAAACCATGGGGATCTCCTATCATGATACTCCTCGGGAGACGTGTTCCTTAGTTCAGGGTGTTTATTTAGCTCTTCAGTGAAGAACTGCACATCCAAACCGGCTGCATCAATGGCAAGCTGGCGGTAGCTGTTGCTATATTTCGTTCATCATAAGAATAAACCTGATGTGAACAAACACAAACACGGAGACTGGTCAACAGCTGTAGCGCACGTGCACTGGTGTTGTTACGCTCGTTGAGGTTGGTTTAGCTTATGTATTAGATATCTTACTACTCTGAGAATGTAAATGAAACTTTAAGATATTCTAATGGATTAACAGCCATCAACGTTTTTTAATCATACGCTAGCTACGTAGTCTTTATTTTAAAAATCGTGTATAATCGCAGTTTCTGTAAACGCTACATGTGTTCTGATTGTCGCCCTGTTAATACGTACTGTGAAAAATGGCGACATTTCTTCCTGCTTCGTAGTGAAACATCGTGCCAGTTACAATGGCGAGAAACAAGTTGTTCTTACTGTTTTTCACAGGATTACAGACAAAACTGATTTTAAATATTTTTGGGAAACAGAATTTACAAAATATATGCGTGGCGCAATCGGTAGCATTGTAGTCTGATAATCGAATATTCTCTGGGGTGCCCATTTGAATTTCGCTGTGAATTTTCTTTTCTTTTTTTCGTTCTGTTTGGATATCTACATAATTTAAATATGAAATTAATTAAATACGTGCTAATTAACTCATAATTAATCATCATTTTTATTATAAATGCACGTCTTTTAGTTTCCAGCTACATGTCGCACGCAAAATACCGGTTATCATTGCAAATATAAATTCTTAATTATTGATATTTTATGTAAGAGTTTAAGGTAAGGAAACATTACAAAATTAAATTTTGGTAGAAAAATGGAAAATCAAATACTCTTCATTTATTTGTGTTCATCGTTTTATAGCACAGATGTGGTCTTACACGAGCCAGAGTGATATGCGCCTTAAAAGAATGAAAAACGATAATATTCACAGACTGGAGTATACTGTCGAAATGCTGGCATCTTTACAGTTGCCACTGTATACAGCAATCTGAAACCAATAGGACTGATCTGGAGCCGACCTGACCGTGGAACACTAAAGAGGGCGCGGAATGTTACATTGCTACTAAACCATCGTAAACTGTACTATTCCTCATTTTATTCAACGGAAATGGTAATTTATAGTTTACAAATTACTTCATTACAATATTACATATCCAATGGTATTTTACATACCAAATTAAGTAAAAAAGTGTCCTGTTTCATACCCTACTGCAATAGTAAATTTTACGAGGGTTTAGTAATCGAGGGTCAGGTGATTTGTCTCGAGAAATAACAAGATATTCAAGCAGTCAGACGTAATGGAAGTAATGCACGAAGCTTCGTCACACGTCAATGCCGATAGTTGACGAAATACAGAACAGCACGTGATAAAAAAAGAGGAGAAAATGTAGCATTTTGGATTGCTTTGGGGATTCTGTTGATCACCTGATTATTAACGTAGCACATGACAGTTACAGTACTGAAAAGTATTCCCAGGAGTCGGATGTGGAAGAAGTTCAGACATTACCAGGCGATTGACTGTAATACCTTCAGCGGCTTCAGTACTTAACTATATGGTGAAAATCTCTGCAATTCGCTTTTACGTCACTCATAGCTCTCGCAGAAAAATTACCCTGCGCTTAAGTTAGGAATTTTCATTACTCTTGTAATTAATTGCAACACTATGTTAGCTAAGAAAATTGCAACTCTTCACACCACTGCAGGTTAGCTGGATCACGTGGCTGGCTGGTGCTGTCCAAGTTAAATGTGCCGGTCAAGCTGTTGCCCCGTGTCAGCACCGAGTGGATGCGCGCCTAATGCACAGCATATGACGTATCCTTACTATCGGCTGTGCTCGAGGCAGCTTGGTTTCCGCTCCACGTGAAACGAAATCCAATGAGGTTCCAAAGCGGAAGAATACATACTGTAATGTTTAGATCAGGTTCACTCATACGATGAACGCAGTACAGGGTTGCGAACTCCTGTGCACTGTCCCATTCACCTATAATGACTGCTGCTACGCGGCGATCGGTGAGATCGCTACGTTGCAGCAATGGTTAGGGAGCGTAGTTCTCTCGCCGTGTTCTCGCGGGGAGTTGTCATCGCCGCTGTCGAAGTGTGCGCGGCTCCCTGTTTCACTTGCGCTGTTTAAGCGCGCAAGACAATGATGCTGCGAGTTCGCAATAATCGCTCTTCTGCGTGGCGCTCTCCAACAGATAAGCACGAATACCGCTGCGGCTCGAGGCTTTCCGTTTTCCTATTTCAAATATCTGAGTACTTCCTCATGACTGCTGCCGTGTCCAATTGTTAACTGCGGGGAATTCATTAGGGAAACGAACAAAATCTCTCGTCTAACAAGGGAACCTCCCCATCGCACCCCCCTCAGATTTAATTATAACTTGGCACAGTGGATAGGCCTTGATAAACAGAACACAGATCAATTGAGAAAACAGGAAGAAGTTGTGTGGAACGGTGAAAAAATAAGCAAAATATGCAAACTGAGTAGTCCATGGGCCACATAAGCAACATCAAGGAGAACGTGAGCTGAGGAGCGCCGTGGTCCCGTGGTAGCGTGAGCAGTTCCAGAAAGAGAGGTCCTTGGTTCAAGTCTTCCCACGAGTCAAAATTTTACTTTCTTTATTTTTGCATAGTTATTATCTGTCCGTTCGTTCATTGACGTCTCTGTTCACTGTAATAAGTTTAGTGTCTGTGTTTTGCGACCGCATCGCAAAACCGTGCGATTAGTAGACGAAAGGACGTGCCTCTCCAATCGGAACCGAAAACATTTGATCGCAAGGTCATAGGTCAACCGATTCCTCCACAGGAAAACACATCTGATATATTCTATACGACACTGGTGACGGCATGTGCGTCACATGACAGGAATATGTTGTCGACCCACCTAACTTGTACACTTGGCGAATGGGTAAAATGATTCTTCTACCTTGCCCGATTTAGGTTTTCTTGTGGATGTGATAATCACTCCCAAAAAAGTGATGAAAACATAAGAGTTTGTCACATAAACTGAAAATAAAAAATTAAAGTTTTCACTCGATGGAAGATTTGAACCAAGGACCTTTCGTTCCGCAGCTGCTCACGTTACCACGAGACCACGGCGCTCGTGCGGTCCCAGTGTCCTTGATGTTGCTTATATGGCCCATGGACTACTCAGTTTGTATATTTTGTTTATTTTTTCACAGTTCCACACAACTTCTTCCTGTTTTCTCAATTGATCTGTGTTCAGTTTTTCAAGGCCTATCCACTGTGCCAACTTATAACTAAATCTGAGGGGGGTGCGATGGGGAGGTTCCCTTGTCAGTAGCGCTCCCCGAGAGATAAGCAAAAATACCGCTGAAGCTCGAGGCTTTCCGTTTTCCTATTTCACATATCTGAGTACTTCCTCATGACTCCTGCCGTGTCCAGTTGTTAACTGCGGGGAATTCATTAGAAACTAACACGAGGACGCCTAGCCAGTTGTAAATGCTTTTGATGATCCTTTCTGTACGTCTTTCTGAAGTAAATGGCAAGAGCCAATTTGTTCTACCTGTCATAAGGGGATTTCTCTCTTCTTTTCATTTCAGTGGCACTGTATACCACAACCTTCTGTTATTCCTGACAGGGCCCACTACCTCTACACTTGTATACCTGTATTTGCGCAATGTGTGCTATTCTCTGTACGACACACTGAATGCGTTCTCCTATGCATTTGGGATATAAAATAGAAGACAAAAATGAGTCAACACCGTAGACGTGTTTTTTGTCAGGATGACATGAATGAGTCTTAATGGCGTACGATTGTAGGCGTCCAGAAGTACGTGCATTCCACCACATGGATTGCACAGGAGTTATATGCAACTAGGACCAGCCGGCCGGAGTGGCCGAGCGGTTTTAGGCGCTACAGTCTGGAACCGTGCGACCGCTGCGGTCGCAGGTTCGAATCCTGCTTCGGGCATGGATGTGTGTGATGTCCTTAGGTTAGGAAAAAAAAACTAGGACCATTTCACCGATGTTATTACGAAATGGAAATGTGAAGTGAGCGCTATACCCGATTATTGAAAAAAACTAAACTCCTCCCGAAGAGGCCATGAAGGCCCAACGACACCGACCGGCCGCCGTGTCATCCTCAGCTCATAGGCGTCACTGGATACAGATGTGGAGGGGCATGTGGTTAGCACACCGCTCTCCCGGCCGTATGTCAGTTTCCAAGACCGGAGCCGCTACTTCCTCAATCAAGTAGCTCCTTAGTTTGCCTCACAAGGGCTGAGTGCACCCCGCTTGCCAACAGCGCTCGGCAGACTGGATGGTCACCCATCCAAGTGCTAGCCCAGTCCGACAGCGCTTAACTTCGGTGATCTGACGGGAACCGGTGTTACCGCTGCGGCAAGGCCGATGGCACCCGATTATTGACGTTTTACAAATAAAATAAAAAGGGCTTCACGACTCTAGAGCTGTACGAAAGACTCGTCATAAACAACCGTCAACAGCAGAACACGATTTACACTGCAGTTGACAGACAGAAATATGTGCTGAAACGTACATTACTGCGGTGACTGTTCTGCTAAGTTAACGTTCTCCACAGATGAGAAGCACTTCTATCTTCTCTTCGTTGCTGTACATTGTACTCACGCTTCAACTGAAGACGGTTGACTGAATGATTGGTGTGGATTTTCATTGTCTTTACATTCGTTTGCTGTCAACTCGAGCAAGAGGACGGGTTACGTTCCCCTGGGTGTGCTTGCAGAGGAGAGTCGTAATCAACTTTGTGTCATGTTTTTAATAACGCCATGTTTATATGAATTGTAGATATGTGACCCTTTTTAAACAGATCTTCCGTAGAGGATTACCGAATAAAAATGAATCATCACTGCAAACACCAAGTCTGCGATAAGCTTTGGCGGTATCGATTACACTTGTCTATGTGGGCAAAAATGTATATTTTCTATATACTTTCACTTCTCACGACGCGTTTTGGTTTCACCATTTTCAGATATTACGTCGATACATAGTACCTTATCGTTTTGTAAATTCCTTCATCACGTCAGGTACGCAAACTATCTCAGGCTATACGGGATGTTAAAAGAGAAAAACATGTCGGCTTGTAACATATCTGATAATGGTGATAACGAAATTCGTCATTAGAAGTGAAAAATACAGAAAGAATATTTGCTTGGTGTACTAGGCAAGTGTAATCGTTAGTAAAAAAAAAAGTGACGGTGTTTAAAACTGATGTGCTAACAAAACCACAAGAAAACCATTCATGCTGGTTGTTGTCTACCGGGTAGCCAGCCATGTATTTTCACCATACAGATAATGGTCATTAATGTCCCCCTGGCAGCTAACCACATATATTTAAAATTATAGATGGTCAACGAAGATACTTTATGAGAAAGATAGTAATATCTACGATATGAATTATCAGTTTTTCATTTGCTGAAAATCACTTGATTAGTTCTGTGGTGATTCTCAACACGTATTCCTTTACGTAGACGAGGAACTGGTAAAATGGCGATTATGACATCCGAAGGTACTGGAAAAATTTACTGTCGTTTACACTTCGAACATCAAACAAAGTACAACACAAAAATCTAGACAACTTAGTAGCATACATAGGACGCTTTCTGAATGCCCTAAGTCTTCACTTGTTTTTTATAACGAAGTGTAAGGAAAAAAGTTCTTCCTAGGACGCCATTCTCCCATCTGACTATTAGCCCGTGAAAGGCGAAAAGTTATTCAAAACTTGAGCCGCCTGTTGACCAGTTCGCGAGCCCTCTGACAACTACCGGCATCACTAGTGAGTCTGCCGGACGTTGTGACCGCGCGGTTCTAGGCGCTTCAGTCAGGTTCGAATCCTGCCTCGGGCATGGGTGTGTGTGATGTCCTTAGATTAGTTAGGTTTACGTAGTTCTAAGTTCTAGGGGACTGATGACCTCAGACGTTTAGTCCCGTAGTGCTCAGAGCCATTTGAACTAGTGACTCTCTGGTCGACACACGGGACCAACGAGATATACGGGCCCTGTGGCGTACGTCTCAGTGACCGCCAATGTCGAGGAGCGAGTTACCATTTCAGACCAGTTTAATACCTCTTAGTTGTCTGTTTGAACACACGTCAAAGTTAATGACTTTAGTGGGTACTTTTCCATTGAGATAATGATTTTCCCTCTGTCCCGAGGCGAGTTGAGCATTCGCGATGTATGTAGAGGGGTATTTGTCGTGGGCCGCGTCATCGCATCAGTCGCCCAAAGTCTCCATTTACTGCAATAACTCCGTTACCGTTTTTCCAATAGCAGACCAGTGGTGCCGTTAGCTACCGTCGGCTGATAGTCTGCATAACGTCGGTTTAGAATAGAAAGCTCGTATCTAAGAAAAAATAAAAAGATTAAAAAATACACTCCTGGAAATGGAAAAAAGAACACATTGACACCGGTGTGTCAGACCCACCATACTTGCTCCGGACACTGCGAGAGGGCTGTACAAGCAATGATCACACGCACGGCACAGCGGACACACCAGGAACCGCGGTGTTGGCCGTCGAATGGCGCTAGCTGCGCAGCATTTGTGCACCGCCGCCGTCAGTGTCAGCCAGTTTGCCGTGGCATACGGAGCTCCATCGCAGTCTTTAACACTGGTAGCATGCCGCGACAGCGTGGACGTGAACCGTATGTGCAGTTGACGGACTTTGAGCGAGGGCGTATAGTGGGCATGCGGGAGGCCGGGTGGACGTACCGCCGAATTGCTCAACACGTGGGGCGTGAGGTCTCCACAGTACATCGATGTTGTCGCCAGTGGTCGGCGGAAGGTGCACGTGCCCGTCGACCTGGGACCGGACCGCAGCGACGCACGGATGCACACCAAGACCGTAGGATCCTACGCAGTGCCGTAGGGGACCGCACCGCCACTTCCCAGCAAATTAGGGACACTGTTGCTCCTGGGGTATCGGCGAGGACCATTCGCAACCGTCTCCATGAAGCTGGGCTACGGTCCCGCACACCGTTAGGCCGTCTTCCGCTCACGCCCCAACATCGTGCAGCCCGCGTCCAGTGGTGTCGCGACAGGCGTGAATGGAGGGACGAATGGAGACGTGTCGTCTTCAGCGATGAGAGTCGCTTCTGCCTTGGTGCCAATGATGGTCGTATGCGTGTTTGGCGCCGTGCAGGTGAGCGCCACAATCAGGACTGCATACGACCGAGGCACACAGGGCCAACACCCGGCATCATGGTGTGGGGAGCGATCTCCTACACTGGCCGTACACCACTGGTGATCGTCGAGGGGACACTGAATAGTGCACGGTACATCCAAACCGTCATCGAACCCATCGTTCTACCATTCCTAGACCGGCAAGGGAACTTGCTGTTCCAACAGGACAATGCACGTCCGCATGTATCCCGTGCCACCCAACGTGCTCTAGAAGGTGTAAGTCAACTACCCTGGCCAGCAAGATCTCTGGATCTGTCCTCCATTGAGCATGTTTGGGACTGGATGAAGCGTCGTCTCACGCGGTCTGCACGTCCAGCACGAACGCTGGTCCAACTGAGGCGCCAGGTGGAAATGGCATGGCAAGCCGTTCCACAGGACTACATCCAGCATCTCTACGATCGTCTCCATGGGAGAATAGCAGCCTGCATTGCTGCGAAAGGTGGATATACACTGTACTAGTGCCGACATTGTGCATGCTCTGTTGCCTGTGTCTATGTGCCTGTGGTTCTGTCAGTGTGATCATGTGATGTATCTGACCCCAGGAATGTGTCAATAAAGTTTCCCCTTCCTGGGACAATGAATTCACGGTGTTCTTATTTCAATTTCCAGGAGTGTATTTTTATTGCATTATCAGGTAGAAAAACCTCTTATCTCAAGTATTAGTAAGTCAGTGAGAGGTAACGCCCTGCATACTGCGTTCTAGTGAGGAAAGAGAGAAACCACTTATATAGCTCTGCAACCGGTTTAGTTGAGAAACTAACTTGTGAAGTTTGTTGTACGTACTTTAATGATATGCAACAGTTTTCACCAGACAAAGCATACATTTATCACGATAAATACACACGCTTCTATTTATCTTTAAGTTAAGCTGTTAATCGATATACGCGATAATCTTAACTCTAGAATGCTACAACTACACTGCTGGCCACCGTAAATGCAACACCAAGAAAGACAGGAGGAAGCACAACAAAACTTATTTTGTAGATAACATGTTGACCAAGTATCAAATGATTACGTTTTGCAGACGTCTGTGACATGTGGTTCCTGCCAGAATCAGTAGCCAGAGTAGCCGCCATTGTTGGAGATCACAGCTGCCACACGTCTCGGCATTGAGTCAAAGAGACGTTGGATGTGTTCCTGGGGTACAGCAGCCCAAGCAGTTTCCACACGTTGCCAAAGATCATATGGTCTGGCAGCTGGGGATGTAATCTGGGTCACTCGTTGAGCAACCATGGACCACATGTTTTCTATCGGCGAAAGATCCGGAGAGCGAGCCGGCCAGGGAAGCAATTCAATCTGGTTATTGACGAAGAACCTTTGGACAATGCGTGCCACGTGTGGTCGCGCATTATCCTGTTGAAATATGGCTGTGGCCGAGCCCTGAAGGTAAGGAAGGACAACTGGCTCGAGCACCTCGGATATGTAGCGCCGGCTATTTAAAGTACCGGCAATGCGTACTAGAGGCGTGCGAGAGTAATATCCAATACCGCTCCATACCACAATACCCGGTGCAAGACCAGTGTGGCGGTGCATAATGCAGCTGTCCAGCATCCTCTCTCCACGGTGTCTCCACACTCGAATCCGACCATCGTGGTGCTGCAGATAGAAGCGTGCCTCGTCAGTAAAGACAATGTCATTCCATTCTGCCGTCCACATCCGTCTGTCATCACACCATTGCCGACGGAGACGTCTGTGGTTCTGCGTCAATGGTAGACGAAGCAATGGACGTCTTGCGGACAGACCACTCTGCTGTAAACGGCGTCGAATGGTACGCGCAGACACTGGATGATGCGTTACAGACGCAATGTGTTGTGCTATGGTTCGGGATGTCACTGAGCGATCCGTCACTGCCATGCGCACAATTTGCCTATCAGCACGTGCAGTGGTGCACCGAGGTGAATGCGATCGACCACGTCGGTCCGTCGTACCCTCCTGCATCCAACTGTCACATATCCGCATTACAGTTGTTTGGTTTCGTCCAACACGACTAGCGATTTCTCTGTATGATAATCCACAATCTCGGTAAGCCACTATCCTTCCTCTGTCGAACTCGGATACTTGATCAAAAGATGTTCGCTGTTGTCTACGAGGCATAACTGATCGTCTTGTGAAACAACCACAAGGTAAACACACGTGCCGAACGTACACTCGTCGGCCGGCCGAAGTGGCCGTGCGGTTAAAGGCGCTGCAGTCTGGAACCGCAAGACCGCTACGGTCGCAGGTTCGAATCCTGCCTCGGGCATGGATGTTTGTGATGTCCTTAGGTTAGTTAGGTTTAACTAGTTCTAAGTTCTAGGGGACTAATGACCTCAGCAGTTGAGTCCCATAGTGCTCAGAGCCATTTGAGCCGTACACTCGTCGAAATCGCCAAGCCTTAAATGGCGCTATGAGGTGGCGCCACAGGCGCGCGTGATGTGCGTCTGCGCTGAAATTCTAATCAGTTGCATATCTCATCGCTGCAAACTCATGGTGTAATTTTCACTTGATTCGGATTCTTCCTTCAGGGTGTTGCATTTACGGTGGCCAGCAGTGTAGATGTGAAAAACCAAGCATAAAGATTAGGTCAGATAAAATGAAACAAGCGTAACTCATAATTAGTATATATCATCTCCCGTAAAATTTGTGTTTTCTGAAGTACGGAGTTTTCCGTATATGCTGACATATACTACAAGGCCCTGTCAAGTAGCAGGAGGCAATAATCGCACCACTAGTCGCCTTCAGATAATAGTGGTCGTACGATCCGCGATAGCTTACAAGTACCCACGTCCTGAACACGTTTTTGCCACCAGCAGCTGACCCTGACGGTAACTACTAACTGTGCACCCTTTGAAATGTTCCGTTACTCTCCTGTTCGCAGCATCACCCGCTCATGGGCGCGGCCGTAACCCAACACAACTCACAGCGATATGCGGCGCGCGAAACAAATTACACGTCGTATTTCTCTGCAGATTTACTCGGGAACGTTTATTGGCGGACCCGTATTACTCCTTTGTATCGCCACCCTTTTAAATCAGTCTAATTAAAAGGTCAATGGTTTCGCTTTGATCCGGGAGACAGGGTTACAATCATCACCACTCCTACACAACTAATAAAAATAGCCACACTTCGGGCTTCCATTGGAACCAACGAACTTTTTAGTTCTTGCCAAGTCCACCTCGCTCACGGAATACCACCTCCATCTAGCTAATGGGTCTGTCCTCTTCTGTGCAGCATCTTTCTACTCAATTAGAGGGCACTCACTAAACTACAACGCTTGGATAGGCCGGTATTACACTATCAAATTTCTTTGTCAAAGATTTGATCAAAGATGTGATCAAATATATTTGACAAAGACCTTTGACGTAGCGCTAGAAGGGGTATTACACTGTCATCAAATTTTTCGTCAAAGTTCAAGATGGCTGACAACAACTTGTTATTAACCTCAGCAGTTGCATGTACCGCAATTGCATTGTGTGCACATGCGGAAAAGAAGTGGGGAAAAAAAAAGGAACCATACATATGAGGTTGACAGTCTTAAATTCCTGGGATTACAACTTGATAATAAATTCAGTTGGGAGGAGCACACCACAGAACTGCAGGAACGCTTTAACAAATCTGTATTTGCAATTCGAGTGTTAGCAGACATACGCAACATAAAAATGAAAAAGCTTGCATCCTTTGCCTACTTTCATTCCATAATGTCATATGGTATAATATTTTGGGGTAACTCTTTGAGTCAAACAAAAGTTTTCAGAGTCCAACAGCGTGTAATACGTATTATTCGTGGAGTAAATTCACGGACGTCCTGCAGAAACCTCTTCAAAGAACTGGGTATACTAACTACTGCCTCTCAGTATATTTACTCCTTAATGAAATTTGTACTAAATAATATATCGCTTTTCCCAACAAACAACTCTGTTCATACATGCAATACCTCGAACAAAAATGATCTGTACAAGGACTTAAAAGCACTTACTTTAGTTCAAAAAGGGGTCCACTACTCAGAAACACTCATCTTCAATAATTTGCTAGAAAACATAAAAAATTTAGTTACAAATAAAGATCAGTATAAAATGAGCCTGAAAGACTTACTAGTGGCCAACTCCTTCTGCTCCATTGACGAAATTTTTAATAGAAACAAATGATGTATTGTATTTATTCATACTATTAGTATTGTTATTTCAGCTTAAAAAAAAAAAGTGACATGTTCCACATCCACGAGGATCTCTTCAGCACGGATCTATGGAACGAAAAACTAATCTAATCTAGGTGAAGACGTGGGTTTTACGACGACACGATAAAAGCATTCAACAAAACTTGCTACGGGATCTTACAGTGGAAGACTTCAAGTCGTACATCAATTACTTAAGAATGGATGAGCATACATTTCTGTATGTGCTCAGTGAAGTGTATCCTCATATCACAAAACACAATATTCACTTAAGAACTGCTACATCTTCAGAAGACAGGCTCACTGTAACACTCCGATTCCTTGCTACAGGAGAGGGTTATTTTAGGTTACGTTAGGTTAGGTTAGGTTAGGTCAGGTCTCCAATCTTCTTAATCTATTTTTGTATTCAGGGTGCCTCACGTTGTAAAGCGCCCCATCAGCTTCATACATTTCTATTAATTTTGTAGTTGTCGGCACACACCAATTGTATATACCGCCAGTGCTTATAAAAACACTACAGACGACAGAACGCTGCAGCGATGCTAGTGCTCCATGTGGTAACATGTCACATTACAGTGAACAGAAGACAAGCGATTTCTTTGATCAAATCTACAGAGAGGCCCTAGATTTGATCAAATATTGGACGACATTTGACAAAGTTCGTATTACACCATCAAGTATCTTTGACAAAGATTTTTGACAAAGATATTTGACAAAGAAATTTGATAGTGTAATACCGGCCATAGAAAAACGGTAGATTAAGTTGAATTCTCCATTCCTGTACGCAAGAATGCACTAGAACGCCCTTTCAAGACTCAGAACTCAGTCGATCACAGGATCATTCTGTCGTGCCTTGATGCACTCAGCGATCTCGAAAACATCGCCTTGACACCGCAGGGCTCACGATTTGCTTTATACAGCGACTTCCGACAGCACGAGAACCAAACCGGCTACTTGTAATTGCTTGAATATTTATGCATTTCAGCCAACCAACTGCAGAAGCATGCGGCGGCGCGGTTCCTTCCGTCCCTTTACGACGAACCTGCACCTACCTGTGAACATTGTCTCAGTACCTAATGCAGTCGCAGTTTTTAGCCACCGACCTGCTCAATACGCCACGCGGAATTTATGTCTTTTCCAGTCACAAAATTCACTTAAAAATTCCGAAATTTCTACACACCCATCGGAATAATTATGCCGTCACTTTACAACACTTTTGATGTATGAAACACTGCTAGATCTGGCAACTTATCATTTCCATCGGAACTACTACTACACACGTCCGAACTGTTTCATGGCTAGGCTCCGACTCCTCTCTAGAATACTCTAAGTCTTCTCTACCAGCAGAGAAAGGCGCGCGAAGAATATTGCTTTACCATTGGTCAGTTTACTCAACGGCAGGATCGGTATACTGCGCTGTCTTTTCGTTGGCCAATTTCTGCTTCCGTTGATAGCATTCGTCGATAAAATGCTGCTCTCTGTAAAGTATTTTCAAGAGCTTATTTTCAACAGGAGCTGGAAAACATTCTATAATAGGAAAATAACTTTCGTAATAGGCCCCGACCACAACCCATTTACAGCATGGGCGAAATAAAGCTAGCCCAGAAAATATTTAATGAACCTTAAAATAGGCAACCCGACTTACAGTTCCGCCCAAGAATGGATGATGTGAATTGGATAGCCTGTCTTAAGGTGCTTGAAACATAGTCTGGGCCATTTTTATTTTGCGCTTCTTGTATGTGGTGCCGTGGCCGCGAGTCGTGTGGTCGCAAACCCACTGCAGGATTGCCTTTCCTCTAGCAACACAGGTTGCACGGAACAGCCTGCCCGCTAGGCGGTGCGAGACTGCTAGCCTTTCGCACGACTTACCACAGAAGTCGCCAATGAAACGGAACCAGCAGGCAACTGGCCTCAGGGTTGTGTCAACTGGTTGCCTACCTACAGGAGCCTCGGGCTACGGTGAAGGAAAGGCAACGAATATCTACATCTACATGAATACTCTACAGATCACATTTAAGTGCCTGGCAGAGTGTTCATCCAACCACTTTCATAATAATTCTCTATTATGCCAATCTCGTACAGCGTGCTGAAGAAACTAACAGCTATATCTTTCGATGCGAGCTCTGTCTTCCTTTATTTTATTATGGTGATCGTTTCTCCCTAGGGGTAGGTCGGCGTCAACTAGATCTTTTCGCATTCGGAGGAGAAAGATGGTGACTGAAATTTCACGAGAAGTTTCCTCCCCAACGAAAAACGCCTTTGTTTTAATGACATCCACCCCAGATCCTGTATCATTTCAGTGACTCTCTCTTCCCTATTTCGCGATAATACGAAACGTGCTGCCATTATTTCAACTTTCTCGATGTACTCCGTCAATCCTGTCTGGTAAGGATCCCACATCGCGCAGCAGTATTCTAGAAGAGGACGGACAGGAGTAGTGTAAGCAGTCTCTTTAGTAGATATGTTACATTCTCTTAGTGTCCTGCCAATAAAACGCAATCTTTGATTAGCCTTCCCCACAACATTTTCTGTGTGTTCCTTCCAATTTATGTTGTTCGTAATTGTAATTCGCTGGTATTTAGTTGAATTTACGGCCTTTACATTTGTCAGATTTATCGTGTAAACGAAGTTTAACGGATTCATTTTAGCACTCATGTCGATGACCTCACATTTATTGTTATTTAGGGTCAATTTTCGCACCGTACAAATATCTTTTCCAAATCTTTTGCAATCTGTTTTTATCTTCTGATGATTTTACTAGTCGATAAACGAAAGTGTTATCTGCAAAAAACCTAAGACGGCTACTCAGATTGTCTCCTAAATCATTTACATAGACGAGGAACAGCAAAGGACTTATGACACTGTCTTGGGGAGCGCCAGAAATCACTTCTGTTTTACTCGACGACTTTCTGTCAATTACTAAAAACTGTGACCTCGTTGACAGGAAATCACGAATCCAGTCACGTAACTGAGACGATATTCCATAAGCAAGTAATTCCACTACAGGTCGCTTGTGTGCTACAGTGTCAAAAGCCTTCCGGAAATCTAGAAATACGGAATCAATTTGAAATCTCTCGTCAGTAGCCCTCAACACTTCTTGTGAGTAAAGAGCTATTTATGTTTCATAAGAACGATGTTTTCTAAAACCGTGTTGACTGTATATCAATAGACCGTTTTCTTCGAGGTAATTCATAATGTTCGAGCACAATATATGTTCCACAATCCTGCTGCATATCGACGTTAATGATAAGGCCTGTAATTCAGTGGATTACTCCTACTGCATTTCTTGAGTACTGGTGTGGCCATTGTAACTTTCCAGTCTTTGGGTACGGATCTTACGTCGAATGAACGGTTGTATATGATAGTTCAGTATGGAGCTAATTTATCAGTATACTTTAATAGGAACCTAATTGGTAGCAGCGAGGAGAGCTCCGCCTACCATCCTAAAGGAGGCATGGGTCTGACGATGGTTTTGTAGAAAGAACCGAAACCGGTTACCTATATCATTAAAACATATATGAGTGATCAAGACTGAACTTTAGTCAAAATATAACAATTAATTGATCACTGCTTTCCAAAAATGTTTACCAAAATTGTGGACGTTGATTGTGTCTAGCCGCTAGCATACTTCATATACGACCAGAATCTCTTTGGATTTTCTGCCAGGTTTCGAGACAAAGTTTCGTTGTGCAAACTACTATAAGCATCTCGCATTGTAGTCCGCTCTAAATTCAGAGCTTCTGTAAAAGATCGCCGGTCAATAAGAATATTGTCAATATTATGGCGAACGAAAGGTAATGAAGACGTGCTCCATTCATTTAGCAGTTTGTCCTAAATTAATTTTGACAATTTTTAGTTCAAATGGTTCAAATGGCTCTAAGCACTAAGGGACTTAACATCTGAGGTCATCAGTCCCCTAGACTTAGAAGTATTTAAACCTAACTAACCTAAGGACATCATACACATCTATGCCCGAGGCAGGATTCGAACCTGCGACTGTAGCAGCAGCGCGGTTCCGGACTGAAGCGCCTAGAAGCAATATTCAGTGTATAGTAAATTTTGAAGAGGAGCGATGGGTATGTCTGTGACCTTCTAACGTTGTTGCGCCTGATGATGCGGCTTTATGGAGCAAAACCGGTTGTATTTCAATAAACAACCATTTTACCAGCTGTTAGCTGAATTCTTCCTAACATCATTCCTTTCAGCAGCTTCGGATGCGTAGAATATAAAGTTGTTTGTGACATTTTTGAAATTCTCAATAAATTTGGCTGGCTGCCACCAAGCATATTGAATTAAGACCTTGACGCACGGCCAAAGTGCATACAGGGCGAGGTCTCGCAGTGGTTAGCACACTGGACTCGCATTCGGGAGGACGATGGTTCAAACCCGCGTACCGGCCATCGTGATTTAGATTTTCTGTGATTTCCCTAAATCGCTTCAGGCAAATTCCGGGATGGTTACCTTGAAAGGGCACGGCTGACCCCCATCCTACACTAAACCGATGGGACCGATGACGTCGCTGTTTGGCCGCCTCCCTCAAGTAAACCATACACTGCATTAATAAACTGTGCGATGCGAGTAGCCGATGTTAATCTTAGACGGCTCGCCGGAAGATGTCTGATAGGTGCTAAGATTAAATGTATGTGGTAATAAACGACAACCGGTTGCACTAGCGAAACATCAAAGAGAACTTAGCACGCCAGAAAAATTTCAAATTTCACATCGTAAGAGCAGTTTGTCCGAGAGTTGGTAGGGCTACTGCACTGTCTATCGGTTACAACCATACTGGCTATCATCCTTTGAATTTTGGCTACTGATGATTTTTACAGAAATTTGATGTTTATCTTTAAAGGGAAAGTATGCTTTACAGGACAGTGACCATAATAATAATAATATAATAATAATAAAAGGACATGTGCAAGTAGAACTCATGCCCCGAGGATTCCGTACAAACGTAATGATATACAGGGTGAGCCACCTAACATTACCTCTGGATATATTTCGTAAACCACATCAAATACTGACGAATCGACTCCACAGACCGAACGTGAGGAGAGGGGCTAGAGTAATTGGTTAATACAAACCATAAAAAAATGCACGGAAGTATGTTTTTTAACACAAACCTACGTTTTTTTAAATGGAACCCCGTTAGTTTTGTTAGCACATCTGAACATATAAACAAATACGTAATCAGTGCCGTTTGTTGCATTGTAAAATGTTAATTACATCCGGAGATATTGTAACCTAAAGTTGACGCTTGAGTACCACTCCTCCGCTGTTCGATCGAGTGTATCGGAGAGCACCGAATTACGTAGGGATCCAAAGGGAACGGTGATGGACCTTAGGTACAGAAGAGACTGGAACAGCACATTACGTCCACATGCTAACACCTTTTTATTGGTCTTTTTCACTGACGCACATGTACATTACCATGAGGGGTGAGGTACACGTTCGACTGGCGTTTCATAGGACGTGGAGGACGCATAAATTGGCCAGCCCGTTCTCCTGATCTTACACCTCTGGACTTCTTTCTGTGGGGTACGTTAAAGGAGAATGTGTACCGTGATGTGCCTACAACCCCAGAGGATATGAAACAACGTATTGTGGCAGCCTGCGGCGTCATTACAGCAGATGTACTGCGGCGTGTACGACATTCATTACGCCAGAGATTGCAATTGTGTGTAGCAAATGATGGCCACCACATTGAACATCTATTGGCCGGGCATGTCGGGACACACTCTATTCCACTTCGTAATTGAAAACGGAAACCACGTGTGTACGTGTACCTCACCCCTCATGGAAATGTACATGTGCGTCAGTGAAAAAGACCAATAAAAAGGTGTTAGCATGTGGACGTAATGTGCTGTTTCAGTCTCTTCTGTACCTAAGGTCCATCACCGTTCCCTTTGGATCCCTACGTAATTCGGTGCTCTCCGATACACACGATCGAACAGCGGGAGTGGTACTCAAGCGTCAACTTTAGGTTACAATATCTCCGGATGTAATTAACATTTTACAATGCAACAAACGGTACTGATTACATATTTGTTTATATGTTCAAATGTGCTAACAAAACTAACGGGGTTCCATTTAAAAAAACGTAGGTTTGTGTTAAAAAACATACTTCCGTGCATTTTTGTATGGTTTGTATTAACCAATTACACTAGCCCCTCTCCTCACGTGCGGTCTGTGGAATCGATTCGTCAGTATTTGATGTGGTTTACGAAATATATCCAGCGGTGACTCACCCTGTATATGGATAGTTCATCCATTCCAGGAATTGAGAATCTCAACGGATTTTGCCTTTTATCGATATCGATAGTGGCAACAAGTGGCAACATATCGGTCCTGGGAAAGAGTTTCGAAAATTTTGAAAATTTGTCTTAAGTTCCTATGGGACCAAATTGCTGAGGTCATCGGTTCCTAGGCTTACACACTACTTAATCTAACTCAAACTAACTTACGCTAAGGACAACACAGACACACACATGCCCGAGGCAGGACTCGAACCTCTGAGGTGTGTGTGTGTGTGTGTGTGTGTGTGTGTGTGTGTGTGTGTGTATGTGTGTGAGAATTTGGGTCTGACGCAGGAAGGCTGGCGTAGTCCGTCCAGTTGCAACAACCACTGTGTCCGGATGGCTTAGTGATCAGAGCATCTGCCTAGTAAGCTGGAGACCTGGATTCGAATCTCGGTCTGGTTCAAATTTTCAACTCTTCTCATTGATTTCAATCAATGCCCGCTTGCAGCCAATGTCTGTAATTCCTTTGTGTCTTGTGTTTTAATTTTAAGTTTAAATTTGCGTGTAATTTCTCATTTGATATTGTAATTTTTCATTTATTTAATGAAATTGGTGCTCTGTTAACGCGATATGCAAATCGGCAATTGAAGATCTACATCTACATCTACATCGATACTCTGCAAATCACATTTAAGTGCCTGGCAGAGGGTTCATCGAACCACCTTCACAGTTCTCTATTATTCCAATCTCGTATAGCGCGCGGAAAGAACGAACACCTATATCTTTCGGTACGAAGTCTGATTTCCCTTATTTTATCGTGGTGATCGTTTCTCCCTATGTAGGTCGGTGATAAAATATTTTCGCATTCTGAGGAGAAAGCTAGTGAATGGAATTTCGTGAGAAGATTACGTCGCAAAGAAAAACGCCTTCCTTTGAATGATGTCCAGCGCAAATCCTGTATCATCTCTGTGACACTCTCTCCCATATTTCTCGATAATACAAAACGTGCTGCCCTTCATTGAACTTTTTCGATGTACTCCGTCAGTCCTATCTAGTAAGAATCCCACATCGCGCAGCAGTATTTTAAAAGAGGACGGACAAGCGTAGTTTAGGCAGTCTCCTTAGTAGATCTGTTACATTTTCTAAGTGTCCTGCCAATAAAACGCAGTCTTTGGTTAGCCTCCCCCACAACATGTTCTATGTGTTCCTTCCAATTTAAGTTGTTCGTAATTGTAATACCTAGGTATTTAGTTGAATGTACGGCATTTAGATTTGACTGATTTATCGTGTAACTGAAGTTTAACGAGTTCCTCTTAGCACTCATGTGGATGACCTCACACTTTTCGTTGTTTAGGGTCAACTGCCAATTTTCGCACCATTCAGATGTCTTTTCTAAATCGTTTCGCAATCTGTTTTGATCTTCTGATGACTTTATTAGTCGATAAACAACTGCGTCATCCGCAAACAACCGAAGACGGCTGCTCAGATTGTCTCCCAAATCGTTTATATAGATAGGGATCAGGAAAGGACCTATAATACTACCTTGGGGAACGCCAGAAATCACTTCTGTTTTACTCGATGACTTTCCGTCAGTTACTACGAACTGTGCCGTCGCTGACAGGAAATTACAAATCAATTCACATAACCGAGACGATATTCCATAAGCACGTGATTTCACTACAAACCGCTTGTATGGTACAGTGTCAAAAGCTTTCCGGAAATCCAGAAATACGGAATTGATCTGAATCCCTTGTCAATAGCACTCAACACTTCATGTGAATAAAGAGCTAGTTACGTTTCACAGGAACGATGTTTTCTAAACCCATTTTGAATGTGTGTCAATAGACCGTTTCTTCGAGGTAATTCATAATCTTTGAAACAATATATGTCCCCAAACCCTGCAGCATATCGACGTTAACGATATGGGCCTGTAATTTAGGCGATAACTTCCTACTATCTTTCTTGGATATTGGTGTGACCTGAGCAACTTTCCATTCTTTGTGTAGGGATCTTTCGTCGAGCGAATTGTTGTATATGATTGTTAAGTATGGAACTAACGCATCAGCATACTCCGAAAGGAACCTAATTGGTAAACAGTCTGGACCAGAAGACTTGCTTTTATTAATGCGTTGACTTCATCTGTCTCATCCTTGTTGCGGTTATTGGTTAAGATCTGACAGAAGTCTCCAGAGGAGAAAAGGATACAGCCGGTCTTAGGGCTATTGTTATTATGCAAATATCGAACTGTTCCGTGGAATGCTTCATCGGATATTTTATGGGGTATCAGAACCTTACTCCAAACAATGGAGATTCAGTCCTGTATCAGTTAAGAATGTTACTTTGGTTTGAAACATTACAGATGTGTCGTCGGCTAGCCTGTCAGGGAATGTATGCATGCAGAATGTGCAGATCGTAGAAGGAACTGCGATGCTAGCGCCGGCGTGGCGTGGTAGCCGGGCGGCATTGCGCCTGTCACCGCTAGATGGCAAAGGCATCGTTTCCACTTCATCGCAGCTCAACCAATTAGCACGAAATATTTCTAAGCTATTCACACGAAATTTCTTCGTGTTACGCTCTACCTATTACTAAAGCCAGATCAAAATTATGAATGCAATGTAAGTTTGTAATGGCAAAAAATAATTCTTCATGTTATGAAATTATAACTTAATGGTTTCCTGACTTTTCGTTTTACTTGTACTGTGAAGCCTAGCTTCCTGCGAATTTCATTATTGTAGGGCAACGGTGAGTGAGTGAGTTTCCGAGTATCAGAAAATGACTGTGTCTTTCGACTGTATTGATTTGCCAAGAAATCATAGACCTTAGCATGTGGCATAAACTTCAAGTTGATTTCTCTACCTGTTCCTGAGAAAAAGGGCTCTTAACAGTCGGACTGACAGACAGAGTGACGGACGGACAACAAAGTCATCCCATAAGAGTTCGGGTTTTATCGACTGGAGTATGGAACGCTAAAAACAAAAAAGGACCGTAAGTAAGTTTTAGTCATGGGTAGGAGAACATAACATGCTTGATGGAGCTTTAAAAAGTTTAGTAGTCTTAGAACCTATGTAGGATACAGTTATGGCTCACTGATGCAAATTTCCTAACACGACGGTAGAAACGGATATTTCTTTTACAATTTGTCTCATAGCTCTGGTAATAGATGCATCACTATTATGAAATACACTGTTTTCTCCTGTATTCACTACTCCATTCATGTAGACAACGAACAAATCAAGTGCTTCTGAGTACGCGGGGAAATTTCGAACTGAAGTGAAATCATGTCGTTCCACTGCTGAGATGATTTTAGACGGAACCACAGTGCTGTCACCTTTAGAAAGAGGAAGGAGTGTCCGAGTGAGAAGGCAGCATGTACAAAGTGACAGGTACGATCAGCCAGCGAAACATTCTATACCTCACGCGTACTACTGCGGCAACGCTTTGTTCACAGCTCGGCAACTATCTCCAACAGCCTTCTCCGTCGGCAATTGGCCAGCCTGCGTGGCAGCATTGTTGTGTATTACAGTGTGGCGTTCGCTGTGTTATTCAGTGGTTTGGTATTTAACTAATTTGTAAATGGAAATGATAATCTTATTTTATTACATTGAGTAATTACTAAATAATTTTTCTACCGGCTAAAGATTTGATCAAGTTGCTAAAGAACTCCAAGTTAACGTCGTGTTAAAGTGTTGTCTGTAAGTTGTGTAAGTGTCACTAAATCACAGTTCATACAACAGATTCCTTACAACTATTGATTAAGATGGAAGCAGTTATCTTCAGCAAAAAGATCATTAAAACCACCGAATAAAACCACAATATTCTTCGCAACTCGTGCGTAATTAATTTCGGCTCCATACATCAGCTAGTGCTATGAGCACTGTTTTTAAAGAACGAGTCTGATTCGAATCATTTTCATGAAAATGAGTTCGGGACCACCGGTGCACATTTATTTTCACACATTTATATTACCTCCGGCATTTATTCTGCAGAGTTGCATAATTTAAATTTGAATTTGCCGCTGAGATAATTTTTAAGATGGCGGCAGACAATTGATAGATACTTTCTATTGTTAGAGCAAATAAGTAAATATTTAAAATGCTTATTAAACTCTATAAAATCTACTTTCGTATTGTGCACCATTTAGACTTCATCAAGAAAACATTTGATTTGTTTCTAAGGAAAACACAGACAAAAAGCGATACAAATCGCTATCATCAATGGCTGCGCTCCTTGCAGCGGAAAGAAATAATTAACACAGATAATGCTTACTGAGAGAGGAATTAAAGTTACAAATAATTATTCACTCATGTTTATAATAATAATGAACTCTATTTTCAAGTAATAATTAACAAATAGTTACAATTTCTTAACAGATCTCAGTTCGATATGCGTCCGCAACCTACAAAAGCCAACCAACAAAAGGTAAAAAAAAAAAAAAAAGAAGACAAACATAGATCATAAAAGGAATTTACAATTATCATTGTCTTTGTATGATACACATCGATATGTCCAATTACATCATAGAATATTATATAAATAATCAATATTCATTCGTTTTCACTGTTTTTTCATACGTCGAATAGATAACGTTTATAACTGAGGCATAATTTTCTCTCGTCGCACTGTAGCTAAAATTTATCTCGTGGATGTTACAACAGCCAAGTTACGTCTGTATTGACGAACACGCTACTGCAGCCACACATACTCGTAAAACACGGAGCGTTTAAATGAACCTTTGGACAATAAATGCACCGCGCTGTAGCTCATGCGTCTCCACAAGGAGTATCGGGACGAGATTTACAGAGTCGTTTGCGGGAACTTATAAGCTAGAGGTTACAATGTCTCTTGCACACTAATAATTGTATGCGTGACGAAAGTAAATAAAGATGCGAGTTTATTCGGACCTGGCTGGTCCCATAGCCCCTACTTCTTCATCTCCAGATTGTATTAATCTCCTCTTGTTCTAATTTTACTATCGGTTGCACGTGGTCACGCAGCTTTCACTGTTATTATCACAGATCGAATCATCTTATTGTGCTGCAAGTGGAACACGCCTCAATGTCATTTTTTGTTGATAACTGTTGTTGTTGTTATGGTCTTCAGTCCTGAGACTGGTTTGATGCAGCTCTCCATGCTACTCTATCCTGTGCAAGCTTCTTCATCTCCCAGTACCTACTGCAACCTACATCCTTCTGAATCTGCTTGGTGTATTCATCTCTTGGTCTCCCCCTACGATTTTTACCCTCCACGATGCCCTCCAATACTAAATTGGTGATCCCTTGATACCTCAGAACATGTCCTACCAACCGATCCCTTCTTCTGGTCAAGTTGTGCCACAAACTTCTCTTCTCCCCAATCCTATTCAATACCTCCTCATTAGTTACGTGATCTACCCACCTTATCTTCAGCATTCTTCTGTAGCACCACATTTCGAAAGCTTCTATTCTCTTCTTGTCCAAACTGGTTATCGTCCATGTTTCACTTCCATACATGGCTACACTCCATACAAATACTTTCAGAAATAACTTCCAGACACTTAAATCTATACTCGATGTTAACAAATTTCTCTTCTTCAGAAACGCTTTCCTTGCCATTGCCAGTCTACATTTTATATCCTCCCTACTTCTACCATCATCAGTTATTTTGCTCCCCAAATAGCAAAACTCCTTTACTACTTTAAGTGTCTCATTTCCTAATCTAATACCCTCAACATCACCCGACTTAATTCGACTACATTCCATTATCCTCGTTTTGCTTTTGTTGATGTTCGTCTTATATCCTCCCTTCAAGACACCATCCATTCCGTTCAACTGCTCTTCCAAGTCCTTTGCTGTCTCTGACAGAATTACAATGTCATCTGCGAACCTCAAGGTTTTTATTTCTTCTCCATGGATTTTAATACCTATTCCGAATTTTTCTTTTGTTTCCTTTACTGCTTGCTCAATATACAGATTGAATAACATCGGGGAGAGGCTACAACCCTGTCTTACTCCCTTCGCAACCACTGCTTCCCTTTCATGTCCCTCGACTCTTATAACTGCCATCTGGTTTCCGTACAAATTGTAAATAGCCTTTCGCTTCCTGTATTTTACCCCTGCCACCTTTAGAATTTGAAAGAGAGTATTCCAGTCAACATTGTCAAAAGCTTTCTCTAAATCTACAAATGCTAGAAGCGTGGGTATGCCTTTCCTTAATCTTTCTTCTAAGATAAGTCGTAAGGTCAGTATTGCCTCACGTGTTCTAATATTTCTACGGAATCCAAACTGATCTTCCCCGAGGTCGGCTTCTACTAGTTTTTCCATTCGTCTGTAAAGAATTCGTGTTAGTATTTTGCAGCTGTGGCTTATTAAACTGATTGTTCGGTAATTCTCACATCTGTCAACACCTGCTTTGTTGATAACTATACTCATTATATGCTCATGCGAAGGTGCAACATTTATCATAGGTCTTTGGGCTTCAAAGAAGTAACCGTGTAGTCAACACACGCTGAGGTGACAAAAGTCGTTGGATGCCCCCTAATACCGTGTCGGACCTCCTTCTGCCGGCGTAATGCAGCAACTCGACGTGCCGTGGAATCAACAAGACGTTGCAAGTCTCCTGCACAAATAATGAGCCCTGCTGCCTCAATGGCCATCCATAACTGCGAAAGAGTTGTCGGTGCAGCATTTTTCCCACGAAGTGACCTCTCGATTATGTCCCATAAATATTCGATGGCATTCTTGTCGTGCGATCTGGGAGGCTGAACCATTCGCTCGAATCATCCAGAATGTTCTTCAAACCAGTCGCGAACAGTTGTGCCCCGGTGACATGTCTCATTGTTGTTAAGGCTGCAAACGGCCTCTAAGTAGACGATCACAATCATCTCCAGTCAACGATTGGTTCAATTGTACTAGAGGACCCAGTCCGTTCCGTGTTAGCACAGTCCACATCATTATGGAGTAACTACCAGCTTGCACAGCGCCTTGCTGGCTCCATAACTTCGTGGGGTCTGCGTCACACTCGAACTGTGCCATCAGCTCTTATCAACTGAATTCGGGACTCATCTGACCAGGCCATTTTTTTAAAGAGGACATTGTAGGCAAATGGGTATGATAGTTATTCAATCGACAGGGCTTTCAGGCGGAATATTTATACCGCTAATAAGAATGACGAGGAACCGCCTTCTCACTCCGTCAAGTTACCGCTCGTTTCTGGGGTCACTGACCGCATAAGCAGAATTTTAAAGAAAAATGGTATTCAGACATCTTTCTTTAGTGAAAACAAAATAAAAGACTTTTTCTGGCGGAAAACGTGTGCACCTGATTACCTTCACAATGCAGGCGTCTATCAAGTGTCATGTGGCTGCGGCAAAGTGTATATAGGCGAAACGGGAAGAGCTGTTAAACAACGCATTAAGGAACACGAACGGCACATGCGGCTAAAACAAAGTGCAACATCGGCAGTAGCGGAACATCACCAGAACTGTGGCTCTGACATAGATTTTAATAACGTACATGTACTGGCTAAAGAATCAAACATTTATAGAAGAAAGGTCCGAGAAGCGATTGAAATTTCTAAGAATGCATCTAATTTCAATAGAGAGAGCGGCTATAGGCTTCCGGCATCGTGGCTCCCCGACATCGAGGAAGTAAATACGCGGCCGCGGTGTGTGAGCGGCATAACCAACGCGCTGCAAGTCACCTCGGCGGACAATAATATTTTGGGTAAACATTCCCCCTCTCTTGCTCCGTCCGTTTCGAATCTAGCCACTGATGACGACCAACCAATAGCGGTAGCAGGCATTTCAACCAATAACCCTTCTCCACCAGAAGTGTGGAATAGTGCCTTTCTATTCAATGACGATGGACCGACAATGGTATCCACAGGAGATGAGCTATCAAAGCCCCTTCTTCTCCATCAGAGCGGAAATATTAGCCTATGACTATGGCCCAACAGTGGTAGCCATATGAATTTTAACCAATAGTATCACTTCTCCAGCACGAACGCCAGAAAACTCCCTCTTTATAAGTGGACGCGACACTCGTCTCTCACAGTGTTCTAGCAGTAGTAGACACCAAAAGATTCCAGCAGAGGGGTTGAAACGTCGAACATTTTAGAAGAAACATGACGAGGCCTAATAACCCAGAAGATTTTAACTTCAGTGACAACGGGCACGAAAGCCTGCAGACTTACATAGGGTAAAGTAGTTCTAAGTTCTAGGGGACTGATGACCTCAGATGTTAAGTCCCATAGTGCTCAGGGTCATTTGAACCATTCTGAATCCTAATCTAATTCCCTCAGCATCGTCCGATTTAATTCGACTACATTCCATTACCTTTGTTTTGCTTTTGTTGATGTTGATCTTGTATCCTCCTTTGAAGACCATTCCGTTCAACTGCTGTTCAGGTCCTTTCCTGTCTCTGACAGAATTACAATGTCATCGGTAAACCTCAAAGTTTTTATTTCTTCTCCATTGATTTTAATTCCTACTCCGAATTTTTCCTTTGTTTCCTTTACTGCTTACTCAATATACAGATTGAATTACATCGGGGATAGGCTACAACCCTATCTCACTCCCTTCCCAACCACTGCTTCCCTTTCATGCCCCTCGACTCTTACAACTGCCATCTGGTTCGCTCCCTGTATTTGACCCATGCCAGCTTCAGAATTTGAAAGAGAGTATTCCAGTCAACTTTGTCAATAGCTTTCTCTAACCCTACAAATGTTAGAAATGTAGGTTTGCCTTTCCTTAATCTATCTTCTAAGATAAGTCGTAGGGTCAGTATTACTTCACGTGTTCCAACATTTCTACGGAATGTCGGCGTCTACGAGTTTTTGCATTCGTCTGTATAGAATTCGTGTTAGTATTTTCCAGCAGGCAAAAAGGAATACAAACGTCTCAAAAATGAGATCGACAGGAAGTGCAAAATGGCTAAGCAGGGATGGTAGAGGACAAATGTAAGGATGTAGAGGCTTTTCTCACTAGGGGTAAGATAGATACTGCCTACAGGAAAATTAAAGAGACCTTTGGAGATAAGAGAACCACTTGTATGAACATCAAGAGCTCAGATGGAAACCCAGTTCTAAGCAAAGAAGGGAAAGCAGAAAGGTGGAAGGAGTATATAGAGGGTCTATACAACGGCGATGTGCTTGAGGACAATATTATGGAAATGGAAGAGGATGTAGATGAAGATGAAATGGGAGATACGATACTGCGTGAAGAGTTTGACAGAGCACTGAAAGACCTGAATCGAAACAAGGCCCCCGGAGTAGAAAACATTCCATTGGAACTACTGACGGACTTGGGAGAGCCAGTCCTGACAAAACTCTACCATCTGGTGAGCAAGATGTATGAAACAGGTGAAATACCCTCAGACTTCAAGAAGAATATAATAATTCCAATCCCAAAGAAAGCAGGTGTTGATAGATGTGAAAATTACCGGACAATCAGTTTAATAAGCCACAGCTGCAAAATACTAACACGAATTGTTTACAGACGAATGGAAAAACTAGTAGAAGCCGGCCTCGGGGAAGATCAGTTTGTAGTCCGTAGAAATACTGGAACACGTGAGGCAATACTGACCTTACGACTTATCTTAGAAGAAAGATTAAGGAAAGGCAAACCTACGTTTCTAGCATTTGTAGATTTAGAGAAAGCTTTTGAGAATGTTGACTGGAATACTCTCTTTCAAATTCTAAAGGTGGCAGGGGTAAAATACAGGGAGCGAAAGGCTATTTACCATTTGTACAGAAACCAGATGGCAGTTATAAGAGTCGAGGGACATAAAAGGGAAGCAGCGGTTGGGAAGGGAGTAAGACAGGGTTGTAGCCTCTCCCTGATGTTATTCAATCTGTATATTGAGCAAGCAGTAAAGGAAACAAAAAAAAAAAATTCGGAGTAGGTATTAAAATCCACGGAGAAGAAATAAAAACTTTGAGGTTCGCCGATGACATTGTAATTCTGTCAGAGACAGCAAAGGACTTGGAAGAGCAGTTGAACGGAATGGACAGTGTCTTGAAGGGAGGATATAAAATGAACATCAACAAAAGCAAAACGAGGATAATGGAATGTAGTCGAATTAAGTCGGGTGATGTTGAGGGTATTAGATTAGGAAATGAGACACTTAAAGTAGTAAAGGAGTTTTGCTATTTGGGGAGCAAAATAACCGATGATGGTCGAAGTAGAGAGGATATAAAATGTAGACTGGCAATGGCAAGGAAAGCGTTTCTGAAGTAGAGAAATTTGTTAACATCGAGTATAGATTTAAGTGTCTGGAAGTTATTTCTGAAAGTATTTGTATGGAGTGTAGCCATGTATGGAAGTGAAACATGGACGATAACCAGTTTGGACAAGAAGAGAATAGAAGCTTTCGAAATGTGGTGCTACAGAAGAATGCTGAAGATAAGGTGGGTAGATCACGTAACTAATGAGGAGGTATTGAATAGGATTGGGGAGAAGAGCCGGCCGAAGTGGCCGTGCGGTTAAAGGCGCTGCAGTCTGGAACCGCAAGACCGCTACGGTCGCAGGTTCGAATCCTGCCTCGGGCATGGATGTTTGTGATGTCCTTAGGTTAGTTAGGTTTAACTAGTTCTAAGTTCTAGGGGACTAATGACCTCAGCAGTTGAGTCCCATAGTGCTCAGAGCCATTTGAACCATTTTTGGGGAGAAGAGAAGTTTGTGGCACAACTTGACCAGAAGAAGGGATCGGTTGGTAGGACATGTTCTGAGGCATCAAGGGATCACCAATTTAGTTCAAATGGTTCAAATGGCTCTGAGCACTATGGGACTCAACTGCTGAGGTCATCAGTCCCCTAGAACTTAGAACTAGTTAAACCTAACTAACCTAAGGACATCACAAACATCCATGCCCGAGGCAGGATTCGAACCTGCGACCGCAGCGGTCTCGCGGTTCCAGACTGCAGCGCCTTTAACCGCACGGCCACTTCGGCCGGCCACCAATTTAGTATTGGAGGGCATCGTGGAGGGTAAAAATCGTAGGGGGAGACCAAGAGATGAATACACTAAGCAGATTCAGAAGGATGTAGGTTGCAGTAGGTACTGGGAGATGAATAAGCTTGCACAGGATAGAGTAGCATGGAGAGCTGCATCAAACCAGTCTCAGGACTGAAGACCACAACAACAACAACAACAACATTTTCCAGCCATGACTTATCACACTGATAGTTCGGTAGTTTTCACGCCTGTCAACACCTACTTTCTTTGGGATTGGAATTATTATATTGTCCTGAAGTCTGGGGGTATTTCGCCTGTCTCATACATCTTGCTCACCAAATGGTAGAGTTTTTTCAGGGCTGGCTCTCCCAAGGCTGTCAGTAGTTCTAATGGAATGTTGTCTACTCCCGGGGCCTTGTTTCGACTCAGGTCTTTCAGTGCTCTGTCAGACTCTTCACGCAGTATCATATCTCTCATTGCATCTTCACCTACGCCCTCTTCCATTACCATAATATTGTCCTCAAGTACATCGTCCTTATGTAGACCTTCTATATACTTCTTCCACCTTTCTGCTTTCCCTTCTTTGCTTAGGCCTGGTTTCCTGTAGGCAATATCCATCTTACCACTAGTGATATATGCCTCTACAACCTTATATTTGTCCCCTAGCCATCCCTGTTTAGGCATCTTGCACTTCCTGTCGATCTAATTTTTGAGACTTTTGTGTTCCTTCTTGCCTGCTTGCTTCATTGCATTTTTATATTTTCTCCTTTCATCAATTAAATTTAATATTTCTTCTGTTACCCAAGGATTTTTATTATCCCTCGTCTTTTTACCTACTTGATCCTCTGCTACCTTCACTATTTCATCTCTCTTAGCTACCCATTCTTCTTCTACTGTATTTCTTTCCCCTGTTCTTGTCAATCGTTCCCTAATTCTCTCCCTGAAACTCTCTATAACCTCTGGTTCTTTCAGTTTATCCATGTACCGTCTCCTTAAATTTACACATTTTAGCAGTTTCTTCAGTTTTAGTTTACAGTTCAGTTACCAGTAGATTGTGGCCAGTGTCTACATCTGCCCCTGGAAAAGTCTTACAATTTAAAACCTGGTTCCTAAATCTCTGTCTTGCCATTATATAATCTATCTGAAACCTTCCAGGTCTCCAGGTCTCTTCCACGTATACAACCTTCTTTCATGATTCTTGAACCAAGTGTTAGCTATGATTAAGTTGTGCTCTGTGCAAAATTCTACCAGGCGGCTTCCTGTTTCATTCCTTATCCCCATTCCATATAAGCAACCTCCTACGGGACCTGACACCAGAGTGATCATTTTATTCATCCAAGTCTTATCTCATAATTATATAGAAATTCCATGACATGACACACTCATAGTCTTTATTATTCCTAGTATTTGTTACGCAGAAATATATTTCTTATTAATATTTTTATGTTCAAAACACGTAACGGTGTAGAGTTTTCTCGTTCCAAAATAATATTTCACCATTGATAGCACAATTATAGACATAAACACGCACATTTTTATTCGTTATGACACAGTTCACTTGTGGTTATCGTAACATTTTACTGCGGTTTTTAGAAGGCTTTCCAGGAGACGGTACACGTCGGACGCCCTATGTGTTGAAGTTGGTCAGGACAGCACTGAGAGCTTGCGGTATTCCGTTATCTTGTTGAAAGGTAACGTCACGTGGCCTCTTCAACAGGGCTCAGTCACCGGCCTTACCATGTCAGAAATGTAGCGCCTACTGTCTACATTACCGGCTGTGGGAACCGGAGGTGTTTGTGTAGTCCCCAACGGCATCCGATAGCATCAGACCACGTGCTGCGCCCGTGTAACGACGAAGGACGTGAAGTGGCTAAGTTCGCTATCCTAGGAACTTCTACACAAGGATCGCGATGCTTTACTCTGAACGGGGACCCGTCTGAAAAGACGTCATGACGCACTCCCGTGTCCAGTGTTGTTGGGCACTTCACGCAGTGAACAATATATCCATCATCTTCGAACTAGTCGCCCAGTGCCGTTGAAATTCGACAAAGCACTGTCTAGTGGTGGTTTTAAATTTTTATTTATTTTATTATTATTATTATTTAATTTTATATTATTCTGGCTTTTAAAATATGTGAACTCAAATCCAAGTCTGAATCAAATTAAAATTATCTTTGGCTAATTCAATCTTCAATTAAATCAAGAAAAATTAAGTACTTGAAAAATCATGTAAAAACATGTTTTACATATTGAAATTGGAATTTAATTACCACCATCATAATTCATATTTTTTTAGTTAGGCTCCTCTACCGCATTGTCTGTTGGCTAATATAATTTTGGGACGTGATTACGCCTAAAAGCTATCGGACTTCGTTTTGTGAAAAGTGAAACTTCAGATGCAGGTTCTATTCTGAAAGCAAACCTAACATATTACACTGATTGGTGCCGTTAATACGCGATCGTTCACTAGCAGGCAGTCCCAGACAAAGTAAGCCATATTTAAGTATCAAATTCATGAAAAAAGCTGAGGAAAAAAGGTACGATTAGTCGTAATAACAAACACAATGAAATTAAGTTATTATGCAAAATGGGAATAAATCACAAAATCTCTACATATCATTGACCAAGCAACAATTTTTTTTGACCGTACCAGGCAATGGCGCCGGCCGGAGTGGCCGTGCGGTTCTAGGCGCTACAGTCTGGAACCGAGCGACCGCTACGGTCGCAGGTTCGAATCCTGCCTCGGGCATGGATGTGTGTGATGTCCTTAGGTTAGTTATGTTTAATTAATTCTAAGTTCTAGGCGACTGATGTCCTCAGAAGTTAAGTCGCATAGTACTCAGAGCCAGCCAGGCAATGGCTGATCAGGAAGAGAGTGAACAAAAGGTTGCGAGTCCTTGTTCGCTTTAATTACATAGATAATATAATTACAGAAATATTAATTTCGTTGTAATCTCAGTGTCTTTTGTTTTCAGCGATAAAATCGTCCCAGCGCTACTGAGCGAAAACACACAGTCACGAAATCCACTAACACTTGGGGGGAACATTATAACTGAGTATGGCTTTCGTGAAGAAATCGATTTCACATTTCCATTGCAACAGTAATATGACGGAATGATGTAAAAGCAGTCTCAATAGGTCACGATCCTGCACTTGTCAAATTCCGTCAAGTACCGGCAAATGTATCGCCTTCTTATATGAAGTATAACGCGGGCTCCTCACAAACAATCCAAACTCAAAAGCAATTTCTCAGTGCGAAATCCGTTACGCACTCTTTCCTCATATACAGAAAGTAGTTAGCGTTACTCTTGCCTGCTCTTTGCCGTTGCGTTGAAGTGCTAATCATTTACATATCCATGCAGTAAGTACACTTATTGCCGTCTCCATGTGATGCAATTTTCGTGGCTGGTAGTGTTTAATATACCGGCTTATTCATAACTACGTACAAGGTTTCGGAAGATGACTGCGTGAAAACTAACACATGCAGAAAAACGATACACATCAGTGGATAGAACATCTCTCTAAGTTTCGATTCGTAATACACACCGCGGCGCAGTTACAGAGGGAACCACTAGGTGGCAGGCGTGTCAGAATATACAGATGAATCATCCCCACGTTACTGTCGCATGGGATTAGTTATCGCCTGCAGATAGGCAACCCAATTAACACATTTCCACAGCGGGCTGCTGTCGTTGCGCCTTCCCGGGCAGCGGCAACTTCAATGAAACGCACACATGTGCTCTTCCGCCAGTATTGGTGTTTGCTGGGTCACAAACGGTGTCCGTATTGAATACATGCGATTTGACTTAAGAACTGAGAGTGATACTCTATCCACTGATATGTGTCGGCAGGGTGAGGCAGCTAAGAGAAGCCACCAAAAATACGCCGGCCGCGGTGGTCTAGCGGTTCTAGGCGCGCAGTCCGGAACCGCGCGACTGCTACGGTCGCAGGTTCGAATCCTGCCTCGGGCATGGATGTGTGTGATGTCCTTAGGTTAGTTAGGTTTAAGTAGTTCTAAGTTCTAGGGGACTGATGACGACAGATGTTAAGTCCCATAGTGCTCAGAACCATTTGAACCACCAAAAATACATCCAGCGTGAATAAATATATCTATGTGAGATTTTCGCCAAGTTATAGCAGATAATAGAGGGGATTCACCGATTTGCGCAATAATTTTTATCGTTTATAGTTACCGAATTACGTCAGCGAGTTAGTGTTTTCTTTTTTTCTAATGGAACTATGTACTTCTTTCTGCGGCACGTAAAAGAAGTTTCCAAGAGAACTTCTACGACATGACATGTATAAGACATTGTCAAACAGTATCAAAATAAAAGTCCCGCAAATCACTGTCGCGACGTCAGGAGAAGAGGTTCCACAACCGTCTACCCTATTATGCAAATGTAACCAAACACGTAACTCAGATACGGTTCGTGTGTTTATTATCACGGCCGTCACACCAAGTACTCAGAATGTTAACCTTGAGCATTGAAGCAGGAATACTGCACATTGAATTTAAGGGGCTCCGGAAAGGCTCAAAATCATGAAAAGTTCAATTTTTACTTTTTTGCGTTTTCTGAATCTGCAGACTATTACCTTTTAATAGATATATAATTTATTCAATTCCGAAGACTACAACTATTTTTAAATTTTTTTTGAAATGTGGTCTACATGGGCGTGACCCACTGTGGCGCTGTTAAACTGCTGTCAAATGGTGTTATTATTAACGTCCGTGTTCATCAGGTACATTTTAGTGATGTGAGATAAAGTATGTGTTGTGGCTAACCTGTGATTCCTTTGAGAACCGACATATCAAATATTTCATTCACAACTCAAAACCCCAATGAAAGTGTAAATAGTGTTATATGGTCGAGAATCCCCAAGACTGTATTTGTTGGAATAGAAACACTTCACTTTGGTGTGTATGATGCTGTTGCGACTTTCAATGATGGCAACATTGTAAGGTGCAAGGTATTTAGAAATATGGGAGTGAAGATAGGTTCTAACATGGGACGAGCGATGCTTGCTTTAGACAAGGAACGCCTTCGGGCTGCAGACAGGGCTGTAAAGAGTCTAGAAATACAAGCAAGAGTAAACAGGAGGAGGAACAAGAGGAAGCTGGAGGAGGAGTTTGCAGAGGATGAAGATAATCCATCCTATGGACCAGGAATGCACTAAAAAGTTAATCCAATCTTTGTCGCTCGATTCCCAAAACTTTTATTTTCTCATACTAATTACATGTTTTCTAAGGATCTTCCAAACATATTTGTTTCAAACTTTCAGTAAATGTTACACAGCACCTTCTGCATAATTTAACACAGCCTTTTTCCAAAAAACTGTATATTTTTGAATATATAAATAAAAAATTGCAAAAAAATGTTGTGAATTTTCATTACAATTGAAAAAAAAAATCAGCCGGCCAGAGTGGCCGTGCGGTTAAACGCGCTGCAGTCTGGAACCGCAAGACCGCTACGGTCGCAGGTTCGAATCCTGCCTCGGGCATGGATGTTTGTGATGTCCTTAGGTTAGTTAGGTTTAACTAGTTCTAAGTTCTAGGGGACTAATGACCTCAGCAGTTGAGTCCCATAGTGCTCAGAGCCATTTGAACCATTTTTTTGAAAAAAATCATCTTTAATAACTGAACTAAAATTTTGTAAAATCCCTGTGTTAAGTTGTAGCCCATATTCCAATAAATAATCTGTAAAAAGTTCAACTTCCTACCTCAAATACTTTGTGAGGAAAGATGTAATTTATAAGCGTTATTTTAACATTGCAAGTATAGGGCGTTCCGGAGCCCCTTAACGGCACCACAAGCCTATGTTATATGATATTTCATGCCTCGGGAGTTGTTGGTGTTTTCTAGTAGACATCTTGTTTCAGATTTCGCCACAGATAAAAGTATGAAAGCGTTAAGTTTGGTGGCCGTGCAGAACATTTTTCGTTTCCTGAACGGCCGTTTCAGTGTTCCAAATGTTCTCTCAAGAAGGTCTGTCGTCACATGTGTAGGATGAGAAGGACAGCCGTCGTGTTATCACCAAGCTGACTGCGTCATGTTCAGTAGGATGTCTGTGGCAGCAACATCTCCTACGAACTCGACATATTTGACTGTATTTCGGTTCCTATCAGTAAACCGTAGACCAGTGATGTGGGTCTTGAAAAACACGCACCAAACGTTGATATTTCAAGAGGGTTGTTTTTATCCGGGTGGATTTCCAAATGAAGAGTAGTGCATATGGCGAACATTAACTTGACCATGGTTTGTAAACGACACTTCTTCCTTAAATAAAATGCTGCGTAGATACGCCACGCCACTTTGCACTTTTCGTGGCTAACATTCGGAGAACTACAACCAGTTTTTTAAGTCTGAGTTGTGTCCGTCCTGTCGAACATGGCCGATGGAAAATACACCGCTCAGCTATATAAATTTTTGAAAAAGAAGGTAACGGCTCCTCGACGTTTGTTTCAGTGCGAACCCACAAATTTCGTCCGGGCTCCTACGGGAGACGTAAGTAAAGAGTTTAATGGACAACGGAGGCAGCATTGCAGTGAACGATAAGTTGGAAAATTCAGTCAGTAAAGGACCGTGTTGGGAAGATCGAAGCGGTTAAGGCAAACGCACAAGAAAAGAGTTAAATCCGGGTTCTACAGCGGCGGCCATTAGAGCTATGAATGAAATCAGAAACATCACACAACTATCGATCAGCACAGCTATGGACCTGTTTAGGCTAAAGATACTACCTGTTCTGACGTATGGCCTAGAATCAGTGGGAGAATACCTCACATACAAACAGCTGGAAGAATTGAAGCGAGTAAAGGCTAGATACCTGAAGGGAATTTTAGGAGTCCCACGGAACACAAGATCGAGGCTAGTGTACGAGCTTACCAAGGAGACCCTCCTGATAGACGATCTAAGATGGTAACTCAAACTCCCAACCAGTTCCGACGTCAAACAGCTTCTGCAAGATCTGCATGAGAATAAAAACAACATACCGGAGGACTTCTATGCAACGTCTGCTATGCAAGACAGGACCTGGATTGAAGTTAACCACGAAATGCGATGCATGACGACGAGACTGGCAACCCATGTTTTTCATACAAGGTGTGTTGCAACAAATTATTTCACGAACTAAATGTGTTTGTGAGTTGTGCTTGGAATTTTGTGATCGGTACCATATCATGAAATGCAGGAGTAGACAGAAATACATCGTAGCTTATAGCAAAGGCAAGTAATGTGAATGTAATGTAATGTGAATGTCATGTAATGTGAATGTAATCGTTTGCACGGCATACGTACGTTTCCAATAAATAATAAATCCGGGCTCTAGTTCCACGCCCGGCACAAATTTCTACTTTCGCCACTGCTTTACGACAGTACCCTGTGCTGTTACCCGTCACGATTACCCACCCACCCTTTCCCTTCCCCTCTTCTTCCAACATGTTAGCATGTAACCAATTTTGGCAGCGACTACCCTGAAGCTTTTGATTTACTGAAATGTGAAGATGATGAAATGCGAAGGAATGTAGCGTTCGCAAAACACTCACATGCACTCGTGCACTATCATACTTCCGAGGTGTCTCTTATTGATCAGTGATGTGTTATTGCTGCTAAAATGTTGGTTTCATTTCTTTCATCAGTTGCTCTTCTTTTTCCTTGGCGTATTTGATTCTACACACTTCTAATTTCTACATCTTTTTTATGTTGTTTGCGTAGACAGATCGCGAGTGCTTAGATTCGTAACACAACCGCATCGCTGCTCTAATAATCTAGCGACTTTCGCCAAGAACGATATTCACTCTTTCGACTGTCATTTGCATTGTGAACGTCTCAATAGCATTACGAGCAAGTTATCTCACTACTACAACACTAAAATACAGACTGATGGGCTTCAAGCGCACAGGTAAACACAAGAACCGCACCTGAGTTAAAGCTTCGCTGACATTTGCTATTATAGGGCAGACGTTTGAGGAACCTCATCTCCTGATGACAATGGATTGCGGCGCTATCTTGATGCTGTTTGATAAAGTCGCATACAGGTTATGTCGTTGAAGTCCTCCTAGAAGAGGAGGAGGAGGAGGAGATTAGTGTTTAACGTCCCGTCGACAACGAGGTCATTAGAGACGGAGCGCAAGCTCGGGTGAGGGAAGGATGGGGAAGGAAATCGGCCGTGCCCTTTCAAAGGAACCATCCCGGCATTTGCCTGAAGCGATTTAGGGAAATCACGGTAAACCTAAATCAGGATGGCCGGAGACGGGATTGAACCGTCGTCCTCCCGAATGCGAGTCCAGTGTGCTAACCACTGCGCCACCTCGCTCGGTCCCTCCTAGAACCTCGCTTCAAATGTCACAGAAAAGTGTATGGTTCCACTATAAAAAAGTAAAGAGGTTAAGTAATTCGGCGATTGTAAACGATAAAAATTACTTGCGAACGTCAGGAAATTCGCCATATTGTTCGTTATAACATGGCGAAAACCGCACCTTGATGTATTTATTCATTATGTATGTATTTGGGGTGGCCTGCTTAGCTCCCTCACCGTGTGTTTGCTATAAATATTGTAGTTTTCACCAGTTACTCTACTACATAAAAACAAAAAAGTGACGGTTGCGGAAATAATAGTGAAATAATTTGCGTTGCGGCCTCGATATACAGTTTGTCGGGGAACTGTCCGAATGAAACAGGGTAGGCGAGGTGTAGCACAGTGGAGGATGGCAGAGACACGACGGATCCTCAAAGCGCCTACGGGCAGATCGGGTGTAGTCGCCCCGCTGGCTTATCGGCCCTCGCAGTTGTCGCAAGCTGGGTGACTACCAAAGCCGGCGATCCAGCAGGGCCTTGTGGCGTTAGCTGTGTTATTCAGTGCTTTGGTATTTAACTAATTTGTAAATGGAAATGATAATCTTATTTTATTACATTGAGTAATTCCTAAATAATTTTTCTACCGGCTAAAGATTTGATCAAGTTGCTAAAGAACTCCAAGTTAACGTCGTGTTAAAGTGTTGTCTGTAAGTTGTGTAAGTGTCACTAAATCACAGTTCATACAACAGATTCCTTACAAGTATTGATTAAGATGGAAGCAGTTATCTTCAGCAAAATGATCGTTAAAACCACCGAATATCAGCCGCGCACAACACTGACGTATGTTACCTGAAACAATATTCTTCGCAACTCGTGCGTAATTAATTTCGGCTCCATACATCAGCTAGTGCTATGAGCACTGTTTTTAAAGAACCAGTCTGATTCGAATCATTTTCATGAAAATGAGTTCGGGAGCACCGGTGCACATTTTTTTTTACACATTTGTATTACGTTCAGCATTTATGTCTGCAGAGTTGCGTAATTTGAATTTGCCGCTGAGACAATTGTTTAGATGGCGGCAGACAATTGATAGAGACTTTCTATTGTTAGAGCAAATAAGTAAATATTTAAAATGCTTATTAAACTCTATAAAATCTACTTTCGTATTGTGCACTATTTAGACTTCATCAAGCAAACATTTGATTTGTTTCTAAGGAAAACACAGACAAAAACGCGATACAAATCGCTATCATCAATGGCTGTGCTCCTTGCAGCGGAAAGAAACAATTAACACAGATAATGCTTAGTGAGAGAGGAATTAAAGTTACAAATAATTATTCACTCATGTTTATAATAATAATGAACTCTATTTTCAAGTAATAATTAACAAATAATTACAATTTCTTAACAGACCTCAGTTTGATATGCGTCTTGCGTGCTGAAACTACAAAAGCCATCCAACAAAAGGTAAAAACAAAAGAAGACAATCGCAGATCATAAAAGGAATTTACAATTATCATTGTCTTTGTATGATACACATCGATATGTCTAATTACATCATAGAATATTATATAAATAATTAATATTTATAAGTTTTCACTGTACGTCGAATACATAATGTTTATAACTGTTAGAGGCATAATTTCCTCTCGTCGCACTGTAGCCAAAAATTTATCTCGTGGATGTTACAGCCTTAATCCCAGGCCTGTGCGTTTCATCTTACATGTCGTCACTTCACAGCGACGTGCTTTCACTCTGCAGCAATACAACAGCAAATCCGAACGATTAATAAGGATAAAGTGTTCAGAAAATTTATACACGTTCCTTTAAAAGGTTCTAATGATGCGAACGGAAGGTTGTTTATAATTTGTACAGAAACCACACCGCAGTTATATTACCAGAAGGACATATGGAAGCAATAACTGAGAACCCAGTGTGAGAGAGTTGTAACCTAACCACCGTGTCATCCAGTTTGTCCATTGAACAAACAATAAAACAACCCAATGAGAAATTTGACTCTGACATTCTACCAGTGATGGCAAAGGCCTTGAACAAGTAGTTTAAAGTAGAGTACAGTGTTAAAACATGAACAGAAACGAATGCTGAGGGTTCAAATGGTTCAAATGGCTCTGAGCACTATGGGACTAAACATCTGAGGTCATCAGTCCCCTAGAACTTAGAACTAGTTAAACCTAACTAACCTAAGGACATCACAAACATCCATGCCCGAGGCAGGATTCGAACCTGCGACCGTAGCGGTCTTGCGGTTCCAGACTGCAGCGCCTTTAACCGCACGGCCACTTCGGCCGGCTGAATGCTGAGGGAAATGGTTTAGTAAATGAGACACAAAACAGTTGGCAGAAGAATAACTGACAGTGGCAGAAGTAGTGAGTATATAATATGCAGATCGGCAACAGTAAGAACAGGACAAATTTATTAATATCGAACGTAAATACTGTATAAGCGTTAGGAAGTCTCTTTTAAAATTATTTGCCTGGGATGTAGTCTTGGACGGAAGTGAAATGTGGACATTTAGCAGTACACACAAGAAGACGATATAACCTTTTGAAAAATGGTGTTACAGAAGAGTGATGAAGATTAAATGGGTAGATAGGATTACTAACGAGGAGGTTCTGAACCGAACTGGTGAGAAAATAAATTTATGGCGCAGCTTGATATAAAGGAGTGATCGGACTATACGTCACATTCTGCAGCATTAAGGAAAACATAATTTGATAACAGCGGGCTACAATTTTAGAGAGAATCAAGACTAGGTCTATGTGGATGCAGGTCGTAACAGTTACGCAGAGATGAAAGGGCTTGTACATTGAAGACTAGCTTGGAGAGCAGGACAGAAGTAGTCTTCAGACTGTAGACAACAACAACAATACAATAACACAACTGTAACATAGAAATGTGAAAACCTTTTTACGTGATGACAACTGTACAGAGATGCTGGTTATACTAACAGGGAAATTCAGAGCCACAGTTTACTGTGAACAGGAATTTAAACAATTCAAAAGACAATTTATATTTTTATTGACAACAACGTATGTATATTGTGCGTAATTAAGCGGAAAGACCAGTTTTGTTTGATTAAACGATTGCCGAACAATCAGTGGAAAAAGCTTCATCCGGGAGTATGATTACGGAACGGTTTAAAGTGGAACAACCTCGTTACACTAATCGAAGGAAAGACAGGTGTCAGACTGAGATCCATTGGTATACGACCTCAGGAAGAATAGTCCACCTATGAGGGGGCAGCTTACAGGACCCTCGTCTGACCGATACTTGAGTATTGTTCATCAGTTGGGCACCCTTGATTGATTGATAGAGGAAATAGAGAAGCTACAAGGATAAGCAGCATATTTCGTCACGGTATCGTTTGGCAGGTGTTACGGAGATACTCATCCAACTCCAGTTGTAATCGTTTCAAGAAAGCGTTGGGCATCACAGTGAGGTTTTTTGTTAAACTTCCTTGACCAAAGGTTCTCAGAAGAGTAAATCAATATTATGATTTCTCCTGCATATGTCTCGAAAAAATACCGTGGAAGTAAAATTGGCGAGAGACGATCTTCCACGAAAGCTTTTCAACAGTGGCTTTTCTGTGCGGCTGTTACAATTGGGGTGGGGGAAGTGACAGTCGCATATGAAGTACCCTTCACCACACACCGTGACATGAAGATTGATAGGTGAAGTGGTGGATGTAGATTAGTCCATTATTATTCGAGATTTGCTGCTGCGATCCTGTACATAAACAGGGTGGTTTTGTTGCCCCTACCGATTCGTTTTATGCAACGAGCACTTCTTCTGTATCAGCAACGTTATACAGACAGGCATAGCAGCTCTGGGGTTAGTAAAGTTGTTCGCAGTGGACTTCTAGGGACCAGTTTGGTCATCTGGAGACGGCTGTGTATTATACGAGTGAGCCGACACAGACTTCCTAGGTGCGTCAAAAAAGGCAGTGCAGAGTTCTGTTTACTATTACTTGTGATCAGTAGGAGCTACAAAAAAAGTAAAGTCGTGTGCCATTATTGGATGGCAGACTCAGAGGAACAGGTTCAGCTGCCTAAATGGAAAGGTTTTGCCTTTTCCGTAGGAAGTGTGAGATTAGTCTTTAAGTGTATCTGATACGTGTACATAATTGCAATAAGTTTGAAGTGTAGTGTCATTTTGCATTGTATGAGATGAAACTCGGCGCTGACACGTCGCCTACTCCTCTAGAATAGCACCAAGGGGCCCGCAGAGGATAATGTCCCATCCGACTGAGGGATCAAAGGCATCTGCGCTAGGCCTAGTGATAAGGAAATTTACTCCACCAGCCATCCTCCCCTTTGACAGTACACCAAAGGGAAAATTGCCAACAGCGCGTGACGTGCCCGTGCGGTCACCCATCCAAGCACCGGCCACGTCGGGCGTTGCTTAACTTCGGTGATCTGACTGGAACCACGGTATTGAACGAGGCTAGCCCGTTGGCTGTACGAGCCAACGTAAGTAGGCAGCGATTATCAGGTAGTGTCGCTGACCGTAGGCGACCACCGTGAGGCAGATCTTCAGTGTTTGATGTCTCACGACATCGGTTGTATGTTCAAATGAAGCGGCTGTTGTGTACAACAATTCGGCGGGAAAACTACCTTGCTGACAGCGCTTCTTGATGCTAACAAGGGAACCTCCCCATCGCACCCCCCTCAGATTTAGTTATAAATTGACACAGTGGATAGGCCTTGAAAAACTGAACACAGATCAATCGAGAAAACAGGAAGAAGTTGTGTGGAACTATGAAAAAATAAGCAAAATATACAAACTGAATAGTCCATGTGCAACATATGCAACATCAAGGACAATTCTAGCAAATGAGCGCAGTGGTCCCGTGGTTAGAGTGAGCAGCTGAGGAACGATTGGTCCTTGGTTCGAGTCCTCCCTCAAGTGAAAATTTTAATTTCTTTATTTTCGCAAAGTTACGATCTGTCCGTTCATTCATTGACGTCTCTGTTCACTGTAATAAGTTTAGTGTCTGTGTTTTTCGACCGCACCGCAAAACCGTGCGATTACTCGACGAAAGGACGTTCCTCTCCATTAGGAACCGAAAACATTTGATCGCAAGGTCATAGGTCAACCGATTCCTCCACAGGAAAACACGTCTGATATATTCTTTACGACACTGGCGACGGCATGTGCGTCACATGACAGGAATATGTTGTCGACCCACCTAACTTGCACACTTGGCGAATGGGTAAAAAGATTCTTCTACCTTGCCCGATTTAGGTTTTCTTGTGGATGTGATAATCACTCCCAAAAAAGTGATGAAAACATAAGAGTTTGTCACATAAACTGCAACAAATGAATGCAACAGTTCCACAATCGCACAGTTTTCCCTGTGCTCTGTCAAAACATATGTTTTTTACGTTTTCAAATGTTTCCATGCGTAGACCGTCAAATACTGTATATGTCCAAGCAAATCTGAACATGTCCTGGAATTTTGGAGAGCGAAGTTGATTATGTGTGAGTGCCTGAATTTTGATAATTATCTGAAAATAAAAAATTAAACTTTTCACTCGAGAGAAGATTTGAACCAAGGACCTCTCGTTCCGCAGCTGCTCACGCTAACCGCGGGACCACGGCGCTCGTAAGCTGATACTCTCCTTGATGTTGCCTACCTTGCCCATGGACTATTCAGTTTGTATATTTTGCTTATTTTTTTCATAGTTCCACACAACTTCTTCCTGTTTTCTCGATTGATCTGACTTCAGTTTTTCAAGGCCTATCCCTGTGCCAACTTATAACTACATCTGAGGGGGGTGCGATGGGGAGGTTCCCTTGTAAGTACTCGAGAGTGCAAGGTCAAAGCTTGAGACGACCTTTCGAGGCATGTTGCCAGAAAAAAATGTACCTAAGTTACATTGTCCCATTTACGAGTTGAGACACTAAGTTGCTCCAATAATGCGGGATTTCTTTTATCTCCATTACAAGTAGAGCCATTTCCTGTGATCAAAAGAATACTGAAAACGTTTTCCTATAAGAAAAGAAGTAATACAAACTGTGCAAGTTCTGGGGATGATGCAAAACGTTTCGAGCAGTTTCTTTTGTTGCTCCACTCTTACAAGGACAAGAATGTCCACGGTGTTAACGTAAGAGAAACTGGAGCTCACACGGAAAGATTTAGGTCTTGTTTTTTCAAATGGTTCAAATGGCTCTGAGCACTATGGGACTTAACATCTGAGGCCATCAGTCCCCTAGAAATTAGAACTACTTAAACCTGACTAACCTAAGGACATCACACACATCCACGCCCGAGGCAGGATTCGAACCTGCGGCCGTAGCGGCCACACTGGCCGGCTCTTGTTTTTTACCAACTGTTATTCTTAGGCTGAAACGGTAGAAAAATGAGTATAAGTCGTGCGCGTTCTGCCAAGCACTTAAGTATGAAATGCAGAGTAATATTATGCAAGCCGTGTGGTGACTTAAAATACTAATGATTCTGATTTCCAGGCACACACGTTATATACACAACAGGTTTACTTTACTGATTATTTTAACATTCGCAATAGTCGGAATTACTGTATGACTCTTGTAGTGACTCTGAGTACATCCGCACTCGGGAGGGCTGCGGTTAAAATCTGCGTCTGCCCATTCAGATTTAGGCCTTCTGTGATTTTCCTAAATCGCTCCAGGCAAATGCCGGGATGGTTCCTTTCAAAGGGCACGGCTGCTGTCCTTCCCCACCCATGAAACATGCCGAGCGCCTGCCCCGTCACCGTTGACCTCGATGTCGACGGTATGTTAAGCCCCAGTCTTCCTTCCTTCTCGGTCTAGTATCTAGCGTCGCTACAGTTAGATTTAAGTGCTCGCTGCACTTTTAATTGCGAGGTAAATTATGTATTTACAGTTATCAGTGATCCTACCTAAAAACGGCTCTTATCTTCATGAATAACATTCAGGGAAGAACAGAAGCTAGCAATTATAAAAGCAGTAACGACACAAAAGCGAGCAATAAATCGTCTTACAAAAGTAATGGAAACAATATTGTGCAGCAAACACGATAACGATATCCACTAATTTACGTTTGGGTAAATACTATGAGAACCGTAAATGGAACAGAGAAACAGATGATAAAAGAGAAACGTGTTCGCAGATGCTTAGCGCCTCGTGATAAACGCTGTGTGTAGCTCCGACGCAAACTTTACCCGCTTTCCGCTCCGGCACAAGCGGTGCACAATATTTCTGCCAAACAGAGCGTACGAAGAACACGGAAACAGACGGCAGCACAGTTAGTTAAATTTCGTACAGAAAAATTAAATTGTAAATTAAAATTTATCACCCCACATTCCCTTAATAAGTTTTTAAATTATATTAAAATTTTTAAAAAAATTATTGCTCAAACCTCGCATTTATAATTGCGTGAGACAGATGAGTTAATTTTATCCGCTATGCAGTCACTCGTTAATTTCTGCGCTCGTTAGGAATGCGTGTACTGCGTTCGGAGAGCGTGTGGCTGGTGCATCGCGAAAGGAAAAAGTTCGCAGGCGGCCACAGGTAAATTGTTAATGAGGCGAGTGAAAATCTCCACCTGTAATTGATGCTGCAGTACGTTACGTATGTTACGTTCATGGCCAGCCGTCAGATGAAACATTAAGCACATACAGCTAAATGACAAATAACGATTTTTCATCACATGTACTCTTTTAAAATACACTCCTGGAAATTGAAATAAGAACACCGTGAATTCATTGTCCCAGGAAGGGGAAACTTTATTGACACATTCCTGGGGTCAGATACATCACATGATCACACTGACAGAACCACAGGCACATAGACACAGGCAACAGAGCATGCACAATGTCGGCACTAGTACAGTGTATATCCACCTTTCGCAGCAATGCAGGCTGCTATTCTCCCATGGAGACGATCGTAGAGATGCTGGATGTAGTCCTGTGGAACGGCTTGCCATGCCATTTCCACCTGGCGCCTCAGTTGGACCAGCGTTCGTGCTGGACGTGCAGACCGCGTGAGACGACGCTTCATCCAGTCCCAAACATGCTCAATGGGGGACAGATCCGGAGATCTTGCTGGCCAGGGTAGTTGACTTACACCTTCTAGAGCACGTTGGGTGGCACGGGATACATGCGGACGTGCATTGTCCTGTTGGAACAGCAAGTTCCCTTGCCGGTCTAGGAATGGTAGAACGATGGGTTCGATGACGGTTTGGATGTACCGTGCACTATTCAGTGTCCCCTCGACGATCACCAGTGGTGTACGGCCAGTGTAGGAGATCGCTCCCCACACCATGATGCCGGGTGTTGGCCCTGTGTGCCTCGGTCGTATGCAGTCCTGATTGTGGCGCTCACCTGCACGGCGCCAAACACGCATACGACCATCATTGGCACCAAGGCAGAAGCGACTCTCATCGCTGAAGACGACACGTCTCCATTCGTCCCTCCATTCACGCCTGTCGCGACGCCACTGGAGGCGGGCTGCATGATGTTGGGGCGTGAGCGGAAGACGGCCTAACGGTGTGCGGGACCGTAGCCCAGCTTCATGGAGACGGTTGCGAATGGTCCTCGCCGATACCCCAGGAGCAACAGTGTCCCTAATTTGCTGGGAAGTGGCGGTGCGGTCCCCTACGGCACTGCGTAGGATCCTACGGTCTTGGCGTGCATCCGTGCGTCGCTGCGGTCCGGTCCCAGGTCGACGGGCACGTGCACCTTCCGCCGACCACTGGCGACAACATCGATGTACTGTGGAGACCTCACGCCCCACTTGTTGAGCAATTCGGCGGTACGTCCTCCCGGCCTCCCGCATGCCCACTATACGCCCTCGCTCAAAGTCCGTCAACTGCACATACGGTTCACGTCCACGCTGTCGCGGCATGCTACCAGTGTTAAAGACTGCGATGGAGCTGCGTATGCCACGGCAAACTGGCTGACACTGACGACGGCGGTGCACAAATGCTGCGCAGCTAGCGCCATTCGACGGCCAACACCGCGGTTCCTGGTGTGTCCGCTGTGCCGTGCGTGTGATCATTGCTTGTACAGCCCTCTCGCAGTGTCCGGAGCAAGTATGGTGGGTCTGACACACCGGTGTCAATGTGTTCTTTTTTCCATTTCCAGGAGTGTATTTCAGTGGGTGAATTTCGGCAGTAGTTCGTAATCTTCAAGTGCCTGTAAACAATTATGAAGCGACCATTGTAAAACTGCTTGATTTCATCAAGACTTTTGATACGGCTGATTTCTGTATACTACTTACGAAAATGACATATTTGAATTTCTCAGGCAGTGCAAGAATGTGGTTGGACAGCTGCCTTAAAAACAGATATCAGTGAATCGTCTGTGGATCGGAGAGTTCGTCATGGAAATATGTGCTCTGAGAAATCTTTCAGGACTTACTTCTTGGTACACTGATTTTATCGCTATGTATCAATGACACTGTATCGGTACTAAGTTACTGTAACTGCCACTTATTTGCTGATGACATTCAGTTATATCTAAGCGCCAGCCCTAAGAATATTGGTGCTGCAGTGTCAAGTATTAGCGATAACCTTGGTTCAATATCGCGATCTACAACTATATCTACATGACTACTCTGTAGTTCACACTTAAATGTCTGTCAGAGGCTACATAGAACCACTTTCACACTATTTCTCTAGCGTTTCATTCACGAACGACAAACAAAGACGAACACTTAAATCTCGCCGTGCGAGCTCTGATTTCTCTCATTTTATTACGATGACATTTCTCCCATAGTTGGGCATCAACAGAATATTTTCACATTCGGAGGAGAAAGCTCAGGATTGAAATTTTGTAAAAATATACAGCCGCAAAGAAAAACACCTTTTTTTAATGATTGACACCCTAATTTGCATATCATATCCGTGATACACTCTCCCGTATTTCGCGATAGTCATACAAAACTTTTCTGAACTTTTGCTGTTAATCCTGTCTGGTAAGTACACTGTACAGCAATACAATTATCAGAGGACAGACAAGCGTAGTGTAGGCTGCCTCTTTAGTGGGTTTGTTGTATCTAGTAAGAGTTCTGGCAATAAAACTCAGTCAGTTCCCACAGAATCGTTCTAATTTAAGTAGTTCTTAATCTCAGATATTACGTTGAATTTACAGCCTTTAAATTTGTACGATTTATCGTATAACCGGGATTTGACTGATTCATTGTAGTACTCACGTGGATGACCTCACACTTGTTAATTATAGTCATTCGCTGCTTTTCGCACCATACAGGTATCTTGTCTAAATCATTTTGCAATTGGTTTTAATCCACTAATGACTTTATTAGACGCTGAATGACAACATGATTGTCTCCTACCTCGTTTATACAGATTAGTAACAGTAGAGGGGCTACAATACTTCCTTATGGAACGCCACATATCTCTTTTGTTTTACTCGATGCCTTTCCAACAATTACTACGACCTTTCTACAGGAAATGCAGTAATGAAGTCGCACGTCTGAAGCGATATTCATTCCTGAGGAACGGTGTCAAAAGTCTTTTGGAAATCTATAACATGGCGTCAATTTGAGATCTCAGGTCGACATCAATCATTATTTTGTGTGAATAAAGATCTAGTTGTGTTTTACAAGAACGATATTTTTTTCTTAATCTGTGCTCTCTATGTATCAACAGATCGCTTCAAATGGTTCAAATGGTTCTAAGCACTACGGGACTTAACATCTGAGGTCATTAGTCCCCTAGACTTAGAACTACTTCAACCTAACTAACCTAACGACATCACACACATCCATGCCCGAGGCAGCATTCGAACCTGCGACAGTAGCAAACAGATCGTTTTCTTTGAGGTATTTCATAATGTTATAACACTGTATAGGTGCCGAAATCGTACTTCAAATAGGCAAAAGACATGGGTTTTACACTTAACCCTAAGAACTCAAAGGCTATTTTCGTATCACACTGTATGACGACTAGTGAACACTTTCGTGAAACAATTTCTCCTCCACTCCTTAATGGTATCCAGTTACCCTAACAAAAACAGAAAAAGATCTGTACATAATTTAGAATGGGTGAGCTGGGAAGAAGAATCTGTCACAAAACGATGGAAATCACATTCTTGCGTACACGTGATCAAACATTTTCTGGGAAACTTTTCTGTACAAAACAAACAAAAATTAGTCCAGTATATAGTCCCGCAGACTTGTCATGTGGTTCAACACGGCATAAGTAGCGTAAACTCCAGACAACTCGGGCGAGCCATAAATGCTTGCCTTAGATCTGTGTGTAACAATCGGTTGTCCGATCACATTAGTTCTTCCCAGTTAAGGGAGAGAGGGGGCGGGGGATGCAACCGGATAGGCCACGTGATTTTCGCACCATCCATGTTCTTCATCTGTTTTTTACTCTCTGGTGTCCTTAGCACCTCTCCACGCGTATCAGATAACTGTCACCATTCCATGACTGCAGTATCAGATCTGATACGTCCAGCATCTTGGCTGTGTACCGATGCATAGCACAAAACGTTATCTCCCTCTCCGTTTCAGCCCTACGGCTCCAGGACAAACTGCCTTGTAACTTGCGTCATACCCAAAACTACTCTGCATTGAGGAGGAAACTGAAGCTTTACCTTTTCTTATCTGGTTGGCTTCCATCTCGGACTGTCTCAGATGTCTCTATTCTGTCCAATATTGAATCAATGTTTCTGCCACATTGTTAAAACTATAAGGTGTGATCAAAACATTTGAGTGCATTGCTGCAGCTTTTGTGTGCAACGTAGTGCGACTCCGATGTCGGTATATAAGCATCGACATGTAGGCAAGGGATTAGTGCAGTATTCGTGAGGTAAATGCGGAAACGTGAAAGAACATTCGTTATGGCCAAGCCATTTCCTGGAACGACGTAGGCTTAGACTTGTCATGTGACGCTATTCAGGTGATTTTCGTGGCAACTGTGACGGTACGAAGATAAGGACAAAACGGCTCCTAGTCCCAGTGTGGAGAAAGACCCCCCACCGACCTCGGAATAGAGCCCGGACCCTTAGCAGTCTGTCCCACCTGACTCCATAGCTACCGAAGCGGACGAAACGGGATCTATGGCGACGTTATTACCAAATGCGTCCAGACAGGACCAATGTACTGTATTCTTTTATTGGCTGCCGGAATACCGGTAGACATCCTTCGGAGGGTGAAGAATGTGTATGAGGCAGCACTCTGTCGAAACCACTAATGTAGAATGGTGCGAATGTTGCGTGCTGGCCGCGAGTCGACACTAGAGAAAACATAAACAATCGCACAAGGATTCTGATGACAGTTCCGCGCACATAGTGTTGACTGTCCTTATGAATCCGACTGTTGACAGCCTCAGCAATCTAACGGTAGGTGTCGTTTTTGTTATACTTATTGCGTTGTATTACAACAACTTTAATTTGATACTCTTCGCTGCAATTGAGTACCAGATTTGAAGATAGTTGTGTCAAAGAAGTGCTTTCACGAACTCCTGTTACTTAAGCGTTCGATAGATACTGGGATTTTTCAACTTTTAGCAAGACATAGGCTAATTTTTCACAGAGGAGGTTAGACGCGCCATACAATAAAAATCACCTTTTTTACCTTGATACGTTCATCGTCGTGGTTGGGAAACGGGGATGGGGGTAGGATCTTGTTCGCTTAGAGGAGTTAAAATAATAAATGACTCACGCAATTACATCGATTAATTTACACAAGCTTACTGGAGCTCCAGTCATCAATAGTCGGAGATCATCTCCTCGATGAGAGAGTAAATGCTGTCGTGGACCCCGCTTATGGTGCTACAGATGCTGGAGAGTGTCGTTTGATGATGCGAAGTGTGTGTGTGTGTGTGTGTGTGTGTGTGTGTGTGTGTGAGAGAGAGAGAGAGAGAGAGAGAGAGAGAGAGAGACAGACAGACAGACAGAGAGAGAGAGAGAAAGAGAGAGAGAGAGAGAAGGGGGAGGGAGACAGAGTAAGGTACGAAATGAACTAAGGTTCAAATGGCTCTGAGCACTATGGGACTTAACTTCTAACGTCATCAGTCCCCTAGAACTTAGAACTACTTAAACCTAACTAACCTAATGACATCACAAACATCCACGGCCGAGGCAGGATTCGAACCTGCGACCGTAGCGGTCGCGCGGTTCCAGACTGTAGCGCCTAGAACCGCTCGGCCACTCCTGCCGGCGAAATGAACTAAGGGGAAATGTTCTTAGCCCTAGAAAATGTTTACTGCGCACTGAAAGCAAGAAGTTAATAATGGCAGAATTTTTCGAGTCGTGGAGTCGTGGACATTTCTTTTTGAGGTCAATGATGGGTAGAGAAGTGTGGCATCTCGCACGCGGCCTGACTGAGAACTTCTCGAGTGACTAATCTTCGGTGGAGCACGTGATGAAATGGACACTCTGTAAGCTGTTAATAGTCTGCCGGAGTCAGTGTCTCTTTTACTTGAGAGGTTGGATGTGCAGAGTGGCTAGTTCTGCTGCAGAATAGGATTCATCGTAGATACCGAATTTCGTGATTTCGAGTTTTTTCGGTTATTCGAAAGCGATTCTACTTAACTCCATTCAATTTTGCTCATCTGTTATTGATCACAAAATTAACGTACTTTGGTACCATTTGAATTCAATAACTCTAATCCCACTGTAGACAGGATGTTGTTGTTTTTGTCTTTTGTGCGAAGACTGGTGGAAGCAGTTCTCTGCGATAGTCTAGCCTGTGCGCGTTTTGCATGTCTGCACATCAACTGATACGTACATTCAATGGAACCTGCTCACCGTATGCAAACCTTGATCTGCGTTTGTAATTTATAGGCAACAGATTTCCTTACATAACGAAATTAATTATTCCATGACGCTTCACGATGTGTCTTATCGTTTGATTCTTCTACTAGTCAAGTTGCGCCACGCATTTCTTTTCCCCTGAATGGATTCAGTATCTCTTCATCCGTTCTTCCCACCTAATCTTCACTGTTGCTCTGTAGCAGCACATCTGAAAATTTTGTATCCCCTTCTTGTCTGTTTTCTTTATCGTTCACGTTTCACTTTCGTACACTTTTACACTCCAGGAAAATACCGCACGAAAAAACTACTAACAGTTAAACTTATATTAAAAGTCAAAATATCTTTGTTTTTTAGAAAAGTTTTTCTTACTGTAAACAGTCAGCATTTTATATGCTCTCTTCTTCTGCTGTCATCAATTATTTTGCTCTCCAAATAACAAAACCTTTCCACTATTACAGTATCTCATTACCTTATCTAACGCCCTCAGTATCACCTCATTTAATTCAGCTACATTCCATTACTATTGTTTCATTTTTGCTGGTGTTGGTCTTCCAACATCTTTGCAAGACTGTATACATTCCGTTCGGTTTGTCTTCCAAGTTCTTTGCCGTCTCTGACAGTAGTATAATGTCATCAATGACCACAAAGTTAATATTTCTTCTCCTTGAACTTTAATTCCCATTCTAAATTTCTCTCTCTTTTACTTTATGTCTAGCTCAATGTCCGATAGTTATAAAGATAAGGAAACGAAAATGATGGAGTCGATTACATTTCACAGGGGAAGGGGGGACGGTGTCCGATGCAATTTTTACGTATAACATTGTTGGAGCTATGCAAAAACCACAATAGGTATGACATATCATTTAAAGCTGGACAGGGTCTTAGTAATAATTAAACGGAGAAGATGCAGAGACACGTGCTCTGTTTTCTAACGTTGTTCATCGAGAAATAATATCGGACTATATTTGTAGATGTGACATATCATTCCAGAGGAATACTGATCTGTATTTTGCTCCTCTTCTGAGAAGGGATTAGGTGACAGTGAGAACTGGAATTAATATTAGTGTTTCCTGTTGTAGTCTGACGTTTTGCAGAAGATTAATGTACGGTAATTAGAATTTCTGCATGAATCTTTATTCAGATATTCAGGAGGCTACAGTCACCAAAAATTTCTGCATGAATCTTTATTCAGAAATTCAGGAGGCTACAGTCACCAACAGTTCAGCAGATCTCATCGATCTAGATCGGTTGGGTGAAAGTAATAACGAATTGTTTGTTATCGCACTGTAAACTCAGTTTGGAATACATAATAAGTTACGAAGATGTTATTTATTATTTACTGGAGCCAGTGGATATTTGACGTAAAAATACCGCATCATAATGTAAAAAACCGTAATGAAGAATCCAACATCTCAACCACGGTTACAATGGCCTTCTTCTGTAGCCGAAACGTAGATTTCTCAAGTATAGTTTTCTACACTATTAGGCCGTACCATACTGAGAAAAGTTAGTCAATTAACTTTAGCCGCGGAAGCCTGCACAACTGTATCAGTGAATATTGTCTTCAGGAGTTCTTTGAAATATTATTTCAGTCAAAAAACATCTTCAAAATGTATGAAACTGAAGTACATCTTAAAGAAGAAATCTGGGTTGCAGTGCACATTAAACTATATAGTTCATGGGTTCCCAAACTTTTGTTTGTCGCGTCCCTCTACTGCCAAAAATGAAAACTTCGCACCCCCTTTCCCAATGATAATACCGTGTTACCAACAGCAAGCACCTGAAAATGCTAAGGATTTGGTGAGGAGAGCGTGTCGAGAAATGGAAAATGAGTCTGTATTAATTTATCTCTCGGCACTGTCAACATAAAAGTGGTGCGTGAGCCTTGTACCGATCAGCCACTACGAAGTAAATACCGCACGTAAGTAAAATGGATTCGTGGAGACTCATTACTAGAGCTACAATTTCCATGCAATATCATATCTTAAACATACGTGCATTCATGAGCCGCCACAAGACCAAAATTGCACAACTAAGCAAAAAACAATTAAAATACGCAGAATCAAAATTCAGTTTCAGTTTGATATTTATATTTCCTTTACTTTGGCACATGCTTTTAGCCAAAACGTTGGCTTTCATACAGTGCACGCACTTGTGGGTTGGCAGCACTGATGTGGAGCCAAGTCAACATTCCCCCTCTCACGAAAATGGCGGATAAACAACACTCCCTCTGCGTCACTCACGCCCTTGAGGTAAGCCACTGTCTAAAATTTCGCGTACAACAACTACAACAACAATGTCTGTTCTTAAAAAACTGGGGAGAGGAGGAATTTGTGACACAACTTGACTAGAAGAAGGAATCTGTTGGTAGGACACGTTATGAGGCATCAAGGGATCCCCAGTTTAGTATTGGAGGGAAGAGTGGAGGGTAAAAATCGTAGAGGGAGACCAAGAGATGAATGCACTAAGCAGATTCAGAAGGATGTAGGTTGCAGTACTTATTCGGAGATGAAGAAGCTTGCACGGGATAGAGTAGCATGGAAAGCTGCATCAAACCAGTCTCAGGACTGAAGACCACTACACTACATCAACTGTACTCTCACGCAACGAATTCCAGCTTATTACGGCGCTTATGTCTGGGCTGATGATCTAAGACGAAAATGAATCTCTGAATACATACGGAATACTGCGTACCCGGTAGACAGTTCGTCGTAAGTACTAACAAATTTGTCTTGGTTAAATAGTTAGTTTTGTAATAATGTAATGCGTTGGTACCGCTCGGCCCGGTAGCGCTCCCTTTTATACGTCCCCAAGCACTCTTTGGAGGGGGGGGGGCAGGGGGGGGGGAGGGGGGGAGCAGGGGGGGGGCGAGGGAGGCGCTCCACAGAGTTTGAAAACCGATGATACAGAACGATGCTCTCGGACGTTACACATAAAAGGAATGAAAAAATAGTCGTAAATGTTGGCAAGTGTATTCATGTTATTTCGTGTTAATTACAATTTAGTGATACTTACTGAATTAAGATTTTCCCTTAAACATGTGTCTTAATGCTGTATTTTTGTCACGCAAACGTGCCACTTCTAGCTATTGCAGCGCGCATCAGAATCGGTACGAATTTCAAATAAACGGTATCAATCTGTCCCTGAAATCCTCATGCAGTCTCTAATAACCCTACCACAACAAAGGTCAAAATAACGATTGTGGTGTTGCTCACGCTGCTAAATACTGCATTATCGGGCTACAACAGTCATATTATGTGGCAGGTGTCATTAGAGCACAGTTAATAGTCATTTCATGTAATAATAAAAAAAACTAGGCACTCATCTTTTTGTGTTTCCCACGCTGGTCTCGTCGTAAAATCATGGCTCAATCGTTGAAAAGCTAGGTGGTTATGATTCCAAGCTCGGATGCAAAGAGGCCTAGGTTTTATTCTGCTGTATTCAAAAGTTTTGTAGATGCACTTCACAAAACATTCTTCATGATTACACTTTTGCTGGACAATTGTGATGTAAAAAAATAATCAGCAATCCGAATTTAAGTTACACTTCTTTTTAATTGCAATACCACGTAAACACAAAACATCACTTCACAATACAAAACGTACTTGAAAACATCTTCCTCACATTTTATAAGCCAACTACAATATGCATCTTTCCAACATGACGTCCAAGACTTGACTTTCTCAAGGTCCGACTCTCTAACAAGTTAACAACTAACTAACTATCGCTTACGCGCCCAAAAATCAGAGTTACAAGTACGTCAAAGATCATAGTGACAAAAGAAAGAATACATTGTTGTTGTTGTTGTTGTTGTGGTCTTCAGTCCTGAGACTGGTTTGATGCAGCTCTCCATGCTACTCTATCCTGTGCAAGCTTCTTCATCTCCCAGTACCTACTGCAACCTACATCCTTCTGAATCTGCTTAGTGTATTCATCTCTTGGTCTCCCTCTACGATTTTTACCCTCCACGCTGCCCTCCAATGCTAAATTTGTGATCCCTTGATGCCTCAAAACATGTCCTACCAACCGATCCCTTCTTCTAGTCAAGTTGTGCCACAAACTTCTCCCCAATCCTATTCAATACCTCCTCATTAGTTACGTGATCTACCCACCTTATCCTCAGCATTCTTCTGTAGCACCACATTTCGAAAGCTTCTATTCTCTTCTTGTCCAAACTGGTTATCGTCCATGTTTCACTTCCATACATGGCTACACTCCATACAAATACTTTCAGAAACGACTTCCTGACACTTAAATCTATACTCGATGTTAACAAATTTCTCTTCTTCAGAAACGATTTCCTTGCCATTGCCAGTCTACATTTTATATCCCCTCTACTTCGACCATCATCAGTTATTTTACTCCCTAAATAGAAAAACTCCTTTACTACTTTAAGTGTCTCATTTCCTAATCTAATCCCCTCAGCATCACCCGATTTAATTTGACTACATTCCATTATCCTCGTTTTGCTTTTGTTGATGTTCATCTTATATCCTCCTTTCAAGAATACATGTAAGAATAATATTATTGCAATATAAACATATCGATGTATCACAAATGAAATCAAATCTGAATGTTGTCTCAGAAATATGTCAACTACTTTGCAGAAACACAGTAGAATATTACTGGTATCGAGAGGTTCAGGTGAGGTGCCGTAATGGTTACGTAATTCAAGTACCATTACAAGTCCTACCAATCCATTACGGATAAATAAATACAACAATGGCGTGCCAGAGAGCTTCGACGCCGCTGCATCCAGCGGACCACCACAACGACAGTAATTTATCAAAATACAACACCGACGGCGGAAGTGACGGCCGAAATGGAAGCGAAGACAGCGTGGTCGCCCTGACAGCGGGCAGCGCTGCCGCCGAGGCGCCGCCCCCGCGTCTTCTTCCGCCCCCGCGGGGGATTCTCGAGGGCGCGACCGACCGTCCCCTCGCGGCGGGCACGAATTGCTGCTATCAATCACGTATATTGCAACGCCGCGGCGAGGGGTTATGAAGGCCCCGGAGGCCGCGAGATGCACCAGCACCGCGCGCTCCCAGCCAGCTGGCCGCGCGGTATAAAAGAACATTGAATCGCGTGAGTTAACACACTCTGCCGGCCGGAGCTACTGCCTCCTTCCGCCAGATTTATTGTTTCAAAACCGTTATACGAACCGCGGGGGAGCGGCTGTGCAAATACTGCTCGAGTAAATAATGGTTATGTTACCGCAGTTTATCGTTCCGCCTATTTCATCTGTTGTGTTTGAATAAGTGCAAGGAGGAAGGAAGATTCAGGTTTAACGTACAGCCGACTGTAAGGTCATTAAACCTCAGCACGTGTTCCGATTGAGAATGGAAATTAAAGTGACAATTTCAAGGGAACCGCCTCGGCTTTTTTCCTATTTCTTTTTTTTTGAGCAAAAGTCTTCTGAATGTATGAGACTGTGTAATGGTACTTGAATTACGTAACCATTACGGCACCTCACCTCAGCCTCTCGATACCAGCAATATTCTACTGTGTTTCTGTAAGATAGTTAACATATTTCTGTGACAACATTCAGATTTCGTTTCATTAATGTAGAGATACTTCGATACATCGATATGTATATATTGCAATGATATTATTCTTATGTGTATTATTTCTTTTGTCACTATGATCATAGACGTATTTGTAACTCTGATTTTTGGGCGCGTAAGCGGTTATTAGTGAGTCAACCTTTGGTCGTGATGTTAAAAAGACGCAAATTGTAGACAGTTTATGAAATGTGAACTTGAACAGTGAGGAAGATATTTTCAAGTATGTTTTATATTGTGAAGTGATGTTTTGGAACGAGTTACGTGATATTGCAACAAAAGTAATAAAAAAGAACTGTAACTTAAATTCGGAGTGCTGATTACTTTTAACTTGCAAAAGTTTAATCTTCAAGAATGGTTTATGAAACACATCTATAAAACTTTTGAACATCGCAGAATAACACCTAGGCCTCTTTGCATCCGAGCTTGGAATCATCACTACCTAGATTTTAGACGATTGAGTCATGAGTTCTCAACGAGACCAGCGTTATTTCAAGAAATGACTTTATTAACTGTGCTCTAATGACACCTGCCACAAATATAACTTTGTAGTTGCCCGAAAATGCAATATTTAGCACCGTGAGCAACACTACAATCATAATCAATTTTTGACCTTTGTTGTGGTAGGGTTGTTAGAACTGGCAATATACTATCAGATTTTCGGAAAAATATCGCACACTCACTTACTTCCCAAGATTCCACGAGCCGACAAGTGTGAGAGTTATCGGACAACCAGCATCCAAATTGCTGTCAAGAATAATACACAGGACAATGTAAGAGAAAATTGCGGATCTGTTATATCACATCGGTTTGGCCTTTGGAAAGATAAAGGCACCAGGGAGGCAGTTCTGCCGACGCGGTTTATAATGGAAGCAAGACTGAAGAAAAATCAAGACACGTCTATAGGATCTGTCGACCTGGAGTAAATGTTTGACAATGCAAAATGGTGATAGATGTTCGAAATTCTGACAAAAATAGGCATAAACTATAGGGAAGGCAGGTAATGTACGATATGTACAAGAGCCAAGAGGGGAAAAAAGAGTGGAAGATCAAGAACGAAGTGCACGGACCAAAAAGGATGTAAGACAGGGGTGAAGTCTTTCACCCACACTGTTCAACCTACACGTCGAAGAAGCAATGACGGAAATAAAAGAAAGCTTCAAGCGTGGAATTAAATTCAAGGTGGAGGCATATCAATGATAAGATTCGCTGATGACATTGCTATCCGGAGTTAAATTGAAGAAGAATTACAGTATCTGCCGGAGAGAATGAACAGTCTAATGGATAGCAAATATGGATCGACAGTAATTTGAAGAAAGACAAAAGTAATGAGAACTAGCAGAAATGAGAATACCGAGAAACTTAACATCAGAATTGGCGATTTCGAAGTAGATGAATTTAAATAATTCTACTACCTAGGCAGCAAAATAACCCATGACGGATGGGGCATGGAGGACATCAAAAGCAGACTAGCACTCGCAAACGTTCATTTTTGGCCAAGAAAGTCCACTAACATCGAACATGGGCGTTAATTTCAGGAAGAAATTTCTGAGAATGTACGTCTGGAGTACAGCATTGCATGGCAGTGAAACAAGGACCGTAGGAAAGCCGGAACAGAAGAGAACCGAAGCATTTGAGATGTGGTGCCACAGACGAATGTTGAAAATTAGGTGAACTCCTTTTAGTCAGACTTTGCCATAAATTTCATTTTCTCCCAATTCCAACTTGTGGATCGTCGTAAGTTGTTCGGTCTACCCAACAGATTTTAAAATCTCTTGTGTAATTCCACTTTTCAAATCTTGTAAGGTCTCAGGCAAATACAACACCTTCTATGAAAACCCTGACATGATAAGCAAATCCAGTAGTATGTCACATAGCTCCGAATAAATCATGACATTAAATTAACCAAAGTAATACGAGTAACGAGTGAGCAAATGGAATACCACAGACTAACACAAGAATGCCTAAATGCATGTCATACCTTCAAACCGTGAGACAGACGCAGTTCCGAGGGGAGAAACGAGAACAGAAGCCGAGAGCAGAACCGTGTTAAGCTGGAAGGCCCTACAATAAGGGACGGACACCCACGTCGCCAGCTAACCGCTAGGGCCACACCCCAGACGCAAGTTTTAGCGTGAGACTTTTTCGCGTCTCTGTTACGTCAGGACCACCCCCCACCCATGTTAAAAGCTAGGGCCGTCCAGAAGAACAGTATAGATCTTATGATAACACAAAAAGGGCCACCCCAACCGCAAGTTTTAGCGTGAGACTTTTTCACGTCTCTGTTACGTTCCAAATTTTAAAAACATTGCCCCGCCACGAAAAGTATAACGTTTCTCATTGTATAGACAGAATTTTTGTAGGCGGAGCTTAAGGTTAAAACTGAGGCCCTGATTGGACAGATGAAAACACAGCCAGATATTTTTTTTAAACCAACTTCGGTAAATTGTAGTAAGGAGAAGTTAGGAGAGAGTTGCTGCCGAGACGGCGAGGTCAGCGGAGCTTTGCTGTCCGCCGCCCCCTGACGAACACCGACAAGGTAATGAACGCACGTGATGCCGCATAACAGCGCATAAAGCTTCACTCAGAACTGCAGAAGTCTCATCTGTTACACCCCCTTTTTTGCGTAATACTAGTGTCGATCGTCAATTAAAACTCATGGTGTTCACATTTGCCACTTGAAGTAAAAATCTGAAACGCGATGATTTTCCTGTTATATAGTTATTGAGAAGCCACATCAGCCACTGTAATTTACGACAAGTTAGATAAGTAATTAAAGATAATTGAGGGTTACTGTAGACCATTTTGATAGTTTTCTCTCTTGTGAAACTTAATTTAAACCTAGATTATAGATGTGATATGGCATAGGTCATCCTTCGATCCATTGTAGAACTTGGAAACCCACTCAGGGAATATTCGTTCACATTTTTGTTGAACACAGTTGGTTTTTGTCATCCTGTATTAAAAGATTTCCTTTTATCAATAGTGCAATTTATAAACAATGTTTTGTGAGTAGAATAAAATTTCCAATGGTAAACTTAACTGCTTTTTCGACGTTATTTTATCAGTTAACTAAAAATAGGAAAGCCTTGAACCCCTTCCACTAAATTTAGTTAGTATTAAGATTCTTTTATGGGGAGTGCAGTGAAGCTGACGCTGAAATCATTAAGTATTTGGTTATATCATCGCTAGTCTCACTGAACTCTTCTGAACTCTACATGTCATGTGTGGTCTGGCGTCTCCTTACCAGCAACAGGTCCCAGGTTCAAACTAGTCAATTCCCTAAAAACCACGCTCAGAGCGTCGTTGCGCGAAAGTGGTAGGGAGACATGATATAGAACAAACAGACACCACGCAGAATGTTAGAGAATGGCGACACTGCCAGGATGGTAAAATACCATGATTGAAGGTCGACCACATGCCTAAGTAGGTCAGAAAAATATCCTGTTGAAAAATTTTCGTAATAAAAAAAATTTTTTTGAACGTTATAAATAGTCGAAAAACAGTAGCTGCAGCGATAGATAGTAAGAAAGTATTCAATAAAAGTGAGACATTCTGGCAGAGGCAATAGCATAATTAAGTTATGAATTTTAAAAATTGTTAGAATTAAGTTTTCTCTCCAATGCAAGTGCACAGGTGGCGGATACATCGTTGACAAGTTGGTTCTGACCCAACAAGTAAGTGAATGATTGTCAAGTCGTGCGTGCAAAAAGTTTATGAAACGCGTGAGATCGTATGAGCGCATGTTGACGCGAAGTAGGGCGCGTGAATTGCTCTTAAAACAGAAAATAAGGGATTCGGAAAGATTAGCAATGGCAGATCGAGACCTTGACCGAATTGAGGTAGAGACGCAGCATGAAAATGGACAGAGAATAGAGGACAGTACAACAGACGATGCAGTATCGCGAGAAATAGGACATATAACGCACCATAATGAGGATAATGTACGTCAAGGCATAGAAAACGTAAGTCTGCATACGACAGAGGAGCAGGAAAGTAGAGAGACAGTCGATGAGGATTCTAACTTGCGTCTTGAATACGTAGAACCCATAGTACAAGTAATCAGAGCTCCCTCACCGCAGAGTACAAGGAATTTGAGCAGAAACGTGTCACCGCACAGTTCAATGCAATCGGTTGCAAACCAACACTTGGGCGAAACCACAGAGCGTAGGTCGTCGGAAGAAAACGCAATAGGACCCACCAATCTGGCAGAATTATTACAATTAATGACGGAAACCATGACAAGACAAAATAAAGAAATTGCGAACCAAATTAAAATTCAGAATGCGAAAATGACGAAACAAAATGCAGAAACCACGAGACAAATGCGTGCGATTAAAGAACTAAACAAAAAAATTCAGTTACACCTAAGTCATATTGAAGACGAGCCGAAAGAATCTCGAGAAGTGATAGGAAACTTAATAATAGGTTACAATCAATTGAGAACAGACATTGACAAGGTACAAGTGGACGTACAAACATTGCGTAATGACACTCAGGACGAGATCAAAACATTACGTAACAACACCCAGGGAGAAGTCAAGAAACTAGAGAAACAGATAAACGAAATTACTAGACAAGCAGCAGGTACAGCGCGTGAAATTGTTGAAAACAGTGTGTTACACAAACGTATCACAAAAGCAGCGCTGAAAAGATATGATAACCGCATAGTCAAAATAGAAGCGCAAACGAAGCGACAATTTCAGAAATTGCGAACAGAGTTGTTGCAAACCATTGAAGAGCATAGTGAACAGGATCGAACAAGCACAGAGTCTGCAACCACATCCGTATCTGTAACAGCACCGGAAAAACAAGCAATTAACGAAGATATTACGCATTTGCGATTCCAATCACAGGCGGAAAATAACATACGTGAAATCAGACAGCCTGCACAGCAACAACTCGTTTCGAAATTCTTGATGAACAAACGTCATCACAAACACATGCGGAACCACAAATGTATGTTTCAAGACAGTTTGGATCGTGCAATTAAGCAGCAAGGTTAGCCAGACAAGATACCGAACCAATACCTGACAATGGAAAGCCAGGTCGCGAAGAGTACAGTGCAGTGCATTCAGCTACACGTTCACAACCGATGGAAGAAAATTATTGCGTACCACTCCAACGATACTACGCAAGAGTACGCGAAAGTTACAGTGGACAATATCCAATGGATCTACCACAACCGGAAAGTACGACGGGAGAAATGATCAGAAACAAAAGTGGTGAAGAATCGCGAATTTCATATGGATCTATGACGAAGTACGACAACGATCATTTCCTCACAGTCAGAAAATTTCAACACTTTCGAGAAGGAAACTCATTACATCCACGAACTTTTATTGATCAATTCCGAGTAGGATTACCAGAACACTGGACGCTAGCACACAAATTAGACTTTATATGTGCACACATGTCAGGAACAGTCGCAGAAACCATGCAGAATGTTGCAGCGACATGCCGATCGTACGAAGATTTCAGAGAGAAGCTTCTCTCACGATATTGGTCCAGCGAAGCACAAAACAGAGTGAAGTACGAATTATTACAGAACCCATTTTTTGAAAATTCAGGAGAGAAGAGTCCCGTTAAATTTTTTCGAATTAATGGCAAAGAAAAATCAATGCTTAGATGTACCATACAGTGATGGAGAGTTGATTAAATTATGCGCGATGAAGCTACCATTGAAATACCAGCAATCATTAGTAGGTCGCGGAGGCAATGACGTCGAAGCATTTAAAGGTATTCTAAGGGAACTAGAGTTCATATTTTCGGAAGATGGCGCAAGAAAAAGACGAAGCGCACGTGAAAACGAAAGCAAAAAGGAGTGGAATCCACAAGACACAGTACGAAGAAACAATAATTACGAACCATGTGATAACTTTGTACCAACAAACGACAATAGATTTCAACAAAGAACCGGTTATGGATTTAGAAGAGAATATGGCAATAACTATAATTCACCCAGGAACGGCAACAACTATTACAGAGGGCTCTGAGCACTATGGGACTCAACTGCTGAGGTCATTAGTCCCCTAGAACTTAGAACTAGTTAAACCTAACTAACCTAAGGACATCACAAACATCCATGCCCGAGGCAGGATTCGAACCTGCGACCGTAGCGGTCTTGCGGTTCCAGGCTGCAGCGCCTTTAACCGCACGGCCACTTTGGCCGGCTATTACAGAGGGAATAACGACAACCGGAACGTGTACTGGAGAACCAATAGACCGACAATATATCAACAAAGAAACCACAATCAACAAGCTGACCAAGAAAAAAAAGTACATATAGAAGAGGTGGAGGTAAGACCACCAAAGCCCGATAAACGTTCGATTTGGCAGCTAAGCGCCCACGCTAAAGAGAATGACGCACCGACCCAGGACAATTGCAGCACCTTGAACAGAGAAGTAAATAACTAATCACGAGAAGAGAAGAAGGAAGAAACAAATCCGCAGGGACCAGATGAAAACGAAGACAAGAAAATAACAATATCGTGTTGGGACGAAATTAATTGGGAGAATACTGACGAGGAAGATGAATTACCAGAGGCATGCACAACAAATGTAGGAGGAAAGGACGAAGTAATGAGTATTGCAGAGCTATTTGAGATGGAAACAAGGGAAAGCGAATTCAATGAGGATAATGCGCAGTCGACAGAAGTTGAAAATAAGTTACGAGTGGGCACACAACCCAACGTATATAATGAAGGAAGTTATGAAGCGATAATTAGAGCATTTAGATGCGATTATGTGGAAGTAGCGACGAAGAAGGAGAAGATAGAAGAGGATGAGGAAAAAGTAGAGGATGTTGAAGAAAGCGTAAATGAAGGGAGAAATAGAGAAGAGGAAATAAAAGAGAGAGAAGTAGCAGCCGAAGCTTATCCTACAGAAAGTTCGAATTCACAAGGGAAATTCCTAAAAAGACTCATGTATGATTCAGAGGAGGATTCGTTGATGCAAGAAGAAGAAGAACAGAACCAACCCTTTCAAATTCAACCAATTGTGAAGGCCATGGTAAAGCATATCCCAGTAAATATTGTAATTGATAGCGGAAGTGAACTGACTGCGATCTCAGAAAATTTATTCAAGCAGTGTAATGGCAATGAGGAATTGCCAGTTCTGAAAACACCTAAAGTAAGAGGTCCTATTAGAAACAATGCTGCAGAAGTTACTAGACAAACAATGTTAACTCTTTCATGCAAAGGTCAAAAGATCGAAGCCAACTTCGTGATTATACCTAAACTAACTGTAGATTTGATTATAGGTGCAAATTTTTTAAATGAGAGACGAGTGATAATAGATATGGGGAAAGGTAGCGTAACATTCGGGAATGTCACACTTCTCTTTGAGCAAAAGCTAAAATTAGAAGAAATACCAGTTATAAACAAACAATTAAGAATGATGTGAGATAAAGAGGATGAAGAATTAGAATGGTATGAACAAAAGGGGGAATCACCTCAACTCATGTTAGAAGTCCATAAAGAAATCGACGAAAAATTGCAAGAAGTTCAAGGTATTTTGGAACACAGTAAAAAAGAATTAGAGGGTATTTTATGAGATAAAGCAGAGGTATTTTTACCTAAGACTGGCAGTATTAAACACTTTCAGTACAAGTTTGAAGATTAATTTTATTACTGGTAAATAATCAGCACAATATTTCAAGATTATGTTGCAGATAAGATCGTCAGGAGAAAGAAGAATGAAGAGAGAGGAAGGTGGGAAAAAGAAAGTAGTTTCAATAAAAACAAAAACAAAAATAACACCAATAGTACCATCGATTAAGGTGAAGGGATAAAGTGTAGATAGTCTAACAGCATGAAATACTAAAATGCTATACACCACGACACTACACAAAAATAAAAAACGAATTTGAGGTTCTTGTGTAAGTTAAAACTCAAAATATCTTAGAATTGTAAAATGGAAAGGGCGCCGAAATTTGTAAAGCTTTTTAAAAAGGCGCAAAACAATGTAGGTACTAGACACATGTTAGATGATTATAAGTAAAACTTTTTGTAAGAACCATTATAAATATTCCAGCAAGGAGGAGATGCAATGACCCACTAGTTGCAACGAGAGAAATATCAAGATAGAAAGGGACGTAATTAGCAAGACACGATTCCTACAAGGCAGAAGCGTCAAGAGAAAGGAAAGGACAGAGAGACCAACAGAAGGCCCTTGTATCGAAAGTGGGCAATAAATCTGCCGCTAGGCGGAACCCTGCTGGGATGGAACACGGAGCTGCACAGTGTCGGAGCCCTGCAGAGACATGACGGGACGCCGAATGCTGGATGGGTCTCCGAGCGCCCCGACTCGGTGGAGCGATCAAAAAACGGCCCGGCGAGAAGACCACTTGGGCAAGCCACCACTGGCAAAAAAATATGTGTAAAAGTCACACTACTGCTATTAAACAGCTCGCTGATGCATGAAACTGAAGAAAACTTCCACAAAGTAAAAATGACACACCCAATGAATTTATCAAACTGTTACTAAGAGGAGAACTTCAAAGCGACTAGTTATCAATAAATGTTTCCATATCCTGCCCAGAGAAGAACCAAGAAGCAAGTAAGAAGCAGAGAAAAAGCAGGAAGAACAGAAGTTGAAGATTCGCAAGATTGAGACCAAGAAAGAAGATGGGTGAAGAATAGACGACATAGCTTCCAAATCCCTATCCTATTGTAAACTAGTCGTCTGCGAAGTATTACAACGAAAAACGGCCGTTTTCAGCGACACATAACGATGACTTTCACGCCTACAAAGCCAGTAAACCACGAGATTCTGCACTCACAGCTCCATTCCATTATGGGACCTCCACAACAGCAACACACACTTGCAAAGCCAACAAGGGACGACGAACGAAGCTGTACATCAAATACTTGCCCACATCCATCTCGCTCAAGTCCACCACCTTCGTGCAAAAACATTCGCCAACCTCATGCTTAAACATTCATAGGATTGTGTGAATGTGTGAAATCAAATTATCTGGTGTAGGAATTGTGCAAAAGAAATGTGTGAAAAACTAAATAAGTTAAGCACACCAGACAGCTAATAAACTACAAAATAACAGTCATTGACAATGGACACAAGTAAAAAATAGACTATCGGTAAAAATAAGGCATTAGTTCTGAAATGGACAGTATATAAAGAACAAAAGTAAGGCATAATAAACACTAAAACTATATTCCATTTATTTTCTCCTCATAAAAATAAAAGAATAACTATATTTTACTTATTTTCTCCTTATAAAAACAAAGAATAAAAAATTGTCTTGTTGGATATTTTCCCTTTTTTTTAACATTTGTACCATTTGTTAGGATAATATCTCAATACTTGTGTATGTATATTTCTTTGTCAAAGCAATTCTTGGAAATAATTCTGATTTGTTAGTGTAACAATGTTGAAATGAGTGTCTAGAAACAAAAAACATTTTACTTGTAAATGACATTTACAAAATGTGTTAGGAATAGATTTTATTAATTAGTACATTTATAAAAACAATATTTCTAAGAAAATCGATGTGAAAGGCTCCTCACTATCGATAACGAACTTCTTAAAGAACAATCTTTGCACTTAAATAAAGAAAGAAAATAATTAAAAATTAATAATAGCATAATAATATTCTTGTCTTGTCATTTTTGAGAATAATGTGGAAGAATATAAAAATATAAATTAATAATACAAACTAGCATAGAACCAGAATAACGTGGCTGAACAGTAGGTAACAAAGTTTAGATAAAGGAATAATTTTTGACTGACTTAGACAACGATTCAATCATTGCCTAAATTCAGTGCAAAAATTAAGTTCGAAGGGTGGTGATATGTAAGGTGTCAGGCAAATCCAACACCTTCCTTGAAAACCCTGACATGATAAGCAAATCCAGTAGTATGTCACATAGCTCCGAATAAATCATGACATTAAATTAACCAAAGTAATATGAGTAACGAGTGAGCACATGGAATACCACAGACTAACACAAGAATGCCTAAATGCATGTCATACCTTCCCACCATGAGACAGACGCAGTTCCAAGGGGAGAAACGAGAACAGAAGCCGAGAGCAGAACCGTGTTAAGGTGGAAGGCCCTACGATAAGGGACAGACACCCACGTCGCCAGCTAACCGCTAGGGCCACACTCCAGACGCAAGTTTTAGCGTGAGACTTTTTCGCGTCTCTGTTACGTCAGGACCACCCCCCAGCCCATGTTAAAAGATAGAGTCGTCCAGAAGAACAGTATAGATCTTACGATAACACAAAAAGGGCCACCCCAACCGCAAGTTTTAGCGTGAGACTTTTTCGCGTCTCTGTTACGTTCCAAACTTTAAAAACATTGCCCCACCACGAAAAGTATAACGTTTCTCATTGTATAGACAGAATTTTTGTAGGCAGAGCTTAAGGTTAACACTGAGACCCTGATTGGTCAGATGAAAACACAGCCAGATATTTTTTTTTAAACCAACTTCGGTAAATTGTAGTAAGGAGAAGTTAGGAGAGAGTTGCTGCCGAGACGGCGAGGTCAGCGGAGCTTTGCTGTCCGCCGCCCCCTGACGAACACCGACAAGGTAATGAACGCACGCGATGCCACATAACAGCGCATAAAGCTTCACTCAGAACTGCAGAAGTCTCATCTGTTACACCCCCTTTTTTTGCGTAATACTAGTGTCGATCGTCAATTAAAACTCATGGTGTTCACATTTGCCACTTGAAGTAAAAATCTGAAACGCGATGATTTTCCTGTTATATAGTTATTGAGAAGCCACATCAGCCACTGTAATTTACGACAAGTTAGATAAGTAATTAAAGATAATTGAGGGTCACTGTAGACCATTTTGATAGTTTTCTCTCTTGTGAAACTTAATTTAAACCTAGATTATAGATGTGATATGGCATAGGTCATCCTTCGATCCATTGTAGAACTTGGAAACCTACTCAGGGAATATTCGTTCACATTTTTGTTGAACGCAGTTGGTTTTTATCATCCTGTATTAAAACATCTACTTTTATCAATAGTGCAATTTATAAACAATGTTTTGTGAGTAGAATAAAATTTCCAATTGTAAACTTAACTGCTTTTTCGACGTTATTTTACCAGTTAACTAAAAATAGGAAAGCCTTGAACCCCTTCCACTAAATTTAGTTAGTATTAAGATTCTTTTATGGGGAGTGCAGTGGAGCTGACGCTGAAATCATTAAGTATTTGGTTATATCATCGCTAGTCTCACTGAACTCTTCTGAACCCTACATGTCATATGTGGTCTGGCGTCTCCTTACCAGCAATAGGTCCCAGGTTCAAACTAGTCAATTCCCTAAAAAACACGCTCAGAGCGTCGTTGCGCGAAAGTGGTAGGGAGACATGATATAGAACAAACAGACACCACGCAGAATGTTAGAATCTTCTACACTCTTTTGGTCTGAACTGATTATAGTACACTTTTTACTTCTGTACAAGGATACATTTTATACAAATACTTTCAGGAAAGTTTTCCTAATACTTAGAATTAGTGTCTCGTTTCGTAATCTAATTCCCTCATCATTGCCTGATTTAATTTGACCGTATGCCATTATTCTTGTTTTATTTCTGTTGATATTCATGTATAAGTTCTTTTCTATGCACGACCAATTCCTTTCAACTCTTCTTCAGCGTCCTTTGCTGTCTCTGATAGAATGATCTCAAAGGTCTTATTTTTTTCCTTGAACTTTAATTCTCTTTCCAAATTTGTCATTGGTTTCCTTCACTGGTTACTCAATGTAGAGATTAAATAACATCAGGGAGACACTACATCCTTCTCTCACTCCCTTTCTCAATCACATCTTCTCTTTCTTGCCCTTCGACTCTTATAATTGCTGTCTGTTTTCTGTCCAAGTTGAAAATAACCGTCCGCTCCCTGTATTTTAAGCCTATTACCTTAAAAAGTTCAAAGGGTGCTCTCCAATCAGCAATACCAAAAGCTTTCTGTAATTCTTTAGGGTATTTTCGTTCTTTCGTTGTAACTACCCTCAAAAATTGTAAACCAACTAAGGGCAATATGGCCACACAAATGAATAATTTAATGATGTCATGTCAAGCTTTCTGTAAAAGTAGAAGTGCTGGAAACATAGGTTTGTCTTTCTGCAGTCTAATTTCTAAGATTAGCCATACCATTAGTATAGCCCCGCATGTTCCTAAATTTTTCAGGAGCCCAAGTTGCCATCCAGCGTCCTCAATTATTTTTGTTGTATATATTGAAATCAATGTCCCCCCCCCCCCCAAATATTAGCTTCCTCTAGCACCGCGGAAGTTTCCCCCTAATGTCTTAACACATGTGCTGTCTTCCCATTCCTTCTTCCGATCAATGTTTCTTTCACATGTTACTTTTGTTGTCCATTGTCCAATGCTTTTTTTGTCATCAGTCCTCTTAATTTTTAGCATCCTCCTGTTACGCGACGTCTCAAAAACTACGAATGTCCGCTTTTTCCGATTTCCCACTGTCCATGATTCTCTGTCATACAGTGTGGTGCTACAGATGGACAATCTCAGGAATATATTTCTCAACTTAAAGCCATCGTTTTGTATCAGTAGACTACTATCGGTGAGGAATGTCCTTGTCTGCGATGGTCTACTTCTAAGGTCCTCCTTGCTTCCCGCATAATTTGTTACACACAAGGGCCAAAGAAAACTGGTACACCTGCCTAACATCGTGCAAGACCGCGCCAGCACGCAGAAGTGCCGCAACACGACGTGGCATAGACTCGACTAATGCCTGAAGTAGGGCTAGAGGGAATTAACACTATGAATCCTGCAGGGCTGTCCATAAATCCATAAGAGTACGAGGGGTTGGAGATCTCTCCTGAACAGTACGTCGCAAGGCATCCCATATGTGCTCACTAATGTTTATGTCTGGGGAGTTTGGTGGCCAGCGAAAGTGTTTGAACTCAGAAGAGCGTTTCTGGAGCCACTCTGCAGCAGTTCCGGTCGCATGGGGTGTCTCATTGTCCTGCTGGAAGTGCCCAAGTCCGTCGGAATACAAATGGACATGAATGGATGTAGGTGACCAGACAAGATGCTGACGTTCGTACCACCTGTCAGAGTGGTATCTAGACGTATCAGGGGTCCCATATCACTCCAACTGCACACGCCCCACAACATTACAGAGCCCCCACCAGCTTGAACAGTTCTCTGCTGACATGCAGTGTCCACGGATTCATGAGGCTGTCTCCATCCCCGTACACGTCCATTCGTTCAATACAATTTGAAACGAGACTCGTCCGACATGCAACATGTTTCCAGTCATCAACGGTCCAATGTCAGTGCTGATGGGCCTTGGCGAGGCGTAAAGTTTTGTGTCGTGGTCGTCAAGGGTACACGAATGGGCCTTCCGCTTCGAAAGCCCATATCGAGGATGCTTCGTTGAATGATTCGCACGCTGACACTTGTTGATGGCCCAGCACTGAAATCTGAAGCAGTTTGCGGAAGGGTTATACTTCTATCACGTTGAACGATTCTCTACAGTCACCGTTGGTCTCCTTCTTGCCGGATCTTACCCGGCCCCAGCGATGTCGGAGATTTACTGTTTTACCGTATTCATGATGTTCACGGTACACTCATGAAATGGTCGTACGTGAAAATCCACACTTCATCGTTACCTCGGAGTTTCTGTGTCCCATCGCTCTAGCGCCGACTGTAACACCACGTTCAAACTCACTTAAATCTTGATGACCTGCCATTGTAGAAGCAGTAACCTATCTAACAACTGCGCCAGACATTTGTTGTCTTATACAGGTTTTGCCGACCACAGTGCCATATTCTGCCTATTTACATGTTTGAATACGCTTGCCTATACCAGTTTCTTTGGCACTTGAATGTATTTTGCTTCCAAGGTAGTACGGCCCCTTCTCTTTGACTGTTTGTTGATTACCACTTTTAATATCAAGTACGTAGCTAGTTTTATATCGGGGAACTGAGGAAGTCTGCATCTGTACAGATTATGATGGATTTGAAGCCAATTCCTGACGAATATGGTACGGTGCCGTAAGTACTGCGCCATCTAACTCACCCAGACGTCTGAAAACTGACATTCATGGAGGTTCCGATGCTGTCGCGTCGTCGCAGGTGGCTGCTTTTTACTCTTCTTTACAAATGGCTCTGAGCACTATGGGACTTAACATCTGAGGTCATCAGTCCCCTAGACTTAGAATTACTTACACCTAACTAACCTAAGAACATCACACACATCCATACAAGAGGCAGGATTCGAACCTGCGACCGAGGCAGCAGCGCGGTTCCGGACTGAAGCGCCTAGAACCGCTCTGCCACAGTGGCCAGCTCATACTTCTTTCATTTAATTTTTGATAACAGAGTGTGAGACGAAAATATAAATGTTATTGGTGAAGGTTACATTTTGTTTTTTATAACGAATTACAGACAAACGAAAAGTTCACTTCTTCAGTGCCTTTACCCCACAATCCAGGCCGACCGCAGAAATCAGAGATACATTCCGGGCACTTCTTGACGAGAAGACTGCTGAAGTCGCAGCAGATGACTAGACTACCTCATCGTCGCTGGTGACATAAATCGACATGTCGCACAAAGAAAGATCATGAGACTATGGTGGACTTGGTTATCGAGAGAAAAACGATGATGGCCAGCGAATTCCCGATTATGCAGAAAGTCATGGTCTAGTCATAACGAACACCTAGTTCACAAACCGTGAAACTCACCTAATCACATACTATAGTGGATCAAACGCAACTCTGATTGACCATGTCATAGTAAGACGTCGGAACCTCGAAGATGTGGCAGACACGAAAGTTGCTCCATTTGACACTGTCGCAACGCAACACCGACCAGTCATCTGTAAGCTTAGAATAAAGCCACCAAGATCTGGGTACTTTGCCAGAAATGGACCATAAAAAATCAAATGGTGGCACTTCAAGGGAAAGGACGCTGACGTTATGACAGAAATTACTACAGTCCAAGCTAGCTAGGCTAAATTGATCTCTGCTCATGAGGCTTCACGCTCTGTTTACCGAACAATGAAACCAGGATGACGAAGGATGAACAGAGACACATGGCTCTGGAATGACGATGCCCAGGATGACGTAAGCATGAGTTTCCATCAGACAAAACACTATCCCGTTGGAATGCTTACAGACAAGCCCATAGAGAGGCGAAGTTGGTCATTGTACTCACGAAAGCAGACAAGTGTTCAGATCTCTACAAGAAACGTAACACTCACGAAGGAGAATGTGAGATTTATCGACTAGTCCAATCAAAACATCGGAAAACGGAAGACAGCCAACAGTTTTACGGCAGCGACGACGAAAGTGGTGAGCTGCTAGTCGACGGAAGGCAACGGCCTTGCCGCAGTGGTTACACCGGTTCCCGTCAGATCACCGAAGTTAAGCGCTGTCGGGCGTGGTCGGCACTTGGATGGGTGACCATCCAGGCCGTCATGCGCTGTTGCCATTTTTCGGGGTGCACTCAGCCTCGTGATGCCAATTGAGGAGCTACTCGACCGAATAGTAGCGGCTTCGGTCAAGAATACCACCATAACGACCGGGAGAGCGGTGTGCTGACCCCACGCCCCTCCTATCCGCATCCTCCACTGAGGATGACATGGCGGTCGGATGGTCCGGTAGGCCACTCGTGGCCCGACGACGGAGTGCTAGTCGACGGAAGAAAGCAAGAGAATGCTGGTGGAGCTACTTTGAGAAAATTTCCACCGGGGAATTTCCGCATTCACCAACAGCAATCATGTCAGCTGGTGAAAGACCTGTCAAGGAAATTTACATTGCCTATTTGTCGAAGCTGCTCTGAAGGTGATAAAGACAGATAAAACCACTGGCTCCGAAGAGCTCCCAGTAGAATTATGGTGTTCTCTACAGTGGAATGTGGCTAACACATCTTTTCAAGTAAATCAACAGAGAAGGTAAAATACCAACAGATTGGCAATGGAGATCACTGTATACTCATCCTGTATTTGAGAATTAGACAACATATCAATTTAAGGAAAACTTGACATAATTTCAAAGAATTCTGAAATTTTTTTTCTCGTTGACACCTCCCATAAAATAATGAAAGGAAATAAGCTTATCACTTGCTACTTTTCGCTGTTCACGCAATAAAGCGTCAGCATCAGGTTGTTGTTGTTGTGGTCTTCAGTCCTGAGACTGGTTTGATGCAGCTCTCCATGCTACTCTATCCTGTGCAAGCTTCTTCATCTCCCAGTACCTACTGCAACCTACATCCTTCTGAATCTGCTTAGTGTATTCATCTCTTGGTCTCCCTCTACGATTTTTACCCTCCACGCTGCCCTCCAATGCTAAATGTGTGATCCCTTGATGCCTCAAAACATGTCCTACCAACCGATCCCTTCTTCTAGTCAAGTTGTGCCACAAACTTCTGTTCTCCCCAATCCTATTCAATACCTCCTCATTAGTTACGTGATCTACCCACCTTATCTTCAGCATTCTTCTGTAGCACCACATTTCGAAAGCTTCTATTCTCTTCTTGGCTCTGAGCACTATGGGACTCAACTGCTGAGGTCATTAGTCCCCTAGAACTTAGAACTAGTTAAACCTAACTAACCTAAGGACATCACAAACATCCATGCCCGAGGCAGGATTCGAACCTGCGACCGTAGCGGTCTTGCGGTTCCAGACTGCAGCGCCTTTAACCGCACGGCCACTTCGGCCGGCATTCTCTTCTTGTCCACACTAGTTATCGTCCATGTCTCACTTCCATACATGGCTACACTCCATACAAATACTTTCAGAAACGACTTCCTGACACCTAAATCTATACTCGATGTTAACAAATTTCTCTTCTTGAGAAACGCTTTCCTTGCCATTGCCAGTCTACATTTTATATCCTCTCTACTTCGACCATCATCGGTTATTTTACTCCCTAAATAGCAAAACTCCTTTACTACTTTAAGTGTCTCATTTCCTAATCTAATTCCCTCAGCATCACCCGAATTAATTCGACCACATTCCATTATCCTTGTTTTGCTTTTGTTGATGTTCATCTTATATCCTCCTTTCAAGACACTGTCCATTCCGTTCAACTGCTCTTCCAAGTCCTTTGCTGTCTCTGACAGAATTACAATGTCATCGGCGAACCTCAAAGTTTTTACTTCTTCTCCATGAATTTTAATACCTACTCCGAATTTTTCTTTTGTTTCCTTTACTGCTTGCTCAATATACAGATTGAATAACATCGGGGAGAGGCTACAACCCTGTCTCACTCCTTTCCTAACCACTGCTTCCCTTTCATGCCCCTCGACTCTTATAACTGCCATCTGGTTTCTGTACAAATTGTAAATAGCCTTTCGCTCCCTGTATTTTACCCCTGCCACCTTCAGAATTTGAAAGAGAGTATTCCAGTCAACATTGTCAAAAGCTTTCTCTAAGTCTACAAATGCTAGAAACGTAGGTTTGCCTTTTCTTAATCTTTCTTCCAAGACAAGTCGTAGGGTCAGTATTGCCTCACGTGTTCCAACATTTCTACGGAATCCAAACTGATCTTCCCCTAGGTCGGCTTCTACCAGTTTTTCCATTCGTCTGTAAAGAATTCGCGTTAGTATTTTGCAGCTGTGACTTATTAAACTGATAGTTCGGTAATTTTCACATCTGTCAACACCTGCTTTCTTTGGGATTGGAATTATTATATTCTTCTTGAAGTCTGAGGGTATTTCGCCTGTCTCATACATCGTGCTCACCAGATGGTAGAGTTTTGTCATGACTGGCTCTCCCGAGGCTATCAGTAGTTCTAATGGAATGTTGTCTACTCCCGGGGCCTTGTTTCGACTCAGGTCTTTCAGTGCTCTGTCAAACTCTTCACGCAGTATCTTATCTCCCATTTCGTCTTCATCTACATCCTCTTCCATTTCCATAATATTGTCCTCAAGTACATCGCCCTTGTATAAACCCTCTATATACTCCTTCCACCTTTCTGCCTTCCCTTCTTTGCTTAGAACTGGGTTGCCATCTGAGCTCTTGATATTCATACAAGTGGTTCTCTTCTCTCCAAAGGTCTCTTTAATTTTCCTGTAGGCAGTATCTATCTTACCCCTAGTGAGACAAGCCTCTACATCCTTACATTTGTCCTCTAGCCATCCCTGCTTAGCCATTTTGCACTTCCTGTCGATTTCATTTTTGAGACGTTTGTATTCCTTTTTGCCTGCTTCATTTACTGCATTTTTATATTTTCTCCTTTCATCAATTAAATTCAATATTTCTTCTGTTACCCAAGGATTTCTATTAGCCCTCGTCTTTTTACCTACTTGATCGTCTGCTGCCTTCACCACTTCATCCCTCAGAGCTACCCATTCTTCTTCTACTGTCTTTCTTTCCCCCATTCCTGTCAATTGTTCCCTTATGCTCTCCCTGAAACTCTCTACAACCTCTGGTTCTTTCAGTTTATCCAGGTCCCATCTCCTTAAATTCCCACCTTTTTGCAGTTTCTTCAGTTTCAATCTGCAGTTCATAACCAATAGATTGTGGTCAGAATCCACATCTGCCCCAGGAAATGTCTTGCAATTTAAAACCTGGTTCCTAAATCTCTGTCTTACCATTATATAATCTATCTGAAACCTGTCAGTATCTCCAGGCTTCTTCCATGTATACAGCCTCCTTTCATGATTCTTGAACCAAGTGTTAGCTATGATTAAGCTATGCTCTGTGCAAAATTCTACAAGGCGGCTTCCTCTTTCATTCCTTCCCCCCAATCCATATTCACCTACTATGTTTCCTTCTCTCCCTTTTCCTACTGATGAATTCCAGTCACCCATGACTATTAAATTTTCGTCTCCCTTCACTACCTGAATAATTTCTTTTATCTCGTCATACATTTCATCTATTTCTTCATCATCTGCAGAGCTAGTTGGCATATAAACTTGTACTACTGTAGCAGGCATGGGCTTTGTGTCTATCTTGGCCACAATAATGCGTTCACTATGCTGTTTGTAGTAGCTAACCCGCACTCCTATTTTTTTATTCATTATTAAACCTACTCCTGCATTACCCCTATTTGATTTTGTATTTATAACCCTGTAATCACCTGACCAAAAGTCTTGTTCCTCCTGCCACCGAACTTCACTAATTCCCACTACATCTAACTTTAACCTATCCATTTCCCTTTTCAAATTTTCTAACCTACCTGCCCGATTAAGTGATCTGACATTCCACGCTCCGATCCGTAGAACGCCAGTTTTCTTTCGCCTGATAACGACGTCCTCTTGAGTAGCCCCCCCCGGAGATCCGAATGGGGGACTATTTTACCTCCGGAATATTTTACCCAAGAGGACGCCATCATCATTTAATCATACAGTAGAGCTGCATGTCCTCGGGAAAAATTACGGCTGTAGTTTCCCCTTGCTTTCAGCCGTTCGCAGTACCAGCACAGCAAGGCCGTTTTGGTTAATGTTACAAGGCCAGATCAGTCAATCATCCAGACTGTTGCCCCTGCAACTACTGAAAAGGCTGCTGCCCCTCTTCAGGAACCACATGTTTGTCTGGCCTCTCAACAGATACCCCTCCGTTGTGGTTGCACCTACGGTACGGCCATCTGTATCGCTGAGGCACGCAAGCCTCCCCACCAACGGCAAGGTCCATGGTTCATGGGGGGGCAGCATCAGGTATGACGCTTTAATTTGTTATTTCTTTAGTACTAACTTTACTTGAATCTGATTTTGCAGAGAGCAACCACGTATGACATTGAACGGCTCTGTAGAATTGTATAATTATACGACGCACAGTTCAGGACAGGGCTCACGGGAAATACAAACCCCGCAACGAACTTGTGAGGTCACTTTAGTTGCTTTGTCCGACATACGTCGCGAACGCCGACGGACAGCTACAGGTAGAAAGTAGTAAACTGGTGTGACACAGTACCTCGCCCCCGCCGCTCTGCACCGTCGCTGCAACTCGAGAGATATGACGTCATAAGCATTCAGATACCTGAGGAACTAGCTTTTCTTAAAAGGGAGTGTATATTTCCCGGAATATTCTGATCCCGTGTCTAATAATGACAGCACTTTGTGACTACCACTACACTTTTTCTCTCTTACAGTCCCACAAAGTAATGGAAGGAAAACAGTTTATCGCTTACAAATCAAACCAACATTATTAGGATTTTTCGTCTACAACAATGATGGTTTTACATGCTTAATGTCAAATACTTGACACATAAACTCATTTGTGAAGTAATCATACGTTGAGGCTGTTTTATATATAAGAGAAGGGGTGAAGCGGGGAAAGGGTGTCACTGGTCTACACTCAAACGGCTACGAATTGTTCCTGGATAGGAAAAACCAACGTCATCTGATAAAGGTAACTGATGCACAACATCTCGCGAATGTTGTGCGATAATATAATCAAACTTAACCGGTCACCTCGTGAGCGCCGATGAAGAAATCTCGGGCGTCCGCTGCTGTCGAGCGTCCAGAACGAAGTTTCTTTTGTGATCAGTATCGCCTCCAGACCACCTCGCATAACGAATATTTGTGCCAACCAATCAGGGGATGGTATTTCCTTGGATACTACTTTAAAGTTTAATATCATTTTACAGCAGCTACGGCTTTGAAAGATTATTTAATTTTTCCAGATGACTTCGAGGGAGACTGATTCTCACCAACTATATGTAGAACTAGCTAAGAAAGCTGGCGTTCCCCAGGTATTTATTTATTCCAGTCTTCTATTAGCCCATCTCCTAATCTCTCTCTGTCCATATTTTCCTTCCTCCTCTCTCCATCCATCTCTTCTTGCACTCTCTCTGCACATATCCTCCTTCCCCCTCACTCTACCCACCTCACCCTTCCACATCTCTACCCATGCCCTCTCACTTTATCCCCCTCATCTCCGTCCTCTCTCCACTCAACCCCACGTGTTTCTATCCATCAACTCCACTCTTTCTCTGTCCATCTCCTCCAACCCCTCCCCCTCTCTCTGTCCACCTCCTCTTGCCCCCTCTCTGTCCATATCCTGCTTCCCCCTCATTCTATCCACCTCATCCCCCTCCTCCCCATCCCTTCTCTCTTTATCCACCTCTTCTCCCTCCACTCTCCATCTGACCCCCTGTCCATCTTCTCCACCACTCCCCTTCCCTGTTCATATCGACAACCCTTTCTCTCTGTCTACCTCCTTCATCCCCCATTCTTATTCCAGTTCCTCTTGCTTCCCTCTCTTCCCATCTCCACCTCCTTCCTCAGTCAATTTCCTCCTCCACCCTCTAATTTCATCTCTTCCTCACCATCTCTTTGCCAGTTTCCTCATCCTCTCTGTCCATATCCTCCCTGTTCATTGCCTCCCCTTTCCTTTTTGTGTCAACCCCTTCCTCTCATCTCTCTCTCTGTCCCTCTCCTACTATTCCCTTTCTCTGTCCATTTCCTCCTACCCTTCTATCTGTTCATCTCCTCCTCTCTCAATTCTCTCCCTATCTCTGCGTCCCTCTGACTGTCCATCACCTCCTCTTTGCCTTCTCTGTCCATCCCCTCCTCCCTCCTCTCTCTGTCCATTTTCTCCTCACCTTTTCCTGTCCATCTCTTCCTCCTACCTGTGCATATCTCCTCCTTTCCCATCAGCGACTGTTCATCTCCTTGTCCTCCCATCTTTCTCCACATCACACTCATCCCAGTAGCAGGCTGATGGTTCCTACTCCTACAGTATTTCATTCCTGATGTAATTCATATGTGTGCCAAATTTGATTGAAATCATTGCAGGATTTCAGATGCACTTTTTACCGATGGTTTTGCTTACGTATGAACGTGTCAGATATATTTCACGTATATGTAACATATTTCGTGAGTATTTGCACACATTTTGACCTTTATGGCTAGCGAATTTTGTCCTGAGTTCAATTTTCAAGCATCCTAATGCTTATGAAGTTCTATCTCTTGAACTATGGGCTGCACAATGATATAATTTTGCATTTAGATCCATTGTAACACCTATATCGATTAGAAGTAGGTTTATACTATGTAAATGTGTACCTGTGATTATGAAGTATTTGTTCTTTGTTACTTAAGGTCATTGATTTGTGACAGGAAATATAAAGTTTGTATTTTATGTATGGAAAAACTAAATAATGTTTAAAGTAATGAAATTTTATAATAGATTTATGTTTATGAAGAAAACATTGTATATTGGAAGCTGGTTCATGCTTAGGCCACTTGTATTGTATAACATAAATGTAGGGAAGTCCCTCCGCAGCGGAAGTGGCTTGGAGCGATGTAAAAGGTGGTTTTATCGGTCGAACTGGGCGGCTCCTTGGTGGGAACGGTACGCAGACAGTGGCTAGCCGCTGCACGGTATACATCGAGGATGGCAAGGGAGGCCATTGGAAGAAGTTTTGCAAGGAATTTCGCCTCGGATGTGGATTTGGCTGTTGCATGGTACTCTCGGCAATAAGGAATGGCTCTAACACGTTAAAAATCCGTCTCCAAGAAGAAACTACGTCGCCACTGCTCCACCAACTTCATGCATACAGATATGTATCAGAGCATGGACAAGTTAATTTGTGTGATTTAATAATAATCCAAGTGCTATAATCCTGTGTTTAGAACCGTATCTTTTATCCTAATCGTGAACCTATGCAGGATCCCCTCCTAAACGTTCAGAAAACCGAGTATCCTGTTTCAAACAAACTAGTAATTTATTTCTGTGTATTAAATGTGCAAGAATTCAGTGCCAGACTGTGTAAATGTTGCTGTCTAAATACTTGCTTCACAGGTGATGAAAAAGGCACATAAGTAAAACTTTTTTGAAACATAATTTAGCCTTGATTGCTATCATGAACGATTCTTTTGAAGTTATTTGAGCTCAATGTTGAACAATTTACTTTGAAAAAATAAAAACATAAGCTATTGCAAGTGAGGCTAAGAATTAAGTTTAGTTGAATTGAATCTTACTACTGAAGTAATCATAAGAGTTTGGCTGGTGATACAGTATCTGTTTATGGGTCCCCACCACATTCTTCTCATATTAGAAAAATAATTGGAATATTATCATTACTAAAGAAATCTGATATATGTCTATAGATGGGAGTATAAACAGTGTAATTGTGGAGTTACTTAATTTTATTTATGGTATTTATATGTCTGTTAAGCAGAAGCCCCTCCATGTCCAACTTTAGTTCGGTGCTTCCTGAAGTAACATCTCAATACTGAGTCACTTAATGATAGTGGTTGTAACTGTTATTACTATGAGTTTGGTACAATTTGCTTTTTATGATTACTGGTTTGTGCAATAATGGTAACTACTGCTACACACAACTTAGGTTGCCCTGTATTCCTGTGTATCCAGTGTGCTATTCAAAGGGTGTCTTAATGAGAGTCACTACAACAATTAATATCCATTTTTCTTGAACATAATATTTGAAATTAATGTGCCTAATTGGCCTGGCGGCCGTTTATTGTTTCATTCGTATGAACTTTCCTACTTTCATAGAACCCCAAAGTTAAAGCCTGTTCAGTTTTTCTATTAATTGCAATATATTCAAAATTACTGTCCGATACCTTCATCCATTAGACACACGCAGGGTCAAAATTAAAAATCCTCCCAGAGCGTAACATTAGTTTGTGTCATTAGCGCCGGCCGTTGTGGCCGAATGGTTCTAGGCGCTTCAGTTCGGAACCGCGCTGCTGCTACGGATGCAGGTTCGAATCCTGCCTCGGGCATGGCTGTGTGCGATGTCCTTAGGTTAGTTAGGTTCAAGTAGCTCTAAGTCTAGGGGACTGACGACCTCAGATGTTAAGTCTCACAGTGCTCAGAGCCATCTGAACCATTTGAATTTTGACGTTAGCATGCGAGTGTTATACCAAGCCTAGGGTCGGTGAAATTTGTTGTGAACAGATTTAGTAGTAAAGAAGTAATAAATTAAACTTCACGCATGATGCGGCAGTTTCTGGTATATCTCTATTTGACGTCATATCTCCTGAACCGTGTTGTAGGTACAGTTAGTGGCATATGTGAATACTGCCTGAGAAATGTGTTGCGAATAAAGTTCGTAGCAACAAAGTGATAAATTCAAACGTCTTCAATGATGCAGTAGTTTTTCACGCATTCACTGTTTACGACGTCGTATCTCCTGACCTAAGTGTCATGCAACGATGTAACTTTTCTGGTTCGTTCAACGGTATACGGGAATACTGCCTGGAAAATGTGTCACGAATACAGGTAGTAGTAAAGAAATAATAAATTTAAATGTCATGCTTCATGTGACATCTACATCTACATCTACATCCATACTCCGCAAGCCACCTGACGGTGTGTGGCGGAGGGTACCCTGAGTACCTCTATCGGTTCTCCCTTCTATTCCAGTCTCGTATTGTTCGTGGAGAGAAAGATTGTCGGTATGCTTTTGTGAAGGTATGTTCTCGAAACTTTAACAAAAGCCCGTACCGAGCTACTGAGCGTCTCTCCTGCAGAGTCTTCCACTGGAGTTTATCTATCATCTCCGTAACGCTCAAATGGTTCAAATGGCTCTGAGCACTATGGGACTCAACTGCTGAGGTCATAAGTCCCCTAGAACTTAGAACTACTTAAACCTAACTAACCTAAGGACAACACACACATCCGTGCCCGAGGCAGGATTCGAACCTGCGACCGTAGCGGTCGCGCGGTTCCAGACTGTAGCGCCAGAACCGCTCTGCCACCAGCGGCCGGCTCCGTAACGCTTTCGCGATTACTAAATGATCCTGTAACGAAGCGCGCTGTTCTCCGTTGGATCTTCTCTATCTCTTCTATCAACCCTATCTGGTACGGATCCCACACTGCTGAGCAGTATTCAAGCAGTGGGCGAACAAGCGTACTGTAACCTACTTCCTTTGTTTTCGGATTGCATTTCCTTAGGATTCTTCTAATGAATCTCAGTCTGGCATCTGCTTTACCGACGATCAACTTTATATGATCATTCCAATTTAAATCACTCCTAATGCGTACTCCCAGATAATTTATGGAATTAACTGCTTCCAGTTGCTGACCTGCTATTTTGTAGCTAAATGATAAGGGATCTATCTTTCTATGTATTCGCAGCACATTACACTTGTCTACATTGAGATTCAATTGCCATTCCCTGCACCATGCGTCAATTCTCTGCAGATCCTCCTGCATTTCAGTACAATTTTACATTGTTACAACCTCTCGATACACCACAGCATCATCCGCAAAAGCCTCAGTGAACTTTCGATGTCATCCACAAGGTCATTAATGTATATTGTGAATAGCAACGGTCCTATGACACTCCCCTGCGGCACACCTGAAATCACTCTTACTTCGGAAGACTTCTCTCCATTGAGAATGACATGCTCCGTTCTGTTATCTAGGAACTCTTCAATCCAATCACACAATTGGTCTGATAGCCCATATGCTCTTACTTTGTACATTAAACGACTGTGGGGAACTGTATCGAACGCCTTGCGGAAGTCAAAAAACAAGGCATCTACCTGTGAACCCGTGTCTATGGCCATCTGAGTCTCGTGGACGAATAGCGCGAGTTGGGTTTCACACGACCGTTTTTTTCGAAACCCATGCTGATTCCTACAGAGTAGATTTCTAGTCTCCAGAAAAGTCACTATACTCGAACATAATACGTGTTCCAGAATTCTACAACTGATCGACGTTAGAAGTATAGGTCTATAGTTCTGCACATTTCTTCGACGTCCCTTCTTGAAAACGGGGATGACCTTTGCCCTTTTCCAATCCTTTGGAATGCTACGCTCTTCTAGAGACCTACGGTACACCGCTGCAAGAAGGGGGGCAAGTTCCTTTGCGTATTCTGCGTAACAGATTTACTCAATGAAAAAGCAAAATGCAAAATCATTTTGCGCGGGGGGGGGGGGGGGGGGGGTCAGTGGGAGGAAGTTTCGTTAAGGTTTGGAATGACGTGTAAAGTTTATTGGAAGTCTCTGAGTGCTCTCATTCTCAAGTACTGGATAACGAAAGCATGGGTATTCTCGCATCGTGGGCTACACTGGCTTTCGCGCCCCACTCCCACCCCTTTGATAGGTGGGTGGTTCTTACCTCTGCTCTGATTCTTTTAAGATAGTAAATGATATGTGTACCAGGTTTGGCTGGAATCGGTCCAGCGGTCCACCTGCCCATTACAGAGACCTACAGCGTCTCTTGAAAATCTCGACCAGCGAGGCTGATCAACTTTTCCGCTCCAGCACCTGCCCTCAGGACATCTTTGAGCGCAAGCACGGCACCTGACAGTAAGCTTGTCTCCTTAGATACGTTTTCCATTCCATTACAGCCTTATACATAAGTACGTACATCCATTTTAATAATTTGTATGGATTTAGGAAGCAGTTTTACGAGGGCTATTCGGAAAGTAAGGTCTGATCGGTCGTGGAATGGAAACGTGAAAATCAAAACTGTTTTATTTGCTTCAGTTAACCGCACCTTCCAGCTACTTCTCTATATAGTCTCCGCTCCGACTTAGACGTTTGTGGTAGCGTTGTATCAACTTTTGAATATCCACGTCATAGAAGGCAGCACCTATGCTCTCTGCCTATTCTCTACTCTTGTCTCCAGCTGTCTGTCTGTGCCAATATGTCGTCTTCATAGCGAGCAGTTCATGTCAGCAGAGATGAAACCCAGGGGGAGCCGACTGCGGGCTGTATTATGGGTGATCAAACTCTTGCCACCGGAAATATAGCAGGAGCATCTTCACTGCTTCTGCAGAGGGCGGTCGAGAAACGTCACGAAGAAGAAAACGAATGGCAGTTATGCTATGTGGGGTTGCATCTACGCTACACAGACATACTAGAGACAGTGCCCTACATACAGGGTGTTTCAAAAATGACCGGTATATTTGAAACGGCAATAAAAACTAAACGAGCAGCGATAGAAATACACCGTTTGTTGCAATATGCTTGGGACAACAGTACATTTTCAGGCGGACAAACTTTCGAAATTACAGTAGTTACAATTTTCAACAACAGATGGCGCTGCAAGTGATGTGAAAGATATAGAAGACAACGCAGTCTGTGGGTGCGCCATTCTGTACGTCGTCTTTCTGCTGTAAGCGTGTGCTGTTCACAACGTGCAAGTGTGCTGTAGACAATATGGTTTATTCCTTAGAACAGAGGATTTTTCTGGTGTTGGAATTCCACCGCCTAGAACACAGTGTTGTTGCAACAAGACGAAGTTTTCAACGGAGGTTTAATGTAACCAAAGGACCGAAAAGCGATACAATAAAGGATCTGTTTGAAACATTTCAACGGACTGGGAACGTGACGGATGAACGTGCTGGAAACGCAGGGCGACCGCGTACAGCAACCACAGAGGGCAACGCGCAGCTAGTGCAGCAGGTGATCCAACAGCGGCCTCGGGTTTCCGTTCGCCGTGTTGCAGCTGCGGTCCAAATGACGCCAATGTCCACGTATCGTCTCATGCGCCAGAGTTTACGCCTCTATCCATACAAAATTCAAACGCGGCAACCCCTCAGCGCCGCTACCATTGCTGCACGAGAGACATTCGCTAACGATATAGTGCACAGGATTGATGACGGCGATATGCATGTGGGCAGCATTTGGTTTACGGACGAAGCTTATTTTACCTGGACGGCTTCGTCAATAAACAGAACTGGCGCATATGGGGAACCGAAAAGCCCCATATTGCAGTCCCATCGTCCCTGCATCCTCAAATAGTACTGGTCTGGGCCGCCATTTCTTCCAAAGGAATCATTGGCCCATTTTTCAGATCCGAAACGATTACTGCATCACGCTATCTGGACATTCTTCGTGAATTTGTGACGGTACAAACTGCCTTAGACGACATTGCGAACACCTCGTGGTTTATGCAAGATGGTGCCCGGGCACATCGCACGGCCGACGTCTTTAATTTCCTGAATGAATATTTCGATGATCGTGTGATTGCTTTGGGCTATCCGAAACATACAGGAGGCGGCGTGGATTGGCCTCCCTATTCGCCAGACATGAACCCCTGTGACTTCTTTCTGTGGGGACACTTGAAAGACCAGGTGTACCGCTAGAATCCAGAAACAATTGAACAGCTGAAGCAGTACATCTCATCTGCATGTGAAGCCATTCCGCCAGACACGTTGTCAAAGGTTTCGGGTGATTTCATTCAGAGACTACGCCATATTATTGCTACGCATGGTGGATATGTGGAAAATATCGTACTATGGAGTTGCCCAGACCGCAGCGCCATCTGTTGTTGAAAATTGTAACTACTGTAATTTCGAAAGTTTGTCCGCCTGAAAATGTACTGTTGTCCCAAGCATATTGCAACAAACGGTGTATTTCTATTGCTGCTCGTTTAGTTTTTATTGCCGTTTCAAATATACCGGTCATTTTTGAAACACCCTGTATCTGCGCAAAGTTTGATCGGATTTTCATTGTGGTTTCCATTTCTTGACCGATCGTTCCTTACTTTCCGAACAACCTTCATACGGAAGTACATACATACATCCATTTTAATAACTTTTCTGGATTTGTGAAGCAATTTTCATATTGTATGTAAAATACACAACTTAAATGCAGGACTGTGATTCGCTGGCTCAGTTTTTCGCAGAGACTGGCATTTTTTATGCGCCCAAAGTCGTCCAGGCTATCGAGGCCCCACCCCCACTCCCATGCGATGAACGGTTACGCCTGGCGCCTCCACGTCGGTAAAATCCGTCAGGCTGTAATATTTCTGGCTTATTCAGCCATCATATTAGGCTCCAGGAAGCTATTCCCAGGACAGTGGAGATGCATAGAGATGACGCAGTGTGGTATAAGTACAGGTGACAGATGTTAGATTCGGTACCATTCCCGTGAGAAAGACCGCCTGCATGATGCTGTTGCTCTGTGATTGGCTGCTGTGTTCGGCGGTAGGGCGCAAAAACGTTAAACTTTAGTTGCTATTAAACCTGTCATCCAAATTACTTCATTTTTTTAAATAAACATCTCTCAACAGCCAGCTATCAATCAGTCATTTCAAAATTATTAAAATCAAAGTATTACTAAAACAAAAGACTGACGATACTACTGCCGATGCACTTCGGTGGCGTTAGGGTCACGCCTTGCTGACTTGGCGGCCGAAGTGTCTCGGGCAGTCCGGCTCTCCAGTTCTGACCGTTCCAGTGGACAGACATGTTGTCTGTTATAGCAGTATTTGTTTCATCCAATTTTATTTACTACAGTTCCGACCGTCGCTAGGTACAGTCATGTTGTCTGTAATGGTAGTATTCGATTCGTGTAATTTTATTCTCCAGTTCTGACGGTTCCAGTAGACAGACATGTTGTCTGTGGCAGGATGTAATTCATGTTATTTTAGCCAGATATAATGACTGTGGAAAGATATGTTCAATACGTTGTGATCAAGAATAGTTTGTCGTGTCTGTATCAATAAAAACGCGAGTGGAATCCCAAATGAGTTATAGTTTATTTGTAGCAACTGTTCCTTGCGAAGTTAATTTCAGCCTCAAGAAAAAGAATCCACGACCTGCGTGCTGTTTTCTGTGCTGAGGACATCATCATCATGAAGACAGCAGGTTAGTGAAGTGTACAAGAACTTATGTTTTCCACACAGGGCAGTGGAAACAACTAGGCACCTCACGTGTACTGCATGCACAGTACAAATGTGCTCAGTGACACGTCATCTGCAGTAATGCAGAGGAGGTAAAGAAGGATGAAAGTGTTAACACTATCTCACTTTTATTCCCTTTTCTTGCCGTAAGGCCGCACACCACCTGCCCATTCACAGAGACCTACAGCGTCTCTTGAAAATCTCGACCGGCCAGGCTGATCAACTTTTCCGCTCCAGCAGCCGTCCTCACATCTTCCGAGCGTAAGCACAGCACCTGACAGTAAGCTTGTCTCCTTAGATACGTGTTCCATTCCATTACAGCACTCGGATGTACGTGGGCTGTTTTTTTTTTTTTTTTTTTTTTTTCAACCTCCGATCGTCCATCTAAGCAAGTAAGAGGTAGGGAGGGGCTGGACCTGTACGTCATGCGATTGCGCAGCTGCCCCACGTCCGTGTAAACATGGCCACTACGCTCGATGCTCCCGCCAAATGTGAGTTACGAAGTGTAATCTGTTTTCTGCAAGCAGAAGGATGTAGTGCTGCGGAAATCCATCGCAGAATGAGCAACGTGTATGGTAACAACGTAATGAGTGATGGTAGTCTTCGGGAATGGTGTCAAAAATTTAAAGAAGGACGAACAGACGTCCATGATGAAGGTGGACAAGGTCGCAAGTCTGTCGCCGCTGTAGGCCTCGTTGAGCGTGTCGATCAGGCAGTGAGATGCAAACGAAGGTTTACAATTAGCTAACTGTCTGATGAATTTCCAGACATTTCAAGGTCTGCTTTGTACACAATTGAGACTCGAGACCTAGGCTATCAGAAATAGTGTGCACGTTGGATCCCAAAAATGCTAACAAGGGAACATCCCCACCGCACCCCCATCAGATTTAGTTATAAGTTGGCACAGTGGATAGGCCTTGAAAAACTGAACACAGATCAATCGAGAAAACAGGAAGAAGTTGTGTGGAACTATGAAAAAATAAGCAAAATATACAAACTGGGTCGTCCATGCCTAAGTTAGGCAATATCAAGGGCAATCTGAGGTGAGGAGCGCCGTGGTCCCGTGGTTAGGGTGAACAGCTGCGGAATGAGAGATCTTTAGTTCAAATCTGCCCTCAACTGAAAATTTTGCTTTCTTTATTTTCGCAAAATTATGATCTGTCCGTTCGTTCATTGACGTCTCTGTTCACTGTAATAAGTTTAGTGTCTGTGTTTTGCGACCGCACCGCAAAACCGTGCGATTAGTTGACGAAAGGACGTGCCTCTCCAATGGGAACCGAAAACATTTGATCGCAAGGTCATAGGTCAACCGATTCCTCCACAGGAAAACACGTCTGATATATTCTATACGACACTGGTGACAGCATGTGCGTCACATGACAGGAATATGTTGTCGACCCACCTAACTAGTACACTTGGCGAATGGGTAAAAAGATTCTTCTACCTTGCCCGATTTAGGTTTTCTTGTGGATGTAATAATCACTCCAAAAAAAGTGATGAAAACATAAGAGTTTGTCACATAAACTGAAAATAAAAAGTTAAAATTTTCGGTCGAGTGAAGATTTGAACCAAAGACCTCTCGTTCCGCAGCTGTTCACGCTAACAACGGGACCACGGCGCTCCTCATCTCACGCTGCCCTTATTATTGCTTATATTACACATGGACGACCCAGTTTGTATATTTTGCTTATTTTTTCATACTTCCACACAACTTCTTCCTGTTTACTCGATTGATCTGTGTTCAGTTTTTCAAGGCCTATCCACTGTGCCAACTTATAACTAAATCTGAGGGGGGTGCGATGGGGAGGTTCCCTTGTAAGTACCGACCACAAAACGCAAAGGATGGCATCAGCATTATTGTTTCTCACACGTTATGCCAATGAGGGAAACGTTTTTTTGAAGTCGATTGTTACTGGCGGTGAAATGTGGGTCCTCTATGACAATCCTGAAGCAAAGGAACAATCACAGCAGTGGATGCACACAGCTTCCCCAAGCAAGCCAAAAAAGTTTAAACATTCACTGATGAAAAGAAAAACAATGCCCACTGTGTTTTGGGACCATAAAGGAGTGCTGCTGGTGGACTCTATGGAGCAAGCTACAGCGATAACCAAGGAAGTTTATTGTGAAACTTAACGTCAATGTTTTTGAACATCCACCGTACAGCCCGGTCCTAGCACCAAGTGATTATCACCTGTTCCGAGAACTGAAGTCACGGTTAGGTGGGCAGCGCTTTGCTACTAACGAAGAACTTCAGGACGCCGTCAAGACTTACCTGTCCTCACTGGCGGCAACATTCTTTGAGGAAGGCATCGAAAAGCTCGTGTCACGGTATGACAAGTGCCTCAATCGTTATGGCGACTATGTAGAAGAATAAGTTAAGACTTTACTGTACTTTTGGTAATAAAATTACTATTTTCTGTACATTTTTCTTTTATTTACAGCCAATCGGAGGTTGAAAAAAAAGCTCTCGTACATCTCGATTAACTCATTCATAAAAAAGGTATAGAAAGCTGTGATGGTTCAATGCAAATAATAGGGTGTGTGCGAGAGCTGGCGCCACCCGAGCCTCGCCGCTCTCAGTCGGCTGAGCGCCGGACGGCGATGTGGGGCGTGGCGGCCGCTCCGCTTCCCGACGCCGCTTCTGACAGCACCAGTGGGTGGGTGGGTGGGGGGGGGGGACGGTGTGGGAGGGAGGAAGGGGGGACTGCTGCTGCTGTATGGCCGGCAAAGTGGCGCGCCTTGGCCGCGCTCCAGCGCCGCCCCTCTGACGGATGCAGTTCGGGCCGGCGCCTCTCCTACAGCCCTCTCCAGGGCCGCTAAAGAAGACGCCGCCACCCTCCCCATCGGTCATTCTCGCCGTCGTGCTGCGGCGCATCGTCACGTCTCTATTTATACTCACGACGACGTCCCACAACACGGAGAATACTTACCTGACGCGTCGCTCCTCCGTTTCCTGTTGTGTCTATGGGTAATATTTCACACTTCTAAAAATTTCCACACTTTTTCTTACTGAGTGGTTCTTATGATCACACTAGTCACTGTGAATCACCATCGAAAAAAAAAAAAAAAAGAACGTTGCATCCATAAGGACGAGGGGGTTTGCAATATTTTTGGGCAGGCACATGGAGGATACCACATATGAAAAATTGCAATATTACATTTCTAGAATTCTTTGACTATTGATCAAAACGTCATGGGTTCCAGTTTTCGATCCAAGCCAGTACTTAAGTATTGAATAAAATTTATCAATAATGGCGGCCGAAGACACAATATTAGGAGTCACCCTCATCCTGCCAATGGTGCTGTCGAAGGTGGTTGGGAAATTGTTGCTAAAAGGCGTAGTAATCACTAATGATCAACAGAATGAGGGTGCATCTACATCTACATCTACATTTATACTCCGCAAGCCACCCAACGGTGTGTGGCGGAGGGCACTTTACGTGCTACTGTCATTACCTCCCTTTCCTGTTCCAGTCGCGCATGGTTCGCGGGAAGAACGACTGCCGGGAAAGCCTCCGTGCACGCTCGAATCTCTCGAGTTTTACATTCGTGATCTCCTCGGGAGGTATAAGTAGGGGGAAGCAATATATTCGATACCTCATCCAGAAACGCACCCTCTCGAAACCTGGACAGCAAGCTATACCGCGATGCAGAGCGCCTCTCTTGCAGAGTCTGCCACTTGAGTTTGCTAAACATCTCCGTAACGCTATCACGCTTACCAAATAACCCTGTGACGAAACGCGCCGCTCTTCTTTCGATCTTCTCTATTTCCTCCGACAACCCGATCTGGTACGGATCCGACCCTGATGAGCAATACTCAAGTATAGGTCGAACGAGTGTTTTGTAAGCCACCTCCTTTGTTGATGGACTACATTTTCTAAGGAATCTCCCAATGAATCTCAACCTGGTACCCGCCTTACAAACAATTACTTTTATATGATCATTCCACTTCAAATCGTTCCGCACGCATACTCCCAGATATTTTACAGAAGTAACTGCTACCAGTGTTTGTTCCGCTATCATATAATCATACAATAAAGGATCCTTCTTTCTATGTATTCGCAATACATTAGATTTGTCTATGTTAAGGGTCAGTTGCCACTCCCTGCACCAAGTGCCTATCCGCTGCAGATCTTCCTGCATTTCGCTGCAATTTTCTAATGCTGAAACTTCTCTGTATACTACAGCATCATCCGCGAAAAGCCGCATGGAACTTCCGATACTATCTACTAGGCCATTTATATATATTGTGAAAAGCAATGGTCGCATAACACTCCCCTGTGGCACGCCAGAGGTTACTTTAACGTCTGTAGACGTCCCTCCATTGAGAACAACATGCTGTGTTCTGTTTGCTACAAACTCTTCAATCCAGCCATACAGCTGGTCTGATATTCCGTAGGCCTCCTAGGTTTCCCGAAGGCTTTTGATACCGTTCCTCACAAGCGACAAGTAATCAAATTGCGTGCATATGGAGTATTGTCTCAGTTGTGTGACTGGATTCGTGATTTCCTCTTAGAGAGGTCACAGTTCGTAGTGATAGACGGTAAATCATCGAGTAGAACAGAAGCGATATCTGGCGTTCCGCAAAGTAATGTCATAGGTCCTCTGCTGTTCTTGATTTATATAAATGATCTAGGTGATAATCTGAGCAGCTCCCTTAGATTGTTTGCATATGACGCTGTAATTTACCGTCTAGTAAAATCATCAGACGATCAATTCCAATTACAAAATGATCTAGAGAGAATTTCTGTATGGTGCGAAAAGTGGCAATTGGCACTAAACAAAGAAAAGTGCGAGGTCATCCACACGGGTACTAAAAGAAATCCGATAGATTTTGGGTATACGATAAATCGTACAAATCTAAGGGCTGTCAATTCCACTAAATACCTAGGAATTGCAATTACGAGCAACTTAAATTGGAAAGACCACATGGATAATATTGTGGGGAAGGCGAAACAAAGACTGCGCTTTGTTGGCAGAACACTTAGAAGATGCGACAAACCCACTAAAGAAACAGCCTACATTACACTTGTCCGTCTTCTGCTGGAATATTGCTGCACAGTGTTGGATCCTTACCCGGTAGAATTGATGGAGGACATCAAAAAAGTGCAAAGAAGGGCAGCTCGTTTCGTGTTATCGCGCAATAGGGGTGAGAGTGTCACTGATATGATACGCGAGTTGGGGTGGCAGTCACTAAAACAAAGGCAGTTTTCTTTGCGGCGAGATCTATTTACGAAATTTCAATCACCAACTTTCTCTTCCGAATGCGTAAATATTTTGTTGACACCCACCTACGTAGGGAGAAATGATCATCATTATAAAACAAGAGAAATCAGAGATCGAACGGGAAGAGTTAGGTGTTCCTTTTTCCCACGCGCCATTCGAGAGTGGAATGGTAGAGAAGTAGTATGAACATGGTTCGATGAAGCGTCTGCCAGGCACATAAGTGTGAATTGCAGAGTAACAATGTAGATATAGGGTGAAACCCTTGGTCTAAGGGTAGCGTCTTTGATTCATAATCAAAACGTCTTCGGTCCCGGGTTCGATCCCCGCCACTGCCTACATTTTGATAAATAATCAGCATTGGCGGCCGAAGACTTTCGGCATAAGAAGTCAGCCTCATTCTGCCAACGACCTTGTCAAAGAGGGCGGAGGAGCGGATAGAGGTTCAGGGCACTCTCTTGTCCTAGGGGTGGGAAATTGCTCCTAAAGGCGGAAGAATCAGCAATGATCAACGACATGAGGATGCAGAAGGCAATGGAAACAACTGCATTAAAGACACGTAACGTGTATCCACAGGACATGTGGCCTGTAATTGAAGAAGTATCATGATGATCTCTCCATTGGCAAAAGATTCCGGAATAGTCCCCCATTCGGATCTCCGGGAGGGGACTGCCACCAAGGGGGAGGTTACCATAAGAAAAAGATTGAATAATCAACGAAAGGATAACGTTCTACGAGTCGGGGCGTGGAATGTCAGAAGCTTGAACGTGGTAGGGAAACTAGAAAATGTGAAAAGAGAAATGCAAAGGCTCAATCTAGATATAGTAGGGGTCAATGAAGTGAAGTGGAAGGAAGACAAGGATTTTTGGTCAAATGAGTTAGGGTAATATCAACAGAAGCAGAAAATGGTATAACAGGTGTAGGATTCGTTATGAATAGGAAGGTAGGGCAGAGGGTGTGTTACTGTGAACAGTTCAGTGACCGGGTTGTTCTAATCAGAATCGACAGCAGACCAACACCGACAACGATAGTTCAGATATACATGCCGACGTCGCAAGCTGAAGATGAACAGATAGAGAAAGTGTATGAGGATATTGAAAGGGTAATGCAGTATGTAAAGGGGGACGAAAATCTAACAGTCATGGGCGACTGGAATGCAGTTGTAGGGGAAGGAGTAGAAGAAAAGGTTACAGGAGAATATGGGCTTGGGACAAGGAGTGAAAGAGGAGAAAGACTAATTGAGTTCTGTAACAAGTTTCAGCTAGTAATAGCGAATACCCTGTTCAAGAATCACAAGGGGAGGAGGTATACTTGGAAAAGGCCGGGAGATACGGGAAGATTTCAATTAGATTACATCATGGTCAGACAGAGATTCCGAAATCAGATACTGGACTGTAAGGCGTACCCAGGAGCAGATATAGATTCAGATCACAATATAGTAGTGATGAAGAGTAAGCTGAAGTACAAGACATTAGTCAGGAAGAATCAATACGCAAACAAGTGGGATACGGAAGTACTAAGGAATGACGAGATACGTTTGAAGTTCTCTAACGCTATAGATACAGCAATAAGGAATAGTGCAGTAGGCAGTACAGTTGAAGAGGAATGGACATCTCTAAAAAGGGCCATCACAGAAGTTGGGAAGGAAAACATAGGTACAAAGAAGATAGCTGCGAAGAAACCATGGGTAACAGAAGAAATACTTCAGTTGATTGATGAAAGGAGGAAGTACAAACATGTTCCGGGAAAACCAGGAATACAAAAATACAAGTCGCTGAGGAATGAAATAAATAAAATAAATAGGAAGTGCAGGGAAGCTAAGACGAAATGGCTGCAGGAAAAATGTGAAGACATCGAAAAAGATATGATTGTCGGAAGGACAGACTCAGCATACAGGAAAGTCAAAACAACCTTCATTTCGGCAAGCAGGTCATAATCGCAGGGACTCAGATCTAGGGAATACGGTTGATGTTCCAGTGTTTCCCACGCACACTTACGCAGAAGCTCCTGCACGGGGTTGACCGTGTGGTATCGTGGGTGACAGCATACCGTGCTGAAAGGTGCTGCCACTTTCTTCTCAGTGCGAGACAAAGGTGATGTTGCAAGGAATTGCACTGGTCGTCTTCTGTCCTTGCGGTACAACGTGATGCAGGATTAACTTATGGATATCTTAAGCCACAATAGCCATCGCTTTGGTATACAAGCTGGTTCACGGCGCAGCTTCTGTGGGCGAGGATCTATTCATTGGGCCGATCTTGAATGACATCCCTGCCATCCCGAATAACATTCACCCTTACCGCCGTCGTACGGTAAGGCAGTGCTGCATCACCACACACTTCGATCAATCCTTGAAAACACTGTCACACAAAGTGCCACCTCAGTCTTGATCCACGCAGTTTTTCGTATCTCCTTAACGTACTGTTAGGGCGCTTGAACTGGCCGCCCGCACTTTCAAGCAGTGCACACTGTAACTGACTCATATACAGCCACCACCGCTCATTGCACTACTTCAAGTGACCTACTATCAGCTACTTACAACGCACATGCCATTAGCTGCACTATCTTCATGTTACGGCAGTGTCGCCACTATTTTTTATTCAACCCTAGTATACCCTACCACAGCGCGAAACACGAACAGCACTGACGGCCTTTGATGGCCGTTCTACCTGTCACAGAGAACTGCATCTCTGGTTATTTGCATTACACACCTGCCAGTTATTAGAACTACTGACAGCCTTGGGAGAGCCAGTCCTGACAAAACTCTACCATCTGGTGAGCGAAATGTATGAGACTGGCGAAATACCCACAGACTTCAAGAAGAATATAATAATTCCAATCCCAAAAAAAGCAGGTGTTGACAGATGTGAAAATTACCGAACAATCAGTTTAATAAGTCACGACTGCAAAATACTAACGCGAATTCCTTACAGACGAATGGAAAAACTGGTAGATGCCGACCTCGGGGAAGATCAGTTTGGATCCCGTAGAAATATTGGAACACGTGAGGCAATACTGACTTTACGACTTATCTTAGAAGAAAGATTAAGAAAACGCAAACCCACGTTTCTAGCATTTGTAGACTTAGAGAAACCTTTTGACAATGTTGATTGGAATATTCTCTTTCAAATTCTGAAGGTGGCAGGGGTAAAATACAGGGAGCGAAAGGCTATTTACAATTTGTACAGAAACCAGATGGCAGTTATAAGAGTTGAGTGGCATGAAAGGGAAGCAGTGGTTGGGAAGGGAGTGAGACAGGGTTGTAGCCTCTCCCCGATGTTATTCAATCTGTATATTGAGCAAGCAGTGAAGGAAACAAAAGAAAAATTCGGAGTGGGTATCAAAATCCATGGAGAAGAAATAAAAACTTTGAGGTTCGCCGATGACATTGTAATTCTGTCAGAGACAGCAAAGGACTTGGAAGAGCAGTTGAACGGAATGGACAGTGTCTTGAAAGGAGGATATAAGATGCACATCAACAAAAGCAAAACGAGGATAATGGAATGTAGTCGAGTTAACTCGGGTGATGCTAAGGGAATTACATTAGGGAATGAGACACTTAAAGTAGTAAAGGAGTTTTGCTATTTGGGGAACAAAATAACTGATGATGGTCGAAGTACAGAGGATATAAAATATAGACTGGCAATGGCAAGGAAAACGTTTCTGAAGAAGATAAATTTGTTAACATCGAGTATAGATTTAAGTGTCAGGAAGTCGTTCCTGAGAGTATTTGTATGGAAGTGAAACGTGGACGACAAATAGTTCGGACAAGAAGAGAATAAAATGGCTCTGAGCACTATGGGACTTAACATCTGTGGTCATCCGTCCCCTAGAACTTAGAACTACTTAAACCTAACTAACCTAAGGGCATCACACGCATCCATGTCCGAGGCAGGATTCGAACCTGCGACCGTAACAGTCGCGCGGTTCCGGACTGAGCGCCTAGCAAGAAGAGAATAGAAGCTTTCGAAATGTGGAGCTACAGAAGAATGCTGAAGATTAGATGGGTAGATCACATAACTAATGAGGAGGTATTGAATAGAATTGGGGAGAAGAGGAGTTTGAGGCACAACTTAACTAGAAGAAGTGATCGGTTGGCAGGACATGTTCTGAGGCATCAAGAGATCACCAATTTAGTACTGGAGGGCAGTGTGGAGGGTAAAAATCGTAGAGGGAGACCAAGAGATGAATACACTAAGCAGATTCAGAAGTATGTAGGCTGCTGTACGTACTGGGAGATGAAGCAGCTTGCACAGAATAGAGTAGCATGGAGAGCTGCATCAAACCAGTCTCAGGACTGAAGACCACAACAACAACAACAACAACAACAACCTGCCAGTTGTTTGTAAGTGTATGGAATTACATTGACCTCCGACCATGTTTTTTGGGTGCTTTACTTTTTTTGTCAGGCAGTGTATTCGATTTCGTTTGTCGGAAAATCTGAATACTGATGGCTGAATGGGGATCTGAACTGCTGTCCTACGCAGACGTTCCGGTGCAGCTCGCTCGATGCGACTGGGACGGGGTAGCAGAGTCGTGTCGAAACACCCCCGGAGACTACGACAACAATCATGTATTGAGCCGGCTTGGTTTGTAACCCACTTGCTGCCTCTGCCCGCCTTTCACAGACAGCAGCGCCAGTTCCTTTGAGCCTTATTCACCGTACAACGCTCGCCCGGGTGTTTCCCTCTCCGTAAGATGGAATTCCTGCTGAAAGGATGTCGTTTCGCCGCGATCGAGGAGTGCGGGCCTTTCCCGTGGGAAGTCTGTTCCCGCAGGCGGCCGTCGGCGTGAGCAGGGGAGATTCACCCGGCTACGCTTGGGAGCTGTTCCGCTGTGACGTGGTGTAATACGGGCAGAGGCCCGGCGCCTGCAGCACAGCCAGGCTCGGAATGGAATAAAGAGAAGGCGCGCGACACCTAGCTCGCTGTCCTGCTACAGCGCAGCGTGGTCGACTGAAATTCACTAATTGACGAAAACGGGATCAATGAACTGAATAAACGTATTGAACGGGAAAGTCAGTTCTGATGTTTTGCAAAATATTGTTTATCTGATCATGAAGGGGCTTTCGGTTTTTAGCCCATCGTCAGGTGTCAAATGAATTTCGCACCCACAGGCAACACAACGTGCGATTTACGTAGATATTACTCCCACAAATACTGAATGTACATGAAATGATGAAATATAGAGTTTTTACAAAGGAAAGTATCACATTTTTATGTCACGGAGAAATCGTTACATTTAACTAAAGTTTAATTTTAATAATAGGTGAGAACTAAATATAAAATTTTTTGATAAATGCGGAGTTATTTTAGTTTGGTTGCTGCTGGTGGGCCCGCATCCCGTGGTCGTGCGGTAGCGTTCTCGCTTCCCACGCCCGGGTTCCCGGGTTCGATTCCCGGCGGGGTCAGGGATTTTCTCTGCCTCGTGATGGCTGGGTGTTGTGTGATGTCCTTAGGTTAGTTAGGTTTAAGTAGTTCTAAGTTCTAGGGGACTGATGACCATGGATGTTAAGTCCCATAGTGCTCAGAGCCATTTGAACCATTTTTTTGCTGCTGGTGAAACAGCAGCTGCCTCTCGTGAAAGTGGGCTGATGACGGGGTGCATGAGAAGTGAAGTAATGTGGACAGTAGGAGTTTGATGTGGGTTTTATGGGGGGATTGGACATTGAGATGGATCGGTTTTTATCGGGGGATTAGATTTTTAGTGAAAATTGGAGGAGTAACACACCCTTGATCTGTGTAGGTGATTGGAAAGGAAGGTGCTATAGCTGGTAGGAAGGACAAATTTCTGCACGGATTTCTGGAACAAAAAGCGGGAACTGGCCGTAATCACCTGGGAACAAAATAAGAAGTGTGTGGAGATGAAGAGAAGGAGATATATCCTTTTAGAGGCACAATAGGGGCCAGGTTCAATGAGAAGTATGGAGACGAAAGGATTTTCCGAGATTTTTAGGAGTCCCTGACATACTTTAGAAATCTGAGGAGAGGCGAGAAAGGAGATGAGATGAATGTTGAAGGCGAGGGAGAGAGCGTGATATTCAGGAACTTCAGAGAGCGCTAAATTTGGCTGTGGAAAAGCAACGTTAGCAATGGTAAGAATGGTTAGACAACGCTCTATTGGCGTGAATAACGGTGGAGGCATGTATCTAGTAGCAGAGTTTCTTGACAACGTAGTGTAGTCTATGCCTGCAACAGACTTTATGTCATATTCCACAGGTTTTATGGTGTTCTTAAATTAGTTCTACTGGCTCATACAGTTCCCAGTTTCACACAAGGCGGTTCTAGGCGCTTCAGTCCGGAACCGCGCTGCTACGGTCGCAAGTTCGAATCCTGCCTCGGGCATCGATGTGTGTGATGTTCTCAGGTTAGTTAGGTTTAATTAGTTCTAAGTCTAGGGGACTGATGACCTCAGATGTTAAGTCCCATAGTGCTTAGAGCCATTTGAACCATTTGTACCCTCAGGAAGAGATTCAGAAAAATTACCATTTTAAAAAGAACGTAATAAAGTAAGAGATCGAGATAAAAACGGTGGCCTCCTGCTAAACACGGCTTGAGACCCGACAATCAGAAGGCTGAAGCGGGTTCGTCGGACGCACAACGAGAACATTACCTGGAGCCAGCACCAGTGACATCACAGAAGGAAATGCGGCTATATAAGGACGGTAACAGCAGCCAAAAGACAGTCACCGCTTGGCAATGGTGAGGAGTGCTCAGCCGAAAGCTCGTGGATTTTAAACAACTTATCGAAACCATGCATTCGTATACACTTTCCCATATTATTCCTACTATCAGGAGATTTATAAGAGGAAATAATCCTGGCAGAGGGTCATCAATTATGAGCTGCCATTCCTTTCAAAGCTATACTCAGTTGTTCAAACCAAATTATGAACATGATTTGTGCTCTGAAATACACTCCCAGAAAATTAACATTTCCCACTGATTATGCTATTTGGCTTCTGAACATCAACAGGAGATGTCAAAATTTAAGCGAAGTGCAAGCAGAGGAGTTAAGTTACTAGGAAGTAACACAACTGAACATTGATCATAAACGTGAACTGTAAATCACATACTACGTGGATGATTTGAAAAGTTCTCGGAACGGAATAAAAAAAAAGTACTTACATCACTGAAACTTTTTTATTTTTCAGTGTGGTCTCCTTGTTGATTAATCACTTGGTCCAACGATGTTCCAGTGCCTTGATCCCATCTCGAAAATAATTTCCTCCAGGCCTGCAAAATAGTTGTCAACTTCGGCTATCGATTCTTCGTCTGCTAAGAAAAAAATTGAGTTTTGGGAAGAGATGGAAGTTTGACCGAGCCATATCAAATGAATAAGGCGGGTGTGGCAACAATTCATACCTTAGTTCGTGTAATTTTGCCATGGCGACGGCACATGTGTGTGGGCGCGCATTGTCTTGATGGAAGATAACTTTCTTCCTTGTTAAACCTGACCTTTTTTCGCGTATCTTTTGTTGAAATTTGTCCAGGAGGTTAGCATAGTATTCTACAGTAATTGTTTTCTCATTCGGGAGATAACCTGAGAACAGAATTCCCTTCGCATCCCAGAACACTGATGCCATGAGCCTTCCCCGCCGAAGGAATTATCTTTGCTTCCTTTGGTGGAGGAGAATCAGCATGTTTCCAATGTTTTGACTGTCGTTTTGTCTCTGGGGTATAGTAATGCAGCCAAGTTTCATATGTGGTCACAAACCGGCGCAAAAAATCTTGTTAGTTTCTCCTAAAACGGGCCAAACATTGTTCCGATATCTCCATTCTCATGCGTTTTTGATCGAGCGTCAAGAGTGGCGGCATCCATCTTACAGATAATTTTTTCATTTGTAATTCTTCAGTTAAAATGTGATATAACCTTTTAGATGATATCTGGTAAGCGTGAGCAATTTCAGGCACTTTCAATAGGCTATCCTCCATGACCATTTTGTGCACTTTTGCAATGATTTCTGGACTAGTGAGACATCTTGTCTGACCACTGCGCGGATCATCATTTAAGCTCTACCGACCAAATTTAAATTCATTTGTCCACTTGGAAACAGTTGAATATGAAGGAGCAGAGTCCCCTAGCGTATTCTGGAAATCGGCATGAGTGTCCTTTGATTTCATACCTTCCTTTTCGAAGTACTTAATCACTGCTCGAATCTCGATTTTTTTCCATCTTCGCAAATCACTACGCGGGAAGAACAACAGAGCCACGTCACCGCCACAAATGTCTTCTAAGAGCACTGACGTTACACGTGTTCGCAGGCAACAGTCCAATGAATATCACGTGAAGAACCTCTCACGGTGATTTCGAGAACTTTTCAAATCACCCTCGTACACAGCCTCAAAGTATAAGAAATCGTAATTTATATATCCTAGTTATGCAGGGACATATGTTTTTCTTGTCTGTTATGTACACTGTCTAATAACCTAGAAACATAGAGCTTGTATAGTGTATGAGATGATTTACAATTAAATCGCCTCACCCGCAGCATATCTCGGAGGGCTGTATCAGCTTCAACTTACCTGGACTGCTGAAAATTTCTTATTCGAGAAATAAATGTGAGAGGGGAGACACGTACAATGTAAAACCTGACCAAAATGCGTCGTACGTGTAGGGAACGCATTTCCCATGTAGCAAAGCTTAAACATTCAAACATGGAGACCAAATACATATCGCATAATTGACAAGTAAGAAATACAGTGTGATATGCAAGCAGATTAGATGAAGAGATTAGCCATTGTGACTGCGAAAACACCGTATAAAAAAAAAAAAAAAAAAAAGAGAGAGAGAAATTCACAAATCGTTTAGAATTATAGTCGCAGGTGAAAGAAGCTGTTTTGTAAATGATTTGAATTTACAGATACCTAGCATAGAGACGGAACTCGATCACCACATGCTGTAAAGCAACTTAAAGTGAGAACAAAGTCTTAGGATGCTGCACGTGAAGTCTGCATGTACAAGAAAAGGCGAAAAGACACGATTTTACCGAACTTGGATGTTATCACGTACCCAAATCTTATGAATGCAACTGAAATGTTCGTTGCTTGCTGCAGTCTCACCATTACACAGAGGGTTGCTGGCTGAATGCGTTCACGTCGAACATAAATCAAATGTTTGAATACTGCTTGCTACTGTGCGATGACCGTAGCGAATGATGGAAAGAGTGTCTACACGAGAGTGTCTTTGTACCGTGTGGTTATGACTGAACGTCACTACTCACAGAGGTCCAGTGTCGGCTGTAAATGTCGTAAGGCTAGATATTCTAACTCGCTATTGCGGAACCAATCTACGCTGAAAAAAAAGTCCTGCTCGTATTTTGGTCACCATTTGCATATCTGAAGCTGTGAATGCAAGAAAGAGTTATATAAATGTTCCCATATGTATTAAAAAAAAAAAAAAAAAAAAAAAAAACATGAGGAACGGGATATGGGCATAAAAGGTCAAACAAGTGAGAAAATTTTTATGCTGATTTTATTATTAACTGCCACTTACAAAAATTTGTTCAGGTTGAGTACCGGAGACTGCGACGATGCTGTACAGTGCCAGATTTACGCCTGGTGCTAAAAATTTGAACTAAGTTTTTTATAGCTTAAATCGGTTCCGAATTAACATATTATCATATCTGCCAAGTTTCAGTGCCAAAATTGCAGCCCACACTGGACTACCATGACTAGCTGCACTTTAATTATAATCACCTGGTATTTCACACACAAGATGGACTAAACGAACGTTGCATGCTCAGTGTTTTCATTGGCCAGTGTAGCGTCCGCGTGATTTTATATATATATTTTCACACTTTCAAAAACAGTATAAAAATAATGATGTTAAAAATCTGTATTCGTTAGTTATCTTCAATGATATATAATTAAACGTCAACTATGTTACTTTTGCAAATACAGTTAGGCGCATAATAGCCCGGACAGGCTGCAAGGATAAGGAATCTCATCAGCGTACTTCACTTATTAGCTTTCGCAGTTTCCACACAATATACAAAAGCAATCTTTCCACAGAAAAGATATCGTAATAAAACAATGAGCACAGCTAAGGTTCCTAAATACAAATCAGAAGTGTCTCTCTTTTGATTTACATCAGTTTAATGATCCAATAAGTTCTTACCAACAGCAATATAACTGATTACCATGTTCCTGGGCGTCGTACACCGCCGATCTAAGGCTCTTAGACAATAGAGAGATTAACAAAAAACGAACGGCACAAATTGCAGGACACATTCCTCAAAAGTAGACGGAGAAATTGTGTCACGTGAATTTGGGTTTGGAAACGCTTTGTTTCCATGTTTCAACTCAATTTCTCCAACTCATTAATCATGGGAAACGCGCACGAACAGAATGCAGCAGCATACCACATGCAACTTTCTCACTTGAGATGTTCAATATGCCCTCCGTGCGCAATGATCTAGCATCAACCAGCCGCCGTAGTGAATCTCGAGCTGGCCGTTGTGGCCGAGCGGTTCTAGGCGCTTCAGTCCGGAACCGCGCTGCTGCTACGGTCGCAAGTTCGAATCATGCCTCGGGCATGGATGTGTGTGATGCCCTTAAGTTAGTTAGCTTTAAGTAATTCCAAGTCTAGGGGACTGATGACCTCATATGTTAAGTTCCATAGTGCTTAGAGCCATTTGAACCATTTGAAATGAATCTCGGATGGACTGATACATCCATAGAGTAAATGAACTTTATCCATAGTGGATGCTGTTGAACTCCGTGACTGTTCCTTTATAGGGCGTAGAAAAATTTCCACTACCAGTCACACACAGTTATTTATTTGTCACACGACCGGTCTGGGGCTTGCGCCCATCCTCAGATGTTTATACATTGCCGGACGGGGTGGCCGAGCGATTCTAGGCATTACAGTCTGGAACCGCGCGACCGCTACGGTCGCAGGTTCGAATCCTGCCTCGGGCATGTTATGTGTGTGATGTCCTTAGGTTAGTTAGGTTTAAGTAGTTCTAGGGGACTGAAGACCTCAGAAGTTAGTTCTCATGATGCTCAGAGTCATTTGTGTTTGGTGTTGGTTGTTTACTGTGTAGGAATCGGCTTTCATGTAGAGTGTAAACATGAACTATGTAAATCTTTTTTAAACATAACAGAAAAGTGAAGCTTTGAGGAATGGTCAAAAATGCAAAATGGAGCGTTGCGAAAGCTTACACGTTATTGATCTAAACTGTACAGGGCTATTACAAATGATTGAAGCGATTTCATAAATTCACTGTAGCTCCATTCATTGACATATGGTCACGACACACTACAGATACGTAGAAAAACTCATAAAGTTTTGTTCGGCTGAAGCCGCACTTCAGGTTTCTGTCGCTAGAGCGCTCGAGAGCGCAGTGAGAGAAAATGGCGACAGGAGCCGAGAAAGCGTATGTCGTGCTTGAAATGCACTCACATCAGTCAGTCATAACAGTGCAACGACACTTCAGGACGAAGTTCAACAAAGATCCACCAACTGCTAACTCCATTCGGCGATGGTATGCGCAGTTTAAAGCTTCTGGATGCCTCTGTAAGGGTCTGCAGTGAGCGAAGAAACGGTTGAACGCGTGCGGGCAAGTTTCACGTTAAAGGACACGTGTATCTGGACATGCTGGAAAATTGGCTCATGCCACAACTGGAGACCGACAGCGCCGACTTCATCTTTCAACAGGATGGTGCTCCACCGCACTTCCATCATGATGTTCGGCATTTCTTAAACAGGAGATTGGAAAACCGATGGATCGGTCGTGGTGGAGATCATGATCAGGAATTCATGTCATGGCCTCCACGCTCTCCCGACTTAACCCCATGCGATTTCTTTCTGTGGGGTTATGTGAAAGATTCAGTGTTTAAACCTCCTCTACCAAGAAACGTGCCGGAACTGCGAGCTCGCATCAACGATGCTTTCGAACTCATTGATGGGAACATGCTGCGCCAAGTGTGGGAGGAACTTGATTATCGGCTTGATGTCTGCCGAATCACTAAAGGGGCACATATCGAACATTTGTGAATGCCTAAAAAAACTTTTTGAGTTTTTGTATGTGTGTGCAAAGCATTGTGAAAATATCTGAAATAATAAAGTTATTGTAGAGCTGTGAAATCGCTTCAATCATTTGTAATAACCCTGTATTTAATTATGTACAAATCAACAAAATTGCACAAAAATAATTCTTTCTTTTGTCAGGTAAGTTATGCAACTTATTCCTCTTCTTGTTATTATTGTTATTGTTATTGCAGTTATCACTGCTGTTTTTATTACTGGCAGTGGCTGTAATTGTATAAACTTGATGATAAGCATAACTATTATACAGCAGATGCTATTAATTTCACACTCTCAGATTTATGTGAATCTAAAAATTTGTAAACACCCAGAATATATACTCACGAGCCGCCACTGATGGGAACCACACCTGGTCACGCTGAGTCACTTAGGCATTCAGGTAATCGTGAAGTTCTGAAAGAAAGTGTGATGGAGCACTCTCTTGGCAGTCGGCACTGTCTTACCGTAGTTTAGGCCTACCCTACCCCTGCAGTATCTCCAGATCCACGGAACCGGCCACAGTTTTCTGCACAAAGAAAACACGCTATAATAGAAACCTGGAGAGATGCTCATCCAGTGATATGTGTCATATTTCTGCATTTCTTGTAGTTTTCGCGCAGCCATCTTCTGAACCCTGAAAGATACGAATAACTCTGTACAAGACGCTTCCGTGGTTCTCTGACTATAGGCTTATGCTCGTATTTAGTTTTGGCCAGTAAAGTCGATGACGAGAAAATAATGACCAGTTTCAATTTTTTCCTGGATATTATAAGTGTGGATCGGAGAAGTCATCATGGAAAAACGAGCGCTCTGGAGTTCCCCAAGGCTCCGTCCTTGGTCCATTACTCTTGTCACTGTACATTAATGATGTTTCTTGAGTGATTCACTTCTGCAACTACCATCTATACGCCGACGACATCCAACTGTATACAGGGTGTTACAAAAAGGTACGGCCAAACTTCCAGGAAACATCCCTCACACACAAAGAAAGAAAATATGTTATGGGGGCATTTGTCCGGAAACGCTTACTTTCCACGTTAGAGCTCATTTTATTACTTCTCTTCAAATCACATTAATCATGGAATGGAAACACACAGCAACAGAACGTACCAGCGTGACTTCAAACACTTTGTTACAGGAAATGTTCAAAATGTCCTCCGTTAGCCAGGATACATGCATCCATCCTCCGTCGCATGGAATCCCTGATGCGCTGATGCAGCCCTGGAGAATGGCGTATTGTATCACAGCCGTCCACAATACGAGCACGAAGAGTCTCTACATTTGGTACCGGGGTTGCGTTGACAAGAACTTTCAAATGCCCCTATAAATGAAAGTCAAGAGGGTTGAGGTCAGGAGAGCGTGGAGACCATGGAATTGGTCCGCGTTTACCAATCCATCGGTCACCGAATCTGTTGTTGAGAAGCGTACGAACACTTCGACTGAAATGTGCAGGAGCTTCATCGTGCATGAACCACATGTTGTGTCGTACTTGTAAAGGCACATGTTCTAGCAGCACAGGTAGAGTATCCCGTATGAAATCATGGCGGTGAATCGAGGAAGTAGAGTACATACTGACGAAACTAAAATGAGCTCTAACATGGAAATTAAGCGTTTCCGGACACATGTCCACATAACATCTTTTCTTTATTTGTGTGTGAGGAATGTTTCCTGAAAGTTTGGCGGTACCTTTTTGTAACACCCTGTATAAGTGCAAGCCCGAAGAACATTGCTGACGCAGTAGCGAGCATGAACGCAGATCTTTGCTCTGTTTCTCGATGGGCAGAGAGCCTAGATCCGAAACTAAACCCCAAGAAATCCCAGGTCGTTCTTATGTCTCATCCAAAGTTAATCAGCCGGTACTTTCGCGAAACAGTCCCTCAGAGAGTCCTCAATGGTACCCAACTACCATACCAAAAGACAGTAAAAGACCTTGGAATAATCTTGGATGAACACCTAAACTGGGAATAACAAACAGTCACAGCTTGCCGGAAATCGCTCTCCTCCCTACATGCAATCCAAAAAATGTTTCCAACCCATGTTAAACAAAAATTAGTCCAAACACTAGTCTTGGCCTAATCTTTACTACTGTGATGTAGTTCAACACGGCACAAATAGTGAAAATTCCAGATGCCTCGAGCTAGTGATGAATGCTTGCCTTAGATACGTGTGCAATATACGGTTGTACGATCATATCAGTCCTTCATACTCCCAGCTAGGTTGGATACGCCCACATAAGGCACGCGATCTCGACACGATGTGCTTACTTCATCGATTTCTTAGCCACTGGTGCCCCCAATACTTATCTTCTCACATTAAACACCTATCATCATTCCACAACCGCAATACCAGATCGGATACGTCCAGCATCTTGGCTGTACCTTTACATAACACAAAATCTTTCTCCGTGTCATTCTCCATCTCAGCCATACGACTATGGAACGCGCTCCCCTATGATCTGCGTCTTATACGGAACCACTCACCATTCAAGAGGGAACTCAAAACTTACATATTAGGGACGGTATAGCCACCATTTTGTGCCCCTCTCATCTCTTTCTTTCTCCTCTCCATCATAGCTTCGAATTTTACCAATCTAGTTCACTTCCTCTAACCTAGCTACCTCTTCTATATCTCTTTCGCCCCATTCTGTCGTCCTATGTCTCTGCTAGATGTGAATAACTCACAAGCTGCAAGAACATAACGAGATAATTCCCAACTGCATTAGGACTGACATTCATAAAAGAAAAACCTGTTTACTTTCATATACATAGTCATTACTATTATTATTGTTATTCAAATGTTCAAATGTGTGTGAAATCTTATGGGACTTAACTGATAAGGTCATCAGTCCCTAAGCTTACACACTACTTAACCCTTTCATGGATAAAATTGATTTTTTACGGATTTTTAAAATATTAAGGTGATAACAGTTTCTTTCCAATCCCATTATTATATTTTCACCACCAAAATATTTTTTAAGTGCTCCATTTTTTCACAACAGGAAGTGGGACACACATGTCCCATGAACCAACGCAATATACCTTTTCTGCTGACTGATTGATTTTGTAATTTTATTTTTTTAGCCATAAACAGGATTTTGCACAGAATAAAATAACTACAAATTATACATGCATGTAATCTTTTTATTTGTGTAGAGCCAGTGTAAAAAATATTCATTACATTTCAGTTTTCATGATACATGATCAATACTTACAAAACTTTACATGCCATGAAGCTTGGAAGAACATGATGTGGCACTGAGTGGTACACCACAAGCAGTGCAAACAACTTTTGTTCTCTTCTCTTTAGAGTTTGTGCTGCAGAATCTGCATCGCTTCCTAGTGCCACTGTCTTTCGGTACATGTTTACCTAAGTTCACGAGCCGGACGTCATCTGGCACACTAGACACTCCTCTCTTTGCCGGGAAGAAAGTGGGCATTTATCCCCTCTTTTTCCTGGATGAATACCCATTAATCAATTGTCTTGCTAATCTTTACAAATAATGTCTGCTGGGACACATGTGTCCCACTAATTTTATTTCGATTATAAGATAGTACAGTCGCTGAGAAGCGCATTCCACACTGTATTTGTACTAAAAAATGGTTATTAAGTTAATAATAAGATGAATTACTTACTTCCGACATCGCTGGAAAGTGCGAAATGATGAAAACTGAAGAATGAGACAAATAAGTGGTGTTGCAGCGGCCATATATTCACGCCAGTCAACAAAAGTAGTCACCGCTTCTCTATTGCCTTTGCAGTGCAGTCCCGATTTTTTTCTTAGGTTCAGTACAGTCGTTCCTAGATGGCAGCACCGTGCAGAGCTGGGTAACATATATCCCGACACTCGAACTGGCGCTCAAAGTCAGTGGGACATATATGACCCATCAACCACGAAAGGATTAACCCAAATTATCCTAAGGACAAACACACACACCCATGCACGAGGGAGGACTCGAACCTCCGCCGGGATCAGCCACACAGTCCATGACTGCAGCGCCTCAGACCGTTCGGCTAATCCCGCGCGGCGTTATTGTTATTATTCTTGATTGTTATAATTATTTTTTTGATTGTTATAATTATCCTCGTAATACTGTTATAATCTCTATTTTTTTCTTTAACATTAATACTGTATAACACGTAATGTTCTGTACAAACTGAAATTCGTTCAATCTAACAAAGCCTGATTAGGGGTAAGAGAGGGCCTGAGACCCTAACCTTGCCGGGTAAAATAAATGCATAAATAAATAAATAAATAAAAACAGCTGTGGAATGCTCCAGCCACCGCACGTATCTTATGGCTGTAGTCACTGGATTAACTTAGGTATTAAATTAAGCAAAAGAGAACCTTTGGCCCGGGCCAGGTGGCTGCTCCGCCAGGCGGCGCCGCGAGACCGGCTCGGCTACAAGAGCGGCAGGAGTTGCGCCCACCGCGGAACACGTGCGCGCGCGGCCGCTGGCGCGGACTCCGCGCCGAGTTGTGAGTTAAGTGCGGTAACTCGGCGCGGCGCTGCCAGGTGGTTTTGGCGGGTGCTGCGGCTGCGGCCGCGGCCGCGAGAATAATTGCGGCGGTGGTTTGGCTTTTACCGTGATGAGGCCGCTGGCGAGCCTCCCGCCGCGCTGAGTTATCTGCGGGCCCACCTGACGCCGCCTCCGGCTTCTGTCTGCCAGCCACCGCCGCTGGCGCGCCCTTCTTCCCCCGTTGTTGCTGTCCAGCCGCCGCGAGACGCGACCGTGCCAAGTTCGCTGGGCGGTTCTTTGGTATACAGGGACGAGTAGGTCGGCTCTTTTTTCCACTCGTAGGGACCGCAAATGATGCCACAAACAAGAAGGAGCCGAGGGCCTGTCTTTACTTTTTTAAGCTGTCGACATGTGGACGGCGTGTCTTGAAAGGAGGATATAAGATGAACATCAACATGAACATGAACATCAACAAAAGCGAAACGAGGATAACGGAATGTAGTCGAATTAAGTCGGGTGATGCTGAGGGAATTAGATTAGGAATGAGACACTTAAAGTAGTAAAAGAGTTTTATATTTGGGGAGCAAAATAACTGATGATGGTTGAAGTAGAGAGCATATAAAATGTACACTGGCAATGGCAAGGAAAGCGTTTCTGAAGAAGAGAAATTTGTTAACAGCGAGTATAGATTTAAGTGTCAGGAAGTCGTTTCTGAAAGTATTTGTGTGGAGTGTAGCCATGTATGGAAGTGAAACATGGACAATAAATAGTCTGGACAAGAAGAGAATAGAAGCTTTCGAAATGTGGTGCTACAGAAGAATGTTGAAGATTAGGTGGGTAGATCCCGTAACTAATGAGGAGGTATTGAATAGGATTGGGAAGAAGAGAAGTTCGTGGCACAACTTGACTAGAAGAAGGGATCGGTTGGTAGGACATGTCCTGAGGCATCGAGGGATCACAAATTTAGCATTGGAGGGCAGCGTGGAGGGTAAAAATCGTAGAGGGAGACCAAGAGATGAATACACTAAGCAGATTCAGAAGGAGGTAGGCTGCAGTAGGTACTGCGAGATGAAGGAACTTGCACAGGATAGATTAGCATGGAGAGCTGAATCAAACCAGTCCCAGGACTGAAGACCATAACAACAACATGTGGACGGCAAAGAAGTGCCATAGACACGGGTTCCCAGGTAGATGCCGTGTTTCTTGACTCCTGCAAGGCGTTCGATACAGTTCCCCACGGTCGTGTAATGAACAAAGTAAGAGCATATGGACTATCAGACCAATTTGTGATTGGATTGAAGAGTTCCTAGATAACACAACGCAGCATGTCATTCTCAATGGAGAGAAGTCTTCCGAAGTAAGAGTGATTTCAGGTGTGCCGCAGGGGAGTGTCGTAGAACCGTTGCTATTCACAATATACATAAATGACCTTGTGGATGACATCGGAAGTTCACTCAGGCTTTTTGCGGATGATGCTGTGGTGTATCGAGAGGTTGTAACAATGGAAAATTGTACTGAAATGCAGGAGGATCTGCAGAGAATTGACGCATGGTGCAGGGAATGGCAATTGAATCTCAATGTAGACAAGTGTAATGTGCTGCGAATGCATAGAAAGAAGGTTCCCTTATCATTTACCTACAATATAGCAGGTCAGCAACTGGAAGCAGTTAATTCCATAAATTATCTGGGAGTACGGATTAGGAGTGATTTAAAATGGAATGATCATATAAAGTTGATCGTCGGTAAAGCAAAAAAATTGGTTCAAATGGCTCTGAGCAGTATGGGACTTAACATATCAGGTCATCAGTGCCCTAGAACTTAGAACTACTTAAACCTAACTAACCTAAGGACATCACACACATCCATGCCAGAGGCTGGATTCGAACCTGCGACCGTAAGAGCAGCGCTGTTGCGGACTGAAGCGCCTAGAAGCGCCTGGCCACCGCGGCCGGCTTCGGTAAAGCAGATCCCAGACTGAGATTCATTCAAGAATCCTAAGGAAATGTAGTGCGAAAACGAAGGAAGTAGGTTACAGTACACTTGTTCGCCCACTGCTTGAATATTGCTCACCAGTGTGGGATCCGTACCATATAGGGTTGATAGAAGAGATAGAGAAGATCCAACGGAGAGCAGCGCGCTTCGTTACAGGATCATTTAGTAATCGCGAAAGCGTTACGGAGATGGTAGATTAACTCCAGTGGAAGACTCTGCAGGAGAGACGTTCAGTAGCTCGGTACGGGCTTTAGTTGAAGTTTCGGGAACATACCTTCACCGAGGAGTCAAGCAGTATATTGCTCCCACCTACGTATATCTCGCGAAGAGACCATGAGGATAAAATCAGAGAGATTGGAGCCCACACAGAGGCATACCGACAATCCTTCTTTCCACGAACAATACGAGACTGTAATAGAAGGGAGAACCGATAGAGGTACTCAAGGTACCCTCAGCCACACACCGTCAGATGGCTTGCGGAGTGTGGATGTAGATGTAGACGTAGATAATTCACCTACATCTACATAGGTACGCTACCATCCACCGTACGGCTCATGGTGGATAGTACCCCGTACCACTACTAGTCATTTCCTTTCCTGTTTCACTCGCAAACTGAGCGACGGAAAAACGACTGTGTATGCCTCCGTATGAGTCCTAATTTCTCTTATCTTACACTACTGGCTATTAAAATTGCTACAACACAAAGATGACGTGCTGCAGACGCGAAATTTAACCGACAGGAAGACGATGCTGTGACATGCAAATGATTAGCTTTTCAGAGCATTCACACAAGGTTGGCGCCGGTGGCGACACCTACGACGTGCTTACATGAGGAAAGTTTCCAACCGATGTCTCATACACAAACAGCAGTTGACCGGCGTTGCCTGGTGAAACGTTGTTGTGATGCCTCGTGTAAGGAGGAGAAATGCGTACCATCACGTTTCCGACTTTGATAAAGGTCGGATTTTAGCCTATCGCGATTGTGGTTTATCGTATAGTGACATTGCTGCTCGCGTTTGTCGAGATCGAATGACTGTTAGCAGAATATGGAATCGGTCGGTTCAGGAGGGTAATACGGAACGCCGTGCTGGATCGCAACGGCCTCGTATCACTAGCAGTAGAGATGACTGGCATCTTACCCGCATGGCTGTAACGGATCGTGCATCCACGTCTCGATCCCTGAGTCAACAGATGGGGACGTTTGCAAGACAACAACCATCTGCACGAACAGTTCGACGACGTTTGCAGCAGCATGGACTATCAGCTCGGAGACCGTGGCTGCGATTCCCCTTGACGCTGCATCACAGACAGGAGCGCCTGCGATGGTGTACTCAACGACGAACCTGGGTGCACGTATGGCAAAACGTCATTTTTTCGGATGAATTCAGGTTCTGTTTACAGCATCATGATGGTCGCATCCGTGTTTGGCGATATCGCGGTGAACGCACATTGAAAGCGTGTATTCGTCATCGCCATACTGGCGTATCACCCGGCGTGATGGTGTGGGGTGCCATTGGTTACATGTCTCGGTCACCTCTTGTTCGCATTGACGGCACTTTGAACAGTGGACGTTGCATTTCACATGTGTTACGACCCGTGACTCTACCCTTCATTCGATCCTTGCGAAACCCTACATTTCAGCAGGATAATGCACGACCGCATGTTGCAGGTGCCTTTCTGGATACAGAAAATGTTCAACTGCTGCCCTGGCCAGCACATTCTCCAGATCTCTCACCAACTGAAAACGTCTTGTCAATGGTGGCCGAGCAACTGGCTCGTCACAATACGCCAGTCCCTACTCTTGATGAACTGTGGTGTCGTGTTGAAGCTGCATGGGCAGCTGTACCTGTACACGCCATCCAAGCTCTGTTTGACTCAATGCCCAGGCGTATCAAGGCCGTTATTACGGCTAGAGGTGGTTGTTCTGGGTAGTGATTTCTCAGGATCTATGCACGCAAATTGCGTGAAAATGTAATCACATGTCAGTTCTAGTATAATATATTTGTCCAATGAATACCCGTTTATCACATGCGTTTCTTCTTGGTGTAGCAATGTTAATGGCCGGTAGTGTATATTCGTGGTCCTTACGTGCAATGGATGTTGGAGGCAGTAGAATCGTTCCGCAGTCAGCCAGAAATACCGGTGCTTTAAATATTTTCTCAGTAGTGTTCCGTGAAAAGAATGTCGCATTCCCTCAAGGGGGTTCCTATTTGAGTTCCTGAAGCATGTCCGTAACATCTATCGGGAAATTATTAATCTCCTCCACCTTCCAATTTTACTGTCGGTTGCGTGTGATTACGTACCTTTCACTGTTATTTTCACAGACTGACTTATCTTATTGTGCTGCGAGTGGAGCACGTCTAAGTGTCGTTTTTTGTTGATAACTATATTCACCATTTTCTCATGGGAAGGTGCAACATTTATCATAGGTTTTTGGACTTGGAAGAAGTAACCTAGTAATGGACATTCTGAGAAGACAGAAGTTATGGGGCACATCCTAATATCGTGTCGGACCTCTGTCGGGCATGGTACAGCAGCTCGCAGTGGCATAGACTCAACAAGTCGTTCGAAGTCACCCGCAGAAATATTTACCTGTGCTGTGATGTTTAAAGTTTTCCTGGCGTACTGATTGTTCCATAAAAACACGGGAGAACTGCCGGATATCAGTAACTTCCTGCCACGATATTTCGGCGCAGGGTCTTCTGGCCATCTTCAGGTGAATGCCACTGTAGTAGTACTGGCGAGTACGCGCTGAGCGCCGCTATTTAAAGCCCTCTGAGGTGACATTGCGCATGCGCTGCTCAGCGTGCGCGTTCATAGCGGCTCCGTGCGCTGCGCCTCGCGCCCTCCACTGTGAAAGCCTGGCGTATCGGTGTCAGGTCGATTTCCATCTTTATGCAGATAACTACGTCGACTACGAAGTTTCTCTATCACAGGATTCCAAACAGAGTTCAGCTGATAACCGCTATCTCGATTGATGAGAGTCTCGTTGTCAGACAATCTTATTTCCACAGATTCATTGATAATCGAGCTCCAAAAGTTTGATTTATGGGCCAAAATTTTTGTGTCGTTGTAATTCATGGAATGGTCTGTGGAAATACAATGTTCGGCGATTGCGGACTTGGTGGGTTGGAGAAGGCGAGTATGCCGTTGGTGATCCACAATGCGTTCTTGCACAGTTCGTGTTGTTTGCCCTGTATATGATTTGCCGCATTCACACGGAATTTTGTAAACACCTGATTTACGCAGGCCCAGGTCGTCTTTAACGGATCCCACCAGTGATGAAATTTTGGAAGGAGGGCGAAAGATGACTCTCACTTGATACTTTCTCAATATTCTGCCTATCTGTTGTAAGTAGGCTGTACATAGACATTAAGATGTGAATATACGTTTCCCTTATCTGCATTGTTGACTTTAGTGGACTATTTTTTCTGCTTGAGCTTTGTCATGTTTAGATATAAGCTGCTGTTTGCCAGGCATAGTGTTACTGAATTTGACTTTGTGTTACTCTGCTAAGCCAGTTTACTGCTGATTTATTTTTCTTGTTTGCTGCTCATTGCCTTATATTAGTTGTAATTTATGCTGCTTGCTTCGCCATTTGTATTTTTGATCATTGCTGTTTGTGTTAATTGTTTTGTGCTGCTGCATTGCCTCGTCCCTTAGTTTAGCATCTGAGCTCAGTAGATTTAAGTTAGCTTAAGAGGGGGTAGACTATATAAGAGAATGAGTTGTGATGAATTGGAAGAAGTGCATTGAGAAGTTTTTCGAAAAAAGTACAGAAAGCAGGTATAGATAGGACCTTTTGGGAATAATGAAGAACAAAGGGAGATCTTCGAGAAGTAAAGAAAGTGTTTGTGGACCCTTGTGTATTTATGTTCTTCCTGTCTTAACATGTTTATCTAATAAGACTTATGTTGTAGAATGTTTCTAATACTGAGCTACATGAACTATGATGAGGAATACTGTTATCCTCAAATATAATTTGCATTAATAATATGTTATTTACTTTGTAAAGATGTTAGACATTATTAATTCTGTTCTGATTTAATGCTCATGTGTGAAGTCGATGTTTCAATAATTATTCTGATCTTTTATGTATGTGCTTATGTCATAATTCCTGTACCACTGATGTATATGTTATTTCGATTCTTTTGTAAAGCCCATATTACTACAAATGTTATCTGTATTGTTATGTTCTTTAATGATGTATTTTGTACCTTTGTTATTGTATTCTCATGTTATAAAATTGTAATTGACACCAGTTCATCATATTATTAACTTGTAAGTTACATTTCACTGCACACGTTTCTGTTGGTCGTAGTATATGGACAATATGTGACAAGTAGGGACTGTTAGTGTTTGCACGTGTGTTAATAATTCAGCAAGGGACTGGATGACAGCATTGCTGGTTCTAAGGACAATTCCAAAAACTTTGTGAGTGCACAAGTGGTGGTTATGGACTTGCTATATTATCCGCAAGACTCTTCAATGGTGCTTGTGCACCTGCACAGTCACAACAGATGGCTGCTGGCCATTTCTACAAGGACTACAGTGGGTCTACACCTTTGCTGACTCACCAGTACCATTATTTCTACAAGGACTGCAGTGGGTCTGCACCTCTGGTGGCCCACCAGTACCGTAATCTCTACCAGGACTACAGTGGACCAATACTCTTCAAAATTTCGGCTGACTCTGCTGTGGGTTTGCTCTGTTGTGGCCCATTACCTGTCTGCATGTCAAGAGTCAGCACTGTCTTTCCGTTGGAAGGACAACATTACTTCTTCAAGACTGCTTGGAAATCCACTACTTCTGTGTGCATTTTCTTTTACTGCTTAGACTTTGAGAAAAACACTGCTATTTTACTGTGATGAACGATCAGGACTGTCTTTATGGACTGTGAGAAAATTTTAGCTTTTGACCAACATTGTATCAATAAATGTGTGCATTTGATTTCTTTGTTATTGTAATTATGAAAAATTTTATCAAATCATTATTGGCCACTGCCCAAAACAATTTGTAAAATTTTTTGTGGGGAGCATGGGGGCTATGTAAGTAGGCTGTTTATGTTTCCTTATTGGCAACGTTACGTAGCGCTCTGTGCTGTGTGCAGTCTGTGGCTAGTTTGCATTGTTGTCTGCCATTGTAGTGTTGGGCAGCGGCAGCTTGATGTGAACAGCGCGTAGCGTTGCGCAGTTGGAGGTGAGCCGCCAGCAGTGGTGGATGTGGGGAGAGAGATGGCGGAGTTTGGAAATTTGTAAGATATACAATGATCTGTTATGTATATTATGAGTTTTCAACATTATTAAGGTAAATACAGTGTTTGTTCTCTATTAAAATCTTTCATTTGCTAACTATGCCTATCAGTAGTTAGTGCCTTCAGTAGTTTGAATCTTTTATTTAGCTGGCAGTAGTGGTGCTCGCTGTATCGCAGTAGTTCGAGTAACGAAGATTTTTGTGAGGTAAGTGATTTGTGAAAGGTATAGGTTACTGTTAGTCAGGGCCATTCTTTTGTAGGGATTTTTGAAAGTCAGATTGCGTTGCGCTAAAAAATATTGTGTGTCAGTTTAAGGACAGTCGTGTATAATTGTTAATAAGGGGACGTTACACTGTGAAGAAATATTCCCAATAAATGGTAGATAAACAGTAGACCTGAAGGCCTCTTCCTCTTCCTTGTTCCGTCGTTTGTAGGTCTTCATCACTCTGTTCACTTGCCTAGGTGAAAAGCCATTCTTCAAAAATACTTTTTGCAGGTGTTCCAGTTCCGCTTGAATTTACCTATGGTGCCTCTATAGCCGTCGATAATTGTGAAAGTGTTACCGGAGCAGGATTTTGTTCACGAAGTGACCTCTCGATTATGTCCTTCATACATTCGATGGGATTCATGTCGTGCAATCTGGGTGGTTAAATCATTTTCTCGAATTATCCAGAATGTGTTTCCAGTTAATGTTGTGCTCCGGTGACGAGCATTGTTGTTTGGGATCATCAAGTACATGAATGGCTTCGAATGGTCTCTAAGTTGCTGAACATAACCATTTCCAATCAATGATTGGTTCAGTTGGACTAGAGTCCGTTCCAGATAAACATAGTCCATACCATTATGGAGCCACCGCCAGGTTGCACTGTGCCTTGTGGTCAACTTGGGTCCATGGATTCGTGGGGTCTCCGTCGCTCTCGAATCCTGCCACCAGCTCTTACCAACGACTCGGGACTCACCTGACCAAACCACGGTTTTCCAGTCGTCTAGGGTCCAACCGATATGGTCACGAGCCCACGAGAGGCGCTGCAGGCGACGTCGTGATCGTTGTGACTGACAATTCGCAATTTTTCACAAGCACAACTTTTATTGATGCAAGTTCACAAGGTTGATGACTAAACAACAAACGAAAGGTAACAATCACGATGCCAGTAAAAGTCTCCTAATTGAGGCAAAGAAAAGTTCACTTCTAATTTTCCACACACACACACACACACACACACACACACACACACACACACACACACACACACACACACACACACACACACACACACACACACACTACTAACAGTCCAATTCAGAGACGAAGACGTAATCTTCAACGGTCGCAGCACACGAGGTCGGCATCCGGCGTGAACTGAGCTTCAGGACTGGTTCTAGCCCCTAAATAGCTGTCTCCAGCCAATCGGGTTTTGGCGTAGTGATACTTCCTGAAGGCCGTGGCTCGCGCTCCCCCTGCAGGAAGTAGTGCTCAGAATGTCTGTTTCCATTATCTTGTATGTAAATAGCCGGTGTTTACCATGGTGCTTTTGGTACGCCTTGTGCATAGACTACCTCGTCCTCTGTGGTGTAATGTGGGTTGCCGTCCCTCAGGGGCTACCTTGGCTCCGGTATGACAGTGATGTTAGCAAAAGAACTCGCGTCAGTTGTCTGCTGCCATATCCCATTAACCCCAAATCTTGCCGCACTGTCCCAACGGTTACGTTTGTCGTACGTCCTACATTGATATTTGTGATTATTTCACGCAGTGTTACCACCGAGAACGCAGCGGGTCTCTACATCTTCATCTACATATACATCTACAGGGTGTTTAAAAAATGACCGGTATATTTGAAACGGCAATAAAAACTAAACGAGCAGCGATAGAAATACATCGTTTGTTGCAATATGCTTGGGACAACAGTACATTTTCAGGCGGACAAACTTTCGAAATTACAGTAGTTACAATTTTCAACAACAGATGGCGCTGCAAGTGATGTGAAAGATATAGAAGACAACGCAGTCTGTGGGTGCGCCATTCTGTACGTCGTCTTTCTGCTGTAAGCGTGTGCTGTTCACAACGTGCAAGTGTGCTGTAGACAACATGGTTTATTCCTTAGAACAGAGGATTTTTCTGGTGTTGGAATTCCACCGCCTAGAACACAGTGTTGTTGCAACAAGACGAAGTTTTCAACGGAGGTTTAATGTAACCAAAGGACCGAAAAGCGATACAATAAAGGATCTGTTTGAAAAATGTCAACGGACTGGGAACGTGACGGATGAACGTGCTGGAAAGGTAGGGCGACCGCGTACGGCAACCACAGAAGGCAACGCGCAACTAGTGCAGCAGGTGATCCAACAGCGGCCTCGGGTTTCCGTTCGCCGTGTTGCATCTGCGGTCCAAATGACGCCAACGTCCACGTATCGTCTCATGCGCCAGAGTTTACACCTCTATCCATACAAAATTCAAACGCGGCAACGCCTCAGCGCCGCTACCATTGCTGCACGAGAGACATTCGCTAACGATATAGTGCACAGGATTGATGACGGCGATATGCATGTGGGCAGCATTTGGTTTAGTGACGAAGCTTATTTTTACTTGGACGGCTTCGTCAATAAACAGAACTGGCGCATATGGGGAACCGAAAAGCCCCATGTTGCAGTCCCATCGTCCCTGCATCCTCAAAAAGTACTGGTCTGGGCCGCCATTTCTTCCAAAGGAATCATTGGCCCATTTTTCAGATCCGAAACGATTACTGCATCACGCTATCTGGACATTCTTCGTGAATTTGTGGCGGTACAAACTGCCTTAGACGACACTGCGAACACCTCGTGGTTTATGCTAGATGGTGCCCGGCCACATCACACGGCCGACGTCTTTAATTTCCTGAATGAATATTTCGATGATCGTGTGATTGCTTTGGGCTATCCGAAACATACAGGAGGCGGCGTGGATTGGCCTGCCTATTCGCCAGACATGCACCCCTGTAACTTCTTTCTGTGGGGACACTTGAAAGACCAGGTGTACCGCCAGAATCCAGAAACAATTGAACAGCTGAAGCAGTACATCTCATCTGCATGTGAAGCCATTCCGCCAGACACGTTGTCAAAGGTTTCGGGTAATTTCATTCAGAGACTACGCCATATTATTGCTACGCATGGTGGATATGTGGAAAATATCGTACTATAGAGTTTCCCAGACCGCAGCGCCATCTGTTGTTGAAAATTGTAACTACTGTAATTTCGAAAGTTTGTCTGCCTGAAAATGTACTGTTGTCCCAAGCATATTGCAACAAACGGTGTATTTCTATCGCTGCTCGTTTACTTTTTATTACCGTTTCAAATATACCGGTCATTTCTGAAACACCCTGTACGTGTACACAGACACTCCGTACGGTGTATGGCGGAGGGTGCCACCACTACTCACTTCCTTCACGGTTCCACTCCCAAACAGAGCGAAGTAAATATGACTACCTATATGCCCCCGTATGAGCCCTAATTTCTAGTATCTTCGTAGTGCTTACGCGCAATGTTAGTTGGAGGCAGTAGAATCATTCCGCATTCAGCTTCAAATGTGTCTCTCGAAAAGAACGCCGCCTCCCCTCCAGGGATTCCCATTTGAGTTCCCTAAGGTTCTCCGTAACACCGTAACACTTGCGTGTTGGTCGAACATCCCGGTAACAAATCTAGCAGCCCGCTTCTGAAGTGCTTCGATATCTTCCTTTGATCCTTCCTGGTACAGATCACAAACACTCGAGTAGTACTCAAGAATAGGTCGCTCCAGGGTCCTAAATGTGGTCTCCTTTACAGATGAACCACACTTTACAAGAATTCTCCGAATAAACCGAAGTTGACCATTCGTCTTGCCTAGCACAGCCCTCAAATGCTCGTTCCATTTCGCATTGCTTTGCAACGCTACGCTCAGATATTTTAAGCACGTGACTGTGTCGAGCAGGACACTGTCATCCGCTTTAACTTACATTTTTCTTCATTTAGAGCTATCTGCAACTCATCACACCAATTAGAAATTTAGTATAAATCATCTTGTATCGTCCTACTGTCATCTTGTATCGTCCTACACCACAGCATCATAAACAAACTACAGCAAATCGCTACCTACCCTTTCACCTATTCATTTATGTATGTAGAGAATAATATAAGTCCTATCACACTTGTCTTGGGCACTCCTGAGATACTCTTGGCTATGATGAACACTCGCAGTTTAGGACAACGAACTGGGTTCTATAGATTCAGAACACTTCGAGTCACTCACATAGCTGTTAACCTTTTCCATATGTTCGTACCTTGGTCGTCTGCAGTGGGGAGGCGTGTCAAACGCTTTCCACAAAACTAGAAATACGGAATCTACTATTGCACATCATCCACAGTTCCCAGTATTTAATGTGAGAAAAGGGCAAGTTGAATTTCACACTAGCGATGTTTTCGAAACCCGTGATAATTCGTAGACATTAAATTCTCGGTCTCAAGAAAATTTATTACATTCGAACTGAGGATGTGTATTCGGCAGCAAATCGATGCTACTGATATTGGTCTTTACTTTTGTGAGTCCGTTCTTTTCCCCTTCTTATATACAGGAGTCACCTACACCTTTTTTCCAGTCGCTTGGGTCTTTGCGATGGGCGAGAGGATCGCGATAAAATGCAAAGGGGTCAGTGCTGTAATCTTGGAAAAACCGAACTGGGATTCAATCCGGACCTGGTGACTTATTTGTTTTCAACTCTTCCAGTTGTCTCCATACGACAGAGATGCTTATTATTCTGTCGTCCATAAGGGAGTCTGTTCCTGCGTGAACGATTTCTTAAACGTGAAATTTAAAGCTTTTGTTTTCATTTTGCTTTCTTCAACTACCACACCGGATTGGTGAACAAGAGACTGGATGGATGCCTTAGACACACTTAGCGATTTTTACATCAGACCAGAATTTTCACGGGTTATTAATGATGTATAGTTCTAGGATGACGAAGCTTTCACTTAGCATTCACTGCGGCGCCCAAGGAGGGCGAAATCCTGACGTCTGTTCTGGGTCGAGGGTACATACGGGAAATGTAACATCACAATGGACAGTAAACATTAAAGGTGTGCCACAGGCATCAGCATTCTGTTTCGTGCTACTTATTCCGGTTGAATCACTTACAGTTTAACCAAGGCCGCCCAAGACCGGTGCCAAGCGCCCCCCCCCCCCCAAATTGTTCACGAAGAAAGGAAAAATATAAAAATATATAATGTGTTCAGATGTTTTCTTTCAAGAAACTTATTTAAAAGTCGGTATTACGTAGGTTTTTAACAGAGCCGGAACTGACACTTTCTAATGACTACGTACCAGTCTCCATCCGTCATGCAAAATATTAAAAATGCTCCATACTACTACGTCTAGAAATCCCTTACAAATTATAACGTTTCCGTAAATAGGAGAATGGAAAAATAAAATTCTCTTTGATTAAAATTTGAATTTGTGCTTAAGAAGTGGGAGGGTGGGAACGTTATAATTAACAGTCCTGTTACGTAAGTACCCAATTTGGCTTCAGGTAGACACAGAACTGCTAAAATTTGAAATGATCCACAACTGATTATTCTCATTGAAAGTTAGAATGAGAACTCTGTATAATTTTTATCCAGCTATTGCTGCCCGGCCGTAAAGCGCGATACCGTAAGCAGTACGTCAACAATTGACTACGGCTGGGAAATTTAAACTGCCGCTATGAATGAACTTTGGCTTGGAAAAGATTTGATTATTATCTGCTGCATATAAAGTAAATTTACGTTTAGAAATAAATTTAAACTTTAAGAAGATTCCACCTGTGGTTCTTGGCATCTGATCGAATGTCAACATAATGCTACCAAATTCTGATGAGGTAGAAAGAGATTCTTGTTAACATTTATCAACCGGAAACAGTGTCAAACTCCTTGAAATAAAACAAACTATTATCCGAAATAATTATTATTCAGCAAATGAAATTACACTAGTGGACGAAAGGAGATGCTTACGCTTTTGGCTCAAGATACCGAAGGGTAGATAACAATAGTCGCCAGTAGCTTTTTATCGTCCATCAAAGATATTTAGGATTCACTGATACTAGATCAGTCACATTATACACTATACATATTTTTTGATAGGCAATCATATTATTGTCCTTCCTTTGACTTTCATATAATTACATTTGTGTTTGGAAAAATTATAAAACTGTCCAACGCAGTATTCATAAACCATAATTTTGTAGAGAAATTTGTAAGTCCGGTTGGAGGCGTTAGAAACTATCACAAGGGCGGCCTTGCAGCTGATCCTTTGTATTTTGTGAACGGTTCAAGAATCTAAAGAAAAGCTTCAGGAAATAATAGAAGGCAGTGAAGAACGTCACTTACTTGCATGAATAATATTCTTAACTCTTCTGCCAACCGAGGTATTAAAGCAAGTACGTTTTTTTTTAATGGAATGACGTGTTGTCTCGGTACATAAATGTATGTTGTTCTTAATTGCACTGTGAAGCCATCGTTTTTCGCTATTCAGCCGTTTTTCTTCAGCCTGGAGTTTGATTGTTGCGAACATGAGGTTTTAAGTTGTAAACGGCTCAGTATAGTCATTTTCAAGGTTAATCAATGCGCACAGTCAAGGAGCGAAAAAAGAATACTGTCGACACATTTTACTCTTCGTGTTTAATCGAGGATTTAATGTTGCAAAACCTGCGAGAAGAATTTGTGGTGTGTGCTTGTAGGAGACATTTGGTGAAATGACGGCACGAAAAATTCGACTTGTTTGATGAATCACGTTCTGGAAGACATTTTCTGTTTTTTGAAAAGTGTCTAAATCACTTGGTCCACAATAATCCTCGCCAAGCAAAGTGCGAATTGGCGTAAATTGTGGAATATAATCACATAATCAGCGTGCGCCATTTATATTAATTGAGTAAGGTGCAAAAATTGGGCACCACGCGTATTAAGTGAGATCAACAGAAATCAGTGACTAACGATATGTGTTGGATCATGCCCACTCATCGGTTATAGGGTGCCTAAGGGATGCTGCGCTCTCGGAATGCTACACAACAATTCTAGCAAATAACATTAGTAGTTTTATTTCAAATAAGTAGATCGACAGTACTTTGAGATTTACAAGCAGTAGGCGCAAACGAAGAGCGACATGCAATATAATTTCGAGTCCTTGGCTATGTGTAATGTTCCTGGAAGTTGACATACGACACTAATACTCCTCGGCGAATCCTGTCCACTATTGTCCGTATACGGAGCCGATCTGAACGGCCGAGGCTGGCAGGAACCGCGCTCATATTCACTTCTTGTAGGGGGCGCTTCTGGCTATTGGCTGACGTTTCCTCACCGCCTTCTCTCATTTTCCGTTCTTCGTCATCGTTCTGCCGCTTGTGATTACGCCAGAACATTCCTCTTCCCCAGAGTGACTGACCGGCGTCGTGTATGGAGTGCGACCACGGCGATGGATACGGGAGTGTGGGCGCCTCGACGGGCCGGAAGCTGTGGCTGCAGGGGACGTCAAGCTTTCAGCCGCACCCAGCTGCGCTCTGGCGGAAACGTCTCCCGGAAAACCACCAGTAGTGTACGCATCCACTTCCTGCTACCATGAACCAGATGAAGAAGGCGGCGACTGCTGTGGTGTGGGCGGGTCCAACGTCATCGGTGGGACGAGAGGAGACGGAGGAGGCGAAGGCTCCGCCTCCATGGCGTCGTCCCGCGTTGTTGTGATGACACCGTCTGGCGAATGTTGTGGCCGCGCTGTCCTCTGGACGCGTGGACCTGGGGGAAGAGAGACTGAAAGATCATCGTGTACGTGACACAGGCGAAGTTGATTTTGATGGCGGCACTCCAAGCCATCTGGAGCTGAAACAAGATACATGCAAGCGCCAAGTCGATGGACGATCTCGCCTCACGTCCACCGTATGCTGCCGCTAAAAACCCTGTAAAAGACAATGTCATGCGGCGCGAAGCGATACTTGCGGCCTTCCTTCGGCGTCGGATGCTGAGCAAGGTGGAGCAGGTGGAGCAGCGTCCGATGGCGGCGGCCGTCAAGCAATGCCGCTGGTGATGGTCCATCTCGTGGGTGCCAATTATATGAGGCGAGAAACAGTTGCAATGCTTGATCCGTGGTGTGTGTGGAGCGAATTTGGCCGTCTGCTGCTTGAATGTTCTGACAAAACGTTCCACTTCGCCGTTTGACTGTGGATGGAACGGTGCACTAGTTAGATGCTGTACGCCATTGCGTTCACAGAATGTTTCGAGTGTCGTAGGCTTAAGCCATTCCTTGGAACATTTTTAGAGGTGATGAGAAATGGTGTCTGTATGCGAGTGGCTCACCCAATCACGAAAGGCAACAACTTGGGAAGAAGCCGGCCGGTGTGGCCGTGCGGTTGTAGGCGCTTCAGTCTGGAACCGCGTGACCGCTACGGTCGCAGGTTCGAATCCTGCCTCGGGCATGGATGTGTGTGATGTCCTTAGGTTAGTCAGGCTTAAGTAGTTCTAAGTTCTAGGGGACTGATGACCTCAGAAGTTAAGTCCCATAGTGCTCAGAGCCATTTGAACCATTTTGAACTTGCGAAGAATGGCGCAGACCCCCAAAAAATTATGTTGTGTGTTTGGTGGAACGAAACTGGCATTCTGCGTCATCGACTGTTACCAAGAAAAGAAACGATAAAAGCTGCTGCGTATACTGAACAGCTAAGACAGCTCGCTGTCGACACTGAAAGCAAAAGAACTGGTCAAAGCGTGTTGTTACCCCACGATAACGTATGCCTGCATTAGGTCAGAATCACCACAGATGCGACTGCTGATGTTACCAGTTACTCAAAATGTTCAGATGTGTGTGAAATCTTACGGGACTTAACTGCTAAGGTCATCAGTCCCTAAGCTTACACACTACTTAACCTAAATTATTCTAAGGACAAACACACACACCCATGCCCGCCGGAGTACTCGAACCTCCGCCGGGACCAGCCTCACAGTACAGTTACCAGTTACTCACCTTCGCCATACACCAGACTTATCCTCTTCTAATTATCATCTTTTCCGGTCTCTAACAACATTCAGGTTAGCAACTGGTTCACAGATTTCTTCAACTCGAAAACACAACATTTCTATAGGCCGGACATAATATTCATACTATAAAATGGGATGAATAGGAACAGTGTTCCACTTTAAAAGAAAAAAATTGATAATTTTAATATTTTTGTTCTGTATTCCAAATAAACGTTTCTATAATATACAATTTATGAACTTGATGTGCTTGTTAATACATTAAGCTATGCACATCATCTTTGAAAATGATCAAACCTCTGAATCTATACGTCTGCGTTACCCTTACAAGGGAACCTCCCCATCGCACCCCCCTCAGATTTAGTTATAAGTTGGCACAGTGGATAGGCCTTGAAAAACTGAACACAGATCAATCGAGAAAACAGGAAGAAGTTGTATGGAACTATGAAAAAAATAAGCAAAATATACAAACTGAGTAGCCCATGCGCAGGATAGGCAACATCAAGGATATTGTGAGCTCATGAGCACCGTGGTCCTGTGGTTAGCGTGAGCAGCTGCGGAACGAGAGGTCCTTAATTCAAGTCTTCCTTCGAGTGAAAAGTTTGCGTTCTTTATTTTCGCAAAGTTATGATCTGTCCGTTCGTTTATTGACGTCTCTGTTCACTGTAACAAGCTTCGTGTGTGTGTTTTTCGACAGCACCGCAAAACCATGCGATTAGTAGACGAAAGGACATGCCTCTCCAATGGGAACCGAAAACATTTGATCGCAGGGTCATAGGTCAACCGAATCCTCCACAAGAAAACGCGTCTGACACATTCTATACGACACTGTTGACGGCATGTGCGTCACATTACAGGAATATGTTGTCGAACCACATAACTAGTACTCTTGGCGAATGGGTAAAAATACTCTTCTACCTTGCCCGATTTAGGTTTTCTTGTGGATGTGATAATCACTCCCAAAAAAGAGATGAAAAAATAAGAGTTTGTCACATAAACTGCAACGAATGAATGCAAAAGTTTCACAGTCACACAGTTTTCCCTGTGCTCTGTCAAAACATATGTTTTTAACGTTTTCAAATTTTTCCGTGTGTAGACCGTCAAATCCTGCATATGTCCAAGCAAATCTGAACATGTCCTGGAATTTTGGAGAACGAAGTTGATTGTGTGTGAGTGCCTGAACTTTGATAATTTTCTGAAAATAAAAAATTAAAATTTTCACTCGAGGGAAGATTTGAACCAAGGACCTTTCGTTCCACAGTTGCTAATACTAACCACGGGACTACGGCGCTCATTAGCACTTAATAGCCTTGATGTTGCATATATTGCGCATGGGCTACTCAGTTTGTATATTTTGCTTATTTTTTTCATAGTTCCAGACAACTTCTTCCTGTTTTCTCGATTGATCTGTGTTCAGTTTTTCAAGGTCTATCCACTGTGCCAACTTATAACTAAATCTGAGCGGGGTGCGATGGGGAGGTTCCCTTGTTAGAAGCAACAGAGAGCTCTCGAACAACATCTACTTGAATATTAAGTGACTCCTGACCTTTTAAAATTAACGTGCATCATCGGACTTGACTTAAAAAAGTAACCTTTATTTTCTAAATAAGAAATTTTACATTCATGCTAGCTAAATGACTGTTTACTTTTTTCATATGTTTTAATCATAGCATAATCTCCTGGACTGAGAACAATGCCAGGTGGTTCCTCATTTCTGTAAAATTCTTAGTCTCCTTCTGAAGAAAAACTGACAATTACTATTTCTACTCACCCCGAAAACATAAATCCAAGTTTTAATTCCGGAAACACAACTCCAAGTTTTCAATTTGTCAAAACACAAGTTAAATTAAACTTAAAACTGAATTAATAATAAAAAAAATGTCATGTGACTAGGGCCTCCCGTCGGGTAGACCGTTCGCCTGGTGCAAGTCTTTCGATTTGACGCCACTTCGGCGACTTCCGCGTCGATGGGGGTGAAATGATGATGCTTAGGACAACACAACACCCGTCCCTGAGCGGAGAAAATCTCCGACACATCCGGGAATCGAACTCGGGCCGTTAGGATTGACATTCTTTTTTGGAAGTTTCGTTCCTATTAATCTCGCAGTTTCTATTCACCCCATATTATGTTACGTGAACGCTGACAGGCGGTCATTGACAAAAATAATGATTACATTAATGAATAATGAATCAGTCTTGTTATTGTGTGTTTATTGTAATATTATGTACTGTATTTTCTGTTAGTAAAATAGAATCGTGGCACAGTAAAAACGGCACGAACTTACGCACCAACCCAATGCATTACTTTCTTAAAGGCAATCAAAAGCTCTTGGAATAATGAGTGCAGTGGTATAACGCTTATTAATGTTGTCATTGAAACTTTTCGCAAAAATATCCGAGAAATGTGCTAAAATTGAAAGACAAGCTGGCCGGAATCAACTGTTGCTTTATAAACACTGCTAAGTTGTGTAAGTAGACTGTTTATTAAGCACAGTCATGTATAATTGTTCTAAGGGGACGCTTCAGTTGGGCTCTCATACCAGACTCTGCCGTTGTACCGATCCTTCCCACTGTCTACTTGTTTCCACGAAAGCTGTTTACTTAACGTTAGTATGTCCACACATCTGTACTAATTTCGCGAGGCCCCTTCTGATACACTGGAAATTGGCGTATGGCTCTTTTTACAACAGTCGTATCAGATACTGCGCCTGTGACATATGAAGCAGGACCAAGAGAAAATACGTTTAATGCCAGCAGCGTATGTCTATCCTCTCTGCATATAACGATGGAATATTGCATGACATCCACTCTTGACAAGTTTGCACCGCGACAACTGATTAAAGTCGAAGGGGCAACCGCCATTTTAGTGATTAGTTACGGAAGTTTTCTTGAATGATATCAATTTGCAGCTAACATATTTGAATTAACATGACTGTATCTGAAAAGATTGGGACTTCATGAATCTCTTTTGGAAAAAGAAAGATTTAACTGTAACTCCTATATTCAGAAACTGATAAGCTTTCCCTTTTTCACTAATGGTGTAGAAATATTCTTTAATTTTTTAAAAAATAATTTGTACTGTAATTGTTGATGGCTAAATAGCGTAACCACACTAAAGCATAAATAAAAGAAAAAGCCGATTACGACTACCTTGCATTTCGCTTTAGCTCATTTCTCGGATAGTTTGCGAAAAGTTTTAACGCTAACATTAACGTTTGTTATAGCACTGTACTTGTCTTTGTATGAGGTTTCGATTGCCGTTAAAAAAGTGTAAAAGTCTTTAAAAAAGTATACTTGCTTTATTATCTCAGTTGGCGCCTTCAGGAGGGAAGGGGAAGAGAGGGAAAAAGGCAGAACGGAGCATTTAGTCTCTCCCCCTCCCCCCATGGAATCTGAAGCATACAGCTTTTATTTATACACTGAAGAGCCAAGGAAACTGGTACCACTGCCTAACATCGTGTAGGGTCCACGCGAGCACGCAGAAGTGCTGCAACACGACGTGACATGGACTCGGCTAATCTCTGAAGTAATGCTGGAGGGAACTGACGCTATGAATCCTGCAGGACTGTCCATAAATCCGTAAGAGTACGAGACGGTGGAGATCTCTTTTGAACAGCATATTGCAAAGCACCCCAGATATGTTGACTAATGTTCATGTTTGGGGAGATTGGTGGCTAGCGGAAATGTTTAAACTCAGAAGAGTGCTCCTAGAGCCACTCTGTAGCAATTGTTGACGTGTGAGGTGTCGCAGTGTCCTGCTGGAATTGCCCCAAGTCCGTCGGAATGTAGATTGGACATGAATGGGTGCAGATGATCAGACAGGATGCTTACGTATAAGTGTCACCTGTCAGAGTCGTATCTAGACGTATCAGGTGTCCCATATCACTCCAACTGCACACGTCGCAAGCCATTACAGAGCGTCCACCAGCTTGAAGAGTCCCCTGCTGACATGCAGGGTTCATGGATTCATGGGGTTGTTTCCATACCCATACACGTCCACCCGCTCTATACAATTTGAAACGAGATTCGTACGACCAGCAACATGTTTACAGTCATCAACAGTCCAATATAGGTGTTGACGGGCCCAGGCAAGGTGTAAAGCAGGGCTTAACAACTGGCCGGTTTTGAGCGCGAGTACTCGCGTCTGCTCAGGCACGTGCTCGCGAGCAGGTGCAAGGTCGCGGAGTAGGGAGGGAGGGGAGGGAGGGGAAATGCGCACGCACGTTTGAATGTGATCTCGCGTTCTTAGCAGATTTAACTAGCCATCTGAACGCTTTGAACATTTTACTACAAGGTAAAGATCTGCTAATTACTCATTTCATAGATCGAATACGAGCTTTTCAAATGAAATTGACACTTTGGGTGAGTCAGCTGGAAACAGGAAATCTAGCTCATTTTCCTAAATTATCGTCCATGCAAGATGTTCACAAAGACTGTGAACGTTATTCAAATAGTTTAGTTGCCCTTAAGGAAGAATTTGATCAACGCTTTCAAGATTTGACAGCACCAGACAGTGATTTTGATCTGTTCTCCTCTCCATATTCAGCGAATATTGAAGAGATTCGTCCTGAGCTGGAACTAGAAATTATTGACCTGAAGTGTGACAGAGAATACGGAGACAAATTTCAGAACAAGAAAAAAATTTCGAATTCTACAGACACTTCCCTCAGGATAGATTTCCTCGTTTGCACAAACTGGCGGCTACAATAATATCAATGTTCGGTTACACGTATATTTGTGAACAACTGTTCTCTGCAATGAAATGTAACAAGACGCGCCTGAGAAACGCATTGTCTGATCGAAATTTAAACTGCACGCAGCGCCTACAATAACAATTACTCCGAACGCAGACGCAATTGTAAAGGGCAAAAAGTGCAAGATAACCGAGAATCCCACACTTCAGTGACACCTTTTATTGTGTAACAATTCACAAATTAATACGAATGCAGAGGTATACACTAAGCTAATAAAATTATGTGGCACGTGTACATTCTCCTTTATTTGTTTCATTTGCCGCAGTAATAATTCGTGAGTGATATCCCTGCAGGTGGCCGCGGATTTACATTGACTGGCGGCAGCTGTTGTGTGCCCCACGTGACTTTCCCCACTCTCCGCTATGGTCCGGTAGTGGGGGTAGCGTGCTCGCGCTGCTCCGTGCTCGCGCCTTGCTGCTCACAGCTTGCTCCGCGAGCACGTATGTTGTGAAGCCCTGGTGTAAAGCTTTGTGTCGTGCAGTCATCAAGGGTACACGAGTGAGCCCTCGGCTCCGAAAGCCCAAATCGATTATGTTTCGTTGAAAGGTTCGCCCGTTGACAATTGTTGGTGGTCCAGTACTGAAACCTGCAGCAATTTGCGGAAGCGTTGCACTTCTGTCACGTTGAACGATTCTCTTCAGTCGTCGTTGGTCCCGTTTTTGCGACTATGTCGGAGATTTGATGTTTTACTGGATACGCTTGCCCACACCAGTTTCTTTGGCAACTCACACCCCCTGTATATTGAATGGATAATCATTAATGTTCTGGGATATAATAACTTTTTGTGTCGTCTATAGCATGTAGTTGCCACGGCATACTACTTTTCAAAACTGAAAAACATTTACATCAAAAATGGCAATTTAGAGCCTTGTTCTGCTGGAAAAATTTCTGCGGGCGCCCAAGCTACTATAATTTCGGTATACTGAATGATTCACGACATAGAAAATAGTGCAAGCCTTAGGTGCCCCACTCAATGAATAACTAAGTTGCCACTGTGTATGCAACAATTCAAAGAGTTGTCTTTGCTGATAATGTAAGTACAATAATCAACCCCAATGTGGAAGTTTTACATTAAGAGTGCGCAACGTCGTAATGGGCTGCAATCACAACAGATGTTGCACAGGGATCAATACTGCGTCTTGTTTTGTTGATATATAAACGATCTGCCATTGCGTGTCCAATAAACACTCTTTTTTTAATGTTTAAAGTATTGTAAAAAGGACTAACAGAGAAATTTTGTTACTTGAGAATGTAAAGAAAGCCAAAAAAATTACTAACTTGTTCTCTGACAATGGACTGTCACCAAACATAGACAAAATACAATACATGCAATTCTGTATTGCCTTAGGGAAAATCATTAATTAAATAGAATTTTTCGAATTCTTTGTTCTTTCAGTAGCTAGGAACGTAAATGGAATGTAACATCTTATAGATATCTTGGTATTTCTAAGCGAGGCAACTTTTAAATTACGAGTAATAGCGAAATTTTATGGCTGTTGATGGAACGGCACATGTAATTCTATATGTCTTGACTTCCGGCAAGCCGGCCGCGGTGGTCTCGCGGTTAAGGCGCTCAGTCCGGAACCGCGCGACTGCTACGGTCGCAGGTTCGAATCCTGCCTCGGGCATGGATGTGTGTGATGTCCTTAGGTTAGTTAGGTTTAAGTAGTTCTAAGTTCTAGGGGACTGATGACCACAGATGTTAAGTCCCATAGTGCTCAGAGCCATTTGAACCATTTGAACTTCCGGCAAAACTTCGTTGCGCTTCTGTACAGCACTTCAGCAAACAAAATACACTATGTGATCAAAAGTATCTGGACACCCCCCAAAAACATACGTGTTTCATAATAGGTGCTTTGTGCTGCCACCTACTGCCAGGTCCTCCATATCAGTGATCTCAGTAGTCATCACACATCGTGAGAGAGCGGAATGATGTGTTCCGCGGAACTCACGGACTTCGAACGTGGTCGGGTGATTGGGTGTCACTTGTGTCATACGCCTGTACGCGAGATTTCCACACTCCTAAATATTCCTGGGTCCACTGTTTCCGATGTGACAGCGAAGTGGAAACGTGAAGGGACACGTACAGCACAAAAACGTACAGGCCGACCTCGTCTGTTGATTGACAGGGACCGCCGGCGGTTGGAGAGGGTCATAATGTTTAATAGGCAGACATCTATCCAGACCATCACCAGGAATTCCAAACTACATCAGGATCCACTGCAAGTGCTATGACAGATAGGTGGGAGGTGAGAAAGCTTGGATTTCATGGTCGAGCGGATTCCCCAAAGCCCAAAGCTGAGTCAGTAGTGAAGAGGTCTCCGTTCTAACGATAAAGGTCACATGACACAATCTCTTCCTTGACCTTCCAGGTGTCACAATAACAGGGCTCGCAGCTGAATGTGCAGCCTCTTTATCATTTTTGACTCTCTTCACTGTCGCTGTAGAGATGTTCAAAGCTTCTGTCACGCTGTCAACCACTTTACTCACTGATATGAATCTGTATATATCACAGATATCAATATATCACAGATATCAATATATCACTGATATAAGCCCTCTTCTCTGCATTACAGGAAGCCATTTTCCACTTACACACACTTTTCCATTTATACACATGGCAAAAAAAATCCGCAGAAGTAACAGAATGCATGCCGGCCGAAGTGGCCGTGCGGTTAAAGGCGCTGCAGTCTGGAACCGCAAGACCGCTACGGTCGCAGGTTCGAATCCTGCCTCGGGCATGGATGTTTGTGATGTCCTTAGGTTAGTTAGGTTTAACTGGTTCTAAGTTCTAGGGGACTAATGACCTCAGCAGTTGAGTCCCATAGTGCTCAGAGCCATTTGAACCATTTGATTTGAACAGAATGCACAAGTATACACAAAAATCTGAACGTCGCACGTGGGGCAACGGACTGAAAGCAGCGGTCGCCTAGCACTGCGGCATTGCCACGGTAACGTATACAAAAGCTCACAATCTGATTGGCCGTCGTGGATGCGCGAAACACGTGCGCTAAGGCCGAGTCAATTGTCAGAGCTCTTCTCTCGCCATATGGAATATAGCAAATCCGCTTGAGACCTTAACAAGTAAACACGACAACGAAAAACGGTTTCCTAAATTAGTTTTTCGTATTTGGAAGATGTGTCACAGGTAAACATAGTGTTTAAAAGCAGCTTATCATTTTCGTAGGCAAACAAATGTAGTGTACCATAAAATTAGTCACATGTTAACTACTTCGTCATGAATTGTAGCGAAAAGAATTGAAGGCAACGAAAATAAACAACAACAAAAGAAGAGAAATATGCATGTTTGAAATAAATTACTATCGCAATTTATGCGAGTAAGAAAAGCACAGAGAACCTTTAAATCTATTACAGTATAGCGAGTGGTGAAGTCGTAATATTATGAAAAAAGTAATTTTTGATGATAATTATTGAATTCAAAGAGGGACAGCCGGGTTTTGGGCGGGGAGAAACTAAAATCTACTATAGCAATTGGAAAATAAAACAAATAATAACGTACACGAAATATAAAAAGAACAGTAACATGAAATGTGGAGAAAACGACAGAGAAATTCTGAAAGAAAACTCAGTACACAAGTAACGAAAATTCACAGAAATTAACAAATATTCGAATCGGTAACTAGAATTAAGCTATATAAGTCAGTTCTGGTTACTGAGTTCTACCATTTATTGTTGAAATCGTTTTTCGATGAGGTGTGTGCTCTGAAAAGTCATAGGATATCGGCATCTGTAATTGTTCCTAAAACTACTGAGAAAAAGTAACAAATATTGGAATCCGCTATTAGAATGGAGCTATATAGGTCCGATTCCAGCCATTCCACAGTTCGTTATTTATACCGTTTTTGCAATAAGTGTGTGTTCTCCAGTGTTGTAGTATTTCTACATTTGATATTACTCTCTTCACTACAACGAACAGGAAAAAATCTTCGAGCCAGTACCTATAATATTTGTGTGTGTGTGTGTGTGTGTGTGTGTGTGAAATCTTATGGGACTTAACTGCTAAGGTCATCAGTCCCTAAGCTTACACACTATTGAACCTAAATTATCCTAAGGACAAACACACACACACACCCATGCCCGAGGGAGGACTCGAACCTCCGCCGGGATCAGCCGCACAGTCCATGGCTGCAGCGTCTTAGATCGCTCGGCTAATCCCACGCGGCATACCTGTAATATTTGTTACTTTTTTGAAGTAGTTCAGAGATCAATAATAACTCTAGTACTCCTACAAAAATCAAGTTTACACACTTACTGTAAGCATGTCGAAAATTATGACCCATCGAATGGCTGGAATCGGTAACTAGAATCGGCTTCCTACATAGGTCAATTCTGATTACCTATTCCAATAATTTCTAGGTTCATTATTTAGATCGTTTTTTCCTGGAGGTGTCTACAGGTAATAGATTGCTGCATTTGCAATTGCTCTCTAAAATACTGTGAAAAATGACAAATTTTAGAATATTTAACTAGAATTAAGCTATACAGGATGTCAATTCTAGTTACCGATTCCAACCATTGCATAGTTCATTATTTAGGTCATTTTTGCAGCAGGTGTGTGTACTAAAATGTAATAGGATTTCTGCACTTGTAATTTCTCTCAACTGCTGCTAAAACTGACTAATATTGGAATCGATAACTACGATTAACTTACATGTGACGCAGCATGTGAAAGTTGCTGGATTTGGACAGGTTACTCCTGTAACCGAAATATCAGATCTGATACGTAATGAGCATGGTTTCAGAAAACATCGTTCTTGTGCAACGCAGCTAGCTCTTTATTCGCACGAAGTAATGGGCGTTATCGACAGGGGATCTCAAGTTGATTCCGTGTTTCTAGATTTCCGGAAAACTTTTGACACCGCTCCTCACAAGCGACTTCTAATTAAGCTGCGGGCCTATGGGGTATCGTGTCAGTTGTGCGGCTGGATTCGTGATTTCCTGTCAGGAAGGTCGCAGTTCGTAGTAATAGACGGCAAATCATCGAGTAAAACTGAAGTGATATCAGGTGTTCCCCAGGGAAGCGTCCTGGGACCTCTGCTGTTCCTGATCTATATAAATGACCTGGGTGACAATCTGAGCAATTCTCTTAGGTTGTTCGCAGATGATACTGTAATTTACCGTCTAGTAAGGTCATCCGAAGAGCAGTAGGCCCTATCAGTTGCAAAGCGATTTAGATAAGATTGCTGTATGGTGTGGCAGGTGGCAGTTGACGCTAAATAACGAAAAGTGTGAGGTAATCCACATGAGTTCCAAAAGAAATCCTTTGGAATTCGATTATTCGATAAATAGTACAATTCTCAAGGCTGTCAATTCAACTAAGTAACTGGGTGTTAAAATTACGAACAACTTCAGTTGGAAAGACCACATAGATAACGTTGTGGGGAAGGCGAGCCAAAGGTTGCGTTTCATTGGCAGGACACTTACAAGGGAACCTCCCCATCGCACCCCCCTCAGATTTAGTTATAAGTTGGCACAGTGGATAGGCCTCGAAAAACTGAACACAGATCAATTGAGAAAACAGGAAGAAGTTGTGCCGCACTGTGAAAAAATAAGCAAAATATAAAAACTGAGTAGTTCATGGGAAGATATGCAACATCAAGGACGCTGGGAACTCGGGAGCGCTGTGGTCTCGTGGTAACGTAAGCAGCTGCGGTACGAAAGGTCCTTGGTTCAAATCTTCCATCGAGTGAAATATTTAATTTTTTATTTTCAGTTTATGTGACAAACTCTTATGTTTTCATCACTTTTTTGGGAGTGATTATAACATCCACAAGAAAACCTAAATCGGGCAAGGTAGAAGAATCTTTTTACCCATTCGCCAAGTGTACAAGTTAGGTGGGTCGACAACATATTCCTGTCATGTGACGCACATGCTGTCACCAGTGTCGTATAGAATATATCAGATCTGTTTTCCTGTGGAGGAATCGGTTGACCTATGACCTTGCGATCAAATGTTTTCGGTTCCCATTGGAGAGGCACGTCCTTTCGTCTACTAATCGCACGGTTTTGCGATGCGGTCGCAAAACACAGACACTAAACTTATTACAGTGAACAGAGACGTCAATGAACGAACGGACAGATAATAACTGTGCAAAAATAAAGAAAGTAAAATTTTCACTCCAGGGAAGACTTGAACCAAGGACCTCTCGTTCTGCAGCTGCTCACGCTACCACGGGACCACGGCGCTCCTGATCCAATATTCTCCATCATGTTGCCTATGTGGCCCATGGACTACTCAGTTTGTATATTTTGCTTATTTTTTTTCATAGTTTCACACAACTTCTTCCTGTTTTCTCGATTAATCTGTGTTCAGTTTTTCACGGCCTATGCACTGTGCGAACTTATAACTAAATCTGAGGGGGGTGCGATGGGGAGGTTCCCTTGTTAGAAGAGGCAAGTCCGCTAAAGAGGCAGCTTACACTACACTCGTTCGTCCTCTGTTAGAATATTGCTGCGCGGTGTGGGATCCTTACCAGGTGGGATTGACGGAAGACATCGAAAGGGTGCAAAAAAGGGCAGCTCATTTTGTATTATCACGTAAAAGGGGAGAGAGTGTGGCAGATATGATACGCGAGTTGGGATGGAAGTCATTAAAGCAAAGACGTTCTTCGTCGCGGCGAGATCTACACTCCTGGAAATTGAAATAAGAACACCGTGAATTCATTGTTCCAGGAAGGGGAAACTTTATTGACACATTCCTGGGGTCAGATACATCACATGATCACACTGACAGAACCACAGGCACATAGACACAGGCAACAGAGCATGCACAATGTCGGCACTAGTACAGTGTATATCCACCTTTCGCAGCAATGCAGGCTGCTATTCTCCCATGGAGACGAACGTAGAGATGCTGGATGTAGTCCTGTGGAACGGCTTGCCATGCCATTTCCACCTGGCGCCTCAGTTGGACCAGCGTTCGTGCTGGACGTGCAGACCGCGTGAGACGACGCTTCATCCAGTCCCAAACATGCTCAATGGGGGACAGATCCGGAGATCTTGCTGGCCAGGGTAGTTGACCTACACCTTCTAGAGCACGTTGGGTGGCACGGGATACATGCGGACGTGCATTGTCCTGTTGGAACAGCAAGTTCCCTTGCCGGTCTAGGAATGGTAGAACGATGGGTTCGATGACGGTTTGGATGTACCGTGCACTATTCAGTGTCCCCTCGACGATCACCAGTGGTGTATGGCCAGTGTAGGAGATCGCTCCCCACACCATGATGCCGGGTGTTGGCCCTGTGTGCCTCGGTCGTATGCAGTCCTGATTGTGGCGCTCACCTGCACGGCGCCAAACACGCATACGACCATCATTGGCACCAAGGCAGAAGCGACTCTCATCGCTGAAGACGACACGTCTCCATTCGTCCCTCCATTCACGCCTGTCGCGACACCACTGGAGGCGGGCTGCACGATGTTGGGGCGTGAGCGGAAGACGGCCTAACGGTGTGCGGGACCGTAGCCCAGCTTCATGGAGACGGTTGCGAATGGTCCTCGCCGATACCCCAGGAGCAACAGTGTCCCTAATTTGCTGGGAAGTGGCGGTGCGGTCCCCTACGGCACTGCGTAGGATTCTACGGTCTTGGCGTGCATCCGTGCGTCGCTGCGGTCCGGTCCCAGGTCGACGGGCACGTGCACCTTCCGCCGACCACTGGCGACAACATCGATGTACTGTGGAGACCTCACGCCCCACGTGTTGAGCAATTCGGCGGTACGTCCACCCGGCCTCCCGCATGCCCACTATACGCCCTCGCTCAAAGTCCGTCAACTGCACATACGGTTCACGTCCACGCTGTCGCGGCATGCTACCAGTGTTAAAGACTGCGATGGAGCTCCGTATGCCACGGCAAACTGGCTGACACTGACGGCGGCGGTGCACAAATGCTGCGCAGCTAGCGCCATTCGACGGCCAACACCGCGGTTCCTGGTGTGTCCGCTGTGCCGTGCGTGTGATCATTGCTTGTACAGCCCTCTCGCAGTGTCCGGAGCAAGTATGGTGGGTCTGACACACCGGTGTCAATGTGTTCTTTTTTCCATTTCCAGGAGTGTATTTACGAAATTTCAGTCACCAACTTTCTCTTCCGAATGCGACAGTATTTTGTTGACACCCACCTACATAAGGAGAAATGATCATCATAATAAAATAAGAGAAATCAGATCTCGAACGGAGAGATTTATGTGTTCCTTTTTCCCACACGCCATTCGAGACTGGAATGGTAGAGACATAGTATGAAGATGGTTCGATGAACCCTCTGCCAAGCACTTAAATGTGAATTGCAGAGTAATCATGTAGATGTAGATGTAGATGTAGAAGATGGCTCTAGACGAACCGAAACCGGCCATATGAATAATTTTGCAATCAAGACGGATTATAAGTAACATTGTAAAATCACTGATTGTGGCTATCCTACCAGACATTATGTCTGTTTTTGCATTCCAGAATCGCTGCACGCTATGAAAGAGGAGACTCGGATCGAAGGACGGAGTACTGCGAGGGCTTTGAAGGCATGCTTCGCGAGGATGAACGGTTTGCAGGGATGGTTACCTGGTCTGACGAGACGCAATTAAAACTGAACGGTACTGTAAACCGCAACAAATGCGTGTAGTAGACGCCTGAAAACCCTCACGTTGGGCCGCGCGGAGTAGCCGCGCGCTCTAATGCGTCTTGCTACGGTTCGCGCGGCTCCACCCGTCGGTGGTTCGACTCCTCCCTCGGACAAGAGAGCGTGTGTGTTGTCCTTAGAATAAGTTAGTTTAAGTTAGATTAAATAGCATGTAAGCCTTGGGACCGAAGATGACCTCAGCAGTTTGGTCCCATAGGAACTTACCACCACCCTCTCATGTTCACGTGGACAAAAATTTTAATCTACCGAGTGTTAATTTGGGGCGTGGTACGTCGTCACGTGGTTTCATTCGCCAATTATTCTTTGAAGGGACCTTAACTGGTGAGGTGTATCTTGATGTGATGCAAATATCGATTTTACGTGCCATTTGAGAGGTGCTTGGAAATGAAAATTTTTACCTACAACAAGAAGGCGCTCCGATTCCCTAACACGGAGATGTTAGAGCCTACTTGAACTAAAATGTACCTGGGTGATGGATAGGTCAAAGAGGAACTGTTGAGTCCCCAATACGGTCTGCAGGCCTTACACCTCGTGTCCTCTACCTACGGGGGACGTTGAAAAATGAAGTTTATCAACAGTAGCTAGCTATCATGCACGATCTACGAGAAACCATCGAAGCATTCCGTGCGGCTGTCAAACAATTGGTTCAAAAGTTCAGCGATACCGACGTTACTTTCAAAACATGAAATAATTTTCCCCCATGCAAGAATTGGAAAGGTATGTCATTTTGTTCCATTAACATTGGCTATCAAAGAGTGTGTTCATTTTTCTGGAGTCCTCTATATATGAATATACGCTTATTTGTACGCTACTTATAACTTTCCTCATCACATTATCTCCGCAATTTTCTCAGTTAACATGAATATGTTTTAGACGACCATTCTCGCAGTCAATATTCCTTGGCAACTTTACAAAATCGAACAACCCACTCCGCAGTGGGAGCGTTGGTTTACGTTTATAACACTGAGTATTACAATTACAGAACATACCTTCATACTCCCGTTACAACTATAACCGCAGACATGTCTCCTGCTGCCGGCCGAAAGGCGCTGCAGTCTGGAACCGCAAGTCCGCTACGGTCGCAGGTTCGAATCCTGCCTCGGGCATGGGTGTTTGTGATGTCCTTAGGTTAGTTAGGTTTAACTAGTTCTGAGTTCTAGGGGACTAATGACCTCAGCATACTTCCGTCACAACTATAACCGCAGACATGTCTCCTGCTGCCATAGTTAAAATAAAATGTGGTAAGTCCTATGGCTTACAAAGATAATTTATAATTTACCTCCAGCTACGTAGTTCGGAAAACGAAAGATGGGTGGAGAAGCACTATCAGCCTTCCGCAATGTACGTAATTCGCAAGGACACAACTTCCCTCGAAATTTTCCGAACGTAGAAAATGGTTTTCTGTCAGTCGGAAAGATGTCTCCTGTTTTCTAAAGGCTGTGGCTTTGAATCAGGATGGCTACAAATAAATAATCGTTTATTATACTGATAGCTTGGTAGACACATTTACCGGGCAATTTCATTAACGTACAAAGTAGCTAAAATATTCACGTATTTGCGAAAGATAATATTGGTTGCTTTCTCGAATCTACTTGTAGAACTAAACGCTGCACAACTCTTCACCATTTTTCTCCATGTCAACTGGAATGTGTAGACAACTCAATTACGACTAACGAGTACTGTATACACGCCCCAATAGATAAATAATGTTCAACCTGTGTCCTTACAAGTCACAATACATTTCAACTTATCACACTCTTACAAACACAATGCTCTCCAACCGAACGTTCAAAATATCCGGCGACTGCAGAGTCCTAGGGGAGTCTAGTTACTTTTACAAGGTCTCTGGACTCTCGGAGGATTTCGTCTTACAGTTTCATCTTAGGAATTCCTGAAGGCATTTACCAGCGATATGTCGTCGACTGAGACTCAGTTGTAACAAATTGTACCTTGAGTGATGTCTTCGTAACAGCATTTATTCAGAGGATATAAGCTAAAACGAGGAAATCCATTGGCATCTCCAAAGCTCTTCATTTGTGGACTGCTATCTAGTTTCGCGATCGCATCATGTGTTGCGGAAGAACGTCATTCTGACGTCACTTCCCAGTAAGCTTGGAGCGACATTACCTGCTCGCAGCCGAGGTTTCAATATGTATCAGGACCGCCGACCGACATGTGTCTACGTACAAACACATTATATATATACGAGGTGTGGCTAGAAAAAAACCGGACTTGTACTGGTGAAACAATAAAACGAATGCAATAAGGCTGAAAGTCGCGTGGCCTGTCACGTGACTCTCGCTCCGCCTACTGCTCGAGTTTCATCTGCCTCCTGCACTCAGTCTGCCCGTGGCGTCTGTTTTAAGTAGTTGACGTTTTGTCTGTGCGTCGGAAAATGTTGAGTGTACAGAAAGAACAGCGTGTTAACATCAAATTTTGTTTCAAACTAGGAAAATCTGCAAGTGAAACGTTTGTAATGTTACAACAAGTGTACGGCGATGATTGTTTATCGCGAACACAAGTGTTTGAGTGGTTTAAACGATTTAAAGATGGCCGCGAAGACACCAGTGATGACACTCGCACTGGCAGACCATTGTCAGCAAAAAATGATGCAAACATTGAAAAAATCGGTAAACTTGTTCGACAAGATCGCCGTTTAACAATCAGAGCAGTGTCTGAGTTAACAGGAGTTGACAAGGAAAGTGTTAGACAGATTCTTCATGAAAGTTTCAACATGAACAAAGTGTGTTCAAAAATGGTTCCAAAGTGTCTCACAATTGAACAGAAGGAACGCCGAAGAATGATTTGTTCTGACATCCTGGAAAACATTGAAAGTGATCCCACCCTCTTACAAAATGTTATTACTTGCGATGAATCGTGGTTTTTTACTTACGATCCCGAAACTAAACGCCAATCGATGCATTGGAAAACTCCTGGTTCTCCACGACAAAAAAAGCACGAATGTCAAAATCGAAATTCAAGGCAATGATGATTGTTTTTTTTTTTGACATCAAAGGGATTGTGCACATTGATTGGGTACCAGAGGGACAAACAGTGAATCAGCATTACTACATTAGCGTCCTGGCTACCCTACGTGAGCGAGTACGGAGAAAACGGAACGATTTGTGGAGAAAAAAGTCATGGATCCTTCACCAAGACAATTCCCCAGCTCACAGTGCGTTGTCAGTGAAGACGTTTTTGGCAAAACACAACATTCCCATCTTAGATCATCCACCCTACTCACCTGATTTGGCCCCCTGTGACTTTTTTCTTTTCCCTAAAGTCAAGTCAGCTTTGAAAGGAACTGGATTTGAGACTGTTGAAGCAGTAAAAGAAAAAGCGACGGAAGTAATGTATGGACTTACCGAAAATGATCTGCAGCATTGCTATGAACAGTGGCAAATTCGTATGGAGCGGTGTAGAGACCGAGGAGGAGAGTACATTGAAGGAATAACATGAAATTGTAAATAATTGTAAATAAATGTTTTTTCCAGCATCAGTCCGGTTTTTTTCTAGCCGCACCTTGTACACTACTGGTCATTAAAATTGCTACACCAAGAAGAAATGCAGATGATAGACGGGTATTCATTGGACAAATATATTATACTAGAATTGACATGTGATTACATTTTCACGTAATCTGGGTTGATAGATCCTGAGAAATCAGTACTCAGAACAACCACCTCTGCCTGTAATAACGGCCTTGATACGCCTGGGGAATGAGTGAAACAGAGCTTGGATGTCGTGTACAGGTACAGCTGCCCATGCAGCTTCAACACGATACCACAGTTCATCAAGAGTAGTGACTGGCGTATTGTGACGAGCCAGTTGCTCGGCCACCATTGACCAGACGTTTTCAATTGGTGAGATATCTGGAGAATGTGCAGGTCAGCGCAGCAGTCGAACATTTTCTGTATCCAGAAAGGCCCCTACAGGACCTGCAACATGCGATCGTGCATTATCCTGCTGAAATGTAGGGTTTCGCAGGGATAGAATGAAGGGTAGAGCCACGGGTCGTAACACATCTGAAATGTAACGTCCACTGTTCAAAGTGCCGTCAATGCGAACAAGAGGTGACCGAGACGTGTAACCAATGGCACCCCATTGCCAGTATGGCAATGAAGAATACACGTTCACCACGATGTCGCCAAACACGGATGCTACCATCATGATGCTGTAAACAGAACCTGGATTCATCCGAAAAAAAATGACGTTTTGCCATTCGTGCACCCAGGTTCGTTGTTGAGTACACCATCCCAGGCGGCCGGCTGCGGTGGTCTCGCGGTTCTAGGCGCGCAGACCGGAACCGTGCGACTGCTACGGTCGCAGGTTCGAATCCTGCCTCGGGCATGGATGTGTGTCTTGTCCTTAGGTTAGTTAGGTTTAAGTAGTTCTAAGTTCTAGGGGACTGATGACCACAGCAGTTGAGTCCCATAGTGCTCAGAGCCATTTGAACCATTTAAACCATCCCAGGCGCTCCTGTCGGTGATGTAGCGTCCAGGGTAACCGCAGCCATGGTCCCCGAGCTGATAGTCCATGCTGCTGCATATGTCGTCGAACAGTTCGTGCAGATGATTGTTGTCCTGCAAACGTCCCCATCTGTTGACTCAGAGATCGAGACGTGGCTGCACGATCCGTTACAGCCATGCGGATAAGATGCCTGTCATGTCGACTGCTAGTGATACTAGGCCGTTGGGATCCAGCACGGCGTTCTGTATTACCCTCCTGAACCCACCGAATCCATATTCTGCTAACAGTCATTGGATCTCATCCAAAGTTAGCAGCAATGTCGCCATACGACAAACTGCAATCACGATAGGCTACAATCCGACCTTTATCAACGTCGGAAACGTGATGGTACGCATTTCTCCTCCTTAGACAAGGCATCACAACAGCGTTTCACCAGGCAACGCCGGTCAGCTGCTGTTTGTGTATGAGAAATCGGTTGGAAACTTTCCTCGTGTCAGCACGTTGTAGGTGTCGCCACCGGCGCCAACCTTGTGTGAATGCTCTGAAAAGCTAATTATTTGCATATGACAGCATCTTCTTCCTGTCGGTTAAATTTCGCGTCTGTAGCACGTCATCTTCGTGGTGTAGCAATTTTAATTGCCAGTAGTATATACATGATGTCTGTAATTCCTTTTTGTTGCAGTTCATGACGGCTGCTGGATTAGATATATACTAAAGAGATGAAGAGATCATTCGTAATTATATACGTATGTGGTATTCGAAAGGCGAGACGGCCAATGATCTCTTCAGTGCCGAAGCTCATCAGGTTCGAACTCTTACGGGATTCGGCGAAATGTCGCGAGTAATGAGGATAGTGGGCAAGGCGAACTTCATTGGTAGGTGTGGATAAAGTTGACAATTTGGGTCTGGCGGGAGGCATGCTAAGCTAGTCCGTGCAGTTGCAGTGACCGCTGTATTTTGATGGCTTAATGGTTAGAAGGTCTGCTTAATAAACAGGAGACATGGGTTTGAATCCGGCAAAAAATTTCATGTCGATGAATGCGAGCAGGCATCCAGTGTCTGTAATTCATTTGTATCTTAAAACATTGCATTAATTACGTAACTGTATTTAACTGGTGCTAGTGATGGTTTATTTGAGGATCAAAGCAACCCGGTACAGGTTCGTGGATTATAAGTGATAAACTAGTTTCCTAGCCCTGGCACTTCAAAAACTCTGCTGCCATTGTGCCTTTAATTACCACTTTTTGTACTAAATATACTTTAAATGCGAACATTTTTAGGTTAGGCTTTACCGTGACTGTTACTGACATTAAATGAAACAACAAGTTCACTGTTACCAGTCACCGTTTTATTTATTTCCACGACGCGTTTCGAAGGTTTAAACCTCCATCATCGGGTGGATTTACATTAGTAAGTATTACATTTGTGTGTGTGTTGTGTTACGATTTTTTGGAGGAACTTGTGGCACTGCCTAGTGGAGAAACGAGACACTATTTCAGAATATGGTTTAGGATTACTTTTGACGAAAAATTAAACTGTTATCTAATGGTAAACATTAAATAAGTAAACTACAGTACCTTCAGTGGTCACAGGTTCCTTTTGCTATCGTAAACATCACATGTATACTGCCACATTTGTAAACAAATATGGCGTCTGGAATCAGCTGGGTGCAAGGTTCGTATAGCAGAAGTGAAGACATAATCGCAAAGTGCAAAGAATATACATCATAACAATATTATTACAGAATAATTGCTTTAAGCATTTGGCGGTGTTTGTTTTGAGGTGTCAAATATATGTGTGTGTACTTCAGGTGGTATATAAATCCAATTCTGACAAGTTAAAACAGCAGACATTCGTACTCGTTTATACAATCAGGTGAAATGTTAAAATGGCTTAAACTTCATACTTATTGATAACAATTAGGTGAAATGTTACTGACTGTAATTACAATGATCATATTGGCTACAACAGTAAAATCATACATACATTACACTCTTTGATTGGGGTTAATAAACAGATGTGAAGTGAGGGGCTGGAGGCAGAAGGAGAGGTAGAGAGAGAGAAAGAGTGTGTGTGTGTGTGTGTGCGTGTGTGTGTGTGTGTGTGTGTGTGTGTGACTTCTGTATTTTTGTAATCAGCATAAAACCGGTTATATGATCTGAGGCGTTGTTTATAATTTTACGACTGCGATCTAATTGCGAATAGTTTTTTAGTCCTTGAGATTGTATTACTACCTTAACAAAAACGAATTTTCTATATGTTTATGCAAAAAAGAATATCTTAGTCTGCATTACTATTCATTTGGCACGCGGGTATTGTCCAGCTACACTTCTTTGCGAATTAAAGAAATGGAAGCGAAGAGCCGAGGGAACGTTGCTAACGTCGGTGGATTCATCCATTTGCATTGCAGATGCGGCATTGTTTTCTCCAACCTCGTTTCCCCTCAAGTTTGCAGCGCTCTTTAGTCCATTCCTGGTACAGCCAATGAAATTCGCGGTTCAGTCTTCGTGCAGTTGCAGGTGCCGCATTTCGAGGAATACCATGTGGTGAGGCTTCTCACTGGATACTTTTGTCTTCTTACAGAATATAACACATTTTTCAGATGTCTTGAAAATAGTTATGCCTTTCACACATGGTAAAGGTTTTTCGCCTTATGCAACAACGGCTGTTGATGCAATAACGTAGAGCACTTTTATTTCAAGCTACTACGCATCTCCTTGATTTCTCTAAATTATGGGCATGAAAAGAAAAACAACTTACGTTCTGTAAGCTATGAGACAGTAGCGTTTCTGTGCCTTCTTTTTCCGAAATGCACTAGCTGTAAATTAATAAACTAAACGATTTCTTTTTTGCACAATGTTTAAGATGTTGTCTAACTTCTGGCACACAGAATAGGGAATTAGTTTGCATTCCTTCTAACTAAATGTCGTGGGACCGTCAGCCTTGTGCAATTTTATCTACAGGGTGTTTCCGTAACAGGTCATAGAGGATACTCCACAGAACAATTTGAGATAGGAAACCTGAGGTCGGAGAAGCCAGCTTAAGGAGATAATAGGAATAGAATCGCATTACTGTGTACTTTTTTATTTACATTTGTTACATTTAACTACGAATACCATCACTGCACAATGAACGTACCATTTGTACTGTACCTTACAAAATGCGCTGAAACCGACGGCCATCAACATCAGTGGAAGCATGACATCGGCGAACAAGATACTGACACACCATGACAAACATCCCTAGTGTGTTTCGAATCACATCACAGGCAGCTACAATTCTTCCAACTTATTCCCTCTCCGTATCCGCTGATGGGGTATCATGCACGAGTGACTTTAGATATCCACACAGGAAATAATCAAGGGGATTCAGATCACGTGACCTCGCAGGCTATGGAATAGGACTTCTAGAATATATGGCCCATTGGGATGCCGGCCCAATAAACAACACAGAACGCGTAAACTTGTAGGCATGTTAGTTATAAATAAGCCGGCAAACAGTAATGCTAGACCAAGTGGTAGACAAGTTTACTTCCATATCTCCTTAAGACGGCGTCTCCAACCCCAAATTCCCTACCTCAAATTGTTGAGTAGTGCATTCTCTGCGTCCTGTTACATTTTTGCATGCTGTTACTACATTTTTATCAGACAAAATAATTTAATCCATCTAAGCTATGGAGCAATTGTATGAACATGCGATTGGAGTTGATCTGAAAACAATGTGTAACCTCCCCCTCACTTATCGACCTTAATGACAGTGAAAAATTAAATCGCGTGTACCTAATGGAAATTTGGGAAAGCAATCGTCACCGAAGTTAATCTGTCGGTAAAGAGGGAGGAAAGGGTTACATCTAAATGAAAGGAAAAATGCAAATGAAACTGGTGGAAATTAATTTTGAAAAGGGGTAAAGTTAATAAAGAAAGTAAATGTGCGGCCGTTACGTTAACAATTAACTAGCGGTAATTAGATATTTGAGATTTGGGGGAAATTACGGTCGCCAGTCCGAAGGACAATTACTATAGTAACTGAAAAAAGAAAGGTTATTACACATATAATTAGCACTAGAAGCGTGGCAACTGAAGGTTGACACGTGTAGTGTGAAAACTGAAAGTTTGTCAGAAGTAATAAATTTCGCTACACTCTGACTTAATTTAGCAAAAGAATTAATAAAACCGGAAAATCGAAAGTTAATTTAGTGACTGACGTTAATAGTGAGCTTTCTTTCTGAAGCACATCGAAATTCAGTAAAATACGGTTAGTCTTGGACTACCTCAACAATCATTTCAAAAGCTACTTGACTCTACGCAATTTAGAAATAAGAGATTTAACTTTGAACTTGAATTAAATGATTCTGAACAATTAACAATAGTAAAATATTGTACGTACCAAGCTGAGCTGCTGTCACAGGTAAGCTAAAATACGGTAACAAAACTCGCACTCTTAATTTGTGCTTGTGTAATCTAAATATTGTAGCCAGCTATGAATACTTTAACTGAACTTTGAAATTAAAGCAGTGAAATCGAATTATAATGCTTTAATGCTGGCGTTTGAATTTCAACGACACTCGGGTTCATTTCGGAAAAGGAAGGGACCCTGCTTGGCAATGCAATTGGGACAATGAGCAACAAAGGTTCATGCTACGTTGCTGTAATTTTTTGATTTGAACAGTTTGAAAAGCTGAGGTCTGCCATACAGTTCTGAAACTTTACGTGCTTTTAGTCTTCCTTGTTGGTTGATTGAAGGTTTGAAGTCGCCGATCGAGGAGATGGCGACAGTCACTCATTGTCGGCCGTCGCTGTTGCAGAAGCTGGATGCTGGCGCGCCTTCTTCTCGACACGGTCACCAGACGAAACGGGCTCTTGATGTGTGCCAGCTAATGCTTCCCGTCCGCGACACCGTGCTAGAAACTACCATAGCCAGTCGATCGCAATTACATGCTGCCAAACCCCGATGGCCCGGCAACTTGCGGGAGCGTCACACAACACACCTGCTCAATCGCAGTACTCCAACCAGACTCCCCCTCGCTGACCGCGCTCCACGCGGCAGAGTTAACACTACCAAAGATCCTACACAGTTTCGTTCTTCACACGACCTATCGATGTATTCGTTCGATAGCATAGTTTTCCCTAGGCAAGACCCAGCGTAAAATACAAATAATATTTACAAAACAAACCAATTATACATCACATCGACATAAATGCATATACACTCCTGGAAATTGAAATAAGAACACCGTGAATTCATTGTCCCAGGAAGGGGAAACTTTATTGACACATTCCTGGGGTCAGATACATCACATGATCACACTGACAGAACCACAGGCACATAGACACAGGCAACAGAGCATGCACAATGTCGGCACTAGTACAGTGTATATCCACCTTTCGCAGCAATGCAGGCTGCTATTCTCCCATGGAGACGATCGTAGAGATGCTGGATGTAGTCCTGTGGAACGGCTTGCCATGCCATTTCCACCTGGCGCCTCAGTTGGACCAGAGTTCGTGCTGGACGTGCAGACCGCATGAGACGACGCTTCATCCAGTCCCAAACATGCTCAATGGGGGACAGATCCGGAGATCTTGCTGGCCAGGGTAGTTGACTTACACCTTCTAGAGCACGTTGGGTGGCACGGGATACATGCGGACGTGCATTGTCCTGCTGGAACAGCAAGTTCCCTTGCCGGTCTAGGAATGGTAGAACGATGGGTTCGATGACGGTTTGGATGTACCGTGCACTATTCAGTGTCCCCTCGACGATCACCAGTGGTGTACGGCCAGTGTAGGAGATCGCTCCCCACACCATGATGCCGGGTGTTGGCCCTGTGTGCCTCGGTCGTATGCAGTCCTGATTGTGGCGCTCACCTGCACGGCGCCAAACACGCATACGACCATCATTGGCACCAAGGCAGAAGCGACTCTCATCGCTGAAGACGACACGTCTCCATTCGTCCCTCCATTCACGCCTGTCGCGACACCACTGGAGGCGGGCTGCACGATGTTGGGGCGTGAGCGGAAGACGGCCTAACGGTGTGCGGGACCGTAGCCCAGCTTCATGGAGACGGTTGCGAATGGTCCTCGCCGATACCCCAGGAGCAACAGTGTCCCTAATTTGCTGGGAAGTGGCGGTGCGGTCCCCTACGGCACTGCGTAGGATCCTACGGTCTTGGCGTGCATCCGTGCGTCGCTGCGGTCCGGTCCCAGGTCGACGGGCACGTGCACCTTCCGCCGACCACTGGCGACAACATCGATGTACTGTGGAGACCTCACGCCCCACGTGTTGAGCAATTCGGCGGTACGTCCACCCGACCTCCCGCATGCCCACTATACGCCCTCGCTCAAAGTCCGTCAACTGCACATACGGTTCACGTCCACGCTGTCGCGGCATGCTACCAGTGTTAAAGACTGCGATGGAGCTCCGTATGCCACGGCAAACTGGCTGACACTGACGGCGGCGGTGCACAAATGCTGCGCAGCTAGCGCCATTCGACGGCCAACACCGCGGTTCCTGGTGTGTCCGCTGTGCCGTGCGTGTGATCATTGCTTGTACAGCCCTCTCGCAGTGTCCGGAGCAATTATGGTGGGTCTGACACACCGGTGTCAATGTGTTCTTTTTTCCATTTCCAGGAGTATATATATATATATATATATATATATATATATATATATATATATATATATATTAAAACAATTACAATATATAAAGACACAGAAATGGTATATCTTCAGGTAACAAAATAAGGAAAAAATTATGGTACAATAGATGGAAATAGGAGGATATGCATTTCCGGCGTTACAAATGTATTCGTGATGCGTCATTGCACTACTTTGTAAGTAGTTTCTAATTGACTGTTTTTCACACATTTGCCTCTTTTGCCTGTGTACACTACATATATTTTTTCTGTTTCTATATTTTATAGTCCTCCTGTGGAGATGGTTATTTAACCGAAACCGGTAGAGTATTAAGTGTATTTGTACAGCCGATGCTTCAGCGGTGCATTTCTTCAAATATTTGACAGCTGTAAGCAGTTACCTTATAAAATTTCTAGTGAAGTTACACTTTTTCGGCTTATGTTACCTCAGACACTTTAGAACACAGGTGCCAGCTGGGAAAATAGCGTGCCAGTTCCACTGCTTATTTTATCAAGGAGCTCCTCATTTTGACATCTTGTGCTGTCGGGTATTTTGCAGAATTTCAGCGTCGTTCCACTCTACGAGCAGTCTCAGGTAACATCTGATGAAGATAACGAATCACATTGTTGAAATATCTTGGAAGAGCGTCTTTGATAAACGATAGAATACCCGACACCTCAGGATTTCAACAGATGTCGGCCATTGTCTGAAGAATTATAGCTCCTCATTTTGCTTCACAGGTTTGAGTGAACCCCGTTTCAAATGTTTCCATCACAGAAAATCTGAGGTAGTCTCCTGGTATCGAACCCATGACCTCGGCAATTATTTTTACGGTATTCGAAATATACGTTGTGCATCACTTACTATTCAGTGCAGTGCAGTGTTTTTAAAACTACGCCGGCCAGGGTGGCCGAGTGGTTCTAGGCGCTACAGTCTGGAACCGCACGACCGTTACGGTCGCAGGTTCGAATCCTACCTCGGGCATGGATGTGTATGATGTCCTTAGCTTAGTTAGGTTTAAGTAGTTCTAAGTTATAGGGGACTGATGACCTCAGAAGTTAAGTCGCATAGTGCTCAGAGCCATTTGAACCATTTTTTTTAACTACATGAAAGCAACATATTTGTGTTGCTATAGTATCCATAGTCACTTTACAGTTAGTAAAAAGTTCATGAAATCTGTCTTGGAAACTATTAATATTTCATTTTTATTCTATAATTTCGGTTTAGTTTTATTCATTTCAAACATAATTAGTAATCTGAAATAAAAGAAATTTACAAATATGTTTTGCACCTAGATCTAAAAATATTTCGTTTTAGAATATCTTTAAGTGTTATTTTTATTGACAGAATCTTCTTCTGATTTCCACTTACATCTGTAAGTATCGTCTGCTTGTAAATTTTCCAAGAATTCCGTAATTGAACATTGATGTTTTAAATTTCGCGTCAGTTTTCAGCACTAAGCAAAAAAATTAATGTCAAACGTAAGAAGGAAAATGTAACTTAACCGGACAAAGGGGACAGAGCTCACGAGTGAAACTTACACATCTGTTTCAAATATTAGGAACAGCTGTCTTACACAGATACCTCTTAAATAATGCTGTAAGTTAGCCACTGTTTCTCCGCTAGTCTATTGTCTCGAATATGAAGCCATTGTTGACAATGGGTGACTTTAAGTAGTTTATTTGGAAAAATTTCTTGTGCTTGTTTCTCCGCTAGTCTATTGTCTCGAATATGAAGCCATTGTTGACAATGGGTGACTTTAAGTAGTTTATTTGGAAAAATTTCTGGTGCTTCATTTTGTGGAACCTTAAACATAATTTTCAGTTTTCACTGGTTCAAAAATGGTTCAAATGGCTCTGAGCACTATGGGACTCAACTGCTGTGGTTATCAGTCCCCTAGAACTTAGAACTACTTAAACCTAACTAACCTAAGGACATCACACACATCCATGCCCGAGGCAGGATTCGAACCTGCGACCGTAGCAGTCGCACGGTTCCGGACTGCGCGCCTAGAACCGCGAGACCACCGCGGCCGGCAGTTTTCACTGGATAAATGGTTCAAATGGCTCTGAGCACTATGGGACTCAACTGCTGAGGTCATTAGTCCCCTAGAACTTAGAACTAGTTAAACCTAACTAACCTAAGGACATCACAAACATCCATGCCCGAGGCAGGATTCGAACCTGCGACCGTAGCGGTCTTGCGGCTCCAGACTGCAGCGCCTTTAACCGCACGGCCACTTCGGCCGGCTTCACTGGATAGAACGACTCTAGCCGCAATAGGGCATCGAAATAATTCGATGGTGAAAGTCGAAAATTGGTGCCCGACCTGGACTCAAACTCAGCTCACCTGCTTAATGGGAGCGGTTGCGTCAACCGCCTCGGCCCTCCGGAGGGGCCTCCAGTCCGACCCAAATTGTCAGCCTGTCACACGCCTGCAGCGTCCACTGTCCATTCACTTACTTGCTCATAACGAGTCCTGTATTCCAGGAAGGGGCACAGACCCAGTTGTGCATTCGCAATGAAGTTACCAAGGCAGTCATGCCTACAGATATACTACACTCCTGGAAACGGAAAAAAGAACACATTGACACCGGTGTGTCAGACCCACCATACTTGCTCCGGACACTGCGAGAGGGCTGTACAAGCAATGATCACACGCACGGCACAGCGGACACACCAGGAACCGCGGTGTTGGCCGTCGAATGGCGCTAGCTGCGCAGCATTTGTGCACCGCCGCCGTCAGTGTCAGCCAGTTTGCCGTGGCATACGGAGCTCCATCGCAGTCTTTAACACTGGTAGCATGCCGCGACAGCGTGGACGTGAACCGTATGTGCAGTTGACGGACTTTGAGCGAGGGCGTATAGTGGGCATGCGGGAGGCCGGGTGGACGTACCGCCGAATTGCTCAACACGTGGGGCGTGAGGTCTCCATAGTACATCGATGTTGTCGCCAGTGGTCGGCGGAAGGTGCACGTGCCCGTCGACTTGGGACCGGACCGCAGCGACGCACGGATGCACGCCAAGACCGTAGGATCCTACGCAGTGCCGTAGGGGACTGCACCGCCACTTCCCAGCAAATTAGGGACACTGTTGCTCCTGGGGTATCGGCGAGGACCATTCGCAACCGTCTCCATGAAGCTGGGCTACGGTCCCGCAAACCGTTAGGCCGTCTTCCGCTCACGCCCCAACATCGTGCAGCCCGCCTCCAGTGGTGTCGCGACAGGCGTGAATGGAGGGACGAATGGACCATAGAGACTTCATTTTGAAAAGTAAATTTCCTTAACCAGCGGAGCCTGCACGTTCGACACTCCGACCCTCCTACATCGAGGATGTACAGAGTGGACATAGAAATTCAGAAACACTAATACCACGTTAACAGAAAAGAAGAAGCCCTTCGTTCTAGATAAAACAAACAACGCCAGTTGTTTCGCTGTACGTACAAGCTCCATAACACCGGCCGCGCGACTCCGCGGTCTTAAGCAGCGCTCAGATTATGTCACGAATTGAACTTCGGCTACTTGGAGACTAGTTACTGTGTGTCAGGGCATTCAGGTTCCCAAGCAACGATGTCATGTCAGTCGGGCACAATTGTTGGTGATCGGTTTGAAGAACATTCTGCACAATCCGAGCGAATGATTTAGCCTCCCAGATCGCTCATTATTATTAAAATTTGAGCATATTAACATTTTCACACTGACAACAGTATCATGGACGAAAAGTCTGATATTGTGACTAATAGTATCGGAGAAATTGCAACTAATATTATTTGTTATGCCAGTAATGAATAACAGTAACAGTATAACACTTTCTCAGACAAAGGAAACTCTTCAACCAGCAAAAAGTACTATTATTTTGCTTGTATGGTCTCAGACCTGGGTAGATGGCCCTGTACGATGGTCTTCTCTTTAGTAGGTGTCAGCCAATGCAGTACTGCATTCAAGGCTTTTCGAAAGACTAGCAAAACCGAAACCACCTGACTACGTTTACTGTAATACACTATCACAGCACGGAACTTAGAATGTTTCCATGTATTGATGCTGAATTTTATAAAATGTCTATGAAATTAGACCCTGGGTTGGGGAACGTTGTTGGGTCAGAAACGGAAAATTCAAATATTTGGCCCAATCCAAGGTAATCATAAAAGAATGTGCGACGTTAGTAATGGTTACTGCTAGTGCATTTGCTCTTCCAAACAGCATTCCATACGAGCAAACAAGTTGAATCTTTACTTGTGGTTACTCGTACGGTAGATACTTGGGCTATGCATGGCTCTTTCTAAAAAGAATACCTCAGTGTAGTCACACAGTCGAGCTGTAGACGTCTACTTTCATGCCCTGCAGCTAATTGTCTACAGGTAATAACACAGAGCTGTTAACCTGCAGTCAAATAGTCTATACATTGGCTAGAATTGCGAGTTAATAAAACACACAGAAATTAAAATAAAAGATAAATGAATAATTTAATAATAAGAGTTCTGTTTTAACATTTGTAACTGATGTAGACGACAGAACATTATACTGAATGATGTTTATTGGCGAAGGGACATCTCAAATATATGGGAAGGGATCCTACGATATTAAGTTAAAATACAGGCAGCAATACTTTTATTAAATGCAGTAAAGTTATGCTGAGAGTGTTACAAAAATGGTAGAAAAATCCCCAAACTAAATGGTCATTAAAGATATGCCAAAACTAAGTCCATTTCGTAATCGCAATCCAATAAATTCACCATCTCAGAACAGTCCAGAGTTCAACATGATTTACAAATTAAAAAAAGTGAGATGGTGAGTAGAAACTCATACTCTGTCTATTCTCAATTCTGTAATGCAAGCAGAAAGAGTGCTACTCTGGAGAACATTCAGATCTCTCGAAATATGAGGTCACTCCAGAAATCTTCCAGAACGAACATCCTGGAGTCCAGAATCGGTCCCCTGAGCTCTTCATTTGAAAGTTCCGAGTCTCCACTTGACTCCCATAGCGTTCCACTATTGTCTGCTTTCCCATTGGTTGAAGGCCACCCCACCGAACGTTCTTACGTTCTACATGACCAGACTCAACTTGATCACTTCCATGACTAAAGTTATTATTACAACAATATTTAATAAAGAAATGTTATAAATATTTAGACACTCTTAGATCATTCATAATAATTACAAATGAAGGTTCGCTGTTAAATAAATAAGCTAGTATTCGTGCTCACGTAAACTCACATTAAATGACAACAAATTGTCGTTAAATGTTGTTTAAACAATTATTTACGACTTCTTGACAGAAATTAGCACATTTTTTAATATCACTTTCAATCAACATCTAAATACAGCTACTGGAAAACTAGTAAACTGCTCATTAAATGACTACAAAAGTATGACAACATATGAGCATGCATGCTGCCTTCATTTGCGGCATAGCTGTGGAGAATACGATGTTATGACAAATATTTGCGTAATAAGAAAGATACAAAAGGCACTATAAGTCAATCAATAATATAGATGAGTGGCTTTTATGGATGAGAGCTCTTGTGCAATTACTATCACTCGGGTTACCGTTTGGTGAAATCACTTGAAATGTTTAAAAAATGTTAATTTGGAGATTCACTATGAAAATGTTTAGTCACTGTGAAATACTAACTTCTGTAGTTTCAAAGATATTGTAAATATTGTTGTGTCGTTGATTGGGCATCATTTTTCTGAGATCGCAGATGTATTCAGATTTGATTAATAATTGACTGAATTATTGTCAGATCTCAAAGAGCTGTAAGAAGCCATCTTTTAGCTCATCTGACATTCTTCCATTTTTGTTGCATCTCATGTACAAAGGCCACGCGAGCAACGGGCTTCCAAATTCCCAGCTTAGGGATTTACCCATTTCCGGCGACGATGCTCGTTCTAGTACTCGGATTCGTCCGTACCGGTCACCAAGTCAAACTTCCCACGGCGCGTCCTGAGCCCTGTGCCCGCTTTCGTTCAGCCCTATAACAATTTCATCGTACTTCGTATCAGAACCGGGGGGGGGGGGGGCATTAGCTCGCCCACATGCTCGTAACGTTACAAATGTCTAACGAAAACTTCCTACACCTCTTTAACTGAGAGGAACTGCATTCTCTTCACTAACCTTTGGAGTATTCAACTTGATGCAGATGTAGATCACAATTAGAGGATGGAGAACGCCCTTGATACCAATAAAAATACTGAAATAATTTTGCACAGAAAGGAATGTATATCTGGACCAATGAAGTGTTCAGTGCACTTCGCAGGCAGAGGAACAATCTTTCTGGTAGGACGCCACAGTTTAGAAAGAATCTGAAGAACTATCCGTTTGGGAAATTTTGTTTAACATTTGGTGCCTGTGTGACGAAAACCTGCAGCTAAACTATACATTGTATTAGAGGTGTGGTATATTAGCGCGTATGTTGAACTACAGCTTCGTAATCAGGTGATGTAACACATACTTACTAATTCACAAGTTGATAATGTTAATTTGTGAGATATGTAGGAATTACTTCAATGATTTAATGACCAAACGGACCATAATAATGAAACTGCAGTAACGGCGTTAGTAACATTTACATTGATTGTATACATAAAAGTAATTATTTAAAAAGTATCGTTACAATAGCACATTTTTGTTCACTTCTTTGTGTTTAAGTGTTGTAAGATTTGACTTATTTCATGTAATAACCGTATCGTTGTTGAGTGGGTCGCTAAGATTTGGACGGAAATAAAATTTACAAAATTAAATAAAGAAACAATAGTGTGCTAAAGGATACGATTTTGTACCAGAGTTGATTTTAAGAGGGAGGTGGAACAGTCAAAAGTCGTAAACAATGCAAGTATCCTTGAGTATATGGAAAAAGAATTTCTGTATCATTTTGGGTCAGGCATTGTGTCACTTAAGGCATAGCTTGTTGAGATTACTTTCCATTATTCCTCTGAAAATCAGTAACAGACTGCACTGTTTTTTTTTTTTATAGTGGCAAACATATTAAAAAACATTTCATTACAATAATGCATAGGATATACTCGAAAGCAAGTTCTTTATATCTCCCTGTCCTTTTCCTTTCGAAATCTGTCTTACTTGTTGGTATGCATCCGGAACTGTGTGTGCTATTTCCCGATGCCTTACCCCAAGTTCCAGACTACGTATCTGCAGAAGATTTCGACTTTTTCAAATCACACACAACTGCCAATCACAATGATATTAACACGTTTCTTGATTTTGTAGCGTAGTATATGGACAAGTTTTGTTAAATTGCAAAACGTAATGTGTTCACGAGTTCTGAACACTGACGAGTTACTCTTTTAGTAAATTGCCTAAAAATGTTTGTGCAGCATCAGAAAGAAATTGTCAGCTGGGTGTGTATTGAGCATGTGACACAAAAGAAGTACAAAGTATGTGTGTAGTTCATACGATTCATTGTCCGTTACTCTTACAAAGATGTTGAACCCGTGTGAGCAACACACATACATGGCACATAAGCATCGCCTAACGGCTATCGGAGATTCATACAAATTCATATTATCATGAGCCCAACTACGACACTTGTCTGCAGTTACCTTCAGCTGTCTGACACCTTCAGGTCGATTAAACACCAAGGCGTAACGTTGCAAAGCGAAATAAAATGGAACGAGCACGCAAGGACGCTAGTGGGGAAGGCGAATAATGGACTTCGTTTTATTGGAAGAATTTTAGGAATATGAAGCTTACTTACAAAGGAAACCCTTTCTTGAGTATTGCTTGAGTGTTTGGGACCCCCATCAGGTCGGATTAAAAGATGACATCGAAGAAATTCAGTAGTGTGCTACTAGATTTGTTATGGGTAGATTCGATCAACACGCAAGTATTACAGGGGAGTTTCGTAAACTGAAACTGGAATCCCTGGAGAGAAGACGACGTTCTTTTGCGAAACGGTGTTGAGAAAATTTAGGAAATCGGCATTTGGAGCTGACCGCAGAAAGATTCAATTGCCGCCAGCTTAATTTCGCTTAATGACTACGGAGATGAGAGAAATTAATGCTCGTGCGGAGGTAAACAGACAGTTGTTTCTCCCTCGCTCCATTTTCGAGTGGACCAGGAAAGGAAATGATTAATAGTGGTTCAAGGCGTCCTTAACCATGACCATTCGGTGGCTTGTAGGTTATGTATGCAGACAGAGATGCTTTGTGTCAGACGGTTTGCATAGAGAAGGGGTTGTTATGCACCGTTTTTTATATGTGTTACTTTCATTTTAATGGAAATTGTAACTGTAGACTTTTTTTAATTGGAGAGAAAAGAAATTTATGGCACAACCTGACTAGAAGAAGGGCTCGGTTGATAGGACACATCCTGTAACTCGAAGGAATCGTCAATTTAGGAATGGAGTGTAGTATGAAGGCTAAAAATTGTAGGGGGAGACCAAGGAATGATTACAGTAAGCAGGTTCAAATGGATGTAGTTTGCAGTAGTCATTCAGAGACGGAGAGGTTTGCACAGGATAGGGTAGCGTAGAGAGCTGCATGAAACGAGTCTTCGGACTGAAGAGCGCAACAGTAACAACGATGTCCAATCTAGGCAAAACGTTGTGGTACATGTGATCGCTATAGCTTCGCTATTTTTTATTTTTGAATTGCAATCCCTTATAAATTTTCGTAGCAGACGATTGAACAGTTAAGAAGTAGATCTAGTTTTACATGAGCTTGTATCAGATGGCTGAGGTATTTTTCTCTACACTTTACTTTCGACACGGTAGATGCTATGGCCTCACAGCTATACATCTTAATTTTGTGCAAACACATTCCTTTGTTTTGGCTACTGTTTCTTTGTTTCTGTGAAACAGATTTACATTAACAGTTGTAAGGTGTCAGGCAAATCCAACACCTTCCATGAAAACCCTGACATGATAAGCAAATCCAGTAGTATGTCACATAGCACCGAATAAATCGTGACATTAAATTAACCAAAGTAATACGAGTAACGAGTGAGCAAATGGAATACCACAGACTAACACAAGAATGCCTAAATGCATGTCATACCTTCCCACCGTGAGACAGACGCAGTTCCGAGGGGAGAAACGAGAACAGAAGCCGAGAGCAGAACCGTGTTAAGCTAGAAGGCCCTACGATAAGGGACGGACACCCACGTCGCCAGCTAACCACCAGGACCACCCCCAAGCCCATGTTAAAAGCTAGAGCCCTCCAGAAGAACAGTATAGATCTTACTATAACACAAAAAGGGCCACACCAGCCGCAAGTTTTAGCGTGAGACTTTTTCGCGTCTCTGTTACGTTGCAAACTTTAAAAACATTGCTCCACCACGAAAAGTATAACGTTTCTCATTGGATAGACAGAATTTTTGTAGGCGGAGCTTAAGGTTAACATTGAGACCCTGATTGGTCAGATGAAAACAAAGCCAGACAGTTTTTTTTAAACCAACTTCGGTAAATTGTAGTAAGGAGAAGTTAGGAAAGAGTTGCTTCCGAGACGGCGAGCTGGATGGAGCTGCGCGGGTCACCGACCCCTGACAAACACCGACAAGGTAATGAACGCACGCGATGCCGCATTTTTGTGTGCATAAGGCGTCACTCAGAAGTGCAGAAGTCTCATCTGTTACATCCTCTTTTTACATAATACTAGTGTCAATCGTCAATTAAAGCTCATGGTATTCACATTTGCTACGTAAGTTAAAATCTGAAACGCGATGATTTTTCTGTTATATAATTATTGAGAAGCCACATCAGTCACTGTAATTTACGACAAGTTAGATAAGTAATTAAAGATAATCGAGGGTCACTGTAGACCATTTTGATAGTTTTCTCTTTTGTGAAACTTAATTTAAACCTAGATTATAGATGTGATATGGCATAGGTAATCCTTCGATCCATTGTAGAACTTGGAAACCCATTCAGGGAATATTCGTTCACATTTTTGTTGAACGCAGTTGGTTTTCATCATCCTGTATTAAAACATTTCCTTTTATCAATAGTGCAATTTATAAACAATGTTTTGTGAGTAGAATAAAATTTCCAATGGTAAACTTAACTGCTTCTTCGACGTTATTTTACCAGCTAATTAAAAATAGGAAAGCCTTGAACCCATTCAACTAAATTTAGTTAGTATTAAGATTCTTTTACAGGGAGTGCGGTGGAGCTGACGCTGAAATCATTAAGTTGGCTGGTTCAAATGGCTCTGAGCACTATGGGTCTCAACTTCTGAGGTCATCAGTCCCCTAGAACGGAGAACTACTTAAACCTAACTAACCTAAGAACATCACACACATCCATGCCCGAGGCAGGATTCGAACCGGCGACCGTAGCGGTCGCGCGGTTCAAGACTGTAGCGTCTAGAACCGCTCGGCCACTCCTGCCGGCTGAAATCATTAAGTATTTGGTTATATAATCGCTAGTCTCACTTCCGAACTCTACATGTCATGTGTGGTCTGGCGTCGCCTTACCAGCAACAGGTCCCAGGTTCAAACTAGTCAATTCCCTAAAAAACACGCTCAGAGCGTCGTTGCGCGAAAGTGGTAGGGAGACACGACATAGAACGACAGACACCACGCAGAATGTTAGAGAATGGCGACCCTGCCAGGATGGTAAAATACCATGATTGAAGGTCGACCACATGCCTAACTAGGTCAGAAAAATATTTTGTTGACAAATTTTTTTAAAAAAAGAATGTTAGACAGTCATGGGCGATAGTAATAGTATTAAGAGAGAGCAGAAATCCATTCCTCACTGACGACACCGGCGACATGTATTATTATCATATCCAAGAGACGCCAAGAATGTTCAAAGGTTATCGTAATCCATTTGTAGCCCTCCCATGGTTACAGATGCGATCTTCCAACTTGCGTGTTGCCGCTTAATAGCAGGGGTTTCCTTGAGGATGCGGTCACGGATACGGATAATGATGGCGTGACTGTAGAGGATAATACTGATTGCTGTTAAGGACTGTTTTCAAACTACATGGAACAGTAATAGAAAAAGAAGTTTTGGCTAATACGCACATAACTATATAAAACTCTACAGTGCATATTCATTTCAGTTTGTCTGACAATCGAATGATATAAACCAGCAATAAATGAATTACAACTAAAACTCTTACCAACACGGTAAAACCAACCCTACAACTAAAGATTACCAACACGGTAAAAGCAAACATGGTTAAACATCGGAGATTGTCCGCGACGACGATTTTAAAGACAATGAAGAACGAATTTTACCCTAAAGATGATGTAATTTCATCAGTATTAACTTCCTGTTTCACCATCAATAGCCGGCCGGTGTGGCCGTGCGGTTAACGGCGCTTCAGTCTGGAACCGCGTGACCGCTACGGTCGCAGGTCCGAATCCTGCCTCGGGCATGGAAGTGTGTGATGTCCTTAGGTTAGTTAGGTTTAATTAGTTCTAAGTTCTAGGCGACTGATGACCTCAGAAGTTAAGTCGCATAGTGCTCAGAGCCATTTGAACCATTTTTTCACCATCAATCAGAAACAACTGTCTTTATTTAATTTTTTTAATTATGTGTTTTCGAGAGATTTGCAAGAGATTCCTGCGAAATACGTACAACAGAACCAAAACCATCTTACCATTATTAACCGGAGAAGAACCATCTCTCAGGAGAGGGCCCCGTTGTGCAAAATCTTAATACTGATATTTTACTAATATCAGGCTCTAAAGAAATTTCCTTTGATTTGTCCTATATTTATTCTCAAGAGAATGGGATATGCTGCATGGACACGATATTACACCTTAAAGTGGAACATTAATATCAAACTCTGCACCGTTTAATAGATAGCGGTAGTCAGTTGAAGCGACAGAAGAGAATGTAAATATGTTTTGGTGCTAAAGATGATTCATATTCATCGAAATCAACTTTTATAGATGGACCTGCACTGGAACCTGTTAAGCGGATAGAGGAGACTATACTACCAATTGTACAAATCGCGTGTATTGCCTTGATGAATTTCTGCTGAGAAGCGGATGGAGCAGACCATAACCAAATGCGTTTCCTCTAAAAGTGGTACAACTACACTAAAATCTGCTGAGGGCCTTCGTCAGATGTCAGTCATGAAGAGGACAGAGAAGGACTGAACCTAATGAACTGGACCTTAACGAAACTTTTATTCCTTACAAAAACATATTAAATCAATTAAGTTACGAGGTCGTCCTCAGACGTAGCTGGATTGAAAATGGAAAGATGATAACACACTTTTAGTTCAAACGAATATCCAAATGTCGATTGAAATTCGTCGCACTGCTGCCACCAACGTGTGGGTGGAACGCATAAGCCATGACTGAGCTACTACACCTCAAAGCAGGCACTCGCATTGGCATTTCAAGAGAACGTTTGAAACTCTGAACTGTTCAAAAATTTTTGCCAGTGTAGCGTGGTATTTAGATTTAGATAGTAACCCATTTACAACAAAACAAAATACATATTTCTATAGTGTGACCAAAAAACAACAAATATTACAGTTGGCCTAATAACAATAATGGCACAAATTCGAGTACAGAAAAAATCCATTTTGTGCTACAACCAACTACTGGGCAACAACATAACAATTTATATTATCTGTCACTTGGCCGTAACCGGAAATAATAACTGAAAAACTGACAGTGCAAAAGAACTACATACTAGCTATCTACAACGTCACTTATGTCGAAAGAACTTATTATACAATTACACATGTAACAGCTGCTCACATAAAACAAGAGTAAGCCTCATACGCAATCACATAAAATCAATAACACAATAAACTCTTAAAATCACAGGAGTAACCAAGTGACGACGCTCACAGCGATAAACAATCAGTTTATGCTTAATTCTCTTAATCACACCCACGGTGTGTAATAATACAACTATGCAAATCCTGCCACACAGCAAACACTGTCGTGTGATAAATACACATAACTAGTTCTACAGTACCCACAGACTTTCATGCCGAAAGTTGTTTACAAGATGCTACACTCGAAACTGGTCAGACATATACCGCCTCAATAACTCCTCCACCAGCACGTCATCATTAGTTGCTAAATCTTCAGGTGGTGCTCCTTATGCTATGCTGAAGCCTTTCCTGTGACTCCACTGGAGTTGCTGTGAGGCCGTCGTCCACATGGCAGCCCTGCCAATGTTGGCCACAGTCTTGTTTGGTAACCGTCTCTTACAGCAGCTTCTTGAGGGCCTTGGTCTTGGCGCCGCTCACAACTGTCTACTTGGAGTCACTCCAGCAACTGACGGCGCCTCCATTTCTCCACATCTTCAACTCGAGCACAGAAGCACTCGAAGCGCTCGCCAAACCGCCACACCTGCCCTCTGGTGGTACCAACACAACGTGGGGCCAGGGAAATAAAAGTGCCGTTCGACACAGCACGTTGTGGATCATAATGTGATTTAGATCATCATGAGACGCATATCTAACTGTACAGTGTGTGCTCGCCTAAAGGAGCCAGTCACAGCTGACGTGACTCAAGGTACGTTCTATCTTTAGCCAGTAGTAGTGTACTAGGACACGTGTACCAAATTTGCTCAATGACATCCTACAGGTATCACTGTGGGCCAAGCTCAGAGGAAGTACGATGGTTTCAAAGTTACGAACTAATTACACTTGGTTCGCTGCCGAAACTTCAGTGAATTGTATGGCTAATATCTTTCATTTAGACGAAACAGTTACATGGTATCTTGATAATGCGACCATCTCCCTTACGTCTTAGATTGTTCTTCCCTTTTGTCGTTTGTGAGCGATAGCTCTGTAAATGTGTGTTAGTGTGGAAACTATTATAAAACTTTTTAATTCTTTTCAGCATTAGTTGTAAATTGTTTAATTTTCCGCAAACATCGAAAAGTCGTCCTGTATACAATCTTGGAATAGATATAATTTTCGGTATTTTGACGATATTTTGTCATGATTTCGTATTGGTAAGCTATTTGATTATCATTATTGCGTGTACAGAAAAAAATTATTTCGCAAAACTTTCATTTTTCTACGGCATACCATGATTGGCTACACACATTTGCATTCGAAACGTATAGTACTGTCTCAGTATTACAGTGGTCTGTACTCAGTTTGAAGATTATCATCATTTACTCACAGTTTTGTTCAATATTTCAACATTTTGTCGGTATTCGGTACACACATTGTCAGTCGCGTACCACTGAATTTAAACTGCCTGCTGTGATCCTGCTCCAGTTACGTGGCGATTGTGAGATGGGAAGAGGGCGATGTTTGTTCCTTGAAGAATGGAAGGCAGTGCGCTGGCGAGTGTGTGTGTGTGTGTGTGTTTGTGTGAGGCCTGCTCAACAAAAACTTGGTAGTGGGCGGGTCTCTTGATATGGGCTGAGTAAGCAGCAGTGACGCAGCAGACGACTGTGGAGTGCTATGGGCTGATTGTATAGAACAGTGGTTCCCAAAGTTGGGGGGGGGGGGTTAATTACCCCATAAGGGGTAAGATGTAATTTACTGAGGGGTAGAAAGTAAAGGGTTCAATAGTGGTTTGGTCATGATACTAAACTATTTTTAAAAGATCATTACTATAAGCAGTATTTCATTAGACTGTAGTACGGATTACATAAATGATCAATAATTGTATTTTTTTTTCAAATACTGGCAGCAACTTGTGACACAGAGTGGAGGAGATGGCAGCTTGTGAAATGAATGTATGAATAACTTCTTCCTCACATGGCCCACCCACTACCCATGTACTTTGTGTCATGCTCATATGACAGTGCAACTGAGACATTTACGCACATGTCCTTGAATATTTAATAGAAACATGCCGTCTCCAAGTTGTAGATAGTTCCTGTAAAAGACCAGAGATTGCTTCACTATTCATTTCTCTGTCGGCTATAGGCGTTACAAGTTGTGGCGACTTGAATTGCCGTTCTCTCTTCTCCTGAACTCCCTGAAGAGTGTGGCGTCTCGTAGTTGCAGCTTACTGAACTCATCGCGGGAGCTGCTGCCTGGATGAGGCTCTGCAACCTGGGAGGGTTAGCTTCGCCGCGCCCTCCCTGAAGCACGCCATTCGCTACACCGACGCAGCTTGTCGACTTGGTCGGTATCGGTGGCAGTGTTGGTCACCGTCACACTTGTCATTGGTGTACTGGTTGGTGCTCATGGCCAAGAAAGCTTTTTGCTGAGGGTCAAATTGGCTGGGCATTGCTAAACGATATCGCTAATGTGTATGTGCAGCTGCTGAGCTGGTTATGGCACACAAGGAGGGGCCGATGTCATCATGAAGCGGGTGATGTTGACTGGGTTGTAGATGCTAGAAGTACTGTCGAAGCACACATATTTATAACTGCGAATTGTGATGAGTTGTAATGTTTTCTCATTTGGTAAATTAGACAGGAAGTGCTACATGTCATCATTATCATCATCATCATCATCAGCCAATTCAATCATTAAATGATGTGGCCTCTTCGAGTCGTGGATTCAGGTAGGCTTTCAGCATTCTTCTCCAAGTGGGACGGTCTTGGGCAGTTCTCTGCCAGGTGTTACCAGCGATCTTCTTGATGTCTTTGTCCCATCTGTCTGGTGGTCTTCCTCTAGGCCTCCGGTGCTCCCTCGGACTCCACTCCAGTACAAGCTTCGTCCATCTGTTGTCTTTTCTTCTTGCGACGTGGCCAGCCCACTGCCATTTCAAGGAACCTACTGTCTCTATGATGTCATTAACCTTCGTCACAGACCGGATGTCATCTGCCCTTTTCCTGTCCTTTCTTGTATAGCCCAGCATTGATCTCTCCATGGCTCTCTGTGCTGTCCTAAGTTTCCCTTTTGTAAATGAGTTCAGTGTCCATGTCTCGCAGCCATACGTCATCACAGGAAGAATGCATTGATCAAATACTGCTTTCTTCAAATTTACTGGCATTTTTGATCTGAACACTTTTGAATTCTTCCCAAATGCTTGCCAGCCAAGCTTGATGCGTCGATAGATTTCTGGCCTTATGTCTCCCTTCATATTTATAATCTGGCCAAGGTAGACATATTCACTGACCTCTTGTAGCAGACTGTCCTTGACCTTCACATCTCTAGCTGGGACCCATTTGTTGGACATTACTTTTGTTTTGGAAAGGTTCATGCTCAAGCCAACCAGCTGACATTCCGATGCAAGATCTGTAACTAAGTTTTGGAGCTCTGCGAATTCTTTGGCCAGTAAGGCAATATCATCAGCAAATCTCAAGTTGGTAAGCCTTCTTCCATTAATTCTAATTCCCTTACCTTCCCACCTCAACTTTGACATAGCCATTTCCAATACAGCAGAGAACAGTTTTGGGGAGACGGGATCGTCTTGCTTGACACCCCTCATGATGCGGAATTCTTGAGTTGATTCGCCGATGTTAACATAAGCTGAAGAATTCTCGTAGATTTTCCTGAGCACTTCAATGTATGCTGCTCCCACTCCTTGCTCATTCAAACCTTGGAGGACAGCTACATGGCTAACGGAGTCAAATGCCTTTTCAAAGTCAACAAAGGCAATGCAGAGAGGCAGTTGGTATTCATTCGCTCTGCTTATCACTTCACTAACGGTCAGAATGTGGTCAATAGTGCTAAAATTGCTTCGGAATCCTGCTTGTTCTATAGGTTGGGCTGAGTCTAGGGTGGAACTAATTGGGTTTAACAAGATCTTTGCGAAAATTTTGTACAAAATTGAGAGCAAGCTGATACGACGGTAGTTTTTAATATTGTGAATACTTCCTTTCTTGTGTATCAATATAATCTTAGCCTTATTCCACGATAATGGGATTGAAGCATAGTGCAGGCAGGAAGTAAATACTTTTGCCAAGTGCTACATGTATACCTTCTAAAATCGTTATCCATACACGGTCTCTATAAATTGAGTATATGGACGTGTACTGTTCAGTTAAAACTTTTCTTTTGTAAAAGGGGTGCATTCTCACAATCATTTATGTTGTGTGCTAGCTTGTAAACCTAAATTGTATATAGTGAAGAGCCAAAGAAACTGTAGACCTGTCTAATATCGTGTAGGGCCCCCCGCGAGCACGCAGAAGTGCCACAAAACGACTGACAAAGACTCGACTAAGGTCTGAAGTAGTGGTGTAGGGAACCGACAGCATGATTCGTGCAGGGCTGTCCATAAATCCGTAAGAGTACGAGCGGGTGGAGACCTCTTCTGAACAGCACTGCAAGGCATTCCAGATTTGCTCAATAATGTTCATGTCTGGAGAGTTTGGTGGCCAGCGGAAACGTTTAAACTCAGAAGAGTGTTCCTGGAGCCACTCTGTAGCAATTCTGGTAGTGTCGGGTGTCGCATTGTCCTGATGGAATTGGCCAAGTCCTCGTTATGCACAATAGACATGAATGGATGAAGGTGATCAGACAGGATGCTTACGTATGTGTCACCTGTCAGAGCCGTGTCTAGACGTATAAGGGACTCTATGTCACTTCAACTGCACACGCCCCACACCTATACAGAGCCTCCACCAGCTATAACAATCCTCTGCTGACATACAGGGTCCATGGATTCATGAGGTTGTCTCCATACCTGTACACGTCCATCCGCTCGATACAATTTGAAACGAGACTCGTCCGAATAGGCAACATGTTTCCATTCGTCAACAGCCCATTGTCTGTGTTGACGGGTCCAGGCAAGGCATAAAGCATTGTGTTGTGCAGTCATCAAGGGTACACCAGTGGGCCTTCGCTTCCGAAAGCGCATATCGATGATGTTTCAAAAAATGGCTCTGAGCACTATGGGACTCAACTGCTGAGGTCATTAGTCCCCTAGAACTTAGAACTAGTTAAACCTAACTAACCTAAGGACATCACAAACATCCATGCCCGAGGCAGGATTCGAACCTGCGACCGTAGCGGTCTTGCGGTTCCAGACTGCAGCGCCTTTAACCGCACGGCCACTTCGGCCGGCTGATGATGTTTCCTTGAACAGTTCGCGCGCTGACACTTGTTGATGGTCCAGTACTGAAATTTGCAGCAATTTGCGGAAGGGGTTAAGCTGAACGATTATCTTCAGTTGTCGTTGATCCCGTTCTTGCAGGATCTTTTTCCGGCCGCAACGATGTCGGAGATATGATCTTTTACCGGATTCCTGATATTCACGGTAAACTCGTGAAATGGTTGTACGGGAAAATCCCCACTTCATAGCTACCTTCGCCCTACCTCGGAGATGCTGTGTGTCATGGTTCGTGCCCCAACTATGACACCACGTTCAAACTCGCTTAAATCTTGAAAACCTGCCATTATAGCAGCAGTAACCGATCTAACAACTGCGCCAGACACTTATTGTCTTATATAGGCGTTACCGAGCGCAGCGCCGTATTCTGCCTGTTTACGTATCTTTCTATTTGAATATGTATGCGTATACTAGTTTCTCTGGCGCTTAATGTTTTTATAACAGGGTTTATTTTGGCTTGAAGTAAGAGCCTGAAATTCTGCCTTGTTATAACTGTGTGAGAAATTATTTATAATTAAGCATTCTGATACTCTGACTTATTATTGATAATATTGTGTGAGAAATTATTTGAAGTATTTTCAAATTCAACATCATCATTATTGTTATTTTTGTTACTATTATCATAATTCATGTTGCATGAGGCATCACTACAGTGAACCTGCTGGGAATATTGAGATTTTAAAATTGTAACGCAGAAATTGTTAGTGGGGATTTTTAAAATTATCTTAAAGAAATGTTTGTTGCTTTTTAACATTGTAATAAATTGATGTTTTATTAAATGAAAGTCACACGCATTTCATTCTAGCCCTCCCACTCACTGAATCTATAACATATTCGCAACAATAAACGAATTAATTGACAGCAGAGCGCATCAGTCACTATGTAATGGCGACCATACTGCTGACGGGCCTACACCGTTTTATTGTTATAATACATCTCGTTTACAACGTTGGACACAGCAGGTGAGTTCATTATGCTGTATTTCGTATTTTGTCACTAATCATACACTTCTCAAGCGTCTAAGATAACGTGATGTGCGGGTCGATAATTCTTGGAGATCCCAGTGAAGTGGCTTTTAGTAGCTGGCAGATGTATATTTTGTCAGCGCCAGTGGTTTTCTAGTGTCCACTAAGGTCTACTTTCCCATTGTGCCAAGAAGCAGTAGCGTCACCCTCACCGGTTTACACACTGTCACTGCAGTCAGATTTTCAAGTCCTCGTATCTGGCTAGTGTTCAAAATTGTTTCTCGCCAATTCTGCTATCACCAGAGATGGCAATCTAAGTGATCCACCCTTTCTCTCTCTCCTGAATTGTCATGTCTGACGTACTGTGTTCCAGTATTCGATCTGTCTGAAGTCCCATAGTAATTTGATATGTTCATTTCCGACAACTGTTTCTGGTTTGTGGTACCACCAGTTGCTCGCCACCGGCAGATAGTAATATAGCACAACTGCCAGTGGGTCATTCGTGTCACATCAGCGTGCCTCTGCTTGTTATCAGCCTGACCTGTTGCCAAAAGATTGTTGGTGTTATTATTGTTATTAGTTGCAGTGGTCATGCACAAAGCGTTAACTGCCTAAAGTCTTATAATTTCTATCAGTTCAGAAGTAGAGTCCAGCAACCGAGTGAATTGCAAATAGCAGGCCTAAGTCTAGTGGCCGGCCGTTGTGGCCGAGCGGTTCTAGGAGCTTCAGTCTGGAACCGCGTGACCGCTACGGTCGCAGGTTCGAATCCTGCCTCGGGCATGGATCAGGTTCGAATCCTGCCTCGGGCATGGATGTGTGTGATGTCCTTAGGTTAGCTAGGTTTAATTAGTTCTAAGTTCTAGGCGACTGATGACCTCAGACGTTAAGTCGTATAGTGCTCAGAGCTAGTTGAACTATTTTTTAAGTATTGTGAAAACATTTTAATATTGTTTGTTTTTAAATGGCGGTGCAGGATTTGGATGAAGCAAGTGTCACGAGAGGAATAATGTTCTGTAAGAAGAGTCAGCCCTTGGTATAGATGGTTAGCTTTCTTTCCCACGAGAGAGTTGCAGGTAGCACTCACGATGCACTGAGAATAGTTTCAACGTTCCATAAAACAGACTATTATAAATATGCAGCACCAACTGTTTGAGTGATTTGTGGTTTAATGAAACACTTGCGAATACTATATAACTTTTATCTTTCGATCTTTCGTTATTTTAAAGATGAAAGTGTTAAAACACAAATCTTTTTCATTCTAAAATTTTTTTAGGTGCTAATAGTGACGATGGTAGGGACAGGGGGGGGGGGGACGAGGGGGAGAGTGGGATTGGGGTAGTAGGTAATATCTGGTTGCATACATTGGTAATAGCGTCAGAGGGTGGGAACCACTCGTATAGAATCACATTTTACCAACTAAAATGATCCTCGGATCACTGTAGTAGAGAGTTTGTGTAAGTAATAACAGTGCGCCCTGCAGTAGGTACGTAAATGGTGTACCTGCCACTCTCGTGATGTAACTTCCCCGATTCGAACCTCGCAAGGGTGGGTTAATTCTCGTTGGTGTTGTCATGGTTAATGATTCGTCAGACGAGTTACACATGACATTCCTCCTGTGGTTCCTAGCACCACCTATAATTTTCAGGATAAAGGAAATGGTTCAAATGGCTCTGAGCACTATGAGACTTACCTGCTGAGGTCATCAGTCTCCTAGAACGTAGAACTACTTAAACCTAACTAACCTAAGGACATCACACACATCCATGCCGAGGCAGGATTCGAACCTGAGACCGCAGCGGCCGCGCGGTTCTAGACTGTAGCGCCTAGAACCGCTCGGCCACTTCGGCCGACAGGATAAAGGAATACTCGTTTTATCGCAATTTAAAATTTTTCTGGGGACTAAATATTTTTGTAATTGGTAAAAATCTGTCTAAAACCAAGATCGCGTAAACATTTCTTTCTTTTCAACAACCAATTTCGACAGGTTTTGCTGTCATCTTCAGGTCTGTAACGTAGTGTATATACTTGGAATATATTTCATACCACGAACTTTAACGTTTCTGTTTCACATTAAAACAAACGGAAATGCAAACTGTACATTTCTATTTCTTGTAATGTCAAAAAACCTTTTTTTTCAAATATTACGTCATAATTCATGATATGAGATATATTCCGAGTATGTGCACTATTTTACGGACCTGAAGAGGACAGCTAAATCTGTTGACAATAACGAAATGTTTATGCGATCTTGCCTTTAGAAAGATTTTTACCAAGTAAAACAGATCGCTCCTTCTCATTACCCAACATGAGAAAATTCAATTTCTTGTAATTATCATTTATCGTAGTAGTCCAATTGTCACTGAATACGCCGTAAAACAAGAACTCAGAAGTCGTTCTGGGTCTGTTTATGAGAGCGTAGTAGAGGAATATAATAAAGTGGCATGCTGGGGTTGAAACGCTACAGCAGATAGGCATTCATGCTGTGCCTTCTGTTTACGAACTCCGGCAGACAACGGGGACTCCGCTCGCTGCAGGCGGACGAGAAAGTCTCTGTTGCACGGCCGTCACTCGCCTGTGTGACACGTGTTGCGAGAGGCGCTGCCGGCTTCAGGGGTAGGCGGGGGGGGGGGAGGAGGACGAGATTAAACAAGCGAAGGCGGCGCAGCGCTATGTCACTGTCAGCCTGACAGGCATGCCGCCGTCAGCAGGGTGGGTAATGGCGGAGGGGGGGGGGAAGGAGGAGGAAGGGAGAGACTGTCATGGAAAGTGGGGGGGGGGGGGAAGGGAGGCTGGGTAGAGGCTCAGGCGCGCGCTCCTCCAACCCCTCCTCTTTTCCCCGTCCACCCCTAGCTGCTGTCTTCCGCAATCGGCATTTCTTGGTAGTCGAGCTTGCACAATATTTGGCTACAGACTGCCTTTTCCTGCCTAGCTTTTCTGCATGTAACGTGTGTCTTACATGTCTTCAGCCTTCTTAATGGATGGACACCTTTGTTAAGTCTGTGATTGTGAACTGGATCGACATTGATACTTGCGGTTAAGCACTTTCAATTTTGGAATAACTTAGTTTAAAATATTTACCAACGCTCTGGGATAGTTACTTTTTTCTTTCCGCTATGCCAATTTTAAATTTTCGGTTGATCCATTGTGGAAAGGGGACAGCAGTCGATCAAACTTCTCAAAACAGATAACTGTTTGGCGACTTTTCTTGGTAAAATTTTTAAGCTTTGTTGGTTTGTTATCTTACTTTCTTAATCTTCCAACATTCTTTCATATTTTCACTAGGTGTCCGTTCTCTTTCTTTCTTCAGAGGTATTCTCTTATTGCTTCCACCGTGGAATGTTAATATAAAGCTTCCCTCGAAAAAAATTCTTGTAGCAAGTTCTTCAGAAATTTTGTTTCTTATGGCAATTTTTTTTTTTTTTTTTTTTTTGCATTTCTTGGTTGCCGTAGTGGTAATCCTTCACAGAACGTAGACAGTGAAATGGATGGAAAATTTACATTGAATAGCCAAAGAATCTGCCGCAACACGACGTGGCATGGACTCGACTAATGTCTGCGGTAGTGTTGAAGGGAACTGACACCATGAATCCTGTAGGGCTGTTCATAAATCCTTACGAGGGAGTGCAGATCTCTTCTGAACAGCACGTTGCAAGGCATCCCAGATATGCTCAATAATGCCCATGTCTGGGGAATTTGGTGGCCAGCGGAAGTGTTTAAACTCAGAAGAGTGTTCCTGAAGCCACTCTGCAGTAATTCTAGACGTGTGGGGTGTCGCATTGTCCTGCTAGAATTGCTCAAGCCCGTCGGAATGTAGATTGGACATGACTGGATGCATGTGATCAGACAGAATGCTTACGTACGTGTCACCTGTCAGAGTCGTATCTAGGGATCAGGGATCCCATATCACTGCAACTGCACACGTCCCACACCATTACAGAGCCTCCAACAGCTTGAACGGATGTGGAGACAACCTCATGAATCCATGGACCCTGCATGTCAGCAGGGTCCATGGATTCATAAGGTTGTCTCCATATCCGTACACGTCCGTCCGCTCGATACAATTTGAAACGAGACTCGTCCGACCAGACAAGATGTTTCCAGTCATCGACAGTGGAATTTCGGTGTTCACGGGCCCAAGCGGGGCGTAACGCTTTGTGTCGTGCAGTCATCAAGGGTACACGAGTGGGCCTTCGTCTCCGAAAGCTCATATCGATGATGTTTCGTTGAATGGTTCGCATGCTGACATTTGTTGGTGGCCCAGCATTGAAATCTGGAGCAATTTGTGAAGGGTTGCTCTTCTGTCACGTTGAACGAGTCGCTTCAGTACTTGTTGGTTCCGTTCTTGCAGGAGCTTTTTCCGTCTGCAGCGATGTCGGAGATTTGATGATTTACCGGATTCCTGAAACTGACGGTACACTCGTGAAATGGTCTTACGGGAAAATCCCCACTTCATCGCTACTTCGCAGATGCTGTGTCCCATGGCTCGTGCGCCGACTGTAACACATCGTTCAAACTCACTTAAATCTTGATAACCTGCCACTGTAGCAGCAGTAAGTGATCTAACAATTGCGCTAGACGCTTGTTTTATACAGGCGCGTATCTGTGGGAGTTTTATGGGTTCTTAATTGCAATTCCGGAAACTATACTGGAATGTATACGGAATTACAGATGAATAACCGTAGATTTTGGCCAAAACTATACTAAGACTATAGAGGTACACTGTAACATTTAGCAAAAATGTGGAATTTTCTGTTTAGCACCGAATATATGTTATTAAAAACATTGGTGTATTTTTATTTTTTTTGTTTACAAAATTTAGCTTTTTCTGTGAAGTTTCTAACTTGAAGTTTCTGACTTGTACATCTTCAGTGGTACATTTTCAGTATGATAGCTAAAGGGAAAGACAGATAATATCTAATATATACAAGAACTAAGAGGGAACGATAAAAATGGAAGACGAAGAGGCAAATGCTCGTATTAGAAAGTGGGCACGACAGTGATGCAGTCTTGAACCTGTACTTCGAAAGAGCAATGACGGAAATAAAAGAAAGCTTCAAGGTGGGATTAAAAGGGAATTCAATGAGAAAGTTTGCTGATGACGATGCTATCTCAGTGAATGTGAGGATCAATTACGAGCCCTCAGAGTAAAACTTTCTAACGAGCACAGAATGTCAGTCTCTGTAGCTCAGTTTTTAGTGTGTCTAACTGCTATGTGGAGGCTCCGAGTTCGATTCTAGTTACTGCCAGGGACTTTTCCTTGTTGGGGAACTGGACCGGGGAGCACTCAGCCTCGTCATACCAACTGAGGAGAAAATGGTTCAAATGGCTCTGAGCACTATGGGACTCAACTTCTGAGGTCATTAGTCCCCTAGAACTTAGAACTAGTTAAACCTAACTAACCTAAGGACATCACACACATCCATGCCCGAGGCAGGATTCGAACCTGTGACCGTAGCAGTCGCGCGGTTCCGGACTGAGCGCCTAGAACCGCTAGACCACCGCGGCCGGCAACTGAGGAGAAGCGAAGTGTTCTCGGCTCGGAACCCTCCCATAAGAAACTGTAGCCCGCATCTCGTGGTCGTGCGGTAGCGTTCTCGCTTCCCACGCCCGGGTTCCCGGGTTCGATTCCCGGCGGGGTCAGGGATTTTCTCTGCCTCGTGATGGCTGGGTGTTGTGTGCTGTCCTTAGGTTAGTTAGGTTTAAGTAGTTCTAAGTTCTAGGGGACTTATGACCACAGCAGTTGAGTCCCATAGTGCTCAGAGCCAAGAAACTGTAGGATAAAGTACTGTTTCAATTTGTTAACAAATGATTTTCCTCGACTTAACACAAATGGTCTCATCTGACCGATACTGAAGCTCAAAACAGACAAAGCGCAAAAATGTCAGTAATCTAGTAGAAATTCTCAGACTAAACAGAGTTCAATGAATGCCTCACAACATAACCCTTCTATTACTGGAAGCCCAAAGATATTCTCTGTGATGTGATACAGTCTTCCCACTTGACTGAATACTCGGAAAACTCTTAAACCCAGATTTCCACTGGGGGTGTAAGTTTGAACAGAATGAAACTTGAAGTTCTGACAAGACCGGTATAATTTCATTGTTGCAACAACCTCGTCGAACGAATCTGAAACTAACGAAAGATTCCCACGAGCAAGTCGCTAAACTTGGCGCTGTCCACTGGAGGCAAAGGCTGCGGGTGGTCTGAAGCGGTGCCTGGGTCCATGGCAGATGACCGTTGGCTGGCTGTGACGCAACCGCCTGGATTGGGGCTGGTGTGGTCCTAAATACTTGCTTGGTGGAGGGATACTTTTATTCGATTGGCTGCACGTGACACGGTAGATGCAGCAAAAGGTCCGCAACAGGAGTGACTCATGTTGCGATTGTGGCCATCACCTGTTCTTTGTGTATGTTGTACGCAGCGGTCCTCTCTGGCCTGGGCTACAAACATTTTGGCTCGCTGGACTGTGCAATCCTTGAGTCGCAGGGGATGTGCTTTCTGCAGCCCGCCTGACAGAGGTGTATTGCAGGGTTGCGTCGACGCCTGATGACGTTCTAGGAATCTGACGAACGGCTGCGAGAGCGGGGCGCTAACCCTATTCCCCTACATAACACATCTGAATGACGCCATTGACACATTGGCAGAGGATGATACGGCGGACACTCAGTACCGGATGACCTGACAGTGCCAATAAATGGAGCTTTAGCCTTAATAAACACACAACATGGACTGAGCGTAAACCAATGGAAGATGTGAGAAGTGGCAGAACTGAGATTAGCGATAATCTTGTAATCAAAATCGTGAATCACAAAATGAAGGAATGCTGCAAGTTCCGAAGCAAAATAATACAGGCAGATGAAGCACAGATGACACAAAAAGCAAACTAGCACAATGTGTTACCTCCGCCAATGGCAACTTTCGCCGACTCCCAGCACATGCAGCCCAGGACGAGGGGGAAGTTATACGTCATTCAGTGGCAGTGGTGTACATGTTCCGCTTTTAACCCGTCCATGCTTGCCCGGTGGCCAGGCGGGCAGCCGTTTAGTCTGCGCGCGTCATTATCGTATTATGAACGTTAATTAAAAGTTTTTATTTTACCTGAGCACCAAAAGACAAACCCCAACATGGTCAAAAAATATTGGGTTTTATTTGTAAATTCTTTCTTTACGCGTATATTTCGGGCTTATTATCTATATAAATAAAAATGAATTGCCAAATGTGTTGATAAGCGTAAAACTCGAAAAAGGCTGGACCAATTCGGCATTTTTTTTTGCTGTTTCCGTACTTCTGAGGACAAGGTTTTTATGAAATAAAATTTTTGGAAAATGGACCGAAAAATTGGAAAATTTGAGAAAAACTGTAAGTGCGTTTTCATTGTATCCATGTGTTTGTATTGCATACAATCTTGACGAAATTTTGCACACTATACCTTGAAATCAAGAGGAAGGTCACAGTTTACATAAAATTTCGTAGGGTGCATGGCAGAGGTTACTTTACCTAACGGAATTCGACAAATTGTACGTTTTTATTCCGATCTTGATGAAATTTGGCACACTTGATATTCAAAGCAGGATGAAGGGCGCTGTCTGCTTAAAATTCTGAATGGTACATGGCGGAGGGTACTTTACTTACACACTTCTACACCAACCTACAGTTTTATTCCGATCTTGAAGAAATTTTGCACACTTGACCATCAAGAGGAACATCACTGACTACATAATATTTCGGACAGTGCATGGAATAGAGTACCTTACAAAAGATTTTGACATCGTTTGCGGGTTACCATGAAATCCTTCTCCCTCTATACTGCTAAATGGTCTCAGGTCCTTAGCACACATTTCGACGCACTTTTCAGCCACTAAATCTTTGTCCTCTTTCAAGATATTTACGGAGTGAGGGAACTGCTTGTCAAATTTGCACACATGTCGTAACATACTCGAGGTTCCCGAATAAGTACTTAAGAGCTTTTTACATAGTTTGCATTGAGACACACCTACCGATTTATTTGAAGCGGCCTCATAAACACACGAAAACGTTTCCCATGCGGCACTTGTGCTCTGTTTCGTTACCAGCATGTATTCGCCAGTTGTCAATTTTTTTTCAGTCTCACTAAAGTTCGACCTATTCATTGTGCTGCCCCCACCGTTGCGATAAATGAACTGCGGGCTAACTACCTGGCTACTCTAGTCACGGCAGCTTGACAGCGCAACCTGTTGTCAGGCGCAGTAAGCTGAGCGGGTCCCGTGAGGCTTGGTAGGCCTGCGGGAACTTAGGTAGCACGGACTTGCGGGAGCCCAAGTCGGCCGCATTACCCACTATGCCTCAGTACACACGCACTCTTGTGTTTGCGTCGCCGCAGGCTGACCTTCACGAAGGTTGCAGAGGAGCTAGGGGCAAGCAGGCTGCAAGGGGAATTTGTACACCTCTATTCAGTGGTCTTCGGGGTGCACTCAGCCTCGTGATGCCAATTGAGGAGCTACTCGACCGAATAGTAGCGGCTCCGGTCAAAGAAAACCATCATAACGACCGGGAGAGCGGTGTGCTGCCCACACGCCCCTCCTATCCGCATCCTCATCAGAGGATGATACGGCGGTCGGATGGTCCCGATGGGCCACTTGTGGCCTGAAGACGGAGTGCTTTTATTCAGTGGTCGCCAGAGACACAGGCATGTGGGCAATACGCACGAATACTGGGTTACGCTGGCAGATATCTTCAACTTGCTTAAGAATGGACTAACATTGTAAAGGGCCTGGTGGACAAAGAGAAAAGTGCACATTACTCGAGGATCCCTCCAGGCAATAAGATAGTGCGTAGACAGATGAGCATCAAAAATGCTGTTACGGGGTAGTTTTCTGGAGACCCAGCCCTTACCTGAATAATTAATTACTGTCGAAGAAATGAATAGATATTAAATGTGTGAGTGAGTATCAGTTTCTGTAGTAATCAAAAACAGATTTACGTGCTGGTTGGAAATGGTTGCAGAGCCAAGAGCTGATACAGTCAGGGACCCTGCTGATTAGTTCTTAGGCCAGCGAGGGCAGGCAGTCACTGCAACTGCCAGGCCCACATGCATCTTTATGACAAGGCGCCACCATGCAGTTGGACAACAGGACATCCTGTACCGACCACCCATACAAATGTATCTAAGGAGTGGAGGGAGGAAGAATTTTCGGCGAAAGACACTGTTATCAGCCGCCCGTAGAAAACTGACTTTTATGACGGACGCTGGAGATCGCTATTTTGCAGGAGAAAGGAGAGCCCCAACTAGTCTTTGAAAACGATGAGATTTCACCAGACACATAGCTCTTACAGAAAAGCTTTGTTTAAGAATGTAAGACCTGCACGCATTGGTTCTTGTAAACTTTTTCCGGAGTGACAAAGACGCATGACAGTACTGGAAGAAACCTGACTCATTGGCTGAGGAGAGAGACGGGAATAGCGAACCATGAAGTTTTTTAGAGGAGACTGGTAGGAAGGAAATCATTGGCTAACCAAGTAAAATGTAGTCCAGAGAAGGGGATCCGTGCTCTCAGAGAAGAATTTTGATCAATTGGAGCTCAGAAGATTCAGAGCCCGGCCAATCAAGTTGAGCATTTAACGAAGAACGCGGCAAAGCGAGGTTTCCTTGTCGGATGCCCTCGCATAGGATTCACTTCTACTTCAGATTTCGTCGTGTTGGAGCACTGCTGCTGCTCCGCCATCTTCGACAGCTTCAGCACCAAATGATCTGATGATCCTGGGGAACTTAGAAAATTTTTGGGCCATTCAGCACAGGAGAGGGTCGTTGGCGCTGCCACTGATTGTGGTCGCAGTGCTTCAGTCACCGACAACTACACTAACCGAGCTGCTGTTGCTTGAGATGTAGGAAATTTCAAGTCAAGTTATAATTTTACAATCTTACAGCCTTACTCTGAAGATTTGCCTCGCGAAGTCATGAACAATTTCCTTCCAACATCCACAACAGGTCAGACCTATTACCTCCAATAATTCGATGTATTACCTTAAATAATTCTGCATATTACCTTCAATAGTTTTATTCGGTGCTAATCAATTTCAAGACAATCACTCGATACTTACACATTTTATTCTCAGTTTCCACCAAAATCTCATGTTAGATTCATCAGATTTGCGTTGGCACACTTTGCCATTATTAAATGCTGTTGAGAAGTTGCCATGGGTTCCCATCATTGTGTATGAAGACGTAATTGCAAGTGTACATCGTTTTCTTTTAAATTGTTAACTGTTTAACTTTTGATACGAAAATAAATCCAAGTAATTAGAATCACTTCAGATTTTATTGATCCCTGCCCCAGAAGACCCTAACAGTGCACTTAGGCCGCAGTTTTCGCCTACCGTAAAAAGCGAGAAACATGTGATAGCTCATAGAACCCCGCAGGCACAGAGACGGAGCGTATACAAAAGGTGCCACGAATTCGCACAGGGAGGCTAGTAAGACTGTGGAACTGCGTAAGAAGTCAGTCTGCTTAAGAAAATGTTTCCCAGATTTAAGAAGGTTGCTTATAAATCGCGAATACCAGCAGATTCTTAGACGATACACGAACATGGGATTTTTCAGGCTTCAGGAAGAGACAGTCGTATCAAAGAAGTGTTGTGTGGCTGTTTTCACAGCAACTAAGATACGCGCAAAAACATCGGAACAATTTGCGAAAAACACTGGAAACCTCCTAGACACTGAACGCACGAGAAAGAAGGCAGTTCCTGAGTCACACACCAGCCCACAAAAGATAGTTTCAACACTTCGATAGGAGGCGTCGTCACGAAACGGCGATCAGCCATTGGATGGAAATGTAAGTTTAATCCACCAATGACAACCTCGAGAGGAGGAAAAATGCAAGGAGTCTTTGAGCTAAGGTGATTGAGGAGAAGTTGACCACAGTCGGTGAGACAGCTTGGAAGCAAGAGGACATCGAGGCTCTTCCATGCATCTCCTGCCGAGTCTGATGGCTTTGAATCTGATCCCTACGTTCATCGTTCCAAACGTTCGTCGTCACTTTATGATTCTTTTCCTGGACTAATCCTTATGGTCCAGTGCTTGGGAATGAAGCACTCGATTGAGCTTTGCAACTCCTTGTCTAACATCAGCCTCCCGACGCCGAGCTATCGCTGCTTCAGCTATACAATACACGGCGAGCAGTCAATGTAGAGACCGTTCCTGGTCCCCGTTGTAAAACTGAGGGACACCGAGGAGTTCGGCTGACTTGTCACCGCAAAGCTTGAAGGCGAAGAGCCATCCTGATCCAGCATCTGCAACTAATATCGCCACACAACGGATGACTTCAAAGAATGGTGAGATGCCTTGTTCTCTCCCTCCTTCCCCTTAGTGACAGTCGTGTCAATGCCCAGTCATGTCGGCCCTGAGATCTGTAATTTTGTGTGTGTAAAAGATACTGTAATAAAAGCATATACTTCACGTTTCAGTCCTCTATTTAACCTGCTCCATTCGTACATTGATCCTTTTCATAACTCTTTGTTGTCTGATTTTACTTAATTATTAAGTAATGTCGTAAGGTGTGAATGGCTAGGAGACCTAGGTGGGCAGGATCAGGAGCATAATTGGGAAGGCATATCTATCCTTCGCGCCCACAAGCATATTTCCTTCACCAAACATGGGAGTCTTGTGTGTACGTGTATCTGTTCAGTATAAATGACAGTAATGTGTGTGTGTGTGTATGGAGGGGGGAGTGTCATGCTTGCGTTGCGTTTGCGACGATGAGAGAAGGAAGAGGATGAAATCTGGTGCCGGCACATGGCCTACTTCTTTCAAAGAGCACGAAGAGGGTCATTGAGCTTAACACTCCCTCCGATGCACGCATCACCAACAGCAGTGCCACATGCCCTTACTTCATGAAACACTCTGGAGAGGTCAGGACATTGGCGCAAACACTTACGATTAGGGTTTTACGTCACCACCCGTCCTATTCCCACTGCCATATAGGCAAAGGAAAAATTGTCAACCGCTTGTGGCGCACCGGGACGGTCACACATCCAAGTACTGGCCACTCCTGATGGTGCTTAACTTCGGTGGTCTTACGGGAACCGTGTATCCATCTTGCTCCAACTCAATTTGAATCGCGCGCCAAAAACATAACAACCAATCAGAGACTGTGCTCAACATCTATTGAGCATCCCAGAGTGACCCAGGGAGCATCCCAGAGTGCCCCAGAGAGCTACAACACTAAGATGAATCGCTTCTCGGCTTTTGGCAAGATCAATGTGTAGTATTTGTGGCCCTTAAAAGGGCCGTTTGTTGAGAACTGCTTTCAATGATTATATAAAGTACAATCACCCACAATGCGACAATCTTCCAAAGAAGAAGGACCACTAGCCTTCACCCATAAGTGAACGCTACAATCAGAATTTATCTTACAACGTCTACGACAAGACAAAGACAAACTACCGTGCGGAAATAGGTAGGAACCCTCACTAGCAATAATAATCTCAGAAACCGGTATAGTACGGTAAGCTAAGATTTCCCGACTTTCAAAGGATTCCAAACCGGCTCTACCTGCATTGTTACAAGCAACGAAAGCTACAGTTAGCCACCCGTTACCCAAACTGGAGGAAGAAGAAACTTTCATTATAGAAAAGTTTAACCTCGCACCACAAAATAAAGTAGGTCCATGAATAAGAACAAATTGAGAAGTTTTACCAACTCCTCTTACTTCGTTCTTTTTACTCTTCGCAGAAGATGTCGAAGCACCAAGAGTGCCGGTTTGGAATCCTTTGAAACTCGCGAAATCTTAGCTTACCGTACTATACCGGTTACTGAGATTATTATTGCTAGTGAGGGTTCCTACCTATTTCCGCACGGGAGTTTGTCTTTGTCTTGTCGTAGACGTTGTAAGATAAATTCTGATTGTAGCGTTCACTTATGGGTGAAGGCTAGTGGTCCTTCTTCATTGGAAGATTGTCGCATTGTGGGTGATTGTACTTTATATAATCATTGAAGGCAGTTCTCAACAAACGGCCCTTTTAAGGGCCACAAATACTACACATTGATCTTGCCAAAAGCCGAGAAGCGATTCTTCTTAGTGTTGTAGCTCTCTGGGGCACTCTGGGATGCTCTCTGGGCCACTATGGGATGCTCAATAGATGTCGAGCACAGTCTCTGATTGGTTGTTATGTTTTTGGCGCGCGATTCAAATTGAGTTGGAGCAACACTTAATTATTGATGTCTCTTAGTTATTTTCTTCCAGGATGGGGCGTTTTCATTAGTAATTTGCATCTCATTTCCTGGCAGAAATAAGATTTTTGAATTTATTACAATATGGTCCCAACGTTGGCCACCTGCTTGGTAATTTTGCGTGCGACGTGGTATCACAGAGAATTTTGAAAAGAGGACATTATTGGCCAAAAGAAGACAAATGATATCATTTGGTTCACAGCACTGTATGATAGTGAATCTTGGACTGTGAGGAAACTGCAAAGGAAGGGCAGGCCGGAGTGGCCGAGCGGTTCTAGGCACTTCAGTCTGGAACCGCGCGACCGCTACCGTCGCAGGTTCGAATCCTGCCTCGGGCATGGATGTGTGTGATGTCCGTAGGTTAGTTAGGTTTAACTAGTTCTAAGTTCTAGGGGACTAATGACCTCAGAAGTTGAGTCCCAAAGTGCTCAGAGCCATTTGAACCATTTTTGAACCTCAGATGTTGAGTCCCATAGTGCTGAGAGCCATTTGAACTATTTTTGCAAAGGAAGGGAATCGATGATTTTGAAACATGGTGTTACAGAGGGAGCTGAAACGATAAGAAATGAGTAGGTGTTCTGTAGATCCGAAGAGGAAAAGAAATATGTAGAAAACGCTAACTGCATGGGGGGTAAGATGGCAGGACATGTGTTAAGATATCAGGCAATAACGTCCATGGTACGAGAGGGAGTTGTAAAGGGTCAAAATAGCAGAGGAACATGGAGATTGGAATAAACACAAAAATTAATCAAGAACGATGGATGGAGCTGCTATTATGAGATGATGAGGTTGGCACGGGAGAGGAAGTGCGGAGACTGACGATCGAAAGAAAGCTAAATCATCTGCAATACCAGTCAGTTTACATCACAACAGTTTTTGCATCTTCCGAACATCATTGGTGATTAAAGAAAAGGACAAAGAGATCTGGCTCAGTAAGTTTACTTTGTCTATGTAAGCGTTTCACCGATTAGGTACAGCAGTTTATTATGATGTTAAGTTTTTCGCTGTTCTCGTTTCTGCTGCTTCTCATTACTTTCGCCTATGTTCTACACTGCTGGCCACCGTAAATGCAACACCCTGAAGGAAGCATCCGAATCAAGTGAAATTTACACCATGGGTTTGCAGCGATGAGATATGCAACTGATTAGAATTTCAGCGCAGACGCACATCACGCGCGCCTGTGGCGCCACCTCATAGCGCCATTTAAGGCTTGGCGATTTCGACGAGTGTACGTTCGGCACGTGTGTTTACCTTGTGGTTGTTTCACAAGACGATCAGTTATGCCTCGTAGACAACAGCGAACATCGTTTGATCAAGTATCCGAGTTCGACAGAGGAAGGATAGTGGCTTACCGAGATTGTGGATTATCATACAGAGAAATCGCTAGTCGTGTTGGACGAAACCAAACAACTGTAATGCGGATATGTGACCGTTGGATGCAGGAGGGTACGACGGACCGACGTGGTCGATCGCATTCACCTCGGTGCACCACTGCACGTGCTGATAGGCAAATTGGGCGCATGGCAGTGACGGATCGCTCAGTGACATCCCGAACCATAGCACAGCACATTGCGTCTGTAACGCATCATCCAGTGTCTGCGCGTACCATGCGACGCCGTTTACAGCAGAGTGGTCTGTCCGCAAGACGTCCATTGCTTCGTCTACCATTGACGCAGAACCACAGACGTCTCCGTTGCCAATGGTGTGATGACAGACGGATGTGGACGGCAGAATGGAATGACGTTGTCTTCACTGACGAGGAACGCTTCTGTCTGCAGCACCACGATGGTCGGATTCGAGTGTGGAGACACCGTGGAGAGAGGATACTGGACAGCTGCATTATGCACCGCCACACTGGTCTTGCACCGTGTATTATGGTATGGGGCGGTATTGGATATTACTCTCGCACGCCTCTAGTACGCATTGCCGGTACTTTAAATAGCCGGCGCTACATATCCGAGGTGCTGGAGCCAGTTGTCCTTCCTTACCTTCAGGGCTCGGCCACAGCCATATTTCAACAGGATAATGCGCGACCACACGTGGCACGCATTGTCCAAAGGTTCTTCGTCAATAACCAGATTGAATTGCTTCCCTGGCCGGCTCGCTCTCCGGATCTTTCGCCGATAGAAAACATGTGGTCCATGGTTGCTCAACGAGTGACCCAGATTACATCCCCAGCTGCCACACCAGATGATCTTTGGCAACGTGTGGAAGCTGCTTGGGCTGCTGTACCCCAGGAACACATCCAACGTCTCTTTGACTCAATGCCGAGACGTGTGGCAGCGGTGATCTCCAACAATGGCGGTTATTCTGGCTACTGATTCTGGCAGGAACCACATGTCACAGACGTCTGTAAACGTAATCATTTGATACTTCGTCAACATGTTATCTACAAAATAAATTTTGTTGTGCTACCTCTTGTCTTTCTTGGTGTTGCATTTACGGTGGCCAGCAGTGAGTTACTCTCAGTCCATATTCTGTATTCATTAGACTGTTCGTCCCATTTGACACAACCTATAACTCTTCTTCACTTTCACTAAGGACAGCAATGTCATCGGCAAATCTTAACGCTGATATCCTTTCACCTTGAATTTTAATCCCACTCTTGAAACTTCCTTTTATTTTCGTCACTGCTCCTTTGACGCATAGATTGAACAGTAGGGGCTAAATACTACATTGCCGTATTACACCCTTTTCAATCCGTGCCCTTCGTTCTTGGTCTTCCACTCGTATTGTTTCCCCTTGGCTCTTGTACATATTGTATATTACCCGTCTTTCTCTACAGCTTACGCTTACTTTTCTCACAATTTCGAACATCTTGCATCACTTGACATTGTCGAACGCTTTTCCCAGGTCGACTAGTCTTCTGAACGTGTCGTGATTTTTCTTCAGTCTTGCTTCCGTTATCAACCGCAGCGTCAGAACTGTCTCTCTGGTGCCTGTACGTTTCCTAAAGCCAAACTGGTTGTCATCTAAGCCATCCTCAATTTTTTTCCATTCTTCTGTATATTATTCTTGTCAGAAACTTGTATGCAGGAACTATTAACCTGATCGTGCGATAACTCTCGCACTTGTCGGCTCTTGCAATCTCGGGAATTTTGTGGAACATGTTTCTCTGAATCTCTGATGGTATATCGCCAATCTCATACATTCTGCACACCAACATGAATATTCGTTTTGATGCCACTTTCCCCAATAATTTTAGAAATTCCAATGTAATGTTATCTACCGGTTCTGCCTATTTTAAGTCTTCCAAAGCTCTTCTAAACTTAGATTCTAATACCAAGTCCGCTATCTCTTCCTTGTCGACTTCTCTTTCTTCTGCTATCACGTCATCATATAAGTCCTCCTCCTCACAGAGGTCTTAAGTGTACTCTTCCACATATCCACTCTCTCCGCTTCATTTAACAGTGGAAGTCCCGTAGCACTCTTAACCTTGCCGCCTTTGCTTTGAAATTCACCGGAGATTGTTTTGACTTTTCTGTATGCTGAGTCAGTTCTTCTGATAACCATTTCTTTTTAGATTTCTTCACATTTTTCATATAGACATCTTGCCATAGCTCTCCATGCACTTCCTATTTGTCTCATTCCTAAGTGACCTGAAACTCCGTATTCCTGAATTTCCCTGTACATTTTTGTTCTTGCTTCTTTCGTCGATCAAATGAAGTATTTCTTCTGTTACCCACAGTTTCTTCGCAGTTATCTTCCTTGTATCCATGATTTGCTCTCCAACTTCTGTGACGCTCATTTTAGCGATATCCAGTCCTCATCAACAGAACAGCCTACTGAGCCAGTCACTATTGCAGTAACTACAGCCAAAGAGAATTTCAAGCTTATCTCTTCATTGCTTTGACTTCTGTATGCCACTTCTTTGGATATTGACACTTCCTGACTAGTCTCTTAAGCTTCAACCTACTCTTCATCATTACTGAATTGTAATTTGAGTCTCCGTCTGCTCATGTGTATGCCTTAAAATCCAGTATCTGATTTCGGAATCCCTCCCCGACCATTATGTAGTATAACTAAAATTTCCCTATATCTCCCGGTCTTTTCCGAGTATAGCGCCTCCTCTTATGATTATTGAACAGATTATTCGCTATTACCATCTTAATTTGTTGCAGAACGCAGTCTTTCTCCTTTCACAGTCCTACTACTAGGCTCATATTTCCCCGTTGCCCTTTTTTCTACTCCTTCCGCTACAGCCGCGATACAATCCTTTTGACTATTAGATTTTCATGTCCCTTTACGTACTGAATTAGCCGTTCAATATTCTCATATACTTTCTTTATCCTTTCATCTTCAGCTTGCGACGTCAGCTTGTGTCGGTGTTGGTTTGCTGTCGATTCTGATGAGAACAACCCTGTCACTGAACTGTTCACAGTAACTTTTTTCTGTCCCACGTTCTTATTGGTAACGTATTCTATTCCCGTCATACGGTTTGCTGCTTCTATTGACAATACCCTACACTCATTTGATCAGAAATCCTTCTCTCCTTTTCATTTCACTGACGGCCACTGTATCTAGACTGAGACTCCGCATTTCCTTTTACAGATTTTCTAGCTTCCCTATCATGCTCTAATTTCCTACATTCCACGTCCTGACTCGCAGAACGTTATCCTTTCGTTGATTATTCAGTCTTTTTCTCGCGATTACCTCTCCCTTGGCAGTCCCCTCTCGGTGATCTGAATGGGAGGCTAGTGAAGAATCATCTGTCAGTGGGGAGATCATCTTGAATTTTTTTCAGTTACGGGCCACATGTTCTGTGTAAATACACTCCTGGAAACTGAAATAAGAACACCGTGAATTCATTGTCCCAGGAAGTGGAAACTTTATTGACACATTCCTGGGGTCAGATACATCACATGATCACACTGACAGAACCACAGGCACATAGACACAGGCAACAGAGCATGCACAATGTCGGCACTAGTACAGTGTATATCCACCTTTCGCAGCAATGCAGGCTGCTGTTTTCCCATGGAGACGATCGTAGAGATGCTGGATGTAGTCCTGTGGAACGGCTTGCCATGCCATTTCCACCTGGCGCCTCAGTTGGACCAGCGTTCGTGCTGGACGTGCAGACCGCGTGAGACGACGCTTCATCCAGTCCCAAACATGCTCAATGGGGGACAGATCCGGAGATCTTGCTGGCCAGGGTAGTTGACTTACACCTTCTAGAGCACGTTGGGTGGCACGGGATACATGCGGACGTGCATTGTCCTGTTGGAACAGCAAGTTCCCTTGCCGGTCTAGGAATGGTAGAACGATGGGTTTGATGACGGTTTGGATGTACCGTGCACTATTCAGTGTCCCCTCGACGATCACCAGTGGTGTACGGCCAGTGTAGGAGATCGCTCCCCACACCATGATGCCGGGTGTTGGCCCTGTGTGCCTCGGTCGTATGCAGTCCTGATTGTGGCGCTCACCTGCACGGCGCCAAACACGCATACGACCATCATTGGCACCAAGGCAGAAGCGACTCTCATCGCTGAAGACGACACGTCTCCATTCGTCCCTCCATTCACGCCTGTCGCGACACCACTGGAGGCGGGCTGCACGATGTTGGGGCGTCAGCGGAAGACGGCCTAACGGTGTGCGGGACCGTAGCCCAGCTTCATGGAGACGGTTGCGAATGGTCCTCGCCGATACCCCAGGAGCAACAGTGTCCCTAATTTGCTGGGAAGTGGCGGTGCGGTCCCCTACGGCACTGCGTAGGATCCTACGGTCTTGGCGTGCATCCGTGCGTCGCTGCGGTCCGGTCCCAGGTCGACGGGCACGTGCACCCTCCGCCGACCACTGGCGACAACATCGATGTACTGTGGAGACCTCACGCCCCACGTGTTGAGCAATTCGGCGGTACGTCCACCCGGCCTCCCGCATGCCCACTATACGCCCTCGCTCAAAGTCCGTCAACTGCACATACGGTTCACGTCCACGCTGTCGCGGCATGCTACCAGTGTTAAAGACTGCGATGGAGCTCCGTATGCCACGGCAAACTGGCTGACACTGACGGCGGCGGTGCACAAATGCTGCGCAGCTAGCGCCATTCGACGGCCAACACCGCGGTTCCTGGTGTGTCCGCTGTGCCGTGCGTGTGATCATTGCTTGTACAGCCCTCTCGCAGTGTCCGGAGCAAGTATGGTGGGTCTGACGCACCGGTGTCAATGTGTTCTTTTTTCCATTTCCAGGAGTGTATGTTATGTGTCTTTAGTGAAGGGTTGTACATTGCCTTCTGCATCCTCAAGCCGTTGATCGTTGCTGATTCTTCGCCCTTCTAGGAGCATTTTCCCACCTCAAGGGCAAGAGAGCGCCCTGCACCCCTGCCCGTTCCTCCGTCCTATTTGAGAAGGCTGTCGGCGATTGACAGAATGAGGGTGACTTCTTATGTTGGAAGTCTTTGGTCGCCATTGCTGATGATATTTATTAAAAATTCAAGCGGTGGCAGCGATCGAACCTGGGACTGAAGACTTTTTGATTACTAATGAAGGTCGGTAGCTCCTTTTTTTCTTTTTTTTTAATTTTTCTTTTTCATTGTATTTATGGATTTATTTTTGTTTCTTAAAAAAAAAGTCCTACAACTGCCGTAGCCGAGCGTCCGAGTCATCTTCTCGTCTGTTGGTAGAGGTTCCCCCCTATAACTCTAGACCAAGCAGACCGCGAGAAAAGTAGGTCATTCTCCTCAATAGCATAGCTGCTTTTCCAATTTGAACATAATAACTCCGTTATTTAACGATTCACACCATCTCGTGTCTTTCTTAAGCGATGCATGTCTAGGCGCCAGATCTGAAGGTCCAGATCAGCAATAAAAATTAATATTTTAGTAGAAAGTTGCACATTAAGCTTTCCATCTTGTTAAATACTTATGTAGTCGGAGGTAATTGGGTTTGCATTTCTGCCTCCCGTCTAAATAGGATTTGAAATTATGGAGTTCCAGGCTTAAGGGTACTGGACAAATTCCACGAGAGGCCACCATCACCCAGGCACTACCATTCGCCTGGCGGTTCTCATTTGCATGCGACAGCCTCCAGATGGCGCTCACAAACACCGACCGCTTCCTGCTTCTGTACCACATCCTTCAGCGCCTCGTGTACGTCCGCCGATGGTGTGGACAGCCGCCGAAGTTACCGCTGTCAGTGGTGCACTACATTGCTTCCGCCTCGTGCTGGCAGACACGGAAATTCCTGCGCCGACAGGCACGAATCACTGCACGCTGTTAATCCTCAGGCAGTTCTGAACCAGCAGTTAGACAGTTGAGTTCAGTGGCTGCAGTAGGCGCAGTGCGGTTGTCTTAAGATAACATTCCGACTTTTCAGTCCCTATTGATGGAGTAACAGGACAATCAAGAATGTCGGCGTCATTACTGTCAGTCATAGTGGCAAATCATAGACTGCCAAGAGACAAAATTTCATTGTATTAGCTATAGGACATGAAATACCACATATCGAACTGTACCAAAGTATCATTATCTAACACACTCTTCATTATTGTTATCGGTTATTTATTAGTGTGTTGCCTCATTTCTGGTTAAGTATCATGCTGTCAAGCATGTGTTTAATTATTAGGCATGCAATTAGCCAGGTTTAAGGAACTGTAGCGGAAAAGTGCTTTTCTGCTACTAGGGGCGTTTGGGCTGAATTAACAGTTGCGTTCAGTTACAACAAAAATATTATTGATCGAATAATTACGTACTATTTCTTTGTAAGAGCTAGACTGCACTGTCGCTGACGTCTCTCCACATATGCGTGATACATTGCGAAAAGTGTTATGTTTACAGTACGGCTTGTTAAGCATCAAAAGGTCACTAACAGATCTCTAGGAACTGGTATTCTGCTTAACGTAACTTGCAAAAACTTCATAATGTTGAAGTATATAAACAACAATCTTGAAAAGAGGATAAACTGACAAGTCTTTGTAAAGCTAATATAAACTAAAGTGAATGATGAGCATTAGTCAGTACCAGTAAAAAAATGTGTGTGTAACTGCACGTATTCATCTAATTAAACTAAATCACCAGTTGCAGACTTATATTAAACTGATGGGCCTAACGAGATAAACTTATTTACTAGATGGACATCGCAATGGTACCATAATACATAACTGTGTGGCCTAAACCAGACTGCTGCATACATATAAATCAGAATATAGTTCTTTGACGTGATTGCATACACGTTCTTCCTGTAAGGACATAGCATACGCCTCACCTAACTCACGTACTTGAGGGTACATGTATGAAAAACAGTTCACAATGTTAGGTTTGAAAGTAACACTAACTACATTTTTGCTACAAAGAAGGTCGTGGACGATATATATCACTTTCCCGCGAAAGTAGGCACTAATTATTCCGTTTCATGTTTGGACCCTGAAGTACTGGATATGTCTGAGGTGTGTAGTATTGTATTATACGAAGAATGTGCCTAAATTCGCCTCTGCATATTATGTGAACGTATGTCCAAGATTGATATGTGAAAGCAGCAGTATATGTTGCTCACTAAATTAAGAGGAACTGCAAACGAGATAAATCAGAACAGATTAGAAAAACGTGTAAAATATTAAGAAAGATGTGATTATAACAACAACTGACAGGTTAAGGAAGATTAAACGCGAATTCTGACAAGTAAAATGTGAGATGTAAACTTAAGAGGTGCAGATGGAAAACCTCTTTCAAATGTAGAATATAGGATAGGCAGATGGCGGGAATACAAATAAGTTCTATGCTATGGAGAGGCAGTGTTCTGAAACTGATACAACAGGATGAGGCAGGTTATGCCCAAGAAACTGCTGGTCCAGAAATGCGGTCAGTGTTTGACGGAGCGCTAAACGATTTGAACTCAAACACGCAGCAGGAGACAATGACATATGAGGGCGTGCTGGAAGGAAATGCCTCCGAAAGTTTGATGTGAAAACTCTTAGAGATTTTTAAATAAAACAAAGGATATTAACATCCTACATCTTTATTATTGATGTCTACATATTTATTCCTCAACCTAGTCACCCTGGCGACGAACATATTTCTCCCAACGAAAGAGAAATTTGTTGATACCGGCACTGTAGAATGTTGACGCAGCTAGAACCTTACCTCTGCCTGCACCGCTTCATCACTATCAAACTGAAGTTCTGTTAGGTGTGCTTTAAGTTCTGGAAACATGAAAATCGGTTGTGGCCAAGTCAGGACTACATGGAGGATGATCGATGGCAGTGAACCCAAGGCGTCTGATTGTTACAGATGTCGCAGCGTTCGGGTGTGGTCTGGGATTGTCATGTTGAAGATGTATATCCATATGCGGAGGACCTCTTCATATTCGAAATTCGATTTGAACCGTGAATTTACTTTCAGAACTTTTTCTTAAGAATTTACCTTACTTACTAGCGATTCATCAAGAACATTAACACACTTAATCGCACTATGTGAGCGTGGAAGTAGTTGCTAGTGGGTAACTGATTAAAATAAATCAAATTTCTTTCAACAAATGGAAATTTTATTCCTAAAAGCCTCTTTTTTTTGGAAACAGTTTTAAAACTATAATCAGAAAGCACCCTCTAAGTATCAAGTTACAATTTATTCAGAGGCAGAAAGAACAAATTTTTGACAGTATGAGCTTTCGGGCTGAGAACCTTGCCTCTCCCTTTTGTACAGCCGTAGTCACGATCGCTCACAACAACCTCTGAAAGACTACACTGATGCAAATCTGCAACACACGAGAATACTTTAAACTAAATATTTTAACAACTCACACAAGCACATAAACTATGCAGGCCGTAGGAGGGATGGAAATGGTACAAAACACTAACATTAAAACATAAACTTGCCACCGAAGGTGCAACGTGATTTAAAAAAAAAAAGAAAAAAAAAACTCTTACGGTGGAAGAGTGGCAACTTTATATACTAAAATGACCATTTAAATAAAAACCCATGAAATGCAGTCTTACATAAAATACACAAGGTTAGCCAAACATGCTGTACATTACACATATATCGCCTCTCAAGATGATAGGCAAGATAAAAACATATTTCAGGAATTCGGCCGTTACATTTCAAGCAATAAATTCGTTAACACCGAATCCGACAACCATGACAGTTGTAGCTTTTAACGTATGGCAGATTGACAGGGAGATTACCGAACAACCCGAACCGGAGGTTGCTCTAACTTGCCCCTTCTCCACAAGGGAAAAACGGACCACTCAATTCATAAATAACCACCTTCCCGCTGGTGGGCATACGGAGAAGAATGGTGGGACGACCCCAAAACAAAGCGGCTGGTGACCCCACCAAGAAAACAAGTAGAATTTAACAAGTAAATGAAACAACATATCTCCAATCACTTAACTTCTGGCGAAGACCTGGCGCAGCACCACCAACGCTCTCCCGAACCGTCCGCTGCCAGCCGCTTCAACGGACGCAGGAAGGCGCGCCGATCTCCCATCTCACGGCGTCGCAGCTCGCACTGGCCAGACCGATGTCGAGGGTTGACTCCTGTTGCTCTCGTGTCGGCCGCGAAGCCACTGCCCCTCGCTATACGGCGCGGCCCACTGGACTCACGTGGCGACCTCACATGCGCCGACGCTCGAGGCAGACACTCATCTTGTGTCTCAATGTGCGACCGACCAACCGATCGATCCAACCCCGTTGCCCGAGCAACTCGAGCAGACTGGCGGCCTAACGCGCAGACTCAGATGCAGGAACTCAGCCCCGACCGGCCGACCACTAGCTGAGTTCTGTTACTGGCGGAGTGGCAAGATTCTCATTTTGCCGGCTTTAAAGTTTGATCCAAACGACAGACATATTAGCACTCCGAACGACAGCCAGACACTAACTGCCACAGATATGCGGACGAGAGACAGACCAGCAATCTGGGGACGAGAGACTGAGCCAGATTGACCGACTGGCGAGCTCATAGCGCCCCTTAAATGCACGTGAACAGGCAACCTTTTCCCTTTCCCACCAGAGGGAAACACCAAAGCTGCGATTGCCACAGCGGCGCCACCGCCAGAAACGGAGGGCGACTGCTTCACACAACGCGCTGCGGCGTGCTCTTCAAAACAGCAGTTTTTTCTACGGCTCACGATTACAACACGCTTTTTCCCTAGTACCGACGTAGTTACGTTACACACCACCATATTTCATGCTACAATTCGCAACCCTCTAGCGGCAGAAGGCTGCAAATATGTAGACATGAAAAATACATATATATAATATTCATCTCAGTCTATATCTACATGGATACGCTGCAAGTCACATTTAAGTGCCTGGCGGAGGGTTCATCGAACCACCTTCACAATCCTCTATTATTCCAATCTCGTATAGCGTGCGGAAAGAATGAACACCTGTATCGTTCCGTACGAACTCTGATTTCCCTTGTTTTATCGTGGTGATCGTTCCTCCCTATGTAGGTCGGTGTCAACAAAATATATTCGCATTCGGAGGAGAAAGTCGGTAATTGGAATTTCGTGAGAAGATTCCGTCGCAATGAAAAACGCCTGTCTTTTAATGATTTCTCAGCCCAAATCCTGTATCAATTCTGTGACACTCTCTCCCATATTTCGCGATAATACAAAACGTGCTGCCTTTCTTTGAACTTTTTCGATGTACTCCGTCAGTCCTATCTGGTAAGGGTCCCACACCGCGCAGCAGTATTCTAAAAGAGGACGGACAAGCGTAGTGTAGGCAGTCTCCTTAGTAGGTCAGTTACATTTTCTAAGTGTCCTGCCAATAAAACACAGTCTTTGGTTAGCCTTCCCCACAACATTTTCTATATGTTCCTTACAATTTAAGTTGTTCGTAATTGTAATACCTAGGTATTTAGTGGAATTTACGGCTTTTAGATTAGACTGATTTATCGTGTAAGCGAAGTTTAGCGAATTCCTTTTAGCACTCATGTGGATGACCTCACACGTTTTGCTATTTAGGGTCAACTGCCAGTTTTCTCATCATTCGGATATCTTTTATAAATCGTTTTGCAATTTGTTTTAATCTTCTGATGATTTTATTAGTCGATAAACGAAAGCCGAAGGCGGATGCTCAGATTGTTTCCCAAATCGTTTATATAGATAATGAACAGCAGTGGGCCTATAACACTACCTTGGGGAACGCCAGAAATCACTTCTGTTTTACTCGATAACTTTCCGTCAGTTACCACGAACTGTGACCTCTCTGACAGGAAATCACAAATCCAGTCACATAACTGAGACGATATTCCATAAGCACGCAATTCCACTATTAGCCGCTTGTGTGCTACATTGTCAAAAGCCTTCTGGAAATCCAGAAATACGGAATTGTTTTGAAATACCTTGTCAGTAGCACTCAACACTTCATGTGAATAAGGAGCTAGTTCTGTTTCCCAGGAACGATACTTTCTACATCCATGTTGACTGTGTGTCGATAGACCGTTTTCATCGAGGTAATTCATAATGTTCGAATACAATATATGTTCCACAATCCTGCTGCATATCGACGTTAACGATATGGGCCTGTAATGTAGTGGATTATTCCTACTACCTTTCTTGAATATTGGTGTGACCTATGCAACTTTCCAGTCTTTGGGTACGTTAACGATATGGGCCTGTAATGTAGTGGATTATTCCTACTACCTTTCTAGAATATATTGGTGTGACCTGTGCAACTTTCCAGTATTTGGGTACGGATCTTCCGTCGAGCGAACGGTTGTATATGACTGTTAAGTATTGAGCTAATGCATCAGCATACTCCGAAAGGAACCTAATTGGTATACAGTCTGGACCAGAAGAATTGCTTTTATTAAGTGATTTAAGTTGCTTCACTACTCCGAGGATATTTACTCATGTTTGCAGCTGTTCTTGATTCGAATTCTGAAATATTTACTTCGTCTTCTTTTGTAAATGAATTTCGGAAGGCTGCGTTTAGCAACTCATCTTTGGCAGCACTGGCATCGATAGTATCTCCATTGCTATCGCGCAGAGAAGGCGTTGATGGTTTCTTGCCGCTAACATACTTCACATACGACCAAAATCGCTTTGGATTTTCTGCCTGGTTTCGAGACAAAGTTTCGTTGTGGAAACTGTTATAAGCATCTCTCGTTGAAGTCCGCGCTAAATTTCGAGCTTCTGTAGAAGATCACCAATCTTGGGGATTTTGCGTCTGTTTAAATTTGGCATGTTTGTTACGTTGTTTCTGCAACAGTGTTCTAACCAGTTTTGTGTACCAAGAAGGATCAGCTCCGTCGTTTGTTAATTTATTTGGTATAAATCTATCAATTGCTGCCGATACTTTTTCTTTGACTTTAAGCTACATCTGGTCTACACTTATATTATTAATTTGGAATGAGTGGAGATTGTCTCTCAGGAAGGCGTCAAGTCAAATTTTATCTGATTTTTTGAAAAGGTATATTTTTCGCTTATTTTTCGAGGATCTGTGGATCACAGTATTCAATCTCGCTACGACAATCCTGTGTTCACTAATCCCTGAATCGGTTTTGATGCTCGTTATTAACTCAGGATTATTTGTTGCTAAGAGGTCAAGTGTGTTTTCACAACCGTTTACTATTCGTGTGGGCTCATGAGCGAACAGCTGAAAATAATTTTTCGAAATAATTTTCAGAGAATGCGTTTAGCACAATTTCGGGTGATATTTTATGCGTACCTCCGGAATTGAACATGTATTTTCGCCAACATATCGAGGGTAAATTAAAGTCACCACCAACTATCATCGTATGAGTCGGGTACGTGTTTGATATCAAAATCAACTTTTCTTTGAACCTTTCAGCAACTGTATCATCTGAATTGGGAGGTCGGTAAAAGGATCCACTTATTATTTTATTCCGATTGCCAACAATGACCTCTGGCCATACTGACTCACAGGAAGTATCTACTTCAATTTCGCGACAAGTTAAACTACTTCTAACAGCAACAAACACGCCACCGCCAACCGTGTTTAGCCTATTCTTTCAGAACACCGTTAGGTTCTTCGCAAAAATTTCGGCTGAGCTTATATCCGGCTTCAGCCAACTTGCAGTGTCTATAACGATTTGAGAATCAATGATTTCTATTAGCGCTTGGAGCTCTGGTACTTTCCCAACACAGCTACGACAATTAATAACTGTTTTACCGATGGTTCCTGTACCTGCGTTCTTCCTGTGTTCGCCCCGCACCCTTTGTGACTGAAGCCCTTCTTGTGTTTTCCCGAGACCCTATAACCTAAAAAGCCGCCCAGTCCACGCCACGCAGTCTCTGCTACCCGTGTAGCTCCCTCTTACGTATAGAGGACACCTGACCTATTCAGCGGAACCAGAAACCCAAGCACCCTTTGGCGCAAGTCGAGGAATCTGCAGCCAACACGGTCGCAGAACCGTCTGAGCCTCTGATTCAGACCTTTCACTCGTCTGTGTACCAAAGGTTCGCAGTCGATCCTGTCGAATATGCAGCAAATGGTCAGCTCTGCTTTCATCTTGCAAGCAAGACTGGCAGCCTTTACCACTTCTGTTAGCCTCTCGAAACCAGAGAGAATCTCCTCTGATCCAAAGTGACACACATCATTGGTACCGACGTGAGCAACCACCTGCAGTAGGCTGCACCCTGTGGTCTTCATGGCATCTGGGAGGACCCTTTCCACATCTGGAATGACTCCACCCGGTATGCTCACGGAGTACACTTTGGTTTTCTTACCCTTCTTGTCAGCCAAGTCGCTAAGGGGCCCCATAACGCGCCTAACGTTGGAGCTCCCAACTACCAATAATCCCACCCTCTGCGATTGACCGGATCTTGTAGGCTGAGTGGTTTTCTCTGAAGCAGGACAGGCGACAGCATGTAGCTCAGCGACAGTGTCAGTCACAGACAGCACCTGGAACCTGTTTGTCAGACAACCCGTGAAGGCTTTACGTGCGGCCACCAGGGAAGTCTTTCGCCGCCTACTTCGCCCCAGGGCGACCTCCCACTCGACCACAGGTGAGGGGTCAGCCTCAGTGCGAGCAGTAACTGGGTTGGCCACTGGTGAGGACTGATCGGAGGACTCTGACGTGCTGGACGTCCGTTGGATCCCCACGGCCGGACCACAACAGTGGTGCCCATCCACTGCAGCCTCAAGCTATGTAACCGAAGCCATCACAGCCTGAAGCTGAGAGCGAATTGTCACCAACTCGGCTCGCATCCGCACACAACAATCGCGGTCCCTGTCCATACTACAGACCGTCGAAAACTAAACTATGCAGATAAACGGACTATCGGCACATGCTGCGCAGCTCTACTGTAGACCCTGACGAAAACGCACGAACTGTGTCCAGTAATACGGAGATATTCAAAAACCTAACTACCGAAGCACTCAGGTGAAACTAAATAATTTGCCCCTGATTAGGAACTGGTAATATGTCACAAAATAGTTTTACCTTCCGATGCAAACGAAAAACGGGACAACTGTGGCTATTAGATATTAAATTCAGACGCAGAAACTCAAGAAACTAAACTATTAAAGCACACAGACGATACAATAAAATTCGCTCCTGGTTAGGAATTCGTAAATGACACAAAAGCCTTTGTTTTATTTAAAAAGTATTAACAGATTTTATACAAAAATTCTGGGTATTTACTTTTCAGAACACTCTAGTACATTTCTCCGAAACCAAAACCGATTTTCCTGAGAGCGGCCTCTGCCGGTCTTTTCATTTTTCTGTAAATAATTCACATCAGTATTTTGCAATCATGAAGAATAGATTCCTTCATAACTGGCTCTCCCAGAGATCTTAAAAAGTCTGAGAGAATATCATCTAGTCCAGGGTCCTCATTTCGATTTAGATCTTTCAGGGTTCTTTCAAATTATTCTCGGAATATCTTATCTTCCATCTCACGTTCATTTACATCATCTTTCCTTTCTACAGTATTGTCTTCAAGTTCAGCTCCTTCTACATAGTTCTTCAGTCTTTCACCTCTCCCAAGTTAGCTTAGCACTCACTTGACATCTGAGCCTTTGATATTCATACAGGTGCTTTTCTTTCCTCCACAGATATCTTTAATTTTAACGTAAGTGGCATTATCTTTCTCATAGTCATGCATGCTTTTCTAGCAATCTCATATTTCAAATGCTTGTATTCCGTTCCCCCCCCCCCCCCCCCTTCATTTGCTGCATTTTTATATTTTCTCCTTTCGTCAATTAAATTCAGTATTTCGTCTGTTGTACAAGGCTTTGTATTGGTCCCTCGTTTTTTGTCTGCTTTATTTTCTGTTGCTGTCATTAGTTCATCTCATAAACCTGTCCATTTTCTGCTACTGTACTGTTTTCCCCTCTTCAGTCGTTGTCTAATGCTCCCTTTCAAATTCTCGATTCACTTTGGTTCTTTTACTTCATCCGGGTCTCATATTCCTTATTTCCTACTTTTATGAAATTTATTTAGTAATAACCTTCAGTTCAAAACCAACAAATCGTGGTCAGCGCTTACATCTGCTCCTGGAAATGTTTCTAGCTTAAAATCCTGTTTCGAAATCTCCGTCTTACCATTATATACCAGGTGATCAAAAAGTCAGGATAAATTTGAAAACTGAATAAATCGCGGAATAATGTAGATAGAGAGGTACAAATTGACACACATGCTTGGAATGACATGGGGTTTTATTAGAACCAAAAAAATACAAAAGTTCACAAAATGTCCGACAGATGGCGCTTCATCTGATCAGAATAGCAATAATTAGCATAACAAAGTAAGACAAAGCAAAGATGGTATTCCTTACAGGAAATGCTCAATATGTCCACCATCATTCCTCAACAATAGCTGTAGTCGAGGAATAAAGTTGTGAACAGCACTGTAAAGTATGTCCGGAGTTATGGTGAGGCATTGACATCGGATGTTGTCTTTCAGCATCCCTAGAGATGTCGGTCGATCACAATACACTTGCGACTTCAGGTAACCCCGAAGCCAATAATCGCACGGACTGAGGTCTGGGGACCTGGGAGGCCAAGCATGACGAAAGTGGCGGCTGAGCACACGATCATCACCAAACGACGCGCGCAAGAGCTCTTCCACGCGTGTAGCAATTTTTTTTTGGTTTTAATACAACCCCATGTCATTCCAAGCATGTGTATCAATTTTTAACTCTCTATCTACATTATTCCGTGGTTTATTAAGTTTTCAAATTTATACTGACTTTTTGATCACCCGGTATTATATTTTAAATCGGTCTCTTCCACGTAGACTCTCCGATTATTCTTAAACCAGGCAGTGATTAAATTATGATCTAACAAAATTTCGCCAGGTGGCTCCCTGTTTTATTCCCAGTCCAAATTCTCCTCCTATTCTTCCTTATCGTCATTTCCTGCTAGTGTATTCCAGTCTCACATCACAATTACATTTCCATATTCCGTAACTACCTGAAAAAATTGTTCTATCTGATTACACATTCTTTCGTTCTTTTCAACATTTATGGAGCTAGCTAACATATAATCGTATTCTACTGTGGTGGATGCAGGCTTCGTGTCTCTCTTGACTGTGATAATGCGATCAGTAAGCTGTTCGTAGTAGGTAAGCCTCATTCCTATTTCCTTATTCACTGTTAGACTTATTCATCAATTACCCCTATTTCACTTTCTTTTCATCAGCTTTTACTGACCTGACCTGAAGCCCTGTTTTTCCTGCCACTGCACATCACTAATTCCAATTACATTGTGCAACAGAAGGATCTCTTTTTCGAAACTCCATAATTGTCTCCCATTGCGATATATAGGGTGGAAGTTTGGCACAAAAGTACCTAAACCGTTCCTCTGCAATGGTGCAAAAGTGTGGCGCACTGCAACGTCACCCCTGGGCTCGACGATACTTCAAACAGCAAGTTGTGGACGCGTAGCGAAATTTAGGCCAGAGCTCAGAATTTCATATAATGTGTAAGGTGGGTTAATGACGTCACATACGCACCAGATTTCACCAAAATTCTGTCCATTGCCTCCGTGAACGCGCCACATGATGGGAAGGCCATCATAGCCTCTCTTACCCATATTTCATTCCTTCAACGGCCAGCTTTGAAATCCCGCGGTTTTCTTATGGGTGGGCGAGGAAAACATGCCAGACACATTCCCGCCCAGAATCGGAAAGAACAGGCCTCAGGGGCTGGCATGAAGGGCGCCAGTGAAACCACCCCTTCCACTGGGGAGTTGATTCCCACACGTTTCGCGGTCAAAACTACAGTTCGCAGTGCGACGAGCAACAGCAAGACGTTCTTGATAACCTTTGACACTGCTGAGATCCTCGGACGTTTCAAGCCTTCTCTGAGGCTATACTAATGTCGTGTGACTAGGGCCTCCCGTCGGGTAGACCGTTCGCCGGGCGCAAGATTTCGACTTGACGCCACTTCGGTGACTTGCGCGTCGATGGGGATGAAACAATCATGATTGGACAACACAACACCCAGTCTCTGAGCGGAGAAAATATCCTACCCAGCAGGGAATCGAACCCGGCTCCTTAGAATTGAGATTCTGTCGCGCTGACCACATAGGTACCGGGGGCGGACCTCTGAGGACACTGTGAGGATGCATCACTATTAAACATGAACGTATCCCAATGGCGTGCAGTGCGACTGCATTTTTTGCTCCTCTGTACCGGTTAGAACCACACGGAAGCGTTCAAAATCATTCGATGAACTTTGAATGTGATAAGAAGCAGTAAAGGGTGCTTACGTTTTTCCAGCAATCTTGGTCGCCTCTTCCTTTTGTATGAACACGGAGGGTGAGACATTAACACATGCATGAATGAAACGGCATAGGGTCTCTGTAAGAGGCCCCAATTCGGCAAAACTGTCGGTGGCACCCTGCCATTTTAAACATATATGTGTATAAACCTGCAAAGTAGTTCGATGTGCCAACAGGTAGGCAACCACATGACATGCTTGCAATTCCAGATGCCTGTCTTTGACTACATTACAGGATGTCTCTGTGCACGTTCACTTTTAAAATTCTCGACAGAGATGGGTGGGCGCTTGAGTGGTTTTTGCCTAACTAGAGGGTCTCTGTGATTACGCCATTGGTGGACGTCAAACACCACTGCCAGGAAAACATGAGCACCCTTTGCTGCTTCGGGTCACATTCAAATTTCGTCTAATGGTTTTGAACGGCCCCTATTGGTTCCAATGTGTACACAACAGCAAAAATTGCGGTCGCACTGAATTCCAAATGGATACGATCACGTTTATGTGGGTGCACCCCCGCAACATCCTTAGGGACGGGTTGAAACGTCCGAGGATGTCAGCAGTGTCAAAGGTTATCAAGGTTTTCCTCGGCCATTCATAATAAAACCACGTTTTTTCAAAGCTGTGCGTCGCGGTTCTGTCCATCGCAGCAGAGGCATCGAATCAAGGAACGAAAGACAAAATGTGGGGACCTTCTCATCGTGTGACATGTGCACGGTGGTGATGGGCCAAATCGTAATGAAATTTGGTGCCAATGTGACGTCATTAACTCATCTTACACGTCACGTGAACTTCTGACCTGTGGCCTTAGTATCGCGTATGTCTACGTCGAGTCCGAGGGTGATCTCGCAGCTCGCCACGGTTTTGCATCATTGCAGAGGAAAGATGTAGGTAGTTTTGAGGCAAATTTCAAGCTTATGCATTAAAGAAGACAATTATGGGGTTTCGAAAAAGTTATCCTTTACGTCTGTTGTGCGGGGAATATCTGACATCAAGCTACCCATATTTTTTTAAATATTATAATCTACATATCCGAAGCGATCTAATATTACATACTACAACTCGGACAATTACAGTTTAGTGTTTCCTAACGACGTGGTAAAAAGACGTAAAAATATCCTGATACAGGAAGTTGCTGAATGTCAGGTTGTGGTGATTATGTGGCTTAATAAATAGCTTATAAAATTAATATTCATTCTGTCTCCTTGCCCATGGCAGAATCGGAGATGAAACGTATATTAGGTGTTTGAGTTAGGAAATCTTACTGAATAAGGGACAGGAAAGAGGCAAAAAACGCGTAGACAGATAGTCAGAAAATCTCCTGAATATGAATACTGACAAATAAATAGAAGAAAACGCAAGGTAGCCTTCGCAGAACGGGACGACACCAATCAAAAATTCTGGATTGTCCGTCATATTGCCAGTGCTCAACGGCAATAAGAATTGAAAGGAGAATTTTATCAAACATGAATTAAATGGTTTGTCGACTCTTAACTAGTAAAACCGTGGGAAACCACAATCGTGGGAAGGTGAGAGATATCACTGACCACGAAAAACTCGAGTGTAAAAGGCGGCAAACGTGGCTTTTCTCTGTGCAGTATTGGTGTGTGGGTCGCGTGACTTTGGCGATTGCGGTAGTCGCGTGCGTGCTCTCGCAGAGCGACCAGTTTCTTACAACTGTGCCCCTGATTCCAAAGTAATGGATACCAGTACATGTTAAGCAAAGATGGCGCCAACTTCCGTTCTAATTCTTACTAGTGGTCTTAAAACCAAACAACACTGGCGAGAGATTGCTTCACAATGGGGCTTGGAGAGCATATGTCGGTCAACTTTAGTGCTTGGTGGGGACATAGTGAAGTGTCTACACCGATGAAAAGAAGTCCCTGCAGTCAACTTTATCGGGTGTGACGCAATGAGCCCCTCTTGCGGCTTTTCGGGGGAGACTCATTGTCTCTTAGTTTGACCGTTCTACAGTGGCGTCACTCGGTCACCCTCTTGAAAGAAATGTCTTCCTCTGCAAACAGGGTGACTGCGAAGCTGATTCGAAAATGGTGCCTAAAGAGCCAAGAATTACATCACCTTGTGACTTTCTTAAACAATACGCTAGGCAGATATTAAAATTACTTTGACCTCACCATTCCATTGTTCTGTATGTAACCATCATATTGGTAGGTCCAGAATACCAAGAAAAATTGGTACTCTAGTAGAAATCTGAAAACTAAGTTTCCGATTGTGGTCATCACATTTTCTGTTTCCCCTCTTGTACGAATCTGTGATTGGATTTACTAGTTATGGAATAATTGGATTCACTTTATTTGTAAGGACTGGGATCTCTCCGTGTCTGTGCAAAACATAGCGGAGAAGCCTTAAGTTTACAAGATGTGTTGTGGTTCTTAGAGAAAATAGCCCTCCCGGCCATATGCAAGGAAGACTTGGACGCCTTAAATGGAATCGACAGAATGCTTAGCATAAAATATGGTTTAAAGATTGCTTTTCATCAAAACTCGGTATGACACACTAGTGAAGTAAGGGAAAGTATTCAGCTATCTGAGACGAGTGTAAGGGTCGTATCAGAAATAGACTGACACACGAAGAAATCCTTTTTCAGTAAAAGAGCTCTACTGGTAACATTTATCGATACTTACTTTCCGTGTCCAGTAGAAAGACATCACAATTTTCTCTCCAGAATTGTGAAAGATGTATGCCCTTTACGGGGCCATTTAAAATATCTTCCTGATTACAGGATTCGTCGGTGTTTTGGTTGGTTCAAATGGCTCTGAGCACTATGGGACTCAACTGCTGTGGTCATAAGTCCCCTAGAACTTAGAACTACTTAAACCTAACTAACCTAAGGACATCACACACGTCCATGCCCGAGGCAGGATTCGAACCTGCGACCGTAGCAGTCGCACGGTTCCGGACTGCGCGCCTAGAACCGCGAGACCACCGCGGCCGGCCGTCGGTGTTTTGACATATTAGTAAATGATAAGGTGTCTTGTCTGCTTCGTAGCTGCACGTGATGTACTCCTCATTTCCGCATGTGACCAAGTTTGTTCTGCATCTTGAGAGTCATTTTATTAATCTATTAACGATTCTCCAGGTAGTATAGGTCAGGTGGTAACTGCAACTAATTTCTTCCCTTGGGGTGAAACACTCTTGATTAGGAGCACTTGTTTGCCACAAGAAAAAACTTCTAATGGTAACGTTGGGTGGGGTACGTTGAAGGAACTGTAACACCGTGATCGATAGTGAGTAGTTGTTCAGTGTAATTAATTATGTGAATTGTAAAGTGTTTTCTCTTTGCTGCTTAATATCACTGATTTACTGTTACTGTAAGGAAATAGAGTTTTACGAAATATGTTTTGTAGAATTGTAAGTGTATTTAAATAATGAGACTTTCTAAATAGGTTTGTTTATGTAAAGGAAATAATAATGTAAAAAACTGGTTCATATTTAGGAACCTGCATTGTATAATGAAAAGGACATAGTACTTCCCCTCCGCAACGGAAGTGAGTTGGCGCGCGCCAGAAGGTGGAATTGGCGCTCAGTCTGGGTGGCAAGCGAGATGAGAGAGCACAGTGAGGAGTCAGTAGCCAGCAGCCGATGAGTGAACAGCGCAGGTACCGTGCGAGCCATCCAGTACCTGATTGGAGATGGAATGGCCTCGGGTGTAATTGCGGTTGGAAAATGGTGCTCTTGCATTGGAAATGGCTCTAAAAATGGTATTCACGTCACCATGAAGAATTTAATAGAGCATATTATTGCCAGAGAAGAGACCAGGTAGCCGCCACGTGCTCGCCACCAAGATTGCGCCACCACTTTATCAGGTCCATGAGGTCAGAACTTTATAACAGTGTGCCGGCCGGGGTGGCCGAGCGGTTCTAGGCGCTACAGTCTAGAACCGCGCGACCGCTAGGGTCGCAGGTTCGAATCCTGCCTCGGGCATGGATGTTTGTGGTGTCCTTAGGTTAGTTAGGTTTAAGTAGTTCGAAGTTCTAGGGGACTGATGACCTCAGAAGTTAAGTCGCATAGTGCTCAGAGCCATTTTTTTGTATAATAGTGTAAATTAATTTGCAATAATAATGCAAATAATACTAAACGTTGTGTTCGAACCATCAACTGTTTCCTTTCATGGTAACAATCAGGGTCCTCTCCTCATAATGACTAATATCCGAGTGTCCTGTGTGTGAAAAATTGATAATTATCTGTTTTATTTAGCAATGCATAGTTCTGAATGTAAAAGTGTATAGAAGTGAGTAGTTAGATTATTCATTTCAGTGATATAAAGGGAGGCATTAATTATTGAATCTATGAAAATCTCTAATGTGTTCCGGTTTCTTTATATTTTACAAGCGTCAGTGTTTTAAAGTCAGCTACATAAAAAGTTGTCAGTCAAAATCACTTGCTTCACAAGTGGTATTATAAAGCACTAGGTTCTGATGCTATTCAAATTGTAATTTGTACTTGAAGTCATACTTGAAGTCTGTATTTACCAGTGCAAATTGTTTCAAAGTTTTGCAAAGTAAATGATCTTAAGTGGGGAAGTAACTGAGCTGGAATCATAATGCAAACTATTTCCTGAAAAGTGTGTATAGTTTACTTTTATAAAGAGGGGATTGTTTGTGGGCCTAAATTCCAATCTTTTACATTAGAAAGAAAACCAAATGATTAGTTATTTTCTAGTTAAAGCAACGTGAAGTGGTTCTCTAAAAGAGTATATATAAAAGGTATGTGAATAGTGCCATCTTGTTACATTTGCGATGTGCTTTTGTGTGTTAATCAAACTTGAAATTTTGTCAGGTGCTATTTAGTCTTGTGTTGTCTTTGAGAATAATTTATGTGTTCTATTATTGAAAGGTGGGAGTCGAGATTGTGGTTAACAAGGATAAAGTTTCTGTTCATTTCTGTGATTGCTTATAAATGCTCCTCATAACTACTGCTATTCACTGTGACGTTCCTCTGGTCACTGTAGAGGTTCATTGCACTTCATTGAGAAGGAAGTAATGAAAGATTCTTTTGCAGAAGTAAGGATAGATTCGTTCAAAATAATGTTTCCACTAATTAGTTCGGCGACCGTTTTAGTATTTCATTTACAAGAATTCTGTTACTGTAGCTTTTAACAAAATTAGTTTTTTATGTTTTCTACCAGATGCTAACAATACGATATCCATGTTAGGTAACACACTGTCAAATTCAGAATTCCTCCCAGAGGGTAACACCATACTGCCGGTTTGGATCATATTTGGCATAGCACGCTGCGCCAATAGTGTTATAGAACTTCCCCAGAGATTGTTTGTAAATTAATCAGCAATCGGGAATACCCAGGACAACGTTAGCATCATGCCAACAGCAAATCCTTCAACAGACTGTGTAAGTAGGCTGTTTAGGTTCTTATATTGGTAACGCCACGTAGCGCTCTGTATGAAAATCACTGGCTGTGCTGTGTGCAGTCTGTGGCTAGTTTGTATTGTTGTCTGCCATTGTAGTGTTGGGCAGCTGGATGTTAACAGCGCGTAGCGTTGCGCAGTTGGAGGTGAGCCGGCAGCAGTGGTGGATGTGGGGAAGTGAGATGGCGGATTTTTGAGAGCGGATGATCTGGACGTGTGTCCATCAGAGACAGTAAATTTGTAAACTGGATGTCATGAACTGATATATATATTATGACTTTTGAACACTATTAACATTGTTTGTTCTTTATCAAAATCTTTCATTTGCTAACTATGGCTATCAGTAGTTTGAGTTGTTTATTTAGCTGGCAGTAATGGCGCTCACTGTATTGCAGTAGTTCGAGTAACGAAGATTTTGTGAGGTAAGTGATTCATGAAATGTATAGGTTATTGTTAGTCAGGGCCATTCTTTTGTAGGGATTTTTGAAAGTCAGATTGCGTTGCGCTAAAAATATTGTGTGTCAGTTTAAGCACAGTCATGTATAATTTTTCAAAGGGGACGTTTCATAATTCCAAAAACTATGTGAGTGCACAAGTGGTGGTTATGGACTTGCTATATTATCCGCAATACTCTTCAATGGTGATTGTGCACTCGCACAGTCACAACAGATGGCTGCTGGCCATCTCTACAAGGACTACAGTGGGTCTGCATCTTTGATGACCCACCAATACCATTATTTCTACAAGGACTATAATGGGTCTACACCTTTGCTGACTCACCAGTACCATTATTTCTACAAGGGCTGCAGTGGGTCTGCACCCCTGGGGGCCCACCAATACCATAATCTCTACCAGGACTACAGTGGGTCTGCTCTGTGATGACCTACCTACTAGTATTCTTCAAAACTTCGACTGACTCTGCTGCGGGGTTTGCTCTGTTGTGGCCCATTACCTGTCTGCATGTCGAGTCATCACTGTCTTTCCGTTGGAAGGACAACACTACTTCTTCAAGACTGCGTGGAAATCCACTACTTCCGTGTGCATTTTCTTTTACTGCTCAGACTTTGAGAAAAACACTGCTATTTTACTGTGATGAATGATCAGGACTGTCTTTATGGACTGTGAGAAAATTTTAGCTTTTGACCAACATTGTATCAACAAGTGTGTGCATTTGATTTCTTTGTTATTGTAATTATGAAAAATTTTTTCAAATCTGTATTGGCCAGTGCCCAAAACAATTTGTAAAATTTTTTGTGGGGTGCATGGGGGCTATGTAAGTAGGCTGTTTAGGGTTTCTTATTGGTAACGCCACATAGCGCTCTGTATGAAAATCACTGAATGTGCTGTGTGCAGTCTGTGGCTAGTTTGCATTGTTGTCTGCCATTGTAGTGTTGGGCAGCTGGATGTAGGAAGAACTTCAATCAACATTGAAGATTTATCCAGAAATAAAGAAATTGTATAGTTATTATGTGTAAAAATATGGATGTAGAAATTCTTTCTACGCAAGAAACACACCTGGAACAGAGAACAGTAGACCAAAAAGTGAGAGAAGGAGACGGGTCCTAGAAAGGCCCCATGAACAATATAGATGCAAAGTGTTTGTATGTCCAGGGACCAATAATAAGTCTCCAAGTCTGAAACTACAGACGGGAATGGAGATGAGCTACAAAGGTAAGTGGAACGAGAAGGTCTGAAAGTCATACACGACACTAAGGTGGAACAATCTTTTCGAAGTGGAACATGGCGCAGGGGCTACAGTCCGGACAACGTTTTCATTAGTTCGCAAGCAGCTCTACATGTGGGAAAAAAATTGAGGAACAGCAAAAACACAGCATAATCCCATGAAGTGTGTGGAATTTGGAATTATCGGCCTAGAAGAAGTTCCCCTTAAACAACGATTGAACTTCAGATTGAGCGCCGGGAATGTTTCTCAAAAGAATTGGAAATATCAATATGCAACTTGGAAATAAGTTGCTGACTTGTGCATCTGGAGCATGCAATGGTGTAATGGTTGTGCTTAAGACAGAATGTCTAATGTGATCTAATGTAATTAAAACAATAACGACATATTTGTTCAAATAACTTACGGGAATGCAGCCAGTTGACGTAGACGACAAACGCGGGTATTTCAACAGCAGCACACCGTGCCATTTTGAAGGTATAACTGCAGCAAGTAAGCGCTGTGCAAAGGAATTTAAAACGTCGGTTTTCAGAGAAAATCCGGAAAGATAACATTTGTTTCGGCTGAAGTGTCATTAACTTTGTCCCTCTGTTTTTTCACAAGGGAGAGGGCAGGATTCTAAGCAAAATTTTAACAAAAACAACCATCTCAATTTATTTGGTTACTTGCTCATTTATTTTCAACAGCTTCCTTAAGAACACTATCCCAATAGCTGGAAGTTCATGCCAGAATATCGGTGTTGCTATATTCCACAGCATGATCGGTGGCAAGGCAATGTTTTGCAGCGGCGGATTTGCTCGGTTGTAGTAAGGTGTGTGCCGCTTATGCTTAATACACCGGTCTTCCTCAGTCCTGAGAGTCTGACCAGTATATGACAAGCTACAACTTCAAGTAATAAGGTAGACACGCGCTTTACGCAGAACAGGATCATGCTTTATGGAACCTAAAAGGACTCTGATCTTAGATGGTCGTCGAAAAACACAATTCACATCATATTTCCGCAAAATACGACCAATCCTGTTCAAAACGCTTCCTGCCTGATGCAAAAAGGCAGTAGACTTCGGTGCCCTTTCTTGAGATTAGCTGAACGGTGTATCATGGCCGTAGTCTGACTGCGAGTTGCGGCATATTTATTGACTGTTATTAACTTATAACTCGAGGCCCAGTCTCAGGGCTGATTGACATTAGTTAGCTTTACATAACCCGTTGCGTAGATATCAAAGCAGTGCTTATTGAGGGTGGTGCTGTTGGTAAAGGGAACTCTAGTACAGAATTTAGAATCAGGCAGTCAAATACTGTCACACCACTGGGCATTCTGTAAATTAGGGGAAGCCAACACTTGTAGATATTCTGTACTGCTGGTCCCATTGAAGATGGGCATCTGGTCTGTCAGTGGCTAGGCTCAGTTAGTTCCTTAGTTACAGGTTCCATAGATCATCTGAACTATTCTTTTACTGAAATAATATCTAACGAGTTAGTTTGCAGGATGTGAATAAGAGATAACTGTTAATATTAATATTTTCAATCCTACTCTTACAACTAAATTTAGAAACTAGTTTTTTCCAGGTTACCAATTCTTGAACAAATACTCGTTCTAGGAATAGAAGCAGTTGTCCACGAGAAATGATTTTAATTTTAATTTAAAACTTACTTTGCTAATTGCCAGAGATTATATGTTTTTGGGCGAGGGATTAAAAATTGTAGTTTATGCATATGAACTCCTTTCTGAGTGATACCGTTAATAAAGTGTAATAAAGATCATTTTTTCACCTAGTCTTATAGGTATGGAAATCACCATTCTTCGAACATGACTATGGCTGAACGCTACATATTATTCTTACTCTACTCTTGTGTGCAACCAGTAATTTCTATTTAAGTGATGAATTTCCCCAGAAAATGATTCCATAATACATTATTGAATGGAAATATGCAACATACACTACGAGGTTGATTCGTTTGTTGAAAGCAGCCATGCGAAGAGTAAAAGTAGTTGAGCTTAATTGTTTGAGCAGTTCGGTAATATACTTCCCTCAGTTCAAGTGTTCATAAATATGTACACCCCAAAATTTGGAACATTCTGGCCTGGTTACTGACTGATTTTCGTCTGATGCGTCAACTGTTAGTACGAGTATTTGTTGTACAGAAATGAGTAGTCTTTTGTGCTCTCTCCCGCTGGGTTTGTTACAACGCGAGTCTGCAAAAAGTACCAATTCTGTCTGATGTAAAAGTGGAATATCATTCAATGTAAGGAATAGGATGGACCCAATATTGAACACTGCAAGACTCCCTCCTGATTTCTCCCCACACATTACAATTTTCTCTCCTTCCAATGTTGTTTGAATTATTCAGCACGACTTTTTATGTTCTGTTTGTTGAATATGATTCACACTGGTAATTTCCGAAACGATTAATTCCACAAAATTTAAGTTTTTTAAATGAGTAACTTGATCTATGTAGTCAAATGTCTTGGAAAGGTTACAAAAACAAAAGAATTGGCTATATTTTATTATTTAAGGTTTGCAATATTTGGCGAGTCTAGTCGAACAAAGCTTCTGGAATCCAAACAATGATGCGCTAAGGAAAATGTCTACTTTGATATGGGACTACTTAAGAGTAAATTACTTTTTCGAATATGTTATAAAAAAAGACGTCAGTAAGCAAATTGGACGTTAATTTTTTACGTCTTTCTTGTCATATTTCTTATAAAGAGGTTTAAGAATAGCGTATTTTAATTTCTCTGTAAATATTTCCTGTGCCAGTGATGGATCACGTTCATCACTAACGGCATTACTTATGAAGTTAGAACAACTCTTAATAATTCTGTTTGAAATGCCATTGGAACTGTATGAGCTTATCTGTATATATAAAAGGCGTTGTCCCGACTGACTCACTCACTCACTGAGTCACCATCGTGCAGAGGGTGTTGATCTTATACTGTAGCTGTCGTTTAAGAAGGAATTTTTCGGAACCCCACCCCTAAGGGGGTGATAAAGGGGATGGAAGGTTTTTTGAAAGTATGTTGCTACTAAAGCAATTTCGTAAATTGACCTACAAAAACTGGTATTTGGTTTCTAGATAAAAAGTAAAGAAACACGTATTTCAGCAGTTTTGGAAATTTAACTCCTTTGCAGGTGAAACAGCGGGTGATTTTTTTTAATTAATCAATTTAAAAAGCTAATGAAGTATTTTTAAGGTTACATCTACGAAAATTGGTATTTGATTTCTGGATTAGAAATTTAAAAAGTATGTGTTTCATTGTTTCTAGAAATTCAAACCCTATGGATGGGGGATGGAATATTTTATGAAATATTTCATTATGAATGCATTTTTAAAGCTAAATCAATGAGGCATTGAATTTGGCTTCTCGGCTGGAAATGAAAAAAGAAACATGGTCCACTGTTTTTCGGAATTCATTCCCTTAGGGGGTGAAACAACTAACTCATCACCGCCCGTCCCAAACCGCTAACGACAGACACTTGAAATTTGGAGAGAGTGTGGATCTCATACTGAAGCATCGTTTAAGAAGGGATTGTTCGAAATTACACTCGTAAGGGAGTAAAACACGGGATGAAAGGTCTTTTGAAAATATATCGTTATTAACGCTGTTTTGAAGGTATACTTACGATATTGGTATCTGGGTTCTCAGTCAGATATAAAAAAAATACCTGTTTCAACATTTTTGGAAACTCAGCCACTAAGGGCGTAAAATAGTGGGTGAAAGCTTTTTTGAAAATAAATCATTATTAAAGAACTACGTAGCGTTTTTGTAGGTACAACTATGAAAACTGGAATTTGACTTCTCGGTTAGAAATAAAAAAGATACATGTTTCACTGTTTTTGGAAATTCAATCGCTAAGGAGGTAAAGTAGGGAACAAAAATTTTTAAGAAAATATTTAGTTATATCAAAAATTTTTATAGCAAAATCTTTGAGACCAGTATTCTACTTCTCGGTTAGATATAAAGAAATATGTGTTAGGGGATGAAAGTTTCTATGGAATATCACCACAAGAACGCAAAAGGCATGATTAACAAAAGCCTTGGACTACACGCATGAAAATTGCTTTTTGGTCAGAAGTACAGTCGAAGAAGACCATGCTTCCATGGCCACAATTAATCTGAAAGTTCATAAGGTGTTGCAATATGTGAAAAACTTAAAAATTCGATTAAACAAAAACAAAACAAAAAATCCCTTCAGACCATTCAACCTAATAAAAGCAAGTTTTCTGGTACATACTGTATACCAATTAGGTTCCTTTCGGAGTATGCTGATGCATTAGCCCAATACTTAACAATAATATACAACCGTTCGCTCGACGAAAGATCCGTACCCAAAGACTGGAAAGTTGCACAGGTCACACCAATATTCAAGAAAGATAGTAGGAGTAATCCACTAAATTACAGGCCCATATCGTTAACGTCGATATGCAGCAGGATTTTGGAACATATATTGTGTTCGAACATAATGAATTACCTCGAAGAAAATGGTCTATTGACACACCGTCAACATGGGTTTAGAAAACATCGTTCTTGTGAAAAACAACTGGCTCTTCATTCGCAGGAAGTGCTGAGTGCTATTGACAAGGGATTTCAGATCAATTCCGTATTTCTGGATTTCAAGAAGGCTTTTGGCATTGTAGCACACAAAAATGGTTCAAATGGCTCTGAGCACTATGGGACTCAACTGCTGAGGTCATTAGTCCCCTAGAACTTAGAACTAGTTAAACCTAACTAATCTAAGGACATCACAAACATCCATGCCCGAGGCAGGATTCGAACCTGCGACCGTAGCGGTCTTGCGGTTTGTAGCACACAAGCGGCTCGTAGTGAAATTGCGTGCTTATGGAATATCGTCTCTGTTATGTGACTGGATCTGTGATTTCCTGTCAGAGAGGTCACAGTTCGTTGTAATTGACGGAAAGTCATCGAGTAAAGCAGACGTGATTTCTGGCGTTCCCCAAGGTAGTGTTATATGCCCTTTGCTGTTCCTTATCTATATAAACGATCTTGGAGACAATCTGAGTAGCTGTCTTCGGTTGTTAGCAGATGACGCTGTCGTTTATCAACTAATAAAGTCATCAGAAGATCAAAACAATCTGCAAAACGATTTAGAAGAAATGTCTTGTTGTGTATATAGTTCCGCGTAGTCAGCGCGTACACAACTTTCCCAATAGAGCGCGCCACGCTAAGCACAACAGCGCAGGCGCAGCGCTCGTCCGTCTCCGCACTACGAGATGGCGCTGTCATAGAGACGGACCAAATTCTGCTTCCGCCGATCCGCGTATTAATATGTAACGCAGTCAGTGAGATTGCTGCTAACGTAGAACCTTTTCTCCTCTCGGATCGCACTCGCGCAGTGATACCTGAACGCTCGAGGTATTATAACGAGTGTACAGACCTCCGAGTAGTTAGTTTGCCTTAGTCTGCATTAGTCTATAGTCAAGTTTCAGTCTGCGCCTAATAAGATTAGCATATTCCTGTACATAGCCATGAAGATAAATGTAAAGACACTTTGTCAAGTATCAGAGATATGTGAGAATAAGATTAACGTACCAAGACCAAAGGAACTTCAGATTGTCAATTGTAAATAGCATTCAGAATCAAGTTAAGTAAGGTTTCTGATTTTTATTATTTTAATAAATGTGAGTGAAAACTAATCAAGTTCTGTTTAAAGTTGGTCACCGTCAATCTGCTACTCTAAGCGTGCAAGTAGCATTTCCATCGTCTGAGCTAACGGCAGAAGATAAACACGCCACGATAAGACCACGAGACATATTGCTGACACTCGCCTACTTCCTTAGAGCGACAAGTCAAATAATCTGATGGTGTGTGTACCGAAGGTCTTACAGTACGCACACTACTTATCTGAATGGTGCGAAAATTGACAGTTGGCCCTAAATAACGAAAAGTGTGAGGTCATCCACATGAGTGCTAAAAGGAACTCCTTAAACTTCGGTTACACGATATATCAGTCAGATCTAAAAGCCGTAAATTCAACTAAATACCTAGGTATTACAATTACGAACAACTTAAAATGGTAGGAACACACAGAAAATGTTGTGGGGAAGGCTATCCAAAGACTACGTTTTACTGGCAGGACACTTAGAAAATGTAACAAACTTACTAAGGAAACTGCCTACACTACGCTTGTCCGTCCTCTATTAGAATACTGCTGCGCGGTGTGGGATCCTTACCAGACAGGACTGACTGAGTACATCGAAAAAGTTCAAGGAAAGGCAGCACGTATTGCATTATCGCCAAATGTGGGAGAGAGTGTCACAGAAATGAAACAGGATTTGGGATGGACATCATTAAAAGAAAGGCGTTTTTATTTGCGACGGAATCTTCTCACGAAATTGCAATCACTAACTTTCTCCTCCGAATGTGAAAATATTTTGTTGACACCGACTTACATAGGGAGGAACGATCACCAAGATACAATAAGGGAAATCAGAGCTCGTACGGAAAGATATAGGTGTTCATTCATCCCGCGCGCTATATGATTGGAATAATAGAGAATTGTGAAGATGGTTCGATGAACCCTCTGCCAGGCACTTAAATGTGATTTGCAGAGTATCCATGTAGATGTAGATTGGAAGTTTACCGTCTTATCTCCTTGCCTAGAGACGCCAGACGAAAGTTGATGTCAAGCCCTGAATCAAAATTGCGCAACGGATAACTGGGGAGACGAGCTTGAGGGCGCTACCTAGAGAGCGTGCCCTATTCTCTACGATACTAGGTAAGGGGCTGGAGTGCTCACACGCTGATGTGTGGGTCTCTGCATTCTATAGCTTTTATTTTGAATAAATTCCTTTAACTTGATTTCTTTGTGATTTTTAAGGTATGTTAAAGATTGATGACAGTTGATTTCCTATTTATTTTAAGCATTATCACACGACTTTACACCGATAGCAGCAATTGTTTCAGTTTACAGATATTACAAATTTTCAACTTATAGCTCGGGTATATTATATACTAATCTGCACGCACATTTCTACAGGTAAGATGGAATTGCGTTGGCCAAATGTATATCAGCAAAGTCTCCCAACATTTTGCATAGGACATCCACTATGTGAGGAGGATAAGGGGCAAACTGGGGACCAGATACATTAACACAGGGGGTCAAATTTCCTGAATTAACGAGATCATTTATTTCCTTACACAATCCGAAGCTGGAAATAAAAGAATTAGTACAAATCTTCAAATACCTCTCTTCCATGCGTGAACATTGAGACAGACGCACTGAGGGCACGTCTGCTCACTTACCCGTCTTCTGTAACACCTCCAGAATATGGCGGGCACCCAGAGGTCTTCCTGGGTCCCGGCGGAGCGGGTGGTCGAACCACTTTTCCGTGACCAACCTCTCCACCCCAAATCTTGTGACACTGGAAAGTCTTTGACTTTTACCTGCCTGTGCTGTCTCTCTGATCCCCTAGCCAGGAGTAAGGTTGGCACTACTATACTACAGAACTACTTCCCAACAAAGATTTGGCCACGCTTTACGGAAAGGTGAGAGGAGGATTAGGAAAGTTCATGTGCAGATTCACGTCCACGTACAAGAAATACATAATACACGACACATATAAATACGTAGTATGGAGCCTGACACATTTCTTTCCACCCGTCCACATGGGTTCTGTTGCACCCGCGGCCGGCCGCGTCGTGTAATAAAATTGGCTGCGGAGCCGCCTCTGTTTCTATTTCCCGGTGCGAGCAAGCAGCGAAACCTGCTGCTTATAGAGCGGAAACTACAGTACCGTTTCAAGATGTAGATATAAGCGAGCGAAGCCGGTAGCGCTAAGCTAGTTCGTGAACCTAGAACATTTTTTGCAAATATTGTGAAATTCGAGAAGACAATTGCGTATTTAAAATTGGAACACGCGTCTGATACTGTGGCAAGCATCTGAGGTGTGATCTCAGGCGCCCTGACGGGCCCTCGACCCCGGCCCCCTGCTGCAGCCTTGTTCTGGAGTCTCTCCGGCCACGGCTGCGGGTATCACCGCCCTCTGAGGGCGTGCCGCCGGCGCTTTTAGCCTAAGGCGGCGCAAAGCCGTTTATGGGCGGTGAGTCAGGGCCGGATCATCCCCTCGAGCGCCGCTGATGGCCCTCGGTGGGCCGGAGCAGGGCAGGGGGTGGGGGCGACGGCGCTGGGCGCCGCGTCTGCTGGGAGTCATCCGCACGCTCTGTCCGCCACCGCCATTAGCTGCCGGCGGATGAACCATCGCATCGCCATGACATCGCAATAGTGGCGGGACAAACATATTGCGGGCTATGTTGTACGAGCCCTCGGAAGTGAAATCACGAGAGTGGTCTCCAAGGACTATTTGGATAATGGCGTATCTCGCTTCGAAGTAGATGTAAGAGCCATATCTCCGCATCCGAAGAGCTCAACTGGCTTTTGCTGCAGAGTTCTTGGTCATATTCTAAGTTCGAATATAACATATTTCTTTGAGACAGAAAAGTTTCTGTCCGCAAAACAGCACGGATTTGTAAAGGACTAGCGAACGCTGCAATACTTCGCAATTGCTACATATGTATGTGTGGTGTGCGTACTGTAAGACCTTCGGTACACACACCATCAGATTATTTGACTTGTCGCTTTGACGAAGTAGGCGAGTGTCAGCAATATGTCTCGTGGTCTTATCGTGGCGTGTTTATCTTCTGCCGTTAGGTCAGACGATAGAAATGCCACTTGCACGCTTAGAGTAGCAGATTGACGGTGACCAACTTTAAACAGAACTTGATTAATTTTCACACACATTTATTAAAATAATAACAGGCATAAAAATAGCTTAACTTGGTTCTGGATGCTATTTACAATTGACAATCTGAAGTTCCTTTCGTCCTGGGACGTTAATCTTATTCTCACATATCTCTGATACTTGACCAAGTGTCTATAAATTTCTGTTCATGGCTATGTACAGGAATATGATAATCTTCTTAGGTGCAGTCTGAAACTTGACTTTAGACTGGTACCGACTAATGCAGACTGGTACCGACTAATGCAGACTGGTACAGACTAATGCAGACTGAGTAATCGGAAGTCTGTACACTCGTTATAATACCTCGCGCGTTCAGGTATCACTGCACGAGTGTGATCGGCGAGGAGAAAAGGTTCTACGTTAGCAGCAATCTCATTGGCTGCATTACATATTAATACGCGGATCGGCGGAAGCAGCATTTGGTCCGTCTCTAAGGCAGCGCCATCTCGTAGTGCGGAGACGGACGAGCGCTGCGCCTGCGCTGTTGTGCATACCGGGTCGCGCTCTAGTGGGAAAGTTGTGTACGCGCTGACTACGCGGAACTACGTACACAACAGTATGCCTGACCTCCTTCTCACCCCTCTCTCTGGCCATATCCTCCTCTCCCCTCTAAGGGTGTCAGTTTGAGGTAAGGGACACTGTTCCGGAAAAGACAGATCCGAAAGTTATAAGAGAAAATGGTTGTGATACCTATGACGGTGAACCTGCAAGTTCTTTGCACTCCATATTTCTGGGAGGTGGTAGTAGGGACCAAAACAAGAAAAAAAAGTCCAGTTAGCATGGTCTCTTAAGAACTATGAGCACTTGTTTAGTAGACGTGACGTGTTTCACATTAGCAAAAATGAACAAGTTGTCGTAGCTTTTAAAGTATTCATCTTAGAGCCCATGTTTATTGGATATTCTTTTTCTAGTTTTGCTCCATACTACCTCCTACCAAAATGTGGAAAACAAGGAGCTCGCAGTAGAAGAGGACCACTGTCAGATATACCTGAACGATTTTCGCTTAAAACTTAACGACTCAGTCGTTCCGGACCAGGGTCCCTTAGTTCAGAGTGGTATACTTACATTCTCCATCAATCCTCAAAGTCTGTAACATCGTCACGGAAACACACTTAATAAGGGTGGTTAGAAAAACCTGAAAAGCTTTAAGGGTGTTTTCTTCATAAAAAAAAAACTCGGTAGTTTGCGTTCTTTACAAGTTATCAACAAAACCTGTCGGCAGCTGAGGGTTTCAATTAATTATCGTTTATTTTAGAGAAGCTGCACGGTCTTCAATGGTATCTGTTCTTTCGAGAACAGTAACTATATATACATATATATATAAAGGCTACACGGCCATTGACCTTCGTCTGTGTAAATGCGCACAGGTTGCCCAAACTCTCACGGGAATCGTCACCTTAGTGTGCGCGAGTAATGAGTGGATGGGAATATATCTATTAGGACTATTAGGAACATTACGCACGTACATTGTGGACAGTTTGGAAATATTGGTCTCACGGGAAGCTTGCAAGGGATAAGTCCCTGAAGTCGCGCTACTCATATGTGCCCTCGGTGGCTCAGGTGGGTAGAGCGTCTGCCATGTAAGCAGGAGATCCCGGGTTCGAGTCCCGGTCGGGACACACATTTTCAGCCGTCGCCCATCGAGGTATATCAACACCACCTGTCGGCAGCTGAGGGTTACAATTAATTACCATTTATTCTAGAGAAGCTACAGGGTCATCAATGGTATCTGTTCTTTGGAGAACAGTAACTAGCTTCATATGTATAAAGTTAATTAGCACTGAAGTTAGCCAATCAGGCCGCTGCGCTCGCAAATTCAAGCGGCCCATCAGAGGCGGTGTCTTCAAACGTGTTCTTCGTTTCATTGCATAAAACCGAACAAAAGAGTGATACCAGTATTGGTCATGAGTCGGTAGTAAGAATCGAACCCGATCCAAAGGCTGAGCAGTCTCGTGCGCTGTCATTTACACTACAAGGAAAACTGACACTAATTGTATCTTGCGAGTAGCTTGAATTTGCGCGCGCCTGTCTGGCTAACTCCAATGCCAATTAACTCGGAAACGCCGCAACGTATCGAATTTCATTCTTTACATTTCTCAGCACAGCCTACGCTGCAGCAAGCACCCTGACAAGCTTTTCGGACTGTTTCTGACCATCATATGTATAAACGAACTGGAGGATAGGGTGGTCTGCAATATGCGACTGTTTGCTGATGACTTAATAGCGTACGGGGGAGTGTCGTCGCTGAGTGACTGCAAGGAGATATGGGTGACCTGGGCAAAGTTCATGTTTGATGAGATGAATAGCAGCTTGCTCTAAATGTGCAAAACTGTAAGCTATTGCAGATGAGTATAGAAAACAGTCATATAACGTTCGAACACTGTGTTTGTAGTGTCCTGCTTGACACAGTTTCGTCAGTTGCATACAGGTTGACAATTATTGAACATATGAAAGAAAACGTAAATTAGTTAAAAACTACGGCGTGCGCGCCATTTCTTTAACATGTAAACGTCCACTACAGATATTCGGATTTAGGTTATGACATATTCGACATGCCTACCGTCATTGACGACGATGTGACGCAAACGAATAGCGAAATTCTGCATGACCCGCTGACGCGTCGGGAAATCGATGCTGTCGGTCACCTCCTGAACGACTGTTTTCAGCTCAGCAGTGGTTCTGGGGTTACTTCTGTACACCTTGTCTTTAATATAGCCTCACAAAAAGGAGTCGCATGTGTTCAGATCCGGAGAGTATCGCGGCCAATCTAGGCCCATGGCAGCGGCCTCTGGCTACCCTAGAGCCAGAACGCGGTCCCCAAATTGCTCCTCCAAAACATCACTCTCCTGCCTCGATGGGGTCGAGCTCTGTCTTGTATAAGCCATATCTTTTGGAAATCAGGGTCACTTTGGATAAGGAGGATGAAACCATCTTCCAAAGCCTTCACGTACCATTCGCTAGCCACCGTGCGATCAAGGAATATTGCACCGATTATTCCGTGACTGACTTTTCGATCGTGAAATGCGTATTCTCAGTCCCCAAAATGCGCCAAATTTGCTTATTGACGAGCCCATCCAAATGAAAGTACGCCTCGTCGCTAAACCAAACCATGCATGCTCATATCAATTCCCGTCATTCCCCGCGGCTAACCGTGGATTTTGAATGTCCTGACGCAAACTGTTCAGAAGTTACGACGATTTTATTTCATAAAGATCAATAACTGTCACTCTGTATCTACGCGTAACGCCGTTACGTGACAAGAAACGGAACTCCTTGTCATGCTTCCTCACTCTGAACTGCTTGAGTGAGGAAACATAAAAAACAGTTGGTGAAAATAGGCAAATATTGCAGGAGATAATAAGGAGAAGGAAGAACTAGTCAAGAAGAGAAAAACTTTAACATAGGCAAGGGAAGAACCAGTGAAATAAAAATGAAGGGGAGGGGAAACTTGCACGATGGAAGACAGATTTGAGCTGCAGAATAGTAATGTTATGCTAAAAGGAATGATAGAAGATAGAGATATGATGTGTCAATCTAATGTAAAAATTTGTCTACGACGAAGAAGACTTATCACACTAATACTAAACATTTGTGGTAGCCGGGAATGATGCAAAGAATAATGTTGTATACCTCACAGCCTTGATTATACCTTTTGACTCGCCGTCTCTTGGACTACTTGCTTGCAAATCTCTCTCAGCACAGGCAGAAACTGTCAGTGTTGGTGTTACAGTGTGGCAGTAACAGATTCAATGCACTGCCTGTCGATCGTGTTCAAGTTCATTGTTAGGCTGTACTGCAGTGCAGAACACTGTAGCAGAAGAGACAAGGTCGAAGGTAGATGATTCCAATGATCTACAGATACGAGTGACAACGAAAATTTCAGGTTCGGCGCTGGTGGTTGATTTTTGCGTTGTGCAGTAATGAGAAAAAATGAAAATTATTTTTAACAGGGGGAATTAAAAAAATTCACAACATTTAGAGCGATTCGTGGATAAGTGGTTATTGCTATGCACTGCGCACAGTAACAAAACAGTATTGGATAGACTGATTCTTACACAGAAGATTACAGCAACCAACCACTTTTTATAATGCTTTTATTTAAACAGTGCCGTTACCGGTTTCGAACCGATAGGTTCATCTTCAGATGGCTAGTTCACGTTTTACATTACATTTAGTGTTTCGTTTCCCGACCTGACGAATCTTCCTTAGGGTGGTAATGTCCTAAACCAAAACAAGATGTGAGACAACGACTTTTTAATTGTAATTGTGCCTGACGACGATTTTTAGTGACGTAAACAAACTATTATTACTTAATGGAAGATGTTTCGATTAGTTACAATGAAGAATCAGCGCCATTACGTTTCAGTGCAGGTTGCTTATCATCTCGCAACGTCCAAAACTGTATAATGCACTTTATGCACATAATGTAACGCACCATTCACACACTTCACACTTAGAAGTTTCATCAGATGGAGGTATGCTTAAAAAGATAGCGATATTACAACCATAACAATGCTAAAGACTTCCACTCTCAGAGATGTTTAATTATATACGTGTATGTGACAGTAGAAATTTACAAATTGCTAATGTTACGTTACTTAATATTTACATTGAAAGAGAACTGATTAAAATTAAGATACTCAAATAAAGCAATCAGTTATAAAGTGTTACTGCAGTGGTATTACGTAAGTATTATGGTATACATTGGAACAAAAGTAATTGATAAGGGCCAGACGTACATAAATAAATGTTACAACTATGGGCATGTTATGGCATACGTTGAAAGCACAGTAAATGGGTTGGGATGGATGTGCATACATAAATGGCTCTGAGCACTATGGGACTTAACTTCTAAGGTCATCAGTCACCTAGAACTTAGAACTACTTGAACCTAACTAGTCTAAGGACATCACACGCATCCATGCCCGAGGCAGGTTTCGAACCTGCGACCGTAGCGGTCGCGCGGTTCCAGACTGTAGCACCTAGAACCGCTCGGCCACCCAGGTCGGCGCGATGTGCATACATAAATATTACAAATATTACAAAGCGGACTTTTTTATTTTTTACTTTAAATTGGGAAGCAGGTGAATGAAATCTTGAAAAAAAGGCTGCATTGGCTAACTCGGTTTGTCCATTGAGAAGATTTTGTGGTGATTTGCTTTTATGTACATATATTTCAATCTCCTCGACTAAATTCATAAGGCTACCTTTCTTTGCATGGTGCAATCCTTTCATTGCTCTTTATTCCACGATTGTTGTGGATTGTTCCCCCCATGAACCATGGACCTTGCCGTTGGTGGGGAGGCTTGCGTGCCTCATCGATACAGATAGCCGTACCGTAGGTACAACCACAACGGAGGGGTATCTGTTGAGAGGCCAGACAAACGTGTGGTTCCTGAAGAGGGGCAGCAGCCTTTTCAGTAGTTGCAAGGGCAACAGTCTGGATGATTGACTGATCTGGCCTTGTAACAATAACCAAAACGGCCTTGCTGTGCTGGTACTGCGAACGGCTGAAAGCAAGGGGAAACTACGGCCGTAATTTTTCCCGAGGGCATGCAGCTTTACTGTATGATTAAATGATGATGGCGTCCTCTTGGGTAAAATATTCCGGAGGTAAAATAGTCCCCCATTCGGATCTCCGGGCGGGGACTACTCAAGAGGATGTCATTATCAGGAGAAAGAAAACTGGCGTTCTACGGATCGGAGCGTGGAATGTCAGGTCCCTTAATCGGGCAGGTAGGTTAGAAAATTTGAAAAGGGAAATGGATAGGTTAAAGTTAGATATAGTGGGAATTAGTGAAGTTCGGTGGCAGGAGGAACAAGACTTCTGGTCAGGTGACTACAGGGTTATAAACACAAAGTCAAATAGGGGTAATGCAGGAGTAGGTTTAATAATGAATAGGAAAATAGGAACGCGGGTAAGCTACTACAAACAGCTTAGTGAACGCATTATTGTGGCCAAGATAGATACGAAGCCCACACCTACTACAGTAGTACAAGTTTATATGCCAACCAGCTCTGCAGATGACGAAGAAATTAAGAAATGTATGATGAAATAAAAGAAATTATTCAGATTGTGAAGGGAGACGAAAATTTAATAGTTATGGGTGACTGGAATTCGAGTGTAGGAAAAGGGAGAGAAGGAAACGTAGTAGGTGAATATGGATTGGGGCTAAGAAATGAAAGAGGAAGCCGCCTGGTAGAATTTTGCACAGAGCACAATTTAATCATAGCTAACACTTGGTTTAAGAATCATGATAGAAGGTTGTATACATGGAAGAACCCTGGAGATACTAAAAGGTATCAGATTGATTATATAATGGTAAGACAGAGATTTAGGAACCAGGTTTTAAATTGTAAGACATTTCCAGGGGCAGATGTGGACTCTGACCACAATCTACTGGTTATGACCTGTAGATTAAAACTGAAGAAACTGCAAAAAGGTGGGAATTTAAGGAGATGGGACCTGGATAAACTGAAAGAACCAGAGGTTGTACAGAGTTTCAGGGAGAGCATAAGGGAACAGTTGACAGGAATGGGGGAAAGAAATACAGTAGAAGAAGAATGGGTAGCTTTGAGGGATGAAGTAGTGAAGGCAGCAGACGATCAAGTAGGTAAAAAGACGAGGGCTAGTAGAAATCCTTGGGTAACAGATGAAATATTGAATTTAATTGATGAAAGGAGAAAATATAAAAATGCAGTAAATGAAGCAGGCAAAAAGGAATACAAACGTCTCAAAAATGAGATCGACAGGAAGTGCAAAATGGCTAAGCAGGGATGGCTAGAGGGCAAATGTAAGGATGTAGAGGCTTATCTTACTAGGGGTAAGATAGATACTGCCTACAGGAAAATTAAAGAGACCTTTGGAGATAAGAGAACCACTTGTATGAACATCAAGAGCTCAGATGGAAACCCAGTTCTAAGCAAAGAAGGGAAAGCAGAAAGGTGGAAGGAGTATATAGAGGGTCTATACAAGGGCGATGTACTTGAGGACAATATTATGGAAATGGAAGAGGATGTAGATGAAGATGAAATGGGAGATACGATACTGCGTGAAGAGTTTGACAGAGCACTGAAAGACCTGAGGCGAAACAAGGCCCCCGGAGTGGACAACATTCCATCAGAACTACTGACGGCCTTGGGAGAGCCAGTCCTGACAAAACTGTACCATCTGCTGAGCAAGATGTATGAAACAGGCGAAATACCCTCAGACTTCAAGAAGAATATAATAATTCCAATCCCAAAGAAAGCAGGTGTTGACAGATGTGAGAATTACCGAACAATCAGTTTAATAAGCCACAGCTGCAAAATACTAACACGAATTATTTACAGACGAATGGAAAAACTAGTAGAAGCCGACCTCGGGGAAGATCAGTTTGGATTCCGTAGAAATACTGGGACACGTGAGGCAATACTGACCTTACGACTTATCTTAGAAGAAAGATTAAGGAAAGGCAAACCTACGTTTCTAGCATTTGTAGACTTAGAGAAAGCTTTTGACAATGTTGACTGGAATACTCTCTTTCAAATTCTGAAGGTGGCAAGGGTAAAATACAGGGAGCGAAAGGCTATTTACAATTTGTACAGAAACCAGATGGCAGTTATAAGAGTCGAGGGACATGAAAGGGAAGCACTGGTTGGGAAGGGAGTAAGACAGGGTTGTAGCCTCTCCCCGATGTTATTCAATCTGTATATTGAGCAAGCAGTAAAGGAAACGAAAGAAAAATTCGGAGTAGGTATTAAAATCCATGGAGAAGAAATAAAAACTTTGAGGTTCGCCGATGACATTGTAATTCTGTCAGAGACAGCAAAGGACTTGGAAGAGCAGTTGAATGGAATGGATGGTGTCTTGAAAGGAGGATATAAAATGAACATCAACAAAAGCAAAACGAGGATAATGGAATGTAGTCGAATTAAGTCGGGTGATGTTGAGGGTATTAGATTAGGAAATGAGACACTTAAAGTAGTAAAGGAGTTTTGCTATTTGGGGAGCAAAATAACTGATGATGGTCGAAGTAGAGAGGATATAAAATGTAGACTGGCAATGGCAAGGAAAGCGTTTCTGAAGAAGAGAAATTTGTTAACATCGAGTATAGATTTAAGTGTCAGGAAGTCTTTTCTGAAAGTATTTGTATGGAGTGTAGCCATGTATGGAAGTGAAACATGGACGATAAATAGTTTGGACAAGAAGAGAATAGAAGCTTTCGAAATGTGGTGCTACAGAAGAATGCTGAAGATTAGATGGGTAGATCACATAACTAATGAGGAGGTACTGAACAGGATTGGGGAGAAGAGGAGTTTGTGGCACAACTTGACCAGAAGAAGGGATCGGTTGGTAGGACATGTTCTGAGGCATCAAGGGATCACCAATTTAGTATTGGAGGGCAGCGTGGAGGGTAAAAATCGTAGGGGGAGACCAAGAGATGCATACACTAAGCAGATTCAGAAGGATGTAGGTTGCAGTAGGTACTGGGAGATGAAGAAGCTTGCACAGGATAGAGTAGCATGGAGAGCTGCATCAAACCAGTCTCAGGACTGAAGACCACAACAACAACAACCACGATTGTTGGTAGTTGTGTGCATAGCAAATGTGGATTTTGAAGTGTTGTTCAAACGTATGGCATCTATATGCTCTTTGTACTCAGCCACGGGCTCAATATGTCAAATTTTGACAAAATAACAGTTTTGGATACACAGAGGTTGGACAGAAATATAGAAACACTGCGAGGAATGCGTGATTGAAAACAGATGCATATGGTAGTGGGACCAGCGCGTTGCGCTGTTGCGGTCGATCGGCACGTGTGCAATGTCCTCACTGCTTTGTGTCAGTTGTGGGCAGAACAGTGCTCTGTGTAGCTGGGCTAAGTTACTTCGAACCTGGGCAAATTGTTGGTACTCGTATGGTGGGTGCTTCAGTTATCAAGGTAGCCGAAGTGTTTAGATTTAAACCACATGTAGAGAAATGGGAAAACCATCATCTATTTAGTCACAAAGCGGACGAAATGATGTTTTTGTTTGTGGGGCGCTCAACTGTGCGGTTATCAGCGGTCGTACAAATTCCCAAACTTTGCTCAGTACAGTCTCACCACTTTCATGAATGATGGTGAAATGATGAGGACAACACAAACACCCAGTCATCTCGAGGCAGGTGCAAATCCCTGACCCAGCCGGGAATCGAAGTCGGGAAGCGAAACCGCGACCACGAGACCACGAGCTGCGGACCATAGCGGACGAAAGCGTATTTTGTGTGGTCATGACAAACGGCCATTGAAGGGGATTCTGAAGAAAAATAAGAGGACGACAACTGTAAAAGTCACTGCAGAACTGAATGCTGCACTCGCAAACCCCGTCACAGCAAAACAACACCAGGGGAGGTCCATGAGCTGGGAACTGAAGGGCGAGGGGTGATTCCAAAATCACTCATCAGTGATGAAAATGCTCGTAATAGGAAAACGTGATGCAAAACCTGATCTGTGGAACGATGGAAGAAAGTCATTTTTTCAGATGAGTCTTGTTTCTGCTGGCTGAGTGTACGCCCCAAGAAAAAAACGTGGCTGGAGTTGAGTGATGATTTGGGTAGCCACATTGTGGTATTCTACGAGACCCATGGTTACTCTGCAAGACCGAATTACTGCCAAGCATTATGTGCCCGTTTTGCTGTTCAGGTCCATCCTATGGTACAGTGTTTACTCCCTAATGCCGATGATGTGTTCTAAGACGACAGGGCCCCTGTCCACACACCTTCCATCGTCCGGGACTGGTTTTGTGAGCACAAGGATGAATTGTCGCACGTCCCCTAACCACCGCAGTCACCTGATGTCAATGTTACTGACCCTTTTTGGTCTACTTTGGAGAGAAGGATGCGTGATCGCTATCCATCACCTGAAAGTGCCACTGTTTTGTAGGGAGAATGCTGAAAGATTTCCTTGAAAACCATGCAGGACTCGTATTTATCCACTGCGAGAGAACTGGAAGCTGATTTGAACGTTTTTACACGGTAATGGGCGTGGTATTATGGTGTGTTTGCGATGTTTCCGTAATTTTGTCTATCCACTGTATAACTTCTAAATATATACCCAGCGCCGTACTGCACCTATAAACCTGGAGATTGTTGTAAGCTGAATGTTTCGATATCATGAACATAATTTCTCCTTCTCATCATCGAGGAATTTGGAAGTTACGTCTTTCACCACAACATCGACAGTCACTGAAGAATCGAACCAAAAACTGGCAACGTGAGAACTTCCGCAACAATCCGTGACGTGTGGAGACTACGAAAGTGGAAATTGTGATACTTATTACTGACTTTCCGAATCAGTCCAGAATGCACTAAATTTTACTTTTGCAATATTCGCAACTTTTTTCGCTTCGTCATTTGGTAAAATCACGTCTTACTGGTTATCCATATAGTTTAGATTTGGACAGGATGGCAGATGTTCTGGGGTTCAAAATGGTTCAAATGGCTCTGAGCACTATGGGACTTAACTGCTGAGGTCATCAGTCCCGTAGAACTTAGAACTACTTAAACCTAACTAACCTAAGGACATCACACACATCCATACCCGAGGCAGGATTCGAACCTGCGACCGTAGCGGTTGCGCGGTTCCAGACTGTAGCGCCTAGAACCGCTCGGCCACTCCGACCAGCTGCGCTGGGGTATGGATTCGTCTACAGCCACAGTGGTCGTTCTCCGTATTACTTAATTTCTCCACGCTCCTTCATACAGAGACTCCTTTTCACTAACTATGGAGAATTATCCAGTTAGCGTATGATATGTGGTGTTCAACTGCCATTTTCTCTTGCGTGACGGTTTCTTGATTTTTGGTGACGATTCCTTCCAACGGTAAATATATCTGGCTTTGGGGTAACACACAGCGGATTCGTTTTCAGGATGGAGTTATTTCTTATTCTGAGATTTGGAGCATTGATCTGGTGATCGTACTTGGGACCAGACAACGGCTTTCTTCATTTCTTCGTTTTCAATAAAAGGTTTCCTTACAGCTGGAGGAAAGATGACAGCGAGGTGATATTCTGGTTACTATGATAGTCTGTAAAATAGTCAATCTCAGTTCTTGCAGTTTCAGTGAGAGCAAGATTGACATGTTTTGTGGTGGTTGATTTTTCCCACAGCGGTGCTCATATTCACCTGCCGCAAAGCTAAGAACCATGGCCATCTGGTTCTCACTGAGTCCTGGTCAACTTTCAGAGGAACCAATTCTTCGTGCTGATCTTACCTTCCAGTTGCTCTCAGTCATTCTTGCAAGAGACGCAGCTGTCAATTTTAAGCCCTAGGTAATTCAGGCTTGATTGTGCTTCAGTTTCGTTATCCTCCAAGAGGGAGGACGACGTTTATGAGGCTGATTGTTACGTAGCTGGAAACGTGAGACTTGTGTCTCGCTGGTATTCCCTGCCCACTATACAGCGAAGTGTTGCAGGTTGTCTCCCACGAGCGCTTCACCCTCTGCAGAGGTTCCACTTTGAGCGATGATCACTGTATCGTCACTGCAGATTAACTGCCGTCTTCCCTGAGAATTTTGGACATCGCTTGTGACGATACTATGCACAACAGGCATTATTTTTTTGATGTATCTCTGTCTGCTGGTTTCACCATCAGTTCCTCTTTCCTTGGAGTGTTCATTGAAATTTCTATTTCTCAGATTCACCTTCAGGAGGCTCGTCCGACGGAAATCTTTCACCAAATTATCAAGTTTCCGTACCAGTGTTTGATTGTTCTACACGTCATAGGGAAATATTGAGTCAGTTACATCGATGAAGAGAGTGCTGCCGGCCGAGGTGGCCATGCGGTTCTAGGCGCGCAGTCCGGAACCGCGCGACCGCTACGGTCGCAGGTTCGAATCCTGCCACGGGCATGGATGTGTGTGATGTCCTTAGGTTAGTTAGGTTTAAGTAGTTCTAAGTTCTAGGCGACTGATGACCTCAGAAGTTAAGTCTCATAGTGCTCAGAGCCATTTGAACCAAGAGAGCGCTACCGATCTTTCACGAATCTATCCTTAGTGTTCGGACATTAAATTTAGTATTTCGCCACAACCTGACTTTCCAGACCTGATATCTGCTTGTTGTGGAATTAATTTCCCATCACTACTGGCCGCAATTCTATTGTAAACCATAATCTCGGAAGTTTCAAAAAGCCAGCAGAAAAGTTCTTAGATTAGATGGTTTCCCTAGACTTCAGTAACGCAAACACGTATGGCTTCCTCCAGAGCACTGAGAGCTGGGCTGCGTGGAAACAATAATAATCAGCTTTGTCAGCCATTCTTTTGCCGCTGGCTTGGCATCTGGATAGAATCGTTTTCATCTTTCATCTGGTGTCTGGTGCTTCCAGTTCCTCCATCCTGAAATCTGAATCTACTCTGATGACTTTCTGACAATCTTCTCTGATTATTTCTGTCTTGGCTATCTCATGGTTGTTCTTGCCTTCAACAGCAACTAATGGTTCACGCTGGTGTGCATCGATCTGTGAGAAATTTGGTGACCTGATTGTTGGTTCGCTATTGGGGTTCCTGAGTTTTCGAAGCCGCTTGCTGTTTCGTTTCACGTCCTGGGCCAATAGTAATTTTTTTTACGAGTATCTCTTGTCTCTCATTTCGCTCAGTTCTCTGATCAGTTTCTCTCCAACTTGTATTTTATGTTCTGCCAAAGAGTCTTCGCTGAACTTCTTCATATAGTCTTTCAATCTTTCCTGAGCTTCTCTTAGTCATACTGTACTGCAATGAAGGCATTCGGGATGTTTGTATGAGATCTTCATAAATTCAACACATGTTGGTACCTTCTGCATAGCGCTTTCAACCTCTCTATCTCCTGAACCAACTTCTGTGTGAAATCATTCCATCTGGCCTTTTTGAAATTGGACACTTTCTGGTCTCAGAATGTACTTATCAGTGGATCTGATGGTTCTGTGATAAGTCTTGTAGAAAGGAACTTCTACCATCTACGCTACATGTTGAACAGGTTGTTAACAGACTAATGTGTTGTCCGAGTTATTAAGCGCATTGTCATCTACCACTGCAGGATAGACGCAGTTGGGCCGTGAATCAGCTCAAGCTTTTCAATTTCCGCTCATTTTTCTGTCTGCTCTCCGTTGCTGCCGAAGGAATTGTAGCATCAGTGTAAGTTTTTGCAACTGGAATCGCTATGAGTATCGACATTCTTGAGCTTTGTGTCTATATTAAGTTAAAATCTTCGTTTGATGACCTCTAGACAAGTGTCAAGTATAAGATTGTGACGTTTTCAATACTGAGTTATGTCATACCGGTAGCCTTCACTTCGATGTGTGACTTGACAAAAATAATGCTGCCGTACTGCTCTTGGAGTCGGCTTCATCGCCTCAGTTGTTGTTCTTCGCTCATTTTCTACTCTCTGTGTTTCTAGAAATGTTAAACTTTGTAGTTTTCAGAAATACCTATTAAGATTTTGCGTCGACATGGATAATGGTCTTGAGAGGGGCCATTTGTGAAACTCCGCATTTGTGGACAATGAATATTTGGAAGTTAACGACTCTAAAGACTATAGGATCAGAAGTAGCAGAAGATACACTAACGTGTAACAGATATTTATGACCAGCAGATGCGCAAGTGTAATTAATCATTTGGCAAAAGGCTAAACATTTGGTTAAACAATGTATGGTACTTGCTAATTAATATTTTCCAAAATAGATATTGCTGTGTTGTACGTTCTTTGTTCTCCATCGAAGTGGAAATGTGAAATTTCAGTGAAGTGATGAAAAGACAACGGTATGGGACTCCTCGTCGCACATATCTATACTGCACAACAGAGTTAAAGGATCACCTTTTGGAAAACCCGTAACTGCCTCCCATTGCTACGCATAAATTTGAAATTTGGCTCTAAGGTGACCACAACATTTCTCTCTAATGGTACAAAGAGTGTGGCGCCCTACGACGTCAACCTCGGGCTCGGCGACACTTCAAACAGCAAGGTGTCGACACAAACGAAGGAAAGGCAACAGCTCAGACTTTCACATGAGTTGTGACGTGAGTTAATGACTTCACATTGGCACAAAATTTAATCACAATTCTATCCAATGCCACCATGGACGTGCCACAGGATGAGAAGGTCGTCACATGCCCTCTTATTCACACTTCAACAATTGTTTCGACGTCTCTGCGATGTAGGTCATAACCACGACAACCACAGTTGCAATTACTCGGCTTTCCAATGGGTGGCCAAGGAAAACAGTTCAGAGACACTGCCGCTCAGAATCGACACGAAGAGGCTTCAGTGGGTGGTATAAAGGACGTCAGTGAGATCACCCCCTCCGTTGGGGCGTTGGTTCCCATACATTGTTCGGTTTGCAGTGCGACGAGCAACAGAAAGATGTTCTTAAAAACCTTTGATAGTGCTACACCCTCGGACGTTTCCACCCTTCTCGAAGGACCGCTTTAGAGTGCAGCAAAACAGCAATTTCTGCTCTCGTGTACAGGTTGGAACCACTAGGGACGCTTCAAAACCGTTCGACGAAATTTGAACGTGATCCAGAGCATCAAAGGTACTTTGCTTATGCTTTTTCAGTCCTTCTGTTTTCCACCCCCCCCCCACCCCGGCATAATCACGCGGGAATGCGACATTAACACGGGCGTGAATAAAACGGAAAAGGGTCCCTCTAAAATAGATCATCGAGTTCGGCAATGCCCTCGATGCCACCGATTTGACTTCCATCTGACTGCCATGCTTTCGCACCATTAGAGACGAAGCCTGTTGGCACCTTTGAACCAAATTTCAATCTTATGCGTCGCAATGAAAGACAGTTACGGAGTTTCGAAAGAGAGATCCTTAAATTTTGTTGCGCGGTGTAGATATTGTGATCTCTGTGGCTTTTGATAGTAGACTACCACAGGGCGATCGAGGCGTAGCGCCGTATAACGATCCTGCCTTGGAGGCGGTTAGGTGGGAGATGTGTCTCAGAGCAAGATGGTGACTGATGGTGACGCGAGACTGGACGCGCACGCAGTTTATGTATCAGCCGATAGAGGACAATATTGGATAGGGGGACTGCGATTTTAGTTTCGATTGTGCCCAGTAGAGTGCACTAAAGTAATAGAATGTTTTTCATAAACTGTTCTAGTACTTTCATAAAGTGTTATTATGTCTTTTTGTGTATGTAAAATGTTATAAAAGTGTTTTAGCTGTATGAATGATGCGTGAGTGCGATTTTAGGTTAATCTGAAGATAATTGTTTAACGAGTTATGTAGTGGGATTTAGTGTGGGAATATTTCGAAGAAGTATGGATGTGAACAGAGGGGATTTTTGTAGAACAGATTTGTAAAGCAAGGTTATGGTAAAGGGAAAGTTAATTCAGGTATAAATAACAATAGTAAATAACTTTATGCATAAAAGAACTTCAGCATATTAGATAATTATGACGGTAAAAGGTGCAGTCGTTAGGTTTACTATTTTGCGATTGGTTATTGATGAAAAGCGCGGACTGACACGGGAGAATGTTGTATGCTATTGGCCGTTGAGTAAACTGACCAATAGTAAAGCAATATTCTTCGCGCGCCTTTCTCTGCTGGTAGAGAAGACTTAGAGTGTTCTACAGAAGGAGTCGAAGCCTAGCCATGAAAGAGATCGGACGTGTGCAGTAGTAGTTCCGATGAAAATGATAAGTTGCCGGATCTAGCAGTGTTTCATACATCAAAAGTGTTGGAAAGTGACGGCATAATTATTCCGATGTGTGTGTAGAAATTTCGGAATTTTTAAGTGAATTTTGTGACGAGAAAAGACATATATTCCGCATGGCGTATTGAGCAGATCGGTGGCTAAAAACTGTGACTGCATTAGGTACCGACAGACTTAATATTTGGCGAGCATTCTCAATCAAAAACAATTAGTATTTTTCTAGCTATTACGTTTTCGGGAAATGCAACACCATAAACTTGCTAACGTGAGTGAAAGGGATTGTGAGTGACTGTGTTAAGACTAGCACGGGCTTGGCAGTGATACTTGTTCACTTAAGTTTCAGAATATATTAATTGAGGACAAAATTTCCAACCCTTCATTTCGTGTTTCTCCCGAAACGTAGATTAGTAACTTTATATGCGGCCTGGTTCACGTCGAAGTACACTAGGTTTCACTCGGCTTCCCTACTGATGAAATGCTGAGACAATGTTCACAGGTAGGTGCAGGTCCATCGTAAAGGGACGGAAAGAACCGCGCCGCCGCACGATTACATCGGAAATGGTGCAGCACGTCCATAACTTTTTGTTTGTAAATTGTGATACATTCTAACATGACCACGAGTGAAAGAAACTACTGTTACTAATGCTACTTCAAATGGTTCAAATGGCTCTGAGCACTATGGGACTTAACATCTATGGTCATCAGTCCTCTAGAACTTAGAACTACCCAAACCTAACTAACCTAAGGACATCACACAACACCCAGTCATCCCGAGGCAGAGAAAATCCCTGACCCCGCCGGGAATCGAACCCGGGAACCCGGGCGTGGGAAGCGAGAACGCTACCGCACGACCACGAGCTGCGGGCACTAATGCTACTGTTGCTATTACTGGTGTGGAATATTGCTCTTATGACTTGTGAATACTGTCCCAATAGCTGGAGAACAACGTACTTAGAGATGCTTGGTATCTAACGGTGCTGTAGTATTAAGTATTGCAATATCCAGTCTGTCCACCAGATTTACGTCTATCTGGCTTATACACTCCTGGAAATGGAAAAAAGAACACATTGACACCGGTGTGTCAGACCCACCATACTTGCTCCGGACACTGCGAGAGGGATGTACAAGCAATGATCACACGCACGGCACAGCGGACACACCAGGAACCGCGGTGTTGGCCGTCGAATGGCGCTAGCTGCGCAGCATTTGTGCACCGCCGCCGTCAGTGTCAGCCAGTTTACCGTGGCATACGGAGCTCCATCGCAGTCTTTAACACTGGTAGCATTCCGCGACAGCGTGGACGTGAACCGTATGTGCAGTTGACGGACTTTGAGCGAGGGCGTATAGTGGGCATGCGGGAGGCCGGGTGGACGTACCGCCACATTGCTCAACACGTGGGGCGTGAGGTCTCCACAGTACATCGATGTTGTCGCCAGTGGTCGGCGGAAGGTGCACGTGCCCGTCGACCTGGGACCGGACCGCAGCGACGCACGGATGCACGCCAAGACCGTAGGATCCTACGCAGTGCCGTAGGGGACCGCACCGCCACTTCCCAGCAAATTAGGGACACTGTTGCTCCTGGGGTATCGGCGAGGACCATTCGCAACCGTCTCCATGAAGCTGGGCTACGGTCCCGCACACCGTTAGGCCGTCTTCCGCTCACGCCCCAACATCGTGCAGCCCGCCTCCAGTGGTGTCGCGACAGGCGTGAATGGAGGGACGAATGGAGACGTGTCGTCTTCAGCGATGAGAGTCGCTTCTGCCTTGGTGCCAATGATGGTCGTATGCGTGTTTGGCGCCGTGCAGGTGAGCGCCACAATCAGGACTGCATACGACCGAGGCACACAGGGCCAACACCCGGCATCATGGTGTGGGGAGCGAACTCCTACACTGGCCGTACACCACTGGTGATCGTCGAGGAGACACTGAATAGTGCACGGTACATCCAAACCGTCATCGAACCCATCGTTCTACCATTCCTAGACCGGCAAGGGAACTTGCTGTTCCAACAGGACAATGCACGTCCGCATGTATCCCGTGCCACCCAACGTGCTCTAGAAGGTGTAAGTCAACTACCCTGGCCAGCAAGATCTCCGGATCTGTCCCCCATTGAGCATGTTTGGGACTGGATGAAGCGTCGTCTCACGCGGTCTGCACGTCCAGCACGAACGCTGGTCCAACTGAAGCGCCAGGTGGAAATGGCATGGCAAGCCGTTCCACAGGACTACATCCAGCATCTCTACGATCGTCTCCATGGGAGAATAGCAGCCTGCATTGCTGCGAAAGGTGGATATACACTGTACTAGTGCCGACATTGTGCATGCTCTGTTGCCTGTGTCTATGTGCCTGTGGTTCTGTCAGTGTGATCATGTGATGTATCTGACCCCAGGAATGTGTCAATAAAGTTTCCCCTTCCTGGGACAATGAATTCACGGTGTTCTTATTTCAGTTTCCAGGAGTGTATCTATTACACTATCTAAAGAAATTTGTGGATCAAAATCATATTTCAATCTGGTGAAGATGAGTATTCAACGGCAATATGTCGGACAAAATTCATTGATGTGAAAGAGACTGCATTGAAAAAGGAGTGCTTCCTGAAAACACAGTCTGTAACTGACAGGTCTTGAAAATTCCACCTTGCTCTTGTGTATGTGTCACCATCTAGTGCTCCAAAAAATACAAATCAGGTAAAAAAAAAAGGTTCAAATGGCTCTGAGCACTATGGGACTTAACAGCTGACGCCATCAGTCCCCTAGAACTTAGAACTACTTAAACCTAACAAACCTAAGGACATCACACACATCCATGCACCAGGCAGGATTCGAACCTGCGACCGTAGCGGTCGCGCGGTTTCAGACTGAAGCGCCTAGAACCGCTCGGCCACTGCAGTCGGCCCAAATCAGGTTCAGCTGAGCACGAATCTTTCCTATAAACCGAATTACTTCTGACATAAAGTAGTTACAGACGTTGCCAGTCATATTACGTTGTGGCATAATTTTTCTGTACGACGTTAAGTATAATAAAAAATGTAAATAATTGTCCTCTCTGCTGCTGAGCAACCCTTTGAGGCAGCGCTTCGCTGAGTACTTGCGGTGATAAAATTTTATCATCTTAAACGCAAGCTAGACATCCGCAGAATTAATATTGGCTACTGTGTTTTTACAATTCCTGTTTCGTGAAGTGATGGTGTGTGGGTACGAAAAGTCATAAATGAGTGAAACATTTCCATGCATAGAACTGATGATTACTAGCTCCTTTATGTATAAATGTTGCTCGTGTTCTCGGGAGGATCAGATTTTTGGAGACACTGGAGACGTCAGTGGATATCTCATAAGAATTTTTTTTACAGAGATAGACAGAACATCAAATGTACACTACTGGCCATTTAAATTGCTACACCAAGAAGAAACGCAGATGATAAACGGGTATTCATTGGACAAATATATTATACTAGAACTGACATGTGATTACATTTTCACGCAATTTGGGTGCATAGATCCTGAGAAATCAACACCCAGAATAACCACCTCTGGCCGTAATAACGGCGTTGACACGCTTGGGCATTGAGTCAAACAGAGCTTGGATGGCGTGTACAGGTACAGCTGCCCACGCAGCTACAACACGATAACACAGTTCATCAAGAGTAGTGACTGGTGAATTGTGACGGCCCAGTTGCTCGGCCACCAATGACCAGACGTTTTCAATTGGTGAGAGATCTGGAGAATGTGCTGACCAGGGCAGCAGTCGAACATTTTCTGTATCCAGAAAGGCCCGTACAGGACCTGCAACATGCGGTCGTGAATTATCCTGCTGAAATGTAGGGATCGAATGAAGGGTAGAGCCACGGCTCTTAACACATCTGAAATGTAAAGTCCACTGTTCAATGTGCCGTCAATACGAACAAGAGGTGACCGAGACGTGTAACCAATGGCACCCCATACCATCACAGCAGGTGATAAGCCAGTATGGCGATGACGAATACACGCTTTCAATGTGCGTTCACCGCGATGTCGCCGAACACGGATGAGACCATCACGATGCTATAAAAAGAACCCGGATTCATTGGAAAAAATGACGTTTTGCCGTTCGTGCACCCAGGTTCGTCGTCGAGTACACCATCGCAGGCGCTCTTGTCTGTGATGAAGCGTCAAGGGTAACCGCAGCCATGGTCTCTGAGGTGATAGTCCTTACTGCTGCAAACGTCGTCGAACTGTTGGTGCAGATGGTTGTTGTCTTGTAAACGTCCCCATCTGTTGACTCAGGGATCGAGACGTAGCTGCACGATCCGTTACAGCCATGCGGATAAGATGCCTGTCATCTCGACTGCTAGTGATACGAGGCCGTTAGGATCCAGCTCGGAGTTCCGTATTATCCTCCTGAACCCACCGATTGGATATTCTGGTAACAGTCATTGAATCTCGACCAACGCGAGCATCAATGTTGCGACACGATAAACCACAATCGCGATAGGCTACAATCCGACGTTTATCAAAGTCGGAAACGTGATGGTACGGATTTCTCGTCCTTACACAACAGCGTTTCACCAGGCAACGACTGTCAACTGCTGTTTGTGTATGAGAAATCGGTTGGAAACGTTCCTCGTGTCAGCACGTTGTAGGTGTCGCCACCGGCGCCAACCTTGTGTGAATTCTCTGAGAAGCTACTCATTTGCATATCACAGCATCTTCTTCCTGTCGGTTAAATTTCGCGTCTGTAGCTCATCTTCGTGGTGTAGCCATTTTAATGGCCAGTAGTGTAGTTGTCTGCAGTTACGATCACAATTTCTTGAACTCAACAAACATACACAGGATACACACACGGTTAAACCAAGTACATGCAGGACTGACTTGTCGCAAAGTGATCACAGCCTGCGAAAACAAAGTCCGTGGAAGTCCAGTACCGTAGCCAAAGGTCGTCGAAAAATGGCACGCCGGTGTTTTTAATGTTCTAGAGGAGCGGTCGCAGTAGAACTGATCGCTCCAGGATGGGTGGCTCAATTAAGCACAGTCGGTAGTCACAGTGCCCTTTCACTTAGGGGCCAACGAGATGTGAGGGTCCTGCAACGAACTTGTGGCATCACACTAGTCGGCTTGTCCGCCACATTTGGCGGACGCTCGGCTTTGTGCAGGTCTCCCGGGAAATAAATTTCTAACTGAAAACGTATCCACTAAAGGTCTTGATTTTGTCGTATGCTCTCGAGAACTTGCATGCATTCAAACACGCGGTCAAGAATTATTAAACTCGTCTAAGCGCCCTGCCGGGCACCGCTGCTGGCACTCTTAAGACCTGCAGTGTCACGTGCTGTGACGTCTCGTGGGCCTCGCGTCACGTGACATGACGTGAGGTGCGGGGCGTGACGTTGCCTGACAACGCCGCTTGCGGTGAACTCGCGTTGATTGCGGCGCCGCCTGGGGTGAGCGCTGTGAGTGACGGTCCATCTCCGACAGCTGACAGACTCGATTGCAGCACTGAGGACGACAAACGACGCACTAATGCAGTGGCTGATTCACTCCCTTGGCTAAACACTTCGAGGCTTCTTGCATTTCAGTCATTTCTCTAGATTCTACACAACGATATCGCCATTGTTGTAGATTTGACGCTTTTTGACACAACGGGCCTGAGATGTATTCTGTTGTCCTATCTGTTGTCTGTCTGGGATACGGTGGAAGTGTTGATAGTAGTAGCCCATAGATCATTCTAGTGAGCCATTCCGCATGTTGCTACACTGCTGCGATGCCCTCTTGTAGAGTCATTTGTTGGTTGAAACAATATTATTCATCAATAAAACGTGTGTCTATCTTAGGATAAGATTTTGCAGCATATTATTATCTGCTTTGTAATCAGGTTATTTCATTATTGTGGCGGGAACAATTATTTTATTTTTTGTATTGTTATTTGTTATCTGAAGTTGCTGTGTGCATATGCACTGGCGTTGTAAATTGTTGTTTAATAAATGAAGACTGACTAAAACCCCTTGCTTGTGCAACCCCCTGGCCAAACTACACTCCCCCTCAAACCCAGCAACACAGTTCAAACCCCTCCATCTCTGCATAGCTACTGCACCCTACAGCCTTCTGAACTTGGTTACTGTAGTGAGGTCTTGGTCTCCCTCTACAATTTTTACCCTCCATACTTCCTACCATTACTCGTTAACGTCTCAGGGTGTCTCTTGTGAACTGATCCGATACATTACTTCTTCATTAGTTATCTGATCTACTCATCTTATCTTCAGCATTATTCCGTAGCACCTCAGTTCAAGAACTTCTAATCTCTTGTTATCTGTATTGGTTGTTGATCACATTTCACATATAGACAAGCACTCTGAGAAAAAAACTTTCGTAGTACGTGTTGATGCTAACACATCTCAGCTTCAAGCTGAGAAAAAGATTTTAAATAAATCGCCTGCTATAAAGAGTGAGCTTTCACGGACTTTCCTACTGAGGAGTGGAAAAAAATTCTGTGGCAACCGCCGCTGGATGTAGAAGCTAAAAAGAGTAATTAATTATCTACGACACGGTAATTTCGTATTCGGCCCTGTGTGGGAGGAACAGGGTTCTTTCCTGAAGACCCTTTTAATGTTTTTCTATCTAAATAATTCTGTAATTATCTGACTGGACAAGATAATTGCTGCCTCAACCATAAACGTTGTTATAATTGGTGCGAAATTAAGCGCTGCTATTTCACGCGTCCTTCTGTCACGAACGATTTAGTTTCGCTGCGGGAAACTGTAAATGGTGTCTTATGTGTGCCACTGTGGTTAAGTGGATAAATAATAGACCACAAATGCAAAGGCTTAGGGTCAAATCTATTGTTGGTCCAAGATATTTTTGCTGTCATTTACCGGTTATTTCACCTCTGACAAACAGAGTCATGAGGGATTCACGGCCAATAACACCATGGGCTGGATCCCACGTTAAACTGTAGGCTTGACGTAGGTGTAACAAAGTACAGCGCTTGAACGGTTGAAACAAGCGTAGCTTAATAGGAGTGGAGGAAATTGGCCTCTTAAAGCTTATTCCAGTATTTTAGTTCTGAATAACCGGCATTTTTCGGTATTAGTGTGGTATCGGTTATTGTTGTTGTTGTGGTCTTGAGTCCAGAGACTGGTTTGATGCAGCTCTCCTGCTACTCTATCCTGTGCAAGCTTCTTCATCTCCCAGTACCTACTGCAACCTACATCCTTCTGAATCTGTTTAGTGTATTCATCTCTTGGTCTCCCTCTACGATTTTTACCCTTCACGCTGCCCTCCAATACTAAATTGGTTATAAGAGGTCTTTTTGTTTTTTGCTGATAATCAGGTGGAAAACTGGTGCACCGATCTGCCAAAGCTATGGCGCTAAAGTTTTTTGTTTTCAAATAAAACATGTTTTAAAACCGAGTTTCATAGGAAGTTCTATGGCATCTGAAAGACTGGTGTGCTCCTATTGACAGGTGTTATCTTGCAGATCAACACACTACAGGACGAGTATCTATCAACAGATTGGAATATAAATATTGGCCAGTTGATTAATTCATTATTGTAATTTCTAATTATTGTTGGTAGACATAATACACTATGTCATCAAAAGTATCCGCACAACTGGCTGAAAGTGACTTATAAGTTCGTGGCATCCTTCATCGGTAATGCTGGAATTCAGTATGGTGTTGGCCCACCCTTAGCCTTGATGACAGCTTCCACTCTCGCAGGCAGGCGGTCAGTTAGGTGCTGGAAGGTTTCTTGGGGAATGGCAGCCCATTCTTCACGGAGTGCTGCACTGTTGAGAGGTATCGATGTCGGTCGGTGAGACCTGGCACGAAGTAGGCATTCCAAAACATCCCAAAAGTGTTCTATACGATTCAGGTCAGGACTCTGTGCAGGCCAGTCCATTAATGGGATGTTATTGTCATGTAACAACTCCGCCACAGGCCGTGTATTATGAACGGGTTCTCGATGATGTTGAAAGATTTAATCGCCATCCCCGAATTGCTCTTCAACAATGGGAAGCATGAGTGTGCTTAAAATATCAATGTAGGCCTGTGCTGTGATAGTGCGACGCAAAACAAAAAGGGTTGCAAGCCCCCTCCATGAAAAACACGACCACACCGTAACACCATCGTCTTCGAATTTTACTATTGGCACTACACCCGCTGGCAGATGACGTTCACCGGGCATTCGCCATACCCACACCCTGCCATCATATCGCCACATTGTGTACTTTCATTCGTCATTCCACACAACGTTTTTCCACTGCTCATTTGTCCAACGTTTACTCTCTTTACAGCAAGCGAGGCGTCATTTGGCTACGGTCGCAGGTTCGAATCCTGCCTCGTGAATGGATGTGTGTGATGCTCTTAAGTTAGTTAGATTTAAGTAGTTCTAAGTTGTAACGGACTGATGACCTCAGATGTTAAGTCCCATAGTGCTCAGAGCCATTTTTGACAGTCTGGATAGATGTCTGGCTATTACACATTACAACCCTCTTCAACTGTTGGCGGTCTCTGTCAGTCAACAGACGAGTTAGGCCTGTACTCTTTTGTGCTGTACCTGCCTTCACGTTTCCTGTTCACTATCACATCGGAAGCAATGGACCTAGGGATGTTTAAGAATGTGCAAATCCCGCGTACAGACGTTGACACAAGTTACATCCAATCACCTGCCCACGTTCGAAGTCCGTGAGTTCTGCGGAGGGCCCCATTCTGCTCTCTCACGATGTCTAATGACTACTGAGGCCGCTGATACGGAGTACCTGGCAGTAGGTGGCAGCACAATGCACCTAACATTAAAATAAGTATGTTTTTGGGGGGTGTCCAGATACTTTTGATCACATAGTGTATTTTACGGGTGTCCAGATACTTTTGATCACATAGTGTATTTTACCTATCTAATTTGTTCAGTTGGTGTTTTTGAAAGAACGTTTTTGGTTTTGATAAGAAAAAATCAATTGTATTAAAGTATACATTAAATAGCAGAAATTTGTATTTGGCTAGAAACGGGTTTTCTATTAGGAATATTTAAAGAAATAGAACGCATCAAATTTTACACAAAATCATATATTTGTCTATCATTTCCATGAAATAATAAAAGAGAAAGAAAGTTATGGCAATAGTAATATATTAAAAGCTTACCAGTTGATGCATAATTTACAATAAACGTAGGAAAGAGCTAATGTCAGTATCTACATAACACGTCTGTATCTGTTTGTAGCCCTTGTAAACAGATAACTTAATAGGAAAAATCGAGTTGTCCGGCCTCAGTTTTCATACTTTAGCACTGACTATTCGTAAAGCAGAGATTTAAAAAAAACTAGAATCAGTAGGCTAATACTGGTGAATTGTTCGTAGCATTCAATCGCTCATTATTTTTCGAGAAAAACAGTGAGCAGTGGATGGGCTAAGTTTGCTTTTATTTACGTGCTTTATTTGATATTTTGGTTCTATGTATTTATGATGCAAAAGCCTGAGGGAGTCTTATAAATTTTCAATCTTTGTTCGATGTTTACGTTGACTGCTGGAAGTCGGTTATTTCATAAACCGTTTATTCTGAGTGGTTTTAACAGTCAGGTTCAACTAGAGATGAAAAAACCAGTACAACCGAAAAAGGTTGTTTTAGCAATAACTGTCATCCTTATTGTTTCAACTGCACAGAGCGTGTCGACAAGACATATGTGCACTCGTCAAATGTATCACACATAAAAAGAAATGAAATAGTACAGGCCATTGCGTTAAACGCACACGCTGAATTTTTTCCGTTTTGTACATCAATGAAAGTTTGAGGTTTTAGAGGAAAAAGTAAATAATTTATTACTTAACATGTTGATCCTTATCAATGGTAATCATACCCGCCTGTGAGGACAACTTCCTTTCCACCCTGTTACATATTTATTCCTAAATGACCGCGAGGAACCAACGGAGAAACAATGGTGTGAGTTACAAGGTATCCGCATAACTTACACGGGTAGATCAGTTGAAAGGAAGGAAAAGGTTTACCATATCTAATAGGACAATGTCACGTAAAGCAGTGCGGTGTTCAGACTAACCTTCATGTTGAAAACAGCAATAGCTTATACATCACATTTTGTGTGAAAATACCTGTAGCTCTTTCCTTTCATCATCAACATTTCTCAGTAACGCCTCATGCCCTAAGATGAATCCAAACATCTTATTTCTCCGATTAATTATTTTCTTTATTAAGATTATTGTTGACTTTTTGCGGGACATTTTCGTTCCTTACTCGATCAGTCCATCTAATCCTTAATAGTCTCCTGGAATGGCATAACATAAAGTCCTCTACTAGATTCATTCTGCTTCTCCGTAGTCATCCTTCCTACCCATATAGAGCTGTGATCGAAACGCAGCATTTCATGAGTATTTTTCTGCATGTAGTCAAGGTTCATGTTTTTGAATGTAATTCGCTATTTCTTTTTGTAGACTGCCCCTTTATCATGCACTAATCGCGCTACAAAGTTTTTCTTACATCTTTCTTTTTTGTTTGTTCTACTTCCAAATTAGTTTCAAGAAACTCGTTTCTTAGTTTAACACTTATTCACCCATCACATCCACCTACTCTACACATAATGAAGTGGGCTCCTTTTTTTATAATCCAAGGCTGGGTGGGCAGATAAAAATGGGGAATTTTTAAAGAACCTTTGTTGTGGTTTGTGATTAAACACATAAAGTCATTCTTCCTTATGGCAGAATTGAGCATCGCACCACCAACCGTGAAACATATTTGGATCACCTGATTCCATAACAAATATTATCATATACAGATGTAGTAAAACACAAGAGTAGTGGAAAGTGAAGTCTCAGGATTTGAGTTGCTGTTCATTTTAATATCATTTCATTTCCTTTCTAAGAGCACACATGTTGAAGTCTCCTCGACGATGTGGGATTAACGCATGGACACGGATCTGAATTATATTTGTATGATGAAATAGAAAAGAGAAAAAGATCATTGTCACGAAGTATGGCAGCTTATTTGAGAACACATACATGATATTGATACCAGTATTCACAAAAGAAAAAAAAGCATAAATCTTATAGGGTATTCGTACAATTCCACAGAGGTAGTTATTTAATCTTCTGTTCTCTCTCAATGCAGTTAATTACACAGCGGGACCCTTAACTAATGTAACAGGACAAGAAATGATGGTCTCAATGGCACTGTCGTAAAATGGTCTAGCCTTGTGTTTGAGACAAAGATGGAGCAGGTAGAATCGGGTAAAGATAATGTGGATTACACGTGCATTTTCACGTACCCAAGCAGAAGTGGTATTTACTCCCATAATCCGCCACAGTTAAACACATCGGAGCATAAGCAGAGGGTTCACAGGTAAGCCATAGAATCAGTTTTGTGGTAGTGAAATTGCATTAAAATATATGTATGAAAAAAGGAAAGTAATCATCCCAGAGGTAAAGCCGCATGTTACGTGAAGGCTTACTATACTAACTGACAGGTGTTAAACGAGAACCAGGTAGCATGTTCTGCACACGAGGAGTGAGTTCAAGTATAGAGAAAACATCATAACTCTTAAAAAATAAATAAAATGTTCATAAAGTGACAAGATTTTTTCGAGACACGACATCATCTGGTAGACTAATAGGTGTCGATTTCGACAGAATAATTACCTTAAATGTGGGGAGAGAATACGCGTATGATTTAGTGACTAAATGACTGTTAAAAGTCTAACAAGGGGAGGCCGCCAATTGTGAAATTTAGATTCGATTCATACTGCGCATAATAAAAGCTCATGGCCAGATGTGTAATGTGGCAAGGCACCAAGATGCACTTCTCAGCCGTTGTCGAGAAAATCGACTGTTAAAAGAAACCGTTGTGGTCAAATACTCTCTCCGGTTTATACTTTCCTACAGCGTCGTGGCGCAGCGGTGAGCGCTCTGGTTCGTAATCAGAAGGTCGCCGGATCGAATCTCGCGCCATGAAATTTTTTTTTCGTATTTGTTTTTGTAATTCAAATATAAAATTCCCGGCAATCAGTTGCAACAATTATGGAGGAGGAGGAGATTAGTGTTTAACGTCCCGTCGACAACGAGGTCATTAGAGACGGAGCGCAAGCTCGGGTGAGGGAAGGATGGGGAAGGAAATCGGCCGTGCCCTTTCAAAGGAACCATCCCGGAATTTGCCTGAAGCGATTTAGGGAAATCAAGGAAAACCTAAATCAGGATGGCTGAAGACGGGATTGAACCGTCGTCCTCCCGAATGCGAGTCCAGTGTGGTAACCACTGCGCCACCTCGCTCGGTGCAACAATTATGCATATAATAAGTTGTTGAAAGTCGTTTGTCGTGGAAAAACTGGCGACTTCGAACATGATTATGTTTTCCGCAAACAAAGTTGTATTTCACAAATGTTATTAATTGTCTTCATAATGTTTACACGTGTAGTTAACGGAAGACGTAGAAACGATATTCCGAAACTAATACGTATAGTGTAAGTCAAACGTTCGAATTAGAGTAGAGACCCCACGATATATATATTTGAATTACAAAAAACAAATATTAAAAAAAAAGGTTGCATGGCGCGAGATTTGATCCGGCGACCTTTGGATTACGAACTCGAGCGCTTACCGCTGCGCCACGACGATGTAGGAAATTGTAAATCGTAGAGAGTATTTCACCCCAACGGTTTCTTTTAACTGTCGATTTTCTCGACAACGGCTGAGAAGTGCATCTTGGTGCTTTTCCACGTTACACCTCTGGCCATGAGCTTTTATTATGCGCAGTATGAATCGAATTTGAATTTCACAATTGGCGGCCTCCCCTTGTAAGTGCAATTACATTACTTACTCATTAATACATGCGGTTGCACTTACAACGGAACAAAGTCCTTTTTCCTGAACTGCATTCCGAGCCCTAAATTGAATAGGTGATATCAAAAATGGTTTGGCGAATCACAATATAACACTGCTAGAAAGAACCAGATTGAGCACTACTACATCTTAAAATCGTACCGCTCCATATCTGTGTGGTCAGTACAGTGACTATCATGCGGAGGACCCAGGTTCGATTCGTGGTACTGTCAGGCGTTTTTCCTTGGTGGGAGGCCTGGAAGGGGGTGCATTCAGCATTGTGGTGCTCGTTGAGGAGCTACGTGATCGAGCAGTTGCGGCTCCAAGTCACCAAAACTGATAACGGCCGCGAGAGCGATGTGCTGATCTCACGTGCCTCCACGCCGCATCCAGTGACGCCATTGACAGCGGATGGCACAGGCGCCGCACGGTACCGAAGGTCCCCCAGGGTCTGTGAACGGAGTTCACTTTCACATATATTGGAACTATTCAGTCTCAAGTGCCCGAATCGAGGCTATAACACGAAAGCTCAACAGAGCAGTGCCTCATACTTACCCGCGGTGGGAAACGAAGTGTGAACCTAGACGCTGAGAGGTAGGAAGTGAGCCGTCATCTGCAGCGAGCTCCAACCGCCACCTAGTAGCGTTCGACGGAAACGGTACTGATCACAGCTCTGTTCTATAGTCGGCTCAAGCCTACGTTTAAGTTGGCAGAACTGACGCACAATACTGTCAACTCTCGTTCCCTGAGAACTTTCCAAACAAACTCATTCACGCATCTAACTATTCAAAATCATTCGTAGGAAAGGAAAGAGAACATATGGGTACATCTGTACACTACAATGGTGTCCAAAGTAACAGCAACAAACGGAAATTTTGCAAGTTTGCATTTATTTTGCCACAGAACAGTATATACAGGTTATAGTAAAATGGAAACACTGTAAAGAATACAGAGCGTAAACAACTGCAACATGCATAGTGGTAGATAAAAGTGCTTTTTATTTTTTCTGACTTAACGGATTTGTACACACATTCCAACAACTGATTAATATGTGGAGTGTAACCACCTCTGGCAGCAATACAGACCTGAAGACGACGGGGTATGCTGTTAACGAAGTATGAGGAATTAACCCCATTCTTCCTGCAGAGCCGCTCGCAAGTCTTGGATACTGGTTCGTGTATGCTGACGTGATGAAACCCGTCTGCCTTGTGCATCCAGACATGCTCCATGGGATTGAAACCGGGAGGGCGAGCAGGCTACACGATGCTTGCAGTATTTTCCGTCTCCAAGAAAACGTCAACCACCCATGCTCTATGTGGTCGAGCATTATCGTCCATCAGTACGAAGTCTGGGCCCACACAACCTCACAACAACCGCGCACGACGTCCCAAGATCACGCCACGATACCTGACAACAGATAAACCTTGCCGATTCACCCATGCAATGTCGTGAAGAGGTGTGCTAGGGATCAACATAAACCCTGCCCACAGCATCAGGTATCGTCCTCGATATCGGTCTCTTTCTACAATGTTTGGATCCCATAATCGTGTTCTACGTTGCCTCCAGATGCGACTCCGTCGAAAATCGCTCTCCAAATCGACACTAATTTGTGAAAAGAACATTGGCCACTGTTCGACAGTGCAGGATGGGGAAACAGCGGATTGTTGCTGTAATTTTAGACGCCATTGTATATAAATAAACGTATATTCTAACTCATCCTTTCTCCAGAGGTTGGTTATTAAGTCAAGTGATTAACGTACGTTGTGAATGGCGTGTTGTGAATACACTGGGAAATTCCATATTGATGATGACATCTACGAAACCGGTCATACTGTCGCATTTCAACCATTTCGTTAGTCTTGTTATTGTTTATGCGCATATTATCACCGCCATCTAGGACACGTTCCGTTTATCGTGTACTCTGTTTAATTCCTGTTTACTTTCAGCGATCATTACTATGTCATCAGCGAAACGCATCATGCCGATTTTCTGTCCATGACAAATAACTCCTATACACCGAGACAGTCCTTCGATTCATTCATTGGCGCTACACTTTTCATGATTTTGGTGCCTTGTGTCATTCAGCCACTGATGACGATTCTTGTGTGCGTCACAGAAAGAAAATGGATTGCTCTTTGTACTTGATATACTACATAGCAAAAATATCAAAAATCTTCTCCAAATCTACGTATAAACGCCACATATATTTCCTCGGTTCACCTACAGCTGTCCCTTGATTGTTAAGCGTTGTACTAATCGTAGGTTTTCGATCTGTACATAGAGCAAACAGTAAAGGAAACCAGAGAAAAAATTGGAGAAGGAATGAAAGTTGAGTAAGAAGATATACAAACTTACTCTGAGATTTTGTAATTCTCTCAGGGACACCGAAGGACTGGGAAGAGCGGTTAATAGATAAATTATACCTAGAAACCTTCAAGGCTATGGTGCTGGTACGAATGATATCATCCGTCATGCAGGATGTTGTGCGTTCAGGAAGCAATGAAGCTTGTGGCTTATGGTTTTCTCTTGTCCACATTTACAGAACGTATTATGAACATTAAAGTCTCAGTCATTAATATTACCATTTGTAGTGAACTGAAAATTCTTTGATCTCTGCACAAAATGAAATACACATTACTAATTATATTGCCCCACACTGGGTGCCAAAATGTAGTACATCATTCAAAAACTCTGCGATGTGGCATAGTACGCTAACTACCAATGAGATCGCTCCTCCCTGAGAGCCAATAATTAAGCGACGTGAATAATTATTGAACTCAAATAGGAAAAGGTTGTGAAAATAAGGAATTGATGTACGAGTAGTACGTATTAATTAGACTGGATGTGGACAAGACTCGGATATTAAGCGACAGGGGGGGGGGGGGGATGAATGATCTCAGCACCATTCGTAGTCATCTTGCCGTGTCGTGGTGGCGGTGGCAGTCGCTGGGTCGACACGGCACAGCGCCGAAGCAATATGGTGAAGGCCATTTAATTTTTAGTTTTGGATCTCCATTTTTGTATGGTGTTTTTTTAGTCCTTTTCCACGTGCCTTGTTTAGATGTATCCTATTCTTTCCATTGGGACTGACATATAGTTATTTCCCTTGTCTATGTGTTTGCGTTGTATAGTTTTGACTTGCGCGCGAATGACGTCCGTTGTTTTTTGCGCCCTAAAACAAAACAAACAAACAACGGCACGGCGCGTCGTCTCGGAGGTGTGCGGCGCGATTCGGCTGCCCTTCCCGGTTTCCAGCGGCTGTCGCCCGGACCGGTCTCCATGCTGACACGTCGCCGCGGGTTTCGTGGCCGAAACAGCGTTATCGTGGTGTCGGAAGGCGGATGTCAGGCAAGGAAATTCTATACTCAGTCAGCTGATTCATTCCCAAACACTGGATCATAAGGATTCGTCCATTTAACTGGGACCATAAAAAGAATAAGTCACAAGGTGATGATGAGCATTAGAGTGGGGATCAGCATCAGATTCTAAGTCAGCAGACTAAGGTGACGACTGGTGGAAGAGCCCCCATGTCCTCTTGCTTCTGTCGTGTCTCATCGGCTGTCTCTTCACTTCTCGTCACTCTGCCAAACCCACAAACTCTTAAAATTTTTGTTCCTGTCGGAGTTGCTATTGGCGGACTAAATTTGTAGTGCCACCCAATGACTGACCGCCGTTTTGTGACTATATATCCCAGTGCAGGGAGGAAACTTTTTATCTTCTGTGGGGTGGTGTGTGACTCGGGAATTGGCGTCTGTCTCATATGTTTACTGTCCAGACTGTTCCCAGTGTTGGTCGCACATCGTTCCGGGTTTTTCTGCATTCCTTAGCTTCTGTGAAAACAGCCACACAACACTGTTTTGTAACAGCTGTCGCTGCCTGAGACCTTGACAGTTCCATGTTCGTGCTTCTTCTAAGAATCTGCTGGGGTTCGTGATTTATAACCAACCTTCCTACATCCGGCTTTCCTTAAGCATGTGATTACGTAGGCTTTCCCGGCCTAACAAGTCTTGAAAGTCTCTTCGGGTTTGCTCCCGGATCCTAAAATCAACTTGACTCGATATTTCGGCGATCCAACTGGTCGCCATCTTCAGGAGAATGCTGCTTTTGCTGATGAGTCCCGCAGTTCTCAGCGGGACTCATCAGCAGAAGCAGCATTACAAATAATAAGATTATATCGATACTACAGAAGTTGAGTACATTTATCAAATTCATAACTTCCTTTACATTCATAATCAAAACTTCTTGAGAATCGCAATGGCAAATAAGACAGCTACCTTTCAACTCGTGTCTCGCTTTTTAAGGCAACCTAGAACGGCTGCTGGCCAGTCAGAAGTTCCACACGCCCCCAGGTCGCTTTCTGTCCATGCTCTATATTAGTACCTGCAGGGGCCCACAGTTACCTGTTTTGCATTGTTCACCAGGCTCTTCGCAAGATGTCCATACCCAAGCGAGGCGAGGACATCCCCCAACCCACCCCCTGCGTGGTTGCAGAATGACTCTCATGTCCGCGCTTTGGGCACTCGCTCTATGGAGTCCGACTTCCCCCCTGTCCTGGGCCACTGGCGCTGTGGGTTAGCGAAAGTGACCACTGGCGAAGGTGTCACACCTACCAATTTCGGATCGTAATCTATTTAGCGACTTTCACACCAATCAGCTTTTACTGTGACCAGGTAGCTGCTCGGCTGCTGTAATCCTTCAGTTGAGGTGACCTCTTCTTCCACAACCCCACCATCGCCTTCTCGAGTGTTACTATAAGCTTCCTAGATTCCTGGACCTTAGCCGTAGAGGAGTAGGGGAATGCGCATGCAACAGGTAAGGGGTACTTCGCTTCACTTGAAGCTTCTCCTTATCTGGAGTCACATTTAACAGAGGGCAGCGCTTCATAATGAAGTTTATCAGTTTGAACACGCTGCACGTTCCATTGAGTGCTGTCGGATATACGGTATTCCACACCAGCAAAACTCGATGCTATTGCTGATGCACGGATTCTTGGATGATGCGAGTCCAATTTTGGCCCTGTCAATTTACGAATGATTTTGCTTCATTCAGAGGTTTTCCTGTGGCTTAGAAGACGAGTTTCAAACCCTGGTTGATCATGTGTAAGTAAAGTTTTAGAAGGAATTCAATGTAGAATCTTGCATCCTAGTCGTTTATAAAGAGGAAGGAACGAGAAATATGCCTCTTCGAAACTCTGTTATCCACTTGAGAATATCGAATAAAGCCATCGGACGTTCCCTGGGCAGCTGCAGGAATGCCGTCTAAGCCTTTCACACCAGAAACAACATTTAAAGACATTTCATGACTGTATTAATAATAAAATCCTTACTTGCAAAGTAACTGGTGAAGGAAGTAACACTTGCATCTGGATCAGCAACTAATTTTACTGCTAACGCTCAAAAGAAAACGAGATTTGTTGGCAACGTTACAATCATGTTCTATCCCCGGGAGCAGTCTTCTAAGGATTGCCATCCAATAACAACAGGTTTGACACCCTCTTGTGCTCACCTTTGATAAAATTTTAATATTGCTTAGATGATCCTCCGTTTTAATAAGCCAGTCAGTCAAGTCTTGATCTTAAGTGGCTATTACTATAATACTATTTATTTATGGTTCATCTAAAATTTTTGAATTATTTTGCTTTAAAATTTTCGCATATTGGTGCTATATTTTCTGTATATGTAAAGTGTGCTACACTGGAGGTTGAAATTCTTTGCATTGTATGTAAGTAATATATGTAAAATACTATGTAAATTGTTCATTACGTTAAATAATTTTCTGATGACATTTTTTGTTTAAAAAGATTTGTGTTTATAAACTGTTCATGTTGGTGTAAATTAGACAATTGTAAGAAATGGTCACGCTTAGGAACAATGTAAGAAATAGGTGTTATGTAAAAGACAGTGTGCTTTTGTTTGAAACGGAAGTGGCTTTGGGGAGTGTAAAAGGTGGCAAGGGCGAATTGGGGCGCTACCTAGAACAAGCGCGGGAAGTAAGTCACACAGTCTGTAGGCAGCAGTGATTGAGGCAACACGCTTGTGGAGCAGGAGAAGCTTTGCTTGCAAATTTGCACAAAAATGCCTCGGATGTAGACTGCAAACGTCTTACGACATAGCTGCGAGTTTTTGGGCTACTGTATGTAAAACTGAACGAAGCCAAGAAGAGAAATTGAGCCCATACAGCAAGATACATGCAGTGCATACAGTGGGAGTGTAGCCGCTATAATTGTTCACCAGATAAGATTTTTTTTATTCTACTCTTGTTCAGCGTGAACCATTAACATAAACTGTGAACGATCATTCTTGAACTTTAAACTCATCCTAATCATACACATATGTAGGGTTCCTTCCAAGTGTTTGATTAACCCGAGTATCCTATTTTACAGACTTATGAAGTGCCAAGTTAATATAAAGATGCACCACTGAAATTGTTTTTGTCTAAATAATGAGAAAGTTTTCTTAACGATTGCAAAGTATTATGGTAAAAGTTTGCTTACTTAAAATTCAATCAGAGTGAAGCCAAGTTACTAGAATCTGTTAAATGACTATAAAGACTTAGGTCAAAGAATAATAGCTTCTGAAAGTAAATTCCAGTAAGAAAGAGGTTTTGTTTAAGTGAAATGTTCAGTATAAGAAGTGAGTGCATTAGTATCTAATTATTTTAATATGTAAGTTTGTTGATTGTGGGAAGTGCTTTTCTAAAGCTCCCCCCCCTCCCCCCCCCCCCTGGTAAAATTTTTTCAGCTTCCTTGAAGTTATCTACTGGGCTTTTTCTCTTTTAAAAACGTAATGTATAAGCGTGTAGTACGACATTGTTTATGTGGAGTAATATTTATTTGAAGAAGCAACTTAAACAGTAGCAAGAAAGTAGACAAAATTGACGCTTCTGTTTTTCCAATACTTCACTGTTTCTTTGCCTGGATAGGCTGGCGACCGTTAGTACATATTTTAAACCTATAAATTAACTTGGAACTGAGTTTTCCTAGCTTTAATATAATACTATTCATACTACGTTTCTTTCTAAGCGCTGGGTAACATCTTAGGAAAATAATTGAATAGTTTGATTTACATATCCATTGGACACAAAGCATGGTTAAATCCTGTAAAAAGGGTAACTCTGAAGATTAGCTTTCCCTTATGACAGGACTATCCCTCCGTAGTGTACTTTATCTGGAAATTAAACTAAATTTAGTAAGAGTGTTACGTGTGTGCAACAGTAAAAGCATACTAAATTACAATAGTAGTGGTAGGGTTATAATTATCACTTCACAGTTATTAATTACAGTTCGACTAATTTTAGGAATTTGTCGATTTAGTAGGTCTGTCTTGCATCCTTCTGGAGTTTCGTCATAGAACGCCCTACGTCTAAATTTCTAGTGTCGAGTGCTTGCCAGCGCAAGTTGTCTGAGTCTGAGTATCTGAATTCATCTGCTTGATGACTAGTGCAGGCAATCAGCTTTGCAACCATCGCCCAGCCCAGTGAAAATCTGCTTCTAGAGAATTCACGTTTCGTCCAATGTTAAATCTTATATTATTTGAGAGCATGTGAGCAAGCAATTAAATGATATTCAGTTTTACCATTATTGGTTGATTTCAAATCTTCTAAGCCAGTGATTCCCAGACTTTCTTGGACCATTACCCCAGAGTACAATCAGATATTAGCTAGTACTCGCCCCCACCTCACCCATTTCCGGGTCCTCTCCCTACTATAAATAACATTGGTGTCTAACTAAATTTTATAATTAGAAAGAATTTTCATTCAAAACTTTTACATTTGTGGTGATGAAAAATAAATGCCGTTTGGTATTTTTAGGTGCTTTACGAAACCACAACCTAAGATGTTAATGAGACTATTGGTACTTCTTATTTCTAACATTTTTTTGTTTCGTTTTTTCTCAGTCACGCTCTACGTCCACTCAGTTGATTGTTTCTGTTTTCATAGGAACCATGGTAAAAAAACTACATTCCCAATTATAAATCTACAGTGTCACTATTCTTTCCCAGGTGTCCAGAATGTCACTACTCTTTTCCATATGCCTTATTCATCAAGCAAGTTCTAAGCAAAGAAAGGAAAGGAAAGCAGAAAGGTGGAAGAAGTATATAGAGTGTCTATACAAGGGCGATGTTCTTGAGGACAATATTATGGAAATGGAAGTGGATGTAGATGAAGATGAAATGGGAGATACGATACTGCGTGAAGAGTTTGACAGAGCACTGAAAGACCTGAGTCGAATCAAGACCCCGGGAGTAGACAACATTCCATTGGAACTACTTACGGCCTCGGGAGAGCCACTCCAGACAAAACTCTACCATCTGGTGAGCAAAATGTATGCGACAGGCGAAATACCCACAGAGTTCAAGAAGAATGTAATAATTCCAATCCCAAAGAAAGCAGGAGTTGACAGATGTAAAAATTACCGAACAATCAGTTTAATAAGTCACGGCTGCAAAATACTAACGCGAATTCTTTACAGACGAATGGAAAAACTGGTAGAATCCGACCTCGGGGAAGATCAGTTTGGATTCCGTAGAAATATTGGAACACGTGAGGCAATACGACTTATCTTAGAAAATAGATTAAGGAAAGGCAAACCTACATTTCTAGCATTTGTAGACTTAGAGAAAGCTTTTGACAATGTTCACCGGAATACTCTCTTTCAAATTCTGAAGGTGGCAGGGGTAAAATACAGGGAGCGAAAGGCAATTTACAATTTGTGCAGAAACCAGATGGCAGTTATAAGAGTCGAGGGGCATGAAAGGGAAGCAGTGGTTGGGAAGGGGGTGAGACAGGGTTGTAGCCTCTCCGCGATGTAATTCAATCTGTATATTGAGCAAGCAGTAAAGGAAACAAAAGAAACATTCGGAGTAGGTATTAACGTCCATGGAGAAGAAATAAAAACTTTGAGGTTCGCCGATGACATTATAATTCTTTCAGAGACAGCAAAGGACTTGGAAGAGCAGTTGAACGGAATGGACAGTGTCTTGAAAGGAGGATATAAGATGAACATCAACAAAAGCAAAACAAGAATAACGGAATGTTGTGAAATTAAGTCGGGTGATGCTGAGGGAAAGATTAGGAAATGAGACACTTAAAGTAGTAAAGAAGTTTTGCTATTTGGGGAGTAAAGTAACTGATGATGGTCGAAGTAGAGAGGATATCAAATGTAGACTGGCAATGGCAAGGAAAGCGTTTCTGAAGAAGAGAAATTTGTTAACATCAAGTATAGATTTAAGTGTCGGGAAGTCGTTTTTGAAAGTATTTGTGTGGAGTGTAGGCATGTATGGAAGTGAAACATGGACGATAAAAAGTTTGGACAAGAAGAGAATAGAAGCTTTCGAAATGTGGTGCTACAGAAGAATGCTGAAGATTAGATGGGTAGATCACATAATTAATGAGGAGGTATTGAATAGAATTGGAGAGAAGAGGAGTTTGTGGCACAACTTGACAAGAAGAAGGGACCGGTTGGTAGGACATGTTCTGAGGCATCAAGGGATCACAAATTTAGCATTGGAGGGCAGCGTGGAGGGTAAAAATCGTAGAGGGAGACCAAGAGATAAATACACTAAGCAGATTCAGAAGGATGTATGTTGCAGTAAGTACTGGGATATGAAGAAGCTTGCGCAGGACAGAGAAGCATGGAGAGCTGCATCAAACCAGTCTCAGGACTGAAGACCACAACAACAACAACACGCCTTATTTGGATAAAATCTGTGTGTTTGCGCGCGCACGCGCGCGCGCGCTAGTGTATGCTAGAAAGGATGGTGAAATAAATCCTCGTGGATTGCGATAACAATCTGCAACTCCTTCTTAGAAGAAAAAGCCAACTATCCATAGTGTAGTTAGATACTTGTTACAAAACACTTTTTCTTTGCTCCACCTTTTTAACTAGTGATACCTGCTCACTAATACCCTGTAACCCCATTTAAAATCAGTCAAGTTAAAATGTGTGCTATATACTAATTAATAATAATAATGCTGTGGATAGCACTATAGTTCTCTTATGTAACTAATGTTATATAGTGCTGTCACTTAGTTTGTTGGTTCGTTTCAAAGTGAGTAATGAAGCAATTTCTGTTCCATTGTAAGAACTGTCTACAACTTGTAGAATACGATTTCATAAGATATTTAGCATTTGTTTCATGTGTGTCTCACTTTTAGTAACGTAAATGTATTCTACAAAGCACGAAGTACGTGTGTAGTGGGTGGACTATGTGAGGAAGATATTCTTTATATATTTGTTTCAAACATGCCTGTTAACATCAATGAATGATATTCAGCCAAGGCTGCAGAGCGATAAAAAAAAGAAAACCACTAACTCTGAAAGTGCATGATCCCAGTTGGGCACTACAACAAATTTAAAGCTTCATATTAAGGTGAATATAAATAAAGGCGTTTATGAAGTAAGGTTACGAAAATTATCGAATGTGATTGCAAACAAACATGATGTGATAAATGTTGAATCAAAAAACAATAACTATTGCTTAAATTGGTCAGCTATAGCTAGCAAATGAAAATGTGAGCCACGTGTCTAAATAACTTCCATATTCAGAGCCATTAAAGTCCGTGAACACTTCATTTCTTAGCAATCTGTATCACGTCGAAATACTTGAGAGAAACAGCGAAAATGTATGTGTTAAAGTGTACCATATTCAATATTCTAAGTACGAGTGGATGGATATAGAAGAAAATAATGAAAGCGAAGGAAAACAATTAAAAGTGATTCAATTGTACTGCATGCTTCAAAACATCATAAATGCGGGGAATATGTGAACCTGTTAACATTGCCAGTTGAAAACACAGACATTTAGCGTTTCTGTTACATAAAATACCTTTTAGGCTAGCACATAGTAACATTACTCCTGCCAACATTCAACTGAAGTACGTAAGCGTTGTTCGTGCTATTTTCATTCTAAAGAGAAGTTGGCCGCTCGTTTAGTCGATTGTTCGCAGCTCAAACATGTCAGCAGTTTCATATCCAATTGCAGCTTCTCATCCACTTTCTGCCTTCCATAGTGTGTACGAACTACATTCGTGAAGTTTTTAACGAAATGTTAGGTAGCAATTTAGCGATTAATTTTGGCCTGAATTAACGTCAACCACAAATAAGATAGCGTGCGAATTGCTGCCTACTTTCTTATGTTTTTCATCCATTCCACAGAGGAAGACAAAAATTATGAATGATAAGTCTTCATTTACCTGTCTTATTTAACACCCTGTAGAGAGAGAATGTACAACAATAGCACTGATCTATTAGCAAAAGCATACACAAAAAAATGTATGACGCTATTATGTAACCTATTTAAGGAGGGATTCTAATAGCCACAATTAATTTTGTGTGAAGAATTATGTAAAGCAATTAAAAATTTCATACTGCATACTCGGCCATATTGCGCAAACCAAGATGAAAGATGAATAAGACATATAAACATATATGGAGAAGCTTATTATTATTTTACAAATAATATTAATCCCGAATGATATTTTCACTCTGCAGTGGAGTGTGCGCTGATATGAAACTTCCTGACGGATTAGAATATTTTCCAGCGAAAGGCAAAGATCCGAGTTTGAATCTCGGTCCGGCACGCAATTTTAATCTGCCAGGAAGTTTCATATCAGCGCACACTAGACTGCAGAGTGAAAAACTGATTCTGGAAACATCACCCATGTTGTGGCTAAGCCATGTTTCCGCAATGTCCTTTCTTCCAGGACTGCTAGTTCTGGAAGATTCGCAGGAGAGCTTCTGTGGTGTTTGGAAGGTAGAAGACTAGGTGCAGACAGAAATACAGCTGTGAGGACGGGTAGCTAAGACGATAGAGCACTTGCCCAAGAAAGGCAAAGGTCCCGAGTTCGAGTCTCGATACGGCGCGCAGTTTAAATCTGCAAGGAAGTTTAATGTTAGTCCTCTTTTAAATTGTGTTTTTATATTGTGTCATAATCCCAAAGCCCAAATCATTTTTGTAAGATCTGTTCCATATTTATTTGCCTTTCCTGGGCGCCCAGGTCGTAACTTACAAAAGCAATGTTGGATTTTATACAATGTAGTGAAACAGTACATAAAGTCTGACAAGTGTAGCGAGCAGTTACAGCTACCATTTGTCACAGATATAGATAACAAATGCTTTCTCTAGTTGGTTGTAACTGAAGAAATTAATGTGCACAAACCACATAGTATTGCTTTCTGTATACACCGTAATTACAGCGAGAGGTCTTCGGAGTTTCAGCTGACTATACGGAATGATATAACATACTATTTCATCCGATTGCCAAACGCATAAAAAATTACTTTTTGCGAAACAAAGAGATGACTATTAGCCTCAGCAAGAAAGTAGCGTATCAAGTAGCAGAAATCAGTCACCTCTGCGAGGAATGCTTCAAGAGAACTTATGTGAATCACAGAGGTCATTGTGATTTTGCTGGCAGATTTCGAAGAGCAGACCTGCTAACTATCATTTAAATTATAGATCTAATTTTATAATGCCGTTAGTGTTTTACAGTGTGACGAATCACAATTCTTATTTTATAATCATGGAGCCATGCGATGAAGAGGAAGCAACCGAGCATAATAAAGCGATGAAAATAAATCGAGACCATGTTTCTGTGATTGAGTGCAAACGTGGAAAAGTATGAAACATTTATTAAACTACTGCAGTGAAATACAATTGAGTCATAAAATTTCGGTTTATAGATTACTTCAGCTTTCTTGCGTTCTTTATGTGTTTCTTATATAAAACCTGATGAGCAGAAATTAGCAAAAAAGTACTTCCCTGACAGTCAACAGTTTGATCAATAAGAAAGGCTTGTTTCCATATCAGTATGTAACTGACAAATCCGTTTTGTTGGATGAATAGTTCAAGCGTTGGAAAACTCTCTGACTGATGAAACGACTATCAAAAGTATGAATATAAAAGAATGTTCAAGATCCGTTATTTATTTGAATGAAAGACTTTAGGAGATTACTCTGAGTTACGTTTGAAATCCGATGTGTCTGAAAATTCCCCCGCACTCTGTCTCAAGACATACGAACTGGAGCCTCCCGTTATGTTACACCACCTGGATTAGCGTGGGACGCTTTGCTGAAACCTTTTAATGTAAAACTGTAGCTTATTACGGACACAGAACAAATACAATTTGTTCAGCGTGGCGCCGGAGGTGCTATTTTTGTAAACACTTGCTTTATGGCTGAGTATAATGAAAATAACGGTAAGTCTTGTACTACATACCTCATCGTTAATATTCCACAACTGAGCAATGATGCAGCCCGGAGAAAATGGTACCACTACCTAGCGTCAACAGAGTAGGATTTCTAAAGTAGCTGATTTCCACATTATAAGATAAAAAATTTGATTCACTACAGAATTTAATGAAATCTCTGAACAATAATCTTATTCTAAGCAAAATTCACTGGATAATATCATTCCGTGAAGCTCCGTGGATGGAACTGTGTATCGACGGTAATGCTAAGGAACTCTTAGTCTCCTGGCGCCCCAAACAGCAGCCACTTTTGACCCAGACAAGCAACATCCTGCGCAGCATTCTGGCCTTGGCATCTTCCTCCCTTGCTCCAAGTATCTGAAGATCCTTGACCACCTGGTCTGTCAATCTTATTTTTGGTCTGCCTAAAGATATTCGCCCTTCGGGTTTCTTCTCCAACATTCTCGGTCTTGACCCCTCCTCTCTTCTGTTTACGTACCTGGCCCATCTCAGCCTACTTGCCTTTGACTTCCGCAGCAATATCTGGTTCGCTATGTACACTGCTGGCCATTAAAATTGCTACACCAACAAGAAATACAGATGATAAACGGGTATTCATTGGACAAATATATTATACTAGAACTGACATGTGATTACATTTTTACGCAATTTAGTTGCATAGATCCTGAGAAATCAGTAACCAGAACAACCACGTCTGGCCGTAATAACGGCCTTGATGCAACTGGGCATTGAGCCAACAGAGCTTGGATGGCGTGTACAGGTACAGCTGGCCATGCAGCTTCAACACGTTACCACAGTTCATCGAGAGTAGTGACTGGCGTATTGTGACAAGCCAGTTGCTCGGCCACCTTTGACCAGACGTTTTCAATTGGTGAGAGATCTGGAGAATGTGCTGGCCAGGGCAGCAGTCGAACATTTTCTGTATCCAGAAAGGCCCGTACAGGACCTGCAACATGCGGCCGTACATTATCCTGCTGAAATGTAGAGTTTAGCAGGGATCGAATGAAGGGTAGAGCCACGGGTCGTAACACATCTGAAATGTAACGTCCACTGTTCAAAGTGCCGTCAATGCGAACAAGAGGTGACCGAGGCGTGTAACCAATGGCACCCCACACCATCACGCCGGGTGATACGCCAGTATGACGATGACGAATACACGCTTCCAATGTGCGTTCACCGCGATGTCGCCAAACACCTATGCGACCATCATGATACTGTAAACAGAACCTGGATTCATCCGAAAAAATGACGTTTTGCCATTCGTGCACCCAGGTTCGTCGTTGAGTACAACATCGCAGGCGCTCTTGTCTGTGATGCAGCGTCAAGGGTAACCACACCCGTGGTCTCCGAGGTGATAGTCCTTGCTGCTGCAAACGTCGTCGAACTGTTGGTGCAGATGGTTGTTGTCTTCCGAACGTCCCCATCTGTTGACTCAGGGATCGAGACGTGGCTGCAAGATCCGTTACAGCCATGCGGATAAGATGCCTGTCATCTCGACTGCTAATGATTCGAGGCCGTTGGGATCCAGCACGACGTTCCGTATTACCCTCCTGAACCCACCGATTCCATATTCTGCTAACAGTCATTGGATCTCGATCAACGCGAGCAGCAATGTCGCGATACGATAAACCGCAATCGCGATAGGCTACAATCCGACCTTTATCAAATTCGGAAACGTGATGGTACGCCTTTGTCCTCCTTACACGAGGCATCACAACAACGTTTCACCAGGCAACGCCGGTCAACTGCTGTTTGTGTATGAGAAATCTGTTGGAAACTTTCCTCATGTCAGCATTGTAGGTGTCGCCACCGGCGCCAACCTTGTGTGAATGCTCTGAAAAGCTAATCATCTGCATATCACAGCATCTTCTTCCTGTCGGTTAAATTTCGCGTCTGCAGCACGTCATCTTCCTGGTGACCAGTAGTGTACGTCCCTGAGCTCTCTATTTTTTCTTCATCGCCATTTTTCTCTTTCGTAAATTGGCCCAGATATCTTCCACATGATTTCGTTATCATAAAGCTTAACCTTTCTCTCTATGTACTTATCTATTCTCCATATTTGTGCCCCGTATAGTAACACTATAGTTTTATATATCCTTATTTTGGTGTCGCTTGATAAAATTTTGAACGATTGTAGTTTGTTTGAATGTGATGCTCTAGATGCCGTTTTTATCCTCGCTTCTGTTTCTTTTTTCTCCCCATTTCTGTTATTTACACCGATCCACAGATATTTAAACTCTTCTGCTTCTTCAAACATATGGTCATCAATGTGAATGGTTTCCCGCCTATCTTTTTTCTCCATCCATTTTCACTGTCCCTTTTGAGTATTCCAGTGTAACTTTTTCAAGATTTATAACTTTTGTTGTTTTCCAAACTTCTGCATTTTCTCCCACAATTTTTCTCCTTTTAAGCTATTGTAGACTTTCTTAAAATCAACAAACAATGTTGTCAATATTTTGTTGTATTCGCAATATTTTGACGTGACTTGTTTCAGTACAAATATCTGATCGATGGTGGACCGATTCTTCATCAATTTCACTTGCTTCCCTCTATTATCTCTTTTAAATATTGTTGCAGTCTTAGGACTGTAGCCTAAGAAACGTATCAGTGCAAAAAAGATTATAAATAACAGTGCTTTTTGACAAAACTATGCAGAATATGCGAAAAATGACTGATGTGAAGCTAGTAACAAACTGGGGAAGTTGACACAGAGTTGCCGCTCTCACTGCAAGACCAAATTTCAAGTGCAGTGTTGTATTTAAGGACAATTTGGTTGCTATCGAATTAAGTAGACTTAACATAGTTTTTTCCATATCCGTAGCTGTCGGAATGGCTACTTCAGGTATTTTTAAGCCGCTTCTTGTAGGTTTCCATTATGGATATATTTTGAAGAAATCTGAGACAAAAAATGTTAAATATATTACATAGACACGAACAAGTCAGTAAATCGTGTTACTACTTCCAATATTTATGTTGATATTAAGAATGATGTTCATAGGCGGTTTGTCACTTTGGATTGTCCTGATAACAACAACTATAACACTCCATGTCCCAAGAAAAATAAAGTGGGCTTAATGAAAGTTTAATTACTGGGGAACATTTTTAAGGAATTCAAAGGACTGAGAGCAAAAAATGAACATCAAAACAGATACACAACCCGTAATATGCAGACTGTAAGGTGACGCTGATAAATCGACAGTTCAGTATATATTTCGGTCTAATCTCTATATAATTTTCACTATAAAGCTATATAAATTGGCATTGTCGCAAAAAGACGATAAAGGCTTCATACTCGATGATAAAGTGAGAATTATAACACGTGATCATTTTCGAGAGGACATAGCAAGTCAGCAGCTTGTCCATAATAGGAGCTCACTCAAAACAGTTTTAACAGTTACTGCTTGTACATGAAAATGTAACTGTAACGCACTGGTTATATATGCAGGAAAGATGATAATGTAATTGTAATGTACGTGAAATAGATATAGTACGGTGACAAAATTCTGACATACTGGGTGTAAAGTAGAAGAGATGTAGCTGACGTCTTAGAACGAAGGTACGAAAAACTTTAATAATATTATGTGCTGCGTATCTCAGTGTTTGCCTTGTGATGTGTGATGGGAGAACGAGTGTGTGTTTCAACATACATGTCAGACGGAATGTTCTATTGTCTTTATGTATGCATACAATTGCCTGAATTTTATTCGTGAGATGACTTTCTGTGCAGTATAGTGCATGTGTAAGGACTTGGCTGTGTGCAAAGTGAATTACCAGCCTGTTCCGGCCAGCCTGATAGGTAATTCATTCATAGGAGTTATCACCAGAGCGACACAGGAGGAGGATGAGGAAGGACATGATGATGTCATGCATTTGCCCATGCCCTGCATGCCAGGCTACTCAAAGGTCAAAGGCAAAATTTAATCCAAACTCACCATAAAACCCCTCCCATGACCTACTTACATTCTGCCCTGAGCAGCACCTAGGACATATTTTACTGTTGTTGTAATTATATACTGTACATTGGAATGTAAGGTCCACACGCTGTTAAAACAGGTGTAATGCATCATGGTATTATATGGTCTACGGACATTCTAAGATACCATAATTACTTTGGTTAAGTGGAGGTGCATTATGGGGTGACCCTACAGCTTTATTGCGGAAATACGCTAGTTATAGTAACAAGTTATTACAGATATATCGCAAGACAGAAATATTATAACACTAAACTACGTCCAATAGGTTGACATTGGAATAACATTAATTAGTGTGCTGCAGATGTCGTTGTTTGATGCAATGGTTTTGTTATATGAAAGAACTTTTTCGTTTGTATTTCGTCAGAAGGAAGAGTGTGAAAGTACGTGTGTGATGGTGAAAGAGGGAATGTGTACGAGGTTTTAATGTTCAGGTGGCTATTGTAAACAAATATAATACTGATGTATATATATACATTCCTGTAACGTAATCTGGAACTGGAATACTTTGTTCAGGCTTGGTGGGCCTGGAATGTTCTATGCCTGTATTTGAATGTGCACGATGCATGTGTTTATTAAATTGGTGGTGTGTGTATTGTGAATGTGTAGCTACTACTGATGCGTGGTATTTAATGTGTAGCGGGAATTACGTTACAGCGATGAGACTCAATCCTACATAGTAGACGGACCCATCAGAAATTTTCAAGTGTGTTTTGATACAGTCGAAAGAAAAACAAATTTGGAAGGGTTCACAATTATTATCTCCATAGAAGGTTACATCATATCGTAAGTTTACTATTATTTGTGGTGGATAATTCGTATATACAAACATCGTAAGCGATTAGCTTATTATATCATGAGGGATAGCATCGGTCTTTATTCGAAAACGAAAATAGCATGAGATAACTCAGAATAACTCTGGAACAGTTCGTCTTTTTGACATGGTACGCAATGCCAGAGACCCTCGTGAAAGGAATGAAACTGTTACTGGAAAACTGTCAAAAGTTTGTGCACAGCACCTGCGAAGTACAATTACGAATTTATATTTAAATGAGTAACTCCGACGGAAGCAGCGGCACGTCCGCCATGTCGGGCCGACCGTGATTTCAGAGACTGGCGTTAATTATTCTCGGCAGCTCGCTCTCCCCTCCCCCTAGCCTCTCGATATTTGTAACAATCCGGCAGCAGTTCCCATCGCCGGGCGGGCGAGCGCGCAGATGATATCAATACTTAATATGCAATTCACAGCTCCTTAAAAATTCATCGGTCCCCGCGGTGCCGTAACTCGCGACTCGCCCGCCAGGGGGCTGCGCTCGGCAATAACAGCGCCGCCAGCGCCTCTCGCGGGGCAGCCGCGAACTGCGCCTTGCTGGCAGCTGCGACCCCTAGCCCTCGCTAACTTGGTTTTACTGTCGCGTGCTCAGACTCATTTCCAGGGAGGGAGAGAGTGGGAGCAGGATGCTAGCGCTTGGGTGAGAAACGACCTGGCCAATTACTACGAAATGTTGCTCTGTCACAGGCACACAGAAACCAGAACCTTCTGTCACTCTTATTTTTATAGAATAGACAAAACATGCTATTAATGAAACACTTTTTACATAGACGTTAGAAGGGAGTGGGATATATAGACATCTATTTTTCGAACAAATTTCCGGAGTATATTAATTGCCTCATAAGAAATGTGGAGTGTAGGAGCTTATTAAAGAACTTTCTCATGGCCACGTATAGATTTTTACGCAAATATACGCTTGCTAGACAGTGGGACGATGAGACCTAAATTAAAACTCATGCCATATCAATCGAGTAATACGATGGCCATTTTAGTGGGCTTTAAGACAGTTTTTGATACAAATATAAGACTCAGAAAGACAACAAACGTTTGATTAAAATGCAAATACAGGTAGAATAAGATTTTCCATTTAACAAAAGAAGGCGTATAATACTTAACTCCCTTTGAACAACCGACTGTTGTGAACACTGCATAGATATCTGACCGGAGCGTAAGGGAGTTATTCATTTTGTGATGTGCTCGACTGAAAGTTAAATCTTTGGCGTCTAGTCGTCGAAGATAGTGAGATATTGTTGTTCACTACAAACTAAAAAAAAATTGTTATCAACATAATAGGGGAATTCACAAGATATGATCTATATCTGAATGCCTGAGGACGCGTTGAGCTACCGTGCCGGCTCAGTTAAACCATGGGTGCTGCTTAAATTACATTCACCATCTGAATTTACGGAAGGAAATTAAGGATACTTATGAATAGCGAAACTTTTTTCTAGCCTTTCCAAAGAAGTGAAAGGAATTAAATATAACCACAAGTTAAACTAAATCAACTGAACACCGTTCCTTTGTTCATGATATTGAAGGAACACTTCAAGAAAGTGTCCACAATTAACCAAACCCTGTAGTGGAGTGCCGACAGTTCCCTTGTCAGCGGGCGAGCGTCCCACTTACAGAGGAGTACGAGATTTCCATTGGTAACTGTCCACCCGAGCCGTGTAAAAACAGACTTCCATCACGGGCCACTGACCAATTTCTCCGGTTTCAGCACTGCCCATCCTCAAGTTAGTTGGCACTACCGTTTCACCACTCTATGAGAAGTCTGACCTTACTGGAGCGAACTTCAGAATATTTCCGTCTTGCATTTACGCGCTCACACAGTGTAAAGTGGGAAAGTAAACGGACCGTGCAAGGGAAAATGAATAAACACATATGCTATTCTCTTCTCTGGATGCTACATGTTGCTATGGTAACGTGAAATATCGGAAACACTAGATATTGCCAACTTGTTCAGGCGCCGGGTGCACGTAACACTTGCGAAACGGATACTATTGCTCCGTTCCAACACTATATTTATTAAGTCTTTCGTGGCCACTTGTTGACAAACTGCCTGTTGGATTCTGTCTCGGGTTCTTCGGCCGACGTTCATCTAATGATTTTTCTGACGTTTCGCCAGCACGAGTGGCTGGCATTGTCAAAGCTTCACCCTCCATTGCCGGTGGTGAACTGGAGCCGAGCTCGCGGCCGCAGACTTTCTGCCATACATTCCCAGAGTGACGGACAGAATCGGCCGTATAATGCGCAAACATGGCGTAAAGGCGATTTTTCAAACCGACAAGGAAGATCAAAGAGTGTCTTAGATCAGCGAAGGAGAAAAGAGACCCACTTGCAATGTCGGGAATATACCGTATACCATGCACATGCGGAAAAGTTTATGTCGGAATGACTGGACAATCAATTAATACCAGGATCAAAGAGCATAAGCGACATTGCAGGTTGGGGCAGGTGGAGAAATTGGGCGTGGCAGAGCACGCACTGAGTGAGACCGACCACGTAATAAAACTCGCCGACACGGAAGTTCTGGCTGTAGAGAAGCACTATCACACGCGCTTATTCAGAGAAGCTGTAGAAATAGAAAAACATGCGAACAGTTTCAACAAGAAAGAGGCAAACCTTAAGGTAAACGGATCCAGGCATCCCGTACTGCAGCGAACGACCGTCGCAGGTAGCAAGAGGAGAACCGCACCGGAAATAACCGCAGAGAAGCCCTCGGACGTTGGCGCGCCAGGTACATATATAGGCTGCGGCCGCGAGCTCGACTCCAGTTCACCACCGGCAATGGAGGGTGAAGCTTTGACAATGCCAGCCACTCGTGCTGGCGAAACGTCAGAAAAATCAGTAGATGAACGTCGGCCGAAGAACCCGAGACAGAAGCCAACAGGCAGTTTGTCACTATATTTATTTATGCACAACAAACCGAGTCATACCAACATCTGACATACCACATGAACAAAAAAAAAAGTGTGGAATCTTATGGGACATAAATGCTAAGGTCATCAGACCTTCGCTGACACAGTACTTAACCTAAATTATCCTATGGACAAACACACACATACATGCCCGAGGGAGGACTCGAACTTCCGCCGGGACCAGCCACACAGTCCATGACTGCAGCGCCCCAGACCGCTCGGCTAATCCCGCGCGGCAGCATATGAACAGGAGTCAGTAAATAGGGTAAAACGATACAAATCTTTGACTGTACATACTGATGAAAAGATAGATACTGCCTACAGGAAAATTAAAGAGACCTTTGGAGAAAAGAGAACCACTTGTATGAATATCAAGAGCTCAGGTGGAAACCCAGTTCTAAGGAAAGAAGGGAAAGCAGAAAGGTGGAAGGAGTATATAGAGGGTCTATACAAGGGCGATGTACTTAAGGACAATATTATGGAAATGGAAGAGGAAGTAGATGAAGATGAAATGGGACATAGGATACTGCATGAAGAGTTTGACAGAGCACTGAAAGACCTGAATCGAAACAAGGCCCCGGGAGTAGACAACATTCCATTGGAACTACTGACGGCCTTGGGAGAGCCAGTCCTGACAAAACTCTACCATCTGGTGAGCAAGACGTATGAGACAGGCGAAATAAACTCAGACTTCAAGAAGAATATAATAATTTCAATCCCAAAGAAAGCAGGTGTTGACAGAGGTGAAAATTACACGAATTCTTTACAGACGAATGGAAAAACTGGTAGAATCCGACCTCGGGGAAGATCAGTTTGGATTGCGCAGTAATGTTGGTACACGTGAGGCAATACTGACCCTACGACTTATCTTAGAAAATAGATTAAGGAAAGGCAAACCTACATTTCTAGCATTTGTAGACTTAGAGAAATCTTTTGACAATGTTGACTGGATTACTCTCTTTCAAATTCTTAAGGTGGCAGGGGTAAAATACAGGGAGCGAAAAGCTATTTACAATTTGTACAGAAACCAGATGGCAGTTATAAGAGTCGAGGGGCATGAAAGGGAAGCAGTGGTTGGGAAGGGAGTGAGACAGGGTTGTAGCCTCTCCCCGATGTTATTCAATCTGTATATTGAGCAAGCAGTAAAGGAAACAAAAGAAAAATTCGGAGTAGGTATTAAAGTCCATGGAGGAGAAATAAAAACGTTGAGGTTCGCCGATGACATTGTAATTCTGTCAGAGACAGCAAAGGACTTGAAAGAGCAGTTGAACGGAATGGACACTGTCTTGAATGGAGGATACAAGATGAACACCAACAAAAGCAAAACGACGATAATGGAGTGTATTCGAGTTGGGTTGGGTGATGCTGAGGGAATTAGATTAGGAATTGAGACACTTAAAGTAGTAAAGGAGTTTTGCTATTTGGGGAGCAAAATAACTCATGATGGTCGAAGTAGAGAAGATATAAAATGTAGACTGGCAATGGCAAGGAAAGCGTTTCTGAAGAAGAGAAATTTGTTAACATCGAGTATAGATTTAAGTGTCAGGAAGTCGTTTCTCAAAGTATTTGTATGGAGTGTAGCCATGTATGGAAGTGAAACATGGACGATAAACAGTTTAGACAAGAAGACAATAGAAGCTTTCGAAATGTGGTGATACAGAAGAATGCTGAAGATTAGATGGGTAGATCACATAAGTAATGAGGAGGTATTGAATAGAATTGGGGAGAAGAGGAGTTTGTGGCACAACTTGACAAGAAGAAGGGATCGGCTGGTAGGACATGTTCTGAGGCATCAATGGATCACCAATTTAGTACTGGAGGGCAGCGTGGAGGGTAAAAATCGTAGAGGGAGACCAAGAGATGAATACACTAAGCAGATTCAGAAGAATGTAAGTTGCAGTAAGTACCGGGAGATGAAGAAGCTTGCACAGGATAGAGTAGCATGGAGAGCTGCATCAAACCAGGCTCAGGACTGAAGACAACAACAACAACAACAACAACTGATGAAAAGTTGAACTCCAAGGTCGCATGGAGTGGCCGCGCGGATTAGAGGCGCCATGTACTGACTGCGCTTCTCCTCCCGCCGGAGGTTCGACTCCTCCTTCGGGTATGGGTGTGTGTGTTGTTCTTAGCATAGGTTAGTTTAAGTAGTGTGTAAGTCTAGGAACCGATGACCTCTGCAGTTTGGTGCCTTAAGAGCTCACACACATTTGAAAATTTTTTTTGAACTCAAAGCATCTCAAAAAATTAAGTTCAGCTCTCTTTGCCCTTCGTATAATTGCCAGTCTTCGAACCAGTCGAGTCGATCTCCTGACATATTTTGCATATTTTCACTAATAATGACTTGTGAAATAATTTTCTAGGTAACTCATCGCTTAGAAAGAAAGCATTGTTCCCATAAACGCGAGTTGTGAGAATAATATGTGATGTGCACACGTAGTCACCGTGTAGGTAACTCTTCAAGCAGCTAGACATGTTAACTTTACCATCACAATGTATTCAGGGTAATTCAGCTGCCCTTACCAATAGGTCTGAGCAACTTGCAATAATGTCTTCAAAAACCGCGCGCGTGGTTTTCTTACTCTCTCGCTCGTTACGAGCGAACTATTAGCGCTAAAAAAATGAATAGAACGTTTCTGTATAAAATTTAATTTTTACTGAGATGCGTTTTCGCTGGAGGCTACATTTTTCGTCTTAGTAAGGAAAAACGCGTTTGTTTGTCACTTTTGCACGTTTTTCTTGAATAATTCGAAAACTACGGCCTGTAGCGAACACGTATTCCTCTAAACAATCAAACTGAATTAAATTTCCTACAAAAGGGCGCTGTTCATTTTTTTCTGTAGGATTAATAATTTACGCATGCGAAAATGTTCAGATCTCTCTGGTGGTTTTTGAAGGCAATGCGGGTTGTCTAAAAACTATAGGTGAGGTAGAAAGCAGGTAAATCACTGTGCATATTCGCTAATGAAATTTATCATGAAGAATCCGTCACTCCCCTCCCCCCTCTGCCACAGAACCGAGGACCTTCACTTGGTGGGGAGGCTTGCGTGCCTCAGCGATACAGATGGCCGTACCGTAGGTGCAACCACAACGGAGGGGTATCTGTTGAGAGGCCAGGCAAACATGTGGTTCCTGAAGAGGGGCAGCAGCCTTTTCAGTAGTTGCAGGGGCAACAGTCTGGATGATTGACTGATCTGGCCTTGTAACACTAACCAATACGGCTTTGCTGTGCTAGTACTGCGAACGGCTGAAAGCAAGAAACTACAGAGGCAATTTTACGCGAGGGCATGCAGCTTTACTGTATCGTTGGATGCTGATGGCGTCATCTTGGCTAAAATATTCCGGGGGTAAAATAGTCTCCCATTCGGATCTCCGGGCGAGGACTACTCAAGAGGACGTCGTTATCAGGAGAAAGAAAACTGGCATTCTACGGATCGGAGCGTGGAATGTCAGATCCATTGATCGGGCACGCAGGGTGGAAAATTTAAAAAGGGTAATGGATACGTCAAAGTTAGATATAGTGGGAATTGCTGAAGTTCGGTGGCAAGAGGAACAGGACTTCTGGTCAGGTGAATACAGGGTAATAAATACAGAATCAAATAGGTGTAATGAAAGAGTACGTTTAATAATGAATAAAAAAACAAGAATGAGAATAAGCTACTACAAACAGCATAGTCAACGTCTTATTGCGGCAAAGATAGACATGAAGCCCACGCGTACCACAGTTGTATATGTTTATATGTCAATTAGCTCCAAAGATGACGAAGAGATTGAAGAAATGTATGATGAGATACAAGAAATTATTCAGATAGTGAAGGCAGACGAAAAGGCAACAGTCGTGGAGGACTGGAATTCAATAATAGTAATAGGAAGAGAAGGAAAATTAATCGGTGAATATGGAACGGGGGTAAGGAATGAAAGAGGAAGCCGCCTGGTAAAATTTTGCAGAGAGCATAACTTAATCTTCGCTAACACTTGGTTTAAAAATCGTGAAAGAAGTTTGTATACGTGAAAGTGACCTTGAGACACGGAAAGGTTTCAGACTGATTATATGATGGTAAGACAGAGATTTAGGAACCAGGTTTTAAATTATAAAACATTTCCAGGGGCAGATGTGGACTCTGACCACAATTTATTGATTATGAACTGTAGCTTAAAACTGAAGAAACTGAAAAAAGATATGAACTTAAGAAGATGGGACCTGGATGAACTGAGAGAACCAGAGGGTGTAGAGAGTTTCAGGGAGAGCGTTAGGGAACGATTGACAAGAACAGGAGAAAGGAATACAGTAGAAGAAGAATGGGTCTCTTCAAGAGATGAAATAGTGAAGGCACTAGAGGATCAAGTAGGTAAAAAGATGAGAGCTAGTAGAAATCCTTGGGTAACAGAAGACATATTGGATTTAATTGATGAAAGGCGAAAATATAAAACTGCATTAAATGAAGCTGGAGAAAAGGAATACATACGACGGAAAAATGAGATTGACAGGAAGTGCTAAACGGCAAAGCGGGAATGGCTAGAGGATAAATGTATGGATGTAGAAGCATACATCACTAGGGGTAAGCTAGAGAAAAATTAAAGAGACCCTTGGAGAAAAGAGAACCACTTGTACCTATATCACTAGTCCTAAGTGAAGAAGGGAAAGCAGAAAGGTGTAAGGACTAATAGAGAGTCTATACAAGGGAGATGCACTTAAGGGCAATATTATGGAAATGCAAGAGGACGTAGATGAAGATGAGATGAGAGATATAATATTGCGTGAAAAATTGGATAGAGCACTGAAAGAGCTACGTAGAAGCAAGGCCACGGGAGTAGACAACATTCCGTTGGAACTACTGATAGCCTTGGGAGAGCCAGTCACGACCAAACTCTTCCATCTGTTGGGCGAGATGTATGAGCCAGGTGAAATACCGTCAAACTTCAAGAAGAATATAAAATTCCAATTCCAAATAAAGCAGGTGCTGACAGATGTGAAAATTACCGTACTATCAGTTTCATAAGTCACCGTTGCAAAATACTAATACGAATTTTTTACAGACGAACAGAATTGCTGGCAGAAGCTGACCTCGGAGAAGATCAGTTTGGATTCCGTAGAATTGTAGGAACACGCGAGGCAGTACTGACCCTACAGCTTATCTTAGAAGCTAGGTTAAGGAAAGGCAAACTTACTATCCTAGCATTTGTAGACTTGTAGAAAGTTTTTGACAATATTGACTGGAATACTCTCTTTAAAATTCTGTAGGTGCAGGAGTAAAATACGGGGAGAGGAAGGCTATTTACAATTTATCCAGAAAGAAGAAGGCAGTTATAAGCGTCGAGGGCCAAGAAAGGGAAGCAATGGTTGGGAAGGGAGTGAGGCAGGGTTGAAATCTATTCCCGATGTTATTCAAATGTACATTGAACAAGCAGTAAAGGAAACCAAAGAAAAATTTGGAGTTGGAATTAAAATCTAGGGAGAAGGCATAAAAACTTTGAGGTTTGCTGATGATATTGTAATTTTGTCAGATACAGCAAAGAACTTGAAAAACAGTTGAACGGAATGGACAGTGTCTTGAAAGGAAGATAAAAAATGGTTCAAATGGCTCTGAGCACTATGGGACTTAACTGCTGAGTTCATCAGTCCCCTAGAACTTAGAACTACTTAAACCTAACTAACCTAAGGACATCACACACATCCATGCCCGAGGCAGGATTCGAACCTGTGACCGTAGAGGTCGCTCGGTTCCAGACTGTAGCACCTAGAACCGCTCGGCCACTCTGGCCGGCGAAAGGAAGATATAAGATGAACATAAACAAAAGGATAATCGGATGTAGCCAAATTAAATCAGGTGATGCTGAGGGAATTAGATTAGGAAATGAGACACTTAAGCTACTACATGAGTTTAGCTATGTGGGCAGCAAATTAACTGAGGATGGTCGAAGTAGAGAGGATATAAAAGGTAGATTGGCGATTGTAAGGAAAGCGTTTCTGAAGAAGAGAAATTTGTTAACATCGATATAGATTTAAGTGTCAGAAACTCTTTTCTTAAAGTATTTGTATGGAGTATAGCCGTGTATGGATGTGAAACATGGACGATAAACAGTTTAGGCAAGAAGAGAATTGAAGTTTTTTAAATGTCTTGCTACAGAAGAATGTTGAAGATTTGAAGGGTAGATCACGTTACCAATGAGGAAGTACTGAATAGTATTGGGGAGAAGACGAATTTGTGGCACAACTTGATTAGAAGGATTCGGTTGATAGGACTCGTTTTGAGGCATCAAGGGATCACTAATTTATCACTGGAGGGAAACATGGAGAGTAAAATCTCAGAGGGAGACCAAGAGATGAATATACTAAGCAGGTTCAGAAGGATGTAGGTTGCAGTTGTTACTCGGATATGAAGACTCCAGCACAGGACAGAGTAGCATGAAGAGCTGCATCAAATCAGTCTTTGGACTGAAGACCACAACAACAACAACAGTCCATCACAATTTTAGAAGGAAAGTGACCTCCATACCAACAACGCTAGAAGAAAAGTAACCTTTATTAACCATTATCAAAGCTATCAGTGGCTCATAAAGGAGCTCAAAATCCAGCAATAAAATTTCTTGACGATTTACCCAATAACATAAAGTGTCGGAAAACCAATTTTAAATTTAACCTTAAATCATTTCTACTGTAGCACCCCTTCTCTTCCATGGATTAATTTCTATTTAAAAACTGGTAGCCTGTAAAGAAAATGGTTTTGAAGTGCAAGTCACGTACGTAGAATAAAAAATAATGTTTTCAGTAGTGATACTCGTAACGCGAATACAGAGCCTGTAAATACACCCGTGTCATATCATTTCGATAAAAGAATCATTCAAATGATCTATGGTACTTGTAACTAACTTAACTGGTGTGTGAACATTGTGTGTTGCAATATAGTTCATATTTCACTTGAACTGATCTCTAAATACGAGGTGTGGCTAGAAAAAAACCGGACTAGTACTGGTGAAACAATAAAACGAATGCAATAAGGCTGAAAGTCGCGTGGCCTGTCACGTGACTCTCGCTCCGCCTACTGCTCGAGTTTCATCTGCCTCCTGCACTCAGTCTGCCCGTGGCGTCTGTTTTAAGTAGTTGACGTTTTGTCTGTGCGTCGGAAAATGTTGAGTGTACAGAAAGAACAGCGTGTTAACATCAAATTTTGTTTCAAACTAGGAAAATCTGCAAGTGAAACATTTGTAATGTTACAACAAGTGTACGGCGATGATTGTTTATCGCGAACACAAGTGTTTGAGTGGTTTAAACGATTTAAAGATGGCCGCGAAGACACCAGTGATGACACTCGCACTGGCAGACCATTGTCAGCAAAAACTGATGCAAACATTGAAAAAATCGGTAAACTTGTTCGACAAGATCGCCGTTTAACAATCAGAGCAGTGTCTGAGTTAACAGGAGTTGACAAGGAAAGTGTTAGGCAGATTCTTCATGAAAGTTTCAACATGAACAAAGTGTGTTCAAAAATGTTTCCAAAGTGTCTCACAACTGAACAGAAGGAACGCCGAAGAATGATTTGTTCTGACATCCTGGAAAACATTAAAAGTGATCCCACCTTCTTACAAAATGTTATTACTTGCGATGAATCGTGGTTTTTTACTTACGAGCCCGAAACTAAACGCCAATCGATGCATTGGAAAACTCCTGGTTCTCCACGACAAAAAAAAGCACGAATGTCAAAATCGAAATTCAAGGCAATGATGATTTTTTTTTTTTTTGACATCAAAGGGATTGTGCACATTGATTGGGTACCAGAGGGACAAACAGTGAATCAGCATTACTACAAGAGCGTCCTGGCTACCCTACGTGAGCGAGTACGGAGAAAACGGAACGATTTGTGGAGAAAAAAGTCATGGATCCTTCACCAAGGCAATGCCCCAGCTCACAGTGCGTTGTCAGTGAAGACGTTTTTGGCAAAACACAACATTCCCATCTTAGATCATCGACCCTACTCACCTGATTTGGCTCCCTGTGACTTTTTTCTTTTCCTTAAAGTCAAGTCAGCTTTGAAAGGAACTAGATTTGAGACTGTTGAAGCAGTAAAAGAAAAAGCGACGGATGTATGGACTTACCGAAAATGATCTGCAGCATTGCTACGAACAGTGGAAAATTCGTATGGAGCGGTGTAGAGACCGAGGAGGAGAGTACATTGAAGGAGATAACATGAAATTGTAAATAATTGTAAATAAATGTTTTTTCCAGCGTCAGTCCGGTTTTTTTCTAGCCGCACCTCGTACTGATGTAGTCCTAAATCCAGTGTGCAGTGACTAATGTCACTGTGTGTAACATCCAGTTTGGCAGAATATGGCGGCCAGAGCAGATGAGTCCTGACATTATCCGACGATGGTTCATCGATTAACTTGAGGGAGTACCTCCTGAGCGGATCCGTATGTCTGCTTCTGTTCACATTTGGTGGATGGAGGTCCATTTGGGAAACATTTGTATGATGTAAGGTGGACGCATACCGTTATCCTTGTCGTGTGCACTCGCTGTGGAGACGAAACCTTAACTGCGTTGCACTTGAATTGTAGGCAGCACGGTGCTCTTCTAAGTAGGCTGTGTGCCATTTCTTCTGGAGGACAAAGCAGGGTAGAACGTGGATGTCACCAGAATACGCCGTAAATATGTAAAAGGTGTAAGTCGAAACAAGGCCTCTGTAGTAGATTGCATTTGCTCAGGATTAATGAGATTCTTGGGACAGTCACCCAAAACGAAACTATAAAGTTCGTAAGCAAGATATACGAGACGCGTGAAAAATGTTACAATCCCATTTCCAAAAAGGAAGGTGCTGACACTGCGAATATTACACAATCATCAATTTAAAATATCATGGTTGCAAAATACTGACAAGAATTATTTGCAGAGGCATCTAAAGAAATGGTAGAAGCCGACCTTAGGAAAGATCAGTTTGCGTTCCAGAGAAATGTAGGAACATGAGAAGTAAAAACTACGACTTATCTTAGAAAATAAGTTGAAGAAAAGCAAATCTGCATTTATAGCTTTTCCACATTTTGAGAAAGAATTTCATAATGTTGATTGGAATACACTCTTCAAAATTCTGAAGACAGAATAGATAAAATACAGTGACCGAAAGGTTAGTCGAAGAACTTGAAAGGGATGCGGTAGTTGAGAGGAGAGCAGGATTGGGTTGTAGCTTATCCTCAATGTAATTAATTCTGTGCACTGAGTAATCAGTTAAGAAAATTAAGGAGAACGTATCGAGGCAACTAAAGGTCCAGGGGAAAGAATAAAAACTTAAAGGTATGCTGAAGACATCGTAAACCTATCTTAGACGGAAAAGGACTTAGAAGAGCATTTTAACAGAATGGATAATGTCATTAAAAGAGATTGTAAGCTGGACACGAAGGAAAAAAAAAGTCGTAACGGAATGCAATCGAATTAAATCAGGATGATACCGAGATAGTTAGATTAAGGAATGAGGTATTAAGAAGAGTAGATGAGCGTTGGCATTTGGAGAGCAAAATAACGACAATGGTAGTGGTAAAGAGGATTAACAGGTAGTTCTCCAATAGCACAAAAAGTTTTATGAAAAGCGAATTTTGTTAACGTTGAAAATAAATCTAAATTTTAGGAAATATTTTCTGCATTTGTCCGGACTGGCATCCTTGTACGATAGTGAAACGTGGGCGATAAACAGTTCAGAGGAGAAGCGAATAGAAGCTTTTGAAATGTGATGTTGCAGTAGAATGCTGATTAGAGGGGTAGATCGGATAAAATAATGACCAGGTACTGAATCGATCTGGGGCGAAAATGAATTTATAGCACAACTAGATTAAGAGAAGGAATCGGTTTATGGGCACTTGGGCAACGAGCAATCGTCCCTTTGCTAATGGAGCGAAATGTGGCGTGCAGTCCGCAGCTCGTGGTCGTGCGGTAGCGTTCTCGCTTCCCACGCCCGGGTTCGATTCCCGGCGGGGTCAGGGATTTTCTCTACCTCGTGATGACTGGGTGTTGTGTGATGTCCTTAGGTTAGTTCGGTTTAAGTAGTTCTAAGTTCTAGGGGATTGATGACCATAGATGTTAAGTCCCATAGTGCTCAGAGCCATTTGAACCATTTTTTTTTGTGGCGGGCATAAATTACGAATGAAATAAATAGAAAGTACAGGGAAGCTAAGGCGAAATGGCTTCGGGAAAAATGTGAAGAAATCAGAAAAGAAATGGCTATCGGAAGGGCAGACTCTGCATTTAGGTAAGTCAAATCGGCTTTCGGTGAAATTAAAAGCAATGGTGGTAACGTTAAGAGTGAGACTGGAATTTCACTTTTACGTGCAGAGGAGAGAGCGGATTGCTGGAAAGAATACACTGAAGGCTTTTATGAGGGCGAAAACTTGTCTGATGACGTGATAGAAGAAGAAACAGGAGTTCGATATAGATGAAACAGGGAATCTAGTATTAGAATAAGAATTTAAAAGAATTTACAAGACTAGATCAAATAAGGCAGAGTGGATAGATAACATTCGACGAGAATTTCTAAAATCATTAGGGGAAGGTGCAACAAAACGACTATTCACGTTGGCGTGTAGAATGTATGAGTCTGGCGATGTACCATCTGACTTTCGGAAAAATATGATCCATATAATTCGGAAGACTGTAAGAGCTGAAAAGTGCGAGAATTATTGCACAATCAGCTTAGCAGCTCATGTATCTAATTTGATGACAAGAATAATAACAGAAGAATGGAAAAGAAAATTGAGAATGTGTTAAATAACGATCAATTTGGCTTTGGGAAAAGTAAAGGAACAAGAGAGGCAGTTATGACGTTGCAGTTGGTAATGGAAGCAAGACTTAAGACTGTAAGAGCTGACAAATGCGAGAATTATTGCACAATCAGCTTAGCAGTTCTTGTATTCAATTTGCTGACAAGAGTAATAACAGAAGAATGGAAAAGAAAATTGTGAATGTGTTAGATAACGATCAGTTTGGCTTTGGTGAATGTAAAGGGACAAGAGAGGCAGTTCTGACGTTGAAGTTGGTAATGGAAGCAAGACTATAGAAAAATCAAGGCTCATTCACAGCATTTGTCGACATGGAGAAAGCCTTCGACAGTGTCAAATGGAAGAGATGTTCGAAATTCTGAGCAAAACAGGGGTAAGCCACAGGAAGAGACTGGTAAAATACAACATATACAAGAGCCAAGAGGGAAGACCAAAACCGAACAGCTCGGATTTAAAAGGGTCTAAGATAGGGATGCAGTCTTTCACCTGCATTGTTCATTCTATATTCATGGAAATAAAAGAAAAGCTCAAGAGCGGAATTAAAATTAAAAGTGAAAGTATATCAATGATAAGATACGCTGAGGTATCAGTGAAAGAGAAAGTGAAGAAGAATTAAAAGATCCGTTGAACAGAATTAACAGTCCAATGAGCACAGAATATGGAATAAGAGTAAATCGAAGAAAGACGCAAGTAATAAGAAGTAGCAAAAATGAAAATAGCGGGAAACCTAGCATGACTGATGGGCACGAAGTAGATGAAATTATAGAAACCTGCTACCTAGGTGGCAAAAAAACACATGACGGACGGAGTAAGGAGGACGTAAAAAACTGATTAGCACTGGCAGAAAGGGCATTCTCGGCCAAGAGAAGTCTATTAGTATCAAACAGATATTAATTTAAGGAAGAAGTTTCTGAGAATATACGTTTGGAACACAGCATTGTATGGCAGTAACACATGAACTGTAGAAAAAACGTAATAGACAAGAATAGAAGTATTTAGGATGTGGTGCTACAGGAGAATGTTGAAAATTAGGTGGACTGGTAAGGTAAATAATGATGAGCAGAATCGGCGAGCTGTAAGATGATAGGACATCTGTTAAGACATCTGGGAATAACTTCATGGTACTAGAGAGAGCTGCAAAGGGTAAAATCTGTAGAGGAAGACAGAGACTGGAATGTATCCAGCAAATAATTGAAGAAGTAAGTTGCAAAGGCCACTCTCAGATAAAGAGGCTGAGAAATTCGTGGCGCCTCGCATCAAACCAGTCAGAAGTCTGATGACTCAGAAAAAAACGTGGAGATTCAAATAGACATAGGCTGCAGTAGGCAGGCAGAAATGGAGATGTTGGTACAGGATACACCAACGCGGGGAGCTGCGTCTAACCAGTCTATGGAGACACACACACACACACACACACACACACACACACTAAAACACGCACACACAGAACTAGATCTGATTCAGATGCAGAAAATATTTCACGATTAATTTAGTGGAAACTGGGCCTTCAAACGATAAAATGTCATAGACCGTTTCAAGAGAAGCGGGACACACTGACGGATGCAGTATTGCATTGCAGTCAACTGGGAGCAAACTGCGGGCCGGGCCCTCGTGTGTGCTGGAATGAGTTGTGGGACACTCAGATGAATAGCTACCCAGAGGCCCGCCGGACACACAAAGAGGATACAACTGCGTATTACGGGTCATAACGTCGCGAGGAAGAATTTATGAAACTCCTGTATGCGCTCGCTGGGACAGAAAGCAAATATGTTTCTGTCCGCGACCTCAACGTATTGTATATTTTTTTCGGTTTCGTCTCGCCTGCCTCCTCTAGTTCTCTTTTCCGCTCCCAGTCTCTTCTCTTCCAGTCGGATGCTCAAACACGATACGCGTACACGCACACCCACGCACACACATACACATACGTGCTGGAACAATCACAGTATTTCCTTTCACGATAGCGTGTCCTTGTTCGGAAGCACCGAACAATGCTGAACCGAAACCCTCGTAACAACGTTCTAAAACTTAGTTGCTCTAAATGTTTATTATTTATAAGGCAGATAGTTACCTGATGTTCCACAGGTAATATTCACGATAAATGTTATAGTTTGAACACGGATTAATACATTTTTTGCAAAATATGCTTGTCAGACATGCCACAAGAACTTGTAGAGATTGCGTGATACGCATATTTAGCCTTGTCAAGAGCCTTTCTTTTTTCTCTTTAGTCCATCGTTATTTACACTCTCGTCAGCAGATAAAAAGCGGAAGCATTATTTTCTAGCGATATTAGGCAGAGAAACTACGGGGAACTCCGCCAACAAAATTTCGGAGGTTAGTCAATGTTACTTTACGATTATTCTGTTATTAGAGAACTCTGGTCGTCGGTAGCTCGCTATAGAGTGATAATGTAATTTTGACCATACGGTCAGTTGTGAAGGAAGTGTCTCGTCAGCAGCACAAGGTCGACGATATAAAGTCAGTTCGTAGTAAAAATATTCCTGTTACTCATAAATCAGAGATTTACGTACAGTATTTAACAATCATTTTCTGAGATTGCTGGTGAATAAAATAAAAATTTAGTTTCTACAGGGAATCATATAACTCTCTTGGGAAAAGCCTTTCCGAGACTGATGTCTGAAATACTCCTCTGTGATACAGACAAGAGGGAGACTGAGTCAATAACTAAATCACTGAAGACTAAGAACTGTCATGGATAAGATGGAGTGCCTAACGGAATATTAAATTACTGTGCTGCACATATTAGCCCTCTATTTAGACATATTTGTAATTTTTCCTTTAGGAACAGTCAGTTTCCTGAATGATTAAAGTAGTCAGTAGTAAAGCCGAATTATAAAAATGGAAAAACGGATAATGAAGACAATTTTAGCAATCCATCTGTGGCACACAGCAAACCATTGTTTAACAGTATTGGTTAAAAACAGTCTTGGTTGCAATTTTTTATTTTTTTATTTTTCAGCTACGCGTTTCACCTTATTTAGGCATCTTCAGGTTGATCTACATAGAAAACAGAGAACAAATACATATATTTGGGACTCGCGATCGCGTTGCGCAGACTTGGATAACATAAAAGCATGTATAAACAGATCAAATACTGAAAGAGCAAATACCAAATTAAGGTATTTGCTCCAGAAGTTGGACCATTCTGGAATACGGGGAGTAGCTTACAATTGGTTCACCTCTTACTTTAGCAACAGACTTGGATAACATAAAAGCATGTATATACAGATCAAATACTGAAAGAGCAAATACCAAATTAAGGTAATTAAGGTGTTTTCTATGTAGATCAGCCTGAAGATGCCTAAATAAGGTGAAACGCGTAGTTGAAAAATAAAAAACTAACAAATTGCAACCAAGACTGTTTTTAACCAATAGAGAATTTTAGAACTATTTCTATGCCATCAGTGTTTGCGAAAGTTATTGAAAAGGCTGTGTATGTAAGTATAATTGATAATTTTATATCACACGATTTGCTATCAAATGTACAGTTCGTCCTTAGAAGTCGTTCAACATCTGAAAATGCTATGTTCTCTTTTCTCTGTGAGGTACTGGATGGGTTAAACAAAGGTTTAGAATGCTAGGTATATTTTTTGTTTTAACTAAGGCGTTTGATTGTGTTGATTACAAAATATTGCTCCAGAAGTTGGACCATTATGGAATACAGGGAGTAGCTTACAATTGGTTCACCTCTTACTTTAGCAACAGATAGCAAAAGGTCATTAATCACAGTGTAGAGAATGGCTGTGATGTGGGGACTGAGTGGGGTACAGTCAAGTGGAGGGTGTCCCAGGAATCAGTGTTGGGGCCACTCCTGTTCCTCGTTTATATAAATGCTATGCCCTCTAGTATTACGGGGAACTCTAAAATATTTGTTTACTGGTGACACTAGCTTGTTAGTAAAGGATGCTGTGTGCAACATTGGCTCGGTTTCAAACAGAGCAGTTCATGACCTCAGTTGATGGCTTGTAGAAAATAAACTAACGCTAAATCACAGTAAGACTCAGTTTTTACAGTTTCTAACACACAATTCAACAAAACCTGACATTTGAATTTTACAGAATGGGTATATGCTAGTGAAATTGAACAGTTCAAATTTCTAGGTGTTCAGATAGATAGTAAACTGACGTGGATATCCCACGTTCAGGATTTTGTTCAAAGAGTTAATGGTGCCATTTTTACTATTTGAACGGTATCTGAAGTGAGTGATCATTCGACACGAAAATTAGTCTACTTTGCTAATTTTCATACGCTTATGTCGTATGATATTATATTTTGGGGTAACTCTTCCCATTCTCCAAGGATATTTTTGGCTCAGAAACGGGCGGTTCGGGCAATGAATGGTGTAAATATACGAACCTCTTGTCGACCCCTGTTCGTTTGTCTGGGTACTCTGACATTGGCCTCTCGATATACGAAGGTTGGAACTTTAATAGTGACGTCTATTTATTTACAGCTCGTACAAAACAGATACGTGTTTCAAAGTTTTACTGAGCTTCAAAGTAGATACCAGCATTATGTATAACCCGTTGCCAGCGATGTGGAACTCGTAGGATACTCTTAACAGTGCCAGTGGTGTTGACAGTTCGAGCGGCGCGGTCTATTGCTCGACGAATTTGTAGCAGTTCTGAAGCGAATGTCGTGAAGTGTATCCTTCGGTTTAGAAATCGAGTGGAACTTACGAGGGCTTAAGTCAGGGGAGTGGTGTAGGTGGAATAGCACTTAGCAGCTTCATGAGTCAAACAAATTAGCTTGCACTGTATGTGCTTGCACATTGTCCTGCAAAATGATGGTCAGGTCCTACAGAAAGTATCATCACTTCTGTCTCTATGCTGTTCAATTTTGGAACAAAACCTACGACCAGCTTGGAGACAGAAGTGATGACACTTTCTGCATCATTTTGTAGGACAATGTTCAAGTACGTGCATTGCAAGCTGTTCAAAATGGTTCAAATGGCTCTAAGCACTATGGGACTTAACATTTGAGGTCATCAGTCCCCTAGACTTAGAACTACTTAAACCTAACTAACCTAAGGACATCACACACATCCATGCCCGAGGCAGGATTGGAACTTGCGACCGTAGCAGCAGCGCGGTTCCGGACTGAAGCGCCTAGAACCACTCGACCACAGAGGCCGGCTTGAGAGCTGTTAGTGATTTGTTTAACTGATGGGGCTGCCAAGTGCTATTCCACCTACTCCACTCCCCTGACTTAAGTCCTCGTAAGTTCCACTCGATTTCTAAACTGAAGGAAACACTTCACGCCATTCGCTTCAGAACTGCTACAAATTCGTCGGGCAATAGACCGCGTCGCTCGAACTGTCAACACAACTGGCACTGCTAAGAGTATCCTACGAGTTCCACGTCGCTGGCAACGGGTTATACACAATGATAGTGACTACTTTGAAAGTCAGTAAGAGTTTGAAACACTTATCTATTTTGTACGAATCCTGCCTCGGGCATGGATGTGTGTGATGTCCTTAGGTTAGTTGGGTTTAAGTAGTTCTAAGTTCTAGGGGACTGATGACCTCAGATGTTAAGTCCCATAGTGCTCAGAGCCATTTGAACCATTTATTTTGTACGAGCTGTAAATAAATAGACGCCACTATTAAATTTCCAACCCTCGCATGTATTCCTTACTGTCATTTCTTGTTAACAATATTAGCTTATTCCCAAGAACAAGCAGCTTTCACTCAGTTAATACTCGGGAGAAATCAAACTTGCATTTGGATCTGATTGCGTTAACACTTGTGCAGAAAGCAGTGCAGTATACTGCTGCACCCATTTTCAATAAGCTAATGCAATTTTGTCATATGATGACATAATGGAGACCGTGGCTGTTGTTTGAAGACAAATGTTGATGGTGTTGGGACAGCAACCAACCACAAATTTACTTTCAGATTCTTTATTCAAAGGGTACCGTTACCGGTTTCGAATCGTTGCGATTCATCCTCAGACGGTTTCTTTATGACATATGGTGTGTTTTTTACAGATTAATTGTCGTGAAATATCCGTTTGGAGTGTTTGTTTTCATAACATTCGTCCAACAGATGTGAATACATTTCCACTGCATTCTTATTGTAGCACACGTAAATTCTTCTCAGTGAACGCTTTAAATTTGTCACTGAGAAGATTTCTACCACACACCACATGTTTTGATACATACAAAGAGCTCTGAGGTCATAAGTCCCCTAGAACTTAGAACTACTTAAACCTAACTAACCTGAGGACATTACACACACCCATGCCCGAGACAGGATTCGAACCTGCGACCGTAGCAGTCGCGCGGTTCCGGACTGAAGCGCCTAGAACCGCTCGGCCACCGCGGCCGGCGTATGCGATGTTACAATGGCACTTTACACGAGAAGTTATTGCAAAGACCCAGAAATTTGTATTTTGTAGCCAAATGGCTACGAGTATACTGAACTACCATTAGGCGTCTCTGCTTACATCATTCTTGAAAGAGTGCGTTAAGTGGCAGCGAACCAGAAGATCTGGTTAGTCATTAGTGAGCTCATTTCCACTGACGTGTTTCTGTGGCTTTTGCAGTTTTGCGATGGCTGACGTGAAAGGGCAGCGTGTTGTTTAAAACTTGGGAAAAGGTACATGTGCGTCAGTGAAAAAGACCAATAAAAAGGTGTTAGTATGTGGACGTAAGGTGCTGTTCCAGTCTCTTCTGTACCTAAGGTCCATCACCGTTCCCTTTGGATCCCTACGTAATTCGGTGCTCTCCGATACACACGATCGAACAGCGGAGGAGTGGTACTCAAGCGTCAACTTTAGGTTACAATATCTCCGGATGTAATTAACATTTTACAATGCAACAAACAGCACTGATCACGTATTTGTTTGTATGTTCAGATGTGCTAACAAAACTAACGGGGTTCCATTTAAAAAAAAAACGTAGGTTTGTGTTAAAAAACATACTTCCGTGCATTTTTTATGGTTTTTATTAACCAATTACACTAGCCCCTCTCCTCACGTTCGGTCTGTGGAAACGATTCGTCAGTATTTGATGTGGTTTACGAAATATATCCAACGGTAATGTTAGGTGACTCACCCTGTATATATATCTGAGACAGTTTGCCCATACCGAAATCGAAGATTTCAACGATTTTTGCCTGTTACCGACACTGATTCTGGCAACATAAGCCTTTCGAGAATGTTTTAACTTCTACCGTGAAATCTTTTTTCTTGCCTAATTTCTTGATTCTACGTCAAGGGTAAGCAAAGTACCCTATAGGTTTCAATGAGTGAGTTTGTGGGTATCAAAATACGTGACATAAATGGCCGTATCTTTTGACTACATTGACTAAATTTAACATTTTTGCACCACCAAGAGATTGTAGACCTGAGTATGTGATATAAATTCAAGATTGATACGTCTACGCGATAATGAGAAAATGGGATCTTAAGAGACAGACAGACAGGCAATCGCGTAACAAATGACTAAAAAATATTTTTCATTATCATGAAAAGGAAAGTTGCTACTCAACATATAGCGGAGATGCTGAGTCGCAGATAGGGACAATAAAACGACTGTCACAAATATGACTTTCGGCCACACACACACACACACACACACACACACAAATGGTTCAAATGGCTCTGAGCACTATGGTACTAAACAGCTATAGTCATCAGTCCCCTAGAACTTAGAACTACTTAAACCTAACTAACCTAAGGACATCACACACATCCATGCTCGAGGCAGGATTCGAACCTGCGACCGTAGAAGTCGCGCGGTTCCGGACTGAAGCGCCTAAAACCGCTCGGCCACCGCGGCCGATGTTTGTCATCTAATTCTGTGGAAGGCCTTACTGGTCGACAGTCTTTTTGTTGTGTCTATCTGCGACTCAGCATCTCCGCTATACGGTGAGTAGCAACTTTCCTTTTCATAATAATCTTACATTCCATCCTGGATTTTCCATTGTTTAAAAAATATTTTTAGTGTGATATAATTACAAATTAACAATTACGGATTTTTCCCCCCCTACTTGTACTGTGAAACTTATCCTCTTGCCAAATTCCATGATTTTAGAACAACGAGAAGTACCTTGTAGGTCACCGAAGTTAAGCGCTGTCGGGTTTGGCTAGCGCTTGGATGGGTGACCCTCCGGCTCTGCCGAGCGCTGTTGGCCAAGTGGGTCCACTAAGCCCTTATGAGGTCAACTGACGAACTAATGGATTGAGAAATAGCGGCTGCGGTCACGAAAATTAACAACGGCCGGGAAAGCGGTGTGCTGATAACGCTCTCACACTCTTTGTGAGGATGACACGGCGGTCGGTCGGTACCGATCGGCGTAATTGTATTGTAAAGTTCTTAAAGTAGTGCTCAGTATGGTGTATTCAGAATTAAATTCGGTTTACACACTCTACATATGTTCTCAGGGGCCTTTCTACAACGTCTGACCGAGCGCAGTTCGTAGCCGTAATAGACACTGTCCAAGGCCACTAGAACGTGGAGGTCATTCTGGATTATTCTCATAATACTTACGTGAAATATTAGACACAGGCAATGGAAATGATGGCTGTCTGCCTTTTACAGTTACGCGGCAGTTTCACGAGACCAGGGTTATATTTTGTCCACTGATCTCCATTATGTTGCCTGTGCGTCTATTATAATACGATCCTATTAGCGCAAATCTTAATAACTCTTTCACATCTTTTGTCAGAACGAGTTGAGGAGAAACTCAAACATAGGGCGAGCTCTCTAGAACAGGTTGCACAATAGTCTTGAAAGAATACCGTTAAAAGAAACTGTACACATTCAAACTATCTAAGTCATCCATTCGCCTTCGCTACATTAACAGATAGCAGTTATAAGAGTCGAGGGGTATGAAAGGGAAGCAGTGGTTGGGAAGGGAATGAGACAGGGTTGTAGCCTCTCCCCGATCCTATTCAATCTGTATATTGAGCAAGCAGTAAAGGAAACAAAAGAAAAGTTCGGAGTAGGTATTAAAATCCATGGAGAAGAAATAAAAACTTTGAGGTTCGCCGATGACATTGTAATTCTGTCAGAGACAGGAAAGGACTTGGAAGAGAAGTTGAACGGAATGGACAGTGTCTTGAAAGGAGGGTATAAGATGAACATCAACAAAAGCAAAACGAGGATAATGGAATGTAGTCGAATTAAGTCTGGTGATGCTGAGGGAATTAGATTAGGAAATGAGACACTTAAAGTAGTAAAGGAGTTTTGCTATTTGGGGAGCAAAATAACTGATGATGGTCGATGTAGAGAGGATATAAAATGTAGACTGGCAATGGCAAGGAAAGCGTTTCTGAAGAAGAGAAATTTGTTAACATCGAGTAGAGATTTAAGTGTCAGTAAGTCGTTTCTGAAAGTATTTGTATGGAATGTAGCCATGTATGGAAGTGAAACATGGACGATAAATAGTTCAGACAAGAAGAGAATAGAAGCTTTCGAAATGTGGTGCTACAGAAGAATGTTGAAGATTAAATGGGTAGATCACATATCTAATGAGGAGGTATTGAATAGAATTGGGGAGAAGAGGAGTTCGTGGCAGAACTTGACCAGAAGAAGGGATCGGTTGGTAGGACATGTTCTGAGGCATCAAGGGATCACCAATTTAGTTCTGGAGGGCAGCGTGGAGGGTAAAAATCGTAGAGGGAGACCAAGAGATGAATACACTAAGCAGATACAGAAGGATGTAGGTTTAAGTAGGTACTGGGAGATGAGGAGGCTTGCACGGGATAGAGTATCATTGAGAGCTGCATCAGATCAGTCTCAGGAGTGAAGACCACAACAACAACAGCAACAACATTAATCTCGGTACTCATTCGATTTCATGTCGCTCCATAGTTTTATCCGTAGACATTTAAAAAGTATGTTGTCGGCTCCAGATGCTCACTTCATTGTGATACTGTCTACTTATTTCACTCCTTTATCATCACATTTTTTTATTTACTTCGTTGTTCACGCTAGACAGATTACTCTCGCATCAGGTGAGACACCTTTAGTTTTACAATATCCGCAGGCACGCTTTTATAGCAATATGCTGTACGTAATACTATGTAAATGACTGAAGTAGTCTCGTTTAATTAGAATAACTATAATAAATATCAAAACTAACAACAATAAGGGAAAGGGTTACAACGTGCCAAAACTTTGGGTACTAATATTAAGAGGGCAGAATTTATTGTATGTGGATTCAGAGGAGGGATTTCATTATTCGTGCTATAAGCAATTAGTCCACTTTTGAAACCGGAGAAATGCTGTAACTTTACCGATGTTAGGTTATGGATCACATTATTTCAGACTAGAGTGGGTGCTACATCGAAACACTCGTCGCTAATGCTCGTAAGATGGAGAGGGCCAAGAGCATTTTAGAATACAAAATTTTGGGTCTCTTGCGTTTTGCTGGTGTTGGAAAGTTATAGTTGACGATACATATACAACAAAAAAAGTGCGCGTTAATGGCATGTGCAGGCTGTACGTAACTGAAATAGGAATTAGTAATGTGATCATACATTGACATACTGGAATGTAACAGACGCAGGGTTTTACGGCGAGGTCGCGGCTCCGGGAATAATTACATTTTACAACCTGTTCTAGGACGCCACGTGAATTGAAGATGAATAAAACAGGCACTGAACTATTTCCCTTCTGGCCTCTTTGAGTGAAAAATCTTTTTTATGTAAGGGTAAAGTCAGAAGTAATGCATGTTCCTTCCGACATTCAGATAGTTTCACTCCATATTAATTAGCGATTCACTAAACCATAACGAAATTGGAATGATATTGATATCTCCACCTGCTGACGGGCGTTGATATATATCAACGGGGGCAGGTGAAAATTTGTGTCCTCACTGGGAGTCGAACACGGGATCTCCTGCTTACATAGCAGACGGTCTATCCATCTGAGCCACCGATGGCACAGAGAACAGTGTGACTGCAGGGACACGCCTCCTGCGAGACCCAAATTCTCAATTTGTATGTGCACACACTACATTTGTAGTGTCCCACCCAAACACACTCATTACTCGTGGAAGACATTCTTACTAAGTCCCGTAAGAGTTCCGAGAATATTTGTGCATCCGCACAGAAGAAGAGGGTCATGGGCGGTATTGCCAGAACTATATACTTATATCGATATGCTGTCTGTACTACCACAGACACCATATCCATATAAGTCACTAAACCATGCTTAAGAGAAGACATGAAAGGAGTTTTTTCATTATTTAGAGCCAGGGGATCTGTGCGAAACTTTCGTACTTTTGTAGCTTTAAATATTGACAGTATTTGGAATAAGTGTAGTCCTTGCGATAAGGGTATTTGTGGGAATGTAAGCAATTTTAAAGTGAACCGAACGACGTGTAATAATAATCATGAATTTATGATGTATCTTTGTATACACATTTCCATGTATCCAAAATTATGAGGTGCATTCGGAATGTTTGCCCCGGCTTGTACGTCGGGCAGAGATCAGGAACTGTTAGTAGGGCCACATAATCTATAGCTTTAACTCGACAACATTTTCAGTTAGGTTGTAGTAGTAATAGATAAATCATAATCCAATGCAACAATGACAAATATCTTTGTCGTTTCCGAACTTATACATGATTAGAAAAGTCATCCCCTACTACGGTCAGAGATAAATGGACTACCACAGTGGTCACGGTTGTTATCTATGACAATGCTATATACAAATGATCCAGTTAATATGTATTTTAAATTAAATGAAATGATACAGGGTGTCGCAATTAAAAGTATCCCGCCTCTCCTTTGAATGTGAATACAATATTTCGACTTCTGAAATAAACAGCTACAACAGTGGACAGTTTTTGGCAGTAATCGATTGTTGGCATTCTTCTCTCAGAATTTCAGTTTATTTCATCAGTGAAATCAGACGTTTCTCTTTGCGGTCTGCAAAATGACTTTCTCGATGGAAGAAATAATTGAAATTGTGGAAGAATATTCGAAAACAGGATCGATGAAGGAAACTCGCGAAATTTCCGGGATCAGTTATCCAGACGGAGAACTGCCAGCAAGAGAGTAAAGAGTATAACAATTGGCGCACTTAAGCATCTGTCAAAATGTGAAACGGCAAAGAATTCCTTCAGTTCGCACACCAGACGTCATTGCAGACATTTGCCGACGAATTATACAGAGCCCAAAGAAGTCTGTACGAGCATTGGCCAAACAGGCCTGTGTAAGTAGGAAGAGATGCCAACGGATACTGAAAAGTCTTACTTTGAAGCCAATGGTGGGACGGTTGTGCAACAATTACTTGGGAGATGACAGTCAGAAATGTATAGATTACTGCACGTGGCTTTTGAATAACATCAACGATGGTTTGTTACACCCTTTCTATTACATCGTGAGTGATGAAGCACCTTTTCGGTACTGTGAATTCACAGAATACGAAGTACTGGGCAACGGAAAGCCGTAATACTGTGTGTCGGCGTTTGGTGCGCTGTAATAGGAGCGTGCATCATTAGACCGATGTGTTTTGACGCTGCCCTCAACACGGTTACATACAGGGAAATTTTTGATGCGTTTTCTGCTCACGTCACTGAATAAAACAGACAATACTGCTTCTTCTAGCAAGATGGCGCAAAACGCCACACGTCTAAGGTATCTCTGGAACGAATCCATGATGTCTTCACTGAGGAACCAACTCTCAGCAAACATTTATGGCTACCAAGTTCACCATATCTTACAACATGCGATTTTTTTTCTATGGAGACACTTGAAGAGCAAGGCCTGTGAAACATATCCACGCACAATACAGGAACTGAAAGACAACATCAGCCGTGGAGGTGCCTCCATGGACATTCGAACTTTACGCTAGGTGTATCTGAATACGCTTAGACGTGCACAGTTGTGTATTGAAGCTGCAGGGGGGTCACTTTCATCGTCTTCTATGAATGTATTTTTCACTGTATTTTTCATTGTAAGTAAATTGTAAGTCCATTTCAGCTCTTCGTTTATGTAACTTCACTTCGTTTCCTTTATACTACTTTTATCCGCGCTACCCTGTATTTGTATTAACGTAATGTGAAAATAAAGTCTCTTATTCGTGATTCATAAGTTAGCATCTTAAAACATGGGTATGAAACTGGGGATCCACGACGCCCACTTGCCTATGATAGTTAAAAAGTCTATGTTATGTTAAAATTTTCCGGAAATAGTAAGTTTTAGTGCAGAAAAGGTATGAAATGTTATAACCGTTGAAGAAACATTTCTACCGATATCTCATTCATGCCTCTACGATCAGTACGTGTTGAGCACAAGGAGGTTTCTTTGTTTTCCTTTAATCGAATTTTTATGTTGTTCTCAAATTGCAACACCTAAACTTTTCATGTCTATTAAGGCCATAGAAGTATGATGTTTTCGGAATGTACTCCTGACCAAAAGCGATACTAGAAGGTCCAATCCAAGAGTTTGTTAATTGTGCCTTTTGCGTTCTTTTGGAGATATTTCCACAAAAACCTTCATCCGTTAACGCATATTTCTTAGCATCTAGACGGGAAGTGAAATAAAATTTTCTAGATTTAGCTTTTAAAATTTTTTAATATAACAAAATATTTTCTTAAACATTTTCGTCCCCTATTTCAATCCCTTAGGATTGGAATCTCCAAAAACAGTAAAACACGTGTATTTTACTTTTTGACAAAAGTCAAATACAAATTTTCAAGATTTAATATTGAAAAGGATTTGATAGTGAAATAATTCAATAAAACTTTTCATCCTCTATTTTACTCCCTTAGGGGTTGAATTTCCAAAAAAGAATGAAACACTTTTTTTATTTCTAACCAATTTTCATAGGTGTAGCTTTTAAAAACACTTTATTAGTTATTTAATAATGATTTATTTTCAAAAAGCTTTCGCCGGCCGAAGTGGCCGTGCGGTTAAAGGCGCTGCAGTCTGGAACCGCAAGACCGCTACGGTCGCAGGTTCGAATCCTGCCTCGGGCATGGATGTTTGTGATGTCCTTAGGTTAGTTAGGTTTAACTAGTTCTAAGTTCTAGGGGACTAATGACCTCAGCAGTTGAGTCCCATAGTGCTCAGAGCCATTTGAACCATTTCAAAAAGCTTTCACCCACTGTTTCACCCTTTAGTTGTTGAATTTTCAAAAATGCTGAAACACAAATTTTTTGTTTCTGTGAAAGACAAATACCAGTGTTCGTACCTTTCATCCCCTATTTAACCCCCTTAGAAGTGGAATCCCTTCTTAAACGATGTCTACAGCATAAGATCCATACCATCCTTTGCGATTTGTGTTCTTAGGGATTGAATTCCCAAAAACAGCGAAATATTCATTATTTTATTTCCGACCGAGAAGCCAAATACAAGTTTTTTTTAGATTTAGCATTAAAAATGGTTTCGTAATGAAATATTGTGTTAAAAAATTCTATCCCCTATTTCAACCCAATAGGTAGTGAATTTCCTAAAACACTGAAACTCGTATTTTTTATTTGTAACCGAGAACTGAAATGCCAATTTTCATACATGTAGCTTAGAAAATACTTTATTAGTTCTTTAATAATAATCAGTTTTTAAAGAAAACCTTTCATCCGCATAGTGGTTAAATTTTCAAAAATTTTGGAATCCAGATTTCTTTATTTCTAACCGAGAAACAAAATTCCAACTTCCGGACTTCTAGCTTCAAAACTGCCTTAATAGCGAGATATTTTCAAAAACCCGTTCATCTCCTACTTCACTCCGTTAGAAGTTGAATTTCCTGAAGATCAGTAAGTCAGTCAGGACACTGACGGGAGGCATCTACACAAATATGAAAATATGAGCTGCTGATGAGCAGTGAGAATTGTTTCCAGTTTTATAGGGTTCAAGTTTATTGCTATTTTGTTGAGGTAATCATAAACAGATTAGAGACTTGGCCTTTGTAACGGCCATTAGATTTTCAGGCCTGGCATTCTTGTACGTTTGAAGATTGTCCGGAAACAGATGGTTGTTGCAGACAGTTAAAAACAGTACGTCTGTGTAGAGGGAAAATAACAATTCCCTAGTAGTGATCCTTGATTGACAGTTGACGTTATACTCTCATTTGCACCTTTTGTTTTCCCTTCATTCTGTGCTGTTGGTGCTCCATAAGAAATGATTCAAATCATTTCTTAGCCATGGCAGAGAATTCTAAGATTTCATTTTTACATTTAGTACGTCCCAATCAAATGTGTTGTTAGCTTTACTGAAACTGAGAAGCATCATTGTGTTAGCTTGCTGGCGATCCGTAGTCGTTTGAATTTTTAAGAGCATCTATAGTACTATGATATTACCTGTGACTGAAGAGCGTTAAATAGTACATTTGTTTCAAGTATTAAGTCAACTGATAATGAACTAGGGATTGGAATGCCTCTGACAACGTTGGAATAATAGATATTGGTGTTTAGCTAGAGGAATTATCTGTTAGATCTATCTTTGGCAAGAGTCTTTAGTCTACACTTGAAGACAGGTGGTTACTGTACACATCATAAGGGCACGATTGAAAATATCGCAATGTTAGTCGATACTGCATCGATATCTTTAATCCTGAAAACTGTAATATCGTTAGTTAAATAGCGTTGCCACTGATTATATCATGCGGAAGTGCTGTCTGAGGTTTTCTCCATTTTCTCACAATCGTCGAGGGATGACACTTTCCTCAACAACGGTACCTCATCGAAGCTTCCATTTCTGTTGTTTGACCTTTCTCTCGGTTTTGTAATACCCTCTGCGTGATTGGAAATGAACAATTGTGTTAGCAGAAACGAACGAAATCATGCCGAACTCGTATAGAATGGGAGTCATTTACTTCGTGTAGATTAATGTAACCGCTACAGGCGCAACATGAAGCTGCAGAAATGTGTTTTGTCTCTACTCGCGGAGTTGTAATGCAGTTGCGGTGGGATTCAGAGGGCCATTTTCTTTTATTATCGGAGCTGGACTCCGTTCTGCGGCGCAGAGTTGTTTCTGTGATTTGTTTAGGTAGTTTCCCGTGTTACAAACTGCTAACATCGACAGCTTGTAGCGTCGCTGTAAGTTTGTTTCCGGATGAAACGACTAGTCCCGTTACACAGGTACTTAGTTTAGCCGCGGCAGCGCTTGGGACACTGCCAGAATATTTTCTGCGCTCGACATGTGCTCCTGTCGACACAGACTGAAAGATATTGTCGCTATACAGAATTTGGAAACATATTTGTTCACACAGCCACCACAGATCAGTGTACAACGTCCCGTCGACGACCAAGTTACTACAGACTGTGTGAAGGTAATGCAAGTGGCATACAGATGCATAGATCGCGCACATCAGTTAAACTATTCTAACCTACGCGCCTTCGAGATGGTCTACAGCAACTTACCTATCTCTTGTTCTTCATATGTGCTCATGTAATTTTTAAATTACTCATTACTTCAATTTTTTTCCCTTCTTTATATCCTATGGACTCTCGGACATGTGTACTGTTTCCACGATTTCCGATGGGATCTTTCTCTGACGTGGCGCCCTCCTCTCTTCAAAAATATGTAAAGAAATTATAGGAATTAGTAAGATATTGCCAGTTGGAGGAATGAATGGTTGGCTGTAACTAATTCGTTCACGTGAAACAATTAAAAATGGCTATTCTTGCAGTACAAAATTCTAATTGGGAAATTAAACGTAATAACCGTAAATGGCCCTTAAAATATACTTAGTACGTGAAGAAAGTATAAAAATTTTATATGAAAGAGGGTTATCTGCTTACCTACAGAAACAAGAAATTAGCCAACATTTTAATGAGGAACGGGGTAACATTATGCAAGCTGTAAGTACCGGTTGGTTATATTCAAAGTCCTGCTACCTATAGAAGTCAAGTGTGGGCTGTGATTATTGTATCACAGCAAAACTTGATAGATATTCTAACGCATTAACGAGGAACCGATTTACGCTGGTACAAATTAGTTCTAGTTCTGGCCATCAGATGCAAACCTGGCGCTGTGAATGCAAGAAAGACGTACAGAAGTGTTTCCGTATGTAATGGATTAGAAAAGGGACGTGGGCAGAAAAGGTCAAAGAAATGAGAAAGGTATGATATTGATTTTTTTTTGTTAGCTGCTGCTTACAGGCTTCGTTCAATATGAACAAAGGAGATATCGATCAGATGATGCCAACCTCCAGTTTTGCACCTGGTGGCCAAAATTGGAACTAATTTTTTACCAGCGTAAATTGGCTCCACAATAACGCATTAGCATATCTACGACGTTTCACAGTCATACGATAATTATAGCCCACACTGGACTACCGTGAATAGTTGCACTTTAATTATAACCACCTTGCAATGTAGCTAACCAAGTATAAGATAAAAGATAAAGTACCGGAAGAAAAAAGGATTAAGGAATGAAGAAATAGCAAATGCAGTAAGAGACAAGAAATTAGCTTATCTACGAGCACTACAACATCAAACGAATGCAGAAAGAGAGGTGTATAGGGAAAAACGAAATGAAGCGAAAACTATTTTAAGGAAAGTTCACCAAGACAGTCGGGACAAATTTATAAGCGCTGTTGAAGATTGTATATCTGGAAGATAAATATAGCCTATCGAGTGCTTAACCATCTAGACAGTAAATAATGAGATGTAACGAATATAAATATTAACGAAGAAGATCAAGTGTTTGTTTATTCTCCTCACTTATCTTTTGTGTACATTCCAGCCTCAGTAGGGCCACAGTTGGGTAGATTTTATCTTTTTCCGGGAGACTGCACTCCCTCAGTTACTCCTCGCTGCTTCGTTTGCATTTTTGAGATCTTATTCAGTTTTCTTTCGCACAGTACGACATGGATAGAGGCTGTATTATTGTGAGGAGACACGAGAAGAATTGACTGGCTATTGTTTAAAGTTGGAGTGACGTCAGGGCGCTGGTGACGAGACCCGTGACACCCTTGGTACCCATGGAATCCGCTGGTGACCAGATTGTCGCTATTTCATCTGATACTCAACATCTGACTGGTTCGTCTTTCTCGAGAATGGAAGGCGGACAGTAATGTGTTTGTATGTCGCAGGCTGAAAGGGGAAAGAGGGAATGGGCCACACAGTTGTCTCCTTACGCCTTAGAAATAGGTACGAGATGCTGTCCAGTGCGGATAACTGATATGAGCCAGCCGGCCGGAGTGGCCGAGCGGTTCTAGACGCTTCAGTCTGGAACCGCGTGACCCCTACGGTCGCAGGTTCGAATCCTGCCTCGGGCATGGATGTGTGTGATGTCCTTAGGTTAGTTAGGTCTAGGGGAGTGATGACCTCAGAAGTTAAGTCCCATAGTGCTCAGAGCCATTTGAACCATTTGATATGAGCCAGCACAGGAGGTCTCCCCTGTTGATCCAGCGTCCAATTTCCCGCCCAGTCTGAACAAGTGCAGAGGGTGAGTTGCTTGTCAGCGGGAGCTCCAACCTCAAGCGGCTAATGGAATCCTTCAGCGCAGGAAGATGCCCGTGCGAACTCAGTGTGTTTGCTGGGGGTCTCGTTCATGACGTGGAGGAGGGGTCTCGTTTGTGACGTGGAGGAGGCTCTGCCGGCGGCCCTCTAGTGCAGTGGGTGCAACCGACTGCAAGTAGTGGCACATGTCGGCACCAATGTCGCCTGCTGATTGGGTTCTGAGGCCATCCTCGGTTCCTTTCGGTCGATGGCTGATTTTGTAAAGGCAACTAACATCACACACGGGTTGCAGGTTAAGTTTATTTTTAGCATTTTGCGCGTGGTTGATCACGGTCCTATCGTTTGGAGCAGTGTGGTAGCTCTAAACCAGAGGCTCAGACGACTCTGCGACGGTATTGGATGCGAATTTCTCGACCACCGCTATCGTGTTCCCCTTAACAGGTCAGGCGTGCACTAAGTGCAGGAAGCGACTGCAAGGGTAGCGGAGCACTTGTGGCGTGCACACGATTTCCTTTTTTTTTTTTTTTTTTTTTTTTTTTTTTTCGAGAACCCCCTCTCCATATCAGAGAAGATTTGCCTGCAAAAATCGAAGTTACACCTGCCACAATGTTCTCGGCGAATGCTCGTCCTCACAGATCAGGAATATGATATTAGTAAACTGTATGGAGCATCTAAGGAAGGGTCGCGCAAATAAAAGCGACCCGGAGAATCGGGTTCCAGGGTACAAAGAAACACAGTAGACGAAAGGAAATACAGTACTAACCTGACTATAGCAGATGTTGAAAGTGACGACAATTCGTCTGTTGGCACCTTTGGGCGCTGATCATCACGTTTCTGAAGGCTGTTCGAAGCTGGAATGCTGGAATTGATGCAATATCGTCCGAAATATTTTGCTGCAGTTCTTGAAGACTATGAGGGTTGTAGCGATACACCTTATACTTGAGGTCACACTGACAGATCAGGTCACCTGACCTCTGCTGACATCTCCGTCAGGCGAGAAGATTGTATAAATGTGCTCCAAGGTTCTGCCGAATGTACGGGAAGTTGCTCCATCCTGTTGGAAAAAACTGTAGGTCTATTCCTCCTCCGCTAATTTTGCCACAAATGGTATCCACTTGTGCGGGCCTATTTGCCTGACCCGTCCTAGGAACAGAAAGTTGGTTCAGCCAGAAGTGAATAGCAACGAAATCTTAAGTTCAGACTGGAATATTTATGCTAAGGATAGGTTAGTCAACAGTGGTGGCGTATTTATTGCAGTAAAGAATTTAATAATATCTTGTAAGGTTATCACGGATTCCGAATGTAAATCAGTGTGGGTGAAGTTAAGGATCAACGGTCAAGAGCTGTAGTGCTAGAGCGCTTCAGAGAGAACTTGGAGAATTTCGTTAGTAATTTTCCTGATCGTGCCTTTGTAAAAGGGGGTGACTTCAACTTTCCAGGTGTGGATTGGCAGAGAAATTCAATCAAAACTGGTGCCAGAGACACGGTTTTAATGTGATATTATTCTGTTTGTTTTTCCGAGGATTACTTGTGGCAGATAATTAGAAAACCTTCCGAAGATTACTTGGGGGAGATAATTAGAAAATCAACTCGGTTCGATAATGTCTTAGACCACCTAGCAACGAACAGGCCTGAATTCATGGGATCAGTACACGTACAGGAAGGTATCAGTGGTCATAAGGCTGTGACAACAACTACGACTATGGGTTTTAGAAGGAATGTTAAGAAAGGGAGGAAAATGTTTTCCTTAGCAAGAATGACAGGACTGTCCGTCACACACATTTGAACATTTTTTGGAGGTGTTGCGGGTTGTGTAAGACAGCCAAGTAGGGTCAGGGGGCAGCTGAATCACCCTGTATAGCACTCCAGTCTCTTTAAAGAGTCGAGTTCCCATTTATAAAACACCTTCGAACGTTCGATTACTTTACAAATGAGTTAATGTGTTAAATATTTGACATTGTATTGTATTGTATGTTACCCAGGGACCGAGAAACGACGGAGAGGCTCCGTCCCCGCCGCAGACGCAGTGGTCCACAACCCCACGACGACTACCGCAGTCCACTTCAGCCCTCCGCCGCCCCACACCTAACCCAGGGTTATTGTGCAGTTCGCCCCCCGGTGGACCCCCCAGGGAACGTTTTACACCAGACGAGTGTAGCCCCTATGTTTGCGTGGTAGAGTAATGGTGGTGTACGCGTACGTGGAGAACTTGTTTGTGCAGTATTCGCCGACATAGTGTAACTGAGGCGGAATAAGGGGAACCAGCCCGCATTTGCCGAGGCAGATGGAAAACCGCCAAAAACCGTCCAACCTCGACACACATCCGCCGGGCGGATTCATGCCGGGGACCAGGCGCTCCTTCCCGCCGGGAAAGTCGTGCGTTAGACCGCACGGCCAACCGGGCGGGCTCAATATTTGACATTAAGCATATAAAACCTTCATGTGTTGGACACGACACAGTTTTGGAAGTACATATATTAGTGTCTGGGGTTACTGTCAGTAAAATGTGTTGTGAATAGGATTAGCAAGAAAAACGTAATAGCCGGCCGCGCTGGTCTAGCGGTTCTAGGCGCGCAGTTCGGAACCGCGCGACTGCTACTGTCGCAGGTTCGAATCCTGCCTCGGGCATGGATGTGTGTGATGTCCTTAGGTTAGTTAGGTTTAAGTAGTTCTAAGTTCTAGGGGACTAATGACCACAGATGTTAAGTCCCATAGTGCTCAGAGCCGAGCCAAAAAAGTAATAAATAAAAGCGTCATGCCTGATGCAGAAATTTTACCATCCCATCAGCGAGAATATAGTAAGCGATAAACTTTATCCTTTTACTTTTTTGGTGGGGAGGTGGTGGTGGCGTCAGCGAAGAAAAGTTCGTTAGATGTTACTAGGTACTCTAATTTCCGAACATATGATGGATATCGTCTGGATAATCTGTTCGGCCTGAGTTGCGCTGCCTCAGGATGTACAAACAATTTCCAACTTTAATACTTGACTCATTGTGTTAAACTTTAACTTAAGGTTATACTATTCAATGTGCAGACTGTGGCAGCATTTTTAACTTTGCTCGATCATTGCATGAAATACTTAAAATTTTTTGCCGCTAGAAGCGTTTAGAAATAAAAATAGCAAAAGCAGTTGAACAAAAGTATGGCCTGGGAGCGTTAGTAAGAATTTGGTACGAATAAAAACAAAATGAACATTCTCGCGATATTTTATCAGTATTACACCGATTCGAGGTGCGACATTCCCCGAGAAATGGTCAAGCCGGTTGCTCTACGGAGGAGCGAAGCTATCCAGTGTTGCTGTGGTGGCTAGTGACAACAGACAAGCCGCTGGCGCTTAATAGCTACGGCGTGTTACCATCGAAGCGCGGCGTATCCTTCCGGTTGGCTGGCAACGCAAGCTCCCCGTGGCGGTGGCGCCGGCAGGAACGGGGGGGGGGGGGGGGGGGGGGCGTGTCAAAGCGCGGCGCGTCAGTGTAAACAGCGCGACGACGTGCGGGCCGGAGAGGCGGGCAGAGGTAATGGCCCGCGGCTAACACGGCCGCGCCGCAGCCTGGCCTTCCGCCAGCGCCAGCCTACTCTGCCCTACCTGTTGCCAGGGGCGCCAACCAAACATCTGCTACGGGCCCAACAGCTGCCGGTTTTTGACGGACCCAGCACGTACCCTTGAAAACGGCAACCGAAAATAACCGTATTTTTCGTGGAGAGCAGCAAACGCAGTGATTAGAAATAGCCCTCCTCTGACGGAGTAGAAGTCATTTACATATCATAGAAATCCTTAGAAAAGTGAGCTACATCTACACCTACATCCATACCAGGGCAGTCCACTTGAACTACAGTACTTGGCAGAGAGGACTTCCCTAGCACTTATTAGGACCTTTTCCCGTTGCATTCACTTATGGAGCGCGGGACGGATGACTGTTTAAACGGCTCTTTATTTGTTGTAATTAAACTAATTGTGTCCTAACGATCTCTGCTGAACAGCACGTTGCAAGGCATCGCAGGTATGCTCAATAATGTTCATGTCTGGGGAGTTGGTGGCCAGCAGAAGTGTTTAGACTCAGAAAAATGTTCCTGGAGCCACTCTGTAGCAATTCTGGACATGCGAGGTGTCGCATTGGCTCTGAGCACTATGCGACTTAACTTCTGAGGTCATCAGTCGCCTAGAACTTAGAACTAATTAAACCTAACTAACCTAAGGACATCACACACATCCATGCCCGAGGAAGGACTCGAACCTGCGATCGTAGCGGTCGCTCGGCTCCAGACTGTAGCGCCTAGAACCGCACGGCCACTCCGGCCGCCGGTGTAGCATTGTCCTGCTAGAATTGCCCAACTCCGCCTACATCTACATCTGCATCCATACTCCGCAAGCCACCTGACGGTGTGTGGCGGAGGGTACCTTGAGTACCTCTATCGGCTCTCCCTTCTATTCCAGTTTCGTATTGTTCGTGGAAAGAAGGATTGTCGGTATGCCTCTGTGTGGGCTCTAATCTCTCTGATTTTATCCTCATGGTCACTTCGCGAGATATACGTAGGAGGGAGCAATATACTGCTTGACTCCTCGGTGAAGGTATGTTCTCGAAACTTTAACAAAAGCCCGTACCGAGCTACTGAGCCTCTCTCCTGCAGAGTCTTCCACTGGATTTTATCTATCATCTCCGTAACGCTTTCGCGATTACTAAATGATCATGTAACGAAGCGCGCTGCTCTCCGTTGGATCTTCTCTATCTCTTCTATCAACCCTATCTGGTACGGATCCCACACTCCTGAGCAGTATTCAAGCAGTGGGCGAACAAGCGTACTGTATCCTACTTCCTTTGTTTTCGGATTGCATTTCCTTAGGATTCTTCCAATGAATCTCAGTCTGGCATCTGCTTTACCGACGATCATTCCATTTTAAATCACTCCTAATGCGTACTCCCAGATAATTTATGGAATTAAGTGCTTCCAGTTGCTGACCTGCTATATTGTAGCTAAATGATAAGGGATCTTTCTTTCTATGTATTCGCAGCACTTTACACTTGTCTACATTGACATTCAATTGCCATTCCCTGCACCATGCGTCAATTCACTGCAGATCCTCCTGCATTTTCCATTGCTACAACCTCTCGATATACTACAGCATCATCCGCAAAAAGCCTCAGTGAACTTTCAATGTAATCCGCGCCATCCGTCAGAATGCACAATGGACATGAATGGACGCAGGTGATCAGACAGGATACTTACGTGCGTGTCACCTGTCAGAGTCGTGTCTACACGTATCAGGAGTCCCATAGCACTCCAACTGCACACTCGCCACACCATTGCAGAGCCTCCACCAGCTTGAACAGTCCCCTGCTGACATGCAGTGTCCATGGATTCATGAGGTTGTCTCCATACCCGTAGACGTCCATCCGCGCGACAGAAATTGAAACGAGGATCGTTCGGCCAGGCAACATGTGTGCAATCATCAACAGTCCAATGTCGGTGTTGACAGGCCCAGGGTGCTGACAGGCCCAGGCGAAGTGTAAAGCTATGTGTCATGCAGTCATCAAGGGTGCACGAGTGAGTCTTCCGCTCTGGAAAACCCATATCGATTATGCTTCGTTGAATGGTTCACACGCTGACACTTTTTGATGACCCAGCACTGAAACCTGCAGCAATTTGCGGAAGGGTTGCAATTCTGTCATGCTGAAGGATTCTCTTCAGTCATCATTCTTCTCTTCCTTACAGGATCTTTTTCAGGCTGCAGCGATGTCGGAGATTTGATATTCTACCGAATTGTTGATATTCACGGTACACATGTGAAATGATCGTGCAGGAAAAACGCCACTACATCACTGCCTCGAAAATGCTGTGTCCCATCGCTCGTGCGCCGACTATAACACCACCTTCAAACTCACTCAAATCTTGATAACCTGCCATTGTAGGAGCAGCAACCGGTCTAACAACTGCGCCAGACACTTGTTGTCTTACATAGGCGTTGCCGACCGCAGCACCGTACTCTGTCTGTTTACATATCTCTGTCTTTGAATACGCATGCCTATATCTTTCTTTGGGGCTTCAGTTTATATTACTGGAGTCATCGTTTAAAGCCAGTTCTGGAAACTTTGTAAGTAGGCTTTCTCGGTCTATTTTGCGTCTATCTTCAACAGGTCTGTGACACTCTCCCATGCGTCAAACGAACTTGCAATCATTCGTTCTGCCGTTCCCTGTATACGTTCAATAATCGCTGCTAGTCCTATTTGATATGGGTCAATCACACTTGAGCAGTACTGTGGGGTGGGTCGCACTAATGATTTTTAAGCAATCTTCATGTAGACAGTGCATTTCACTACTATTCTACCAATAAACACCAGTCGGCCCCCTCCTTTACCTGCAACTGAGCCTTTGTCATCGTTCCATTACAACCGCTAAGTTTTATACTCGGGTATTTGCATGATTTGTCCGATTCCAGCTGTGAATCGTTGATGCGGTAATCACAAGACACGAACGTTTTTTTGTTCTGTGAAGTGCACAGTTTTAGATTTTCGAACATTTAAAGCGACTTGCATATCTTTGCACCACTTTGAAATCTATCAAGATATGACTGAAAATTTTACGAGCTTTTTTCATACAGAAAGTTATTATAGGTAACCGAATTATCTCTGAATGTCTGAGTTTACTTTTAATATAGTTTGCAAGGTTATTAGTGTACAACACGAACAGCAAGGCTCCGTAAACACTTCTCTGGCTTACACCCAGAGTTACTTCTACACTCCTGGAAATTGAAATAAGAACATCGTGAATTCATTGTCTCAGGAAGGGGAAACTTTGTTGACACATTCCTGGGGTCAGATACATCACATGATCACACTGAAAGAACCACAGGCACATAGACACAGGCAACAGAGCATGCACAATGTCGGCACTAGTACAGTGTATATCCACCTTTCGCAGCAATGCAGGCTGCTATTCTCCCATGGAGACGATCGTAGAGATGCTGGATGTAGTCCTGTGGAACGGCTTGCCATGCCATTTCCACCTGGCGCCTCAGTTGGACCAGCGTTCGTGCTGGACGTGCAGACCGCGTGAGACGACGCTTCATCCAGTCCCAAACATGCTCAATGGGGGACAGATCCGGAGATCTTGCTGGCCAGGGTAGTTGACTTACACCTTCTAGAGCACGTTGGGTGGCACGGGATACATGCGGACGTGCATTGTCCTGCTGGAACAGCAAGTTCCCTTGCCGGTCTAGGAATGGTAGAACGATGGGTTCGATGACGGTTTGGATGTACCGTGCACTATTCAGTGTCCCCTCGACGATCACCAGTGGTGTACGGCCAGTGTAGGAGATCGCTCCCCACACCATGATGCCGGGTGTTGGCCCTGTGTGCCTCGGTCGTATGCAGTCCTGATTGTGGCGCTCACCTGCACGGCGCCAAACACGCATACGACCATCATTGGCACAAAGGCAGAAGCGACTCTCATCGCTGAAGACGACACGTCTCCATTCGTCCCTCCATTCACGCCTGTCGCGACACCACTGGAGGCGGGCTGCACGGTGTTGGGGCGTGAGCGGAAGACGGCTTAACGGTGTGCGGGACCGTAGCCCAGCTTCATGGAGACGGTTGCGAATGGTCCTCGCCGATACCCCAGGAGCAACAGTGTCCCTAATTTGCTGGGAAGTGGCGGTGCGGTCCCCTACGGCACTGCGTAGGATCCTACGGTCTTGGCGTGCATCCGTACGTCGCTGCGGTCCGGTCCCAGGTCGACGGGCACGTGCACCTTCCGCCGACCACTGGCGACAACATCGATGTACTGTGGAGACCTCACGCCCCACGTGTTGAGCAATTCGGCGGTACGTCCACCCGGCCTCCCGCATGCCCACTATACGCCCTCGCTCAAAGTCCGTCAACTGCACGTACGGTTCACGTCCACGCTGTCGCGGCATGCTACCAGTGTTAAAGACTGCGATGGAGCTCCGTATGCCACGGCAAACTGGCTGACACTGACGGCGGCGGTGCACAAATGCTGCGCAGCTAGCGCCATTCGACGGCCAACACCGCGGTTCCTGGTGTGTCCGCTGTGTCGTGCGTGTGATCATTGCTTGTACAGCCCTCTCGCAGTGTCCGGAGCAAGTATGGTGGGTCTGACACACCGGTGTCAATGTGTTCTTTTTTCCATTTCCAGGAGTGTATATCTATCGCTGGCTCTCCATCCAAGATAACATGCTGTATCCTCTCTTCCAAGAACTCCTCAAACCAGTCTGAATTTTCGCTTCATACCCCCACACGGTCGTACTTTTGATAATTAACGTAGGTGTGGTGCAGTGTCAAATGCTTTTCAGAAATCGAGATAAACTACATCTACCTGACTATCTTGGTCCTTGACTTTTAGAATGCCATGTGAGAAAAGTACGAGGAGGATTCCACACGCTCAACATTTTAGAAATCCGTGCTAGTTGACGAGGAGGAGGTCATGCTGTTCGCGATACCCCAGTTTGTTTGATCTCTGAATATGTTCTAAGACTCTAGTACAAACGGATGAGAGTGATATCGGACGATGGTTGTGTGAACCACTTCTGCTACCTTCTTGTAGATGCGTGTGAAATGAGCTTTCTTCCAACTAATGAGAACGGTTTTTTGTTCATGGATCTACCGTAGACAAAATGTTATAAGAACACGAGGACCACGTTGGAGCGCTGTAGATGGGGTAGCGCTCGTCCCGGGCGGTTATGTGATCCTCAACGCTGACGCAAAACATGGCAACGGTTTCTATGTTCCATCAGTAGTTATATGGAGTGAGCGCCGTAAATGGATCGACGTGAAGACGAGACCTGACAGAATGGCAGAAACCAGGACGTGCCCATCAGCACACTGTAAATGACACTGTGCGATTTTTTGGCCTATAGTGCTAAGTGTGCAGTGTATCTACCTCTCGCTGTCATGTAGGACGACATAAGAACAGTAGTGATAGAAAGATCCCAACTTACAAGGACTGGCGACGGGTGTCAAGCCTTGTTAATCGCTGTCGGTTTCAAGCACGACAGAAACCGCTGGTGTCAGTGAATCCAGGTCCAGTTCAGTTTCCGGGTGAATACTGCGAAGGTTGGGTTGTTTTTGTGGGAGGACACCAAACAGCGAGGTCATCGGTCTCATCGGATGAGGGAAGGACGGGGAAGGAAGTCGGCCGTGCCCTTTCAAAGGATCCATCCCGGCATTAGCCGGTAACGATTTAGGGAAATCACGGAAAACCTAAATCAGGATGACCGGACGCGGGATTGAACCGTCGCCCTCCCGAATGCGAGTCCAGTGTGCTAACCACTGCGCCACTACGCTCGGTATTGCGAAGGGAACTGTGTGCTGTGTACATGTGGGGTCAGGTATCTCGCAAAAGGCCATTGCTCGCAGTGGCGGATAAAGCTGTACTCGTAAATGGGCCAAACAACACAGAAACTGGACATCGGCTGACTAGAGGTTTGTAACATTGCGCGATGAGTCGCGATTTTGTCTCTTCGGATTATCAAAAGCGTCAGATGCGCCGATGGGCCAGTAAGCCATTTAACCCGCAGTGTGTGGACGGTGAAGTCCAGACCGGAAATAGTACTTTCACGTTTTTCTCATCAACATTTATTCAAGTTCTCGCTAACATAAACTAGCATATTTGTTTCAACGTTACCGCTGACCAAGATAAGGCATTTCTTCTACATCTTCGTGATGAATATGCTGTAGACAGTCCAATCTTCCAAGATGACTACAGCTTTATCCTCAGTCAACGGACAAGAATGTTTCTCAAGACGTAAAAGAAACGAAGTTTTTCCCTCAAGTCCTTTTCTCTCAAGTCCTTTTCCAGTGGTGGTGACCTGAGGACTGAAGGCCTAATTAAGGAACAATAATTGAACTGAGGCCTCAGTTACAACAGGAACAAATAATTTCTTGCTAAACGCCCAGAAAACAAACTAACTCCTGCCAGAAGGCCAATGTTAGTAAGAACAACAGTTATTACATCAACTAATTACTTCTGGCGAAAGGCTGGCGTTGAAAAGTTCTTAAACCAACAGACTCACGGATAATTCCAGAGAGTGACAAGTAGGTCACTTCCTGTTTCTGGAATTATGGACCAATCACTGATAGTCAATGTCCACAATGGGTGCGAGGATTTAGAGTTAGGTGTAGCCGAAATTATCGACCAGTATTAATTATAAATTCAAACCGATGATGCGGCGTCGTAGGCCTCACCTTGACTGGTAATGGTCCGTAGCCTTGCGGTTCGCCAGGGAGGATGACGCGGTGGCGTAGCTGGCGGTGGTCTGCTACGCATCTTCCTGGATGCACCGTAATAAGCCCTTGACCCTGCGTCTTACTCGGTTGAGACCGCCTTCTGTGGTCTGTGCGCGGTCTTAAATGGGCTTCCTGCGTCAGAATACTCCGCGCACTGTTTTCAGTCAGTGTCTGTGCGTAACACACTAGTTCGTGTACGTCGCGACCTCTACTGGCGGCTGCCGATTTCACCTGGTTTCTGCTTAATGACCCTGTCGGTCCGGGATCCGCCTGATGGATCTGTTGTGCAGGTGGTCGGTTTGCGTAGGCGTTCGGCCGGGATGATTTAACACAATCATGCTCACAGACACTCAAACACCCTGCCGCAGAACGACTGATCCGCTAAATCACACGGTTTTAATCACATAGAAAATATCTGGGATTGTTTGGAAGATAGTAATAATCAATCCCATAGTTTGGTAGCTCTAAACGACCTAATAATCAATGACTGGTTTGTGGAGTCTCTTCGTCACCGAATCAAGCCATTATCAAGTCTAGAAACGGTGTTACAGGGTATGCTTAGTTTCTCTTTATGAATGAGTGCCATGTTCTGTCGAGTATCATTCAGCGAGATTAAGTTGGGTTGGGTTGGGTTGCTTTTGGGAAGGAGACCAGACAGCAAAGTCATCGGTGTCATCGGATTAGGGAAGGAAGTCGGCCGTGCCCTTTCAACGGAACCATCAAGGCATTTGCCTGAAGCGATTTAGGGAAATCACGGAAAACCTAAATCAGGATGGCCGGACGTGGGATTGAACCGTCGTCCTCCCGAATGCGCGATTAAGTATTGTACAAATTACACGCTGCATCGCGAGGTTCTGTTTGATCCAGTTACAGAATTTTAGTGACACTGTATTATGAGCTTCGATTCTCACAGAGCACTGGGAAGAAGGGTTGGTAAAGCCTGACCGGAAATACACTGACGAAAAAAAAATTGTAACACCAAAAAATAGTTACTGTAGAACAATGAAATTTTGGGAATAATTTCATTTAGATAACATATTTAAGTGATTAACATAGCAAGATCACAAGTTAACGTACGCGCGAGACAAGCCGTTGCAAATGTGAAATGCTGTTTACATTAATAACCAGTGTAACCGTCAGAATATTGAACGCAAGCATGCAAACGTGCGTGCGTTGTGTTGTGCAGGTGCCGGATGTCAGATTGTGGGATGGAGTTCCATGCCTGTTGCACTTGGTCGGTCAATGCAGTGACCGTTGATGCTCTTTGTGGATGACTCTGGCGTTATCGTCCGATAATGTCCAATACGTGCTCGATTGGAGAAGGAGCTGGTGATCGAGCAGGCCAAGGTAATATGTCGACACTCTGTAGAGCATATTGGGTATGTGAGCGACTGTTATCCTGCTGGAGAACACCCCCTAGAATGCTGCTCACGTATGGCAGCGCAACACGTCGAATCATCAGATTGACATACAAAGTTGCAGGCAGGGCGCGTGGGATAACCACGAAAGCGCACCAAAGACCATAATTCCAGGTGTAGGTCCAGTGTGTCCAGCACGCAGACAGGTTGGTGCCAGGATCTCAACTGCGGCCGTCATTGGCACCGAGGCACAACCAGCTTTCATCAGAACAAACAACAGACCTCCAACTTACTGCCCAATGACCTCTCACTTAACACCACTGAAGTCACAAATGGTGGTGGTTTGTGGTCAGTGGAATGCACGCTTTAGGGCGTCTGGTTCGGAGCTGCCCTTGAAGTAACCGATTTTTAACAGCTCGTCGTGTGAGTGTGGTGCCAACTGCTGCTCAAATTGCTGCTGCAGATGCAGGACGCTGAGACAGAGCCAAACGCTGAAAACGATGGTCTTCCCTCTCGATAATGTCACGTAGCCATCTGGAGTCCAGCCTGTACATTCTCGTGACTAGCGCTACCAGCAATCAAGTACAGTGGCCATGTTCCTACCAAGGCTTTCTTCGGTATAGCAGAAGAAACATCCAGCTTCTCGTAATTCTATTACACGACCTCGTTCAAACAGTGAGATGTGAAAATGGTGTCTTTGTCACCTTAAAGGCATTCTTGACTATCATCATCATGTCCAGTCTCAACGGTAATGAACGCTGACGACCGTTACAGCGTGTATTTACAGCAAACCTGATCTGCATCCTGATGGTGGCGCTACTGGTGCGAAATCTGAATATCATCCTTCAGATACAGAAACACGCCTTCAAACTTTAGTTTATGTCGTGCGCCACATAAACGAAAGTTGGCAGGCATGTTTCTGTATCTGAAAGATGTCTATTCTTCTCGGTGTTGCGATTTTTTTCCATCAGTCTATGCCGACCATCTCACTCAGATCACAATGCCCAGGACAACATATATTTTGCAGAAAATTTTTACTTAATAACGCTAAGGTTCACGTTGGTGATGAAACCTGATTATAGAAATAACGCCTGTAATCCAGCGGCAGGGGGTGCTGCTGGGACATTTTTGGAACACAACCTACGATCAGCATAGAGACAGAAGTGATGACACTTTTTGCAGGGCCTGAGTATCATTTTGCAGGACAATGCTCAAGCACTTACAATGCAAGCTGTTACTGATTTGTTTGGGTGATGGGGCTGCTAAATGCTATACCACCTACAACACTCCCTTGAATTAAGCCCTCGTAAGTTCAACTAGATTTCTAAACTGAAGGAAACACTTCCGGTATTCGCTTCAGAACTGCTACAAATTCGTCGGGCAATAGACCGCGCCGCTCGAACTGTCAACACAACTGGCACTACTTAGAGTATCCTAAGACTTCCACATCGCTGGCAACAGGTTATACACAATGCTGGTGACTACTTTGAAGGTCAGTAAAACTTTGAAATACGTATCTATTTTGTACTAGCTGTAAATAAATAGTTGCCACTATTAAAGTTCCAACCCTCGTACAATATGTATAAGAGCCAAGAGTAAATAATAAGAGTGGATGACCAAGAACGAAGTGCTCGCATTAAAAAGGGTGTAAGACAGGGATGTAGTCTTTCGCCCCTAATGTTCAGTCTGTATATTGAAGAAGCAATGATGAAAATAATAGACAGGTTCAGGAGTGGAATTAAAAATCAAGGTGAAAGGATATCAGTGATATGATTCGCTGATTACATTGCTATCCTGGGTGAAAGCGAAGCATAATTACATGATTTGCTGAATGGAATGAATATTCTAATGAATACAGGATGTAGACTTAGAGTAAATCGAAGAAAGACGGCCGGCCGGTGTGGCCGAGTAGTTTTAGGGGCTTCATTCTGGAACCTCGCGACCGCTACGGTCGCAGGTTCGAATCTTGCCTCGGGCATGAATGTGTGAGTTGTCCTTAGGTTAGTTAGGTTTAAGTAGTTCAAAGTTCTAGTTGATTGATGACCTCAGATGTTACGTCACATAGTGCTCAGAGCCATTTAAACCATTTTTGAAGAAAGACGGAGGTACTTAACATCAGGATTCTTGGTTACGAAGTAGATGAAGTTAAGGAATTCTGCTAGCTTGGCAACAAAATAAGCAATGACGGACGGAGCAAGAAGGACATCAAAAGCAGACTAGCACTGGCATAAATGGCATTCCTGACCAAGAGATGTGTACTAGTATCAAACATAGGCCTGAATTTGAGGAAGACATTTCTGAGAATGTACGTCTGGAGTACAGCATTGTACGGCAGTGAAACATGGACTGTGAGAAAACCGGAACAGAAGAGAATCGAAGCATTTGAGATGTGGTGCTACAGACGAATATTGAAAATTAGTTGGGCTGGTAAGATAAGAAATGTGGAGGTACTCCGCAGAATCGGTGAGGAAAGGACTACGTGGAAAACACTGTTAAGGAGAAGGGACAGGATGATAGGACATCTGCTAAGACATGAGGGAATGACTTCCATGGTACTAGAGGGAGCTGTAGAGGGCAAAAACTGTAGAAGAAGACAGAGATTGGAATACATCCAGCAAATAATTGAGGAAGTGTGTTGCAAGTGCTACTCTGAGATGAAGAGATTGGCACAGGAGAGGAATTCGTGGCGGGTTGCATCAAACAGGTCAGAAGACTCAAGATTTTTTTATTTTTTATTTTTAAAGAGTGATTTACATTGCTGTATTTCTGTCTTTCTATGGATGATTTTGCACTTCCTTGTTTTGTCAATCAACTGTAGTATTTCTTCTGTTACCCAAGTTTCCTTGCTGTTACCTTCCTTATACCTTTGTTTACCTGTCCAACCTCTGTGATTGCCATTTTCAGATATGTCTGTTCCTTTCCAAATGAACTACCGTGCTATTCACTATCGCAGAACATCAAACACGTCTCTTCATTCTTAATACTTCAGTATCCCTCTTCGATTCACATTGATTCTTCCGAACTATTCTCTTCATTAGAAAACTCAGTGTTACCATTCCAGCTTAGAATCTGTATCCATGCAAGATACAACGGCTGCTTCGAGGTTGAATCACGGCTGTGACACGTCTACATTCACACAGTCCTAGGGATAGAATATTAATAGAGTTCTGCTCCCACGCCAGGTTTAATTACGGGACACTGTGTTTGTTGGTGAACGCGGCTGCCCCTACACGAGTTTACTGATGACTAATAGAACGGCCGTGTGCTCTCGTCCCACGCACATACGGTCTCACAGATTGCTACAGTGCTGTTTTTCAGTGCCCACTCCATCCAATGGAATCTATTCTCAACTGAAATCTACAGTTTTATTATGGATGAGCGGAACGCAGCATTTCAGTCAACAGTCTCAGGGAACGGACTTTTTGAAAGCAGTAAACGAAATTACAGGAGACTGGAGCGAAGAGTATGAATTTTCGCTTTTCCTGGGTTTCACGAATCATGAAACCTTCTGTTGATTCGTTTTCAACAATATCTGTGCTAACAGTCCTAGGGCATTACGCGTTGATTTCCATTGTGAGTGTATTGAAGAATATGTACGTCAATACTTCAGCTCCATTGGAATCGAGCAGGATTTAGAACTGAAAGAGAACTCTGGCAAGCAGATTCTCTACCACTAAAAATGTTCTTTGCAGTCCTAGAAGAAGATTTCAGATTGTTAAACTAGTAAACCTAGGAGGGCATAGGCGTTAATTGGACATATCTGAAGCACCTTCATTTTCCTGTTGGCGTTTTACTGTTTGCCTCTAGTCCAGGATAAGTTCTACACATGGAAGAACTAATGGAGAAAGTTTGAAAGTAGTGATGGAAATCAGTTGCATTAAGACTGAAGTATTGGATAACCAGCACACGGAGCAGAGACTAGTACACACCGAAACTCAAGTAATAAAACCAGTTAATGAGTTTTTATGTTAAGGGCAGTTGACGACAGCAACTGGATGGACAACAAAAGAAGTGAACAGAAGAGTACCAACGGGATTTTGTGGTTTAGATAAACGAAATAAAAATTTCAGAACGAATCTGTGGTATATGTGAAAAAAATTACAAATCATATGCCTTGCCAATTTTGAATTCGAGAGCAAGAATTGGATTTTGTATCCGAAAACCATTTCTGAACTGAGGATTGCTCAGTGGGCAATGGAAAGCTACATGTGGCGTCCAATACATAGAGAGCCTGTGACACAGAGCAGAATGCAGAATATAATATAAAGTGGAAGAAATGAAAGTGCGCACGACATACGGTCAGGCGAATGCGTACCAAACAGACTAAGGAAGTTCTTTATTTGGTTTCTCTGGCTGAGACAGTGTCCTACTAGAAGGTGAGCAGATGAGTTTCGTAAAAATGTGGGTACAGCATGAATGCGTAAAGCTGAAGGCCGAAATAGAGAAAGTTCTAGAGGAGGCCATTATCATGCAGTGAATGTAGGATGGCTAATGATGATGATGATGATCAATTTTAAGTAGATATTTTGTGTACTTTCTATTGTACACTACTGGCCATTAAAATTGCTACACCAAGAAGAAATGCAGATGATAAACGACTATTCATTGGACAATTATATTACACTAGAACTGACATGTGATTACATTTTCGAACAATTTGGGTGCATAGAACCTGAGAAATCAGTATCTAGAACAACCACCTCTGGCCTTAATAGCAGTCTTGATAAGCCTGGGAATTGAGTCACGATACCACAGTTCATCAAGAGTAATGACTGGCGTATTGTGACGAGCCAGTTGCTCGGCCACCATTGACCAGACGTTTCCAGTTGGTGAGAGAGCTGGAGAATGTGCTGGCCAGGGCAGCAGTCGAACATTTTCTGTATCCAGAAAGGCCCGTACAGGATCTGCAACATGCGGTCGTGGATTATCCTGCTGAAATGTAGGGTTTCGCAGGGATGGAATGAAGGGTAGAGCCACGGGTCGTAACACATCTGAAATGTTACGTCCACAGTTCAAAGTGCCGTCAATGCGAACAAGAGGTGACCGAGACGTGTAACCAGTGGCACCCCATACCATCATACCGCGTGATACGCCAGTATGGCGATGACGAATACACGCTTCCAACGTGCGTTCACCGCGATGTTGCCACACACGGAAGCGACCATCATGATGCTGTGAACAGAACCTGGATTCATACGAAAAAATGACGTTTTTCCATTCGTGCGCCCAGGTTCGTCGTTGAGTACACCATCGGAGGCGCTCCCGTCTGTGATGCAGCGTCAAGGGTAACCGCAGCCATGGTCTCCAAGCCGATAGTCCATGCTGCTGCAAACGTCGTCGAATTGTGCGTGCAGATGGTTGTTGTCTTGCAAACGTCCCCATCTGTTACTCAGGGATCGAGACGTGGCTGCACGATCCGTTACAGCCATGCGGATAAGACGCCTGTCATCTCGACTGCTAGTGATAAGAGGGTCGTTGGGATTCAGCACGGCGTTCCGTATTACCCTCCTAAACCCACCGATTCCATATTCTGGTAACAGTCATTGGATCTCGACCAACGCGAGCAGCAATGTCGCGATACGATAATCCGCAATCGTGATAGACCCCAATCCGACCTTTATCAAAGTGGGAAACGTGATGGTACGCATTTCTCCTCCTTACACGAGGCATCACAACAACGTTTCACCAGGCGACGCCGGTCAACTGCTGTTTATGTATGAGAAATCGGTTGGAAACTTTCCTCATCTAAGCACGTTGTAGCCGGCCAGAGTGGCCGAGCGGTTCTAGGCGCTACAGTCCGGAACCGCGCGACCGCTACGGTCGCAGGTTCGAATCCTGCCTCGGGCATGGATGTGTGTGATGTCCTTAGGTTAGTTAGGTTTAAGTAGTTCTAAGTTCTAGGGGACTTATGACCTTGGCAGTTGAGTCCCATAGTGCTCAGAGCCATTTTTGAAGCACGTTGTAGGTGTAGCCACCGGCTCCAACCTTGTGTGAATGCTCTGAAAAGCTAATCATTTGCATATCACAGCATCTTCTTCCTGTCGGTTAAATTTCGCTTCTGTAGCACGTCATCTTCGTGGTGTAGCAATTTTAATGGCCAGTAGTGTACTAGCTACAATGTTCATAGTTTAATGTTTTAGAGTTTACTGATATCAGTTGCTCAACATTCAACTAAGAAATCTGCAATTAGACCAATATATATGCCAGACAAAAAAGCGAAGTATTCAGAAAGGGAGGAGGAAACGAACTGTATCTTCACCCGTTGTGAGGGCAGGTGATGTTATTTTAGTGATTACAGATTCGACAAGGAACTTGGCAGTGTTTTCCCACTTATCGGTATGAAATTGCACCTCCTCTAGCTTTGATGCTCGCATTGATTCGCTAGGGAAGTGTGTGAAACAGGTGCTGTATCCTCTCCGGAAACAAGCTGGCTCACAACGTTCTAAATGGTCCTGGCTACTAACTCTGGACGAAGTTGACGTCAGACCTCGTCCCACACGTGTTCTATCGGGGACAGATGTGGGGATGTTGCTGGCCACGGAAGTACCTCAACATCTCGCAAGCTGTTCATTGAGAGACGTGCCCAGTGTGGACAAGGACGGTCCTGTTGGGAAATGGCACCACAACACTGTCGTATGAGATGTTACATATGAGGAAGCGGGATGCTCACGACGTACCGCTGTATAGTCACAGTTTCCTAAATCACTACCAGCTGTGACCTGAAGTCATGACTCGAATGGCTCTGAGCAATATGCGACTTAACTTCTGACGTCATCATTCGCCTATAACTTAGAACTACTTAAACCTAACTAACCTAAGGACATCACACACATACATGCCCGAGGCAGGATTCAAACCTGCGACCGTAGCGGTCGCTCGGTTCCGGACTGTAGCGCCTAGAACCGCACGGCCATTCCGGCCGGCCTTGAAGTCATACTCTGTGTTTCCCCACACTATGATTCCAGAAGCAACACCGCTCTGCCTCTCCAAAACATTGGAAGTATCGGACCTCTTCACAGATCGCCGCCATACTCGCCCACCATGGTAATTCTTGTCAGTGCAGATCGGCGATAAATCGCTGAACATAGTGCGACGCCATTCATTAGCAGTCCGTGATTGCCAGTCACGGTATCACTCCAAATGCAGCCATTTGTGTTGGGGCGTTAATGGTAGCGTACCCATAGAACGGTAACTCTCTAGTCCGGTTGCTGGTCAGTCTCCAACCAATGGCGCGGCATGACACAGAGTGTTCCAGGTAGGCCATTACTTGCTTTCGGATGGTAGGCGCATATATGAAAGGGCTACGATGTGCTGATGGGGCACGGTACTCAAAATGGTTCAAATGGCTCTGAGCACTATGGGACTTAACTTCAGAGGTCATCGGTCCCCTAGAACGTAGAACTACTTAAACCTAACTAACCTAAGGACATCACACACATCCATGCCCGAGGCAGGATTCGGACCTGCGACCGGAGCGTGTGCACGGTACTGATCGGATATTTGACAACGAATATGCGTGCCTTGATATTCCCAAGCGGTCCGTCATCGGGCCACTGTCACTCCAAATGTCTCAGAAATCTGGATACTTCATGACTCGACCAGCCAGACAAGTGGAGGCCCACAACGACGCTTCTCTCGGGCTCTGTCAGATGCTGATTACGCTTTCACACACGAGTCTGCGTCCACTGCAGCTCGCCCAAAATCTGATAAGCTTAGTATTACGCTCAAAATCTGATAGGCTTCATATTACCCTACCAAGCTGAGCTCGAACAAAACTAATGCACTCTGGTAGTCTTTCTACGTATCACAAAGAACTGCAACTTTAATCATATACATTTTTCCAAAGGAATGTAGGTGTATGAAGTTACTTTATCCATCAGTGTCTTCTGTTTGATTCATGTTTTTGTCAGGCAGTGTGTTCACTATCAGAATATATATGTAGTATTTACCAACGATTTATTATCATTATCATCAGCTATTCGACATCCACTGCTCTGTAAAAACATCCCTTAAAGAAGGGAGATACGAAAGTTCTGCCGGTCGATTACCGTGAAGTCCTTAAAATACTCAGGTTTTGTGTAGACTGTGATGAGTGACTGTTACTGCAATTAATTGTTTTGTCACTGTAAACAGTACTTTATAAGCATTAGTTCGTAGAGGGGTATTTGCTAACCGCTGAATAACCATTAGGTGTTGCCGACTGTGATAATAAAATTATACTTCAAGGTTACTCCTCCTCGTAACTCTTATGACGCGGCACCACAATAATTATGTCTCAGAAACTCAAATTCTGAAACTGAATAATTCCTCTTTCTGTCTTGTGCTCCCACATGCCCGCTACACTGTTACTTCACAAGTCTAACTCACTATATTGTCACTATGTCTGCAAGCCACCACTTCTCCCTTTCCCCTGTCATCGATGATACCAATTCTGCATGCCTGACATCTAGCACACTGCATCTGTGTGCCAAAGTAGCAAGGTAATCGTTGTCGGTCGGTCGCATTCCACGCGGCCTCTTCTTCGCTCGGCTGGCAGTTCCTTCCCACGCCTTCACGAGAGCGAGCAGTCGCCGATTATGACCGAAAAGGTTTGTGATCCTTCTACGTGGCGACGGAAACGACGGCTAGCTACGGTACAAATAGCACGAACTGTAGTGGTGAGTGAAGGAAGTATATGACGCCTGTGCGCTCTGCAGCCTACGAGGAAACATGCGTATCTGAATGAATGCTTACGCGGCCGTAAGAGCTGGGCACGTTGTTATCTCACTAGGTAAGCTAGTATCGGTCACCTTCGGCTGCTTCAGCCAAGCTACGAAAAGATTCCCAAACCTATACAGGATTGCACGGCGCGTCTACGAGAAGATATAGACTGAAATCACTATTTAGTAGTGATGAAGGGTTGACGAAGTTTAAACGAGTCGTCCGGAAGAATAAATGTGGAAACATGTGAGATGATTCACTAATAAGTACTGATTATGTGAATTTCAAGTTCTCTAAGGCTGCAGAGCCTGCGGTAATGGATGCCATAGTAGGTAGCTCAGCTGAAGAAGTAAGGTATTTCTAAAAAGAAAATCACAGAAGTTGGACAGAAAAATATAGGTGCTGAGAAGGTAACTATGAAGAAACAAAAGAAATATGAAAATCGAATTATGAAAAAGGCAGGAAGGATAATTTAGAAAAGACTGCAAAAGAAAACTTAGTGTCTGTTAGATGACGATCAGTTTCGCTTTAGGAAAGGTAGGGACACGAGATATGTATTTCTCACATTGTATTTGGTAATGGAAGTAAGACTTTAAAAAATAGAGACACCTTCATAGGCTTTGTCAATCTAGAAAACGCCTTCGAAAATGTAAAATGGCGCAAATATACGAAATTCTGAGAACACTGAGTGTTAACTATAGGGTAAGATAGGTCATCTACAATATGTACAAAAAGCAAGAGAGAATAATAAGAATAGAAGAAGACGAACAAAGCTCAAGGATTAAAAAGAGTCTAAGACAGGGACACAGTCCTTCTATCCACTTATAATCTGTATATCGAAGAAGCAATGACGGAAATAGATTCTCGAGAGGGATTAAAATTCTAGATGAAAGGATATCAATGATACGATTAACTGATTACATTGCTATTCTCACTGAAACTGAAGAAGAAAAGAAGGTCGTGTTGAATGGAATGAACAGTCCCTAAAATATAGATTATAGATTGGAAAACAAGACGTAATGATGCTTAGCAGAAATGAGATTAGCGACAAACTTAACATCAAAATTCGTGACCAAAAAGTGGACCAATTGAAAGTATTCTTCTATGTTGGAGGGAAAAATAACACACGGCGTTCTAAGCAAATCAGTGCAGGGAAAGAGGGCATTCCCAGCTAATACAGTTCTACTACTATCAAATATTAGCCTGGATTGAGGAAGAAATTCTTGAGATTATACGTTTGGAGTACGCCATTTTTGTAAGTGAAACATCGACTGAGAGGAAAATGGAAGAGAAGATAATCGAAGTGACTGAGATGTGATGCTATAGATGGAAGTGGACTATTGGGTGGACTAGTAAGAGAAGCGGACGTTCTCAGCAGAATCGGCGAGAAAAGGAACATGACGAGAACACTGACAAGAAGAAAGGTTAGGATATGTCTAAGACATCGGAGAATAACGTCCACAGTATAAGACGGAGCTGTATAGCGTAAAAAGTGTAAGAGAAGATAGAGAATGGAATGCACCCAACAAATCATTTAGGAGTGCTACTCTCACAGGAAGAGATCAGCAGAAGAGAGGGAGCTGTGGCCGGATTCTTCAAGCCAGAGAAGACTGTTGCCTCCGCCCCCTCTCAAAAAAAAAAAAAAAAGGAATAAATTGAAACATTGTAACAGTTGAATAATATGAAAGAGAAACGGTAGGGTGAGGCAGGTTTTTATCACTGATATCATTCAATCTGTGCATTGAGCAAGCATTGAAGAAAACCAAGAAGGAATATGGAAAGTTGGTTAAAGTTCAGGGAAAAGGTATAGAGGTTTGACTATAACAGCGTGCGAGGGCGTGCTGAAAAGTAACGCCTCCGAATTTGTTACTGTGTTCTCAATATCAGTAGAGAAATTGCTTGTCATCAGTATTACTCGATCGACTTTCTCTCTTTGCTGACGCAAATTGCAACCCTCTGCTGCTAGAGGGCTCCGTATTGTAGCACGTGACTTGGCAGTCTGTGACATAGCTATGCCGGTGCCTGAGTAACAGGTCAGAAAACTGAAAGCGCAAGTTCGAAGAGTTCGTCCACAGCTGGAAAACCCTCTCCTTCAGCATGAAAATGCCAGACCACTCAAGAGCGCTGCGACATTTGCACAAATCGTACTCCTTGTGTTCACTGCCATCGGTCATCCTCCATACAGTCCAGACTTGGTCGCATACGATCGTTTCTTAATCTTAAAGAACAGCTTCGAGGACTTCACTTTGGTAGTGATTCAGCGTTACAAGCAGAGCTGAGGTTGTGGTTCCGTCAACAAAGTTACACATTCTAAAGTGACGGTATCAACAAACTGGCCTCTGTTGTTGAGAAATATATATGTAGACAAGAAGAATAAAGATGCAGAACAGTGACAGTTACAAAGCTTTAAGAGTTTTCACACAAAAAAATTCGAGGGCATTACTTTTCAGCACGCTTTCGTAATTCTGGAAGAGGTGGCGAAGGACATGGAAGAGCACTTGAACGGGATAAATTGTTTATGCCTAAGAAGTTGTTCGATGAACATCAACAACAGAAAAACAGGGGTAGTGAACTGTAGTAAAACTAAATTAGACGGAGCTGAGGGATTAGAAAAGGACGTGAGACACTAAAAGTGGCATGGGAATTTTTGCTATTTGTACAAAAAATATCTAAGTATGACCGAAGTAGAAAGGATATGAAATGCGGACTTTCAGTAGGAAGCAAAACGTATTTGAGAAAGAGCAGTTTGTTAACTTCTAATATAACCTTCTTTTCTGAAAGTATTTGTATGGGATGCATCCTAGTATGAACTTGAACGTGGACTATAAACGGTTCAAACAATAAGGAATATGAAACTTCCTGGCAGATTAGAACTGTGTGCCGGACCGAGACTCGAACTTGGGACCTTTGCCTTTCGCGGGCAAGTGCAAAGGTCCCGAGTTCGAGTCTCGGTCCGGCACACAGTTCTAATCTGCCAGGTAGTTTTATAGCAGCACACACTCCGCTGCAGAGTGAAAATTTCATGCTGCATATAAGGGAACAGATGCTTCTGAAATGTAGTCCTACAGAAGAAGAAGGCTGAACATTAGATCGGTAGATCGGATAACTAGTGAGGAGGTACTGAATAGAATTGGAGAAAAAAGAAATTTGTGGTACAACCACATCAAAAGAAGAGATTGATTGACAGGACACATCCAGCAGTATAAAGGATTGGTCAAGGGAAGTGTGTGGGGTAAACATAGTAGAGAGTGCCAAGGAGTGAATACAGAAAGGAGCTTCAAACATCTGTGGTAGTTATTCAGAGATAAATGGGCCTGCAGCGGATGGACTAGCGTTGAGGGTTCAATCAAACCAGACTTTGGCTTATAGACCACAACAACAACAAGAACAACAACAACCTACAGTTTATTTTTCACACTATCTCTCTCGTGCGCCACCTCTCAGACAGGCTACGGATCTGCAGCACTGTATCGCTTTCTTGCATTACACTTACAATGTATTCAGATAGTACAAGTGGTACAATTCAGTCTCAAGAGCCACAAATCTTGTTCAGAGATGTTTTTAATACCACATTTCTCTCTTCGTATATGAGATTCGTCTTGATGCCATATTTAACTTGCGTTAGGCACACGATACGAATCCGCACAGTCACGTATTAACCAAACCACCAGCAAGCCGAATAACAGATCAGCATCGTGACTGGATTCAGGACTGCCTCACAGATCGAAGTGGACAAGTCGTTCTCAAAAGCTTGTAACAGTCAGTTGTACAGGTGCTATAAAACAGTGCTATATAGCCTTTGCTGGTCACAGTATAATGGGTCTAGCAGATAATGGTGGAAACTCTGTGCTGGAGCTGTTGTGCATAGGATAGTCGCAACGCAAGAAAGTTGTAGCGAAATGCAGGAAGAGTTGAGGACACACGTATGGTGCAGTAACTGGCAGTACCACATTGCTTACAAATCACCAAGAAGACACTTAACTGTCCTGTTACACTAGCGACAATAGTAACAACCGTAATATACCTGTGAGTAAGCCCTTGGAATGACAATGTGGAGTGCCCACACGAAACATGTAGGGAAAGCGTATTTCAGGCTGCTGTTCATTGGAACAATCCTAAGAAAGTGTGATTTGTCCGTTAAAGAACTGGACTACAAAACACTGTTTCTTTTGTACTGCTCATGAGTATATGTTAATTACCAAGTAGGCTTTAATAAAGGAAATTGCTACGAAATTGCGTCATCACATGTGTAGCAAACGCGAGAGTGATGCTCATCAAATTACAGTGGCAGACATTGCAGGAGAGGCTGACGTAGTTTTCTCTAACGTCCAATGGAAAGTTCGAAGGTAATCTGTGCAACAACTGATCTACATGTGTCATACAGATCATGAGAGTAAGATAGGAGATACAGGAAATGTGTTTGCAGCTGCTAATACGCACAACCATCAGCTTTATAACAGAATGACGACCGTGAAAATTTGTGCTGGAAAGGACTCGAACCCGGATCTCCCGCTTTACGCGAGTGGAATTCTTAACCGCTTTGGCTACCCATGCACGATTCAGGACCAGACCCGAACTACCATAAGTCGTCGTTCCTGTGTCACAACCTGTACACTTAAACACATTATATAAATCCCGTACAGTGGAGGGAATTTTTGGAATTGAAAGTCACTGGATGTACGAAGAAATACTGCATTGTCCTTCTTAACAACACAGTCACTGCAATATCTTATTTATCCGTTAATAACAGGCAGCGACTTGAAATTGAAAAATGTCCTCCCCTGTATGGTAATTACATAATGTGTCTAAGAGTACAAGTTGTGTTATAGGAATGACGTAATATGGTAGTGTGCGTGTGACGGTCAGTCGTGCACGGGTAGCCAAAGTGGTTAAGGGGAATTGGAATGCCCTACCCCAACAATGTTAAATTTACTGACTTGGCTTCCCTGTATTTCAGGAACCACTGTAGCCATTGACATGAAACTTTTACAGGACATTAAACTGTATGTTCTGATTCTACTAAATTACAAAAATTGCATTTCAGACACTGCTTTCAGAATTACAATTTTTTAATTGCGTCTTTAAAATGTTGTGTACTTATTTGTACGTTATCCTAAATAATTTGAATTATATCTAACATTATGTTCTTCTTTTGGTTCAGTAGACTCAGGATATGTATGTTATTACTACCTGAAAATTTGAATACTCTTCTCGAAGTAGTTTCTGAGATTTAGGGAAAAAAGCAACAGAAAATGTAAATTTTCAGGAATGGCTTCTTAAGTCTCAAAAGACTGTAACTCAATATATGCTTAATTTTTTTTATGGTTAGTCACTTAGAAGCACCCTGCACCATACTGTGTATCATCCCCTTGATCTTTTCAAAGATTTTTCTTCTTTTCTTCTTTCTGGACTCCTTAATGGCGAACTGTTGTGCATACTCTGATTTATCAAGGTGCACATTGACCATTATGCAGTTTGCTCCAGGATTAATTACCATATGTTGTAGCACTTTCACTCTACCACCGTTGCCATCATTAAAAGCAATAACAGCATCACTGACCCCCCACTTTCGTTTCTTCATTCCAACAAAAACATTTGCTGGTGAGCGAGTCCATATAAGATTATTGAACGACTCGTTGGTATTTTGAATCTGACCATGCTGACACTTCTTCAGTATGAGATTTTCACTCTGCAGCGGAGTGTCCACTGATATGAAACTTCCTAGCAGATTAAAACTGTGTGCCGGACCGAGACTCAAACTCGGGACCTTTGTTTTTCGCGGGCAACTGCTCTACCAACTGAGCAACCCAGGTACTACTCAGGTCCCCTCCTCACAGCTTTACTTCTGCCAGTATCTCGTCTCCTACCTTCCAAACTTTAAATCCTGGAAACATCCCCCAGGCTGTGGCTAAGCCATGTCTCCGCAATATCCTTTCTTTCAGGAGTGCTAGTTCTGCAAGGTTCGCAGGAGAGATTCGGTAAAGTTTGGAAGGTAGGAGCCGAGATACTGGCAGAAGTAAAGCTGTGAGGACGTGGCGTTAGTCGTACTTGGGTAGCTCAGTTGGTAGAGCACTTGCCCGCGAAAGGCAAAGGTCCCGAGTTCGAGTCTCGGTCCGGCACAAAGTTTTCATCTGCCAGGAAGTTTCACTTGTTCAGTAATTCAGGATTGCCAGGTCTCTGTAAACAGGTTTTGTGATATCCATGACTGCTGCTGGGATGGAAAGTGTATGCCTGTATGAACTGTTTGAGTACTGGGCATTGCGGTAATTGCTCCATGAATAAGGTCCAGGAGGGCAAAGGTGCTGTACTAGTTTCTCATCAGTTGACAGTCTGTGAAAGAAGGTATCCCATACTGCCTGCTCCATTTTCAAAAAATCCTCAGTATTATTTCTAATGGCCGTCCCATAATACTGCTGTAGTTTATCAATCATTTTGTCTGTCTGCCTGCCTCTTACGGTTTTACCATCAGAAAGTTTCTTGTCTCTCAAACTTTGTTTCAACTTCCTCAACCTGGTGTCCATCCTCCTCTGGACATGACCTGTATAACACAGCAATCTACAGCCTTCTATATAAAAAATTATCGATTGTATTAGAACGTGAAATAATGCACGGAAAAATTTTAACATTTTCAACCAGTGTAGATTATATTTAAAAAATAAAATAAAATACTTACCATGTGAGTTTATAAGTGATATATTTATATAATTTTATTCGGAAAATTGCAAATTTTATAATGAGATAAAAATTCGAAAATTTGAAAAAAAAATTTCCATTCCAACTCCCTTAAAGGTGCCGCTCGCGTAACGCGGGAAATCTGGGTTCGTGTACCACTCCGGCACAAATTTTCATTGTCTTCATTCCCTTATGTACAGCTGATGATCACTCGTACTCGCAACTACGAATACATTTCATTTATTTCATAACGGCTATAGCCGCCGAGGTGCCTGTTCCTTCGGACATGCATGAATATCCGAAAGAACACAGCATTGTTCTTAACAAAGGCACTGAAGTAAGAGAAGAGAGAACATGCACGCACGATGATTCGCTCTAGTTTCGAACGGAAGAATAACAGAAGTGACTAACTGGTTCAACTCAATCCCCGTCGTTTAACATGCAGTGGTTTGTGGAGCATCCAGTAGGTATCCAATTCGGAGACTCGATTTTAAATTCCCCAGGACACCCATGTTTACGTCTATCTTAATTGTCATGAATGACTCGAAGCAAATGCTATGATGGTTCCTGCGACAAAACCAAAGCTGATATGCGGCCTTCTCTTTGTCTGGTTTATGTTACGGAAATGGTCTAGACGTCCACTGAGCGTTGAACCTTAATCCTCCTTCCTTCCTCAGGTTTTGACGTAGGGACTGCTAAGAATATACATTACTGACCATTAAAATTGCTACACCAAGAAGAAATGCAGATGATAAACGGGCATTCATTGGACAAATATATTATACTAGAACTGACATGTGATTGCATTTTCACGCAATTTGGGTGCATAGATCCTGAGAAATCAGTACCCACAACAACCACCTCTGGCCGTAATAACGGCCTTGATACGCCTGGGCATTGTGAGTCAAACAGAGCTTGGATGGCGTGCACAGGTACAGCTGCCCATGCAGCTACAACACGATACCACAGCTCATCAAGAGTAGTGACTGGCGTATTGTGACGAGCCAGTTGCTCGCCCACCATTGACCAGACCTTTTCAATTGGTGAGAGATCTGGAGAATGTGCTGGCCAGGGCAGCACTCAAACATTTTCTGTATCCAGAACGGCCCGTACAGGACCTGCAACATGCGGTCGTGCATTATCCTGCTGAAATGTAGGGTTTCGCAGGGATCGAATTAAGGGTAGAGCCACGGGTCGTAACACATCTGAAATGTAACGTCCACTGTTCAAAGTGCCGTCAATGCGAACAAGAGGTAACCGAGACGTGTAACCAATGGCACCCCATACTATCATGCTGGGTGATACGCCAATATGGCGATGACGAATACACGCTTCCAATGTGCTTTCACCGCGATGTCGCCAAACACGGAAGCGACCATCATTATGCTGTAAACAGGACCTGGATTCATCCGAAAAAATGACGTTTTGCCATTCGTGCACCCAGGTTCGTCGTTGAGTACACCATCACAGGGGCTCTTGTCTGTGATGCAGCGTCAAGGGTAACCGCAGCCATGGTCTCCGAGCTGATAGTCCACGCTGCTGCAAACGTCGTCGAACTGTTCGTGTAGATGGTTGTTATCTTGTAAACGTCCCCATCTGTTGAGCCAGGGATCGAGACGTGGCTGCACGATCCGTTACAGCCATGCGGATAAGATGCCTGTCATCTCGACTGCTAGTGATACGAGGCCGTTGGGATCCAGCACGGCGTTCCGTATTACCCTCCTGAACCTACCGATTGCATATTCTGCCAACAGTCACTGGATCTCGACCAACGCGAGCAGCAATGTCGCGATACGATAAACCGGAATCTCGATAGGCTGCAATCCGACCTTTATCAAAGTCGGAAACGTGATGGTACGCATTTCTCCTCCTTACACGAGGCATCACAACAACGTTTCACCCAGCAACGCCGGTCAACTGCTCTTTGTGTATGTGAAATCTGTTGGAAACTTTCCTGATGTCAGCACGTTGTAGGTGTCGTCACCGGCGCCAATCTTGTGTGATTGCTCTGAAAAGCTAATCATTTGCATATCACAACATCTTCTTCCTGTCGGTTAAATTTCACGTCTGTAGCACTTCATCTTCGTGGTGTAGCAATTTTAATGGCCAGTAGTGTATGATGTATACAGTGTACCAGGAGTAACATTGACAAACAGTAGCGCTAAAATAGGGAATGGAAACGTTTCAAATGTTGTAGTATAGAATAATGATGAAAATTATGTGATATGGGTGAGATAAGAAATGACGCTGGCGTTCGCAGAGTCGCTTAGGAAACATTGCAGAGTAGAAGCGACAGTACGACAGGACATGAGTTAAGAAACCGGGGAGTAACTAGAAGAAACCGTAGAGGACGAAAGCTACAGGGAAAGGTACAGATTGTAGTACGTCCAACAAATAATCGAGGACGTTGGGTGTAAGTGCTACAGTGAGATGGAGAGGTTGTCGCAGGAAAGCGAGCCGTGTGGTGGGGCCACATAAAATGTATCGGTAGACGGATGGCAAAAAAAAAAAAAGTTACCAGGTTTCATACAAATTTGAAAATGAACCAGGGGAAAACTAGACGACAAACCTCATTAACGGAGTTGTTTTAATTATTGGTTTAATTATTTATTAATATGTGTCTCTCGATAATGAAATGTGTGGGTCGCTAATGCGAGAAGTATTAGCATGTGAGGGTAGGCAGGCGAAGTACTCGGAGGTTCAGCAACGGCAGGCCCTTTTTTGTTTTCCGCGTACAATGCGCGTTCGCATTGTGCCAGTCATTACGGTGAGTGCAGGAAATGTAGCCGAACAAGCGACAAAAGCCAGATGCCTGATAATTGTGGGACGGGATAACTTCGAATTCCGGGCGCGTTTCTGCGTGCGCGCGTGCTACTGGGGGATTTTCTGTGTGTGAAAGTGTGTGCGTTTGTGTGTGCCTGTGTGTGTGTGTGAGAGAGAAAGAAAGAGAGAGAACGAGAGAGAGAGGGGGTTGGGGGGGGGGGGGGGAGTGCGCGTAGATGGGCAACGGAAGAACCCTCCTCATAGGATTTAGCGTCCCATTTAATTCTTCGTTACGTCGAGAGCCGAGTTCAACAAATTATGATTTAGGTTTTCACACTTGCGATAAATTCTGGTTGCGCTGCCGGATTTCAGCAGAGCGCAATTAGAAAATGTTATTAAATATAAGGGCACTACAGCAGAATCTCAACCAGCGATAATGAAGCGCTCAGCACGCTATGCTGCGTAATTAACGAACGACGTCGGTGGATGGAGCCAAGTGGCTTTTAAGGGATTTCTGCGAGGATGAGCGGCGCTGTTGTATTTGACGTGGAAGCCTGTATTTTATTTTCCCATGAAGGTACTCGGCGTACATAATGATCGGCGTATTGTTTATGTGATTCGTAACACTTCCAACGAAAGTCAAAGTTGTACGATTTACAATGGTGCAGCGTTGTTTTAGTTGACGGACAGTGCTTCGTTATACGCTGTTTTGTCGGAATGCTGACTCGGTGTAATGTACACTCATGTTCAGAAAAAAACAGAACAAAAAAATGGTTCAAATGGCTCTGGGCACTATGCGACTCAACTTCTGAGGTCATCAGTCGCCTAGAACTTAGAACTAATTAAACCTAACTAACCTAAGGACATCACACACATCCATGCCCGAGGCAGGATTCGAACCTGTGACCGAAGCGGTCGCTCGGTTCCAGACTGTAGCGCCTAGAACCGCACGGCCACTCCTGCCGGCAAAAACAGAACACCTTGAACGACTAGAGATAGGACGTGCATATTCACAGGACATGTACGTTAGTATGCTCTACAGAAATGATTAGCATTTGAACCATGTCTGCCTGCGGTTTCAATGTCAACACCGATACTGCGACGAAACACCACCTACCGACTCTCGTTGTCGCTATAAACCGAAAGTAGTGGATCAGTGTGATTTGAGCAGATGTGTAGAATGCCTAACAGACGAATGCACGAATCAGTGAGTTTGGAAGAGGATGCGTTATGAGCTTGAGAGAATGTGATGCATTTATCTGGGAAATCGCTGTTCCTATGGAACGAAGTGTTTCAGAAGTGTAACGAGTGTGTGCAGAATGCTTCGCGGAAGGCCGTAGAACACCACGAGATGGATCAGTTTGCCAGACCGCCCCCCGAGAAGATCGATACCTCATCCGAATGGCATTGCAGGACAGGTCGGAATCCTCCTCGGCTCTGGCGTGAGAGTGGGACAGTGAAACACATCGTACACTGTCACGGGTGAAAGTCAGTCGCCGTTTATCACGGCATTTGTTAAGTGCGCGTCGTCCACTTCTCTGCCCATCTTTGACGAATGTGGAGAAACATACTAGACGGCAATGGTGTACGGGACGACATGGCGGACAGGAAGGGCTTCAGATAGTCTTTTCGGACGAAGCCAGGTTCTGTTTGTTTGAAAATGATGGCCGCATTTTGGTTCGCCGCAGACGGGGGCAGCGGCGTCGCAGTGCCTGCATTCACACAATACGCACAGCACCAACTCAAGACCTTATGGTGTGGGGTACAACCTCAAACCACAGTGTCCAGGGCATTGCAACCAGTCTGACCTACGTGAATGACATCCTGCAACCGGTAGCCATACCCTTTCTGTATAACACACCAGACGCCATTTTTCAGCAAGATAGTGCACGACCACACGTTGCTGCACGAGCACGTGCGTTCTTGGTGTCACAGGATGTCAGCCTTTCCCCCTGTCCCGGCAGATCACCAGACTTGTCGCCAGTGGAAAATGTGTGGGATATGGTGAAACGACGGGTGCAGCCCTGTGACCCAATGCCAACCACCACAGATGAACTTTGGAACCAGGTCAATACAGCATGGAGGTTGTACCACAGGACGCCGTTCACGCCTTATACGTGTCGATGCCATCACACATGGAGCAAGTTATCAGTGCCCAAGGCGGACCGTTTGCCTTCTAGGCAACAGGACACACGCTGAATCGAGGTGGCTGAAATGCTAATCATTTCTGCGCAACACATTGATGTACACATCCCGTGAATATGAACGTCTTATCTCTAGTCGCTCAAGGTGTTCTGTTTCTTTTCTGAACCTGAATGTTTCAATTTCAGCAGTTCGTTGAAGCATTGTATCTAGTTCAGCTTCGTAATTCCAGGAGTCGCAGAATGACGAATATGCAATGCCTTTGTTGAATCATTAATCAGCAACTTTTTTTTTCATCGTTATGCCCAGGATATCACATGAGATACTGAATTTAAATGCTGAAAGGAGAAAATAAAATGCATCAAATGAAGCAAGCGAAAGGAAATACGAATGTCTTAAATATTATATTGATAGGAAATGCAAAATGGCTAAGCAGGAATGGCTGGAGGACAAATGTAGAGGTATATATAACTGGGAGACGGTTGATACCGTCAATACGAAAATTAAAGAAATGCTTGGAGAAAAGAAAGGCGGCTGTATGTAATCAAGAGCTCAAATGGCAAACCAGTTCTAAGCGAAGAAAGGAAAGCTGAAAGGTGGAACGAGTATACGGAGGTGCCACACGAAGGAAATTAACTTGAAGACAACATTATAGAAAGGGAAGAGGACGTAGATAAACATGAGGATACTGCAAGAAGGGTTTGACAGAACACTGAAAGACCTAAGTCGAAACGAAGCCCCTGGAGTAGAGGACATTACGTCTGAACTCGTACCTAAGAGGCAATACCGACCCTACGACTTCTGTTAGATGACATGTTAAGGAAAGACAAACCTAGGTATGTACCATTTATTGACAGAGAGAAAGCTTTTGACAACCACGACTGGGATGCATTCCTTGAAATTCTGAAGGTATCAGTAGTAAAATACAGGGAGCGAAAGGCTATTTGCAATTTGTGCATAAAGCAGACAGCGGTTATTAGAGTCGAGGGGCATAAACGGGAAGCCGTGGTTGAGAAGCTAATGTAACTGGTATTTGTCCTATATCCAGAGTTATGTAATCTATTCATTGAGCAAGCAGTAAAGAAAACCTCATAAAAATTTGATGAATGAATTAAAGTTCAGGGAGAACAAACAAAAACTTTGAGGTATGTCGATGATATTGGTATACTGTCACAGATATCAGAGGATGTGGAAGAGCGGTTGAACGGAATGGAGTGTCTTGAAAGGAGGATATAGGTTGAACAACGGTAATGGAGTGTAGTCGAATTGAACAGGCGATGCTGATGAGTCTAGATTAGGAGACAAGACAATAAAGTAGATGAGTTTTGCCATTTGGACAGTAAAATAACTGATGATAGCCGAAGCAGAGAGGATGTAAAATGTAAACTGATAATGCCCATCTGCTCTTATTTTCACCATGGTGTACTTTAAACCCCCGCCTGCACAACTTGTTGCTTAAGAGGTTACCTAGAGTTTTACATGATATTGTTTTCAGAAATTGTGCTTACCTTTTCTTCAACCATTCTTTAGACTACTGACATTTTTCTTTTTGTTATCTTTGAGAGCCTCTTGTTTTGCCAGAACTAAACCGACTAACGCTAGAGCGTCGTCTATTGACGTTATGATGAACCGATTACCTGAACTGTGTGTGCGCACATGAGGCGTAACACTGACCTCACGAGCGTACTTACGTAAGCGGCTTAAATCTGCCAACAATGGGATGACAAACAATGAATCGTTGCCAAAGAAATATGTTTGAAGAAATTTTAAGACAAAGTGAGATCGTTTCTTACACGCCAACAGGAACGGAAATCAGGTAAATGTAGAGTTTTCGCTTGACTTCAATTTATTTTTCTTTGAGTAAACTGTATTTGAATACTTTTCGCCTTCACCAGGAACGCTTTATGTATCCGTTTACTTGGGTCAGCAATGGATCTCGTCGTCGCCTGGTGGACCTTCCAGGCAATATTTTATGTCAGTTATATCGGCACCACACTACAGTTTGTTTAAACAGAAGAATTCTTCATAGTTTGCTATCTGTATTGTATTCTAGCCATTGTGTGTACAAACGACGCACTGCAACTTCATTAGACTGTTTCCTTAATACAATGAGGTGTCTAAAGTCATGGGATGGCGATATGCACATGACAGATGGCGGTCCTATCGTGTACACAAAGGTATAAAAGGGCAGCGCACTGGCAGAGCTGTCGTTTCATACTCAGGTGATGCATGCGAAAAGTTTTCCAACATGATTAGGGCCGCACCACGTGAATTAACAGACTTTGAAAGCAGAATGGTAGCTGGATCTAGACGCATGAGATATTCCATGAGATAGACACAAAGCCCACGCCTACTACAGTAGTACAAGTTTATATGCCAACTAGCTCTGCAGATGACGAAGAAATTGATGAAATGTATGATGAGATAAAAGAAATTATTCAGATAGTGAAGGGAGACGAAAATTTAATAGTCATGGGTGACTGGAATTCGAGAGTAGGAAAAGGGAGAGAAGGAAACATAGTAGGTGAATATGGATTGGGGCTAAGAAATGAAGCCGGCCGGTGTGTCCGAGCGGTTCTAGGCGCTTCAGTCTGGAAACGCGCGACCGCTACGGTCGCAGGTTCGAATCCTGCCTCGGGCGTGGATGTGTGTGATGTCGTTAGGTTAGTTAGGTTTATATAGTTCTAAGTTCTAGGGGACTGATGACGTGCTCAAAGCCATTTGAACCATTTTTTTTTAAGAAATGAAAGAGGAAGCCGTCTGGTAGAATTTTGTGCAGAGCATAACTTAATCATAGCTAACACTTGGTTCAAGAATCATGAAAGAAGGTTGTATACATGGAAAAACCCTGGAGATACTAAAAGGTATCAGATAGATTATATAATGGTAAGACAGAGATTTAGGAACCAGGTTTTAAATTGTAAGACATTTCCAGGGGCAGATGTGGACTCTGACCACAATCTATTGGATATGAACTGTAGATTAAAACTGAAGAAACTGCAAAAAGGTGGGAATTTAACGAGATGGCACCTGGATAAACTGAAAGAACCAAAGGTTGTACAGAGTTTCAGGGAGAACATAAGGGAACAATTGACAGCAATGGGGGAAGGAAATACAGTAGAACAAGAATGGGTATCTTTGAGGGATGAAATAGTGAAGTCAGCAGATGATCAAGTAGGTAAAAAGACACGGGGGTTGCAGAAACCCTTGGGTAACAGAAGGAATACTGAATTTAATTGATGAAAGGAGAAAATATAAAAATGCAGTAAATGTAGCAGGCAAAAAGGAATAGAAACGTCTCAAAAATCAGATTGACAGGAAGTGCAAAATGGCTAAGCAGGGAAGGCTAGAGGACAAATGTAAGGATGCAAAGTCTTATCTCACGAGGGGTAAGATAGATACTGCCTACAGGAAAAGTAAAGAGACCTTTGGACAAAGGCGAACCACTTGCATGAATATCAAGAGCGTTGATGGAAACACAGTTCTAAGCAAAGAAGGGAAAGCAGAAAGGTGGAAGGGGTATATAGAGGGTCTATACAAGGGCGATGTGCTTGACGACAATATTATGGAAATGGAAGACAATGTAGATGAAGATGAAATGGGAGATACGATACTGCGTGAAGAGTTTGACAGAGCACTGAAAGACCTGAGTCGAAACTAGACCCCGGGAGTAGACAACATTCCATTAGAACTACTGACGGTCTTGGGAGAGCCAGTCCTGACAAAACTCTACCATCTGGTGAGCACGATCTATGAGACAGGTGAAATACCCTCAGACTTCAAGAAGAATATAATAATTCCAATCCCAAAGAAAGGAGGTGTTGACAGATGTGAAAATTACCGAACTATCAGTTTAATAAGTCACAGTTGCAAACTACTCACGCGAATTCTTTACAGACGAATGGAAAAACTGATAGAAGCCGACCTCGGGGAAGATCAGTTTGGATTCCGTAGAAATGTTGGAAAACGTGAGGCAATACTGACCCTACGACTTATCTTAGAAGGAAGATTAAGGAAAGGCAAACCTACGTTTCTAGCATTTGTAGACTGAGAGAAAGCTTTTGACAATGTTAACTGGAATACTCTCTTTCAAATTCTGAAGGTGGCAGGGGTATAATACAGGGAGTGAAAGGCTATTTACAATTTGTACAGAAACCAGATGGCAGTTATTAGAGTCGAGGGATATAAAGGGAAGCAGTGGTTGGGAAGGGAGTGATACAGGGTTGTAGCCTATCCCCGATGTTATTCAATCTGTAAATAGAGCAAGCAGTAAAGGAAACAACAGAAAAATTTGTAGTAGGAATTAAAATCCATGGAGAAGAAATATAAACTTTGAGGTTCGCCGATGACATTGTAATTCTGTCAGAGACAGCAAGGGACCTGGTAGAACAGTTGAACGGAATGGACAGTGTCTTGAAAGGAGGGTATAAGATGAACATCAACAAAACCAAAACGAGGATAATGGAATGTAGTCGAATTAAGTCGGGTGATGCTGAGGGAATTACATTAGGAAATGAGACACTTAAAGTAGTAAAGGAGTTTTGCTATTTGGGGAGCAAAATAACTGATGATGGTCGAAGTAGAGAGGATATAAAATGCAGACAGGCAATGGCAAGGAAAGCGTTTCCGAGGAAGAAAAATTTGTTAACATCGAGTATAGATTTAAATGTCAGGAAGTCGTTTCTGAAAGTATTTGCATGGAGTGTAGCCTTGTATGGAAGTGAAACGTGGACGATAAATAGTTAAGACAAGAAGAGAATTGAAGCTTTCGAAATGTGGTGGTACAGAAGAATGCTGAAGATTAGATGGGTAGATCACATAACTAACGAGGAGGTATTGAACAGAATTGGGGAGAAGCGGAGCTTGTGGCACTACTTGACGAGAAGAAGGGATCGGTTGGTAGGACATGTTCTGAGACATCGAGGGATCATCAAATTAGTATTGGAGGGCAGCGTGCAGGGTAAAAATCGTAGAGGGAGACCAAGAGATGAATACAGTAAGCAGATTCAGAAGGATGTAGGTTGCAGTAGGTACTTGGAGATGAAGAAGCTTGCACAGGATAGTGTAGCATGGAGAGCTGCATCAAACCAGTCTCAGGACTGAAGACCACATGAACAACAACAGGCAAGCAACATTGCATGAAACAACCACAGGAATCAATGTGGGACCATCGATAAACATATCAGCTAGGACAGAACGGCGAAATTTGGCGTTAATGGGCTACGACAGCAGACGCAAGTGCCTTCGCTGACAGCACAACATCGCCACTATGGGACTCAACATTTGAGGTCATCAGACCGCTAGACTTGGAACTACTTAAACCTAACTAACCTAAGGACATCACACACATGCATGTGCGAGGCATGCGAATCTGCGACCGTAGCAGCAGCGCGGTTCCGGACTGAAGCGCCTCGAGCCGCTCGGTCACAACGGCCGGCGCCTGCAGCACCTCTTCTGGAATCTTTAATGTCGTACAGAATAAATTTGTTCCGTTAACATCAGTTCGAAAGAAAGTGTTGGTGGCACAGTACTAAGTAGTAAGGATAAAACGAAGTTTGTTATCTTCGGTCCGCAGAATGATTTGAGGCAAATCTTCACGCTGCACTATCGTATGCCAGCAACTTCATCTCCGAATACCGACTGCAACAGGCATCAATTTGAATCTTCTTGCTGTGTTCGTCGTTTGTGTCCCTCCAAAATTTTTACAGCGCTGTACCTCAGTCGGTAAAAGAGGAACCCTTATAGGATCTCTCCGCTGTACGTCTGTCTGTCTGTCCGACTGTTAGGAAATTTTGTTTCTAGGAACGGATAAACGAATCAAGTTCCAATTTATATAACTGAAGTCTACGGCCCTTTGGCAGTGTAAAAATAAAAGCTTCTAAGTCGATGTAATCCAAAGACACGGCCATTTATATCACATACACTACTGGCCATTAAGATTGCTACACCACGAAGATGACGTGCTACAGACGCGAAATTTAACCGACAGGAAGAAGATGTTGTGACATGCAAATGATTAGATTTTCAGAGCATTGACGCAAGGTTGACGCCGGTGGCGACACCCACAACGTGCTGACATGAGGAAAGTTTCCAACCGATTTCTCATACACTAACAGCAGTTGACCGGCGTTGCCTGGTGAAACGTTGTTGTGATGCCCCGTATAAGGAGGAAAAATGCGTACCATCACGTTTCAGACTTCGATAAAGGTCGGATTGTAGCCTGTCGCGATTGCAGGTTATCGTATAGCGACATTGCTGCTCGCTTTGTTCGAGATCCAACGACTGTTAGCAGAATATGAAATCGGTGGGTTCAGGAGAGTAATACGGAACGCCGTGCTGGATCCCATCGGCTCCGTATCACTAGCAGGCGAGATGACAGACATCTTATCCGCATGGCTGTAACGGATCGTGCAGCCACGTCTCGATCCCTGAGTCAACAGATGGGGACGTTTGCAAAACAACAACCATCTGCACAAACAGTTCGACGACGTTAGAGGCAGCATGGACTGTCAGCTCGGAGACCATGGCTGCGGTTACCCTTGACGCTGCATCACAGACAGGAGCGCCTGCGATGGTGTACTCAACGACGAACCTGGGCGCACGAATGGAAAAACGTCATTTTTTCGGATGAATCCAGGTTCTGTTTACAGCATCGTGATGGTCGCTTCCGTGTTTGGCGACATCGTGGTAAACGCACGTTGGAATCGTGTATTCGTCAGCGCCATACTGGCGTATCACCCAGCGTGATTGTATGGGGTGCAATTGGTTACACGTCTTGGTCACCTCTTGTTCGCCTTGACGGCACTTTGAACAGTGGTCGTTACATTTCAGATGTGTTACGACCCGTGGCTCTACTCTTCATTTGATCCCTGCGAAATCCAACATTTCAGCAGGATAATGCACGACCGCATGTTGCAGGTCCTGTACGGGCCGTTCTGGATACAGAAAATGTTCGACTGCTGCCCTGGCCTGTACATTCTCCAGATCTTTCACCAATTGAAAACGTCTGGTCAGTGGTGGCCGAGCAACTGGCTCGTCACAATACGCGAGTCACTACTCTTGATGAGCTGTGGTATGGTGTTGAAGCTGCATGGGCAGCTGTACCTGTACCTGTACACGCCATCCAAGTTCTGACTCAATGCCCAGGCGTATCAAGGCCGTTATTACGGCCAGAGGTGGTGGTTCTGTGTACTGATTTTCGGGATCTATGCACCCAAGTTGCGTGAAAATGTAATCATATGTCAGTTCTAGTATAATATATCTGTCCAATGAATACCCGGTTACCATCATTTCTTCTTGGTGCAGCAATTTTAATGGCCAGTAGTGTATTTTGATACTTGAAACCCATTCAACAAATCCTATGGAGTACTTCCCATTGCCCTAGAATCATGGTATTTGCCAAGAAGCTAGGCTTCACTGTACAAGTAAAGAAAAAACATCTGAAAATATTTAATTTGTTATTATATCAAACGAAAAGAAAATGTTTTCTCTTCTATTTTTCAGTTGTCTGTCTGTCCTCTTGTACGACGTCATTTTCTCATGAACGGTTACAATATAAAAAAAATGGTTCAAATGGCTCTGAGCACTATGGGACTTAACATCTGAGGTCATCAGTCCCCTAGAACTTAGAACTACCTAAACTAAAGTCTACGGTCCCTTTGCCAGACATCATGACGGATCCTATCAGTCTTTCTTCTCACGGCGCACTGTTTGCTGAAACCCGGAGATGAGGCAACGACACTTTCAAACTTCATGGTTTTAATGAGGTGCGGAGAGTAGTCGATCCGGCAGTAGAAGAGATGTGTTTCACGGTATCGAAGTCGAATAAGCGCTCACAGTTCTTAAGGCATGCATGTTAACAGAACATGTTTACTGGACTTTTTTGCTACGAATCATCGTTCCCGTCACATCCTTGAACACTCACCACTCCTCCACAGTTTGTAACTGTGATACTCTTCTTATGGTGTTAAACCTTCAAAAGAGATTACATCTCTTAATGAATCGATTACGACAGCATCTAAAATTTTTAAATTAAATCAATAATTACACTGGGCAACAAAAAAAGATTTTTTTAAAAAAGTCTAGGGTTTTCCCGCTGAATTAGACTAATTTTGATGCCCTGAGTCCGAAAATGACCTTGGTTATGTTCTATCAGGTCAGGATTTTTTGCTACAGAAATTTTTAAAAATCAATTTTTCGTAAAAAAACAAATTTCTTTGTATCATCTGCTGAGAAACCCCGGAAGATTTTTTCCGTTTTCCTCAAGAAATAAAAGTCAACGTATGCAAATTCATTAAGTTTTTATTTACTCCATCGAATTAAATAAGCATATTTATCATAATATTAGTATAACAATGAGCGTTACGTGACACAAACGTTCAGAGTTCACGGCATGAATCGGCGTTTCTTCGATTCCCGTTTGTGAGCAGCTGCTGGGTTGTCTCTCTTCAGCATCCAGCAGTAGTCCGCCATCATGACTGCGTCCCACCTCCCCTGGTACCTATCCTCCATTTGGCGCATGTCCTGATGGAACCTTTCTCCCTGCTCGTCGCTCATCGCCCCAAGGTTTTCAGGAAACTTCTCCATGTGTGAGTACAGGAAGTGCATCTTTATACTCATCAAACACCCGAGCTTTTGAAAGGCCTCTATCATGCTGCTGATGAGTCTGGCGTGGTTTGCTGCCTTCGTGTTCCCCAGGAAGTTGTTCACCATCTGCACAAACGATTTCCACGCGGCGCACTCTAACGTGTTCATGGAGTTTTCGAACTCTGTGTCCTTTATGAGCTGCCGTATCTGTGGCCCATCGAAAATGCCGGCCTTCAGCTTCTCAATGGTCAGTCGCGGAAAGGCTCGGCACAGGTAGTGGAAGCACCTCCCATCCTTGTCCAGAGCACGCGTGAACTGTTTCATTAACCCAAGCTTCATGTGTAGCGGTGGGATCAATATCTTCTCCCGGTCAACAAGAGGTTCGTTTATGATGTTTCTCGCACCAGGTACTAACTGCTCTCGTGGCGGCCACACTTTCTTTACATACGAGGTGCATTCAAGTTCTAAGGCCTCCGATTTTTTTTCTCCGGACTGGAAAGAGATAGAAACATGCGCATTGTTTTAAAATGAGGCTGCATTCATTGTCAATACGTCCCAGAGATGGCAGCACCGTACAGCAGATGGAATTTTACCACCAGCGGCGAGAATGAGAACTATTTTAAATACTTAAAATGGCGACGTTTTCCTTACTTGAACAGCGTGCAATCATTCGTTTTCTGAATCTGCGTGGTGTGAAACCAAGTGAAATTCATCGACAGTTGAAGGAGACGTGGTGATGGAGTTATGGATGTGTCAAAAGTGCGTTCGTGGGTGCGACAGTTTAATGAAGGCAGAACATAGTGTGACAACAAACCGAAACAACCTCGGGCTCGCACAAGCCGATCTGACGACACGATCGAGAAAGTGGAGAGAATTGTTTTGGGAGATCGCCGAATGACTGTTGAACACATCGCCTCCAGAGTTGGCATTTCTGTGGGTTCTGTGCACACAATCCTGCATGACGACCTGAAAATGCGAAAAGTGTCATCCAGGTGGGTGCCACGAATGCTGATGGACGACCACATGGCTGCCCGTGTGGCATGTTGCCAAGCAATGTTGACGCGCAACGACAGCATGAATGGGATTTTCTTTTCGTCGGTTGTGACAATGGATGAGACGTGGATGCCATTTTTCAATCCAGAAACAAAGCGCCAGTCAGCTCAATGGAAGCACACAGATTCACCACCACCAAAAAAATTTCGGGTAACCGTCAGTGCTGAAAAAATGATGGTGTCCATGTTCTGGGACAGCGAGGGCGTAATCCTTACCCATTGCGTTCCAAAGGGCACTACGGTAACAGGTGCATCCTACGAAAATGTTTTGAAGAACAAATTCCTTTCTGCACTGCAACAAAAACGTCCGGGAAGGGCTGCGCGTGTGCTGTTTCACCGAGACAACGCACCCGCACATTGAGCTAACGTTACGCAACAGTTTCTTCGTGATAACAACTTTGAAGTGATTCTTCATGCTCCCTACTCACCTGACCTGGCTCCTAGTGACTTTTGGCTTTTTCCAACAATGAAAGACACACTCCGTGGCCGCACATTCACCAGCCGTGCTGTTATTGCCTCAGCGATTTTCCAGTGGTCAAAACAGACTCGTAAAGAAGCCTTCGCCGCTGCCATGGAATCATGGCGTCAGCGTTGTGAAAAATGTGTACGTCTGCAGGGCGATTACGTCGAGAAGTAACGCCAGTTTCATCGATTTCGGGTGAGTAGTTAATTAGAAAAAAAATCGGAGGCCTTAGAACTTGAATGCACCTCGTAGTGCTGGGCTCTGTCTCGACTGTCCCACATACATATAAAGCATGGGTATTTCGTGAACCCGGACTGCTGACCAAGTACAAAGTTCACCATCTTGAAGTCGACGCAGATGATCCATTGGTGCTGCTCATATTGGATTTTGTCGAGCACGTACTTCACTGCTTCATATTTCTCTACGAGAGTTGTGGAGTGAGCAAGAGGGATTGAGGCGAACTCGTTCCCGTTGTGGAGGAGCACACACTTCAAAGAGCGCTTGCAGCTGTCAATAAAGAGTCGCCAATCTCTCGGATCGTATGTAGGAGCCCCGAGTTTAACAAGAAGACCGGCGACATCTCGGCAGTACACTAGGTCTTCCTCCTGGCAGAAGTAGCCCATGTAGTCCTCATGCCTTCTACGAAAGAAAGAGATACGCGCGTCCTCGCCAAGTAGATTTTTCTCTTTGAGTCTGGAGGCCAACTGCTCGGATGAAGTCTTCGACAAGCTGAGATCCCGAACAAGATCATTAAGCTCACATTGTGAAAAGAGCTGCCGACCATCTTGTGCTTCATACTCCTCGTCTGCTATATATCCTCCCTCGTCTGCAGTGGTGGCCTCGTCGTCGATGTTAGGAAGCTCTGTGAACGCTGGTACAGGAATTTCTTCGCAGTGAGCAACTGGACGGCGGGCAGATGGAAGGTCGGGGTACTGGAGGCTGTGCCGATTCTTCCGGTTGATGCCAGTAGTATTGATGGCGCAGAAGTAACAATCCGATGCATGGTCCAAGGGCTCCCTCCAAACCATCGGAATCCCAAACTTCAGTGAAGTTTTCTTGCCCTTCGTCCACCGCCGGAGGTATTCCACGCACTTCTTGCAGACCGTGTGCGGTGCCCAGGGCTTATCTTGGTCACCCAGCTTGACTTGAAAGTAAGCCTGGTAGGCGTTCTTCACAAATCCCGTGATGTTCTTCCTGTCCACTGAAAGCGTGTATTCTCCGCAGATGTAGCAGAAAACGTCTGGATTATTCATGCATGAACGTCGCGCAGAAGCCATATCAATCTGAAATAGTAATAGAAATATGCAGTTGACTGTCAGACAATAAAAATTAGAATAAATTTTATACTATAGTAAGAAAAAAAGGCATCTATTGGAATGATTAACTGTTACAATCTTAAAGGCTTCTTTTGTTTTCATATGTCCTGAATAATCCCCTTAAAACCCCTAATATTAGCATATTGAAGCCTATAAAAAGGCTTACATTTCAGGGAAAAATGGTCATGTAGGCCTATGGCTGTATCTCAAAAAGTTGACCTGATAGAGCAAAATCAATGTGATATTCGGACTCAGAACACCAAAATTAGTCTAAATCAGCTGGGAAACCCATGACGTTTTTTTGGTTGTTGCCCAGTGTTATATGAAGTATATAAACGCATGTTGTTTCGAACCTCTCCGAAAGGACAGACACCACGCATTCCTATAATTTATTCGCCTCGATGGATCACGAATGCACCAACTTCATTGCGAATGCACAGCTACGTTCGGCCTCCTGAGGGAATCTCAGAGTAGCGAGTGTTAAACACATGGACGGGGACTTCGGATGCGGTGCGCTCGGTGGAAGCGTACAGAGACAGACGGTGCAGTTCCGTTTCACACTATGTGGAGATGGCACAGTGGTAAACAAGAGTTCCCGGGTACGAGACCAGACGGGCACGCATTTTCACTCGTCGCCTCTGATTCCGCATAAAGTCGTAATGCAGCTGACATCAATATGTCATTTTCTTTTTTTTTTCCTTTGTCACCTCCTCCACCTTCAGCTTACAGAATAATTATAAGAAGTACTACCAATCAAATTTTGGTTGCCCCTGGAAGCCGTTAAATAGGCAACCAGCTCCTAACACCGCTCACCGTAAACCATGAACCTGGTTAGCTGTTCAGTTCTCTCTAGATACATAAGTTAAATATCTACCCCAAGGTTCTATCTTCATTAAAGTCAAGTCAGATATGATGAATGTTCTTGAAACACCCTGTAATGTTGAGCATAATTAATGCAATTTGCATTAAACCAAACTCGTGATGGGAAGGTATTTTATGTTTAATAGTGAAAGACTAAAAAGACTTGTGATATGTTATATTACACCATTCCGTCTCCATGTCGGCCTCTAGCCGGCCTGCAACACAAGTGCAGTGGCTCGCGTAGCTCCAGTGACAGTAGAGACATTAGCTGGCGGATTTCTGTCCCATGGTTTGTAGGGCAGTGTATGTCGCGCACGGATGGACTCAATTATACTCCAGAGGAGAGGATGGCACGGTAGAAGCGGCTGAGATAGCGGGCGAGCTCTATGACTTGGAGATAACCGGGCTCCACTGGAGTCCGCGCGATTAGCTGGCCCGTGGATAACAGTCTTAGCTGCGCGCGACGCTCAAAGGGCTACAGTAATGCTCTGACAGTTATCTGGGAGATTTGCGGCGCCTGATACGGCCGGCCTTAGGAGTGCTCGGAGTGCGACAGAGAAAGGGGGAGATGATGAGAGGGACAGCGGGCAGGTGCCTACTGTGGCCACAAAGCAAACACACACACACACATACACACACAAACACGTGACACACGACTTACGTCACAGCGACACTGTGAGGGAATGTAACAGCAGGTGATTTAAACTGGTATACATCTTGTGTGGTGTTTCGCGCAACTAAAGCGTGGGTGAAGCGAAATATTTGAGTGTGCTTACTATCAGACACACGATATTCGCCACCAGAAAAAGGATATGGTCTTCTTTATGTTTTATGTAAATGGGGGGACGACACGGGATGGCGAATACCTTCTCATACTTGGTTACTCAACTTCCATCCATGAAGCCATCGCCCGAGTAGAGCGAGGTGACAAAAATCATGGGGTACCTCCTAATATCGTGTTGGACCTCTTTTGCCCCCGTAGAGTGCAGCAGCTAAGGGGGCATGCACTCAACAAGACACTGTAAGTCCCCTGCAGAAATACTGACTCATGCTGCCTGTCATGGTTCGATTCCTGCACCAGCGGCCGCCACTTTTAGTTCCCGCCGAGCGACGCAGCACTGTCTGAGAGGCGGGATCGGTCGCATCCGTGCTGGTGAGAGCGTGCGGGCAGAACCTTCCGTAGGGGTACAACGAAAACTTCTCAGTGCAACAGAGACGGCCGATGAAGAGTGGCTGCTGTTTTTGGCCCGGTGATTCGTTGAACTGGTCTTGGCACAAGGTCAGTCAACCGGAGGTTCCAAGCCGTTGGTGGATCGAGTGGGCGTGAAGAGCCTTATGAAGGGACCCGCTGGAACTGCTGCATACCGATATTCGCCGAATTGTAGAATCTGAGCGACGTTAAACAGCCACACAAAAAAGTTGATGCTGGTCGAGATGGTGGCTTGCAGCTGTTGGCCTATTTGGATTCGCGTGGCCGTTACAGTTTGTAAAGGCTCATTTACTGCTCAGACGACTGGATCACTTAGTTGCTTGTGGTGAAGTACGTTATTGGTGAGAGGTGCCAACACAGTGCAATAATGCACTTGCCTTTTGTGAAAGGATTACCTGCGGTCATTTTTATTTTATTTATTCTGAAATGCAGGACTGTGAACTCAGTGCGTAAATTCAAATATTTCTTGTTAATTTCTAGTGACATTTCTGTCTGCCGTATTAGTTAATGGGATTTGTTCCTTATCTAAATACTATCTGTGGGCCATTTTAAAATTGTTGATTCTAAATGCAGGAAGGTGAATGCAATACATAATTTGCAAGTTGCTTTGGTTGGTGCCAAATACGTTAATGTCATACTGGTTCATTAGCTGTCTTAATATTAGTCGTTTCTTAAAGGTAAAAGGGGAATGAAGGTTTAATTCAAATTTTCCCTACCTATTGGTCTAAACCCCTCCCCCATGAACCATGGACCGCACCGTTGGTTGGGAGGCTTGCGTGCCTCAACGATACAGATAGCCGTACCGTAGGTGCAACCACAACGGAGGGGTATCTGTTGAGAGGCCAGACAAACGTGTGGTTCCTGAAGAGGCGCAGCAGCCTTTTCAGTAGTTGCAGGGGCAACAGTCTGGATCATTGGCTCGTCTGGCCTTGTAACACTAACCAAAAAGGCCTTACTGTGCTGGTACTGCGAACGGCTGAAAGCAAGGGGAAACTACGGCCGTAATTTTTCCCGAGGTCATCCAGCTTTACTGTATGATTAAATGATGATGGCGTCCTCTCGGGTAAAATATTCCGGAGGTAAAATAGTCCCCCATTCGGGTCTCCGGGCGGGGACTACTCAAGAGGATGTCGTTATCAGGAGAAAGAAAACTGGCGTTCTACGGATCGGAGCGTGGAATGTCAGATCCCTTAATCGGGCAGGTAGGTTAGAAAATTTAAAAAGGGAAATGGATAGGTTCAAGTTAGATATAGTGGGAATTAGTGAAGTTCGGTGGCAGGAGGAACAAGCCTTTCGGTCAGGTGAATACAGGTTTATAAATACAAAATCAAATAGGGGTAATGCAGGAATAGCTTTAATAATGAATAGGAAAATAGGAGTTTGGGTAAGCTACTACAAACAGCATAGTGAACGCATTATTGTGGCCAAGATAGACACGAAGCCCACGCCTACTACAGTAGTACAAGTTTATATGCCAACTAGCTCTGCAGATGATGAAGAAATTAATGAAATGTATGATGAGATAAAAGAAATTATTCAGTTAGTGAAGGAAGAAGAAAATTTAATAGTCATGGATGACTGGAATTCGACAGTAGGAAAAGGAAGAGACGGAAACGTAATAGGTGAATATGGATTGGGGCTACGAAATGAAAGAGGAAGCCGTCTGGTAGAATTTTGCACAGAGCATAACTTAATCATAGCTAACACTTGGTTCAAGAATCATGAAAGAAGGTTGTATACGTGGAAGAACCCTGGAGATACTAGAAGGTTTCAGATACATTATCTAATGGTGAGACAGAGATTTAGGAACTAGGTTTTAAATTGTAAGACATTTCCAGGGGCAGATGTGGACTCTGACCACAATCTATTGGTTATGAAGGGGTAGATTAAAACTGGAGAAACTGCAAAAAGGTGGGAATTTAAGGATATGGGACCTGGATAAACTGAAAGAACCAGAGGTTGTACAGAGTTTCAGGGAGAGCATAAGGGAACAATTGACAGGAATGGGGGAAAGAAATGCAGTAGAAGAAGAATGGGTAGCTTTGAGGGATGAAATGGTAAAGGCAGCAGAGGATCAAGTAGGTAAAAAGACGAGGGCTAGTAGAAATCCATGGGTAACAGAAGAGATACTGAATTTAATTGACGAAAGGAGAAAATACAAAAATGCAGTAAATGAAGCAGGCAAAAAGGAATACAAACGTCTCAAAAATGAGATCGACAGGAAGTGCAAAATGGCTAAGCGGGGATGGCTTGAGGACAAATGTAAGGATGTAGAGGCTTATCTCACGAGGGGTAAGATAGATACTGCCTACAGGAAAATTAAAGAGACCTTTGGAGAAAAGAGGACCACTTGCATGAATATCAAGAGCTCAGATGGAAACCCAGTTCTAAGCAAAGCATGGAAAGCAGAAAGGTGGAAGGAGTATATAGAGTGTCTATACAGGGGCGATGTTCTTGAGGACAACACTATGGAAATGGCAGAGGATGTAGATGAAGATGAAATGGGAGAAACGATACTGCGTGAAGTGTTTGACATAGCACTGAAAGACCTAAGTAGAAACAAGGCCCCGGGAGTAGACGACATTCCATTAGAACTACTGATGGCCTTTGTAGAGCCAGTCCTGACAAAACTCTACCATCTGATGAGCAAGATGTATGAGACAGGCGAAATTCCCTCAGGCTTCAAGGACAATATAATAATTCCAATCCCAAAGAAAGCAGGTGTTGACAGGTGTGAAAATTACCGAACTATCAGTTTAATAAATCACAGCTGCAAATTACTAACGCGAATTCTTTACAGACGAATGGATAAACTGATAGAAGCCGACCTCGGGGAAGATCAGCTTGGATTCCGAAGAAATGTTGAAACACATGAGGCAATACTGACCTACGACTTATCTTAGAAGAAAGATTAAGGAAAGGCAAACCTACGTTTCTAGCATTTGTAGAATTAGAGAACGCTTTTGACAGTGTTGAGTGGAATACTCTCTTTCAAATTCTGAAGGTGGCAGGGGTAAAATACAGGGAGCGAAAGGCTACTTACAATTTGTACTGAAAGCAGATGGCAGTTATAAGAGTCGAGGGACATGAAAGGGAGGCATTGGTTGGGAAGGGAGTGAGACAGGGTTGTAGCCTCTCCCAGATGCTATTCAATCTGTATATTGAGCAAGCAGTAAAGCAAACAAAAGAAAAGTTCGGAATAGGTATTAAAATCCATGGAGAAGAAATAAAAACTTTGAGGTTCGCCGATGACATTGTAATTCTGTCAGAGACAGCAAAGGACTTGGAAGAGCAGTTGAACGGAATGGACAGTGTCTTGAATGGAGGATATAAGATGAACATCAACAAAAGCAAAACGAGGATAATGGAGTGTAGTCGAGTTGGGTCGGGTGATGCTGAGGGAATTAGATTAGGAAATGAGACACTTAAAGTAGTAAAGGAGTTTTGCTATTGGGGGAGCAAAATAACTGATGATGGTCGAAGTAGAGAGGATATAAAATGTAGACTGGCAATGGCAAGGAAATCGTTTCTGAAGAAGAGAAATTTGTTAACATTGAGTATAGATTTAAATGTCAGGAAGTCGTTTCTGAAAGTATTTGTATGGAGTGTAGCCATGTATGGAAGTGAAACATGGACGATAAATAGTTTGGACAAGAACAGAATAGAAACTTTCGAAATGTGGTGGTACAGAAGAATGCTGAAGATTAGATGGGTAGATCACATAACTAATGAGGAGGTACTGAATAGAATTGGGGAGAAGAGGAGTTTGTGGCACAACTTGACTAGAAGAATGGATCGGGTGGTAGGACATGTTCTGAGGCATCAAGGGATCACCAATTTAGTACTGGAGGGCAGCGTGCAGGGTAAAAATCGTAGAGGGAGACCAAGAGATGAATACACTAAGCAGATTCAGAAGGATGTAGGCTGCAGTAGGTACTGAGAGATGAAGAAGCTTGCACAGAATAGAGTAGCATGGAGAGCTGCATCAAACCTGTCTCAGGACTGAAGATCACAACAACGACAATTGATCTTAAAAGTTGTCCTATAGAAAACATTGAGTGATACAATTGTTTTATCGATTCTCTTGTAAGACTAACTGGGCATTCACCTCCTGCATCTCTTCAGTTTCCTGTTTAAATATTTGTGTAATAAAAGTATGTAACTTCGCTGACTGCAGTGTCATTACGTATGCCTGTGCACATCAGCACCACTACTCCATTGCTGCGTCAGACTGACTCTACAGCCGTCCATAATTCAGAAAGCGCTGCCGGTGCACCATGTTATACACAAACTAAACTCTCAATTATGTCCCATAAACTTTCGACGGGATTCATGTCGGGCAATCTGGGTCATCAGATCATTCACTTGAATTATCCAGATTGTTTTTCAAGCCAATAGATAACGATTGCGGCCCGGTAACATGTCGTCCTTGTTTGAGAACATGAAGTTTATGAATGGTTGTAAATGATCCCTAGGTTGCCAAACATAATTATTTCCAGTCAATGATCGGTTCAGTTTGACGAGGCGACCCTGTCCATTCCATGTAAAAACAGCCCACACCGTTATGGAGCCACTAACAACTTTCATAGTGCCTTGTTGACAACAAGGGTCCATGCCTTCGAAGGGACTGCGCCACACTCTAACCCTACAATCAGCTCCTTCCAAATGAAATTGGGATCCAAATGACCGGGCGACGGTTTTCCAGTCGTCTGGGGTTCATCCGATATTGTCATGATCCCAGGAGAGGCGCTACGGGCGCCGGCCGCTGTGGCTGAGCGGTTCTAGGCGTTTCAGTCTGGAACCGCGTTGCTGCTACGGTCGCAGGTACGAATCTTGCCTCGGGCATGGATGTGTGTGATGTCCTTAGGTTTAAGTAGTTCTAAGTCTAGGGGACTGATGACCTCAGATGTTAAGTCCCATAGTGCTCAGAGCCATTTTTTTTTGGGTTTGGCCGTGAGTCGTGCACGGATACCCGAATGGTTGTCGGCGTCGTAGCTCAGTGTGTTCGGTCAGAGGGTTAGCTGTCCTTTGTAATAATAATAAAAGAACTGAGCGAACGGATCAACAACGAATGCATAAATTTCCATTGTCGTCATGCCATTATACAGATGACGGTTGTACATATTCGCAACTGCGAATAAATTTCATGGATTATCTATATCTTTTCTGACACCGTTCTTGTAAATGGGCTTAACAATGTCTGTTTCATTCCCTGCGTAGGTGTTAAAGAAAATTACTTTGCAAGTGCTGGGTCTACTCTACAGATAATTTCACACTGTGGGTTACGAAAACTCTTGGTCACACCTCGCGCCGTTGAATGTGAGAGAAATGTTTCGAATTTTACCTCACCTTGTGATGACCTCAACCCACAGGAAAAATAATTATCAAAATCTGAACTGTGAAGTCATCCAAAATTTTAGTTAGAAAACCACACTCTTTGTTATACTTCTCAATTCGTCACGATCCCACTTTGTTTATGAACTGAAAACTCTAATATTCACGAGAAACTGCTCTGAAATTAACCTGAACCGACAAAATTGTGTATATATTCTCTGAAACTTCAAAGGAATTAGAAAAAGTGACAAAATTTCGTGAATCACACACAATACTGTTAACAATCGCATGAGCTCTGGGGGTTTCACCATGCATCTACCCACTTTTGAGTATAACCAGTGTCTCTTAATACTACGACTCGTAGCAATACAATATCAAAAAACTTTTATTACTGGGTAAAGAGTCACTACGTGATTTGACAGCTGACATTTATAATTCCTGCTCACGTCAGGAAATGCACCAATACGGGAATATTAGCTTTTACATTATTGGTCAGAACGCAAGCAATTATGGCAGTCGCCGTAATTTTCGCGCGAAGCCATATTTCGCGACAAAATACTCTTATTAGTTACTGTCATATATCTAGTCTCATAACAATACATAAAACTACATAAAATAACTACAATAATTTTGACATGCAAGGAGAATTAGTCCTAATGAGAGGAAGAAGTTTATATTTACTGTTGTTTCAACAATGACTACCAGGCAACTTTTAATTCACTGATCGTAATTTTATTTTCGTTAGCAGAAAGCAAACAAACTAAACTAAGAATTTAATTAAACAGAGTCTGTAATTCTTATACTTTTAATAGAGAAAGAAAGTTTCTAGGTCAGGGGATAGCGTTCAGCGAAGTCCCTTAACTTTTTGTTGCATACGAAGCGTTGCGTTGGGCAGCACGATGTCGGCGGGTTACGATGATGAGAGCAGGATACAGGCAGTTCTGCTGGTTAATCTTCTCCTGCGAAACGCAAATAAAGTTCCGCCACAGCTGTACCATTAACCCCGTGGTGATTAACAAACCACAAGACGCCAGTATACGAACGTCGTTGACATGTCCTCTCTTTCAAAGTACATGACGTAGACATCGCTCGTTTTTACACTTTATGCACTGTCCGTGACGCTATCGTCCATAATTACACGGTTCGTCATATTCATTTAGTCTTAGCCACAAATACACAGTTCATAGAATTGTTCATGTATGTGAAGCACACCGTAAACAATGTACACTCTGTTCTCGCATTTCAAACTTCGACAACGTCACTGAAAGCCATTTATATTGCACACTTAATTAGTCTTCACTTTCATGGCTTGATATAATGTGATACACAACAATTCCACCACCCAGAACCAATACCAGCAAAGTTCATTCGAATAAAGGCACAGTTCGTGTCGGCCACAACAAAGTAATGTTAGCGACACTTTCACAGTCCGGTTTATTTGCTCTTAAAGTTCGCTGGAGATGGCATTACATACCGCAGTGGTAAAGAGAATTAACAATCTGATAGTTCGGTATCACTGTCCATACAATTACGTATGCTTTTCATGGAACACAGTACTATTTTTCCCGCGCACGCTTCACAGACACGCCATCCACCATCCCCTCCACTACACAACAACCTTTCAACTCTCGATATCACTATCGCTGTCCCCTGTCTATAGATGTTATGTCGTTATCGTAAATTACATAAACCTTTATAAATGTTATTGACTGCATTTTTCACAATTAATAATATTCCAAAAGAGAACTTTAGAAACTTTACCACAGGTACAAAGCAAGAAACATATTTATCCATTGGCAAATGAAATAATCACAATTACATCTTTACATTTAAAAACCACAGTAGAATGTTACATAATTACAATTAGAAATAAAGAAAATCACGAAAAAAAATTTTATATGCGTAATTAGCAATGCCTTCACAACCTGTCGACTCAGTTGCGTATTATCTTTTGTGTAAATTTTATAACTTAATGTCTGGATAACACTAGATTTGTGCATTCTGCCTTTGTGGCTTAACTTTTTCGTCGTAGTACGAGAAAAGTACCTTAGCATGTTCTAAGAAAACACAGTTAAATAAGAAACCTCAAGCAATGTTTCCTCACATGTGAAAACTGGTGGCGCAATGGCAGCGATGTTTGCGGAAGCACTTCCTTAAGGAGTTTTACCGTCTAATGAACACATTTTTACTGGATTTTATATCACATTCTTCCGAATGGATGAATGTTAATTCCTCCGCCACTTTGTGCAAGATATTTGCCGGTTGTGAAAAAGCACTTAATCTCTTCGCAAAAATATCTCTGAGCTAATAACGAGCATCAAAACGGATACAGGGATTAGCCAACATAGAGTTGTCGTAGCGAGGCTGAATACTGTAACTGTCAAATCCTCCAAAAATAAACGAAAACTATATGTAGAAAAAAGCATATAAAATTTCTCTTGACGTCTTTCTGAGAGACACCTTCACTCCTTCCAAATGAATAATGCAAGTTAGATCAAATGCTGCATGAATTCAAAGAAATAGTATGGACAGCAACTGAGAGACTTATACCAAATAAATTAACAAACGACAAAACTGATACCCCATCTACACATAACAGGTCAGCACACTTTTGCAGAAACAACGAAAAAAGATTGTCAAATTCAAACGAACGCCAAATCCTCAAGATTGGCGTTCTTTTACAGAAGCTCTGTATTTCGAGTGGACTTCAATGCGAGATGCTTACGACAGATTCCACAACGAAACATTGTCTCGAAACCTGGCAAAATATCCGAAGGGATTCTGGTCGTATATAAAATATGCTAGCGGCAAGACCCAATCAATGCCTTCTCTGTGCACTGTCGATGACAGTGCTGCCAAAGCAGTTACTGAACACAACCTTCTGAGTTTCCTTCACCAAAGAAGACGAAATAAATATTACAGAATTCGAATCAAGAACAGCTGGCAACATGAGTAACTTAGAAGAACATATCCTCTGAGTAGTGACGCAACTTAAATCACTTAATAAAACGAAATCTTCTTGCCTATACTTTATACCAGTTAGGTTACTTTCAGAGTATGCTGATGCAATAGCTCCATATTTAACAACCATATAAAACCGTTCGCTCAACGAAAGATCCATACCCAAAGACTGGAAAGTTGCACAGGCCACACCAATATTCGAGACAGACAATAGGAGTAATCCATTAAATTAAAGGCCCATGTCATTAACGTCAATGAGCAGCAGGAGTTTGGAACATATACTGTGTTCGATCATTATAAATTACCTCGAAGAGAACGGTCTATTGACACACAGTCAACACAGGTTCAGAAAACCTCGTTCCTGTGAAACACAACTAGCTCTTTTCTCAAACGAAGTGTTGAGGGCTATCGACAAAGGATTTCAAACTGATTTAATATTTCTAGATTTCCAGAACGCTTTTGACACCGTACTTCACAAGCGGCTTCTAATCAAAATCGTGCTTAAGGAATACCGTCTCAGTTATGCGACCGGATTCGTAATTTAATGACAGAGAGGTCACACTTCGTACTAAGTGACAGAAAGTCATAGAGTAAATGATGCTGTCATTTTTCGTCTCGTAAAGTCGTCAGAAGATCAAAGCAAATTGTAAAACCATTTAGAAAAGATATTTTTATGCTTCGAAGACTGGCAATTGACCCTAAATAACGAAACGTGTGAGGTCATCCATATGAGTGCTAAAAGGAATCCGTTAAACTTCTGGTACACCATAAATCAAACCTAATGGTCGTAAATTCAACTAAATACCTTGGAATTACAATTACGAACAACTTAAATTGGAAAGAACATATAGAAACTGTTGCTGGGATGGCGAACCAAAGACTGCGTTTTATTGGCAGAACGCTGTAAGATGAAAGAGATCTACTAAGAAAACTGCGTACAGTATGCTTGTCTGCCTTCTTGAGTTCTGCTGCGCGGTGTGAGGTCCTTACCAGATAGCATTAAAGGAGTACATCGCGAAAGTTCAAGGAAGGACAGAATATTTTGTACTATCGAGGAATAGGTGAGAGAAATCACGGACATGATACAGGATTCGGGGTGGACATAATTAAAACAAAGGTGTTTTTCGTTGTGGCGGTATCTTCTCACGAGATTTCAATCACCAACTTTCTCCTCCGAACACGAAAATATTTTGTTGGTGCCGATTTACATGCGGAGAAACGATCATGATGATAACACAAGGGAAATCAAAGTTCGCACGGAAAGATACGGGTGTTCGTTTTTTCCGCGTGCTGTTCGAAAGTGGAGTAACAGAGAATTATTGTGAAGATAGTTCGATAAACTCTCTGCCATGCACATAAGTGTGATTTGCAGAGTATCCATGTAATGTAGATACCGTGTCATTTGTATGCCTCCATTTGAGAAAGAGAAAATAACCAGTTCTCATTTCTCTACGTACGTGACATCATTGCAACCATGTTGAGAAACCTTATTTTATTTGCTTCACAACGCCATAAAATATCTAAAAATTATAAATTTGGAAATTCTGTTAACAGTATTCAATTAAAATTTTAAAAGCCAGGGGGATTACGCTTGTTTCAACTAAAGTAATCTTTACTGATAGTGGCATAAGAAACAGAAAGAAATAATTTATACGTTCCCAGTGTCACACGGTCTGTCTCTGAGGAACATTTGCTTCCTTGGTCTGCTACAGCACGCTATATGGGAATAAAATTAGTCGTTTCAGGTTCGACTACGTTACAAAGGTACCCACTGTAAGTGTCGGTGGCTAGCCTACAGAAGTGAAATGGTGCATGACCAACGTCATCTGATTCTCTGGATAAACTGCAAATCTGAAGAAAATAATAGCCTGCCGAACAATAATTCAGCTAACTTTTTTCCTATTTTCTGTTTCATACTTTCTGTCGACTCCAAGTAAAGTGGATCAGGGTAGTTGTTTCTTTATGTCAATTCGGAACTTTCCATGTAAGTATTATATTTCAAGAAATACGAAAGTTACCTACTTGTGCTACATTTTATAGGCTGTGTTGGCCAACACAAGAGGCCTGCATTGACTTCTGCAGAATTTAGTATTTTCTCCAGTGTTGTCAGTATCTGAAGCACATCCTAAGTGTTTTTTTATGCAAGAACGTCTGGATGTGCTGCGCAATCTGCATTTGAGGCTATCTGCAATTCAGACCGAAGCGTTTATTAATGTTACCAAAATCAAGGATATTTCACTACCAATGCAAGATGACATTATTTTATTAACTTCATGTATTATGTGGATATCTGTTAGGCGAATGTTTTCTCTCCCTGCTATACTTTTTTTTATATATATATATATATGGGACTTAACTTCTGAAGTCATCAGTCCCCTAGAACTTAGAACTACTTAAACCTAACTAATCTAAGGACATCACACACATCCATGCCCGAGGCAGGATTCGAACTTGCGACCGTAGCGGTCGCGCGGTACCAGACTGAAGCGCCCGGAACCGCTCGGCCACCCCGGCCGGCTGCTATACTTATTCACCCTCTTGGTTTGCCGATCTTTCATACTTGTTTTCGAGGTTTCATTTTTCAAATATTTTTTTATTGTTCCGCATGTACAGGAGTGAGGCATAAAGACAGGACAACCAAAATAGATATGGAACGAATGAATACAGGATGTTTCCTAAGGAATAGGAAGTATTGCAGGAGGCAGTTGTATAGAATATTTCGAATTAAACATTCCACATAGCTCTTCTCCACTAATTTGTGTTACAGAGATGCAACCGTTGACGAAGTGTTGGTTCTCCAGTTACTATGGGTTTATTTAACAACTGTCAAATGGTTCAAATGGCTCTGAGCACTATGGGACTTAACATCTATGGTCATCAGTCCCCTAGAACGTAGAACTACTTAAACCTAACTAACCTAAGGACATCACACACAACACCCAGCCATCATGAGGCAGAGAAAATCCCTGACCCCGCCGGGAATCGAACCCGGGAACCCGGGTGTGGGAAGCGAGAACGCTACCGCACGACCACGAGATGCGGGCTAACAACTGTCAGTTTAGTTTTGAGGTTCAAGTTGCGACTTCGTGCCTAAGTTTACATAATTCTCTGTAAATGTTTGTTTCTTGTGTTTTAGTCTTTGTTGGCAATTCCGTTGTTGTATGTCGATGTGCGCCAGGAAGGGCCTTAGCCTTCATGGACGGACGGACAATTTGTAAAGTGTTGAAGAAGGTACATGTAAGCGCTCGGATCCACATGTTGCCAAGCTTCTTTTGGTTACGATGCACAAGTTTCACTGGGAAGCCCTTAACCATCCTCCATACAATCCCAATTTCTCCCCATGCTAATTCAGTACTGTTGGAGCCCTGAAGATATTCGTGGCCGTCGGTTTGCTTCAATCAAAGAGGTGCACACCTGTGAACAATCATGGTTCCGTAGTCAATGACATCATTTTTCCATGAAGACACCGAATACCTTGCCTCACAGTGGGATTAATGTATTACATGTCAAGGCGATTAATTTTAAATAACAAATAGTTTTCTTACTTATTTTCCCACCTGTCTAGCTTTCATTTGAGTGTCCCTTAAATTTATGTTTTAAATAGAAAGTGGATGGACATCTAAAGGAGATGATTGCCCATCTAACTGCAAGACAGGATGCATTGTTAGAGTTTATGGATAAAAGAGACTACTAAAATAAGTACAATTTTCCCATCTGTCTAGTTTTCATTTGAGTGTCTCTTAAATTTATGTTTTAACTAGAAAATGGAGGGAAATCTAAAGGAGCTGACTGCTCATCCAACTGCAAGACAGGATGTATTGTTAGAGTTTCTGGATAAAAGATACTATTGAAATAAGTACAGAGGAAGATCTGATACAAACGTCGCCCTTCAGATGGAGGTTCAGAATAATGGAAATGGAAATGACGAGGTGGTAAATACCAAAAAGGGAAGGTCCACGTAATTATGATAATCAGAACTGCAGAGGGAAATCAAAAGGCAGGCAGTGAGGGACATCTAATAACTATAATAAGAATAGTAATTCAAGTAAGGGCCAAATTATCATCCATGAAATTAGTAGGGAAGAACGGTGAAGTCCAACCACCAGTGCCTGTGGTGCCTTTTTGACATATCAAGAGAGAATGCTTTAAGAGATAAGTTGTTGTGAGAAAAAGAAATCACTAAATCAAATAAAATAGCCGTAATGGTAAAAGGCCTTATAGAGGGTTAGCCTACAAGGTTTTTACTTGTCACTGGAAGCCAAGTGAACCTATTACAAAAAGGACTATGGGAACGAAATGAATGTGGATGGAAACGCTCTTTTTTCCAGTGACAAGCCTACCAGTAATTGGTATTACAGAAACAAAAGGAAGGAGAGCATAAGAAGAAGTGCTGTTAACGTTTAGTTATCTGGTGGTACTCTTCAGGAGTCAATGCGGTCATTAATTCCTTTGCAACGAGGGTCCACACTTCCATAAACTTCTCAAATGAAGTCATCTTGCTTTCATTTGTTGGTGCTTTACTTTACGACTGCAATTTTGGCATTATGCCATTTTCAAGCATCTACAAAACGTAATACGATGTAATGAGAATTATGTAACGTTGGAACAACAGAACATATAACCAGTTTTGTAGTTTGTTGACATTCCAAACTAGTCAATATCTCATTCCATGTTCTGCCATGGATTTTTAGTAGGCAGAAGTGAATTTCGAGTGAAATTATTGTATCGCTGACAAAGTGCTACCGCGCCAGCCTCCAGAGACGCTGTATTACACTATCGGCCATTAAAATTGCTACACCACGAAGATGACGTGCTACAGACGCGAAATTTAACCGACAGGAAGAAGATGCTGTGATATGCAAATGATTAGCTTTTCAGAGCATTCACACAAGGTTGGCACCGGTGGCGACACCTACAACGTACTGACACGAGGAAAGTTTCCAACCGATTTCTCGTACACTAACAGCAGTTGACCGGCGTTGCCTGGTGAAACGTTGTTGTGATGCCTCGTGTAAGGAGGAGAAATGTGTACTATCACGTTTCCGACTTTGATAAATGTCGGATTGTAGCCTATCGCGATTGCGGTTTGTCGTATCGCGACATTGCTGCTCGCGTTGGTCGAGATCCAATAACTGTTAGCAGAATATGAAATCGGTGGGTTCAGGAGGGTAATACGGAACGCCGTGCTGGATCCCAACGGCCTCGGATCATTAGCAGTCGAAATGACAGCCATCTGATCCGCATGGCTGTAACGGATCGTGCAGCCACGTCAACAGAAGGGGACGTTTGCAAGACAACAACCATCTGCACGAACCGTTCGACGACGTTTGCAGCAGCATGGACTGTCAGCTCGGAGACCATGGCTGCGGTTACCCTTGACGCTGCATCACAGACAGGAGCGCCTGCGATGGTGTACTCAACGACTAACCTGGGTGCACGAATGGCAAAACGTCATTTTTTCGGATGAATCCAGGTTCTGTTTACAGCATCATGATGGTCGCATCCGTGTTTGTCGACATCGCGGTGAACGCAAATTGGAAGCGTGTATTCGTCATCGCCATACTGGCGTGTCACCCGGCGTGATGGTATGGGGTGCCATTGGTTACACGTCTCGGTCACCTCTTGTTCGCCTTGACGGCACTTTGAACAGTGGACGTTTCATTTCAGATGTGTTACGACCCGTGGCCCCACCCTTCATTCGATCCCTGTGAAACCCTACATTTCAGCGGGATAATGCACGACAGCATGTTGCAAGTCCTGTACGGGCCGTTCTGGATACAGAAAATGTTCAACTGTTGCCTTGGCCAGCACATTCTCCAGATCACTCACCAACTGAAAACGTCTAGTCAATGGTGGCCGAGCAACTGGCTCGCCACAATACGCCAGTCCCTACTCTTGATGAACTGTGGTGTCGTGTTGAAGCTGCATGGGCAGTTGTACGTGTGCACGCCATCCAAGCTGTGTTTGACTCAATGCCCAGGCGTATGAAGGTCGTTATTACGGCCAGAGGTGGTTGTTCTGGGTACTGATTTCTCAGGATCTATGCACCCAAATTGCGTGAAAATGTAATCACATGGCAGTTGTAGTATAATGTATTTGTCCATTGAATACCCGTTTATCAACTGCGTTTCTTCTTGGTGTAGCAAATTTAATGGCTAGTAGTGTATGTGACGCCTATGCTCTTACTCTAAGAATAGTTTCTTATTCTGTAGTTTTATTAGTTATGGAGTTGCTTTTGATTATTACATGTTCTAGTTATCGGGTCGATTTTACTATCATGAAAAATGCCTCGATCTAACATTCGCCATAAAACAAATCTCTGTGCATCTGAATAAAGTGTTCCTGGTTGTGACGTGAAGAGTCTCTTGGATCTCGGTCAGCGGCGCGATCTGACGTTGGATTTCTCGGCTGCAAATGTGTCAGCACCCATACCAAGCGCGGATTTTTTGGCTCGGTATCAACTGTTTCCCGACATGTTTAATAAGCGGCCTGTCGACGGCGTCACTGGGTTAACAGCTGCAGGTTTTCGTCGACATGCGGCTGAACTCGTGCAAGACAGCATCGGCGAATAGGCCGACTTATTGAAGGGATTCCCAGCACTGACAAGACCTCCGGAAGCGGCGAAAGAGATTCCCGACGACACGGTGCATCACAAAAAGATTACAGGAGGCGCACTTGTCTGCTGACGACCTCGCCGCTTGACACCAGACTGAATTGCCATTGCGAAACCGGAATTTGACGGCGCGATTCGTGAACGCGTGATGAGGTTTTCGAGTAGCCCCTGGTCGTCTCCACTACAATTGGTACCAAAAAAGAACTGCGCATGTTTTAGACTTTGAAAAGGTATGTGCGCAGTTTCCGATGGTGGAAGCATACATAGAAAAGACAGCCATTGTCACGCCTTTTGGCCCTTCTGACAGTCAGTTCATAACGTTTCGTCTACGAAACGCAGCGCAAACGAGGCAAAGGTTCATCGACTCCGCGGTACTAGGGATAAAATTTTGGTTCGCTTATCTCGATGACATTTTGGTCTTCTCTACTTCTCAGGAGCAACATCAGTATCATCTTACCGAAGTTTTCAGAAGGTTGGAACTGTATGGCGTCATTCTAAACACTGCCAAATGTGTCTTTGACCTTTTGGGCCACAGGATCACGTCGTCGGGATCACTACTCCTGCGGGAGAAATCTGAAGCCGTCCTGCAGATGGCCTGGCCAAAACCCTGCAAGGAACTGCCTCCTTTCTTCGGCGTTCTCGATTCCTATCGCCGACATCTGTCTCACGCGGCAGAGTTGCAAGCGGCGTTGACAGTGGCGCTGACGGCGCGAAGAGCGAGGGCAATTCACCAGTTTCGTGGACGGATGATGATCTGGCATCACTGGCATTAGTAGTTGACGCGAGTCATATGACAATCGGCACAGCGTTGCAACAACTTCAGGTTGGAGCGTGGCAAGTGCACAAGCTGTCTCCGTCTCACCAAAAATGGAGTGCCTCTCACAGTGAGCTTTTAGCACCTACGAAGCCGTTAGATATTTCTGATCTCAACTGGAGGCCAGAGAATTTACCATCTTTACCAACCACGAACCTCTCGCTTATGCCTTCCGACAAAATAACATGAATTGTTCACCTCGGCAGCACAACCAAGTGGTTTGCATTTCTTAATTCAGTACAGATATAAAACACGATGTAGTGGCCGACTGCCTGCCCCGCGATGGAAGCATGCGAGCTAACATTCCAAAGATGTTCGCGCTCATATGCGGTTCCACTTAGTCGAAATGTCTTGGCTCAAACTCATCTAGGGGTTCAACCGCACGTGTCGCATTACACGACCTAAATTAGACACTCGTGACCCTTTGGTTAAATTGTCTGGCTCATGGCAAGTTTAAGAAATACAAAGTTAACATAACATATTGTAACAGTGATAATAATATCGGGAACTAAATTAGCTACCCATAAGTGATGTAGCCCACACAGTTGCGATTTGGTTACAATAATGTTTATTCAAAAAGCAAACTAATAGCGAAAGTCGTCGTATTTAGAGTTACTGTTACACTCGAGCGCATATCCATTTGACACAGTTCGATCATTTACAATCTCATCTCAAAATAGAAGTTGTCTATGCGAAAAGTTAGAATTCACACCAGGTGCGCGGCTGCTCACCTCTCAGAGACTAAGTCCGCCGATACCACACAACAAATTTTCTAAACCGTTACACTTCCTAGCTGCCTAAAGACCGACTGTCCATTTTCGCGTCTCAATGCGAACTGTACCCTTTGGTGTCTCGACCAGAACTGTCCGCTTTCTCCTCTGCACCAGCCCAGCCGCGTTTCCGGCGTGCCGACCATCGTCGCTCAACTGCCTAGGGCAGTTCCCTTTCCTGAAGCCGTCCATCTGATAGGCTACAGCTTATTCTACGTTATTTTACATTTTAAAATATTTAAATAATCAAAGCTTGACCACTTTCACCTTCTAAATAAAGTAACAATAATATCCATTACACCATTACATAATAAATGTTAAATTCTTTTACATGAAACTAATACAATTTCCTTCGTAACTTTGAATGTCACGGCCAGTAGCCTTTAAGTAACTATTATGCACCAAACTTTACAACAAATATTGTATTACCTTATGATTCAATAAGGTGTCATGCTGTCATCGTTCGATGTGTTTTGTGTGGAGGAAATGATGATCTGTAGCTTAACTGAAAATATGGATAATTTAAATATACTATATGTTTTAAACAAATAAAGTTACAGAGTTGATACGTACAACATTCGTCATTTTAATGATGCGCTTCTATATGAAATGTCGACCGTCAAGATCGACCAAAGCGTCCACAGTTTAGCATTCAGGTCTTTGTTGCAAAATTTGTTAATTTCATTTTGACAGTAAATCCTAAACTATTATAGATACGATCAATATTACAATTTTATTGGGATCATCATGAAAATTTATGGAGGATGGCAGATTAAAATTACGGTTGCTTGATTCCCTGAATTAGTACAAAGTTAAATAGTTTCCATTAATGTTTCCCCTTATGGCCGATCTTAGGTCCTCCATATTTAACACTGCTAGATCAGTTCGGATTCCGTAGAAATGTTGGAACACGTGAGGCAATACTGACCCAACGACTTGTCTTAGAAAATAGATTAAGGAAAGGCAAACCTACGTTTCTATCATTTGTAGACTTAGAGAAAGCTTTTGACAATGTTGACTGGAATACTATCTTTCAAATTCTGAGGGTGGCAGGGGTAAAATACAGGGAGCGGAAGGCTATTTAAAATTTATACAGAAACCAGATGGCAGTTATAAGAGTCGAGAGACATGAAAGGGAAGCAGTGGTTGGGAAGGGAGTGAGACAGGGTTGTAGCCTCTCCCTGATGCTATTCAATCTGTATATTGAGCAAGCAGTAAAGGAAACAAATGAAAAGTTCGGAGTGGACATTAAAATCCATGAAGAAGAAATAAAAACTTTGAGGTTTGCCGATGACGTTGTAATTCTGTCAGAGACAGCAAAGGACTTGGAAGAGCAGTTGAACAGAATGGACAGCGTCTTGAAAGGAGGGTATAAGATGAACATCAACAAAAGTAAAACGAGGATAATGGAATGTAGTCGAATTAAGTCGGGCGACACTGAGGGAATTAGATTAGGAAATGAGACACTTAAAGTAGTTATAGGAGTTTTGCTATTTGGGGAGCAAAATAACTGATGATGGTCGAAGTAGAGAGGATATAAAATGTAGACTGGCAATGGCAAGGAAAGCTTTTCTGAAGAAGAGAAATTTGTTAACATCGAGTATTGATTTAAGTGTCAGGAAGTCGTTTCTGAAAGTATTTGCATGGACTATAGCCATGTATGGAAGTGAAACATGGACTATAAATAGTTTAGACAAAAAGAGAATAGAAGATTTCGAAATGTGGTGCTACAGAAAAATGCTGAAGATTAGATGGGTAGATCACATAACTAATGAGGAGGTATTGAATAGAACTGGGGAGGAGTTTGTGGCACAACTTGACTAGAAGAAGGGATCGGTTGATAGGACATGTTCTGAGGCATCAAGGGATCACCAATTTAGTAATGGAGGGCAGCGTGGAGGGTAAAAATCGTAGAGGGAGACCAAGAGATGAATACACTAAGCAGATTCTAAAGGATGTAGGCTGTAGTAGTTACTGGGTGATGAAGAACCTTGCACAGGATAGAGTAGCATGGAGAGCTGCATCAAACCAGTCTCAGGACTGAAGACCAAGACGACAATAACAACGAGCGATGTTAATAGTATATTTCGTTACTTCAGTTTATGTAAACCAATAATATCTATGAACACTGAGTACGCAGTGTGAAAAAGTGAGAAAATTCAGTTTATTTCCTTATTCAGGATTAATTATCGTAAAAAATCTTGTTCTGGTGTTGTCAACATATTCGATTTTCTACATGTGAGTCAGTTAGTCGAAGTTAAAGAAATCACACAAATTTTTTTGTAGTGTATAACTTTACGACGAACGCACGTGAAATATGTCACTGTAAGTTCCTTAAAACCTATATACTGAAATTAGTATACTGAATTGGGGTGTTTGATTTCTATAAGGCCTTATTTATTGTGTCTGTACTTTGTCAATTAAGCTAAGTATTTTACACCTCTTACAAAAGGCAGTGACAGTGCCAGAAAATCTAACACAATCGAAAGAACAAGAAAAATAAAACAAAAAGCCTAAGTGCCACCGCCCCATTACACTAACCTTGGGATAATTCATAGAAAAAGCTAACCGTCTTCAGGCGTTAAAAAACAGCGAATCCCACTAATGAACTGAAAATTAAAAACGGTCACTCGTCACTTTGTCAATTACCACATTACAACATAGACATATGCGGTCTCCAAATATGGTTCCAAATTTCAAGGAAAAAGTATTATCACAGCTAGGGAAGATCACAGCTATACCCCTATTCAACGCTTTCTCCAGTCTTTCATCACAACGTTTCTTGATTTCCTCATTGCTAGGGACTGTTAAATCAAATACAGTAACCGCTTACACACCTCGAGACGTCAACTTGCTCGAGTAGTACCAAACTACGAACAACCGTCAAATGAAAAGAATGCTCATACTCAGTTTCCTCTGAGTGGGCTAACGGAGCCATTTGCTTTACTTTAAAGGCAACACGTCGGAACCTCCGTCAGACCAAATACACAATATAAATCAAAATTCCAGAAAAACCGAAAATGAATAAGAATGACAGAAGCTAATCTTTTCGTATTATTCTACTTATTCGCATAAACGCTTAAAACAATCTTCCTATCTATATCATGCGCTATTACGCACCAGTTCCTCAAGTTATAAATAAAAGGAAACTGTTCTCTGGGAATCAGAGGAAATTTACTATAGGCAAATTCGTGCCTAGTGTGCTAGCCGCAGACTTCATACGCTTAGTTTGACTTACCGCTCCTGAACTTGAAGCTCTTGACGCAAGTCCTCTCGCCAGGACGATCTGCTGTGTGTGTTGGTCAAGAAGGAACTGTATCTCTCTTAATGTTGATTACGTTAGGAACCAAACTCTTAACATGTGTCGATACAGCAGTTTTACAATAATAACTTCATTGTATTGGATGGCTGTCGGTCAGTCATGTAGCAGCCAGATCGCAGCGCCAGTAGATGATCTCTGGACTCCGCAGTTGCCGTCTCACACTCTCTCTGCTTTGTTGCGTCGGTTTTTTTAGAAGCATCCGTCCTCGTTCTAGAGTTCTGTAACAGATTTTAGTATAAATGCATCAACAATCGTCTCAGACAATTTTGAATGAATTTTCTTCATAATTTACGATTATTTTCGTAACTGTGCAAACATGTGGAGGCGACAAGTAGATCAAAAACAAAGAGTAAAAAAATTGCTGTAGTTTCTCTAAATTACTTCTGGCAAATGCCGGAATGATTCCTATTGCGAGGACACGGACGTCTATCTGTTCCCCCCTTGTCAAATTAGATGTCTACACACCTAAAGCATGTGTATATTAATTATGTTTTTCGTACATAAATTATGATACCAAGACATGATCAGAATCTCTATAAAAGTGATTCAGGAGATGCTGGATGGTTTTTCTTCGGTACTTTTGAATTCGTGCCATAGCCGTAGTCTGAAGTAGTTCCTCTGTTTCTTCGTTCGTCCACTAGCAGTGTTTCGCGCGCTGCAGTCGGAAAGCGCTGTCGACGTCCGGAGAGCTCACGCGGCATAGAGTGCAGTGGAGGAGGCTCTCCGTGGATTGGCAGTGATTCCTACAGCAGCGGTGTCCAGGGCTCTGCGGTGGAGACCTTGAATTGGGTGTTGGCAGTAGGCAAGTAGGCGGTTCGGTTCCACAAGACGTAATTTAAATTCGGCAATTGGGGTTTGACAAAAGCCTTACATGTATCGCTTGATCAATTCATTGTCAGGCGATGACGATGTTACAGGCCAGTGCAGTCCGTTGATGTTATGCGAGCGTCCGTTAATGTGTTTGCAGATCGTCACACTGTCGGTTGTGGAGTGGTTAATGGTATGCGCAATTTACTCGAGTTACGAATCAGCTGCCGTTTACATCCAATTACAAGAAGACAAGCGCTGGAGAGCGCACCGACATTAAGTGGCAGGGGCAAAATGCAGGGAGCGAAAGGCTATTTACAATTTGTACAGATTAGCAGATGGCAGTTATAAGAGTCGAGGGGCATGAAAGGGAAGCAGTGGTTGGGAAGGGAGTGAGACAGGGTTGTATCCTCTCCCCGACGTAATTCAATCTGTATATTGAGCAAGCAGTAAAGGAAACAAAATAAAAATTTGGAGTAGGTATTAAAATCCAGGGAGAAGAAATAAAAACTTTGAGGTTCGCCGATGACATTGTAATTCTGTCAGAGACAGCAAAGGACTTGGAAGAGCAGTTGAATGGAATGGACAGTGTCTTGAAAGGAGGATATAAGATAAACATCAACAAAAGCAAAACTAGGATAGTGGAATGTAGTCGAATTAAGTCGGGTGATGCTGAGGGAATTAGATTAGGAAATGACACACTTAAAGTAGTAAAGGAGTTTTGCTATTTGGGGAGCAAAATAACTGCTGATGGTCGAAGTAGAGAGGATATAAAATGTAGACTGGCAATGGCAAGGAAAGCGTTTCTGAAGAAGAGAAATTGTTGTCATCGAGTATAGATTTAAGTGTCAGGAAGTCGTTTCTGAAAGTTTTTGTATGGAGTGTAGCCATGTATGGAAGTGAAACATGGACAATAAATACTTTGGACAAGAAGGGAATAGAAGCTTTCTAAATGTGGTGCTACAGAAGAATGTTGAAGATTAGGTGCGTAGATCACGTAACTAATGAGGAGGTATTGAAGAGGATTGGGGAGAAGAGAAGTTTGTGGCACAACTTGACTAGAAGAAGGGATCGGCTAGTAGGACATGTCCTGAGGCATCAAGGGATCACAAATTCAACATTGGAGGGCAGCGTGAAGGGTAAAAATCGTAGAGGGATGTAACGCCCGAAATGCATCTCCTCCTATTTCCATCTATTGTACTATAATTTTTTCCTTGTTTTGTTACCTCAAGATATGACATTTCTGTGTCTTTATATATTGTAATTGTTTTACTATTTGTATATATATATAACTATGCTATCGAACGAATACATCGATAGGTCGTGTGAAGAACGAAAGTGTTTAGGATCTTTGGTAGTGTTAACTCTGTCGCGTGGAGCGCGGGCAGAGAGAGTCTGGCTGGGGTAGTGCAGTGGAGCAAGTGTGTTGTGTGACGCTCCCGCGAGTTGCCGCGCTTTCGGGGTTTGGCAGCATGTAATTGCGCTCGACTTGCTATGATAGTTTCTTACACGGTGTCGCGGACGGGAAGCATTAGCTGGCGTACATCAAGAACCCGTTTCGCCTGGTGATCGTGTCGAGAAGGAGGCGCGCCAACATCCAGCTTCTGCCAACAGCGACGGCCGACAATGAGTGACTGTCGCCACCTCCTCGATCGACGGCTTCAAACCTTCAATCAACCAACAAGGAAGACTGGAAGCACGTAAAGTTTTAGAACTGTATGGCAGACCTCAGCTTCTCAAACTGTTCAAATCACAAAATTACAGCAACGTAGCATGAACCTGTGTTGCTCATTGTGCCAATTGCACTACCAAGCAGGGTCCCTTCCTTTTCCGGAACGAACCCGAGTGTCGTTGAAATTCAAACGCCAGCATCATTCGATTTCACTGCTTTAATTTCAAAGTTCAGTTAAGGTATTCATAGCTGGCTACAATATTTAGATTACACAAGCACAAATTAAGAGTGCGAGTTTTGTTACCGTATTTTAGCTTACCTGTGACTGCAGCTCAGCTTGGTACGTACTAAATTTTACTATTGTTTATTGTTCAGAATCATTTAATTCAAGTTCAAAGTTAAATCTCTTATTTCTAAATTGCGTAGATTCAAGTAGCTTTTGAAATGATTGTTGAGGTAGCCTAAGACTAACCGTATTTTACTGAATTTCGGTGTGCTTCAGAAACAAAGCTCACTATTAATTTCAGTCACTAAATTAACTTTCAATTTCCCGATTTTATTAATTCTTTTGCTAAATTAAGTCAGAGTGTAGCGAAATTTATTACTTCTGACAAACTTTCAGTTTTCACACTACACGTGTCAACCTTCAGTTGCCACGCTTCTAATGCTAATTATATGTGTAATAACCTTTCTTTTTCAGTTACTATAGTAATTGTCCATAGGACTGGCGACCGTAATTTCCCCCAAATCTCAAATATCTCTGGGGCGCTGCAGTCATGGACTGTGCGGCTGGTCCCGTTGGAGGTTCGAGTCCTCCCTCGGGCATGGGTGGGTGTGTTTGTCCTTAGGATAATTTAGGTCAAGTAGTGTGTAAGCTTAGGGACTGATGACCTTAGCAGTTAAGTCCCATAAGATTTCACACACATTTGAACATTTTTTTTTTCAAATATCTAATTACCGCTAGTTAATTGTTAACGTAACGGCCGCACATTTACTTTCTTTATTAACTTTACCCCTTTTCAAAATTAATTTTCACAAATTTCATTTGTATTTTTCCTTTCATTTAGATGTAACCCTTTCCTCCCTCTTTACCGACAGATTAGCCTTCGGTGACGATTGCTTTTCCCAAATTTCTATTAGGTACACGCGGTTTAAATTTTCACTGTTATTAAGGTCGATAAGTGAGGGGGAGGTTACAGGGAGACCACGAGATGAATACACTAAGCAGATTCAGAAGGAGATAGGCTGCAGTAGGTACTGGGAGATGAAGGAGCTTGCACAGGATAGATTAGCATGGAGAGCTGCATCAAATGGGTTAACGTCTTGTTCACGTAGTTGACCTATGGAGCCGAGTGTTACTGCACTGTGAACAATTAATACGTAAAAATCCTTGGTGCGTTTGACACCCTCAATTTGAATGCGCTGTAATTGATTATTGGAGCTCACAAAAAGTCTGACAAAGCGTAATAACTTGATTTTAGTTAGGTTATGAGGTAGCGGACCTTGTAGTGTGGAAGGTTTACTGTGAGTCTGAATTACCTTGTCAGATGGTCAGCTGTTTCCTGGAGTGTTTTGAAAAGAGATGGGTATTGCCACTATTGGGCAGCGTCCACCTTGTTTGTTCCACTTAAAGATCTTGTGTCGTGAAACTGTTCCGTCTTCTGTGGCTGGTATTCTGTGCGGTACCGTAGCGAAAGTAGTTATAGCGACCACTGCCTAACTTTTAGTGGTGCATCAATGCAGTTAGATGTTTAATCTAAGTTAAGATGATGAGGTCCCATACTCCGAGGAGCGTAGGGGACGATGCCGTACTAGGCAAGGTCTTAGCGGAGGTGGTTTGCCATTGCCTTCCTCCGACCGTAAAGGGGATGAATGATGATGATGAAGACGACACAACAGCACCCAGTCATCTCGAGACAGGAAAAATCCCTGACCCCGCCGGGAATCGACTCGGGACCCTGTAAGCGAGAACGCTACCGCAAGACCACGAACTGCGGACAATATAAGTTATATCTTCGTACATCCATATTTGAATTGGATTATGTGGGGACACAGTTGGTATAATTTTTATTAAAAATTAAATTCCTCCAGCTGTACTTGAGATTTTATATTTATTTGGCTACTAGTTTCGACGTTGCCTCAGCGCCATCTTCAGGCTCGTACACTTTGATGAAATCCAATGCTACACATGGAACACGTATTGGTCTCACCGCGGACTTCTAGTACTCAGCCACACACGATTGGTTTCATCAAAGTGTGTGGTCCTGAAAATGGCGTTGACACAACGTCGAAACTAGTAGCCAAATAAATATAAAATCTCCAGTACAGCTGGAGGAGTTTAATTTTTAATAAAAATCTAAGTTATAGGTTGACTGTAATTCTTGGTGCGGTCATTTCCAAAGTGCTTAAGCCGCAACATTCACTTGTTCTCATTATTGGACGACGCGAAGTAAGTAACGCAGGCTGTGCAAAGGCAATCTTATTACGGCGCAGGATAGTTCATCAGGGGTGTCAAGGCGTCCTGTTATTCCAAGTAACTTATAGCTTCGTGTGTGTGGCTGTATTGTGCTGGCACGTTAGTTGCAATACGTGCAGTTTGTGCAGCCCAGCCTTAAGGGCGTTATTTGATGAGAAGTGTTCTTACTTTACACGCCGAGGTGCTTAGCAAACTTGTGGCACTGTAAGTGACCATATTGCATTGGCGCTGTAGTGTGTAAATGTTGTTCTGTGAGCCACACGTTTAATGGTGTTACTTGAAAAATTTTCATTGCAATGCTGATATTTGCTTCTTTTTATGAGCTTAGTGGTTGTGTTTGGAAAATCTAGCTTATCTCATCTCCTTTTATGAGGTTTCATTAATACTTGTCAGCAGTTACCAAGGCAGCCTTGGGTATTTTAAAAATTATTTTATTATTACTATCTAAGTAATTTTATTATAGTTTGTTGATAACGTTATTACTGAAGCTTAAATTTGGCTGAATAATCTTATTAAATTTATTTATGTTGGGCACATTGCCTCTGAAATCTTAGAGGAATCTCCTTTAAAGTTCTTGCAGATTTAGTGGTTTTTAGTTGTAAGGGCGCTTCACAGTCTAATTAGAGACAGGTGGTAAGTTTTTTTTTACGCCAGGCAAGAATTTTGTTAATCGTACTAAGCTTGCCAAGTTACCATTTGTAATGTTCCTGTTAATATGGTGAGTTTCAAAATCTGGACTAAGCTACTGCCAACGCTTTAGTAATGATTTATGGCGAGAGCTTTAGGCTTCTGGGGGCTGTACACTGGAGTTTCTGCCATGCCCGATCTATCGCAACCAACCTGATGAAGACAGTTACCCCGTTCAGGGTCACAGTGATCCTTGAGTGCTTCAACAATTTCTGTTCGAAGTCTTAAATTAATAAATCGGAATCAAATCAACCTCGTCAGAATTAGTATCCAGCCCTCCACTCCCATCAGATAATTATATCCTGTTTCAAAATTCGTAGCGGAGTGTTGTTTGGGTATGGTTGTTGAAGCTGATTTGATTAACTGATTCTGTTGGTAATTATCTTGCGATTGTTTCAGAGTAAGTATAAATGCAGTCCAGGAAACGCAATTGCTAAGGCAGGAGGAGCCGTGATATAAAGTACAGATTTGAGGGGAGGCAGGGTGAGGGTATAGTGCAGGAACTACTTGGCACACTTAGAAAATTGAGTGAGCAGCTGTTTCACTTCCATCCTGTGGCAGTAAAACGGCGAGTGATTATCTATTGCATATTAAAAATTTTTGAGATCTATCAGCATCCTTGGATGAGGAACGAATGTTGACGGCAAAGATAGGGCACTATGAAAATAAACTGAATAATGTGCAACAAATTAAAGGACCAAAAAAAATGGAGTGGCAATTGGAGCAATAGCAAAATAATTTAAGCGAGTTAGAGTAGTGGTTGGAGATCGAGATTGGAGATGATATAGAAGAAGTTGGAGAAGGAGACGGTAAACTTGACCCTATTTTTGTGGCTCGTGAAGACAGACGGGTAGATGTATTTGGGGAACTTCCACACCCTTTGGAGCAATTCATTAGTAGTCTGAGAATCATGCGTGACAGCTCATTTGACTAGGTGGTTAAATTTTTGTATATGTTAGTTGATTTGCAAGAGAAAGGTGAATGGTTGGAATTTTTGATAACGAATTGGTACTTCAAATTGCTACTAAAGTCAAGGGAGTCTTGTAATTTACAAAATACTATCGCTGGCGGCTACAGACTAGGGCAAATGTGATTTCAAATTGTCCACGAGACAATCTATGTACATCACGGTAAGGAACAGGCATGTCAGGAAAAGGTAGGAGGGGGGGGGTTATATATATAGAGTAAAACAATGCTTGAAGACTCTCTGGCTAAGATATACGGTACAATAAATCATCTACCACATTGTTAACAGATTGAGAACAGGGGATAGGCAGGGAGCGGTATTGTGTCAAGCACCGCAGAATTGTCAGCGGTTGGAAGATATGTCACGACATGTTTAGGGAATAATGTACAAAGAGGGCAATCTAACCTCCATTTGGGCCAGACTAAGAAAGTTGGGGGAAGGAGAGGGTGGAAAGTAATCTTGGTAGAAATCAGACTGAATGTTTTAGGTGTGGAAAGGAAGGCCACATTCAAAGATTTTGTTTCCCAGAGAGAGAGAGAGTACAAAGGGGAGTTGAAAATTAAGGAAAGGCCGGAGAGGGTAACTAATGCTGGGCATCATATCACCGGCATAATGCTACCAACGGTGGGACCCTCCTTTGTTTTTTGTGAAATTAATGAAGAAGCCGTGTGTGGGTTACGGGCATCTGGGAACGCCATCTCCGCCGTCGATCGCTCTTGGACTGAGCAACACCAACGACACTGGAAATCTCCGCCCTTGAAACATGACGAGAGAAAACAAACTGCAGGCAACAAGTCACGGATATTCGTCTAAGACACTGTGAAAGTTAAACTACGCATTGGAAATTATACTCAGAAGATACTAATTAGGGTCATCTACAACCTGACACTGGGATCCGATTTTATAGCTAAAATTGGGCTTCTTTCTAATTGAGCTTATGGGTACTTTAAACTTTATCGGGAAAAGGAGCTGTCATTTTTTTGAAAGGAAATCAAAGGAGCGTTTCGGGTAGAAAAAGACGCGTTTGACCATGGTTACATCTGTGTGAAGTGACTGATCAGTTTTAGCCTTTGTCAGATCAGGGTAAGGCAAAAACTGAAGCATTATGCGATAAGTTTCTTTATGTCTTAAGTGAAAGACCAGGACTTACCCATTTGATCAAATATAAGACTGAAGTGACGAGGCGCCCATTCAGAAACAGCCTTATCGGGCAGATAAAGCAGGAGACAGAGAAAAATTTTACAACACGAAACCATTGGACAGTCATCCTCACTTAAGTCGTACCCTGTGAAGAAAGCGCAGAAAGAAATTCAAGCTATTGTTGACTACTGAGAATTAAATAAGAAGTTAATTTTGCGTTCATTATCCCTGCTAGACCTCCACTCTTGTTTTGTGCTGTTCAAGAGAACCAAGATTTTCATCACCCTGAACTTATACCAGGGTTATTATCAAATCCCCTTTCAAGAGTCATGTAAAGCGTTGGCCTCATTTAGTCAAATTCGAATCTGTTTGAGTGTAACGGGGTTCCTTTCGGTCTTTCCACCTGTGCTGCTGTATTATCCCAACACCCGGGTATGGTCTTTGAAGGGATTATGTTCGACTTTCTGTATCACTATCTGGACAACGACGTAGTCTATTGTGAATCGATGAAAGAGTATCGTCAGTAGCTTGAGATAGTGCTGCAGAGACTACGTAGGGTGGACCTAATGGTTAATCTCGACAAGGTCCAGTCTGCTTGTCCTTCTATGCAGTTCTTTGGATACGTGACTGTGCAGAAGGCCTCACTATAGACAGTGAAAGTATTAGATCGATAGCTAATTTCCCCACTCCCCGTACGTTAAGCAAGTAGCACAGCTTGTGGAAATGATCAGATTTTACAGGAAATTTATTTCAGGTTTTGCTCTTAAAGCAGCACCCTTGAGTAAGGCAGTGGGAGGAGTTGCAGGAGGCTGTTTTTCTGACTGTCAAGGAAGCTTTGGTGGCCGCACCTGTTCTAGTGTTGCCAGATTTCGACAAGACCTTTATACTTAAAATCGATGCTTTACAAACAAGGGTGGAAGCCGTGCTCCTGTAGGGCACGAGAGGGCCACTGCTCTGTGGCCTTCGCATCACGGCTCCTTAATCACTTTGAACAACAGTATTTTGTAAATGAGCTTGAAGCCTTGGCAGTATTCTTCTCTCTATAAAAGGTCAAAACATATCTGGAGCACCAAACATGTGAACTTGAGACTGATAATCAAGGTCTCGAAGATCATTGTTCCCGCTACTGAGAGTGCCTCCCTTCTTCACTATTATCATGTTCCTCTGATGGACGCGGTAGGGGAGGCGTTAGCTCCGATTGTATAAAACCAGGAGAAAGATATGGAACTTTTGTTTGGGTAGGCATGGACAGGGAATGAAGAACGTTCGTGAAGGCATGTCAGGAGTGCTCTTTTGGCAAGCTTGCAACGAATACCTTAATGGGATATATGGCCGCCCAACCAGCCAAGGAATCCATGGAGAGAATATTTGATCATTTTGCCAATACGTTTCTCCGCTCTAAAAAGGGAAACTTTTATATATGCCTGCTCCAGGTTTATCTGGACGATACTTACTAGAAGTGCTACAGCATGTGTAGCTGTGGAGACTGTGAGAAGTATATTTGGAATATTTGCTCCCAGCTGGGTGCTTGCATCTGATAACGCCACCACCTTCACATCCGAAGCTTTTAAAAACTTTCATTTTGATACGGGTGTGGAAACTTTACAGGAAACACCATGTTGCTAAATTGCGTTGGCACTGTGGTGCATATATGGTGTTCTGTCTCGCCCAGGCTTAAGGGCTTTACCTGAACAAGTTACATTACTGTATTGATATTTGCTATGTTTTTTTTATGGACCTAGTGGTCTTATTTGGAGAATGTAGCTTATCTTACTGTCATCGAGGAGGTTTAATTTACGACTTTTTAATAGTTTTCAAGGTTGCCTTGGGTATTTAAGAATTTATCTTAGTATTACTAGCTAAATTATTTTATTATAATTTGTTGTAAAGTTATTATTGCAGCTTTAATTTGGCGGAATACACTTATTAAAATTATTGGTGATGGCTCAGTTGCATTTGAAATCTTGGAGGCAACTCTTTTAATGTTCTTATAAATTTAATGGTTTCTCACTGTAAGGTAGGGGGGGGGGGAGGGAGGGAGGCGAGGTTGCATAGTCTGATCAGATACAGGTGCTAAGTGTTTTGCGTCAGGCAAGGATTTTGTAATCTTGCAAAACTTGCCAAATTGCAATTTTTGGTTTTCCTCCCGTTACGGGGTGTGTCAGCGTCTGTATCTGACCAGACTATGCAACCTCGCCTCCCTCCCCCCCCCCCCCCCAGCTTACAGCGAAAAACCATTAAATTTATAAGATCATTAAAAGAGTTCCCCCCAAGATTTCAAATGCAACTGACCCATCACCAACAATTTTAATAAGTCTGTTCAGCCAAATTAAAGCTATTGCCAAGACTGTGGTAGTGATTTATGAATTCCTGACAGCTTCAACAATTTATATCGAAGCCTTAGATTAATAAATCGGAATCAAATCAACCTCGTCAGAATTAATATCCAGTCCTCCACTCCTATCAAATAATTATATCCTATTTTCAAGGATAAATTAAACTGCAGCCACTTTTGTTATCTCTTTTACTACTAATGTTTTCATTGTTCGACACAACAGTAAAGGAGGGTTCCACTGAAAATTACTGCACAATTTGCTGCGAAATTTCAAAACTAAGTGTTTTCGGGGCATACATGTAACCATGCCAGGAGTGTTTTATAGCTACTTTCTTTCCGTAACCGACACGTATTTCCATATTCACTCTGAGAACGAGGCTCATTTGGTGTATTACGTAATTGGTTCGTTTGTAAAAGGAACTACGCTCTTTATATCTGATGTACGACGCATATGTATATATGCAAATATCCACCCTCTACTCACGAAACACTCCGCTCCGGTGAGAGGTTTTCATTCTGAAACGCTATCTCGTGCAAGGCGTACAACAGGTTTTTGTGCTAGCAAAGTTTCGCGAGCGCTGTATCGGATTGTTTGACTGCGTCCCTTAGTAACAACACTTATCCTGCAGACGTGTATTTCGTAACCTGCTCGGCGTGCAGCGAATTGATACTATTGCAACTCTTGTTATGTTATTAAACAGCGAGGCAGTAGCACTTGCGATTATAGCTTAACTGAAAGGATACAGACCAAGCCTAATTTAAGCATCGTGCAGAATCAGCGAAGCAAAGTATTCTCAAAAACCAAATTACAGCTTTAGGTGGTGGTTAGAGCTTCACTACTTCCAGCGAACTATTTAGGAAAAATAAAAATGCAATATAAATAGACAATAAATTTAAGTACCTTTAAGCACAAAACAGAGTCCGACATCAAGCAGTTCATCCAGACTAAGAAAGATACTGAAGAGATAATTTTTCTGGTGACATTACTCGTTGAGGTGGAGCACATCCCATAGTGCGAACACAGAGTTCCATGTCATACGGCTTCGATAATCAGGAAAATAAACAACCTGGAAATAAAACACATTCACACTTATACACCAAGGTGACGAAAGTCATGGGATAGCAATATATACATACACGGATGGGGGCAGTACACGAGATATAAAAGGGCAATGCATTGGAGGAGCTGTCCTTTGTACTTGGGTGATTCATATGAAAAGGTTTCCGAAGTGATTACGGCCGCACGATGGGAAACAGCAGATTTTGAACGCGAAATTCAGTATTCCGCGATCCACAGTGTAAAGAGCGTGCCGAGAAGAGCACATTACAGGCGTTACCTCTCACCACGTACAAAGCAGTGGTCGACGGCCTTCACTTAACGACCGAGAGCAGCGGCGTTTGAGTACAGACGTCAGTCATAACAGACAAGAAACAGCACGAGGCAGTCACAGAAATCCATGAGAGACATGCGACGAACGCATCCGTTTGGACAGTGCGGTGAAATTCGGCGTTACTGGGCTATGGCAGCAGACGACCGACATGGGTGTCTTGCATTTGCTAACCACTACGACTTCGCCTGCAACACCTCTCCTGGCTTATGGCGATATTGGTGGGACCTTGATGACAGGAAAACGGTGGTCTGGTCAGATAAGTTCAGATTGCAGATGGTAAGAGGTGATAGAAAGGCTTGAGAGTGGAGCAGACCACGAAGCCATGGATCCAAGTTGTCAACAAGGCACTGTGCAAGCTGGTGGTTGTTCCATATTGGTGTGGGCTGTATTTACGTGGAATGAACTGTGTCCTCTGGTCCAACTGAACCAACTGAGAACATTTGCAGCCATTCATGGCCTTCATGATCCCAAATAACGATGGTATCTTAATGGATGACAAAGCGCCATGTCACAGGGCCACAATTGTTCGCGATTGGTTTGAAGAACATTCTGAACAGTTAGAGCGAATGATTTGGCCCCCAAGATCGCCCGACATGAATACCATGTAACATTTATGCGACATATCGAGAGGTCAGTTCGTTTACAAACTCCTGCGTCGGCAATACTTTCGCCGTTATGGACGGCTATAGGGGCAACATGGCTCAATACTTCTGCAAGGGACTTCCAATGAGTTGTTGAGTCCATGCCACGTCGATTTGTTACAGTACGTCAGACAAAAGGAAGTCCGGAAAGATATTAGCAGGCATCCCAGACTTTTGTCTCCTCAATGTATTTGTATCAGTTGTTTCACTTTCCACTCATACTTATCTAGAAGACAGTCCATTAAGAAAAGTAGCACAGACCAACGAAACAATATTTTTGACTGCTCGTTGGTAATAACGTGAGCCCTTTTTTGGGCTCCGATTCCATACAAGACCTCAGTCCAATCACGTACAGTTTTGTCGCAATGTGAATTCGATGTAAACTAAAAAATTAGCGAAACACATGTAATTGGAAAGAAAAGTAATTTAATTTTTCCAATATAAACACAGATTTCATTAAAGTTTAAACGGGAAGGTAACTCTTTGTTACACAGAGATTATTTCTGTGTTGGTTTATACTGCTTATCTCTTTCCTCCTTGAACTTTCTAATACAGCTTTGTCTCCTTTGAGTTTCAAGTTGTGCGTTTTGATGAAACCATCAACATTAGTCTGCCACCACAAGGTACTGGTACAGCACAACAGCCACGATATTGTCTTCCATCACAGCGATGTGCTGATGAAGGTGCTCATCTTGTTTCTCATTGATATTACCGAAATTTACAGAGAAAGTTTAAAAATTGAATTCTGAGGTTCATCAAACAGCCTAACTGCTCAAATCTTTCTACCATGTTTCCTACAAGAGAAAATTAAACTGGATCCCTTTTATGGATATCCATCCTATTGCATGAACAAGGGACTTCAGCTGATGATATGTATGAGAAAAAGTACCACCACAGCTGCGTCTTGAGAATCTCTTTATTGTCTCACACGAGTAGTTTCAAGACATTCTCAGGGCACGGCTATGGTGGTACTTTTTGTCATATCATATGGATCCCTTTTGTTCCTTATGAGCTCAGTAACAACCTCATCGTATGACACCCAAGTTCTCCTCTCACTCACAATTTTTCAAAAGGCAGGTCTAGCAGGCAGCATTCTTACAATTTCACTCATGGATCTACTCTAAAAATTCTCCGTCTTTGGGTAGTGCTTTCAAAAACTGTTCCATTAGGCACAATTTCATGTCTAGACGTGCAAATAGAATTATGTTTCGATTCCTTGAGATTCCTGTGCAAGAAAGAATAGCCGCAGGGGCTGTCACAGTAGTTACAATACATAATGACCACGGCAACTACTGTCACCGAAGTTTCACCTTCATATTCTTTTAATAGAAATAGAATATGAAATATGTATCTTTAAAATCGATCAATAAGACATTAAAGAGTAAGCCAATTTCAAGGGAAAAAGACTGAACGATGGCCTTTGCAATAAATCAGTTACGACTTAACTGCACAATGAGTTGTCAGCAAACACTGAACATGGTTAATGGTATAATGTTACTTCTATAAAAGGTGTAAACAACGTAAAAATCTAGAATGTATATACTGGTCGGCCAGAACATTATCACCAACTACCTAATAGCTCGTATGTCCACCTTCAGCACAGATAACAGAGGCGACTGGTCGTGGCATGGAACGAATGAGGTCTTGATAAGTGGCTGGAGGGTCATCTACATGCATAAGTCAGCACATCTACGTCAATTGCGGCGAGAGGAGCGATAAGCTCTGACGCCATCTCCAGTCACATCCCAGATGTGTTCGATGGCTTCAGACCTGGCGAGTTGGAGGCCCAGCGCCTCAATCGGAAATCACCACTGTGTTACTCGAACGACTCGATCACACTCCTGGCCTTTTGACATGGCCCATTATCTTGCTGAAAAAATGTCACTGCCGTCGGGAAACATGATCTTCATGGAGGGGTACACATAGCCTGCAACCAGTGCACCACAATCCCTGCCTGTGATGGTGCCTTGCACGAGCGCCACTGGACCCATGGATGCCCACGTGAGTGTTCCCCAGAGTATAATGGAATCTCCGGCACCTTGTCTCCGTCCCGCTGTGAGGGTGTCAGGGAACTGTCCCCCTGGAAGACTACGGATTCGCACCCTCCAATCGACACGATGAAGAAGGTATCGGGGTTCATCAGACCATGCAACGCTCTGCCACTGCGCCAACGTCCAGTGCCGATGGTCAAGTGCCCATTTCAGTCGTAGTTGCCGACGTCGAGGTGTTAACATTGGCACATGCGCGGTTCGTCGACTGCGGAGGTGCTCTGCCCAGTATTAAAGTCTGATGTTAGTTCCGCCACAGTTCTCCGCCTGTCCTTTTTTTACCAGTGTGCCCAGCCTACGACGTCCGACATCTGTAACGAGGCGTGGCTACCCAAGCCCACGATGTCTGGACGTGTTTTCATATTGGTATCGCCACGTGTCGAAGACACCCCAGCACTCTTTGAACACCCGACAAATCTTGCAGCTTCCGAAACGCTCGTGCCGATTCTCTGGGTCATCACAATCTGCCCTCGGTCACACTCAGATAGATCGCGTACCGTCCCCATTCTGCAACGGACAGCGCGCTCGCTGATGCTACACGCACCGTGCCTGTGTCTCAGTAGCAGTCATTCCTCGCCCGGGGACGTTGCTATCGCCTGGATGGGTTTGTATCGATAGAAGGTCCGTGGTCATAATGTTCTGGCTGATCAATGAATGTACTGTCATGACACTTGTTGAAACACAAATTTATATGCCGCTTTCAAAGAGAAAAAGGCAAAATTGTATTACTGGATTTCACGAATAAATTAATTTAACCAGAACGATTATGATGTAATTGTGTGGGCTGCCGCGGCCAGAGTCAATCGACATAAAAGTTTTCTGGGTATGGTGCCGCCACATATTGTATAAAAATATTGCTGGAGAAAACCAACGTTTCGCCCACGGTTGCAGCGGCCTTGTTCTGCGTCTTCTGGAGCGTCCTAGCTACGGAGTATCCCTTATATTTTGTTATTACTGTTAACTAAGCATGCCATTACTTCATAATTTTAAAAAAGATAGTTCATTTCATTGGTCACTTGAAGAAGGAGAGGGAACTTTATTTTAATAGGTTACTGCAGTGGAGGGAGAGCGTAACCTCTGTTGTCCATTGTCTCTTGCATTATGTGCCATGATTGGTGGTCACCGGCGCATGAGAAATTGACTCCTGTTTGCCAAAAAGTCAAAATAATGGGTACTGCATACTCACTGTGGGTTGCAGCGAGTTGCACAGTTTCTTTGCCCATAAAATTCCTGCAGGAATATTTAACTACCGATTTGCTATCTGTCGCCACGATAAGTGAAGTATATCGTCCTCACTTCACAGAAAGCAAACTCTCTACACCTTCACTTATTTCCTCCCCACACTTGTGCAGTCCGCTGCAAGATGAGAGAGAGAGAAAGAGAGAGCCTTAATTTTAGGTCTGAAAATAGTTTATATAATACGGATCTCCCCATCGTGTCGCATCTGCGTCGCCAAGTATGGCTTCAGCCAATCACCATCTCGCTAGAGGTGAATAAACAGTTTTATTTTTCTTTCTGGGTCCTTATTTATGCTAAAAGGAATAATGTATTGCTCTGGCCTTATACCTTTCTGCGCTGAAGCTCGCCGTTCTCTTGCTAATGGGAGTTTTACGATATCATTAGCCACCTTCTCACTTCATCTCTAAAATGCGTTTTGCTTTAACTTGTTTTTTTTTTTTTCTTGCCACTGTAAATATATTGGTTGAGATCATTTTGTTAGTTTCCGGGTACATGAGATTAACTGCAGTCGCCTTTTTGTTGATATAGTGTAATTATTATTTTCTAAGGATCTCATACTGTATCAGTACTGTTATGGATAAAGTTCATGTAAGGTCCATTACATCTGGTGTAGTGTAACGACGTACAGTTTTGTATGAATGATTTTCTTTTGATATATGACCATGTGTAGACTTCGTCACCTACGTCAGTTACAACCCACTTCAAAATTATTTATATTCTTTTTAAATTGTCTCAGAATGGTTCTTGAACGAAACATCATTTGAGTCGTATGCGCAGAATTACGTCACTTGGGCCAATTGGTTTGCGTAAACTTTTTCAATTTAGATGTCGTTTGTTTCTCCTCAGAAGTTATATTGATACACGTTATCTGATTTAATCGATAATAGAACCACATTGAATAAACTGTTTGAGGTTCAAAGTCGCGGTGAACGCTGTCAAAATCCAATAATCTTGTCAAATATATTATTAATTCATTCACATAATTCTTCATAAATAAATCCTCGGAACACGTATTTCAACTTTAGTAACATCCACTAGTTTATTATCTTCCTACATACAGACGTGAACCTGAGCCTTGACAAGACAAAACTAACATTTTTCAATAAGATTAAACTTCCTATGATATCATTGTTGTACAAAACATTACAAATTATTCATTTTCAATTTTTAGAAGCACGACGCAACAAATCGGTTTCAGAATCTTCTGTCGCTCTTTGGCTGTCGACCCGCGACGTATAGTGGCCAGCAATTTTCTCTCCGGTCCCGGCAACGAAGATTCTGTCTCCGTTCGTTGCGCCGCCCTCTCCGTACATGAAACATAAAAAAAAAATACAAAAACTTTAGACACTTCACAACCATTACAAATATTACAAAATACATAAACAAAACTAAATTAAACTTATATTCACCTGCAAACTGGGCTGACACTGGTGGATGGGTGACGCTTCAATTTCGCGTCCCACTACACTGGACGCCTTACACATGCCGTCCTTCCAAATTAATTTTGTTCTGCTGTGATCAAAGGCTGAGGTGTTGCTCATTGCAGTGCAAAATTATAATTTCAAATAATTTAATCTTTCTCCAGCTACTTGTCTATCTTATGCTAGATGATGTCGTTTTAACAATATATATATATATATATATATATATATATATATATATATATATATATAATTATTATTTTCGATTATTCCCTTTTCAGAGAGCAATTGAACTTATTATGTGGCTTTACATTCCTTTAAAGATAGTTATGTGACTAATATTACAACATTTTTCTCTAGTACATGTGGTTAAATTCTATAAAAATAGTTCATCATCCCTTTAGATTCTTTCTTTACAACAACTTCAGGCATTTCACAATTCTCTAACATTCATGATACTGATAATTGTGAAAGATGAATGAATTTAAGGAAACATTCGTTTCTCTTATATTTAATGTCAAGACTTAAATGCTACATCAGTATTGAAAATTATCATCATAACAGACATGTATGTACTTAATTGAACATTATATATGCAAAATAGTTAATATTTTTGCATATTTCTATACACATCAGCACAAACTTTATATCTGTTGACATTATTTATCATTAAAAACACGTTTCCAAAATATCTACAATACACAAATTCTTGTTAACATATATTTAGATTGGATGGACATTTACAAATTACACATGATATACAAAATATAAAACATGATAAATTTATGAATAGACTTTAAAAATTTACAAATCAAATTACAAAATAAAAATGAAACACTTAAATTAGAAATTCTCAGTGGTAGAGGTGCGACTGAATATTTACAGGCATCTCAGATTCTTGCTGAAGTGATTATCTTTTGCACTCTTTAACATATTACTATGAATTTTTCACACTCATCACTTTCTTTTTTAACGTACTTTAGACTTTGAAATTTTGGCTGGGTGTGCTTCCCTATGCTGCTGTCGATCAGTGGTGGTTGACGCTGCTAGTCAGTTGTAGACTCTGGGTGATGTTGATGAAGATTATCTACTTTTGCCATTCTGAGTGTTCGAGCATGAATGCCATTGCATGCTCGATTCAATGTTGCATTGTTTTGACGACAAACTGTTCGTCAAAAGGCAATGCCATGATGTGACAACATAGGTGGCATAGTCCTTTATTGGTGTAGTTGCCATGAAGGTCGATGAGTGTAGCGCCTCAATAGTTGCATCTTGATACCTCCATTATGTGTACTCTGTTTGATGGTTTGACCGCCTTTGGTTGGTTTGATAGTTAGAATGAAATAACTGCCATGGTTTCGTTGAATGTTGCTTTGTGCTGATTCTGCCAAATCTTATACTTGCTTAAGGCAAAGGATTTAGAAAGGAATCTTGCTGTCTTCTGCTTTCATCTTGGGACCTTTTCTTCTCTTCGTTACCTGCTGTGTCTTCATGCCTTCTTCCTTGGAACTTACAACTTCTTGGGCATAGGCATAGGATATGTTATTCAGCGAAAGCATTCGGAAGGACTATCAGTAATGTTGTTATGAGATATGGTCAAGTCTGAATAGATAATTTTTGAAGTGATATATCTGTTTTCAGTTACCAGCTTCTCCAACTGGAATATTGAGAGAAATATATTCTGAGTTGATTTTTCCTGGTGTTTGTACTTATGAGCTGTTGCTGACGGTTTGCTATTGCTTGTTGCTGCTAATGGGTTCACTTGGGTCTTCCTCGCAGATGAGTGGCTTATATGTCCCTCGCTGCTAATGCGTTTTCCGTCCTCTTGCTAATGGTTGAAGCGCGGGACAATATCCTTCAAAATACACCTGGCTCATTCTCTGCGCTAATATGAAGCGTGAGACAGTAAATTTTTTACTTCTGCAACGCAATCGTACAAACTCTTACACTCAGCCCTTAGCTACCAGTCGAATTTCTGCTTCTGTCGTCAGCTTGGATTCCTTCTCCAGATGATTGTAGTGACGTTGTGTTGCGTGCCCTGTTTCATTTGTTTTACAGTGACTTTTGCTTAATACTACTACTTATAAGTTTCTTTATCTAAATTTACTATAACTTTTACATTTGAACATTTACATGAATAATACAAAATGAATGTTTAAATAATTTTTTTTATTTTTCAGTACTTTACAGAAGAAATTAAAATATATCTCTGACACATTAAGTTACTTCTGGTTCCTTTACTTTTTGAATGAGCATGGGTTGATCATGTGTAGGTTAGTTAATTAGTACATCATGCAATTAGTTTTCCTTTTTATCCTAATCTACTTTGATGATTTAAATGATTAGTTTTATTGTATCTATATTTGAATATTTACATGTTTATAGCTTGTCCTGCCTGCCTCTTGAGATCTGCTGCTACCTGAAACATATCTACATTCTTTTGCTGTATTATCTGTGATCCATTTATATTTTAGTTTTCATGGCTAATTGCCATATGACCACTGCAAAAATGATCATTCATTATAAGCCTTTAGGTGGCTTATGTGATGTAGATCCATATTTTGTTCCCATGCTTGGGTTCACCAATTCTACAATATTTGTGTGTACCACTTTACTAATTAACATGGGTTCCTTATTAAACTGGATAGCATTTATGGTAAACTTGTTTTCCTTTATTAGATAATAAGTGAGTTCTAACAAGAACCAACTGTCCCACAGTGAATACCCATGTGGACACACCATTGTCTGCTCTGGGCTTCCTTTTTGCAGCTGCTCATTCAATGTTCTTGAGTGCTAATTTTATTATCTGCAGGTGTGATGGTCTTCTGAATGAGGGGGAACTGTACAACTTCTCTTACCCTATCCAATGGTCTTTCATTTTCGAGCACTGTGAGTGGTGGCAATTGTGTAGTATCGTGCAGCATTTCGTTAATAATAGTCTGTAAATGGTGTAAATTGGCATCTCATGTGGTATGTCGTGAATACAGTACAGACGACACCATGTCCGAATACCCTTCATCGTTCGTTCTGCACAACTGGCGCTTGGTTTGTAGCTGGATATTAAGATGGGTTTAATTTTATGTCTTTTTAAAATCGCCAACCAAGGTTTAGATCTATATTGGGGCCCATTATCTGAAATTAACCTTTCTACATGCCCTACCCGCTTGAGGAAATCATGCTGTAGTGCCTTATTGATCGTAACACCTGTTTCACGTTTCAAAGGGGTCAAAGTGTCATACTTCGATGTTAACTCTAAAACTACTAAGATAAATGTGTTCCCGTTCCTTGTCCTTGGTAACGCTCCCATCAAATCTGTTGCTGCTAGATGTTTTAGCTTTTTCGATATTATGGGTCACAAAGGTGGTCTAGTCTGAAAAATAACATGTTTGCCACATTGGCAGTCCTTACATTTTTTGAGTACTTGCCGAATACGTCTTTCCATGTTGGGGAAAAGTATGGTCTCTTTAAGTTTCATAAAACACTTCTTTGCCCAAAGTGCCAATTACTTAAGTGAGTGTACCATATGACCTTGTTCATGAGTTCATCAGGAACACATAAGGTCCATAAATTTGTACTTGGGTCTCATCTGTAGAACAGCATGTCATTCTTCAGCAAATAATGCTGACGAATGTCAACTGAGTTCTTGTCTTTCCACTTATGTTTGAGCCTTAACACCTCTTTGTCTTTGTTCTGTTCATTTTAAATGTTTGAGAAACTTGTTGTTACATAGTTTCCAAAAGGAACTCCTATTAGGTAATTTATACCAATTTGGTCTTCATCTGCACTGGATTATGTATTACTTGGGGTTGCACCTTTTGGACACTGGGACAGAAAATCTGCCAAGGTGTTTGTCAGTCCAGGGTTATGTTTTACACGGAAATCATACTCTTTGCAAGATTAAAATCCACCTTCTTAAGTTACCATGTGTCAACTTTGCTGTGAGTAAATACTCAGGAGCTTTATGATCTGTGTATACAATAGTTTTCCTTCTGAACAAAAAAATCTAATCTCCTGGAAACCCCAGACTACCACTAAAGCTTCCAGCCCTGTAATAGAACAATTCCTCTCACTTTTTGATAACAGACGGCTCTCAAATGCAATTGTCTTATGCCTTTTCTGTCCATCTTGTTCATAGTGTCGAAATAATACTATGCCTAACCAAGTCTTGGCGCTGTCCATTGCCATACAAAAATCTTGTGTAAGATCCGGGTGTGACAGTATTGGTGCTTCCACTAACAGCCTTTTTCAACTTCTGAAATTCTTGTTCTGCAGTATCACCCCATATCCTTGGAGTGTTTTTAAAGTCAAACTGGATAATCGGGGTGTAGCTAGAGTGCCTATACAGATGAACCTTTCAAAAAACGTTACATGTCCCAGAAAGCATCTGAGCATCTTACTATTTTATGCTGTTTAAAAATTTCTTATTGCCTCTAGTTTTTCTGGGTTTGTTTTTATTCCCCGTGCAGATATGACACGTCCTAAGTAGTGTATGTGTTGTGTTCCACATTTGAATTTTTCCCATTTACCATTATCCCATGTTCTTAAAGTGTTTTCAGTAAGGTATCTAGAATTTCATTATGTTTTTCCCACAATGAGTCTGCTATGAGGATGTCATCCACATAACATGTCAATCACTCCTGTAACTTCTCAGGGTTAGTACCCGTGGTCTAGGGGCAGCCGGCACGGTAGCTCAGCGCGTTCGGTCAGAGGGCTAGCTGCCCTCTGTAATAAAAAAACTGAGTTAATGGATCAACAACGAACTGAAACGGGTGTCTTTCAACGTCCGCCCACAGCAGATTCAACGAACAAAAACGAACAAAATGAATTAAAAAAAAGGGGGTAGCGTCTTTGATTCATAATCAAAACGTCTTCGGTCCCGGGTTCGTTCCCCGCCACTGCCTAAATTTTGATAAATAATCAGCATTGGCGGCCGAAGACTTCCGGCATAAGAAGTCAGCCTCATTCTACCAACGGCCTTGTCAAAGAGGGCGGAGGAGCGGATAGAGGTCCAGGGCACTCTCTTGTCCTAGGGGTGGGAAATTTCCCCTAAAGGCGGAAGAATCAGCAATGATCAACGACATGAGGATGCAGAAGGCAATGGAAACCACTGCATTAAAGACACGTAACGTGTATCCACAGGACATGTGGCCTGTAATTGAAGAAGTGTCATGATGATCTCTCCATTGGCAAAAGATTCCGGAATAGTCTCCCATTCGGATCTCCGGGAGGGGACTGCCAAGGGGGAGGTTACCATGAGAAAAAGACTGAATAATCTACTAAAGGATAACGTTCTACGAGTCGGGGCGTTGAATGTCAGAAGCTTGAACGTGGTAGGGAAACTAGAAAATCTTAAAAGGGAAATGCAAAGGCTCAATCTAGATATAGTAGGGGTCAGTGAAGTGAAGTGGAAGCAAGACAAGGATTTCTGGTCAGATGAGTATCGGGTAATATCAACAGCAGCAGAAAATGGTATAACAGGTGTAGGATTTGTTATGAATAGGAAGGTAGGGCAGAGGGTGTGTTACTGTGAACAGTTCAGTGACCGGGTTGTTCTAATCAGAATCGACAGCAGACCAACACCGACAACGATAGTTCAGGTATACATGCCGACGTCGCAAGCTGAAGATGAACAGATAGAGAAAGTGTATGAGGATATTGAAACGGTAATGCAGTATGTAAAGGGGGACGAAAATCTAATAGTCATGGGCGACTGGAATGCAGTTGTAGGGGAAGGAGTAGAAGAAAAGGTTACAGGAGAATATGGGCTTGGGACAAGGAATGAAAGAGGAGAAAGACTAATTGAGTTCTGTAACACGTTTCAGCTAGTAATAGCGAATACCCTGTTCAAGAGTCACAAGAGGAGGAGGTATACTTGGAAAAGGCCGGGAGATACGGGAAGATTACAATTAGATTACATCATGGTCAGGCAGAGATTCCGAAATCAGATACTGGATTGTAAGGCGTACCCAGGACCAGATATAGACTCAGATCACAATGTAGTAGTGATGAAGAGTAGGCTGAAGTTCAAGACATTAGTCAGGAAGAATCAATACGCAAAGAAGTGGGATACGGAAGTACTAAGGAATGACGAGATACGTTTGAAGTTCGCTAACGCTATGGATACAGCAATAAGGAATAGCGCAGTAGACAGTACAGCTGAAGAGGAATGGACATCTCTAAACTATATCAACAAACATCTTTGGTACTATGACAAAATTCGTTTCTATTACATGACTGTGGCAATCAAATGCAGGTCTTGTCTGCCTTGTGACGTTCGACGAACGTCCCATAATTGGTCTGTGTACTTTTACCTTTCGTCTTTTTAACAGTAATAAGTTATTGTCGCAACTGCAACGATTGAATAACGGCTCTGATATCACCGTTAACTCACTCCCACTATCAACTATTACGTTAACGACAATATCCTTGACTGTTACACGAAGTACTGGACTCATGTCTGAAGTACTCCCGTCTTCGACTTCCTCCATTAATTCGTCCTCAATTACTTCGCTCTGAGGACGGGACGCATGTCGTGCTTGGGTAGCTCAGTTGGTAGAGCACTTGCCCTCGAAAGGTAAAGGTCCCAAGTTCGAGTCTCGGTCCGGCACACAGTTTTAATCTTCCAGGAAGTTTCATATCAGCGCACACTCCGCTGCAGAGTGAAAATATCATTCGCTTTAACTTGTTTGTTTCGTGCCACTGCCCATATATTGGTAGAGACTGTTTTGTTAGTTTTCAGATACATGAGATTAACTGCAATTGCCTTTTGTTGATATAATGTAATTATCATTTTCTGAGGATCTCATACTGTATCGTGCTGTCATTACGGATAAAGTTCATGTAAGATCCGTGAAATCCGGATGCCTTACAAGTTCCCTCTCCTTCTTCTTTAAGTGACCAATGATATGTACTATCTTTTTAAAATTATGACGTAATGGCATGCGCAGAGAACAGCAATAACAAAATGTAAGGGGCACTGCATAACTAGGACGTACCAGTAGATCCAGAAGAAGGCCGCTGCAACTGTGGTCGAAACGTGGGTTTTCTCCAGCAGTAGTTTTATACAGTATGACGCAGTATCATATCCAGAAAACTTTTATGTCGACTGTGATGTGTTTCAGAAAGCTTTAAATGAGTGAACTTTCGCCACAAAAGATGTGGACAGTGGATAACAGTCATAAGTACTATTTACTGTTTGAACGTCTCGTTTTGGAATGTGCGCTGTTGGAATTTTGTGGGTAATGCTCTGTGTTATATAGCTGGTTTCTCTCGTAGCGTGCCCCACTGAAATTTGTTAAGCATTTTTGTAACACTCATATTGATTAAATGAACCTGTGGCAAAACATGCAGCGTGTCTTTCAGTTATCTCTATCCCCTTCCGTAACCTAAGGGACCGCTTACGTTGTTTCGGATGAACGCTAATAGGTATTTGACGGTTATAAATAATTCCGGTGACTGAAAGCTTGTCTTGTAGACTAAAAGGTACATCACTTTTCTCTGGTAGGTGGTTTCCTTAATAAAGTCGCAAATAAAAAAAAAATGCATCTTGTGACGATAGGGGAACAAGGTAGGCACGTTATCCCTCTATCTAACTCTATCCAACGTTTTGGTAAATTATCGTTCCAAGCAAGTCGAACATTAATAGCCCTATGCGGTAGTGCATCGAGACTTCGAACGTGATGTAGGGAAAACGCTGAATCTTGTGGAATATCAAATTGGTGTGTTATGGCTGTAACAATAGATTCCGCAGAAAGTAGTGGTCCTCATCAGGCCACACCAAACACGAACCTTAGAGCTATTTCGTTCATATCGTATGTGCACATGAGGATTCTGCACATCTACATCCACACACAAACTCCTCAAGCCAACATATGGTGATTGGCGGAGGGTACCCTGTATAGCTACTACTGCTTTCGTTTTCTATTCTACTCGCAAATACACCGTGGGGAAGACGACTATATAGACTCTTGCTCATAAATTAAGAATATTTGCAGAATGTGATACCACACAACGTGGCACTACAGAAAACTGGCGCTAATAGCAGAGGCACATAAGAAACACACATGACACAGAACTGTAAGTCCACGGTATTGGTGATAAGTTGAGAAAACCGTCCCGAAACACATGTGCTACAAAAAGCCACTGTTTCTTGCGCATGTACCCCGACATCAATATGGGATCTGATCATCATGCACACGTACACAGGCCGCACAACGGGTTCACATACTCTGGATCAGGTGGTCGAGCAGCTGCTGGGTTATAGCCGCCCATTCTTGCACCAGTGCCTGTTGGAGTTCCTGAAGTGTCCAAGGGGTTTGAAGACGTGCATCGATACGTCGACAGAGTGCATCCCAGAGATGCTCGATGGTGTTTAGGTCTGAAGAAGAGGCAGGCCACTCCAATCGGCTGATATCTTCTGTTTCAAGCTACTCCACCACGATGGCAGCTCGGTGGGGCCGTGCGTTATCATCCATCAGGAGGAAGGTGAGACCCACTGCACCCCTGAAAAGGCGGACATACCGGTGCTAAATGACGTCCCGATACACCTGACCCGTTACAGTTCCTCTGTCAAAGACTATGCCTGGACTAATCTGTGAACACAACCTGGGACCACTGTTCCAACGACCATGTACTGTGTTCTTGACACCAGGCTTTACGGGCTCTCCTGTAACCAGGGGTCAGTGGAATGCATCTTGCAGGCCTCCGGGCGAACAAACCAAGTCTGTTCAGTCGTCTGTAGACTGTGTGTCTGGAGACAACTGTTCCAGTGGCTGCGGTAAGGTCCTGAGCAAGGCTATGTGCAGAACTCCGTGGCCGTCTGCGGGCACTGATGGTGAGATATCGGTTTTCTTGTGGTGTTATACACTGTGGACGTCCCGTACTGTAGCGCCTGGAGACGTTTCCTGTCTGCTGGAATCGTTGCCATAATCTTGAGATCACACTTTGTGACACACGGAGGGCCTGTGCTACGACCTTTAGATTAGATTAGATTAGATTAGATTAGTTTTCGTTCCATAGATCCGTCCTGAGGAGGTCCTCGTGGATGTGGAACATGTCAATTTTTTTTAAGCTGAAATAACAGTACTAATAGTATGAATATATACAATACATCATTTGTTTCTATTAAAAAATTCGTCAATGGAGTAGAAGGAGTTGGCCACTAGTAAGTCTTTCAGGCTCCTTTTGAACTGATCTTTATTTGTAACTAAATTTTTTACGTTTACTGGCAAATTATTGAAGATGAGTGTTCCTGAGTAGTGGACCCCTTTTTGAACTTAAGTAAGTGCTTTTAAGTCCTTGTGCAGATCATTTTTGTTCCTGGTATTGTATGCATGAACTGAGCTGTTTGTTGGAAAAAGAGATATATTATTTAGGACAAATTTTATTAATGAGTAAATATACTGAGAGGCAGTAGTTAGTATACCCAGTTCTTTGAAGAGGTTTCTACAGGACGTCCGTGAATTTACTCCACAAATAATGCGTATTACACGCTTTTGGACTCTGAAAAATTTTGTTTAACTTGAAGAGTTACCCCAAAATATTATACCATATGACATTATGGAATGAAAGTAGGCAAAGTATGCAAGCTTTTTCATTTTTATGTCGCCTATGTCTGCTAACAGTCGAATTGCAAATACAGATTTGTTAAGGCGTTTCTGCAGTTCTGTGGTGTGTTCTTTCCGACTGAATTTATTATCAAGTTGTAATCCCAGGAATTTAAGACTGTCAACCTCTTCTATCTGCTCTTCTTCGTATTTTATGCATATGCTGGGTGGAAACCTCTTACAGGTTCTGAATTGCATATAGTGAGTCTTTTCGGAGTTTAATATCAGTGAGTTGGCTTTAAACCATTTATTAATATCCATGAAAATATCATTAGCAGATCTTTCTAGAACTACACTTGACATACTATTTATTGCAATACTTGTGTCACTTGCAAACAAAACGAACTCTGCTTCTGGCTGTGTAACTGATGAGAGATCATTAATGTTCACAAGAAAAAGCAATGGCCCTAAGATGGATCCCTGTAGGACACCACATGTAATTTCTTCCCATTCTGATGATGACTGATGGCTTAATTCACTAGTCCCTTGCTCTGACACCCTTTGTTTCCTGTTAGTGAGGCATGACTTGAACCATTTTGCAGCACTGCCCGTGACACCATAGAATTCTAATTTACTTAAAAGGATGTTATGGTTCACACAATCAAATGCCTTTGACAAATCACAGAAAATACCTGCTGCTTGTAATTTGTTATTTAATGAATTAAGTACATTTTCACTGTAGGTGTAAATAGCCTTCTCGATATCAGAACCCTTCAGAAATCCAAACTGTGTTCTTGATAATATGTTATTTGTGGTCAGATGGTTGAGCAGCTGCCTGTACATTACTTTTTCTAAAATTTTTGAGAATGCTGGCAAAAGTGAAATCGGTCTGTAGTTTGATGGTATCTCTTTATCCCCTTTCTTGAATAGAGGCTTAACATCTGCATATTTTAGCCAGTCAGGAAATGTCCCAGTTATAATTGACTGGTTACACAAGTAACTTAGAAACTCACAAGAACATGCCTTAATTAACTTTGTTGATATTTCATCGTACCCACTAGAATGCTTTGCTTTTAAAGATTTTATTATGGACGTTATTTCTTTTGGTGAAGTGAGTGATATATTCATGTACTTGAAGATAGTTGTGAAGGCTAGTTTCAGATATTCAAGGGCATTATTTACTGATCCTGAAAGTCCCATTCTATCAGTAATGGATATAAAGTACTTGTTAAATAGATTTGCCACACTATGCCCATCAGTTACTAATGTGTCATCTACCCTTAGTGCTATTTGCTCCTGTTCCTTTCTGGTTTTACCAGTCTGCTCTTTCACTATATCCCATATTGTTTTTATTTTGTTCCCTGACATTGCTATCTTCTTCTCGTAGTGCATTTGTTTAGACGTCTGAATTACTTTTTTTAATGTTTTACAGTATTCCTTGTATTTAGCTAAATCATCAGCATTGGAGCTATTCTTGGTCGACAGATACATTTTCCTTTTTGTCTTACAGGAAATTTTTATTCCTTGTGTAATCCATGGTTTTATTATAGACTTCTGTTTAATTTGAGTAACTTTTAGAGGAAAACAGTTTTCAAACATGGTACTGACATTGTTCATGAATGTGTTATATTTTTCATTCATGTCATGAGCACTATAAATATCTTTCCAGTTCATATCTTTGAGCAGTTTTCTAAAACACTAAATTTTTCGGTTGATTGACTACTCTCCTGTACTCAGATTTAGCAGTCTTGATAATCTGCTTAGAATTTACATCTAAAACAAGGAGCTGCATGTCATGATCTGATAGTCCATTTATAACAGGTTTTATGATATGATTTTGTTCCTTTGATTTGGCTATAAAAATGTTATCAATGGCTGTCCTTGAGGATTTAGTGATCCTAGTTGGAAAGTTTACAGTGTGAGTTAGATTGAAAGACAACATTACTAACTGCAGTGAATGTTTACTGGATGATTGCATTAGAAAATCTGGATTAAAGTCACCAGCAATCAAAATTTCTTTTGTTTCTTCCTGTTAAATAACCAAAAAGAGCTTCTAGATGATCTAGGAATATATTACAATTTCCTGCAGGTGCTCGGTAAATAGTTATTATTATATAGGATCTGTTATGGAACTCTACTTCTGTTGCACATGCTTCTAGATGCTGCTCTAAACATAATTTATTAATGTCAATGTTCTTGAATTTATGGCAGTTTTTGATAAATGTGGCAACTCCTCCTTCATCCATATCTACTCTGCAGAAGTAGGAAGCTAGCTTAAATCCTGAAATGTCTAACATATCTATATCAGTGGTCACTTGATGTTCAGAGAGGCAGATTATGTCAATTTGGTTAGATGAATTCATTTCATCGATACAAATGAGTAGTTAATCAACTTTATTTCTAAGTACCGGAATGTTCTGGTGTAATAAAGATAACTGATACTGCGTACTAATGGGATTGTAACTGCTTTGGCGAAGATGAACTGGCAGTTTCTGATTACTTTCTGTTAAACACTGTTTAAATGGAGGCTGTATGATAAAATCTGACTCCTGTTCATCTGTTTTCTCAAACTGAGTGTGTCTGCCAATCTCTGTTAAAACCCGTTTTCTTTCCCCCTTCCCGATCCTAAAAAAGGCATCCCTCTGACACCTGTGACCACTGGTATTTTACCACTTGTGCCAGTGTCCCCCCTTAAGTTTTCTGCCATCAACCCAGACAGTTTTCCCTTCCGTTTCCTATTGAGGTGAAGGCCATGCCTAGTGTAGTCCCACCTATCGATAGCATCCACAAGAATCAAACCAATATGGGACCCTATATCCGTCCTAAGCAGCCACTCCAACTCCAAGTTCACCCTCCCTACGGAAGAGTTCAAATGAGGCCGATCATGGCGTCTCAACACAGACACAAATCCCACACTCGTATGCTTCGTTGCTGACGCTATTTTCACCAGGTCACTCTCTATGGAATATTCAGAGTCTCTGCCCATGCTATTTCCCGGACCACCCACTATAACCACGGCATCGTCCTTTGTGAAATCCTTGCATAAAGCACCTACATCCTCTGTTACCTGACCCAGATATGCACTAGGCTTGAAAAAGTTTGTGACCTGGTACTCTGGACCTAGATTTTCCTGCAGTAGTTGGCCAACACCTCTACCATGGGAACTACCTAACAACAGAACTTTCTTTCTCTTTACAAATTTCCCTACCTTTTTCAAGTCCTTGAAAGCTTGTTGTGCCCTTTCTACAGCTTCAGCCACATGAGGCTCATCCGATTCTGACTGAGGCAACAGGTCAAATCTATTTTCAAGATTTACGACAAACCTGTCTGATGCTCTCCTTTGCCTGTTCCCCCTATTACCTGTTGCCACTTCCCACCTCTGTTCACTCTTCTCCCTCTTTAACCTGGCCAGATCCTCCCTTGCCTTGTCTAGGTCAGCTTGGTCAGCTTGAAGAGCTGCAATTTTCCCTTCCTGTTCCAGTATTTTCCTATCTCTACTACAGATCCTACAATACCACTGGTGAGCCTCATTTATGTCCCCATTTCCCACGCCACTACATTCGCCCCAATGAAAGAAACTACAGCACCCATCACACCATACCCCGGAACTAACGATCCTACGGCATGTCAGACACTTCTCACTCATGGTAAAAACAGAAATCGTATAAGCTGATTTAAGTAGTGACTAAAACGTAAATAAAGGACCCTAGAAACTATTCAGGCAGATATAAATAAATTGAAAGAGTACTGAATAAAAAAACTGGTGATTACATATAGCCGGCCGTGGTGGCCAAGCGGTTAAATGCGCTACAGTCTGGAACCGCGCGACCGCTGCGGTCGCAGGTTCGAATCCTGCCTCGGGCATGGATGTGTGTGATGTCCTTAGGTTAGTTAGGTTTAATTAGTTCTAAGTTCTAGGCGACTGATGACCTTAGACGTTAAGTCGCATAGTGCTCAGAGCCATTTGAACCATTTGATTACTTATAACTCACTGTTTACTTACGATACGCGCGCGTGAAATTAAGCCTAAAATCCGTTCTATAGGCGCGAGAAGGAAAATAAACTTCTTACCCCGTTTAATCTTCCTTAACACTTCACTAACACTTCCACACTGGAAACGTTTATCTATAAGTTTAATTCACTGCTTACTTACGATTCGCGCGCGTGAAATTAGGCCTAGGATTCGTGCTACAGGCGCGAGAAGAAAAATGCGCTTCTTACCCCGTTTAATCTTATTTTATACTTCGCTAACACTTCCACTAATTCAACAACACTTATATTATATTTATAACACCTGTACACGTTTAAAAATAGCTTAATAACAACGCTTTTTATGATTCTTTAGTGCAGCAAATACTCGAAGAGTCCGCGTCGGCGCAGTGTTGCCAACCTATACCCAAACACCTGCTGTGTTTGACCAGTCTCCAGTCGCTTTAGTATTCTACCCCTCATAACGTCATCAATATGTGTTCTTTGAGCCATTTTCAACACACAGTCTCCATTAGCACGTCTGAAATGTGTCCACACTTACTCGCTGCACCGTACTCTGACATGCACCAACACACCTCTGTGTATGTGGGCTGCTGCCAGCGCCATCGTGCGACGACCGCAGCTCAAATGCACCGCATGGTCTTATGCCGAGGTGATTTAAACCCGCAAACCGCCCACCAGAGCGTTGTTTCAGCATGTATCAGCATTATCCTTAATTTATGAGCATGAGTGTATATGATCCCGAAGGAGCCCTAATCTCTTTAATCTTATCTTCACGGTCCTTTCTTGAAATGTACCTTGGCGGCAGCAGAATCGTTCTGCAGTCAGCTTCACACAACAGTTCTCTAAATTTCCTCAATATTGCTCGTCGAGAAGAACGCCGTCTTCCATCCACTGATTACCATTTGAGTTCCCGAAGGATCTCCGTAATACTTTCGTGTTCGAACCTACTGCCACGAAATCCAGCAGCCCACTTCTGAACTGCTTCACTGTCTTCCTTTAGTCTGACCTCATACGAATCTCAAATACTCGAACAGAACTCAACAACAGATCGCACCATTGTCCTATATGCAGTTTCCTTTACAGATGAAACACGTTTTCTAAAATTCTACCAATAAACCGAAATCGAACATACGTCTTCCATGCTACAGTCCTTACATGCTCATTTCATTTCATACTGCTTTGCAACCTTGCGAGGTGCCGGGGCTAGCAGTGTATTTAACACTAAATAATGAAGAAATACGTTGCGCAGTGGCTAGCAGATGAAAAATATTTCAATTTCTGGCTGTTTTATTGAAAGCGTAGATGTCGGAGGAAGTCAGGCGACAAGAGAACTTTTAAAATTAATTTGAACTTTCCAACTTACAAGCAGAAATAGACCACAAGGTTGTGAGGCTGCCCTCTTTCCTCTACCTATACAACACGCTAGAAAAATTATGAGCGCTAGTGAAAGGAAAGGTTGCCGCCAGAAACTGCACATTCAGATGAACTGTGGAATTTACTTGAGGGACCCATTGGTGATGTTAACGTAGAAGACTAGGTTGTGGGCATGTGCTACGCAGGAAAAGTGCGAGAACATACTTTTCTGAAGAAAGGAATCTGAGAAAATTTCACTGAATGCATTTTTATTGCTTTAGTTGATTTGTCTGATAGTGAGTCTTCAGAGGAGGACAATTAAAAGGAAATATACCTTATTAAATGTTATGTTTGCTGTTCCTTCCCCTTGCCAAAGCTGTAAACGGAGTTGAGTCATTCCGCACCCATCCTTGTCATTTTTTCTTTTCCTCTCTCCTCCCAAAAAATTACTAATACTAGACATAGCAGCCGCTGAGTGTACACTGCCAATACTGGCACACTTGTCGAAAGGAAGAAATGAAGACAGGTCTAACGTCCCGTCGACGTCGAGCTCATTAGAGACGGAGCACAAGTTCGGATTGAGTCATGAATGGGAAAGCGGACGTGCACTTTCAAAGGAACCATCCTGGCATTTGCCTGGAGTGATTTAGGAAAATAAACTAATTCTGTATGGCCGGACGTAGGTTGGATCCATTGTCCTCTCGAGCGCTAGTCCAGTGTGCTAGCCACTGCGAATATCGCTCGGTTATGTTTGCGATGTTACTGTAAGTAGGCTGTTTATGTTTTCTTATTCGCAACGTTACGTAGCGCTCTGTATGAAAATCGCTGGCTGTGCTGTGTGCAGTCTGTGGCTAGTTTGCATTGTTGTCTGCCATTGTAGTGTTGGGCAACAGCAGCTGGATGTGAACAGCGCGTAGCGTTGCGCAGCTGGAGGTGAGCCGCCAGCAGTGGTGGATGTGGGGAGAGAGATGGCGGAGTTTTGAAATTTGTAAGACTGGTTGTCATGAACTGCTATATATATTATGACTTTTGAACACTAGTAAGGTAAATACATTGTTTATTCTCTATCAAAATCTTTCATTTGCTAACTATGCATATCAGTAGTTAGTGCCTTCGGTAGTTTGAATCTTTTATTTAGCTGGCAGTAGTGGTGTTAGCTGTATTGCAGTAGTTCGAGTAACCAAGATTTTTGTGAGGTAAGTGATTTGTGAAACGTATAGGTTAATGTTAGTCAGGGCCATTCTTTTGTAGGGATTTTTGAAAGTCAGATTGCGTTGCACTAAAAATATTGTGTGTCAGTTTAAGCACAGTCATGTATAATATTTCAATGGGGACGTTTCATATGGCGACCCTGCCAGGATACCTCACTGGAATCTTTTGATTTTTTCTAGTAGTTTGTGTAATTAGTGTAGCCTTTGTTTATTGCTAGCGCGTAATTGAAGAGAGAATCTCCTTTGTAGTTGCAGTCTTTCATTGTTGTACAGTAAAACAGTTGTGGCATGCAGCTAGATTTGCACCAAGTATTTCGCAGCTGCACTAGCAATTAACGAGATATTATTGTCAATGCTATGTTAATGTGTTTTCTTATTTTGCTCTTCAAATTGTGCTTTTCTGTGTTGTCGTGTGAAATATTGTGACAATAATGGCGTGTGAAAAACGTAATACTAGGCTCCAAAGTAAACTGAGAAATGACAGTGAAGACGAAAGCAGTGTGTTAGCGCCACGGTGTAATGAATTAACTAATGTTCAAAGTAGTAATTTGATAATTGTTCATAGGGAAATGGAGCGGTCTGCAAATAATGGTGTAGGCAGTGAAACAATTAGTGAACAGGGAAGCATTATCGATCGATCGGTCGGCAACAGCTTGCCTCAGGAATCCGAAATGACAGGACACAATCCTGCAAATACTGTGGATTCAGGTTTTGCGTCCTCGCCGTTTTTTCAAATAAGTCAAGACACATTTCCTGCTTTTAAAAATGCGCATATTGCCGGTTCAAATGCATTGCCGAATAGCACTGAGGCACATGTTTCAGACACCAGTGCATTGTTATTACAATTAATGCAACAAATGGGACAAAAGCTTCAAAAGTTAGACACAATGGAACAACACCAGAGACAAACACAGCAACAGTTAGACACAATGGAACCAAATCTTCAAAAGTTAGAGACAATGGAACAATATCAGAGACAAACACAACAAAAGCTTCAAAAGCTAGACACAATGGAACAAATTCTTCGGAAGTTAGACACCACGCTTGAACAAACACGTGAAGATTTAACTACTGAGTTACATAACATTGAATCGAAATGTCAAAAAGTCTGTAATGACGTAAAAACACAAATTTGTGAGCATTTTCAACCTATTTTTTCGCGGCATGAAAATGCATTACAGAATCACGAAGCAGCCATAAAAGAACTGCAAACTATTGTTCATGAAAATCATGAGACCTTGCAAGCTAAAATTGACTCAGTTGCATCTACCGATTTGGTTACGCAACTTTCAAAAACTCAGGAAAACTTAAAGGACACAGTAGGTACTCTGAAAATTGGTTCAGAAAGACACATGGAGGAAATTAGTTCATTATCAGAGAAAGTAGCTGAACTTTCGGATCAGCTAAATAATTTATCTACGAAGGCAGATGATAATCTGAATGACACAAAACCGGTAGTCTTTAATGACACAGAAGAGTGCGAACAAATTAGGAAATTCAAACAAAATCAGAATCAAATTAATACGCAACACCAAAGAGAAATCCGGGAAGTACAAGATCAGCTGACACAGGTAATACAAGAATTACGTATTTCAGAGGACACTCGCGCCCCAATACGGAAAGAGGGACATAGAAATACGGAAAAGCCACAAAATAACAACATAGCGCATTTCGGAAATTATGAAAGAAATTGGCAAGGTGCACCGAATTTTGAAATGGAACCGCCGAAACGACGTAACAATGTCCGATATGCGACTCGCCGACATGATGACTTTGACTATAAGCTGTTCATTACTACACGTAAATTTAAAACATTTAAGAATTCTGACAACGACATTCATCCACAAGCGTGGCTCCATCAATTCTCTCATTTTTTTCCTCCCAACTGGTCATTAGAGCACAGATTAGAATTTATGTGTGGCTATTTAGAGAATGAACCAGCTGTAAGAATGCGATCGGTCATTCACGATTGTCACAGTGAAGGAGAATTTTACCATGCCTTCCTCTCAGCATATTGGTCTCAAGCTATACAAGACCGAGTAAAACATAGCATCATAATGATGAAACATTTCGAACAATCTGAATTTTCCAGTATTGTGAAATATTTTGAAGACATGTTGCACAAGAATCAGTACCTGTCAAACCCATACAGCTCCTCAGAACTCATCCGCATTTGCTTAATCAAATTACCTGAACATTTACGACATATTATTTTGGCAGGACGTTGCAAAGACGACATTGAAGCTTTTCAGGGACTCTTACAAGAATTAGAAATTGACACTGACAATCGCGGAACGCGAAAACAGGAACACAACAATTACAGGTCACATCCGTCGCAATTCCGCGATGAAAAATTGGACACGACAAGGCTATTCTTACAACGTAAATCGTGACCAAAACAGACATCACCCGTTTGACAACCGTTGGCAAGGTAGTAATAGTTACAGAGAAAGATCGCATTTCCGTAGTAGTGAATATGACAGACAGAACCAGAGAAACAGACAATATGGGAACCAAAATAAATATTATCAAGGGAGACAGAATAACCTCAGACGCAACGGTCCAGCGCGCAGTTACGATTCAGGGAGAAATTCTCCACCACGTGACCGACAAGAAAGAAACTATGGAATCTACCGACAAGACGACAGACGATATAATCTTAACGACAGACCTGAATTGCATCAGAACTGGCGGGATTCAAACACGGCAGGGCCCTCTCGACAAAGTGAACTTGTAGAAGTTAGGTCTCCTAATCCTAACGATGCGCGCCAACAAAGAGACAGACAATGACTCGCACCGCAGGCAGCCACATGCACCAGCTGGCTCAGAGAAAAATAACATAGACGCTAACCCTGAGAAAAATTCCAGTATTCTTTACCGACGTAACCACATGATAATTGCGTTGAAACTGAAACTCTGCGTACTAGGAAGAGTAAAAGATTGCACCACATTTCATATGTAAAACAGTTTATTGAGAGATAATCTGCTTTTAACTTAGTCTTTGCCATAAAATCTTTCACTACACGTTACTAGTACTCTTTGTCACACTTAGAAACTGTTAATATGCAACAATGTTTTGAAGTTAACTATCCAGTCTAGAATCTAGAGAACATATTTAGACAATATTTACGAGTGCATTGTTATGGTGAACAGACGACACAGTGTTATTGTGTGTGTACATTCTTGCTTGTTAGTTGCACGATTACGTAACGACTATAAGGCTCACATACTTAGAACATTTACCAGTACTGCTAATGGCATTTTAATGCAACATTTTGGTTTACTTGAAAAGACATTCTTTATTTAAAGCACTTTCTGAGAGATGCCAGATGACACAGTGGTTAGTTTATTTGATAGCTACACGATTATATCACGACGCTACTAATGAGTGACAATTTACAATGTTGCTTTTGCGGTGTTTCTGTTTTATATCTGCACAGTGTTTCTGTATTATTCTGGAAAGTAAAACATGTTTTAGTAGTAACTTTTGTGGTATAGCTACAATGAGACTGCCTTTTCCGTAGCACAACAATACGTTACATTATAGTACTTTCTTGACCACGGTAAGATACGTAATAACTACGATATCTACACGTAAAGATTTTCACTTTCGTTTATGATGAGGTAAGTACATTGACTTCTGCAGAACTTAGTTTTCGGAGGACGATAACTACGACACTTCCACAGAGATTATCTTACAACAAGACGCACAGTTTAGCGCTACAGTACATGGATTTGAGTGATTAATTTTGTACTTAAAACATTTATTTTTAAAGATAAAATGGTTCAAATGGCTCTGAGCACTATGGGACTTAACATCTATGGTCATCAGTCCCCTAGAACTTAGAACTACTTAAACCTAACTAACGTAAGGACAGCACACAACACCCAGCCATCATGAGGCAGAGAAAATCCCTGACCCCGCCGGGAATCGAACCCTGGAACCCAGGCGTGGGAAGCGAGAACGCTACCGCACGACCACGAAATGCGGGCTTTTAAAGATATTTGAAGTACAATGATACAATGTTTTTCCGTGATACATTTCATTCCATTGCAATAATCTGTAACACCTGAGGGTATAATTACATTAATCCCCAGAGGGGTACAAGCTTACTTTGTGTACCATGTGTTTGGCAAGCACAAGAAGCCCTAGCTAATGTGGTATTTGCTTATACAACTTTACACATCGGTACCATATTTCTCTAACACAAAATCACACAGCTATCTGATTATTTAACAGAGAAACAAACATATTTTTACTACGTCAGTGACACATGTTTACGCAATTACACCGTTATGAAATTGTATTTTGTCTGTACTTTGTGAACTGTTCATATTTTTTCGGAACCATTGTGATAATATGAGAGCTTAGAATGATGTATTTGGTATGGGATCATGATTTTTAAAGTACGTTTGAGGTAGATGAAACTTTTGACTTGAGCAGAGAATTTTTTTTAGAATGAAATTATTGAAAGAATCTGCGACGATTCTGAGATGTGATTGATCTGTTATGATGTTATTATTGCGATGACGATGTATATTATGCTGTTGAGGTACGTTTATGATCAATAAGCTGAGAATCGTACTTTAAAGAGTTATGAAATGTGTGTACATGCGTGAATGTATCACAATTCCGCCGACAATTTTTGGACACTTTTATATTTATGGGATTTTGCTTCTACACATTTGTAACGCAAATTCTCAACCTGTGAAATTTTTTTATATGAGACTGCCACTGTAGCGGAAACTGCTGTCGTAAATATTTAAGTAAGAAAGGTAAGTGACCTTGATGTAATGCATTTTGGGCGCCCAGCTTACAGATAGTCGTCTGACAGAAGAAAGCCATTAGGTGGAAAAAAATAGAGGCCATTATCCTCGCTATTGACATTTCTTTGTCGAAAACATCGCAAATACGACACGCTCAAACTTGAAAACATATGATTACGCTGTGGAGCTCTTAATTTATGATATTTACTAAAATGCCTAATGAAATGATAAGAAACATTTTACATCTATTGTCTTTGAAGTTTAGAGATCGCTCATTTTGTTTAATATCTAGTTTCTAGCTGCACTGCAGCGTTGGTTAAAATAAAATTTTATAGATGTACTAATATAAATATTTTATGCCTACAGATCCAGTAAACAATAACTTCAAAATCTACTTTAAAAAAACGAGGGAGGATAAAAAGACATTTCCCTTCACAGGAATTGCATACCTAATTTTTGTCAATGACTGTGTAACTTATTTAGTAGTGTAAGTTCTCGTGATGCATCACTCTAGTGTTAAGATGTGACATAGGTGTCAAAAATGGCCATTTTTACTGTAATATTTTTTCTGCTTGAGCTTTGTCATGTTTAGGTATAAGTTATTGCATTTGCTGCTCCTGCTTACCAGGCATAGTGCTACTAAATTTCACTTTGTATTACTCTGTGAAGCCAGTTTTACTACTGATTTATTTTTCTTTTTTGCTGCACATTGGCCCATATTAATGATAATGTTGCATCTACTCTTCAAATTTAGATTTACTGCTGCTAGCTTTGCCAATTTGCATTTTTTTGTCATTGCTGTTTGTGTTAATTGTTTTGTGCTACTGCATTGCCTCGTCCCTTAGTTTAGCATCTGAGCTCAGTAGATTTAAGTTAGCTTAAGATGGGGTAGGCCATATAAGAGAACAAGTTGTGATGAATTGGAAGAATTGCATTGAGAAGCTATAAGAAAATGGTTTGGCGAAAAAAGTATTTTGAAAGAGGATATGGACAAAAAAGTAGGGTTTAGGGACAACAAGTTTAGGTAGGATTTTCTTGGAAATAAATGATGAGGTAAGATAATGGAAAATAAATAATGAGGTAAGAAATATGTGAACATATAAATACAGAAAGCATGCTTGGATAGAATTTTTTTTGTGGAAACAAATGTTGAAATAAGAGGAAAGATGAAACTTCCTGGCAGATTAAAACTGTGTGCCCGACCGAGACTCGAACTCGGGACCTTTGCCTTTCGCGGGCAAGTGCTCTACCAACTGAGCTACCGAAGCACGACTCACGCCCGGTACTCACAGCTTTACTTCTGCCAGTACCTCGCCTCCTACCTTCCAAACTTTACAGAAGTTTTGGGGTGAACTGCAGTACCAAAAGTCACACTGAAAACAAACCCTGTATTGTATTTTTGTGTTATTACACTATGTGAATTTATGTTTTTCCTGTCTTAATGTGTTTAGCTAATAATAGTTATGTTGTAGAATTTTTCTGTTAATATGTTATTTTCTTTGTAAAGATGTTTAGACATTATTTATTCTGTTCTGTTTTAATGCTCATGTGTGAAGTTGATGTTTCGAAAGTTATTCTGATCTTTCATGTATGTACTCATGTCATAATTCCTGTAACACTGATGTATATTTTATTTCTATTTTTTGTAAAGCCTGCATTACCACAAATGTTATCTGTATTGTTATGTTCTTTAATTATGTATTTTGTACCTTTGTAATTGTATTCTTATGTTATAATATTGCAATTGACACCAGTTCATCATATTATTAACTTGTAAGTTCCATTTCACTGCACACGTTTTTGTTGGTCATAGTACACGTGGAATATGTGAGAAAGAAAAGGGGACTGTTAGTGTTTGCACGTGTGTTGATAATTCAGCAAGGGACTGGTTAACAGCATTGCTGGTTCTGATATGCCAAAAAATTTGTGAGGGCACAAGTGGTGGTTTATGGACTTGCTATATTGTGCACAAGACTCTTCGATGGTGATTGTGCAACTGCACAGTCGCAACAGATGGCTGCTGGCCGTCCCTACCAGGAATACAGTGGGTCTGCACCTTTGATGACCCACCAATACCATTATTTCTACCAGGACTGCAGTGGGTCTGCATCTTTGATGGCCTACCAATACCATTATTTCTACAAGGACTCAGTGGGTCTTCACGTCTGGTGGCCCACCAATACTGTAATCTCTACCAGGACTACAGTGGGTCTGCTCTGTGATGACCTACCTACCAATATTCTTCAAGAGTCAGCACAGTCTTTCCGTTGGAAGGACAACACTACTTCTTCAAGACAGCATGGAAATCCACTACTTCCGTGTGCATTTTCTTTTACTGCTCAGACTTTGAGAAAAAAAAGACTGCAAATTTACTGTGATGAATGATCAGGACTGTCTTTATGGACTGTGAGAAAATTTTAGCTTTCGACCAACATTGTATCAATAAGTGTGTGCATTTGATATCTTTGTTATTGTAATTATGAAAAATTTTATCAAATCATTATTGGCCACCGCCCAAAACAATTTGTAAAATTTTTTGTGGGGAGCATGGGGGCTATGTAAGCAGGCTGTTTATTTTTTCTTATTGGCAACGTTACGTAGCGCTCTGTATGAAAATCACTGGCTGTGCTGTGTGCAGTCTGTGGCTAGTTTGCATTGTTGTCTGCCATTGTAGTGTTGGGCAGCAGCAGCTGGATGTGAACAGCGCGTAGCGTTGCGCAGCTGGAGGTGAGCCGCCAGCAGTGGTGGATGTGGGGAGAGAGATGGCGGAGTTTTGAAATTTGTAAGACTGGTTGTCATGAACTGCTATATATATTATGACTTTTGAACAGTAGTAAGGTAAATACATTGTTTGTTCTCTATCAAAATCTTTCATTTGCTAACTATGCATATCAGTAGTTAGTGCCTTCGGTAGTTTGAATCTTTTATTTAGCTGGCAGTAGTGGCGCTCGCTGTATTGCAGTGGTTCGAGTAACCAAGATTTTTGTGAGGTAAGTGATTTGTGAAACGTATAGGTTAATGTTAGTCAGGGCCATTCTTTTGTAGGGATTTTTGAAAGTCAGATTGCGTTGCGCTAAAAATATTGTGTGTCAGTTTAAGCACAGTCTTGTATAATATTTCAAAGGGGACGTTTCATTACTTGTTAGGAGCAGACACCCGTGTTTTCTGCTTTATACTTAGGTCGAAATTACGTGACAAAGCTACGGAAGGCTTAAAAGTTCACACAGTGAGAACTGGAATAGGTTTATAATGTAACAGATGAGATTTAGTAATATATTTTGCTGTAGTATTCATTATAAATCATTCGAGAATACAGTAGTTTGGAAGGATCGTGGATGGATTTGTGGCCGCTATTTCTCTATATTCTGAATATTTTCTTAACGTATTGTTTCACAGCAACAATTAATAGTTTAAAAGAAGTCATTGTCCACGTTTGCCAATAATATCTTTATTAAAACGTGCTATGTGATGATTTCTGTAATAATGTCATTTTCAAATGAGCGCCGTGTAATGCAACGTACATTCATGTATCAGGCACAATTGCTTGACGGAAAAGTCTGTAAGGTTCGGCTCAACACATCTGCGTCCTCGGACCGAAGGCTTGACACTTTTGGTGTGCGGCGAGAACACGAGTGGGGGAAACGTACAGAGAAGGTTAAAGAGTACTTCATATACTTGCTCATTCAGCAGCCAATTTTGCTGTTCCATATAGCACAGCTTTACTTAAATTTGGTAGTTACCTGTTGCTTTCCCTGTAACAGATCATAGTTTTCATTTTACAGGGAGAGAAAATTGTGTATATCGTTTCTAGACAGCTTGTTAATCACGTCAATCACAGTAAATCTCTTATCACAGTATTTTGATGTACACTGATATTAAGAACGACGAACTAATTTCGTTTTTTCAATTAACCAGTTGTAAATTGTAAGGCTCAATTGAGATATAGTGAGAGTAACTGAAATGAAATGGAAAGAAGATAAGGGCAAGATGAACAGGAGCAGGAAGTGATATATCACGAGTAGGCTTTATTATGAATAGGAAGGCAGGGCAGAGAGTGAGTAACTGTGAACTATTCAGTGATACAGTTGTTTTCATCAGAATCGACAGAAAAACTAACACTGACAACAATAGTTCGGGTATATGTGCCGACTACGCAAGCAGACGCTGAAGAGATAGCGAAACTGTATAAGGGTATTGAAAGGGTAATTTACTACGTAAAGGGAGATGGAAATCTAATAGTCATAGGCATTGAAATGCATTTGTAGGGAAGAGAGTAGAAGAAAGCATTAAGAGAAAGTATGGGCTTGGTAGTAGGAATGAGAGAGGAGAAAAAGTAATTGAGTTCTGCAATAAATTTCGGATGCTAATAGGGAATACTCTGTTCCAGAAACTCAAGAGGAAGAGTTATACTCGGAAAACGCATAGATGTAGAGTCAGACAGATTTCGAAATCAGGTACTGGATTGTAAGGCTTACCCTAGAGCAGGTATAGACTCAGATCACAATTTAGTAGTGTTGAAGAGTAGGTTGAAGTTCATGAGACTAGTCAGGAAGAATCAACAAGCAATGCGGAAGTACTAAGGAATGAAGAGATGCACTTGATGTTCTCTAAGGATATAGATACTGCGATACGGAATAGCTCAGTAGGCAGTTCGGTTGAAGAGGAATGGACGTCTCTAAAAGGAAGGATTACAGAAGCTGGAAAGAAAAACGTACGTGCAGGGAAGGTAACTGCGAAGAAACCGTGGTATCAGAAGAAATACTTCAGCTGTTCGTGGAAGGAAGCAAGTGCAAAACTGTTTCGAGAAATCCAGGAACACAGAAATACAGCTCATTTATAAATGAATGAACAGGAAGCGCAGGGAATCTAAGACGAAATAGCTACACGGAAAACGTAAAGAAATCGAAAAGAAACGATTGTCGGAAGGAGCGAGTCAGATACAGAAAAGTTAAAACAACCTTCCCATGATATTAAAAGCAAGGGCGGTAACATCAAGAGTGAAACGGGAATACCTGTGTTAAATGCAGAGGAGAGAGTGGATGGGTGGAAGGATTACATTGAAGACCTGTATGAGAGGACAGAAAAAGAAACAGGGCCGTTAGCGAAGAGATAGGGGATCCAGTATGAGGTACGGAATTGAAAAGAGCTTTGGTAGAGTTAAAATCAAATAAGGCAAAATAGATCGATAGAATTCCACTGGAATTTCTAAAATCATTGCTTGAAGTGACAACAAAACTATAAATATCAGTTCAGCTTCAGAAAAGGTAAAGGCACAGAGAGGCAGTTCTGACATTGCAGTTCATAATGGAAGCAATCTGAAGGAAAGTCATAACACGTTCATATGATTTGTCAATCTGGTAAACGTAATCGACGATGTAAACTAGTGCAAACTGTTCGAAATTTTGACGAAAATAGGGGTAAGCTAAAGGGAATTTCCCCACATGTATAGAAACCAAGAGGGAACAATGAGAGTTGAAGATCAAGAACGAAGTGCTCGGATTAAAAAGAGTGTAAGATATGAATGTAGTCTTTCGCTCATGCTACTCAGTCTGTATCGTACGCCGAAGAAGCAACGACAGAAATAAAAGAAAGATGCAAGAGTGGAATTAAAATTCAGCGTAAGAGGATATCAATGATAAGACTCGCTGATGACATTGCTATCGATTGTGAAACTGAAGAAGAATTATAGTATCTGTTAACTGCATTGGATACGCTAATGTCTACAGAATATGGACTGGGAGCAAATAGAAGAAAGACAAAAGTAATGCTATGTAGCAGAAATGAGTAGAGCTAGCAACTTAACATCAGAATCAGTAATCACGAAGTATACGAACCCATGACGGATGGAGCGAGAAGGACATAAAAAGCAGTCGCAAAAAGGGCATTCCTCGCCAATAGATGTTTGCTAATGTCAAACATAGGCATTAATTTGAAGATGAAATTTCTGACAGTGTACATTTGGAGCACAGCATTACATGGTAGTGAGACATGGACTGGGGAAAACGGGAACGGAAGAGAATCGAAGCATCTGAGAGAATATTAAAAGTTAGGTGTACTATTAAGATAAAGAAGAGGAGGTCCTCCGCAGAAACGAGGCGGAAGGAAATACAGTATGTGGAAAACTCTGACAATAAGAAAGGACAGAATGACAGGACATCGTTTAAAACATTAGGGAATAACTTCCATGGCACTCGAGGGAGCTGTAGAGGGTAAAAATTGATGAGGAAGACAGAGAGTGGAATACATTTTGCAAATAATTGAGGACGTACATTGCAATTCCTATTCTGAGATGAAAAAATTGGCACAGGAGAGGAATTTGTGGTGGGCTACATTAAACCAGCTGTAAGACCGATGAAAAGAAGTATTACAAATGGCTCAAAATGGCTCTGAGCACTATGGGACTCAACTGCTGAGGTCATAAGTCCCCTAGAACTTAGAACTACTTAAACCTAACTAACCTAAGGACAACACACACATCCATGCCCGAGGCAGGATTCGAACCTGCGACCGTAGCGGTCGCGCGGTTCCAGACTGTAGCGCCAGAACCGCTCGGCCACCAGCGGCCGGCAGAAGTATTACAGTACAGCCGTCAAAAACAGGCATTCGGTTCTCTGTATGCTGGGCAAGGAATCTGATGCAAGCAAGAAGTACGACATGCAGATCAAAGACGTCGCAGATTCTTGGAAGCTGGTCAGAATATCGGCACTGGGGGTGGCTAGCTCAGGGTGCGTATCAAATACTGTCTCATAAAATCAGAAATCTTACGACAGCAAAATCAATTAAAATTTATGAGAGAGGAATACGGGATGTGCCATAAATAAGCTGTCACAAGTGATCCTTACACTTCGTGCTGTGTAGTGTACTAGTCATATGTGAACTTGAGCAGTTTACTTGAGACTAGCAGTTTCAGGTCTGAGGAACAATTTTTGTTGTCGGAGGAACAATGACTACAAATTTAACTACCTAACAGCGTACGTTTGTTTTGAAAACATGGTGGAAACACTGATGTTCGCGACTTGTTCATGGGACGTTATCCATACACGCAACCTCCATCTCGAGAAATTTTTCGCAAATTACATTTAAGGTATTAAGAGATTGGATTGATAGCTGCGGCACCTCATGTAGGCTAAAGTCTTTTGCTACAGCAGGGCTTAACAACTGGCCGGTTTTGAGCGCGAGTACTCGCGTCTGCTCAGGCATGTGCTCGCGAGCAGCTGCATGGTCGTGGAGTAGGGAGGGAGGGGAGGGAGGGGAAATGCGCGCGCACGTTTGAATAGGGCCGCAGCGTGCCTATTGAATTCGCGCCGACTGTGTACCGTTTAAAGTACTACGATCAGCTCTTAACAGTCACTTCGCTGGTTAAGAATCATGTGAAGCCGCCGTTGTGTAACCCCAACCATGCTTTCGCAGTTCAACCCCCATTGGGGGGAATTGTATCTGTTTACAGAAAAAGATGGTGTTGCAAAATGTTTAGTAGGTCACAAAACGCTGAATTCTTTTACGAAATTTAATTTGCAGCGACATTATATGTCGTACCACGCGAAAGACTACGGACGTGGAAAATGTGATTGACCAGATCGTGCACAGGAAGTTATTAAACTTAAAAGGAAGCTATCCGAAGAAGATCTGGACGACGAAGAAAAATCAACTGAGGCAGCTCTCAGAGTGGGTTACAAAATTGCTTTGCTTTTAGCAAAATCCCTGCGCCCCTTAACTGATGGCGATTTAATAAAGGAATGTTTGGTAGTTGCAGCGGGACGTTTGTGTCCATCTCAAGTTGAACAGTTTCGGATTGTGCCATTATCTAACATAACCATTATGGCGGTAGCGTTCTCGCTTCCCACGCCCGGGTTCCTGGGTTCGATTCCCGGCGGGGTCAGAGATTTTCTCTGCCTCGTGATGGCTGGGTGTTATGTGCTGTCCTTAGGTTAGTTAGGTTTAAGTAGTTCTAACTTCTAGGGGACTTATGACCACAGCAGTTGAGTCCTATAGTGCTCAGAGCCATTTGAACCATTTGAACCATTATGCGTCGCATACAGGACATGGCAGACGACGTCCAGAGCCAGGTTGCAAATATCTGTAAAGATTTTATGACGTATTCTCTAGCTCTGGACGAAAGTGTTAATATCACTGGAACAGCGCAGCTTGCCATATTTATTAGAGGTGTTAATAGAGATCTTCAGGTGAGGGAGGAGCTCCTCGATGTAGTAGCCATGAAGAACATTACAACCGGAGGTGATATTTTAAGTAGTGTTGAAGAAAGTGTTGAAAATATAGGATTGTCGTGGAATTCTTTAGTTTCAGTGTCTACAGATGGTAGAGGCATACACTAAGCTAATAAAATTATGTGGCACGTGTACATTCTCCTTTATTTGTTTCATTTGTCGCAGTAATAATTCGTGAGTGATATCCCTGCAGGTGGCCGCGGATTAACATCGACTGGCGGCAGCTGTTGTGTACCCCACGTGACTCTCCCCACTCTCCGCTCTGGCCGGTAGTGGGGGTAGCGTGCACGCGCTGCTCAGTGCTCGCGCCTTGCTGCTCACAGCTTGCTCCGCGAGCACGTATGTTGTGAAGCCCTGTGCTACAGAGTAAAATCTTAACGCTGTCGAGCAGTTTTTTGTGCGTTGGTCAACTAAATCTCATAGAAAACTTTCAAGAGGTGTGGAAGTTCAAGAAGAGGCCGACTAAGGACCAGAAAAAACTGAAATGAACTTGACTTACAGATACAAATAAAAATGTATGCTGAGATTTTGCGTAGCACTAACGGATCATACTTCACTTGATCTTCACTGGATACAATGCCCAGCCCTTTCACAAACTACAGCCACCAGCTGTCGAAGTTACTTGAGGATTTTCCAGATAATCTGCGAACCAACTTCTTTCTCCTAGAACACCCAGCCGCAGAGACATATGTCAGCCGCTGACTCTGGTAGCCATCTTCGTTTAGACTAAGCCCCAGGTTTTCTCTCACTATGCTATTCCCCCAGCGGCACGATCTTCTGGGCCTGTGTTGCGACAGACACCTTACACCCATTCCACTCTTGTCCAGCAGCAACCTATACGGTACCGTGTACACGGCATTGGTATGGAAAGCTGTATGGCAGATGTTACGCCTATGTGGCACGGATCGGTGCCGTCGAAACGGCACACGGCAGCCGCAGAGCTGCCGGCCACTTCGGCAGCAGTGGACTGTTGGCGTGCCGTTAGCACGGCAGCGTAGGGTTGCTGGGGACTTAGTGAAAGTTGGCGATCTTTCAGGCACGACACGGCAGTCTTCTAGGCAACAACTGCCTATACATAATAATTTCATTCCTTCTACTGTTATTTTCTTTTCATTTTCGTAACTTTCTTTTGTACTCCAACTCTGGGCCTGGCAAATAGACAATGGGAGTCAATTTTTTTTTTTTTTGTAGAAAAACAGCCAGTGTTGTGAGACAAAACCCTACAAAAGTAAAAGGACAGAACGCACACATACCTTAATGTATTCAAGAAAGCCGGCCGGTGTGGCCGTGCGGTTCTAGGCGCTTCAGTCTGGAACCGCGTGACCGCTACGGTCGCTGGTTCGAATCCTGCCTCGGGCATGGATGTGTGTGATGTCCTTAGGTTAGTTAGGTTTAAGTAGTTCTAAGTTCTAGGGGACTGATGACCACAGATGTTAAGTCCCATAGTGCTCAGAGCCACTTGAACCATTATTCAAGAAATAGAGTGCGTCATTTCAAAACATGAATGATGCAGAAAACAAGACCGCGCTAAGTAAGTCGTTGAATCACTTACAGAAATTTTATTGCACTGTGACGGCAGCCAACATTTGCATGGATTGAATACATTCTCTGAAGAACGTGTTTGCAGTAACCGTACTGTAAGGAACTTAAATCTGTGTCCTACAGTGACGCACTGTGCACAGTAATTGTGATCTTTGCTGCAAACGATGAATGGTGATGGCACGTTTGGCTCTGCCCGTATGTTAACTCTCTGTACTGAAACAGTAATTTTGTTGACTCTCGTAAGATATAATATAATGATATGACGATAGAAGAAGCAATACCTTCACTGCCCGATAACGACGGTGAAGTCATTGATGACAGTGCAACTAAAGCACAGTTATTAAACACAATTTTCCGAAACACCTTCACAAAAGAAGGCGAACTAAATATTCCTGATTTCCAATCAATAACAACTGCCAAGATGAGAAGTATATAAATAGATATCCTCGGTGTCGCAAAGCAGCTTAAATCACTTAATAAAAGCAAGGCTTCGGTTCAGATTGTATACCAGTCAGGTTGCTCTCAGAGTATGTTGATATAATAGCTCCATATTTAGCAATTATAAAACAGCCGTTCGCTCACAGAAAGATCCTTACCTAAAGACTGGAAAATTGCTCGAGTCACACCAATACCCAATAAGGGAAGTAGTAGTAATCCGCTGAATTACAGACCCACATCACTAAAGTCGATTTGCAGTAACGTTTTGGAACATACACTGTATTCGAACATTATGAAGTGCCTCGAAGAAAACGATTTATTGACACGTAGTCAGCACGGATTCATAAAATACCGTTCTTACGAAACACAACTAGCTCTTTATACTCATGAAGTAATGAATGCTATAGACAGAGGATGTCAAATGGATTCCATATTTTTAGATTTCCAGAAGGCTTTCGACACCGTTCCTCACAAGCGTCTTCTAATCAAACTGCGTGCCTACGGAATATCGCCTCAGTTGTGCGACTGGGGCCGGCCGCTGTGACCGAGCGCTTCTAGGCGCTTCAGTCCGGAACCGCGCTGCTGCTACGGTCGCAGTTTCAAATCCTGCCTCGGGCATGGATGTGTGTCCTTAGGTTACTTAGGTTTAAGTAGTTCTAAGTCTAGGGGACTGACGACCTCAGATGTTAAGTCATATAGTGTGAAACGTCCCCTTAGAAAAATTGTACATGACTGTGCTTAAACTGACACACAATATTTTTAGCGCAACGCAATCTGACCATCAAAAATCCCTACAAAAGAATTGCCCTGACTAACAATAACCTCCTTTCATGAATCACTTACCTCACAAAAATCTTCGTTACTCAAATTACTGCAATACAGCGAGCGCCAATACTGCCAGCTAAATAAAAGATTCTAACTACTGAAGTCACTAACTACTGATAGGCATAGTTAGCAAATGAAAGATTTTGATAGAGAACAAACAATGTATTTACCTTAATAGTGTTCAAAAGTCATAATATAAATATATCAGTTCATGATATCCAGTCTTATAAATTTACTGTCTCTGTCCAGACCATCCGCTCTCAAAACTCCGCCATCTCACTTCCCACATCCACCACTGCTGGCGGCTCACCTCCAACTGCGCAACGCTACGCGCTGTTAACAGCCAACCGCCCAACACTACAATAGCCAACAACAATGCAAAGCAGCCACAGACTGCACACAGCACAGCCAGTGATTTTCATACAGAGCGCTACGTGGCGTTACCAATATAGAAACCTAAACAGCCTACTTACATAGCCCTCATGCTCCCCACAAAAAATTTTACAAATTGTTTTGGGCAGTGGCCAATACAGATATGAAAAACATTTTTCATAATTACAATAACAAAGAAATCAAATGCACACACTTATCGATACAATGTTGGTCAAAAGCTAAAATTTTCCAACAGTCCATAAAGACAGTCCTGATCGTTCATCACAGGAAAATTGCAGTGTTTTTTTTTGTTTTTTTTTTAAAAAAGTCTGAGCAGTAAAAGAATATGCACACGGAAGTAGTGGATTTCCATGCAGTCTTGAACAAGTAGTGTTGTCCTTCCAACGGAAAGACAGTGCTGACTCTTGACATGCAGACAGGTAATGGGCCACAACAGAGCAAACCCACAGCAGAGTCAGTCGAAGTTTTGAAGAATATTGGTAGGTAGGTCATCACAGACCCACTATAGTCTTGGTAGAGAGTATGGTATTGGTGGGCCACCAGAGGTGCAGATCCACTGCAGGCCTTGTTGAAATAATGGTATTGGTGGATCATCAAAGGTGCAGACCCACTTCAGTCTTTGTAGAGACGGCCACCAGCCATCTGTTGCGACTGTGCAGGTGCACAGTCACCATCGAAGAGTCTTGCGGAGAATATAGCAAGTCCATAAACCACCACTTGTGCACTCACAAAGTTTTTGGAATTGTCCTTAACACCAGCAATCCTATTAACCAGTCCTTGCTGAATTATTAACACACGTGCAAGCACTAAAAGTCCCTTTTTTCACATATTGTGCATATACTATGACAAACAGAAGTGCGTGCAGTGAAATGAATGCTTACAAGTTACTTAATTTGATGAATTGGTGTCAATTACATTTTTATATTATGAGAATACAATAACAAAGGTACAGAAAACATCATTAAAATCGTAATAATACAGATAACATTTGTAGTAAAACAGGCTTTACGAAAGAATAGAAATAAACATGTACATCAGTGTTACAAGAATTATGACATAAGTAAATATATAAAATAATGAGAATAGTTTTCGAAACATTAATTTCGCACATGAGCAATGAAACAGAACAGAAGTAATAATGCCTATAAACATCTTTACAAAGAAAATAACATATTATTAATGCAAATTATATTTGAGGATAACAGTATTCCTCATCATAGTGAATGTAGCTTAGTAGTAGAAAAATTCTACAACATAAATCGTATTAGCTAAACACATAAAGATAGGACAAACACAGATACAAAAGAGTACACAAACACACAGCAGAATAACACAGGAGGAAAGGACAGGGTTTATTTTCAGTGTAACATTTGGTACTGCATTCCAACAACCCAAAACTTCATTCTATAGATCTTTCATCTTATTTCAACATTTGTTTCCACCAAAAAAATCCTATCCAAGCATGCTTTCTGTATTTATATGTTCACATATTTCTTACCTCATTATTTATTTTCCATTATCTTACCTCATCATTTATTTCCAAGAAATTCCTACCTAAACCTGTTGTCCCTAAACCCTACTCTTTTTTGTTCATATCCCCTTTCAAAATACTTTTTTGGCCAAACTATTTTCTTATAGCTTCTCAAAGAATTTCTTCGAATTCATCACAACTCGTTCTCTTATATAGCCTACCCCATCTTAAGCTAACTTAAATCTACTGAGCTCAGATGCTAAACTAAGGGACGAGGCAATGCAGCAGCACAAAACAATTGACACAAACAGCAATGACAAAAAATTCAAATTGGCAAAGCTAGCAGCAGTAAATCTAAATTGGCAAAGCAATTGCAATATTACAACTAATATAACGCACTTTGCAGCAAACAAGAAAAATAAATCAGTAGTAAAACTGGCTTAACAGAGTAATACAAAGTCAAATTCAGTAACACTATGCCTAGCAAACAGCAGCAGCAAATGCTATAACTTATACCTAAATACCACATAGCTCAAGCAGAAAAAATATCACAGTAAAGATAGGAAATATCTAATAACTATGTCAGATCTTAAAACTAGAGTGATGCATCACCTTAACTTACACTACTAAAAAGTTACCAGTCATCGACAAAAATTATGTACAGGTATGCAATTCCTGTGAGGGAAAATGTCTTTTTGTGCTCCCTCGTTTTTTTTTAAGTAGATCATAAAGTTATTATTTACTGGATCTGTAGGCATAAAATATCTATATTAGTACATCTATAAAATTTTATTTTAACCAATGCTGCAGTGCAGCTAGAAACTAGATATTAAACAAAATAGGCAAAGCAAGGCGTGAAACGTCATTCATTAGCCATATGGCATTTCATAATGCAGTGAACAATCTTTCAACTAGCAAGACCATAGACGTGAAAAGTTTCTCATCATTTCATTTCAGTAAATATCATAAATTAAGAACAATACAGTGTAATCATGTTTTCAAGTTTGAGCGTGTCGTATTTGCGATGCTTTCTACAAAGAACTGTCAATATCGAGGTTAATGGCCTCTTTTTTCTCCACCTAATGCCTTTTTCTCCAGGCGACGCACAGCTGGGCGTCAACGACGCATTACGTCGAGGTCACTTAGCTTCCTTATCGAAATTTACAACAGAAGTTTCCATTACAGTGACAGTTTGATACAAATAAAATTTCACAAGTCGAGAAATTACAGTAGAAATGTGTAGAAACAAAATCCTATAAATATAACAGTGTCCAAAAAATTTTCGCCGGCATTGTGATACATTCACGCATTTACACACTTTTCATAACTGTTGAAGTACGATTCTTGGTTTCCAACAGCCTTTTTCTCAAATCAGAGTGCCTAACCTATTCATTATTCCTTACTGTTGTGGTTGGCAGGAGTGCCAACACCGTGTTACTAGAGGAGGCCGAAAGGCACGCGTTTTAGCTCACGCAGGCTGGTGTGAGGTCTGGAGCAGGACAAGGAAATTAGAATTTAGAAAAACGGACATAGCTGGTGGAATACTTAACTTTAATCCATTAATGATGATAGTCGGTCTTGACGGTACATGATTCACAATATCAATAGTAACTGATAATGGCGCCTTGCTAGGTCGTAGAAAATGACGTAGCTGAAGGCTAATGAGAACGTAAGTAGGCAGTGAACCATCGCTAGCAAAGTCGACTGTACAACTGGGGCGAGTGCTAGGAAGCCTCTGTAGACCTGCCGTGTGGCGGCGCTCGGTCTGCAATCACTGATAGTGGTGATACGCAGGTCCGACGTATACTAACGGACCGCGGCCGATTTAAAGGCTACCACCTAGCAAGTGTGGTGTCTGGCGGTGACACCACATTCCTCCCCCGCAAATCGTACGGTGGTGGCATAAGGCTTCCGCCCGCCGTGGGGAGGACCCCATGTTGACGTATGCGACGAGGTGGGGAGCCTAACAACAGGCGAGGCTGTGCCACCCGCACCCTGCCATTTGGACCGCGGGGAGCTAGGAAACGCCTGAAAACCTGCTCCAGGGTGCACGCCAACATGCGGTGTATGCGCCCGTAGAGAGACAGGAGGGTCCGAAGGGTCGACCTCCATCAGGCCGGGGCACCCGACGGGCGAAGACGACACATGGTCCAGAGCAAGCAAGAGTTCCATGTCGAAGGACAACTGTTCCCGGGAAGCGATTGGAGGCTCGTGACCCAGGGAGGCGCCCGGCGGTTGCAGCGACGCGTCCACTGCGGGCGTCGCCGGCGGGAGAACGGCGGTGGCGGCGGCGTGTCGCCATGGGGCAAAATGGAAGGCAGCATCGGCAACACCTGGGGCTAAGGCGAGCCAGTAGATGGGTCCCCAGGGCGCTGACCGGAAGGCAGCGTCGCTGAAAGCAGACGGCGAGCGGCAGATCCCATGCGACGATAGAGGCGCAGCTGAGTAAAATGGCGGCGCACCTCACCAGAAGCCCCCAAAACCAGATACATAGCGCGTCCGAGGCAGCGGAGAATGTGCCCTTCGAGCCAACGCCGTGAACCTCGGTAGTGGCGGTAGTAGACAACGTCGCCTGGGGCAAAAGCACGTGTCTGCCACTGCACAGGAACCTGATGCGGCGGACGTAGCAAAGACATCAAGGTTCGATGAGGGCGACCGTGGAGCAACTCAGCCGGCGAGCGACCATCTCGGGGCTGAGAGCGATACGAGGACAAAAAGAGCAATAACGCGTCCTCCCGAGAATGCTATTCTTTCAACATCTGTGACTTGAAAGTCCTGACCAATCGTTCAGCGGCACCGTTTGACTGTGGCGAAAACGACGCGGACGTCAGATGTTGAGTACCATTGGCCTCGCAGAATGACTGGAATTCTGCGGACATGAATTGTGGGCAATTGTCGGAAACAATAGTCTGTGGAAGACCTTCAATGCAAAATATAGCAGATAACGCTTGGATGGTGGCAGATGACGTCGTGGAAGACATCCGGACAACAAAAGGAAAATTACTGAATGAATCTACCACAACCAACCATCGTGCGTTCCAGAATGGATCAGCAGAATCGATGTGTAAGCGTTGACAAGGGGAAGTGGCTTTTGGCCATGCAAAGAATTTCCGCGGTGGTGCTGATTGTTGTTCGGCACACACCATGCAAGAATAGCACATATTTGTAATCGTGGCATCGATTCCGAACCAAGTACAGTGCTGACGAGCAAGTTGTTTCCTTCTCACTATACCCCAATGTCCTTAGTGGAGAAGCTGTAAGACAGAGGACTGTACCGAACGTGGTACCACGACCTTGGACTGATCATTATCAGAACGCAACAGCAAAACACCACGTCATACAAAAAGTCTCTCCCGGTGAGCAAAAAATCGGCGAACCAACAGATCCCCGATCCGTGACTTTGACAAGGGCCATTGCGTAGCAACAAAACGCAGAACGGTAGCAAGGACACGGTCGGCAGCTGTGGCTGTAGCTACACGACGAAAATCAATCGGAAACGATTCGACCACGTCATCGGTTTCCGCATCAATGAACATGCAAGCAAGTTAGGAGGAATCGAATGCCCTATCCTCAGCAACAGGCAAGCGGGACAACGCATCGGCGTTTCCGTGCTTAGCAGTGGACCGATGCAATATCTCGTAGCGGTACTGTGAGAGGAAAATAGACCAGCGAATAAATTTCTGCGCGGTACGTGGAGGTACAAGCTTGGTCGGATGAAAAAGCGATGTCAGAGGTTTGTGGTCTGTGATTATGGTAAAGTGACGACCATACAAGAAATCATGAAACTTTGTAACACCAAATACGAGAGCCAATGCTTCTTTCTCGATCTGTGAATAATTTCTTTTCGCAGACGAGAGCAATTTGGACGCAAAGGCAATAGGGCGATCGTGCGGTCCATCTTTGTGTGCAAGCACAGCACCGATCCCGAAATCCGAAGCATCCACCATCAACAAAAGGGGCTTCTGGGGATCGAATGGCGTAAGGCAAGTATTGGAAAGCAACGCCGATTTCAACTGGCGAAAGGCGCGTTCGCATTCCGTCGTCCAGACGAACGGAACACCTTTACGGCTAAGCGATGAAGCGGAGCTGAAATGGAAGAGGCATATGGCACATATCTCTTATAGTAATTTATTTTTCCCAGCGCACTCTGTAGCTGCTTCAAATTCTGCAGCGAAGGCAAGTTCTGGATGGCACGAAGGTGCGTGGGACTGGGATGTATGCCTTGGGCATTGAGTATATGTCCTAGGTGTGGCAAATCACGAGCAAAAACACACATTTGTCCTTCCGCAAGCGAAGACCATTTTGTCGCAAGACCTGAAATAATGTTCTGAGATTGGCCAAATGTTCTTCTTCCGTCTTTCCAGAGATCACAATATCATCCAGATAATTTGCTGCAGTAGGGACCGACGCACAAACAGTTTGTAGATATTGCTGAAACAATGCAGGGTCGGATGCACACCCGAATGGCAGTCGTTTGAATTGATACAACCCAAGATGCGTGTTAACCACCAAAACACTCTGGGATTCTTCGACCACCGGTATTTGCAAGTACGCATCTGCTAGGTCCAACTTCGAAAAATATTTACCCGGGCACAGTTTGTCAAAAAGATCTTCTGGGCGGGGTAAAGGAAAAGTTGCAATCACTAGTTGTGGATTCACTGTTGGCTTGAAGTCCACACGAAGTCTCAATTTTCCGGAAGGTTTTGGCAAACTTACTAAGGGTGATGCCCAGAGAGAAGCCTGCACACGTTCAATTACACCTTGTGATTCCAAATCGTGTAATGTTTTCGCGACCTCATCACGCAATGCGTGGGGAACGTTGCGCGCTCTGAAAAATTTCGGTTGCGCATTTACATTCAGTTCCAAATGTGCTTTATACACTCCTGGAAATTGAAATAAGAACACCGTGAATTCATTGTCCCAGGAAGGGGAAACTTTATTGACACATTCCTGGGGTCAGATACATCACATGATCACACTGACAGAATCACAGGCACATAGACACAGGCAACAGAGCATGCACAATGTCGGCACTAGTACAGTGTATATCCACCTTTCGCAGCAATGCAGGCTGCTATTCTCCCATGGAGACGATCGTAGAGATGCTGGATGTAGTCCTGTGGAACGGCTTGCCATGCCATTTCCACCTGGCGCCTCAGTTGGACCAGCGTTCGTGCTGGACGTGCAGACCGCGTGAGACGACGCTTCATCCAGTCCCAAACATGCTCAATGGGGGACAGATCCGGAGATCTTGCTGGCCAGGGTAGTTGACTTACACCTTCTAGAGCACGTTGGGTGGCACGGGATACATGCGGACGTGCATTGTCCTGTTGGAACAGCAAGTTCCCTTGCCGGTCTAGGAATGGTAGAACGATGGGTTCGATGACGGTTTGGATGTACCGTGCACTATTCAGTGTCCCCTCGACTATCCCCAGTGGTGTACGGCCAGTGTAGGAGATCGCTCCCCACACCATGATGCCGGGTGTTGGCCCTGTGTGTCTCGGTCGTATGCAGTCCTGATTGTGGCGCTCCCCTGCACGGCGCCAAACACGCATACGACCATCATTGGCACCAAGGCAGAAGCGACTCTCATCGCTGAAGACGACACGTCTCCATTCGTCCCTCCATTCACGCCTGTCGCGACACTACTGGAGGCGGGCTGCACGATGTTGGGGCGTGAGCGGAAGACGGCCTAACGGTGTGCGGGACCGTAGCCCAGCTTCATGGAGACGGTTGCGAATGGTCCTCGCCGATACCCCAGGAGCAACAGTGTCCCTAATTTGCTGGGAAGTGGCGGTGCGGTCCCCTACGGCACTGCGTAGGATCCTACGGTCTTGGCGTGCATCCGTGCGTCGCTGCGGTCCGGTCCCAGGTCGACGGGCACGTGCACCTTCCGCCGACCACTGGCGACAACATCGATGTACTGTGGAGACCTCACGCCCCACGTGTTGAGCAATTCGGCGGTACGTCCACCCGGCCTCCCGCATGCCCACTATACGCCCTCGCTCAAAGTCCGTCAACTGCACATACGGTTCACGTCCACGCTGTCGCGGCATGCTACCAGTGTTAAAGACTGCGATGGAGCTCCGTATGCCACGGCAAACTGGCTGACACTGACGGCGGCGGTGCACAAATGCTGCGCAGCTAGCGCCATTCGACGGCCAACACCGCGGTTCCTGGTGTGTCCGCTGTGCCGTGCGCGTGATCATTGCTTGTACAGCCCTCTCGCAGTGTCCGGAGCAAGTATGGTGGGTCTGACACACCGGTGTCAATGTGTTCTTATTTCCATTTCCAGGAGTGTAGTTCTTAGCGCAACCAAGGCCCGGTGCAAAAATGTCTGCAAATTCTTCACATAGACGAGAAACGCTGGCTGAAGGCACAGTCTGGTTCACTGAGAGGACCTGATTTACTATAGACAAGTTAAACAACTGAAATAAATCGAAACCAAACAAGTTCACTGCAGAAAAAGAACGAAGGACGTAAAATGACACAAGTTTTGTTTGTCCTTTGTATGTTGCAAGAAGGCTGCACTGTCCTAACACAGGGATATCTTGACCTGAATAACTAGTTAACTTAACATTTGCGGCACACAACGGAGGTGTGCCCAGCTGTTTGTTCGTGTCTTGATTGATCAGTGAAACTGCAGCTCCGGTATCGAGCTGGAATGGAATCACTTTGCCGTTAATGTCCAAGTCTACAAAAAGTTTATTGTCGTGCTGACGACAAGAGCGACTGTCTCGTGCAACGTGAACTGACACTGGTACAAAATCACTTGCGACTTGACAGGAGTTCCGGCGACGTCGACGCACACTATTTTGGGGACGAACACAGTCACTGTTAGAGAGAGTGGCACTGGGCGGAGTGGAATGAACTACATGAATTTCCATGGGCCAAGTTTCGTGAGCCTGAGTATCCTTGGTTCGATTCCGATTCTGGCGCGAAGCAAAGGGCCTAGAATGGCTTCGAGCTTCCGATCTGAGCTTTTTCTGGCAAACATTCTGAACATGTCCTTTTTTATTACAATAAAAGCAAATAGCTTGGCGTGACGGGCAATTCTCACGCAAATGTCTAGTAGCGCACTGCGGGCATGATATTAGCACTGCATTTGCTTGCCGGCGCGGCAGACGTGGCTGAGAGCCGCGAGGACTGTTTACTGTTCCGTGCAGCTCGCCCGGCGGGCCGGTTAACCTGACACACTGCTGGCGAAGTTTCAAGTGATTCCTGAGCAAAGTCAAGTGTGTCCTGCCGATCCAATATGTCCATCACTTGTTTCAAAATCTGGTCCCTTATACGAACATCAGAAACGTTCTGTGCAATTGCATCACGTACCATAGTATCTGAATAAGGGAGTCCACATTGACACTCAAAAGCACAATCCCTAGTAAGGCCTTGCAAGGTTGCAACCCACTCCCGGTTAGTCTGACCTGCCGTACGTTTTGTACGAAAGAAGGTATACCTTTTCGCAACTACAATGACTGATTCTTTGAAATATGCATCTAATGCAGACAAAATTTCTTTGTAGGACAGAGTTGCTACGTCGCGTCGGGGAAATAATTTGACTATCACACGGTATGTGTTCACCCCAACTGATGTTAACAAAAAAGGCTGCTGCTCGTTACCTTGAATTCTGTAGGCGGCAAGATGGAATCCATATTGGCGTGACCACTCCGTCCAGCTTTCCAGCGCAGCATCAAAAGGTAGAAAAGTTGGTGCAACTGCGTGTTGTAGCTGCGTTAGCGGTGGAGCGGCGGCTGCCGCATCGTTTTGCATTGCACGTTGACCCTGGACGAGCTGTCCAAGGGCATCCAGTAATGCCTGCGTCCGCTGATTCTGTAAGCGATAAAATTCGGACAGTAAATCTGGAGATTGTGGCGAAGCCATTACACAAGTAAATCAGGGCAATATCGATAAGAACGCGGTTTTGCCTCGTCGCCAATGTTGTGGTTGGCAGGAGAGCCAACACCGTGTTACTACAGGAGGCCGAAAGGCACGCGTTTTAGCTCACGCAGGCTGGCGTGAGGTCTGGAACAGGACAAGGAAATTAGAATTTAGAAAAGCGGTCGTAGCTGGTGGAATACTTAACTTTAATCCATTAATGATGAACGTCGGTCTTGACGGTACATGATTCACAATATCAATAGTAACTGATAATGGCGCCTTGCTAGGTCGTAGCAAATGACGTAGCTGAAGGCTATGCTAAACTATCGTATCGGCAAATGAGAACGTAAGTAGGCAGTGAACCATCGCTAGCAAAGTCGGTTGTACAACTGGGGCCGGCCGAAGTGGCCGTGTGGTTAAAGGCGCTGCAGTCTGGAACTGCAAGACCGCTACGGTCGCAGGTTCGAATCCTGCCTCGGGCATGGATGTTTGTGATGTCCTTAGGTTAGTTAGGTTTAACTAGTTCTAAGTTCTAGGGGACTAATGACCTCAGCAGTTGAGTCCCATAGTGCTCAGAGCCATTTTTTTGTACAACTGGGGCGAGTACTAGGAAGTCTCTCTAGACTTGCCGTGTGGCGGCGCTCGGTCTGCAATCACTGATAGTGGCGACACGTGGGTCCGACGTATACTAACAGACCACGGCCGATTTAAAGGCTACCACCTAGCAAGTGTGGTGTCTGGCGGTGACACCACACTTACCTTATTACACATATACATATTCGTCGACATTCTTCAATATTTCATCATTATAAATATGTAGCATAATCAAATTCCTCATATAGCATCAGCTTTTGATCATAAAAATACCTCAACAGCATAATACACATTGTCATCGTAATAATAACATCATAAAACCTCAGCCAAATCTCAAAAACGTCGTAGCTTTCTGCAATAATTTCAAAACCTAAAAGAAATTCTCTGCTCATTTCAATAGTGTCATCTACCTCAAACGTACTTTAAAAATCATGATCCCATACCGAACACATCATTCAAAGCTCTCATAGTATCACAATTGTTCCGAAAAAATATAAACAGTCACAAATGCAGACAAAATACAATTTCGTAAGTGTGAAGTTATCCAACTGTGTAATTGCGTAAACTTCTGTCACTGACGCAGTAAAAAAATATTTGTCTCTCTCAGTTAAATGATCAGATAGCTGTGTAATCATGTGTTAGAGAAATATGGTACCGATGTGTAAATTTGTGTAAGCAAATACCAGATTAGCTAAGGCTCCTTGTGCTTGCCATACACATGGTACACAAAGTAAGTGTGTACCCCCCTGAGGATTAATGTAATTATGCCCTCAGGTGTTACTGATTACAGCAATGGAATGAAATGAATCATGGAAAACTTTCTTTGTAATTCAAAAATCTTTAAAAATAAATGTTTTAAGTACAAAATTAATCACTCAAATACGTGTACTGGCGCGCTAAATTGTGCGTCTTGTTGTAACATAGTCTCTGTCATTACGTAAGGGTAAAAAATGTGCCAAGTGTCGTAATTATCGTCGTCCGTAAGCAAAGTTCTGTGGAAGTCAATGTACTTACCTCGTAATAAACAAAAGCGAAATGCTATGCGAATAGATATCGTAGTTATTACGTACAGTACCGAGATCAAGAAAGTACTGTAATTTACTGTTGTGCTACGAAAAAGGCTGCTTCATTGTAGCTATACCACAAAAGTTACTACTAAAACATGTTTTACTTTCCAGAATAATACAGAAAAACTGTGCACATATAAAACAGATACACCAAAAAAGCAACAATGTAAATAGAGTCACACATTAGTAGCGTCGTGTTATAGTCGTGTAGCTGTCAAATAAACTAACCACTGTATCATCTGGTATCTCTCAGAAAGCACTTTAAATCCATAATGTATTTTCAAGTAAACCAAAATGTTGCAGTAAAATCTCATTAGCAGCACTGGTATATGTTCTAAGTATGTAAGCCTTATAGTCGTTACGTAATCGTGCAACTGACAGGCAAGAATGTACACACACAATAACATTGTGTCGTCTGTTCACTATAACAATGCATTCGTAATTACTGTCTAAATATGTTCTCTAGGTTCAAGACTGGATAGTTTATTTTAAAACATAGTTGCATGTTAACAGTTTCTAAGTGTGACAAAGAGTACCAAAAACGTGAAGTGAAAAGTTTTATGGCAAAGACAAAGTTAAAAAGCAGATTATCTTTCAATAAACGGTTTTACATGTGAAATGTGGTGTAAACCTTTACTCTTCCTAGTACGCAGAATTTCAACTTCAACGCAATTATCATGTGGTATACGTCGGATTCTGTAAGGTCCATTGTAAATCAGAAAGAATTTGTGAATCAAGTGTTTCTTCTTATGTGACAATGGATGAGCTTTAATAAGAACTTTCTGGCCAATATATAATTTCTTTGCATTTGCTTTACCGTGTAGTTTTCTCCTTTTGTCTGATGCAGAATTTATATTTTTAATAGCCAAATCAATTATGTCTTTGTGTCGAAGTTTATGTGTATTCGGAAAAGGTACAAGCTCTTTAGATTAGATTAGATTAATACTAGTTCCATGGATCATGAATACGATATTTCGTAATGATGTGGAACGAGTCAAATTTTCCAATACTTGACATAATTAAGTTAATTTAACAACATACTTAAGTTAATATAACAACTTTTTTATTTTTTGTGTTTTTTATATTTTTGTTTTTTATTTTTTAAATATTTTTTTGTTTTTTTCTTTTTTTCTTAATTTATATCTAAAAATTCCTCTATGGAGTAGAAGGAGTTGTCATTCAGAAATTCTTTTAATTTCTTCTTAAATACTTGTTGGTTATCTGTCAGACTTTTGATACTATTTGGTAAGTGACTAAAGACTTTAGTGCCAGTATAATTCACCCCTTTCTGTGCCAAAGTCAGATTTAATCTTGAATAGTGAAGATCATCCTTTCTCCTAGTATTGTAATTATGCACACTGCTATTACTTTTGAATTGGGTTTGGTTGTTAATAACAAATTTCATAAGAGAGTATATATACTGAGAAGCTACTGTGAATATCCCTAGATCCTTAAATAAATGTATGCAGGATGATCTTGGGTCGACTCCAGCTATTATTCTGATTACATGCTTTTGTGCAATAAATACTTTATTCCTCAGTGATGAATTACACCAAAATATGATGCCATATGAAAGCGATGAGTGAAAATAGGCGTAGTAAGCTAATTTTCCTAAGATGTTTATCACCAGAATTTGCAATGACCCTTATTGCATAAGTAGCTGAACTCAAACGTTTCAGCAGATCATCAATGTGTTTCTTCCAATTTAATCTCTCATCACTGGACACACCTAAAAATTTTGAATATTCTACCTTAGCTATATGCTTCTGATTAAGGTCTATATTTATTAATGGCGTCATACCATTCACTGAACGGAACTGTATGTACTGTGTCTTATCAAAATTCAGTGAGAGTCCATTTACAAGCAACCACTTAGTAATTTTCTGAAAGACAGTATTGACAATTTCATCAGTTAATTCTTATTTGTCAGGTGTGATTACTATACTTGTATCATCAGCAAAGAGAACTAACTTTGCCTCTTCATGAATATAGAATGGCAAGTCATTAATATATATTAAGAACAACAAAGGACCCAAGACTGACCCTTGTGGAACCCCATTCTTGATAGTTCCCCAGTTTGAGGAATGTGCTGATCTTTGCATGTTATGAGAACTACATATTTCAACTTTCTGCATTCTTCCAGTTAGGTACGAAATAAACCATTTGTGCACTATCCAACTCATGCCACAATACTTGAGCTTGTCTAGCAGAATTTCATGATTTACACAATCAAAAGCCTCCTGAGAGATCACAAAAAATCCCAGTGGGAGGTTTTCGGTTATTCAGATCATTCAAAATTTGATTGGTGAAAGCATATATGGCATTTTCTGTTGAAAAACCTTTCTGGAAACCAAACTGACATTTTGTTAGTACTTCATTTTTACAGATATGTGAAGCTATTCTTGAATACATTACTTTCTCAAAAATTTTGGGTAAAGCTGTTAGAAGGGAGATTGGACGGTAATTGTTGACATCAGATGTATCCCCCTTTTTATGCAAAGGTATAACAATAGCATATTTCAGTCTATCAGGGAAAATGCCCTGTTCCAGAGAGCTATTACACAGGTGGCTGAGAATCTTACTTATCTGTTGAGAACAAGCTTTTAGTATTTTGCTGGAAATGCCATCAATTCCATGTGAGTTTTTGCTTTTAAGCAAGTTTATTATTTTCCTAATTTCAGAGGGAGAAGTGGGTGAGATTTCAATTTTATCAAATTGCATAGGTATGGCCTCTTCCATTAACAGCCTAGCATCTTCTAATGAACACCTGGATCTTACTATATCCACAACATTTAGAAAATGATTATTAAAAATATTTTCAACTTCTGACTTTTTGTTCGTAAAGTTTTCATTCAATTTTATGGTAATACTGTCTTTCTCTGCTCTTGGTTGACCTGTTTCTCTTTTAATAATATTCCAAATTGTTTTAATTTTATTTTCAGAGTTGCTGATTTCAGACATGATACACTGACTCCTGGATTTTTTAATAACTTTTCTTAATATAACACAGTAGTTTTTATAATGTTTGATAGTTTCTGGGTCACTACTCTTTCTTGCTGTCAGATACATTTCCCTTTTCCGGTTACAAGATATTTTTATACCCTTAGTAAGCCATGGTTTTTTACAAGGTTTCTTTCGAGTATATTTAACTATTTTCTTGGGGAAGCAGTTTTCAAATGCATTTACAAAAATGTCATGAAATAAATTATATTTTAAATTGGCATCAGGTTCACGGTACACCTCATCCCAGTCTAACTGCTGTAGGCTTTCCCTGAAATTTGCAATTGTTAAATCGTTGACTGAACGTACTACTTTGGAGGACTGTTTAGTATTGCTGAATGGAGCTATGTCATATATTGTAACTAGCTGTGCACCATGATCAGAAAGACCATTCTCAACAGGCTGAGCATTTATCTGGTTAAACTTATCTTGGTCTATAAAGAAGCTATCTATCAGTGAGCTGCTATCCTTTACCACCCGAGTAGGAAAATCAGTAACGGGTGTCAAATTGAAAGAACTGAGTAATACTTCAAGGTCATTTTTGCTATTACCCTCTTTCAGAGAATCTACATTGAAGTCCCCACAAATAATGATATGACTCCCCCTGTCTGACAGATAGCACAACATTCTGTTCGGTGGTTCTTCATTCTTCAGTACAAGAATAGGTGGTAAAGCAGTGGAGTCATGAGTCATTTCATTCAGCACGTTTTGAAATAATTGTTAATATCTGTCCCAATGCTGATGCTTTCTGTGACAATAAAGTCTACAAAGTTTATTGATTTCTTTCATAATCCGTTCATACGGGTTACAATGTGGTGAGTACAATGAAATAAAAACAGGTTTGATTTTATGGTTCCGAAGCATGCGTGACCAAACACCAGATCTGAATTGCGGTCCGTTATCTGAAATGACTTTACTAACGTGTCCAACTTCACATAAGAAATTTTTAGCAAAGGCGTTGGATACAGACCGTCAAGTGGCTTTACGTAACGGAGTGAAAGAAACAAATTTTGAAGTAAGTTCAACAGCGACTAGAACGTACGAAAATCCATTCGATGTTCTGACAAGGGGTCCCAAGAGATCAACAGCAGCAAATTCTTTTAATTTAGAAGGAATGATAGGAAACAACGGAGCACGATGTGAGATAGTAGATGGTTTCGCCTTTTGACAAAGTTTACAAATAGACAAGACTCTTCGAATTCTCTTTTCCATATTGTTAAAATAACAGGTCGTTCGAAGAATATGATAACATTTTCTTGGACCAAAATGTGCGTAGCTGAAATGAATGTACCAAATGAGCTTATTAACAAAATCGTATGGAATGCAAAGTACCCGTAGCTTGTCATCAACAGTGCGGCGTTTGAAGAGTATGTTGTTTGTAACCGGATAATAATGCCGAATCTTAGTGTGCGTCTTTTCATGCCATATACTTTTGATGTCTTTCCAAATCGGATCTTTATCTTGTTCGTGAGCAATGTCCTTTAAAGATGTAAATTTTTCTTGAGGTTGCCTTCTGTGTTACTTTTCTCAAGCCCAGCTGGTGTGCGTGACAGTGCGTGTGCAACAGTGTTCTCCTTGCCGGGAATGTAGACTATTGTGAAGTGGAATTCTTGCAGAAACAATGCCCAACGTTTTAACCTGTCATGATTTAATTTTGAAGACATAAGAAATTGTAATGCACGATGATCACTGTATACTTTTACGTGCTTACCAGAAAGAAAGAAACGGAATTTGTTAAATGTCCAAACGATAGCTAAAGCTTCTAATTCAGTAACGGAATAATTTTTTTCAGATTTTGTTAGCACTCGGCTAGTAAAAGCAATGGTTTTCTGAACAGTAGTGTCATTTTCTATGGCTTCTTGAAATAAATGGGATCAAAACCTACTTCAGAAGAATCCGTGCTAAGGCAGAAATCTTGTGACAGATCTGGATGAGCTAGTATTGGCGCGTTAAGTAGCGATCCTTTCAAAGAATTGAATTCCAACTGTGCTTGTTCGTCCCAGTTCCAAATAGTATTTTTTCCAGTGAGAGAACAAAGTTTTGGTGTAACTAGAATTTGCATATTCAGAACACGACGGTAAAAATTTACGAGACCTAGGAAACTGCTGACTTATTTTTTTGTGGATGGAACTGGAATGGCTCTGATTGCTTCTAACTTTTCAGGATCCGGCTGAATGCCTTCAGAAGAAGTAATATGTCCCAAAAACCTCACCTTTGACCTACCGAATTCAGACTTTTCCAAGTTAACTGTAATTCCAGATTCTGCAAAAATACGTAACAAACTGTTGAAGATGCGATTATGTTGTTCCCATGAGGATTCTGCTATTAGAATATCGTCCACATATAAGGTGATGTGACGTTTTAAGAAATCGGGTAATATGGAATTTAGCCCGCGAATGAACGCTGCCAAAGAAATGTTCAAACCAAAAGGAAGTTTACGAAACTGATAAAAAACGCCGAAACAAAGAAAAGCTGTGTATTTTCTACATTATGGATGAAGTTCGATCTGATAGAAGCTGGATCTGAGATCAATAGAACACAACACTTTTACACCATTAAAATTTTGAAGAAGTTCTTCCATCGTTTGCGGACTGTCTGTTTCAGGAATGATGATATTATTGATTTGTCTCGAATCTAAGACAAGCCTGATCGATCCATTTTTCTTTTCAACAACATGTAATGGATTGTTGTATGAGCTTACTGCAGGCTCAGTAATGCCCTCATCAAGCATAGATTGTATTTCTGTTCTAACACTCCTTCACTGTGGCAAGCTTGAATGACCGATCGCATTCTTACAGCTGGTTCATTCTCTAAGTAGCCACACATAAATTCTAATTTGTGCTCTAATGACCAGTTGGGAGGTAAACAATGAGAGAATTGATGAAGCCACGCTTGTGGATGAATGTCGTTGCCAGAATTCTTAAATGTTTTGAATTTACGTGTAGTAATGAACAGCTTATAGTCAAAATCATCATGTCGGCGAGTCGCATATCGGTCATTGTTACGCCGTGTCGGCGGTTCCATCTCAAAATTCGGTGCACCTTGCCAATTTCTTTCATAATTTCCGAAATGCCCTGTGTTATTATTTTGTGGCTTTTCCGTATTTCTAAGTCCCTCTTCCCACGATGGAGCGCGAGTGTCCTCTGAAATATGTAATTCTTGTATTACTTATGCCAACTGATCTTGTACTTCCCGGATTTCTCTTTTGTGTTGCGTATTAATTTGATTCTGATTTTGTTTGAATTTCTTAATTTGTTCATACTCTTCTGTGTCAGTGAAGGCTACAGGTCTTGTGTCATTCAGATCATCATCCACCTTTGTAGATAAGTTTGTGAACTGATCCGAAAGTTCTGCTACTTTCTCCGATAGCGAACTTATTTCCTCAGTGTGTTTTTCTGAACCAAGTTTCAGAGTGTCCATTTGTGTAGAAATCTTATCTAATGTGTCCTTTAAGTTTTCCTGAGTTTTTGTAAGTTGCGTAACAGAATCGGTAGATGTAACTGAGTCAATTTTAGCTTGCAAGGTCTCTCACGTGTTTGTTCGAGTGTGGTGTCTAACGTTTGAAGATTTTGTTCCATTGCGTCTATCTGTTGCTGTGTTTGTCTTTGGTGTTGTTCCATTGTGTCTAACTTTCGAAGATTTTGTTCCATTGTGTCTAACTGTTGAAGATTTTGTTCCATTGTCTCTAACTTTTGAAGATTTTGTTCCACTGTGTCTAACTTTTGTAGCCTTTGTCCCATTTGTTGCATTAACTGTAATAACAATGCACTGGTGTCTGAAACATCTTCCTCAGTGCTATTCGGGAGTGCATTTGAACCGGCAATATTCGCATTTTGAAAAGCAGAAAATGTGTCTTGATTTATTTGAGGAAATGGTGAGGACGCAAAACCTGAATCTACAGTATTTGCAAGATTGTGTCCTGTCATTTCGGATTCCTGAGGCGAGCTGTTGCCGACCGATCGATCGATAATACTTCCCTGTTCACTAATTGTTTCACTGCCTTCACCATTATTGCAGCCCGCTCCATTTCCCTATGCACAATTACCAAATTGCTACTTTGAACATTAGTTAATTCATTACTCGGCGGCGCTAACACACTGCTTTCGTCTTCACTGTCATTTCTCAGTTTACTTTGGAGCCTTGTATTACGTTTTTCACACGCCATTATTGTCACAATATTTCACACGACAACACAGAAAAGCACAATTTGAAGAGCAAAATAAGAAAACACATTAACATAGCATTGAAAATAATATCTCGTTAATTGCTAGTGCAGCTGCGAAATACTTGGTGCAAATCTAGCTGCATGCCACAACTGTTTTACTGTACAACAATGAAAGACTGCAACTACAAAGGAGATTCTCTCTACAATTACGCGCTAGCAATAAACAAAAGCTACACTAATTACACAAACTACAAGAAAAATTCAGAAGATTCCAGTGAGGTATCCTCGGCTAAGGGTCGACATATGAAACGTCCCCTTAGAAAAATTATACATGACTGTGCTTAAACTGACACAAACACTGTATTTACTTTAATAGTGTTCAAAACTCATAATATATATATATATCAGTTCATGATATCCAGTCTTACAAATTTACTGTCTCTGTCCAGATCATCCGCTCTCAAAACTCCGCCATCTCACTCCCTACATCCACCACTGCTGGCGGCTCACCTCCAACTCCGCAACGCTACGCGCTGTTAACAGCCAACCGCCCGACACTACAATAGCCAACAACAATGCAAACCAGCCACAGACTGCACACAGCACAGCCAGTGATTTTCATACAGAGCGCTACGTGGCGTTACCAATATAAAAACCTAAACAGCCTACTTACAAGAGCTTAGAGCGATTTGAACCATTTGTGCGACTGGATTTATGATTTCCTGTCAGAAAGGTCACAGTTCATAGTAACAGACGGAAAGTCATCGAGTAAAACAGAAATAATATCCAGCGTTCCCCAAGAAAGTGTTATAGGCCCTCTATTGTTTCTGATCTGTATTAACGACGTAAGGGACAATCCCAGTAGCCATCTTGGATTGTTTGCAGATGATGCTGTCATTTACTTTCTTGTAAATTCATCAGATGACCAAAACGACTTGCAAAATGATTTAGATAAGATATCTTGCAACGTCACAATAGGTTTCGTGCCATAGTTAAAATCAGTGTTATGTTGCTGTCAGCTGATAGACATTATCAGAGTAAATTCAATTACTGTACATAATTAATGAACAGTGAAATAATCTCAGCCCCAAATTACATGCATGTAGAAACAATTATGGATCAGAGTCTTTTATTCTCATTACAATATGCATGTCCTGTGTCCCTATTTACATTTCCCCACCTCTCCTTAAAGTACGTGGTCAGGCGTGAATGTTTTGAGTGTGGTAGCAGACAAACCAGAGATGTAGTGGGTCTCCGAATCTTCTACCAACTTTAACACAGTCAGTGGAAGGCAAAGAGCAGGAACAGGATGGTTCGACCAGAGGTGCGAAAGTCTAAAAAAAAAAACTTTTTCTTACCAGAGGTTGGTCATGGGCCTCCCTCACCACCTTGCGCTGCTCGGGAGAAAGAGCCGCGCAACGGTTACTGGGAGTTTTTTGGAAGACAGGTAAGCGACCTGACGTACCTTCAGAACGCTACGTCGAAATCAGGACAAAGGTATTTGAATGTTTAAATATGTTTAATGTTAACAATTTATTTATCAGAGGCTTTTTCGCGATTGATTAATTAAGAACCATTTATTGACTTTTGTTCAATTTATCCGATATAAGAATAACCTTCTCCGTTCGAGATTTCCGTTACGACCCGCCACGTGGTGCATAGTTTCAAACTGCAACCGCCGAGAAAGTTAATAGAGGGAGTTGTAGCCAGTTTTTGCGATTGCTGAACATTTATACTAGCTTGTGTCGATGTTTAACAACTTATTGAAAATTTAGTGACGAGTGTAGCTTTTCTAAGATGAATCGTTTCGTATTGAAGCACTTCGCGTTGGAGATACCAGCCACGAGTCCTGCTTGATGCCAGCCACTGTACATAGGAAATATGCATAGAGAAATAGTTACGATATTTGCATTTCAGCGATAAATTAGTGCATGTGCATATATCAGCATAGTAGTAGTGACCACGTGCTCTCCAAGATTTTCCTTCCCCCCACAGGACGATGCACATCAAAGGCAACACGACTTGTAATTCAAAGGAGAAATAATCTATGTGCACAGATAAATAATGTAGTCAAAAGATTGTTAAGAAGTAACTTCGTAAATTTGTCTAATGTTGGTTAAAATAAAATTAACTTTGTTTTTCGAAGTAATTTCCGTTCTCGGCTTGCTCATTTAAACCACACTTAACAAAAGAGAATCACATCAATCACGCGGCCCCTTTACTAAAATTATTGGCACAAGACTAGATTCGTGCAGGATGTAGTTTTCTCTGACCATCCCCAAAATTGCAATTGCGTTCTGAACTTTGATGGGCCTAAACATCAATTCTAAAGCGGACAGAATGGTCAGGGAAGGTTACGCTGCCGAGAGAGAAAAAGTGTGCATAAGATCCTTTCCCACAGCAGGCTTATATACACTCCTGGAAATTGAAATAGGAACACCGTGAATTCATTGTCCCAGGAAGGGGAAACTTTATTGACACATTCCTGGGGTCAGATACATCACATGATCACACTGACAGAACCACAGGCACATAGACACAGGCAACAGAGCATGCACAATGTCGGCACTAGTACAGTGTATATCCACCTTTCGCAGCAATGCAGGCTGCTATTCTCCCATGGAGACGATCGTAGAGATGCTGGATGTAGTCCTGTGGAACGGCTTGCCATGCCATTTCCACCTGGCGCCTCAGTTGGAGCAGCGTTCGTGCTGGACGTGCAGACCGCGTGAGACGACGCTTCATCCAGTCCCAAACATGCTCAATGGGGGACAGATCCGGAGATCTTGCTGGCCAGGGTAGTTGACTTACACCTTCTAGAGCACGTTGGGTGGCACTGGATACATGCGGACGTGCATTGTCCTGTTGGAACAGCAAGTTCCCTTGCCGGTCTAGGAATGGTAGAACGATGGGTTCGATGACGGTTTGGATGTACCGTGCACTATTCAGTGTCCCCTCGACGATCACCAGTGGTGTACGGCCAGTGTAGGAGATCGCTCCCCACACCATGATGCCGGGTGTTGGCCCTGTGTGCCTCGGTCGTATGCAGTCCTGATTGTGGCACTCACCTGCACGGCGCCAAACACGCATACGACCATCATTGGCACCAAGGCAAAAGCGACTCTCATCGCTGAAGACGACACGTCTCCATTCGTCCCTCCATTCACGCCTGTCGCGACACCACTGGAGGCGGGCTGCACGATGTTGGGGCGTGAGCGGAAGACGGCCTAACGGTGTGCGGGACCGTAGCCCAGCTCCATGGAGACGGTTGCGAATGGTCCTCGCCGATACCCCAGGAGCAACAGTGTCCCTAATTTGCTGGGAAGTGGCGGCGCGGTCCCCTACGGCACTGCGTAGGATCCTACGGTCTTGGCGTGCATCCGTGCGTCGCTGCGGTCCGGTGCCAGGTCGACGGGCACGTGCACCTTCCGCCGACCACTGGCGACAACATCGATGTATTGTGGAGACCTCACGCCCCACGTGTTGAGCAATTCGGCGGTACGTCCACCCGGCCTCCCGCATGCCCGCTATACGCCCTCGCTCAAAGTCCGTCAACTGCACATACGGTTCACGTCCACGCTGTCGCGGCATGCTACCAGTGTTAAAGACTGCGATGGAGCTCCGTATGCCACGGCAAACTGGCTGACACTGACGGCGGCGGTGCACAAATGCTGCGCAGCTAGCGCCATTCGACGGCCAACACCGCGGTTCCTGGTGTGTCCGCTGTGCCGTGCGTGTGATCATTGCTTGTACAGCCCTCTCGCAGTGTCCGGAGCAAGTATGGTGGGTCTGACACAACGGTGTCAATGGGTTCTTTTTTCCATTTCCAGGAGTGTAAAAATGAATAAAAGTAATCCCTGCTGAAAAAATTAAGCAAACTCCCTTCTCAGCCTGCCACAGACAGGGAGAATTAACGACATTTACGATCTAAATACCAGTCGTTGGGAGCTTGCAAGCTGTATGGTGCGAAAAGTGGCAGTTGACCCTGAATAAAGAAAAGTGTGAAGTTATTCACATGAGTACTAAAAGTAATCAGCAAAATTTCGATTACGCGATAAGTCACACAAATTCAACTAAATACTTAGGAATTACAATTACAAATAACCTAAATTGGAACGATCACATAGATAATATAGTGGGTAGAGCAAACCAAAGACTGCGATTCATTGGCAGAACAATTAGAAGGTGCAACAGGCCTACCAAAGAGACTGCTTACACTACGCTTGTCCGCCCTATTCTGGAGCACTGCTGTGCGGTGTGGGATCCGCATCAGATGGGACTGACGGATGACATCGAAAAAGTACAAAGAAGGTCAGCTCGTTTTGTATTATCGCGAAATTACGGAGATAGTGCCACAGACATGAAACATGAATTGGAGTGGCAATCATTTGGTTTAAGGCGTTTTTCGTTGCGGCGGGATCTTCTCATAAAATTTCAGTCACCAGTTTTCTCCTCCGATTGCGAAAACGTTCTGTTGGCACCCATCTACATCGGGAGAAACGGTCATCATGATAAAATAAGAGAAATCAAGGCTCGCACAGAACAATGTAAGTTCTCATTTTTCCCGCGCACCGTTCGAGAGCGGAACAGTAGAGAGACAGCTAGAAGGTGGTTCACTGAACCCTCTGCCAGACACTTTATTGTGAATAGTAGAGTAATCACGTAGATGTAGATAGAATAATTATTTAGTTACCGTACTCTTGTTCTAAGACTTGTTATTTAAAGTACCTTGTAATCTGTGATCTGTAAGAATAGAGTATTAGGTAATTTCTACTTTCATTCGTATAGACCGTCAACGTTTCTTGTGTCTGATGATAATTAATGAACTGTTTATGAAAAGAGCAACTTAATTACTACAAGTGTGAAAGACTTAAATTATCTCTCTCTTTGGTAGATAACTATTAAATACGTAAGTTTACTGTTACCAGTCACTGTTTATTTATCTCCACTACACGTTTCAAAGGTTTAAAGTTCGATCATCAGGTGGATTTACATTTGTTAGTATGAAATGTGTGTGTGTTGTGCTACGATTTTTTGAAGGAGCTTGTGGCACTGTCTAGTGGAGAAACAAAACACTATTTCAGAACATGGTTTTGCGTTGCTTTTGACAAAAATTAAACGTATATCTAACGGTAAAAATAAAATATGTAAAATAGAGTACTCCTAGTTGTCACAGGTTCCTTTCACTGTCGTAACACAACATTTTAACACATCATATGTATATTGCCTTATTTTGTAAACAAACATGGTGTCTCGAAACTTATTAGGTGCAAGGAACATATAGCAGAAAAGAAACATTATCACAAAGTACAAAGAATATACATAACAACATTACTACAGAATAACTTTTAAAGGATTTTGGAGATCTTTGTTTTTATGTGTTGAATACATGCTTTGGAATATTATTTCAGGTGGTGTATAAATTCGATCTTGTCATGTTTATATAGCTGAAACTTGATATTCGTTCATATAGTCAGGTGACAGGTTGCAAACTTTAAGTACAATACTTATGTTGGTTACAGTGGTAAAATTACACATGAACAACAATTTTGGTTTGGATTCACAGATAGGAATGAAAGGCTGAAGGCAGAGGGACAGGAAGAGAAAGAGAAATTGACAGGAAGGGAGAGGGTGGAAAGAGTGATTGGATGAAAGCCAACTTTCCAAAGCAGGGAGTTCTTAAGCTTATATCTGTTACATCATTAACTACCTAAAGGTTGGGGAAATGCATTGGTTAATGCTTTAAAATATGCAGACAAATGTACAATTTGTGCCATGAATTGATGTACATATAGTTTCAAGCTGGTATGGGGAACCAGGTGTTGTTGTGATGGTGTATTTGTAAATGAGGTCATTCCCTTGCACGTTTGGTGGATGTCATGGTAACATAACTGAATATTTACGGTAAGTATTAAGGTGCGTGCGCTTGCGCGTGTGAGTGCACTTTGTAAATTTAATACCGTAGGCAGTTGCTGAAAACAGAGATGGTGCTATTGTACGTTTTGTAATTTTTGTCATTCAGGATGGATTCAGGTTACTTTGTTTCGTGTTTGTATATTTGGAGTTTTTCAACGATGTCTTATTTTTTGCCGTTAGGGTGGATTTGTAGAATGCTGATACTTGTGTTGTTAACAAGGTGTTTTGTTTCATGCAGGTGGGTGGCTATTGCCGATGTGTGGTATTTTTTGTTTTTTAGTGCTGCCATGTGTCCTTTGAATCTAATCTTAAATGATCTACCTGTCTGGCCCTTGTAGAAGCAATCACAGTCCTAACATTAAATTTTATACACACCTGTTGATGAAGTGGATTTCGTGTGTGGATGCGAGGTAACTTCTGTCGAGTCTTGTTGTCTGTGGTAAAGGATATGTTTATGCCTTTTCGTATGAAGACATTGGCAGTCTGATATGAGATATTACCTAGAAAGCAGATTCCATGGAAGATGTTGTATTGTTTTTGTTTTTAGTGGTTCAAATGGCTCTGAGCACTATGGGACTCAACATCTTAGGTCATAAGTCCCCTAGAACTTAGAACTACTTAAACCTAACTAACCTAAGGACATCACACACACCCATGCCCGAGGCGGGATTCGAACCCGCGACCGTAGCAGTCCCGCGGCTCCGGACTGCAGCGCCAGAACCGCTAGACCACCGCGTGTTTTTAGTGACACGACTGCGTTGCCGCTATTGAGTGTTTTAGGGTGTCTACTATGGAGCTGTTAAAACCATTTGCAAAAAGCTATTCGCTTTATTATTTCAATTTCTTGCTCACATTTGTCTTCAGAGAGTGGTAGTTGGATAGCTCTGTAGTTAGAACATGCACTTAATTTTTTCTCATTATAGTAGGGTTGCCACCATCAAGTATTGTTGAACATAGAAATTTTCATTAATATTTTCTGCCAACACCAGATGAGGCCTATGGAGTATTGCAGTTACACATTTCATTTCCAAAATAAGCAGACTTACTTTATGTTGTTGGGCTGTAACGGATCTCTCAGTCGCTCGTGCAGTTAATCAATTTTTGATACACTCATTCGAATTTACTGGATGAGATCTCAGGATCGTCACGGTGCTCTCGAAGTAGAAAGCGAAACGCCTGGGATTCGTTCTTCATAAATTAATTGGATGAATGTGCTCTGTTCTTTTTCTCCTTTTCAAACTACGATAAAATAAACCCCATCCTAACATTTGTTCACGTTCTATTTCGCGGGGACTGTGCTGAGAGGCTGGAGAGACTGGGAAGGAAGAAAATGAAGGGAACTACCGTGCCGTGACGTTCACAACAGCCGGCCGCTGTGGCCGTGTGGTTCTAGGCGCTTCAATCCGGAACCGCGCTGCTGCTACGGTCGCAGGTTCGAATCGTGCATCGGGTATGGATGTGTGTGATGTCCTTAGGTTAGTTAGGATTAAGTAGTTCTAAGTCTAGGGGAATGATGACCTCAGATGTTAAGTCTCATAGTGCTTGAAGTCATTTGAATTTGACGTTCACAACGGCAGTGGGATAAATGTGAAACCGCAGCTGCATGCCATGTACACGGTGCCGCTTAGCCGGCTTCCGGACAAGTGTGGAATAGGTCTTTTATCTGCCATCTCTTTCAACCACGTCAGACGCGTATCTACTGGTGTTAGGTCTACAACTATGCTTCCGCCGTTGTTACTAGAAGTTCGAGGTTTTATTGTGAACAATTTACTAAATCTTTACTATTCCAAGTATTAGCCATCCCTAGCCACTACTTTTACACATCTTTGGGACGGCATAGGAATCCCGGTGCGGAAGAACTGAGAGTCTTTTGAGGCAGTCGATCTAATTTTCCACTTGCTTATATAACGAAAAGTGCTGGTCAGCCAGGCCGTGTGCCATTGACCGAAAGATATGGTAGCCAGAAATATGTCTGGATAATACTGCAGGTGGTGCATGACTTGCCACTTCAACGTTCCCAAGTATGTTTTGACGAGTTCTGTGACATGAGATCGACCAATGTCATGCTGCAAAATGACCTTTTCGTGTCCTTCGCTGTATTGTGGCCGTTTGTGTCCCAATAGTCGCTTCAAACGCAAAAGTTGCTTTCGACAAAGATTTTCTGTGATTGTTACCGTCGGTTTCAGGAGCTTCGAAAGCGTTCTCTCTTCCATCGCCGTGCTAGTCTTCGACGTCAAAATCACCATTTATGAAGCGTTGAAACGTTTATTTGCACATTCTTTGACTAATAATTGCCTCAACATAGGCTTCACCCACCATTTTACTAGCCTCAGTAGTAGATTTCTTCATGTTAAAGTAGGATATTAAAACTTCCTGCAAATGACGAGAACTGAGCTCTTACATTGACATGTTTAATCGATAACAACTTAGTGATGCAAGCACAAATCGACTAATACAGTGGCCATTAAAATTGATACACCACGAAGACGACGTGCTACAGACGTGAAATTTAACAGACAGGAAGAAGATGCAGTGATATGCAAATGATTAGCTTTTCAGAGCATTCACACAAGGTGGGCGCCGGTGGCGACACCTACAACGTGCTGACATGAGGAAAGTTTCCAACCGATTTCTCATACACAAACAGCAGTTGATCGGCGTTGCCTGGTGAAACGTTGTTGTGATGCCTCGTGTAAGGAGGAGAAATGCGTACCATCACGTTTCCGACTTTGATAAAGGTCGGATTGCAGCCTATCGAGATTCCGGTTTATCGTATCGCGACATTGCTGCTCGCGTTGGTCGAGATCCAGTGACTGTTGGCAGAATATGCAATCGCTAGGTTCAGGAGGGTAATACGGAACGCCGTGCTGGATCCCAACGGCCTTGTATCACTAGCTGTCGAGATGACAGGCATCTTATCCGCACGGCTGTAACGGATCGTGCAGCCACGTCTCGATCCCTGACTCAACAGATGGGGACGTTTGCAAGATAACAACCATCTACACGAACAGTTCGACGACGTTTGCAGCAGCTTGGAGTATCAGCTCGGAGACCATGGCTGCACTTACCCTTGACGCTGCATCACAGACAGGAGCGCCTGCGGTGGTGTACTCAACGACGAACCTGGGTGCACGAATGGCAAAACGTCATTTTTTCGGATTAATCCGGGTTCTGTTTACAGTATCATGATGGTAGCATCCGTGTTTGGGAGACATCGCGGTGAACGCACATTGGAAGCGTGTATTTGTCATCGCCATGCTGGCGTACCACCCGGCGTGATGGTATGGGGTGCCATTGGTTACACGTCTCGGTCACCTCTTGTTCACATTGACGGCACTTTGAACAGTGGACGTTACATTTCAGATTTGTTACGACCCGTGGCTCTACCCTTCATTCGATCCCTGCGCAACCCTACATTTCAACAGAATAATGCACGACTGCATGTTGCAGTTCCTGTACGGGCCTTTCTGAATACAGATCTCTCACCAATTAAAAACGTCTGGTCAATGGTGGCCGAGCAACTGGCTCGTCACAACTCTTGATGAACTATGGTATCGTGTTGAAGCTGCATGGGCAACTGTACCTGTACACGCCATCCAAGCTCTGTTTGACTCAATTCCCAGCCGTATCAAGGCCGTTATTACGGCCAGAGGTGGTTGTTCTGGGTACTGACTTCTCAGGATCCATGCACCCAAATTGCGTGAAAATGTAATCACATGTCAGTTCTAGTATAATATATTTGTCCAATGAATACCCGTTTATCATCTGCATTTCTTCTTGGTGTAGCAATTTTAATTGCCAGTAGTGTATTTTGATAGTGTTATGTGTACAAACGCCTAAGTTTATTGTATGACACTGACCTATCACCTGCGCCATTGCTTGCCGCTAATGCCATTTATTGCAATATGCAAACTTTTTTATATTCTGGGCAACCACAGCTGTTGAAAGGCATGGTGTTAGGAAGAACTCCATTTACAGCTGGTAAAATTGTTTATTAAAATACAACCGGTTTCGCGCCTTAAAGCCACATCATCAGGTGCAACCTACACGGTATAAAGCAAAGTACAGTGTCACCACATATTGCGGATACTAAAATGAATAGATGAATGTCTAAAACACCAACACAGTTAAAAGTTCACAGTCATATCCAAGGCTCCTAGTCCAAATTTACTGTTTACAGAATGTCTTTTTTTTTTGGTATGTTACAATACAGCATCACCGGTCTATTGCGGTCTAACTGTGTTGGTGAGGCAGTAAATTTCCACAGGGCAGTGACTGCGTCACTGCAATTCACTTTGGAGGTGTGGCGGTGGGACTTGTAGTCCCGTACCACCCTCTGACGGTGACAGTACTACACGAGTCAGGCAGAAAAATTTAGCCTAACGTGGGCAGGTATTATTGGAAAGTATTGGACGTAGAATGGGGGCTAGTCCCGCCAAAGGATACGTCCGTGGTGGGCGTGCCAGACCTATCGTTAGCCATGGTCGGAATCCGATTTCTCTAAGATTGTTAGGGGAACCGGATGTCGATGCCAGCGGCGTGGAAGTGTGGTCCCAACGTGGCGTAACCCATGGACAGTGTCCCGCAAGGCATCCACTTTCTCATAGGGGTCGTCTTTAGGGGGACGATATCCACTTCCTCGTGGAGAATGACAATTCTCGTGAGTGGCGGGGCGTGCAGGCTCCACCTGAGCACATTGTTCTGCAGGCGCTGCAATGTCCGCATCCTGGTGACACTAATCGTGGGCCATGCAGCAGATCCATGCGTGATGAGGGCAGGCAGAATAACTGAACGGTAAATGCGGAGCTTGGTATGCAGGTCAACTTCCCTATTGCGAAAAAGCGGGTAGGTCCGATGGTACTGATGATATACTCTGAATAGAAAATTTTGACTGCGAGAGGTAGGTCTGCCTGTGATTCTTTAACATTTTGAGTATATTTTAGACATTCCTTTATCAATTTTAATATCCAGAAAATGTGCTCGCACTGTGATTTTCACCGTGTAGGTTGCACTTGATGATGCGGCTTTAAGCCGCGTAATCGGTTGTGTTTTTTTTTATCAAAGAACAATTTTACCAGCTGTAAGCGGGTTCTTCCTAACATTATGTATTGCAAATATGTCCAGGCAAAGTTTCCATGTGCATCATTTTACGCGCTGTCACATTTAGGACTTTGTCACAACAGTATTTGTGAGCGGTGTACCTGGTAGTGTAGTGTAACGCGCAGCGCGTACCTTGCGAAACAGGCAGGTGCACAGGCCCGTCTGTGATTTTTAAGTGGTTTCCCACGCTCGTTTAGGCAAATGCTGGGCTCGTTCCCGCTTTCCAGCCTCAGAAAATATGATGAACAAACAATTAAAATACGATCATATACAGTACAATGTTTACACATTTCACATATACAGGGATAGGCAAAATAATGTGAACAGTGGTAGCAATGGGGTGGTTGTGTTTGACGGTCAACAACGTGGTTAAGGTATGTGTCGCGCTGGACTGTGCGTGTTCTGTACGGAATAGGCATCAGTGCAGGTAGTTTACGAGTGGTTTACACTTCGTATTTGTATTCAGAGGCCGAGGCTGACGTGCAATAAAAGACGTAACAGAGTTCCAACGACGGTAGGTTGTGGGGGCCCGATTAGCTGGAGCATCAGTAACCTAGACCCCAAATTATTGAACGTTTCATGAGCCACTGCTTCAACAATCATGACAGCCTACACCAAAAATGGAAAGACATAATCGTGTAAACGTAATAGAGGGCGCAAATTAAAACTAAATGACAGAGATCGTCGTACGCTAACACGAATTGTGTCAAAACAACACAAAACTATGGCGGCTAAAGCAACTACAGAGCACAGTAGCCACTTTCGACACCCCGTATCTATCGATGCTGTCCGCCGAGAACTCCATAAAGCGAATGTTCATGGACGACCTGCTATGTAGAAACTATTAGTGGTGACAACCAACGCAAAGAAGCATAAAACATGGTGTCAGGAGCAAAAATCCCGGACGGCTGATCAGTGGAAAGACGTCATATGGTCCAACGAGTCAACGTTTTCGTTATTTCCAACGTCGTGCCGGGTTTACGCCTGGAGAACGCCAAAAGAAGCCTACGGTCTTGCTTGCTTGATCCAACGGTTAAGCATGGAAGTGGAAATGTGATGGTGTGAGAGGCCATGGTATTCTGCTGGTCTCGTCATTACTCTTTAAGGTCATGTCACAGCCAATGATTTTGTGAACATCTTAGGTGATTAGGTGCACCCTATTATTCAAGTACTTTTCCCCATCAATGATGCCATATTTCAGACGATAATTCACCCATTCACATAGCCAAGAGGTATAATTGTGGTATGAGGAGCATGAAACTGAACTGCAGCGTCTTCCCTGGCCAACACAGTCCCCGGGATTTAACATTGTCGAACTCTTGTGGGCGGTATTGGAGCGCAGATTCCGGAGCAGATTTTCGCCTCCCTCGTCACTGCACGAATTAGAAGAGGTTCTAATCGAAGAGTGACATAACAGTCAACTGCAGAGTATACAATCATTAATGCCTGTATTTTAAGAAGAATAGCAGTGTATTATGGGCAAATGGGAGTCCTACCGCTTATTAGTGAACCATTCCCAAGTAAGTATAGCTGTCCACATTATTTTGCCTATCCCTTGTAGGGGTCGCAGGCAACTTCCTTACCTTATGTAAATGAGTGCAGTGATAGCGACGATGTGTGGCATCTTGATGGGGAAAGTGTTTAAAAAAGGAATGTTTGTTAGTAGTTATGTAAGAAATAGCTGATACGAAAGTCTTTAAAAGGTGGCATGTGTGACGTCCCTTCCTTCCTTCACTCGCCGGCGGGAGACGCGACTCGTAACGATGTTCGTCCCCGTCGGTGTGACGTGGAACAGCACCTGTAACTCTCGTAACAACACAACTCCTCGCGTGGTTTAGAAATACTCTGTTATCTGACCGCAACAGTCTTCTCAACTTGTGCGAACTGGTAAACTGCAATCGTTTGTTTTTATTTTTATGCCCGGTTAGTTCCGTGATGAAATGAAATCTTGATTCTGGATTTCATCATTACGGTCGTTTTTCACATCTACATCTACATCCATCTACATCCATACTCCGCAGGCCACCTGACGGTGTGTGGCGGAGGGTACCCTGAGTACCTCTATCGGTTCTCCCTTCTATTCCAGTCTCGTATTGTTCGTGGAAAGAAGGATTGTCGGTATGCATCTGTGTGGGCTCTAACCTCTCTGATTTTATCCTCATGGTCTCTTCGCGAGATATAAGTAGGAGAGAGCAATATACTGCTTGACTCTTCGGTGAAGGTATGTTCTCGAAACTTTAACAAAAGCCCGTACCGAGCTACTGAGCGTATCTCCTGCAGAGTCTTCCACTGGAGTTTATCTATCATCTCCGTAACGCTTTCGCGATTACTAAATGATCCTGTAATGAAGCGTGCTGCTCTCCGTTCGATCTTCTCTATCTCTTCTATCAACCCTATCTGGTACGGATCCCTCACTGCTGAGCAGTATTCAAGCAGTGGGTGAACAAGCGTACTGTAACCTACTTCCTTTGTTTTCGGATTGCATTTCCTTAGGATTCTTCCAATGAATCTCAGTTTGGCATCTGCTTTACCGACGATCAACTTTATATGATCATTCCAATTTAAATCACTCCTAATGCGTACTCCCAGATAATTTATGGAATTAACTGCTTCCAGTTGCTGACCTGCTATTTTGTAGCTAAATGATAAGGGATCTATCTTTCTATGTATTCGCAGATCATTACACTTGTCCACATTGAGATTCAATTGCCATTCCCTGCACCATGCGTCAATTCGCTGCAGATCCTCCTGCATTTGAGTACAATTTTCCATTGTTACAACCTCTCGATACACCACAGCATCATCTGCAAAAAGCCTCAGTGAACTTCCGCTATCATCCACCAAGCCATTTATGTATATTGTGAATAGCAACGGTCCTATGACACTCCCCTGCCGCACACCTGAAATCACTCTCACTTCGGAAGACTTCCCCCCATTGAGAATGACATGCTGCGTTCTGTTATCTAGGAACTCCTCTATCCAATCACACAATTGGTATGATAGTCCATATGCTCTTACTTTGTTCATTAAACGATTGTGGGGAACTGTATCGAACGCCTTGCGGAAGTCAAGAAACACGGCATCTACCTGTGAACCGGTGTCTATGGCCCTCTGAGTCTCGTGGACGAATAGCGCGAGCTGGGTTTCACACGACCGTCTTTTTCGAAACCCATGCTGATTCCTACAGAGTAGATTTCTAGTCTCCAGAAAAGTCATTATACTCGAACATAATACGTGTTCCAAAATTCTACAACTGATCGACGTTAGAGATATAGGTCTATAGTTCTGCACATCTGTTCGACGTCCCGGGGATGACCTGTGCCATTTTCCAATCCTTTGGAACGCTACGCTCTTCTAGAGACCTACGGTACACCGCTGCAAGAAGGGGGGCAAGTTCCTTCGCGTACTGTGTGTAAAATCGAACTGGTATCCCATCAGGTCCAGCGGCCTTTCCTCTTTTTAGCGATTTTAGTTGTTTCTCTATCCCTCTGTCGTCTATTTCGATATCTACCATTTTGTCATCTGTGCGACAATCTAGAGAAGGAACTACAGTGCAGTCTTCCTCTGTGAAACAGCTTTGGAAAAATACATTTAGTATTTCGGCCTTTAGTCTGTCATCCTCTGTTTCAGTACCATTTTGGTCACAGAGTGCCTGGACATTTTGTTTTGATCCACCTACCGCTTTGACATAAGACCAAAATTTCTTAGGATTTTCTGCCAAGTCAGTACATAGAACATCATACATAGTATGAAATTTTGCTGTCTGCTATTCCGTTGCTATGTCAAGTTATTAACAACGGTCCGACGTAACTCCAGAGATAATTTATGATGGAGTAAATGTTTTGTAATACGCCGTAATACTGGTTTAAACTAATCACTTTTCACTGTCCATCATTCATGTACTCACTTAGTCACCTAAAATGTTTAAAGAGTCAATCAACTTGCAGTAATACAGATTGTATTGTCCGTTTAATGAGTTAGGCGACACTTAAGATTTATCTTTTGACTCAGATTTTATTGTTCTTTATGTAATTAATTGTTTGTCCCTACAACACTCACACACAGATATGTCATTCAAGATTAACTTCTGTTCAGTTCAGTAATCGTGACGCTGACGACAACTTTCGACTAGTCGGCGTTCTTGTCTTTCTTCGTGTCTTCGTTTTATTGTGTCCTACTTAATACTACGAATTGTTTTTCTGTCGTTGATCCATTGCTCTCAAGGTTTGTAACTGTTCAGCAGTACGAAGGCTAAGTCCGATAAACCAGTATCACTCAATTGAAGTCTAACACTGGTCTTACTGTACTGTCGCGCTGAGAACGGTAAAGATTAACTTTCATCAGTCGAATGACTGAGCAGTACTTCAGTCTCTACCTCACGAATTATCAAACTTCCAAAACTGAAACAATCTAATAGCGTTCGCATCCAGACAACTGTGGCAAAAGTACTCTAGAGCGACTCAAGAGCAGCTAACTAACTCAACATCTCCATATCCAAGTTTCATTGTAGTCGCATTGAATTACCTTTTCGATGCGGCTCCAACCCTCTGCCATTGTAAATGTTATCTTTGACTGAATTACTTTCTTGGATTTAACCTTCGTTCATGTGATTCTGAATTTATTCTACAGATGTTTGATGAAGAATTACGATAACCCTTTCCTTGTATCTCCCATTTAGGTATGCTATTCTCGGTATTTGAATGATATAGGGGTTAATCAAAATATTACCAGTGCAGATTTTATCATCAGTAGTTGCCGTCACTGTCAAGATGTCTCACTTCCCTACTTTAAGAGTCCGCAGCTCGTAGCGTCTCGCTTCCCACGCCCGGGTTCCCGGGTTCGATTCCCGGTGGGGTCAGGGATTTTCTCTGCCTCGTGATGACTGGGTGTTGTGTGATGTCCTTAGGTTAGTTAGGTTTAAGTAGTTCTGAGTTCTAGGGGACTGATGACCATAGATGTTAAGTCCCATAGTGCTCAGAGCCATTTGAACCCTACTTTAAGTTTTCACAAAGTCTGTTAATTGGGGTTTTCTGTCCTTGGGGCGTTACACATGCTATTGTTTGCTGACGTAACAGGCATGTAACACGTCGTGGGTGATGTCGCTGTAACTGCAGCCACGTTTCCGTATTGTGTTGGCATACTTTGCTCGTCTGGTGCAGCAGTTTATTCCGGCTGTAAAAGAACACTTCTCGAGTTGCATCCTTTACGCGTTTACCTAGCGTGTGCTCAGGAGCACAGGAAGAAAGCTCTCCGCGTCCTTTGCCGGAAGTGCAGGGGCGGCGCGGCGTCTGCCAGGGGCGGCGGCATCAAATATTGAAGCCGGGGGCGGCACCGGCTCGATACGGCGGCCACCTCTGCCTCCACCTCCACCTCTGGCTGCTGAATAACGCACGCCGCACTCCGGGCTTTTTCCTTTTTTCGGCGTGTCCGTGCGTGCTGACTGACGGGACGCCGCGCCCGTCCTGTCACGGTCGCCACCTGCCGCCAGGTTACGATGTCGCGCAGACGTGACGGCCATCACTCTCGCTATCGGCTGGTTACGGGTATCAGTCCACTGTCGAGCTTAGTGACGTCTCTCGCTAGCAGAAAAGCTGTTTTTTTTATCGATCTCCCTACCTATTTCATCATCAAAGTCTACCTGTCTGTGGGCATGGAGCAAATGTGCCAACGTATAAGTATTTGTGGCCTTGTTCACTTCATTATCTGGGAGTGGCGTGGGGGAAGCGTCCTTCCTTTCAGTCTAGGTCCACAAGCAAACTCAAATGATAAGTAATCAAAGTCCAAAACGATTGCAGCCAACTCTTTTTTGGCATGTGTGAGTGCATGCTGACTGATGCCATTCTGCCATACTGAAGCTGGAACTGACGCCCCTGTCCTGCCACGGTCGCCACCTTGTAACGCCGGAAATGCATATCCTCCTATTTCCAGCTATTGTACTATAAATTTTTTCCTTATTTTGTTACCTGAAGATATGACATTTCTGTATCTTTATATATTGTAATTGTTTTACAATTTGTATGTATATATTTATGCATTTATGTCGATGTATATTTGGTTTGTTTTGTAAATATTATTTGTATTTTTACGCAGGGTCTTGCATAGGGAAAACTATGCTATAGAACGATTACATCGATAGGTCGTGTTGAGAACCAAAGTGTTTAGGATCTTTCGTAGTGTTAACTCTGCCGCGTGGAGCGCGGGCAGAGCAGAGTCTGGCTGGAGTAGGGCGGCGGAGCAGGTGTGTTAGGTGACGCTCCCGCGAGTTGCCGCGCGTTCGGGGTTTGGCAGCATGTAATTACGCTCGACTTGCTATGATAGTTTCTGACACGGTGGCGCACAAACATTAGCTGGCACACATCAAGAGCCCGTTTCGCCTGGTGAGCGTGTCGAGAAAAAGGCGACCCAACATCCAGCTTCTGCAACAGCTATAGCCGACAATGAGTGATTGTCGCCACCTCGACGACTTCAAACCTTCAATCAGCCAACAAGGAAGACAGAAAGCACGTAAAGTCTTAGAACTGTATGGCAGAGCACAGCTTCTCAAACTATTCCATTTGCATCACTAAAATACAGCAACCTTTGTTGCTCATTGTCCCAATTGCATTACCAAGCAGGGTCCCTTCCTTTTCCGAAATGAACTCGAGTGGCATTGAAATTCAAACGCTAGCATTAAAGTAATGTCATTCCATTTCACTGATTTAATTTCAAAGTTCAGTTAAAGTATTCACAGCTGGCTACAATATTTAGATTACACAAGCACAAGCTAAGAGTGCGAGTTTTGTTACCATATTTTAGCTTACCTGTGGCTGCAGCTCAGCTTGGTATGTACTAAATTTTTCTATTGTTAATTGCTGAAAATCATTTAATTCAAGTTCGAAGTTAAATCTCTTATTTCTATATTGTGTAGATTCAAGTAGCTTTCGAGATGATTGTTGAGGTAGCCCAAGACTAACGTTATTTTATTGAAGTTCTTAGTGCTTCAGAAACAAAGTTCACTATTAATTTCAGTCACTAAATTAACTTTCAATTTTCCAGTTTTATTAATTCTTTTGCTAAATTAAGTCAGTGTGTAGCGAAATTTATTACTTCTGACAAACATTCAGTTTTCACACAACACGTGTCAACCTTCAGTTGCCACGCTTTTAGTGCTAATTATATGTGCATTAACCCTTTTTTCAGTTATTATAGTAGTTGTCCATAGGACTGGCGACCGTAATTTCCCCCGTATCTCAAATATCTAATTAACGCCAGTTAATTGTTAACGTAACGACCGCACATTTACTTTCATGGTCAACTTTACCCTTTTTGAAAATTAATTGCCACCAGTTTCACTTGAATTTTTCCTTTGGTTTAGATGTAACCATTTCCTCCCTCCTTACCGACAGATTAACTTCGGTGACGATTGCTTTTCCCAAATTTCCATTAGGTACAAGTGGTTTAATTTTTCACTGTCATTAAGGTCGATAATTGAGGGCGAGGTTACAACCTCTCGCCATGCCAATGCCGCACAAGTGTGAAAGGCAGCACTCTCACTATTGGCAAGCTTACAGATATCAGCTCAGTGCTCTCTCTAGCAGAAAATTTGTTATTTATTTATTTGTTTTATCGAACTGCCTGCCTATGGGAACTCCAAAGTCCACTTCTCTGAACCCACATGGTGAATATGCCATCATGCAAGCAATGGTCGTCTTGTTCACTTGATTTAGGGGAAGTATGGGTGTGGGAACAGCCCTTGCTTTCTCTCTAGGTCCACAAGCAAAGTCAGATGCCGTAATCTGAGTGACTTCCGTGGGCACACCAGAAACTAAGTCCCACTCAAGGTGACGCACTTGACACAGAAGTCCCACTCAAGGTCACGCACTTGATACAGAAGTCCCACTCAAGGTCACACACTTGATACAGAAATCCCACTCAAGGTGACGCACTTGACACAGAAGTCCCACTCAAGGTCACACACTTGACACAGAAGTCCCACTCAAGGTCACGCACTTGACACAGAAGTCCCACTCAAGGTCACGCACTTGACAAGAAGTTCCACTCAAGGTCATGCACTTGACACAGAAGTCCCACTCAAGGTCACGCACTTGATACAGAAGTCCCACTCAAGGTCACACACTTGACACAGAAATCCCACTCAAGGTGACGCACTTGACACAGAAGTCCCACTCAAGGTCACGCACTTGACAAGAAGTTCCACTCAAGGTCACGCACTTGACAAGAAGTTCCACTCAAGGTCACGCACTTGACACAGAAGTCCACCTCAATATCACACACTTGACACAGAAGTCCCACTCAAGGTCACGCACTTGACACAGAAGTCCCACTCAAGGTCACACACTTGACACAGAAGTCCCACTCAAGGTCATGCACTTGAAACACAGTCCCACTCAAGGTCACACACTTGACACAGAAGTCCCACTCAAGGTCATGCACTTGACACAGAAGTCCCACTCAAGGTCACGCACTTGACACAGAAGTCACACTCAAGGTCACACACTTGACACAGAAGTCCCACTCAAGGTCACGCACTTGACACAGAAGTCCCACTCAAGGTCACGCACTTGACAAGAAGTTCCACTCAAGGTCACGCACTTGACACAGAAGTCCCACTCAATATCACACACTTGACACAGAAGTCCCACTCAAGGTCATGCACTTGACACAGAAGTCCCACTCAAGGTCACACACTTGACACAGAAGTCCCACTCAAGGTCATGCACTTGACACAGAAGTCCCACTCAAGGTCACACACTTGACACAGAAGTCCCACTCAAGGTCATGCACTTGACACAGAAGTCCCACTCAAGGTCACGCACTTGACACAGAAGTCCCACTCAAGGTCACACACTTGACACAAAAGTCCCACTCAAGGTCACGCACTTGACACAGAAGTCCCACTCAATATCACACACTTGACACAGAAGTCCCACTCAATATCACACACTTGACACAGAAGTCCCACTCAAGGTCACACACTTGACACAGAAGTCCCACTCAAGGTCACACACTTGACACAGAAGTCCCACTCAAGGTCATGCACTTGACACAGAAGTCCCACTCAAGGTCACGCACTTGACACAGAAGTCCCACTCAAGGTCACACACTTGACACAGAAGTCCCACTCAAGGTCACGCACTTGACACAGAAGTCCCACTCAAGGTCACGCACTTGACAAGAAGTTCCACTCAAGGTCACGCACTTGACACAGAAGTCCCACTCAATATCACACACTTGACACAGAAGTCCCACTCAAGGTCATGCACTTGACACAGAAGTCCCACTCAAGGTCACACACTTGACACAGAAGTCCCACTCAAGGTCATGCACTTGACACAGAAGTCCCACTCAAGGTCACGCACTTGACACAGAAGTCCCACTCAAGGTCACACACTTGACACAGAAGTCCCACTCAAGGTCATGCACTTGACACAGAAGTCCCACTCAATATCACACACTTGACACAGAAGTCCCACTCAAGGTCACGCACTTGACACAGAAGTCCCACTCAAGGTCACACACTTGACACAGAAGTCCCACTCAAGGTCATGCACTTGACACAGAAGTCCCACTCAAGGTCATGCACTTGACACAGAAGTCCCACTCAAGGTCACACACTTGACACAGAAGTCCCACTCAAGATCACACACTTGACACAGAAGTCCCACTCAAGGTCACGCACTTGACAAGAAGTTCCACTCAAGGTCACGCACTTGACAAGAAGTTCCACTCAAGGTCACACACTTGACAAGAAGTTCCACTCAAGGTCACGCACTTGACACAGAAGTCCCACTCAATATCACACACTTGACACAGAAGTCCCACTCAAGGTCACGCACTTGACACAGAAGTCCCACTCAAGGTCACACACTTGACACAGAAGTCCCACTCAAGGTCATGCACTTGACACAGAAGTCCCACTCAATATCACACACTTGACACAGAAGTCCCACTCAAGGTCATGCACTTGACACAGAAGTCCCACTCAAGGTCACACACTTGACACAGAAGTCCCACTCAAGGTCATGCACTTGACACAGAAGTCCCACTCAAGGTCACGCACTTGACACAGAAGTCCCACTCAAGGTCACACACTTGACACAGAAGTCCCACTCAAGGTCACACACTTGACACAGATGTCCCACTCAAGGTCACGCACTTGACACAGAAGTCCCACTCAAGGTCACGCACTTGACAAGAAGTTCCACTCAAGGTCACGCACTTGACACAGAAGTCCCACTCAATATCACACACTTGACACAGAAGTCCCACTCAAGGTCACGCACTTGACACAGAAGCCCAGAGGTGCCTCACACAGAGAGCATCCACAGTGCGCCACAGAGCTACATCACCAACAAGAATGGCTTCTCGGATTTTGGTAAGATCAATATTATAAATAACCCAAGTTCAGCTGTATCAATACAAACAAATTGTCTATAATGAATTTTAGAAAACGATTGTGGCCAAGTATTTGATGGTACGCTGCCACACTGACTTTGGAGCTGATGTGCCCGTCCTGTCACAGTCGCCACCTGCCTCCAAGTTACAATTCTGTGCCTTTGTCAAAGAACAGTGTTACCAAACATGTTTTGTGTTGTGTTATAAATACTATTTGGTTGATTTATGAACATTTTTTTATTTATTTACCGTATGGCTAATACAGACATATCACGAAATTAAATTACATATACATATGTACATATTGACACACAAGAAACTTAAGTTTGTCTTTACAACTGAATATCCACTCCTTCAATCCAGTGCACTACATCTGGAGTTGCTAGCATGAAGTCCTCTTTGGCGCTGTGATAGGCTCGAATCCTGCATTCACTGACAATGTGGCAAACCGTCTGGTATGGAGCCCTGCAGTCACAGGCTGGATCAGGCAGCTTCTTCAACTAACAGAGAGCATCCCTGCATCGGCCTTGGCTGGTATGGATTCTGTTGAGAGTAGTCCAGTTCTTGCATGGTAGGTCGAATCCACTTGGAAGTTTAGCACCTGAGAAGATGTTATGCAGGTGCTCATCTGTCACTGCTTCCCACCGACCTTTCCATTCTTCAAGTGGTTTTAAATCCTTAGCAACCATGTCAGCAGCATCGCACAGAGTTGGATGGCGTGATTTCAGTCTCTTACGATTTAAAAGTGGCAGGTCGCTATGCATGGGTAGGTTAGACTTCCTGGAGATCTTGTGGAATTCTCTCATAAGGGCAGTACATCTGCGTAGATCAGGAGGCATTATACCGGTTAACAGTGTAAGCCAATAAACTGGAGTAGATCTGATTGCGCCAGATATTATGCGCATTGTCGTATTCAGCTGGGTATCAACAAGCCTTGTATGATGACTGTTCGTCTAAACAGGTGCACGGTACTCAGCACTTGAGTACACCAAGGCCAGAGCTGAAATTCGCGGGTTGGTTGCTGAAGATCCCCAGGTAGTTACGAATAGCTTATGGAGGATGTTGTTTCGAGTCCTCAACTTTTAAGCTAAGTTAAGAAGGTGTTGTTTGAAGCATAGTGTACGATCCAGGATGACACGAAGATATTTTGGGTTCCAATTATGACGGAGAATTCTGTCTCTGAAACTTACTTCCAGTTTTACGTTCGCCAACCGGTTATTTAGATGGAAGCAACATACTTCTGTTTTACTCACACTGCGTTGGAGCCTCCAGATAATAAATATTATTGCTCACGCAGAAAGAGACACGTGTTAACACTAGAGAAACAATATGATTACTTAATACTGCGTATTTAACTACCCATCAGGGTAGCCGAGCGAGCTAACGCACTGCTTCCTGGACTCGGGTAGGCGCGCTGGCCCCGGATCGTATACGCCCGGCGGTTTAATGACGAGGGCCAGTTTGACAGCCAGCCTGGCTGTGGTTTTTAGACGGTTTTCCACATCCTGCTAGCTGAATACCGGGCTGGTCCCCATGTTCCGCCTCAGTTACCCGCGTCGCAGACATTTGAAACATCTCCACACTATTTCACGATTTACACTAGATGCAGACAGTTGGAGTACACTGATTCCCTCCTGGGGGGGGGGGGGGAGGGCATCCGGCCATCCCTAACACTCACACTGCCAAATCCGTTGTAACCACGCACCCTGCGATCGCTGCAGGACTATGGGGTAAGCGACAGATAGAATACTTCATATTTAACTGTGGTTCTGATCTTAAATATACAGGGTGTTACAAAAAGGTACGGAGAAACTTTCAGGAAACATTCCTCACACACAAATAAAGAAAAGATGTTATGTGGACATGTGTCCGGAAACGCTTAATTTCCATGTTAGAGCTCATTTTAGTTTCGTCAGTACGTACTGTACTTCCACGATTCACTGCCAGTTGGCCCAATTGAAGGAAGGCGCCGGCCGCGGTGGCCGCGCGGTTCTAGGCGCTTCAGTCTGGAACCGCGGGACTGCTACGGTCGCAGGTTCGAATCCTGCCTCGGGCATGGATGTGTGTGGTGTTCTTAGGTTAGTTAGGTTTAAGTAGTTCTAAGTTCTAGGGGACAGATGACCTAAGATGTTAAGTCCCATAGTGCTCAGAGCCATTTTTTGAAGGAAGGTAATGTTGACTTCGGTGCTTGTGTTGACATGTGACTCATTGTTCTACAGTACTAGCATCAAGCACATCAGTACGTAGCATCAACAGGTTGGTGTTCATCACGAACGTGGTTTTGCAGTCAGTGCAATGTTTACAAATGCGGAGTTGGCAGATGCCCATTTCATGTATGGATTAGCACGGAGCAATAGCCGTGGCGCGGTACGTTTGTATCGAGACAGATTTCCAGAACGAAGGTGTCCGACAGGAAGACGTTCGAAGCTATTGATCGGCGTCTTAGGGAACATGGAACATTCCAGCCTATGACTCGCGACTGGGGAAGACATAGAACGACGAGGACACCTGCAATGGACGAGGCAATTCTTCGTGCAGTTGACGATAACCCTAATGTCAGCATCAGAGAAGTTGCTGCTGTACAAGGTAACGTTGACCACGTCACTGTATGGAGAGTGCTACGGGAGAACCAGTTGTTTCCGTACCATGTACAGCATGTGCAGGCACTATCAGCAGCTGATTGGCCTCCACGGGTACACTTCTGCGAATGGTTCATCCAACAATGTGTCAATCCTCATTTCAGTGCAAATGTTCTCTTTACAGATGAGGCTTCATTCCAACGTGATCAAATTGTAAATTTCCACAATCAACATGTGTGGGCTGACGAGAATCCGCACGCAATTGTGCAATCACGTCATCAACACAGATTTTCTGTGAACGTTTGGGCAGGCATTGTTGGTGATGTCTTGATTGGGCCCCATGTTCTTCCACCTACACTCAATTGAGCACGTTATCATGATTTTATACGGGATACTCTACCTGTGCTGCTAGAACATGTGCCTTTACAAGTACGATACAACATGTGGTTCATGCACGATGGAGCTCCTGCACATTTCAGTCGAAGTGTTCGTACGCTTCTCAACAACAGATTCGGTGACCGATGGATTGGTAGAGGCGGACCAATTCCATGGCCTCCACGCTCTCCTGACCTCAACCCTCTTGACTTTCATTTATGCGGGCATTTGAAAGCTCTTGTCTACGCAACCCCGGTACCAAATGTAGAGACTCTTTGTGCTCGTATTGTGAACGGCTGTGATACAATACGCCATTCTCCAGGGCTGCATCAGCGCATCAGGGATTCCATGCGACGGAGGGTGGATGCATGTATCCTCGCTAACGGAGGACATTTTGAACATTTCCTGTAACAAAGTGTTTGAAGTCACGCTGGTACGTTCTGTTGCTGTGTGTTTCCATTCCATGATTAATGTGATTTGAAGAGAAGTAATAAAATGAGCTCGAACATGGAAAGTAAGCGTTTCCGGACACATGTCCACATAACATATTTTCTTTCTTTGTGTGTGAGGAATGTTTCCCGAAAGTTTGGCCGTACCTTTTCGTAACACCCGTATAAAGGAACACGAAATAAAAGTGTGCTGAGCCCATCTTAAGGGAAGTTTAAATAATTGTTGCACAAGACTGAGTATCCTCAATTTGGAACCGTGGCAGCCACTAGGTCCGAAGATGGATAAGCCGTTTCTCTTGTCGCTCTGTTCTGGAAATATCTTTTATGCAAAGGGAATTGCGCAGCATGTTGCCCCGACTGAGTGGGGCAGAGTAGTGTGCTGGCAGTGATAGTGGAAGGTGATCTTCTGGTGTACTCTGCAAGATAGTGAACGTCTGCGGTGACACTGGGAGAATTGACGGCAAGAAGTAATAACAAAGCTCGTTTCTATTGTATCGTTGCTGCGGCTGCAAGACTATTCCTGGCATTATTGGGTGTGGCAAACGTTGCACTACAGTGTTTCAAATATTCTGATCAAGGATAGCCGTTATGGTACCTCAGTCTACCCAAGTTATTAGAGACGTGAAGATTATGCAGGATTGCCTTAGCACCACATTCACATCTGCACTGTAACAGCTAAGTACTGTGGCACTGGACTTGCATCCGGGAAGACGACGGTTCAAACCAGTCTCCGGCCATCCTGATTTAGGTTTTCCGTGATTTCCTAAATCGTTTCAGGCAAATGACGGGGTGCTTCCTTTGAAAGGGTACGGCCAATTTCCTTCCCCATCCTTCCCTAATCCGAGCTTGTGCTCCGTCTCTAATGACCCCGTTGTCGACGGGCCGTTAAACACTATTCTCCTCACGCTCCTCCTTTAGTACTGTGTTAGGACAGCCAGACTAATTAATTCGACAGGTGTGAGAAGTGTTTTGATGTAATACACCAATAGTGAAAACTGACGAGCGTCCACATTTCCTTTCGAACATGTTTCTTTTGCTTCACAGTTTTTCTTAAAGTTACATCTTCCTGATTGGAAGTTCCGCCAGTTAAAGCAATGGTGGTGTTGTGTATTAATGTAACAAAAGGAGCTTCACAAATTTAATGGGTCTCATTATTCAAGTCTTTGTTGACATTTATTGACGTAAATTCATACACACTCTGGCCGTTACCGGTGATTAAGGGTGGCCGTGTGGAACTGGAGTGCAAGACTCACACTCCCCCTTGGCTATCGAACTTGGAGTTGATTCGCCGATCTCCTTTTCAGGATAGCCTGCTGCGATGTCCAGCACAACTTCTTCTCCGAGGATAAGATGCTACTTTGGAGGAATGTTTTATACTTTTAAAAAAACTTCGTACACTCGAGAATATTTTGAACTCAACCTCACTGTATTTTCACCAAACATAGCAGTTTTTATAAAAATAAAACATTTTTCGTAATCTCTACTCCTTCCGGTCCGTCAGAAATGAAGAGTTTGACAGAGCACTGAAAGACCTAAGTCGGAACAAGGGCCCTGGAGTAGACAACATTCCATTACATCTACCGACAGCCTTGTGAGAGCCAGCCCTAACAAAACTCTACCATCTGGTGAGCAAGATGTATGAGACAGGCGAAATACCCTCAGACTTCAAGAAGAATATAATAATTCCAGTCTCAAAGAAAGCCGGTGTTGACAGATGTGAAAATTACTGAACTATCAGTTTAATAAGTCACGGCTGCAAAATACTAACACGAATTCTTTACAGCCGAATGGAAAAACTGGTAGAAGCTGACCTGCCGGAAGATCAGTTTGGATTCCGTAGAAATGTTGGGGAACACATCAGGCAATACTGACCCTATGACTTATCTTAGAAAATAGATTACGTTAAGGTAAACCCACGTTTCTCGCATTTGTAAACTAAGAGAAAACTTTTGACAATGTTGACTGGAATACTCTGTTTCAAATTCTGAAGGTGGCAGGGGTAAAATACAGGAGGCAAAAGGCTATTTACAATTTGTACAGAAACCAGATGGCAGTTTTATGAGTCGAGGGACATGAAAGGGAAGCAGTGGTTGGGAAGGGAGTGAGACAGAGTTGCAGCCTTTCCCAATGTTATTCAATCTGTATATTGAACAAGCAGAGAAGGAAACAAAAGAAAAATTCGGAGTAGGAATTAAAATCCATGGAGAAGAAATAAAACCTTTGACGTTAGCCGATGACATTGTAATTCTGTCACAGACATCAAAGGACCTGGAAGAGCAGCTGAACGGAATGGACAGTGTGTTAAAAGGAGGATATAAGATGAACATCAACAAAAGCAAAACGAGGATGATGGACTCTAGTCGAATTAAATCGAGTGATGCTGAGGGAATTAGATTAGGAAATGAGACACTTAAAGTAGTAAATGATTTTTGCTATTTGGGGAGTAAAATAACTGATGATGGTCGAAGTGGAGAGGATATAAAATGTAGACTGGCAATGGAAAGGAAATCGTTTCTGAAGAAGAGAAATTTGCTATAAATAGATTTAAGTGTCAGAAAGTCGTTTCTGAAAGTATTCGTATGGAATGTAGCGATGTATGGAAGTGAAACATGGACGATAAACAGTTTGGACAAGAAGAGAATAGAAGCATTCGAAATGTGGTGCTACAGAAGAATGCTGAAAATTAGATGGGTAGATCACATAACTAATGAGGAGGTATTGAATAGAGTTGGAGAGAAGAGAAATTTGTGGCGCATCTTGATTAGAAGAAGGGATCGGTTGGTAGGGCATATTCTGAGGCATCAAGGGATCACCAATTTAGTATTGGCGGGCAGCCTAGAGGGAGACCAAGAAATGAATACACTAAATAGATTCAGAAATATGTAGGTTGCAGTAAGTACTAGGAGATGAAGAAGCTTGCACAGGATAGGGTAGTATGGAGAGCTGCATCAAACCAGTCTCTGGAATGAATACCACAACAACAACAACTGAAGTGGAGACCGAGGTCTCGGCATTAAAGTGGGAAATGTAAAAATAGGTGTGCAGCTTGTTGATGTTACCCTGAATCGTGCCAGACATACCAAGTATCTAGGTATAGCAGTTCACCGTAACCTTAAATACTTGTTGCGGCCACATGTAGTAAGCGTTGCTTCACGCCGTGGAGAATGGCAAAACAGAGGCACGCCGGTGACCGAGGCGTTGCGAAGTAGGCAGGCACAGATAGCCTTGCTGACAGCAGCAGTCTGCCAGCGGGCTGACGCAAGGACGCATACAGACCGAGCGCCGAGCGAAGCCTGGAGAGTGCTGAGGCCAGCACGCTAAGTTACGCTGCAATATACAGCGGGAGTAATAACGAAAAGCTACCACCGAGGGTAAAAAACGTCCTCCTGCCGGATATAAATAGTGGAGCGCAGGCAGCAGCGGACAGAAGCCATTAGGAAGCAGTTCGGATCTGAGGACCGACGTGGTCCGTGTCCGAATGTTCAATCTTCATAGGTGACGATTCCGGAAGTCTGTTCCAGCTCGCAGGAGTCATCCGTTCGCAGCCAGATGTCAACTTCAGCTCTGTAGGTCGTCCCGACTTAGGTCGGCACCATGGCTGACTGACTACAGCGAGAACTTCCAGCAGGACCGGCCGCAGCGCAGTCTCGGTCACAGGCGCCGCCGGGGACCTACGCCTGGGCCTCACGGCAACCCAGCCCCACGGCGCGTGGTCCGTCCATGACGGGACCTCGCGGACATCGCGACTGATGCTTCCCAGCCTCCGGTGCAGCAGGCGTCGGCAGCTGACCTCACGGCGACGAGTTCATCTCAACCGCAGGGCATCCTGGCTTCAGCGGAGCACTGGTGGCCTGAGGCTCCCGAGTGCGATCAGCCGCGCGCGTTGCGCGCATTGTCGGAGAATCTACACAGCAGCAGCCAGGCTGAGAGATCCGCAGGGCTGGGCAGCGACGACGAGGGAGAAATTGTAAAGAAAGTTCAATAAATAATTGTAAAACTCCACGCCGTCTCAGTCTTTGGCGCAGCCACCTTGTCTGCTGCTAACAAGTGGAGAGAAGGCTTAATATACTGGAAAGACCTTGACAATATCGCAGCAAAATATCTACTATACAGAAATATCAAATAATACAGAAACTCTGTGGAGCTACTTGAGGAGCAACTGCTGAAACTCTTCGCATTTCATCGCTTGCTCTTATTTTCTGTAGGAAAATATTGTGCCCCAGCACGAGTTGACAGATGTCGTTCCGAGCTTATTGACAGGCAGCTGAATACCAGCATGAGACTTACTACAGGGACCATCAAATCCACACCTACACGTTGGCTTCCTGTGTTGTGCAACTTGCTGTCTTCGGAGATGTGTAGAAAAGAGGATCTCCTGGGTGAAAGTAGGAAAAAACTGTAGTACATGAACCCCAACAACGAACTTCAAGACAACGGTTACCAATCAAGAGAGCAAAAAGAAAATTCTAACCGCTATAAGATTTGTTCCAGAGTTACAGCCTCAACATTAGTGAAATTGGGAAAAATAACATCTCCGTACTGGACGTACGTAACATATGCAGCCACGCTGGAAAGAACGACTTACATCAAATATCTTGTATATCTATAGTGTTATTTTTTTGTCAAAATCGTTGATTCCGTAAGATTTTTATGAAAAATATTGTCCATATGTGATAAAGCTGAATACATTGATTACAAAACATTTTCTGCTCATGTAACATGTACATAGGTATTGTACTCAGTTGCTGAGCAAAACTGAGTGTTCGTTGGCCCTGTGTTGCGCATTTGGACGGTGCGATGAAGCAAAACTATAAACTACATCGGATGCAAAATTTGAAATTGTTGTTGTTGTTGTTGTGGTCTTCAGTCCTGAGACTGGTTTGATGCAGCTCTCCATGCTACTCTATCCTGTGCAAGCTGCTTCATCTCCTAGTACGTACTGCAGCCTAGATTCTTCATAATCTGCTTCGTGTATTCATGTCTTGGTCTCCCTCTACTATTTTTACCCTCCACGCTGCCCTCCAATACTAAATTGGTGATCCCTTGATGCCTCAGAACATGTCCTACCAACCGATCCCTTCTTCTAGTCAAGTTGAGCCACAAACTCCTCTTCTCCCCAATTCTATTCAATACCTCCTCATTAGTTACGTGATCTACCCATCTAATCTTCAGCATTCTTCTGTAGCACCACATTTCGAAAGCTTCTATTCTCTTCTTGTCCGAATTATTTATCGTCCATATTTCACTTCCATACATGGCTACACTCCATACAAATACTCTCAGAAACGACTTCCTGACACTTAAATCTATATATAGCAAATTTCTCTTCTTCAGAAACGCTTTCCTTTCCATTGCCAGTCTACATTTTATATCCTCTCTACTTCGACCATCATCAGTTATTTTACTCCCTAAATAGCAAAACTCCTTCACTACTTTAAGTGTCTCATTTCCTAATCTAATCCCCTCAGCATCACCCGATTTAATTTGACTACATTCCATTATCCTCGTTTTGCTTTTGTTGATGTTCATCTTATACCCTCCTTTCAAGACACTATCCATTCCGTTCAACAGCTCTTCCAAGTCCTTTGCTGTCTCTGACAGAATTACCTTAAAGTTTTTATTTCTTCTCCATGGATTTTAATACCTACTCCGAACTTTTCTTTTGTTTTCTTTATTGCTTGCTCAATATACAGATTGAATAACATCGGGGAGAGGCTACAACCCTGTGTCACTCCCTTCCCAACCACTGCTTCCCTTTCATGTCCCTCGACTCATATAACTGCCATCTGGTTTCTGTACAAATTGTAAATAGACTTTCGCTCCCTGTATTTTACCCCTGCCACCTTCAGAATTTGAAAGAGAGTATTCCAGTCAACATTGTCAAAAGCTTTCTCTAAGTCTACAAATGCTAGGAACGCAGGTTTGCCTTTTCTTAATCTAGCTTCTAAGATAAGTCGTAGGGTCAGTATTACCTCACGTGTTTCTATATTGCTACGGAAAATGAATCTAATTAGATGCCAAAACAAAGTAATTGTGCACAATGAAAAGTATACAACTAAAATTTAATACCGAAGTACATTATGTACATTCCTTAAAATAAAGTGCAGTATTTGACTTGGAATATTCAAATAAATAAATTACTGCTCGACTCAGATGAAAATGATGATGATGAGGTCCCATACTCCGGAGAGCGTAGGGGACGATGCGGGAGACCCGCTCCGACGACTAGGCAAGGTCTTAGCGGAGGTGGTTTGCCATTGCCTTCCACCGACCGTAATGGGGATGACTGATGATGATGAAGACGACACCCAGTCATCTCGAGGCAGGGATAATCCCCGGATGAAAATAGCTGTATAAAATTACCAAAACTATTCACCGAAAATTAATGTTGTTGCGGCCTCGACACCTGAGAACCCTGACTACACACTTGTTACTCAAGAATGCAAGCTGACTTACCTCTCGATCAGCATACAATTTCTTGCGTCTGGGTACTGACGTTCTCGAAAGCTATTTTTTTCTTTTCTTGTCGAAATCAACCTGTTGCTGCGTGTAGCTTCGGGTACAATGCACACACGACACAATTCCATCGGGTAGGTTTCTGAGATTACTATGAGGGAGCTCTCTTTGCTTGCCATCTCATACTCTTTGTTAAAACGACGCGGTATTTTGTTCCGCTCTGCCAACTGACGACTGGAATGCTGATCTCCACAGATTGTTCAGTGTAAATTCATAAAATCACTTTTCCTTTTCAAAAACATAGTCAAGGATTTCTTGTTCTGTATTGAACACACTCCATACGCTTCTCGTTATCTCTCTGCCACCTAATGCATCTCTATTTTTTCCTAGAACTCTTTGACCCGTGCGGCTCGCTTTGATCTTTCGTCTGTCGGTTGAGCCGTTGTGTGGCCATGTTTGCCCGAGTGCGCCTCTGCGGCACGACGATGGAAACTTGGAAGCATTTGGAAGATGGGCTCCAAGCAGCAAGAGGTCGGATGACTGGGCCGCGGCCTCTGTTTGTGCCTGCCTGGCTTGTCTCGGGAAGTAAGCTAAACTGAAACATGGATTTGTGAAAAAACACGTCATAAGAAATTTCAAAAAATGGTTCAAATGGCTCTGAGCACTATGGGACTCAACATCTTAGGTCATAAGTCCCCTAGAACTTAGAACTACTTAAACCTAACTAACCTAAGGACATCACACACACCCATGCCCGAGGCAGGATTCGAGCCTGCGACCGTAGCAGTCCCGCGGTTCCGGACTGCAGCGCCAGAACCGCTAGCCCACCGTGGCCGGCATAAGAAATTTGAGACTCTGAAGCATTACATGGGGAGACCCACGTAATTTCTCGTAAATTGTACGTCACGAAAACGACGAAAATCACAAAAATGTGCACTTGACTACACATATCAAAAAAAGTTTTTTTATCACCTCGGTTCCGAGAGTTCCGGAACCTGTACAAAAAATTGGAATAGAGATCAACGTAAACATCATTTCCGCCATTTTTATTGCTCATGAAAACCACACATTGCATGTTGTACCACCATACAGCGAGACCTTCAGAAGTGGTGGTCCTGATTTCTGTACACACCGGTACCCCTAATACCCAGCACCACGTCCTCCTCCATTAATGCATGCCTGTATTCGTCGTGGCATACTATCCTAAAATTCATCAAGGCACTGTTGGTCCAGATAGTCCCACCCCTCAACGGCGATTCGGCTTAGATCCCTCAGAGTGGTTGGTGGGTGACGTCGTCCATAAACAGCCCTTTTAAATCGATCCCAGGCTTGTTCGATAGGGTTCATGTCTGGAGAACATGCCGGCCACTAGTCGAGCGGTGTGGTTGTCCCGAAGAAAGTCACTCACAAGATGTGCACATTGGGGGCGCGAATTGTCGTCCATGAAGACGAATGCCTCGCCAATATGCTGCCGATGTGGTTGCACCATCGGTCGGAGGATGGCATTCACGTATCGTACAGTCTTTACGGCGCCTTCTGTGACCACCAGCGGCGTACGTCGGTCCCACCTAATGCCACCCCAAAACATCAAAGAACCTCCACCTCGGTGCACTCGCTGGACAATGTGTTCAAGGCGTTCAGTCTGACGGGGTTGCGTCCAAACACGCCTCCGACGATTGTTTGGTTGAAGGCATATGCGACACTCATCGGTGGAGATAACGTGATGCCAATCCTGAGCCGTCCGTTCCGCATGTTGTTGGGTCCATCTGTACCTCACTGCATGGTTTCGTGTTGCAAAGTCGGTCGTAACACAACGTCCTGTGGCCGCACGAAAAGCATTATTCAACATGGTGGCGTTGCTGTGAGGGTTCCTCCGACCCATAATCCCTAGGTACCGGTCATCCACTGCGGCCTCAGCGAGGCATGTCATCGATAGTTCCTGTCTCTCTGTATCTGCTCCACGTACGAACAACATCGCTTTGGTTCACTCCGAGACGCATAGCTACTTCCCTTGTTGAGAGCCCTTCCTGGCACAAAGTAACAGTGCGGACGCGGTATTGACCGTCTAGGCGTGGTTGAACTATAGACAACATGATCCGCGTTCCTCATTCCTGGTGGAATGACTGGAATTGATCTGCTGTCGGTCCCCCTCCGTCTAATGGGCGCTGCTCATGCAAGGTTGTTTACATCTTTGGGTGGGTTTAGTGACATCTCTGAACAGTCAAAGGGACTGTTTTTGTGATACAATATCGAGAGTCAACCTCTGTCTTCAGGAGTTCTGGGAACAGGTGTGATGCAAAACTTTTTTTCATGTGTGTGTGTACACTACTGACCATTAAAATTGCTACACCAAGAAGAAATGCAGATGATAAACGGGTATTCATTGGACAAATATATTATACTAGAACTGACATGTGATTTAATTTTCACGCAATTTGGGTTCATAGATCCTGAGAAATCAGTACCCAGAACAACCCTGTAATAACGGCCTTGATATGCCTGGGCACTGAGTCAAACAGCGCTTGGATGGCATGTACAGGTACAGCTGCCCATGCAGCTTCAACACGATACCACAGTTCATAAAGAGTAGTGACTGGCGTATTGTGACGAGCCAGTTGCTCGGCCGCCATTGACCAGACGTTTTCAATTGGTGAGGGATCTGGAGAATGTGCTGTATCCAGAAAGGCCCGTACAGGACCTGCAACATGCGGTCGTGCATTATCCTGCTGAAATGTAGGCCTTCGCAGGGATCGAATGGAAGGTAGAGCCACGGGTCGTAACACATCTGAAATGTAACGTCCACTGTTCAGAGTGCCGTCAATACCAACAAGAGGTGACTGAGACGTGTAACCAATGGCACCCCATAGCATCACGCCGGATGATACGCTAGTATGGCGATGACGAATACACGCTTCCAATGTGGGTTCACCGCGATGTCGCCAAACACGGATGCGACCATCATGATGCTGTAAACAGAACCTGGATTCAACCGAAAAAATGACGCTTTGCCATTCGTGCAACCAGGTTTGTCGTTGAGTACACTATCGCAGGCGCACCTGTCTGTGATGCAGCGTCATGGGTAACCGCAGGCATGGTCTCCGAGCTGATAGTCTATGCTGCTGCAAACGTTGTCGAACTGTTCGTGCAGATGGTTGGTTGTTGTCTTGCAAACGTCCCCATCTGTTGACTCAGGGATCGAGACGTGGCTGCACGATCCGTTACAGCCATGCGGAGAAGATGCCTGTTATCTCGACTGCTGGTGATACGAGGCCGTTGGGACCCAGCACGGCGTTCCGTATTACCCTCCTGAACCCACCGATTTCATATTCTGCTAACAGTTATTGGATCTCGACCAACGCGAGCAGCAATGTCGCGATACGACAAACCGCAATCGCGATAGGCTACAATCCGACATTTATCAGAGTTGGAAAGGAGATGGTACGCATTTCTCCTCCTTACACGAGGCATCACAACAACGTTTCACCCAGCAGCGCCGTCAACTGCTGTTTGTGTATGAGAAATCGGTCGGACACTTTCCTCATGTCAGCACGTTGCAGGTGTCGCCACCGGCGCCAACCTTGTGCGAATGCTCTGAAAAGCTAATCATTTGCATATCACAGCATTTTCTTCCTGTCGGTTAAATTTCGCGTCTGTAGCACGTCATCTTCATGGTGTATCGATTTTAATGGCCAGTAGTGTATTTACTGTAAATGACTTCAAATCTAGATAAATTGTGTAAATTAATTTTGTGAAATGTAATTGTTATTTCGTAAATAATATTTCAAAGATATAGTGGCAGTTAGCATGCGGCTGTTTGCGATCGATTATAATGCCCCCTCATGAGTTCTCATTTCAACATTTCTCGTAATAGATATATGGTACATGACATGTTTTAATGCTTTGTTACAGCCAACGATATGAGCTTAACGGATTGTGGCATGGAGACGCAATAGCCGAGTAAAATTAATATTCTGCCGTTAATTCATCTGCAACTTGCCAAGCGTCCCTACGATTAATTGTCGATCATCAAAAAGACTTTTGAAAACTTGAATTGGAGCGCGGAACCTTAAATGTTCTGACCACAGTCTCCAAGCTAAGATTCCGTTTCGCCCGTAAATAACATACCGGCCCCGCAAAATTTATGGTGGTATTCCAAATTTTAAAGCACTTTTGTAGAAGTCAGTTTGGCACTAACAAAACTGTATCCACTATCAACAGTGGCCGTCCACCTCAGTTAATTTAAACTATTTTGTTTATAGAGATTAATTTCAATTTCTGCCTAAAACCATATTTTTACTCCTTTTGTAACCTTGCCTGTGCAGACACGTCAGCTCTGTTCTACGTTGTGAACTGTTGGTGTTTTGTTGAGAGGTGCTGTCTGATAGTTGCCTCAATGAATTAAAGCTTTGATCTTTAATATGAACCTTGTGGTTGTTAAACTGTGTGCAGGTATTGTGCAATGGGCGATAAGGTGTTCCGCCAGAACAGGTGAAAGGCAGTGTCTATTCTAAATTCTACAATGCTCGAATGAAATTGTGAAGTTAAATTACCGTAAATTACTGTGTAGCCTCCCCACTATTTTTTTGAATAAACAGAACCTAGTTTGAACTGAACTGTAAATGGTTTGGATGCACAACGGAAATAAGGCAATTATCCGGCCCTAATCAAAATTTCCGCTTACCTCGCGTCTTGACAACACTGTCGCATATTTATCGAAAGCACAACAGCAAACAGAAAGGTACGTTTCTATTTCAAAATAAAATTTCCAAACCCTGTTCAAAATGACACAGGATGCAATGTGGCAATGAGTAGTGGTAAACAGTGGGATGGAGAGAGCAACTATTCCTATGAAATGATATTCGAAGACAACGATTTTAGAATGAAGTATGTTTTCAAAAAGACAGAGAAAGACTTCACGTGATCTTCAGGCATAACCATGATCTGAACAATATTATGCTTAACAAAGTGAACAGTGTTTAAAGAGGGTACAATGTTAAAAGAGAATTTCTATAAAAATAAAACAGCTTAATCAGTTAATATGTTAATACACGACTCAGGGAAGTGGAGTGGTCCTTCTCTCAGCTCTGAGCTAGTGAATTAAGTTAACTAATTGTCAATCATAATGTCTACAAATTAGGTGCACCGTGCTGCAGCCTTGTTTCAAACATTTTCTCTTAAGGGGCTCCGGAAAGGCTCAAAATCATGAAATGTTCAATTTTTACTTTTTTGCGTTTTCTGAATCTGCAGACTATTACCTTTTAATAGATATATAATTTATTCAATTCCGAAGACTACAACTATTTTTAAATTTTTTTTTGAAATGTGTTCTACATGGGCGTGACCCACTGTGGCGCTGTTAAACTGCTGTCAAATGGTGTTATTATTAACGTCCGTGTTCATCAGGTACATTTTAGTGATGTGAGATAAAGTATGTGTTGTGGCTAACCTGTGATGGTTCAATATATATCGCTGTTGTGATTGTCGATTGTTTCATGTTTATTTACTCTGTCGTTATCTCGAAAATATTCGTAATTAATTCTGTTTCTTGAGTCTCTGTTTTGTTGACGTATAATAATGAGTAAAAGTAAAGTTATTAGAAATCCTCTGAAGGCTTTTAAGAAAAGGAGAAATGTTGGAAAGCCAAAGGTATGTGTTATTACTGTAAACAGTAAAGACGATGAAAATCCCCAACATAGCTTGTGTCCCAAAGAAGAAGACAGTTGGTGTAAATATAACAAAGGATTTCTAACTGGTGAAGTGTACACTCATAAGCATAGTCTGCCTCATGCAATAATGGAGGTGATAAAACCTATTTTCAGAGACTTAGCAGCACCTGAACTGTTGAAAAAGTGTATCCACGGAAAAACTCAAAACCCCAATGAAAGTGTAAATAGTGTTATATGGTCGAGAATCCCCAAGACTGTATTTGTTGGAATAGAAACACTTCACTTTGGTGTGTATGATGCTGTTGCGACTTTCAATGATGGCAACATTGTAAGGTGCAAGGTATTTAGAAATATGGGAATGAAGATAGGTTCTAACATGGTACGAGCGATGCTTGCTTTAGACAAGGAACGCCTTCGGGCTGCAGACAGGGCTGTAAAGAGTCTAAAAATACAAGCAAGAGTAAACAGGAGGAGGAACAAGAGGAAGCTGGAGGAGGAGTTTGCAGAGGATGAAGATAATCCATCCTATGGACCTGGAATGCACTAAAAAGTTAATCCAATCTTTGTCGCTCGATTCCCAAAACTTTTATTTTCTCATACTAATTACATGTTTTCTAAGGATCGTCCAAACATATTTGTTTCAAACTTTCAGTAAATGTTACACAGTACCTTCTGCATAATTTAACACAGCCTTTTTCCAAAAAAACTGTATATTTTTGAATATATAAATAAAAAGTTGCAAAAAAATGTTGTGAATTTTCATTACAATTGAAAAAAAATCATCTTTAATAACTGAACTAAAATTTTGTAAAATCCCTGTGTTAAGTTGTAGCCCATATTCCAATAAATAATCTGTAAAAAGTTCAACTTCCTACCTCAAATACTTTGTGAGGAAATATGTAATTTATAAGCGTTATTTTAACATTGCAAGTATAGGGCGTTCCGGAGCCCCTTAAAACGAAATTAACATTATTCAAATTAGGTGCGCAATGCTGTGGTCTTACCTCAAAGTACAGATGTGTTCATCCTCGATGTCCTTTACAATAAATCTTTCTTCATCTAACAGGTACAGTCACAGGTCAGCACATCACTACCGAACACGTCCATCACCTACCTCACTTCAACTAAGAATGTATCAGACTGTGTATAGGGAAAGACTGTGCCACAGTAAAATAATTTGCTCTCTCTCTGAAATGCACATAAATAATACAAAAATCAAATGACATGCTCATCTTACAACTGCTCTGCTTATTTAATTGGTATTTCAGTACATGCCGTAACGGCCGTCCTATGAGTTGTTTTTAAGAATGTTGAAATTTAGAAATCTTCCCTCGTTAATAGGATGAGCAGCGTCACGCACGCATAGTGGTTACGCTTCTGGCCGCTTGTTATGTCGTAGTTGTCCAACTACAGCCTCAGCATGAGAATGGTGTAAGCTGGACCTCTCGGGATCTACTGTTTACCTAACCTACATCTACATCTACATCTACATTTATACTCCGCAAGCCACCCAACGGTCTGTGGCGGACGGCACTTTGCGTGACACTGTCATGACCTCCCTTTCATGTTCCAGTCGCGTATGGTTCACGGGAAGAACGACTGCCGGAAAACCTCCGTGCGCGCTCGAATCTCTCTAATTTTACATTCGTGATCTCCTCGGGAGGTGTAAGTAGGGGGAAGTAATATATTCGATACCTCACCCAGAAACGCACCCTCTCGAAACCTGGTCAGCAAGCTACACCGCAATGCAGAGCGCCTCTCTTGCAGAGTCTGCCACTTGAGTTTGCTAAACATCTCCGCAACGCTATCACGCTTACCAAATAACCCTGTGACAAAACGCGCTGCTCTTCTTTGGATCTTCTCTATCTCATCTGTCAACCCGACCTAGTATGGATCCCACACTGATGAGCAATACTCAAGTATAGGTCGAACGAGTGTTTTGTAAGCCACCTCCTTTGGTGATGGACTACATTTTCTAAGGACTCTCCCAATGAATCTCAACCTGGCACCCGCATTACCAACAATTAATTTTATATGATCATTCCACTTCAAAACGTTCCGTACGCATACTCCCAGATATTTTACAGAAGTAACTGCTACCAGTGTTTGCTCCCCTGTAGACGTCTCTCCATTGAGAACAACATCCTGTGTTCTGTTTGCTAAAAAGTCTTCAATCCAGCCATACAGCTGGTCTGACATTCCGTAGGCTCTTACTTTGTTTATCAGGCGATAGTGCGGAACTATATCGAACGCCTTCCGGAAGTCAAGGAAAATGACATCTACCTATGAGCCTGTATCTAATATTTTCTGGGTCTCATGAACAAATAAAGCGAGTTGGGCCTCATACGATTGCTGTTTCCGGAATCCATGTTGATTCCTACAGAGTAAAATTGGTTCAAATGGCTCTGAGCGCTAGGGGACTTAACTTCTGAGGTCATCAGTCTCCTAGAACTTAGAACTACTTAAACGTAAGGACATTACACACATCCACGCCCGAGGCAGGATTCTAACCCGCGACGTAGCGGTCGCGCGGTGCCAGACTGTAGCGCCTAGAACCGCTCGGCCACCTCGGCTGGCCCTACAGAGTAGAGTCTGGGTTTCCAGAAATAACATGATACGCGAGCAAAAAACATGTTCTAAAATTCTACAACAGATCGATGTCAGAGATACAGGCCTATAGGTTTGCGCATCTGCTCGACGACCCTTCTTGAAAACTGGAACTACATGTTCTCTTTTCCAATCATTTGGAACCTTCCATTCCTCTAGAGACTTGCGGTACACGGCTGTTAGAAGGGGGGCAAGTTCTTTCGCGTACTATGTGTAGAATCGAATTGGTATCCCGTCAGCTCCAGTGGACTTTCCTCTGTTGAGCGATCTGAGTTGCTTTTCTAGTCCTTGGACATTTATTTCGATGTCAGCCATTGTTTCGTTAGTGCGAGGATTTAGAGAAGCAACTGCAGTGCGGTCTTCCTCTGTGAAACAGCTTTGGAAAAAGGTGCTTAGTATTTCAGCTTTACGCGTGTCATCCTCTGTTTCAATGCCATTATCATCCCAGAGTGTCTGGATATGCTGTTTCGATCCACTTACTGATTTAACATAAGACTAGAACTTCCTAGGATTTTCTGTCAAGTCGGTACATAGAATTTTACTTTCGAATTCACTGAACGCTTCACGCATAGCCCTCCTTACACCAACTTTGACATCGTTTAGCTTCTGTTTGTCTGAGAGGTTTTGGCTGCGTTTAAATTTGCAGTGAAGCTCTCTTTGCTTTCGCAGTAGTTTCCTAACTTTGTTGTTCAACCACAGTGGGTTTTTCCCGTCCCTCACAGTTTTACTCTGCACGTACCTGTCTAAAACGCATTTTACGATTGCCTTGAACTTTTTCCATAAACACTCAACATTGTCAGTGTCGGGACAGAAATTTTCGTTTTGATCTGTTTGGTAGTCTGTAAACTGCCTCCTATTACTCTTGCTAAACAGATAAACCTTCGCCCCTTTTTTTATATCCCTATTTACTTCCATATTCGATGCTGCAGCGGCCTTATGATCACTGATTCCCTGTTCTGCGCTTACAGCGTCGAAAAGTTCAGGTCTGTTTGTTATCAGTAGGTCCAAGATGTTAGCTCCACGAGTCGGTTCTCTGTTTAATTGCTCGAGGTAATTTTCGGATAGTGCACTCAGTATAATGTCACTCGATGCTTTGTCCCTTCCACCCATCCTAAACATATGAGTGTCCCAGTCTATATCTGGTAAATTGAAATCTCCACCTAAGACTATAACATGCTGAGGAAATTTATGTGAAATGTATTCCAGATTTTCTCTCAGTTATTCTGCCACTAATGCTGCTGAGTCGGGAGGTCGGGAAAATGAGCCAATTATTAACCTAGCTCGGTTGTTGAGTGTAACCTCCACCCATAATAATTCACAGGAACTATCCACTTCTATTCCACTACAGGATAAACTACTACTAACAGTGACAAAAACGCCACCACCGGTTGCATGCAATCTATCTATTCTAAACATCGTCTGTGCCTTTGTAAAAATTTCGGCAGAATTTATCTCTGGCTCCAGCCAGCCTTCCGTACCTATAACGATTTCAGCTTCGGTGCTTTCTATCAGCGCTTGAAGTTCCGGTACTTGAGCAACGCAGCTTCGCCGGTTTACAATTACAGTACCGATTGCTGCTTGGTCCCTGCATGTCCTGACTTTGCCCCGCACCCTTTGAGGCTGTTGCCCTTTCTGTACTTGCCCGAGGCCATCTAACCTAAAAAACCGCCCAGTCCACGCCGCAAAACCCCTGCTACCCGCGTAGCCGCCTGCTGTGTGTAGTTGACTCCTGACATATTCAGCGGAACCCGAAACCCCACCATTGGCCATTGGCCATTAGCTGCAGACAGAATTATTGTAATTCCTTATTAGTAGTACCAGTTCCCTGAAAATTCGCCCAAGTCGTAATTATAATTTTGGTGCTAACTGGCGAAATATTTAGTCCACTGATTTAAGTCCACCACTGTCTAGCGTGTTATGAAATGATCTGAATCTTTTTGTATTAATACTCAAGTCAATTTTATTGTGGCTACAGGCAAATCTTAAAAGGCCTTCTATAGGATTAAGCTCTGTCAGCAGAGCCTGGCCATTTTACTATCACGCTCCCTTCTGGACCTCCTCCCGTTGCTTTCTGCGTTAACCGGCCTGTAACTGTGTAAACTAACTTTAAAGTGCGCGTCATTTATGTTGGCAGCCGGTTTAGGTTCGTTCTGCGCATCTGACGTCACAAAACACAGTCAGCCAATGAACAGAGAACGACGTTGCCACATCTCGACTGCAGTGCAGAGCATGGACGAGTGTCTTCAGTTTTAGAAACGTTCAGTCATAAATAAAGTAATAGAACAAAAGCAATGACTTGATAGCAGACATTCTTTTATAGAAAGTTTGGAAAAAGCATTCTTTATACCAATTGCTTCACATTCTATTAATTAATTAAACCAAACAAGCAATAAGACTCCTAATTCAGGTGATAGCAAGGAAAGGTGTTTGTATCACTCTCACGAACCGCTTTTTCGCAATAAAGAACAGCGGTAATTGTTTATTTCCTATTGTACTTCGACGAAGCGTGAGTATTCATAGTCATACCAACAGTGTTTGTCAGTATTTTGCGTCACGTATTATAGTCTTCATGGCATTATGTAGTCAGACGAGATGCGTTAGCGTAATGCTTAAGGTGTTGGGCTGCTATGCGAAAGGTTGTGAGTTCAAACCTTGTGCGGTTTTAGTATTTTCATTATTTAAAAACAATATCTAAGTGCCTTACTTCACGAATTATATTCGTTTGAATGTAATTTTTTGAAATTTCTAGTGCTTTGTGTCTTCATTAACCCTTTCGCTGCTGCAGACACGTGCTCGCCGTATTCCGCGCTGTGCGCGATTTTATCATCACTGCACTGCTCGCCTGTGCAGACACATGGTGTTCCCACTGCTTTGACACACTTATCATTCGATTTCATAAAAACTATTTGGCCCAAAAATTTGATTTTTAGACGTCTTCTTGACTGATACCTTACCCCCATAAATGACTTAATTTTGTTTCGATGTTCAACGCAGTTATTATGCAGCATTAAATATAGTAAACCATTGCACGAAATTTAGAAGAGTTTGCAGAGGTAGAAGTCCATAGCCTATACTTTCCGTATGGTCGATTTTAGTTGCCACAATGTTGAGAATGAAATGTGGACAAGATACCTAAATTTCATATAAAATTTACTGTATAACAATATCTCATTTAATTTAAGTACGACATAGGTGTCGTATGTAATATTGAGAAATATTTCGTCTTTCGCGACTGTAATAAAAGTATTATTTACACCGGACGCGTTTGGCTTTATTGTAAAGCACTTCAATCAAGGAAAGGTATGGCACATACACAATGGTACTCATGTTCTCTTTTTTGTTTTTGTTCCACAGTCGCAGTTTTACCAATGGTACTGAAATATATTCCCCCTGTAATAAGGGGCTTATTTAGACCAGACGCGTTTCTCTCTTTTGAAGCATCTTCAGTGGACAGTATTTTGTCTCCTCCATTGCCAAGTCACCTTTCGTAGTTTTGTGCTGCGGTAACACAATATTCAACGTTTGTGTTGGCAGATCAGTGTTTTAGCAAATAAATGATGTTTGTGTGTGCCACACACAAAAATTATATTTGACATAGCTCAGAGCCCTTCACTGATAGACGGTATATTCAAGTCCTAAAGTTTTTGTAAGTCCACAGTTTTGTTTAATGTATTTTGTCTACTTCCTTTTGATTGATTGAAGTGCTTTACAATAAAGCCAAACGTGCTCAGTGTAAATAAAACTTTTGTTACAGTCGCGAAAGACGGAATATTTCTCAATATTACATACGACACCTGTGTGGTACTTAAATGAGCTATTGTTATACAGTAAATTTTATATGAAATTTAGGTATCTTGTCCACACTTCATTCTCAACATTGTGGCAACTAAAATCGACTATACGGAAAGTATACACTATGGACTTTTACCTCTGCAAACTCTTCAAAATTTCGTGCAATGGTTTACTATATTTAATGCTGCATAGTAACTGCGTTGAACATCGAAACAAAATTAAGTCATTTATGGGGGGAAGGTATCAGTCAAGAAGATGTGTAAAAATCTAATTTTTGGGCCAAATAGTTTTTGTGAAATCGATTGATAAGAGTGTCAAAGCAGTCGGAACACGATGCGTCTGCACAGGCGAGAAGTGTAGTGACAAAATCGCGCACAGCGCAGAATGCGGTCGTTTCTCTGTAGCAGCGAAAGGGTTAATGCGGCCGTGGTGGCTTTACTTCATGAACTGCGCGCTCCCCCCTAAATGTAAGCTTGCGAACTATGCTATACTATGGCGCTGCTTCTATTGGCGCGTGCGTCGTGTGCAACTGGCAACGCAGCAATCTCCCGCGTCTGTGCGGGCTTGCGCGAGCCGCCAAGGTAAAAGAATTGAACTTTAGTTTTAATTTTTTATAGATTTCGGAAAGGCTCTGTCTGGTCTGTCAGGTTGTTAATTTGCCTCGAGGCGCGGACCCGACCGTTGTTTCCCGGCAGTGGCGTTGGCGTCCTGCCTGACTGCGAAGTCACTGCGGCTTCACTCGGAGCCTTGGGCAACTGAGCAGTTTGGTTGAAGTTTAACGCAACGTCTGCGGACTCGTCAGGAGCGATAGAAAATGAAATGATGTTTGCTGCTCTCTCCATTAATTGGTGCTCCATATCTGAGGTCATATCTTCGACTCGGCGAGCAACAGTTTGAAGCGAAAGAGCTATTTTTTTAAATTTTTCCGTGAGGTCTGCTGGACAAATACAAGCCGCCGAGTCGACCAGGCAATTCTTGATGAGATTCTCATCCGTAAAGGGTTGCCCTACTTTCGCAATTCTCAGCGACCATTCGTAACTTGCGCGCAAACTTTGCCCACCTGTTTCCTGCTCCTCCCATGGCAAAAAAAAAAGAAGACACAACTAGTTTTGTACAATCCTCTTTTAAAACACTTTTATCACTTTAACAATTAATTGTTTCATAATTGAAACTCAAATAAAAAACTAACAAAAAAGATTGATTTTAGGTGCGTTTTCCCCCAGTTCCTCTGAAAAGGACAGCGAAATGTGGTTGCAAAATAAATTTTTATCTATTGGAATATTTGCGTTTTAATGAATTGAAAACACAGATCAAACCACAACATATGTCTTCCCATAAAAAAAAAGAAGGTTCAAATGGCTCTGAGCAGTATGGTTCAAAAAATGGCTCTGAGCACTATGGGACTCAACTGCTGTGTGCTGTGGTCATTAGTCCCCTAGAACTTAGAACTACTTAAACCTAACTAACCTAAGGACATCACACACATCCATGCCCGAGGCAGGATTCGAATCTGCGACCGTAGCAGTCGCACGGTTCCGGACTGCGCGCCTAGAACCGCGAGACCACCGCGGCCGGCAGCACTATGGGACTTAACATCTAAGGTCATCAGTCCCCTAGAACTTAGAACTACTTAAACCTAACTAACCTAAGGACATCACACACATCCATGCCCGAGGCAGGATTCGAACCTGAGACCGTAGCAGTCGCGCGGTTCCGGACTGAAGCGACTAGAACCGCAAGACCAGCGCGGCCGGCCATCCATAAAAACACAAAAACAATGAATGACTCTTAATGACACTTTGCTGCCAGAGAGAGCGTTTGTGACGGCTTTTCAGAAACTGGCAAAAAATAACGCACCTGAAACTTCTTGTTATTTCTGTAGAGCACGATTTAATGTAACCCAAATATAAAAATTAACCGAAAATAAATCTTCCTTGTTGCTGACAATCTGTTATTCGATAACTGGCACATTGCTAAGTGACATATCAAATTCTAAAATATAGTTTTATTTATCATCTTTATAAATAATAAAGAGTCATACGATAGGAAATACTTACTTCACTGTAATGCTGCTTGAGATTTTCCTTCAGTTCTTCAAGCTTTGACTGGCGTTCCTCTTGCGACAAATTTTCGAACTGATCTTTGTGACAGGTATTAAAGTGCCGTTCAATCGAGTACTTTTTTAAATGCTTGAGGTTCCGATGACATACTACACGTTTGGCATGATTTTCGACAGCAGTACAGAGGAAATTAATTTCCCACTGGGGTTTAGTTAGTGCGGACGCGCAGCTTCTCTTTTTGTTTGCTGGTGTTGACCATCTCGATCCACTGTAGCCTTGCGTCTGTTGACTAACGTCTTTGTGTCGCTTTTGACCGCTGCTGGAGCGGCAGTCTGTCGTCAGTGCGGAGCGTGCTACAGCGGCATGGCAAGGCTCGGCGGCGGACCGCACGGCCAGATGAGCCACACGGCTCGGCCCCTGCGACAACATACGAATTCGCCCGGGGCGCTGGCCGTGGCCGATCGCGTGCGCTAGCGCCCCAGGGGCACAGTTTGGACGAGCCTGGGTTAAACACTGTATTATTGTTGTATATTATTTAATTTTGGGAACTCCAATCCTGTTTGTTTTTACTATGTTACTTCATTCAGTTGCTATTTTAGGGGTTAAACTTCTCCTTTATTGATGCAGCTAGCAACTGATTTAAACCACGGTTTTTAAGATTCTGAATTTGGTTTACCTTTACATTTGTTTAATTCAGTAATTTAACAGCTTTAAATAATTCTGAATAACAAGTAGAGGCTTCTATTATTTATGGGAAATAATCTAAACAATTGTAGTAAGATTTTCTTGCAATAATTCGTCATTCTCACCTGAGTGACTCACTAAGCTAGAGTAGTTTAATGCCTTATCTCATTCTGCTGCATGTTTTATTAAATAATGTGTTGTATTTGTTTGAATGTTGAATGATGCTGTTGTTATTACCCCTTGGGTCCGCCATTCCAACCCGTAGCCGAGTCTGCTGAATCTTAATGCCGTTTGTTTAAGGAATGCGATACGTTCTCGCTCTTCTGTAATTAATTAATTCAAAATCGTCTCAGAGGAATAAAACGACGAGTGATAGCTTTGTACATAAAAGGTAGAAGTAAATATGTAACATTATGTGTGGTATATGAAAGTAACAAACTCATATAGGGATAAGCACCTTAGCCACTGTACCCGACGAGTAATGTGGCCGCTTATCTCGATCGGATGAAGTGTCGACTTTAGTGGTTCGGAGATGAAAGTAACAAACCGAAAGAAACAATTAGTAAATGCAGCAGTAAGGCAAAAGATTTTTTTTAAGACTGCTGTTGTAAAGGAATATTATTAAGCGTTTATGTGAGGTTGTAGTAGAAACAGTGACGTTAATAAGATGATTTCATCATCTCGACACGACGCTAATTTGGGTGTGCTTGGAATTTTCGTATCTCAGTTAGTTTTAATTATTTGAAGACCTCGGCTGTAAAAAATGGTAAAGACCAAGTTGGTTGCTTTGAGAATTGCGGAGTGAAATTTGAATAAGATAGTTCAAGTACATGCTTTGTGATTTTTTTTTATTCAGACAAGTCATTGTTTTAAAATATTTCTAGAGTAACGACGTGTTTTTAAAAACGTAAATTCTACCCAAAATTTTATTCTTAAAATATCGTCAGTCGGTGCTATCATTATTTACTTATGAACTAAGTGCGCTTGAAATGGCCTGGCATTGACTTATCACCGTTTACGTGCTGGACGTTGTAATGGTACTTGAATTACGTAACCATTACGGCACCTCACCTCAACCTCTCGATACCAGCAATATTCTACTGTGTTTCTGTAAGATAGTTAACATATTTCTGTGACAACATTCAGATTTGATTTGATTAATGTAGAGGTACTTCGATACATCGATATGTATATATTGGAATGATATTATTCTTATGTGTATTCTTTCTTTTGTCGCTATGATCATTGACGTACTTGTAACTCTGATTTTTGAGCGCGTAAGCGGTTATTGGAGAGTCAAGCTTCTGTCGTCATGTTAAAAAGACGCAAATTGTAGTCAGTTTATGAAATGTGAACTTTAACAGTGAGGAAGATATTTTCAAGTATGTTTTATATTGTGAAGTGATGTTTTGGAACGAGTTACGTGATATTGCAACAAAAGTAATAAAAAAGAAGTGTAACTTAAACTGGGGGTGCTGTTTACTTTTTTACATCACCATTGTCCTAACTTGCAAAAGTTTAATCTTCAAGAATGGTTTATGAAACGCATCTATAAAACTTTTGAATATCGCAGAATAACACCTAGGCCTCTTTGCATCCGAGCTGAGCTTGGAATCATCACTACCTAGATTTTCGACGATTGAGCCGTGAGTTCACAACGAGACCAGCGTGGGAAACACGAAAAGATGAGTGCCTAGTTTATCCATTATTTCAAGAAATGACTTTATTAATTGTGCTCTAATGACACCTGCCACATAATATAACTTCGTTGTTTCCCGAAAATGCAATAGTTAGCAGCATGAGCAACACTACAATCACAATTAATTTTTGACCTTGGTTGTGGTAGTGTTGCTAGAACTTGTTAACCAAACATTACTGTGAAACTCCCCAAAAATTCGAATTTAAAAGGTCCGATTTGTTTCAGTCATGGTACTAAGATTTGTATTACCAATTTTTGCAATAATAAAGTGCGGTGCCGCCGCTATTTTTCGCCTTTATTGTGTAAAACGGTTTCACTGACACAGCTGTCGGAAACAGGCCGCGGTCACTAGTGAGCGCAGAGCTGATCAAAACGCCGTCACGTCAGATGCAGCACGTGCGACCAGCCTCTTTCCAAATTCCGGACCACAGTACTGACGACGGAGCACAAACGATGGCCGACCACGGCAACATCAGGTCGGTTGCCATAACTTGTCGCCACCATCTTGTTTGGTGTATGTGGTTAGAAGCGGTGCCCCGGCACAACACGTGTGTACTGAACCTATATAAATATCCGTCATTATTAGCCAAAGGCGTCGCAGGCTGGAAGCACCATTCACGAAGGGTGTTCCACGCGAGACGCCGGGGCGACGTGGTTTCCCAAGCTGACGCCACTTGAGCTCCACCACCGACCAACTCACCTCTGGTCGGCACCACTTCCATGGACTCGACGCCTTCCAGCTAGTGGGCTTCGTCTGGGCTCTCTTTAGATGCGGCTGGACGTCTACATCGGAGGGCAGCCGTTCGTGATCATGGCAGTGCAATCGCCCATCCGTCTGTTCTTGTGCAGGTAAACTGACGCTCTACAAGAACGGATACCACCACTAGGTTTTTGTCCTTTTGGCAGGAGATCTTGGGGACGACGGCCGTTTACTGCTGTGAGAAAATGAAGCACCCACAGCCGTCGTTACGATTTTATTTATTTTGCAGCTACCAGTTTCTGCGCTTCAATGCGCCATCTACAGGCTGGAGTCCACCCCTTCAGCATCAACTACAACCTGAAGATGGCCCATTGAAGCACCGGAACTGGTAGCTACGAAATAAATACAATCGTAAGGACGGCTGTAGGTTGTAACCTCCCCCTCACTTATCGACCTAAATGACAGTGAAAAATTAAACCGCGTGTACCTAATGGAAATTTGGGAAAGCAATCGTCACCGAAGTTAATCTGTCGGTAACGAGGGAGGAAAGGGTTACATCTAAATGAAAGGAAAAATGCAAATGAAACTGGTGGAAATTAATTTTGAAAAGGGGTAAACTTAATAAAGAAAGTAAATGTGCGGCCGTTACGTTATCAGTTAACTAGCGGTAATTAGATATTTGAGATTTGGGGGAAATTACGGTCGCCAGTCCTAAGGACAATTAATATACACTCCTGGAAATGGAAAAAAGAACACATTGACACCGGTGTGTCAGACCCACCATACTTGCTCCGGACACTGCGAGAGGGCTGTACAAGCAATGATCACACGCACGGCACAGCGGACACACCAGGAACCGCGGTGTTGGCCGTCGAATGGCGCTAGCTGCGCAGCATTTGTGCACCGCCGCCGTCAGTGTCAGCCAGTTTGCCGTGGCATACGGAGCTCCATCGCAGTCTTTAACACTGGTAGCATGCCGCGACAGCGTGGACGTGAACCGTATGTGCAGTTGACGGACTTTGAGCGAGGGCGTATAGTGGGCATGCGGGAGGCCGGGTGGACGTACCGCCGAATTGCTCAACACGTGGGGCGTGAGGTCTCCACAGTACATCGGTGTTGTCGCCAGTGGTCGGCGGAAGGTGCACGTGCCCGTCGACCTGGGACCGGACCGCAGCGACGCACGGATGCACGCCAAGACCGTAGGATCCTACACAGTGCCGTAGGGGACCGCACCGCCACTTCCCAGCAAATTAGGGACACTGTTGCTCCTGGGGTATCGGCGAGGACCATTCGCAACCGTCTCCATGAAGCTGGGCTACGGTCCCGCACACCGTTAGGCCGTCTTCCGCTCACGCCCCAACATCGTGCAGCCCGCCTCCAGTGGTGTCGCGACAGGCGTGAATGGAGGGACGAATGGAGACGTGTCGTCTTCAGCGATGAGAGTCGCTTCTGCCTTGGTGCCAATGATGGTCGTATGCGTGTTTGGCGCCGTGCAGGTGAGCGCCACAATCAGGACTGCATACAACCGAGGCACACAGGACCAACACCCGGCATCATGGTGTGGGGAGCGATCTCCTACACTGGCCGTACACCACTGGTGATCGTAGAGGGGACACTGAATAGTGCACGGTACATTCAAACCGTCATCGAACCCATCGTTCTACCATTCCTAGACCGGCAAGGGAACTTGCTGTTCCAACAGGACAATGCACGTCCGCATGTATCCCGTGCCACCCAACGTGCTCTAGAAGGTGTAAGTCAACTACCCTGGCCAGCAAGATCTCCGGATCTGTCCCCCATTGAGCATGTTTGGGACTGGATGAAGCGTCGTCTCACGCGGTCTGCACGTCCAGCACGAACGCTGGTCCAACTGAGGCGCCAGGTGGAAATGGCATGGCAAGCCGTTCCACAGGACTACATCCAGCATCTCTACGATCGTCTCCATGGGAGAATAGCAGCCTGCATTGCTGCGAAAGGTGGATATACACTGTACTAGTGCCGACATTGTGCATGCTCTGTTGCCTGTGTCTATGTGCCTGTGGTTCTGTCAGTGTGATCATGTGATGTATCTGACCCCAGGAATGTGTCAATAAAGTTTCCCCTTCCTGGGACAATGAATTCACGGTGTTCTTATTTCAATTTCCAGGAGTGTAGTAACTGAAAAAGAAAGGTTATTACACATATAATTAGCACTAGAAGCGTGGCAACTGAAGGTTGACACGTGTAGTGTGAAAAACTGAAAGTTTGTCAGAAGTAATAAATTTCGCTACACTCTGACTTATTTAGCAAAAGAATTAATAAAACCGGAAAATTAAAAGTCAATTTAGTGACTCAGATTAATAGTGAACTTTGTTTCTGAAGCATATCGAAATTCAGTAAAATACAGTTAGTCTTGGGCTACCTCAACAATCATTTCAAAAGCTACTTGAATCTACCCAATTTAGAAGTAAGAGATTTGACTTCGAACTTCAATTAAATGATTCTGAACAATTAACAATAGTAAAATTTAGTACGTACCAAGCTGAGCTGCAGTCACAGGTAAGCTAAAACATGCTAACAAAACTCGCACTCTTAATTTGTGCTCGTGTAATCTAAATATTGTAGCCAGCTATGAATACTTTAACTGAACTTTGAACTTAAAGCAGTGAAATGGAATATTACTTTAATGCTGGCATATGAATTTTAACGACACTCGGGTTCATTCCGGAAAAGGAAGGGACCCTGCTTGGCAATGCAATTGGGACAATGAGCAACAAACGTTCATGCTACGTTGCTGTAATTTTGTGATGCAACAATTTCAAAAGCTGAGGTCTGCCATACAGTTCTGAAACTTTACGTGCTTTTAGTCTTCCTTGTTGGTTGATTGAAGGTTTGAAGCCGTCGATCGAGGAGGTGGCGACAGTCACTAATTGTCGGCCGTCGCTGTTGCAGAAGCTGGATGCTGGCGCGCCTTCTTCTCGACACGGTCACCAGGCGAAACGGGCTCTTGATGTGTGCCAGCTAATGCTTCCCGTCCGCGACACCATGTCAGAAACTATCATCGCAAGCCGAGCGCAATTACATGCTGCCAAACCCCGAAAGCGCGGCAACTCGCGGGAGCGTCACACAACACCCTGCTCCGCTCGCTACTCCAGCCAGACTCTCTCTCTGCTCAGCCCGCGCTCCACGCGGCAGAGTTCACACTCCCAAAGATCCTACACACTTTGATTCTTCACACGACCTATCGATGTAATCGTTCGATAGCAGTTTTCCCCAGGCAAGACCCAGCGTAAAAATACAAATAATATTTACGAAACAAACCAATTATACATCGACATAAATGCATATATATATATATATATATATATATATATATATATATATATATATATATATATATATATATATATATAGTAAAACAAGTACAATATGTAAAGACACAGAAATGTCACATATTCAGTTAACAAAAATAAGCAAAACAAATTTATAGTACAATGGATGGAAATAGGAGGATATGCATTTCCGGCGTTACAAAGTGTTTAATTTTCTCACACCATCACTAGCGTTACCTTCCTCCGGAAGAATCTCAAGGGCTTTATAACGGTACTTTGCGGGCAGGCGAGTCAGTTAGCATCATATTAATTAAAATCCGGGATAAATAGACTTTACTTTGGAAGAATTAAAAAGGGGAAAGTAATACGAAACTTTAATAACTGCACAGTATTACTAAGAAGCAATATAATGAAAAGTAATAAAAAGCAAATTAGCAAAGACCAAGCGGGACAGAAAGATATAGGGGCGCGTTTGTTTTTTAATACATATAAAAGAACATGTAATACATTATTGAGCTCTCTACCTTCAGTTATCGCGATCGGGTTAGTCGATGAAAAAGTGGTAAGCGACTGCGAAATTCATTGAGGAGATTATTTAAAGACTCTTCAAGCACGTTTAAAATACATTACATGTGACGAAGAGATCAGAGACGTTTATTGTCGGGTGAAGTGAAAATGATTCCGACAACATAATTCGAACTTTGTGTTGGCTGGCAAAAATACTCTTGGGAAACTAGTATGGTTGTGGAACCCACGAAAGTTGTACACAACGGAAAGCTATAGTTTACGTAATTCTGCATTTTTTAAAATTGTGAAACGCGTGTGCGCGGAACATTAAGAGAATCTTATCCTTAGACGGTTGCAGGGATAACTGATACAAACAACGAGCCAGCATAAAAATAGTTCGCTTATTAACTACCAGATATTAATTAACGGGGACCTAAAATACTAAAAACAGTGCATACACCGTTAAATTGAACCCTGCGTGTGAAAGACAATCACATCGAACATTTCGAGAGCGAAGAATAGACATTTAAGTCCCGAATTGAGAGCCTGGGTCGTGTCGATATTTGGACATTATATGACACGCGTTATTCAGAACACGATATCGACCATTCTAATACTGAAAAGAAGGATAGGATCATCACCTCCAATCTCGATTCATATTTCATATTTAGTTAGTGAAATGAAATGTGTTAATAAACAAACTACATTTGAATTTTATCCACGATTTTGGCTTCATTACGTAGTCTGGACTACATGATAAACAATATCTGTAGAAGTTGTATACAACGTATCGTCATAATATGTAGCCAACCAATGTTGTGGGACACCAAAAACGTAAATGCATGAAATTGTTCTTACAGCGGATGTATAATGTGTGAGTGCGACGAACTATATTGAGAAACTGAACATCCATTACGTACTTGCATGTTTAGTTGCGAACATGGTCCTTGTCGGTACATCAGCATAGAGTTCGAATAGAATCGCTGGAACATTGCAAACCATTCATATTAATCGAACATCTAAATACGCATAATGCTGGTATCATCATGATGTTTTCTTTCTCCTCACCTCCGTGGCAGTAATTGAATTAAGGGTCAGTCGGGAATAACATTTAAATCAATTGACGACGAATTTTCAAACGTCCACCGCCATGTATGAAGGCGAGTGACACCACGAGTGCTAACGCCGATCGAGGGGTGTCGTCGTGATCGTATTGAATGACATTGAGAATTTCGATGCGCCATCTTCAGGCTGGAGTCCACCCCTTCAGCATCAACTACAATCTGAAGATGGCCCATTGAAGCACCGGAACCGATAGCTACGAAATAAATGAAATCGGAAGGACGGCTGCAGGCGTTTAATTTTCCCACACCACCACTAGGGTTGCCTTCCTCCGGAAGAATCACACGGGCTTCCGCACCCCGCTCTGACCTGCCGGGAACTCGTCGCAGGCACCCAGTACAGACGTACGAGAACAGTTCTGATCTGAATTATTGAGATTGCGAATCGTGACGAGATTGTTTTCGAGTTTAGAAGTGTTTGTTGCGTGACGGGATTCACGGCTTAAGAAACTGATTTTATGAATTGAGACAGAAACAGATAGACTCATTTAACCGTGCACTATCGGTTAATTGAAATCTAATAACGGAATTAGTGAACATTGGACTTGACTTTAAATTAGTTGGACCTTAAGGAGAAGTGAACGTTCTATGAAAGAATACACGCAATTAGTCTTGAGTAGGACCCAAGTACACGACATCATGAAGATAAAACAATTACGCTAAAGTGTTGAGTTGTGATAATTGCCAAAAAACTATAACTCAATCGGACTGACTTAAATAAACTATTCCGTGTGCGTGTGGTGCGGAAGTCATAAGTATTTAGTGACAAAATAACAATAAACTGTTCGTTACCAGTTAAATACCCGGTGTCGACTACATCATTAAATAGTTTAATAAATGACTAAATCAACGACTACTCATGAAAGTTTATTTTATTGAAGTGCAAATATTCACGTCATTAGTTGAGAAGTGAACTTTAAAATATTTTCTTATTACGACGCAATCTTACAAAGACTGAATCAAAGAGTATCTCTGGATCTCGCTGCATACCAGCACAACAATTCCGTAGCAACGAGACAACAGCGTAAGAAAAAACTGTTAACTAAAATATTTCCTCGCAATCAGTGGTGTGTGCTATGCGAACGAGAGAAGAATTAATAACTACTGCAAATCCGGGCAATTAACAATACAATATTAATAATAAAAAACATCAATTATACGAGTTCGCATAAGTGGAAACGCTGCGGACTTGTAATTGAGATACAACGACTACGCGAGGAACCCCCTTTCGGAAGTTTTTCAGGTTTTTTCTCCCGTTAATCTACGGGGACTGACGTTATATCGCACCGTGTCTCTACTCTGCCGCGAGAGCTGTGGCAGTAGCAGCTCTACGGCGTCGACTACATCAGCACGAGGTTGGAGTCCGGGGGCACGCGCCACAGTAGCTCGTTTTCTAATAAAATATATGACTGTTACAGATATGTTCTTGAGCCGCCTCCGGACTACATACTGACGTCAGCCTACTGTTTCAACTCAACCACGCCAATGCAGAGGCCACCACACGTCTCGAGCCTCTGCGGAAATATAACAACCTCAGAACTGTGATTCAGCACAATACGAATGAGTCAAATGAAAACCTTAAACTTGTAATAACTAATCGAAATTTCGCGCCTTTATCCTGTAAGTTGGTAAACGTGCTACAAACAGCGGCCAGAATGGCCCGTAGGTGGCAGCACATTGCAGATTCACACATACCGTCGCAGTATCAGTATAAAGATGGCCGCCCCACTTGCGACTTGGAACAGCGTTCCGTTATTCGGTTTTTGCGTAGTGAAGGTGTGAAACTTATTGAAATTCATCGAAGAATGAAGGTTCAGTACGGTGATGCATGTTTATCACAGCAGCAAGTCTACGAATGGAGTAGGAAGTTCGCAAATCGTGCGACTTCAGTGGAAGATGCTCCTCGTCCAGGTCAGGCACAACGAGTTGTGACTCCACAGAACATTGCGACAGTTGAAGCCATAGTGAAGGGAAATCGCCGAGTGACACTGAATGACATTGCAGCATGTTTACAGACTAGTCATGGGTCAGCACACTACATTGTGCATGATGTGCTCCAGTTTCACAAAGTGTCTGCGAGATGGGTGCCACGGCAGCTGACTCCTGAAATGAGAGAACGACGTGTCGATACTTGTGAAGAACTTCTCCGGCGCTTTGAACGAGAAGGTGATGGCTTCCTTGCAAGAATCGTTACTGGGGACGAAACCTGGGTTCACTTCCACCAACCGGAAACGAAGAGAGCGAGCAAGGAATGGCGCCGTTCCTCATCACCAAAACCAATGAAGTTTTGAACAGAACCATAATCAGCAAAGGTTATGCTGACTCTCTTTTGGGACGAAAAAGGCGTCATTTTGGAGCATTACATGCCTAGAGGGACCACTGTCACCAGTGCATCATATCCAGATCTCCTAACAAATCATCTGCGGCCTGCAATCAAATCAAAGCGATGTGGATTGCTGTCAGCAGGTGTACTTTTGCAACATGACAATGCAAGGCCCCACACTGCCCGTACAACAGTTGCAACAATTACAGATCTGCATTTTGAGTGTTTTCCTCATCCACCATACTCACCAGACCTTGCCCCAAGTGATTTCCATATGTTTGGACCACTCAGAGACGCAATGGGCGGAAAGAAGTTCCATCCTGATGAAGAGGTACGCCACGCGGTGCATAAGTGGTTGCGCGGACTACCAAAAGAATTTTTTTCTAAAGGAATTTATGCTCTTTGTAAGCGCTGGAGGAATTGCATTTCGCGTGGGGGAGCTTATGTTGAAAAGTGATACAGCTTTGTACCCCTTCTGCACAATAAATAATATTTAAAAAAATATTTAAGGTTTTCATTTGACTCACCCTCGTATAAAATTATTTTATTATCACCTTGCTACAGCACGTAAAATATGTTAAGAGTGGCCTTTAACATTTCTGCCATCACATTGTCATGTAAATTCACGTAAACTATAGCAAGGGACAAAACATTGTTTAGTTACCTGGTATTGTCAGTGTAGAGACTCTATCTGTTACTTTAACGAACGCTGATATTTTTTATAACATCTTTATTGGCGAATATTGCACAGACGAAATTTGATAACTAGTTTCGATCATTGCATCGATGGACAAGAGAGATATAACATACACTCCTGGAAATTGAAATAAGAACACCGTGAATTCATTGTCCCAGGAAGGGGAAAATTTATTGACACATTCCTGGGGTCAGATACATCACATGATCACACTGACAGAACCACAGGCACACAGACACAGGCAACAGAGCATGCACAATGTCGGCACTAGTACAGTGTATATCCACCTTTCGCAGCAATGCAGGCTGCTATTCTCCCATGGAGACGATCGTAGAGATGCTGGATGTAGTCCTGTGGAACGGCTTGCCATGCCATTTCCACCTGACGCCTCAGTTGGACCAGCGTTCGTGCTGGACGTGCAGACCGCGTGAGACGACGCTTCATCCAGTCCCAAACATACTCAATGGGGGACAGATCCAGAGATCTTGCTGGCCAGGGTAGTTGACTTACACCTTGTAGAGCACGTTGGGTGGCACGGGATACATGCGGGCGTGCATTGTCCTGTTGGAACAGCAAGTTCCCTTGATGGTCTAGGAATGGTAGAACGATGGGTTCGATGACGGTTTGGATGTACCGTGCACTATTCAGTGTCCCCTCGACGATCACCAGTTGTGTACGGCCAGTGTAGGAGATCGCTCCCCACACCATGATGCCGGGTGTAGGCCCTGTGTGCCTCGGTCGTATGCAGTCCTGATTGTGGCGCTCACCTGCACGGCGCCAAACACGCATACGACCATCATTGGCACCAAGGCAGAAGCGACTCTCATCGCTGAAGACGACACGTCTCCATTCGTCCCTCCATTCACGCCTGTCGCGACACCACTGGAGGCGGGCTGCACGATGTTGGGGCGTGAGCGGAAGACGGCCTAACGGTGTGCGGGACCGTAGCCCAGCTTCATGGAGACGGTTGCGAATGGTCCTCGCCGATACCCCAGGAGCAACAGTGTCCCTAATTTGCTGGGAAGTGGCGGTGCGGTCCCCTACGGCACTGCGTAGGATCCTACGGTCTTGGCGTGCATCCGTGCGTCGCTGCGGTCCGGTCCCAGGTCGACGGGCACGTGCACCTTCCGCCGACCACTGGCGACAACATCGATGTACTGTGGAGACCTCACGCCCCACGTGTTGAGCAATTCGGCGGTACGTCCACCCGGCCTCCCGCATGCCCACTATACGACCTCGCTCAAAGTCCGTCAACTGCACATACGGTTCACGTCCACGCTGTCGCGGCATGCTACCAGTGTTAAAGACTGCGATGGAGCTCCGTATGCCACGGCAAACTGGCTGACACTGACGGCGGCGGTGCACAAATGCTGCGCAGCTAGAGCCATTCGGCGGCCAACACCGCGGTTCCTGGTGTGTCCGCTGTGCCGTGCGTGTGATCATTGCTTGTACAGCCCTCTCGCAGTGTCCGGAGCAAGTATGGTGGGTCTGACACACCGGTGTCAATGTGTTCTTTTTTCCATTTCCAGGAGTGTATAAACCAAATACTTTACATCTTGTCGCACAGACACTGTCGTTTATATCCAAGCGTTACTCCTATCGTCTTAAGTTTACACCTTCACAGTGCGTAGGTGTACGCAAATGTGCGTCTGTCATTTAAATATGTAGCAGCTGCCATAGCAGACTGGTGCCTGAACAGCATTCTGTACATTGGCATGTCACTAAGACAGTAATATTATTTTAAATCTTGAATTAGTATGGAACGTCGTTATCGTGTGAGTCTGTTACGTCAGCGGCTACATACACTAATGAGCCAAAACATTATGACCACTTGTTTAACAGTTTGTTTGTCCATCTCTGGAACGAAATAAATCACTGATTCTACATATCAGGGATCCGACAGGTTGTTGGTAGGTTTTTGGTGGTATGTGGCATTAGGTCATGTAATTCACGTAAAAACGGCTCACTGATTTGCGTACGCATTGATGGCGCTCGATAGCGACCCAGATAGGTTCTGTAATATAAGGCCTATATTTTATTCAGAAAAATGTTCACGACATCATTGTGTGTGGAATCTGAATGAACATTCTCGTGATATTAATAAAAAGGGTATCATCGATGATAAAATAATAAATAATTTTTGTCAATGACATATTTTAATATAATGTAAGAAATTATGTCTCACACAATACTATGGAAAAAATATTGAAAATCTCCATCTTTTGTTATCTGTGATTCTTCTAGAATAATCCTTCTTCATCGAACTGTTGCACTAATCGGATGTGATTGATGTATCGTAACACAAAGGTCTGTAACAAACTGTATTATGTTGTTAAGTAATATTTGAAAAGCAGAGTTACTGTGTCATTGGAATGAATCTTTTAATCTGGACTACTATGTCGCTGTGATTCTCGTCCTATATAAATGTTAAGTTTTCTGATCAGCTACCACGGAGCGCAGCCATTAGCACTATTGATCTACAGCGCGGTTTATTGCTAAATGCTGAATAATAAGCGATTAGCATTGAGAAATACTTTTAAAAGTTAATGCATATAGTGAAGGTACAAAAAAGATTTAATATAAGTGGCTGTCTTATGTTAGCCGCCATCTTAGTGAAACATTACACCAGAAGTTTCAAATTGAATTTTTATACCGACACATATCTTACTGCGATAATAATTGTGTATTGGTGGCCCAGAACCCACTCAGAGGTAATAAACTCCACTTAGAATGTGAATAATCTTTAACTATAATGAACTTATGTCTATGCAGACAGCATCTTATGTGATAAAAATTGTTTTCTATTGATGTGTGAAGCCTGGTTGTTTCGTAACAACTTTTATGAAATATTTTGACAGGAAACAATACATTAGTGTCGTGTGCTTGTGGGGTATTGTGTGACAAAACTGTCCATTTCACTTAAAGAATAGCGTTGCCACCTCGAATAACAGTAGCGGTAAATTCGGTAGACGATCTACAACTAGTAATGAGATTATTATGCAACAGCACTGAAGATTGCTAAAACTCATTACCCTAGTAGAAATTACTTTCCATGCATTTACCTTGTTTGTTGGTTGTATATGATCACTTTTGTGCATGAACTTAGTGCCATTTCACTGCTTTACAGACAACATTCCTACACGTTCCCAGGTGGAGATTTCTTTAACAAAATAACGATCAATAGCGGGGGAAAGCAGTGATTAAATAAAACCTCGTAATACGTTAATAATAAGTAACTGGTCTTTTTGTAGTCTTGCCGAAGTTGCACAACATACACTTACTACGACACGCCACATTGGCGCCCAGCGTGAGGCCACAATATACAATATTTATTGTAATAGCGTAATTCCTTACAGGTGTAGTGTATCATAACAAAATATTAAATATGTGTGTTATTTTCCTTCCATGTATGAATCTGACGCTCGAGAAATTACTGTATGCACGTATATGTCACATGGAGCAGTAGTTGCGGTCTTCAGTCCAGAGACTGGTTTGATGCAGATCTCCATCTATTCCATCCCGTGCAAGCTTCTTCATCTCACAGTAACTACTGCAACCTACATACTTCTGAATCTGCTTAGTGTATTCATCTCTTGGTCTCTCTCTACGATTTTTACCCTCCACGCTACCCTCCAATGCTAAACTGGTGATCCCTTGATGCCTCAGAACATGTCCTACCAACCGATCCCTTCTTCTAGTCAAGTTGTGCCACAAATTTCTCTTCTCCCTACCTCTACTCAGTACCACCTCATTACTTATGTAATCTACCCATCTAATTTTCAGCATTCTTCTGTAGCATCACATTTCGAAAGCTTATATTCTCTTCATGTCCAAACTATTTATCGTCCATGTTTCACTTCCGTGCATGACTACACTCCATACAAATACTTTCAGAAACGACTTCCTGACACTTAAATCTATACTCGATGTTAACAAATTTCTTTTCATCAGAAACGCTTTCCTTGCCATTGCCAGTCTCCATTTTATATCCTCCCTACTTCGATCATCATCAGTTAATTTGCTCCTCAAATAGCAAAACCCATCTACTGCTTTAAGTGTCTCATTTCCTTACCTAATTCCCTCAGTATCACCCGAATAATTCGACTACATTCCATTATCCTCGTTTTGCTTCTGTTGATGTTCATCTTATATCCTCCTTTCAAGACACTGTTCATTCCGTTCAACTGCTCTTCCAGGTCCTTTGCTGTCTCTGATAGAATTACAATTTCTTCTCCATCGATTTTGATTCCTACTCCGAATTTTTCTTTTGTTTCCTTTACTGTTTCCTTAATATGCAGATTGAATTACATTGTGGATAGGCTACAACCCTTTCTCACTCCCTTCCAAACCAATGCTTCCCTTTCATGCCAATCCACTCTTATTACTGCCGTCTTGTTTCTGGAATTGTAAATAGCCCTTCGCTCCCTGTATTTTATCCCTGCTACCTTCAGAATTTGAAAGAGAGTATTCCAGTCAACATTGAAAACAGTTTTCTCTAAGTATACAAATGATAGAAATTTAGGTTTGACTTTGTTTGATCTATCTTGTAAGACAAGTAGTAGGGTCAGTATTGCCTCGCGTGTTCCTCATTTCTACGGAATCCAAACTGATCTTCCCCGAGGTTGGCTTCTGCCAGTTTTTCCATTCGTCCGTAAAGAATTCTTGTTAGTATTTTGAAGCCGTGGCTCATTAAACTGATAGTTCGGTAATTTTCACATCTGTCAACACCTGCTTTCTGTGGGATTGGAATTATTATATTCTTCTTGAAGTCTGAGGGTATTTCGCCTGTTTCATACATCCTGCTCACCAGATGGTAGAGTTTTGTCAGGACTGGTTCTCCTAAGGCTGTCAGTAGTTTTAATGGAGTGTTGTCTACTCCTGGGGCCTTGTTTCGACTTAGGTGTCAAACTCTTCACGCAGTATCATATCTCCCATTTCATCTTCATCTACATCCTCTTCCATTTCCATAATATTGTCCTCAAGTGCATTGTCCTTGTATAGACCCTCTATATACTCAGTCGTTCCCTAATGCTCTCCCTGAAACACTCTACAACCTCTGCTTCTGTCAGTTTACCCATGTCCCATCTCCTCAAATTCACACCTTTTTGCAGTTTCTTCAGTTTTAATTTACAGTTAACCAGTAGATTGTGGTCAGAGTCCACATCTGCCCCTGGAAATGTCTTACAATTTAAAACCTGCTTCTTAAATCTCTGTCTTACCATTATATAATCTGTCTGACACCTTCGTGATTTCCCTAAATCACTCCAGGCAAATGCCGGGATGGTTCCTCTGAAAGGGCACGGCCGACTTCCTTCCCCATCCTTCCCTAATCCGATGAGACCGATGACCACGCTGTCTGGTCTCCTTCCCCAAAAAACCAACCAACCATCTGACACCTTCCAGTATCTGCAGGCTTCTTCCATGTATACAACCTTGTTTCATGATTCATGAACCAAATGTTAGCTATGAAACTTCGTGGCAGATTAAAACTGTGTGCCGAACCGAGAATCGAACTTGGGACCTTTGCCTTTCGCAGGCAAGCGCTCTACCACCAGAGCTACCCAAGCTCGACTCACGCCCCGTCCTCACAGCTTCACTTCCGCCAGTACCTCGTCTCCTACCTTCCAAACTTTACAGAAGCACACATTCCGCTGCAGAGTGAAAATATCATTCTGGAAGTGTTAGCTATGATTAAGTTATGCTCTGTGCAAAATTCTACCAGGCGGCTTCCCCTTTCATTCCTTAGCCCCATTCCGTATTCACCTACTACCTTTCCTTCTATTCCTTTTCCTACTATCGAATTGCAGTCATCCAAGACTAATAAATTTTCGTCTCCCGTCACTACCTGGATAATATTTTTTATCTCGTCATCATATATTTCATTAATCTCTTCGTCATCTGCGGAGCTAGTTGGCATATAAACTTGTACTACTGTGATAGGTGTGGGCTTCGTATCTATCTTGGCCACAATAATTCGTTCACTATGCTGTTTGTTGAAGGTTACCCGCACTCCAATTTTTTTATTCATTATTAAACCTACTCCTGCATAACCCCTATTTGATTTTGTAACTATAACCCTGGATTCACCTGACGAAAAGTCTTGTTCCTCCTGTCACAGAACTTCACCAGTTCCCACTATATGTAACTTTAACCTATCCATTTCCCTTTTTAAATTTTTTAACCTACCTTCCCAATTAAGGGATCAGACATTCCACGCTCAGATACGTAGAACGCGTTTTCTTTCTCCTGATAACGTCGTCGTCCTGAGTAGTCTCCGCCCGGAGATCCGAATGGGGGACTATTTTACCTCCGGAATATTTTACCCAAGAGGACGCCATCATCATTTAACCATACTGTATAGCTGCATGCCCTCGGGAAAAATTACTGCTGTAGTTACTTTCTTTCAGCCGTTCGCAGTACCAACATAGCAAGGCCGTTTTGGTTAGAGTTACAAGGCCAGATCAGTCAATCATCCAGACTGATGCCCTGCATCTACTGAAATGGCTGCTGCCCCTCTTCAGGAACCACACGATTAACTTGCCTGTCAACCCTGTGGTTGCACCTACGGTACGGCTGTCTCTATCGCTGAGGCCGGCCGGAGTGGCCGTGCGGTTAAAGGCGCTACAGTCTGGAACCGAGCGTCCGCTACGGTCGCAGGTTCGAATCCTGCCTCGGGCATAGATGTGTGTGATGTCCTTAGGTTAGTTAGGTTTAATTAGTTCTAAGTTCTAGGCGACTGATGACCTCAGCAGTTTAGTCGCATAGTGCTCAGAGCTATTGAACCATTCTATCGCTGAGGCACGTAAGCCCCGTCAGGTTCGTTGGTGTACGGGGGTTATCTAGACTTCTGCAAGATATAACTAAGAACGACTGACCTACACTATTCGCCGATAGCTGGTACAAAGGCAGTAACTGATAATATACGTTTAAACACTCTGAAATCATAATGTTCATGGGTTTAAATATCAATGCTTCAGTAATCCGGCTGCGAGTGTAATATTTTCATGTATAATTGATTTGTAGATATTTTGTGCATACATTTTGTGTTGTCACCGCCAGACACCACACTTGCTAGGTGGTAGCGTTTAAATCGGCCGCGGTCCGTTAGTATACGTCGGACCCGCGTGTCGCCACTATCAGTGATTGCAGACCGAGCGCCGCCACACGGCAGGTCTAGTCTAGAGAGACTCCCTAGCACTCGCCCCAGTTGTACAGCCGACTTTGCTAGCGTTGGTTCACTGTCTACATACGCTCTCATTTGCCGAGACGACAGTTTAGCATGGCCTTCAGCTCCGTCATTTGCTACGACCTAGCAAGACGCCATGTTCAGTTACTATTCTGAACAGATAATATTGTGAATCATGTACCGTCAAGAGCGATGTTCATCATTAATGGATTAAAGTATCAAACTAATTACGTCCGCTTTCTGAATTCTAATTCCTTGTCATGTTCCAGACCTCACGTCAGTATAGTTCTTCCCTCCTCACGCTAGCCTGCGTGAGCTAAAACGCGTGCATTTCGGCCTCCTCTAGTAACACGGTGTTGGCTCTTCTGGCAACACAACACATTTCACCCAATTAGCTATTGTTATTTGTATGTATGTTACTTGTAAGATATTTTGTGGGAAATATTGTTACTGTCAGTGGTACATTTTTGTGCAATATTAGTGTCAAACATGGTTAGACCGAAGAGGCAATTAAAATAGAATGAGCATGCTGTTGCAGAGATGGCATCAGACCCTGAAATAGACCAACCTTCGCACACTTCAGTGCAAGTCCTTGATAATGTAAATGCGAACGATAACGGTTTATTACCTGATATCCTGAGCGAAAATCAAATTGAGGAGTTGTCAACACAAACGGTCATTCCTGCAGTTAAAGCTTTAGGAATGAATGATAATATTTCTACCGGGCAAGGGGCAGAAATTAGCAATTCTCAAGCTATACCACTACCGGGTAGTAAAATGCTAGCATTATTATTTGAAAAGTCCAATATCATGGAACAGGAAAAAGAAAAGCGTAGGAAAGAAAAGGCGACAAAAGAACAACAACGCCAGTTCAAGCAGCAGAAACAAAAGACTATAGGAGAGTGAACAGCAAAGCGAGCGCGAGGAAATTCATGGAACAAATAAACAATAATTTTGTAGAACGAGATAAAGAAAGGATCCAGAGAATTAATAAGGTGTCAGTCGATCGCGATAAAGCAATTACTACTTATTTCATGAAAGAAATCAGTGCAATAAAGACTAGTATGAAACCGTTAGCAAACATACCAACTCAAGTAATTAATCTTCAAACTTTAGTAGATAAGTTAGAAACGCAGTTCAAAGCTTAGACTACTACTGTGGAATCAATAGAGAATGATATCCCCACAGAAGTACAGAAACAAGTCCGAACGGAAGTAACCAGGGAATTGCGCATTGAAAATCACAATCTTGAACAATGTCAGCACACAGCAGCGAGAACGCTGGTAATGACAGCCAAAAGGACAATGAAAATTTATCGACAACCTCTATTGCAGTTCATAACAGAACACGTTTCGGTAATCAATCTGTATTATCCCAGCAATTTGTTTCACCAAGAAACCCAAATTATGAAGCAAGGTGTACTTGCAGTAAAGTTAGTACACCGCCTGCTAATGGTACTTTAATGCACAAAGAGAGCTTAATTAAACACCGCCAATTCCAAATATTCGACGAAGAGAGAAAAAAGAATATTTATCCCGTAGTTTTTATTAGAAACTAGAAGCGTTCTTCCAAAGACTTGGACGGAGGAACAGAAAATTCAGTTTGTAGTTTCACACATTTCCGGTGACTCATCGCTCTGGGCGTTGAACACAGCAGAAACACGCAAAACATTTAAGGAATTTGAGAAGGCGTTTCTGGACCAGTTCTGGTCAGCGTCGACTCAAGAACTACTAAGAAAGATTGTATATAACGCAGAAATATGTAACCCGAAGACAGGCTCTTTGAGAAAATACTTTGAAAAATATATTAATATGACAAGGTACTGGGATTAACCGCTAACCACACGAGTCCTGTTACGAGTATTGAAGGCTAGATTGCCAATAGATAGTAGAGAGAAACAGTTTAATGTCACAGATACTGATCTTAAGGAATTTTTATGTGTAATAGATTCGTTAGATTTAGTCCAAGAAGACGCCAGAAAGAATTTTGACGCAATAAATAATGCCACTTTATAAAATGACCTTTTTTTTTAATAATATGAATATTTATATATGTGTTTGGAGAGAGAGGGTGAGAGTGAGATTGATTTTTGATTGAGATTTTTACTTTGAGTCGTAACTGGTACCTGAATTTTGGTTGCTGCCTCCTTGAATGATCATCTTCTGCACCAGTTGTTGACGTACTGCAATTTGGAGGAAGTTATTGTTCTTTAAGGTTTACAATAGGACTCTGTTAGTTACGTGGCCGTATTGCGGATAGCTTTGAGCCCAAGTTTTCGTAGCTTTTCATACCTAAGGAACCACTGTTGTAAGTAACTAAGGTCAAACAGCGATCTGCTCTTCGTGAGAAAAGAAGATTGCTTAGCACACAAACTTCCTTCAAATTACGCGCCCTGCTACATCAAAATTGGTTAGTGGAGTTCAGCACCATGCTATGGTACAAGAACATAATCCAATTACTGTAATTAAGAAATTATGTGAGGTTGTTACTTATTGAATGAAAACTATAGAGAATGCATTTCTTTTCCTGTATTTTAGCGAACTTTGTACACTTACAATTCTGTCGATTGATAGACGTCAACGACAATGAAGTTCATCTCCTTTTCCAAAAACAAGATTTTTCTATTCTCCGTCCGCAGCTCGTGGTTGTTCGGTAGCGTTCTCGCTTCCCACGCCCGGGTTCCCGGGTTCGATTCCCGGCGGGGTCAGGGATTTTCTCTGCCTCGTGATGACTGGGTGTTGTGTGCTGTCCTTAGGTTAGTTAGGTTTAAGTAGTTCTAAGTTATAGGGGACTGGTGACCATAGATGTTAAGTCCCATAGTGCTCAGAGCCATTTGAACCATTTTTCCTATTCTTCACTTCCAGAAAATTTGTATACATAAATGTTTGGCAACTCTTACTCACCACTAAAATATCAATTTTCATTAAATGTAACAATACCTTCTGAGCGACGGCCTAGCAACACGTCCTCTTTCCACAAGATACAGATTAACAGTTCTCTTTTTTTTTTAATAAATCAATTGTCTTTTTTTCCGTACTGAAATATTCTCTAATAATATCGTTGCGGGGATTGCGCGCTAAAGAGTTTCTTGCTGTCCAGCTGCGCTTCTCTTCAAGTACTTTTTGAACCACATTTACATTTACGGTATTTACATACATTATTGAGCTTCTCAGAATAGCCAGCTACAAATAAGTTAAAGAAAAAAAAGCAATGAGGCACACATAACATTACGAAATGTTCTAACGGAAACGGTTCCTGAAACGGAAGCAATGGAAATAGGGGCGAAGGCAGTCCCAAGAAAAACAAAAACAAAACCCATGGAAATGGAAAGTATAGTAATAGCAAAAATCTTTGCAACTAAAAACCTGATTACTTCGTTAATAGTAATAATTACCAGGAAACCAATGACTACCACCATCCGAATAGTAATCAAAGGCAATATATTAATGAAAAAGCCAATAATAATAATAATAATAATTCTAAACGTAAAAGACGAAATGAAAATAAATCTGACAGTCCGTACAAGGATAAACCAAAAAACATGCGTGGTGACAATGAATATTGGTAATTGAATATTGGTGACAACCAGGGCCACGTCATTGGCAGCCGCAACAAAATTTTATGAATCCGGGTCAGGCAGTAAATTATGTACAGGGTGTACCCATGCCGAATAACCATTATCCACAATGGTGGGACCCGAGTAGATCAACTCCGACTGTAGAATCATAAAATGTGCAAATAGTGGAGGTATCCTCGGAGGCGAAACCAAATATACAAAAGTAAAAAAAACCAATGCGGTCCCTGTAGGCCTTTGCCAGGAGATCTACACTAAGAATGAAGGCAATAAGTCTATGCAAGGAAACGTTAATACGTTTCGCTATCAGGATGGTAAGAAAATCGAAGATGAACTCTATCAAGAATCTGAAGTCGCTGATAGGGAAGAAAGAGATAGTATTGAAGCAACTGTCAATACAACCATCAATGGTGTAGCAAACATTATCCTCCTCGACACAAGTGTGAGTGTATAGGTGATGAACACACAATTTTTCAAGGTAATGCAAATAAAAAAGACTGCCGATTTTGCTTGTTAGGAATTGCAAAGTTATAGGCGCGCTGGGAAAGAAGGCACAAATTATGAAGTACCAGACACAGGTTGAGGTTTTCTTTAGAAATGACAGCGTTATATGCACTTTCCTATTAATGGAAAACTTATCGATACTGGTGTTACTGGGCCTTGCGTTTTTATGGGACAGAGAGGCTATAATAGATCTCGCCCGGGGAACATGTGTACTTAAATACCGGCAGCGACCAATAGCGTTGAAGCTGAATTGGGAGTTCGGTGCGAGTCTTCCGCTGGCAAGAGGATAAGATCTATCTGTCGGTAAACAAAAATTGTTACTGTTAGAGTATGATGAGCTACAAATGTGTCATACTAACCGAAACGATGGTGCACCCAATACCGTGAGTGACATCAGCACAATAATGGAGGAGAAGGTGAAAGAGGCATCTTGCATTGACGCTTCATAGGCTGGACAATTAATAGAATTGCTATCCAGATGCTATGAAGTATTTATCAGGTATCCGAAAAGATTACATTTATGATATGAAAGACCTATTGTAGAGCTTCATACTCAGTTCACTGGACAAAGAAAAATGAAGTAATGAAGGAAATCCGAAAAATGCTGAACTGGGGAATTAGTGAAACATCAAAATCACCACATAGTAGCCCGTAGCATGCCATAACCAAACCAGATAAAAGTATACGTTTAGTTCTCGACGCACGAGACATCATCAAGATTATTGTGCCAGTGCGAGCGAGGCCTGGAAACCTCGAAGAGAAAAAATCGGAAATTCTTTGGTAAAAAATATCTGACTTCAACTTGATTTGCATTCTTCACTTTGGCAGATCCTATTATCTAAGGAATCTAGACAATATACCGCTTTTGTGTTTGAAGGCCGGAGATACCAATTCTGTGTTCTTCCCTTTGGCTTGAATATTAGTGCTGGTGTCTTCATAGCAGCCTTAGATAACTTACTAGGACCCCAGCTATTAGATCAGGTCACAGCATATGTGGATAACCTTTTGCTAGCGACAGACAATTGGGAAGAACACCTAGAATTAATACGGAATGTGCTAAACAAGTTTCTAGAAACGGGATTAACTGAAAATTTAAAAAAATATCCCAGTTTACTCGACGAGAAATAAAATTCTTGGGTCACATAATATCGCCTCAAGGGATAAGACCAGGTCTAAGCAAAATGTAGGCAAGTACGAATTTTCCGTACCCACGGTCGAAAAAATAATTCAGAAGTTTCAATTTCTGACTATTCAGCAGGTTAACAGCGAAGCGTTACTGAGCCTGTTAGAGAAAAATGCACAATGGTACTGGACATCGCAGTGCAGGCAAGACTTTGACAATATCAAGGAGGCGCTTAATGCACCGATTCTCCATCAATCGGAAATGTCAAAGGATTTCTTCACTGCATTAGACGCCTGAAATTATGGAATCGGGGCGTGCCTGTTTCTAACTGAACAGATAACTGATAATCTGGAAGTCAGAATGATCGGGTTTGTCAGTAGAATACTTGCCAAATGTGAACGCTCCTATACAGTGAGCGAACTTGTGGCACTAGCTGTAGTAATTGCTTTTAAAAAATTCCGGTACTAGGTATATGGGAAGCATGTTAACGTTCTCTGTGATAATTAGGCTTTGAGTTTTATGTTAACTTTCAAGTTACTGCATGGATGTGTAGCTCAGTGGACTCTAGCTCTAAAAGAATATTACTTTGAAATTAGGCATGTTCATGGACCTGATAAACTAGTTAAAGACGTATTATTCAGGCTACAGCAAGGTTTACCAGAGTTTGCAGCCTTAGATGAAAACTCTACAGAATATAAGATCTTTCTGGTGAAGGACAAAGCTGATAGAAAAAAGTATCTAGTGTTGGGTAAAAAGAACATAAAGGACAAATTGCGTTAGCAAAGTGTCAGAGCTTTCCACCAGTATTATCAGTTAAGCAATGATATTCTGTTTTACAAATCAGACAATCCTAACAGTAACTGGCCAGTGCGTATTTCATCAGACCAGCTTGAAGACCTGGTTTTGTTTAACACATCGAGCATGGCGACATTTCGGCGTTATCAAATGCACATTGAAGATTAATCGGTATTGTTACTATCCGAATTTAAAAAGAAAAATACAATAACTTATAAGAACACTTAAGATATACCAGAAAGTGAAACCGAGCAATGTATGCAGGGACACTGAATTACGTCCCAGTATTGCACGATGACCGTGACAGATCGAAGCTATCGACATTGCAGGACCCCTACTAACTGCTAGAGGGGGCTGAAATACATCCTAGCAGTGTATGATTTGTTTACTAAATACATAAAAATGTATCCACTCCGAATGTCAACTGCCAGCAGTATTGGTAAAAGGTTAACAAATGATTATATCAAGTTTGTCGGATGCCCATCTACCTTGATAAGTGATAATGCTACATATTTCACTGGAGAGAGGTGGAAAGATCTTATGAAAAAACATAACATCAAACATGTCTTGGTTTCACGGATTTCTCCCAGCGGTAATCCGGTCGAGAGAAGTTTTAGAGAGCTAAACCGTTTCCTCTGAACTTACGCCCACAACAAGCACACTAAGTGGGTAAAATACATAAGTAGTTTTATGGAAACCTACAATAATTTGTCGCACATATCAACCAGTTTTACACCGTGTGGACTAATGAAGGAACAGAAGAACGAAGTAAATGAAAGGGAGAATCCCATACCAAAGATCTAAGAAGAAAAATAACACATCAGGAGAAACTGGATATCGCATTACAGAATATAAGTGGCCAAGCAGAACTTCACAAGGCAAAATTTGATAAAAAACTTAGTAACAAACAGGAAAATAACGTTGATGAATTGGTATTGCCAAAAACGGATCCCAAGGCATCGGTAATCAAGAGGAAGAATAGGAAATGGCATTTATTGTACCAAGGACCATTTAAAACAATCTCAATCCCACATGACGTATGTTATGTACTAGAAGATGTCAGTATAGGGATCCTAAAAGGACTGTATTGTCATAGGGACAATAAGAAATATTTGCAGTAGGAAACCACTTCTGTGTCTCTATAAAGAGGATAATATGTCTAGTGCAAATGCAGAATATCAAAAATGTAGATGTGTAAATAGTAATTATAGTGAAATGTTCTCATAAGTAATTTCATGAACATATACGTACCAGTCTACAAGCTCACATGCCAGTAGTTACTCTGCAGCATTCATGAAGTATAAATCCCAAAGGGAGAGAACAGCTTTTTTATGATAAGAAATTTTAATTATTCTGAAACTGGTCATTTACTCGATAGAAGTTAGTTTAAAAGATATCTCAGTAACCATAATTTTCTTATCTTTCCTATGTAGGTTATAGAAATTGCCTATATGTATACTGTGTTTATTCATGTACGACGGTAAATGAGTAATGAATGTTTCTTTGAACCTCACCTATGTAAATGCACACAAGTAACAAATTTTAATTGCGTGTGAGTCGCGAGTTTGTCAGTATCCACATTCCCTCTTGATGGAACATTTTCCTGTTGTGTACCGTTTTGGGCACGTTTTTCCTTGCGCGGTTATGTTTGCCGTTTGCTCTTATGAGCTTTTCTCTTGTTAGGTGAACCGATCGCGGACATGTGCCATAATCTGGTGATAATTCTAACAAGAATATGAATCAATGAGTATAAATGAACATAAATTTTATATCAACAAATATGGAAATTTTATGGTACCTACACAGTTTAATGATGATCCTATGGTCAGAACAATGTAGAGGATTCTAACAGTCATCTTGTCTCGTTTTTTTGACAGCATATGACCTTTGTTATCATGTTATCACAATATGGAACAATGTGCACCTGAAAAAAATTCATTACTTTGTAAAATGTCAATTGTAAAGAAGATTGTCTGTTGTGTGGTTTATGAAACACTAGCAGGAATCAGGACAGTGAAGAGTGTCTCACAAGAACTGTGAAAGTCTAGTGGACGCGTGAAAAACTGTTTTTTCTTTCAAGAAAAGTAATGAAATATGAACGCTCATATAGTGTTAATGTTAGCAGCAACGACATGGGCGTTGAAAAACTGTCAACAGTATTAAAGTTGATATAAAATTGTAAACCTCAAATAAAGAGTCATCTTCACGTGCCAAATGTTATGAGAGACTGTACAGCCAGCCGCGCGGCAACAATATAATAAATTAACGGACATAAATGTTGGTGGTCATTATTGCGACAATAATTGTGTATTTGAGGCCCAGAACCCACTCAGAGGTAATGAATTCCGCTTAGATTGTGAATAATCTTTAAATATAGTGAACGTATGTCTATGCAGACAACATCTTACGTGACAAAAACGGTCCTCTGCTGATGCATGAAGCCCGGTTATTTCGTAACAACTTTTATGAAATATTGGGAGGAAACAATACATCAGTGTTGTGTGTGTGTGGTATTGTGTGACAAATCTGTTCATTTTGCTTAAAGAAAAATGTTGCCACCTCGAATAACAGTAGCGGTAAATTTGATAGACGGTCTGCAAGTAGTAATGAGATTATTGTGGAACAGCACTGAAGAATGCTAAAATTCATTACTCTTCTATAGTTGAGATTACTTATCACGCATTTAGCTTGTTTGCTGGTTGTATATGATCACTCTTGTGCATGAACTTAGTGCCATTTACACTGCTTGACAGACAACATTGCTACACTTTCCTAGGTGGAGGGAAACGATCACTAGCCGGGAAAAGCAGTGATTAAATACAACCTCATGTTACGTTAATAATAAGTAACTGGTTTAGTTGTAGTCATGCCGAAGTTGTACAACACACACGTACTGCGACACTCTACAGGTCCTTAGAATTTGCATCAGGTGAATTTGATCGCCGAGACATCAACGTGACTGCACTACAGTGCTCCTCAAACCAATATTGCACGCTTCTGGCTCCGAAACACGGACTGCTGAAAGACGAAATCGCCGTCGGGGAAAACATCAAGCATGAAGGGATGCAGGTGGTTCTCAATGTCAGCATGTCTTCGATTGAAACTTCCTGGCAGATTAAAACTGTGTGCCCGACCGAGACTCGAACTCGGGACCTTTGCCTTTCGCGGGCAAGTGCTCTACCATCTGAGCTACCGAAGCACGACTCACGCCCGGTCCTCACAGCTTCACTTCTGCCAGTATCTCGTCTCCTACCTTGCAAACTTTACAGAAGCTCTCCTGCGAACCTTGCAGAACTAGCACTCCTGAGAGAAAGGATATAGCGGAGACAAGGCTTAGCCACAGCCTGGGGGATGTTTCCAGAATGAGATTTTCACTCTGCAGCGGAGTGTGCGCTGATATGAAACTTGTTCGAGTCTCGGTCGGGCACACAGTTTTAATCTGCCAGGAAGTTTCATATCAGCGCACACTCCGCTGCAGAGCGAAAATCTCATTCTGGAAACATCCCCCAGGCTGTGGCTAAGCCATGTCTCCGCTATATCCTTTCTTTCAGGAGTGCTAGTTCTGCAAGGTTCGCAGGAGAGCTTCTGTAAAGTTTGCAAGGTAGGAGACGAGATACTGGCAGAAGTGAAGCTGTGAGGACCGGGCGTGAGTCGTGCTTCGGTAGCTCAGATGGTAGAGCACTTGCCCGCGAAAGGCAAAGTTCCCGAGTTCGGGTCTCGGTCGGGCACACAGTTTTAATCTGCCAGGAAGTTTCATATCAGCGCACACTCCGCTGCAGAGTGAAAATCTCATTCTGGATGTCTTCGATTGCTAGCACAGACCTATTTAAGCGCAGAAGAATGTCTCCCATAGCATGATACTGCTCCCACAAGGCTGCGTCCTTGGCTTGCTGCACGTTTCGAGTCGCCATTCACCTCGGTGACGGTGTTTGTGGAGACGACCAGTGCCCTAGTGTAGAAAAAATGCGATTCGCCCGAAGAGGCGACACGTTTGCATTGATCGACGGTCGAATCCCGATGGTCCCGTGACCACTGCAATCTTAACTGACGATGTCGTTGGGTCAACACGTGAACACGTAAGTGTGGTCTGTTGCGGAGCTCCATGTTCAACAATGTACGATGAACGGTGTGCTGACAAGGGAACCTCCCCATCGCACCCCCCTCAAATTTAGTTTAAGTTGGCACAGTGGATAGGCCTTGAAAAACTGAACACAGATCAATCGAGAAAACAGGAAGAAGTTGTGTGCAACTATGAAAAAAAAATAAGCAAAATATACAAACTGAGTAGTCCATGCGCAAGATAGGCAACATCAAGGACAGTCTCAGCAAAGGAGCGCAGTGGTGCTGTGGTTAGCATGAGCAGCTGCGGGACGAGAAATCCTTGGTTCAAATCTTCCCTCGAGTGAAAAGTTTAATTTTTTATTTTCAGGCAATTATCAAGATTCAGGCACAAACACATAATCAACTTCGCTCTCCAAAATTCCAGGACATGTTCAGATTTGCTTGGACATATGCAGGATTTGACGGACTACACACGAAAAAATTTGAAAACGTTAACATATGTTTTGACAGAGCACAGGGAAAACTGTGCGACTGTGAAACTGTTGCATTCATTTGTTGCAGTTTATGTGACAAACTCTTATGTTTTCATCACTTTTTTGGGAGTGATTATCACATCCACAAGAAAACCTAAATAGGGAAAGGTAGAAGAATGCTTTTACCCATTCGCCAAGAGTACAAGTTAGGTGGATCGACAACATATTCCTGTCATGCGACGCACATGCCGTCACCAGTGTCGTATAGAATATATCAGACGTGTTTTGTTGTGGAGGAATCGGTTGACCTGTGACCTTGCGATCAAATGTTTTCGGTTCCCATTGGAGAGGCACGTCCTTTCGTCTACTAGTCGCACGGTTTTGCGGTGCGGTCGCAAAACACAGACACTGAACTTATTACAGTGAACAGAGACGTCAATGAACGAACGGACAGATCACAACTTAGCGAAAATAAAGATAGTAAAATTTTCACTGGAGGGAAGACTTGAACCATGGACTTCTCGTTCTGCAGCTGCTCACGCTAACCACGAGACCACGGCGCTCCTGATCCCTCACTATCATTGATGTTACTTATCTTGTGCATGGACTACTCAGTTTGTATATTTTGCTTATTTTTTTCATAGTTCCACACAACTTCTTCTTGTTTCCTCGATTGATCTGTGTCCAGATTTTCAAGGCCTATCCACTGTGCCAGCTTATAACTAAATCTGAGGGGGGTGCGATGGGGAGGTTCCCTTGTGAGAAACACTTGTGCGTGCACCAGCATTGTGCTTTTTCGGCAGAGATGCCACACATCATCTATCCTACTTTATAGAGCAGACATGCCGCCGAACCCAGAGTTCTGCGAAGAGTGTGGATGCCCAACCATTTGGTGCCTAGTGGTAGTTTCACTGGCCTGCCTCCTTTCCGTAGCGCTCACGACAGCAGCACGTGAAAGCTCGACCAGCTTCGTCGTTTTCGAAGTACTCGTTCACAGGCTCTGCGTAGTAACTATCTACCCTTTGTCACAATAGCTTACCTGAATGGGATTTCCCCTTTGCAGCCCTTATCTTCGCTAGAGTGATGCTCCGTCCGTGTCTGCTCGTGCTACATGCTTTTGTTACCGCGTCACGTGCCCGCAACACAACCAGGCGGCGTCCAACGTCGCGGGGGGCAGTGGGCATCATGTCTTGGTTTATCAGTGTGTTTCAGTGAGAGATGCACGTTTTTACACTTCTGCCAAGGGTGATGGTGCGACATTAGGATGACGGGAATGTTGTTGTTGTTGTGGTCTTCAGTCCTGAGACTGGTTTGATGCAGCTCTCCATGCTACTCTATCCTGTGCAATCTTCTTCATCTCCCAGTACCTACTGCAGCCTACATCCTTCTGAATCTGCTTACTGTATTCATCTCTTGGTCTCCCTCTACGATTTTTACCCTCCACACTGCCCTCCAATGCTAAATTTGTGATCCCTTGATGCCTCAAAACATGTCCTACCAACCGATCCCTTCTTCTAGTCAAGTTGTGCCACAAACTTCTCTTCTCCCCAATCCTATTCAATACCTCCTCATTAGTTACGTGATCTACCCACCTTATCTTCAGCATTCTTCTGTATCACCACATTATAAAGCTTCTATTCTCTTCTTGTCCAAACTAGTTATCGTCCATGTTTCACTTCCATACATGGCTACACTCCATACAAATACTTTCAGAAACGACTTCCTGACACTTAAACCTATACCCAATGTTAACAAATTTCTCTTCTTCAGAAACGATTTCCTTGCCATTGCCAGTCTACATTTTCTATCCTCTCTACTTCGACCATCATCAGTTATTTTACTCCCTAAATAGCAAAACTCCTTTACTACTTTAAGTGTCTCATTCGCTAATCTAATTCCCTCAGCATCACCCGACTTAATTCGACTACATTCCATTACCCTCGTTTTGCTTTTGTTGATGTTCATCTTATATCCTCCTTTCAAGACACTGTCCATTCCGTTCAACTGCTCTTCCAAGTCCTTTGCTGTCTCTGACAGAATTACAATGTCATTTGCAAACCTCAAAGATTTTACTTCTTCTCCATGAATTTTAATTCCTACTCCGAATTTTTCTTTTGTTTCCTTTACTGCTTGCTCAATATACAGATTGAATAACATCGGGGAGAAGCTACAACCCTGTCTCACTCCTTTCCCAACCACTGCTTCCCTTTCATGCCCCTCGACTCTTATAACTGCCATTAGGTTTCTGTACAAACTGTAAATAGCCTTTCGCTCCCTGTATTTTACCCCTGCCACCTTCAGAATTTGAAAGAGAGTATTCCAGTCAACATTGTCATAAGCTTTCTCTAAGTCTACAAATGCTACAAACGTAGGTTTGCCTTTTCTTAATCTTTCTTCTAAGATAAGTCGTAAGGTTAGTATTGCCTCACGTGTTCCAACGGGAACGGGAATAACACTTGAAAATAACATACCGCCGAAATAAGCGGATCGTGATACACAGGCTGACCCGAAATAGTGCACAGGCTCATTGAAACCAAATGTATCTTTAATTAAAACAAATGTAAGGTTGGCGTCGTATACATTAAGATGTAAGTTAACGTGTTATATGTTCAAAATAATCACCTTCCACCGCAAAGCGTCATCGACAACGTGTTAGAACAGAACGACATACCAACTGTGTAGTTTCTGATGGAATAGCATGGCGGGCTTAGTTTGCCCTAATAGACGATCTAGTGTGTGCTTCTGTGGAATGCACTTGACAGAATCTCGAAGAAAGGAGCCTAAGGTGGCACATAATTGAGCTGGTTACTACATAGAAATTACTTTTCGTCCTGTTCATCTCGAAAGGAATATCCGACTGATAAATTCTCTCACATCAGATCTGAAGTCGTGTGACGCCCCATCCTGTTAAAAGTAGTGATCTTCATTTTCAAAAACATCGCTAAGACCGGGAGTAGTTACATGCAACGTTTTTGGGCAAAAAGTTTTTGGTATCGTTTCCTCTCTTCAAGGAAGTAATGACGGATGAAGCCTCTACGTGACAGACGACGTGAGAGTAATATAATTTCTTCAGTTACGTATTGAAGCGTACCTGTCTGTGTTTCTAGATTCAAACTGAGATGTTTTAAATGAAGCTTTCCTCAGAAAGTCAGGGCGATGATGTAATGTGACTGTTAAAAAACTGATTTTAACATATCACCGCGACACGTGAGAGGAACCACCATTGACGACGAAACTGACCAAAAACATTAGAAAAAATAGCTGATAGTATAAGCTGGTTAATCATTAAATATACTTCTTCAGTTCATCATCTTCACATCAATGAAGCGATGGCCGACGTGTCGTTCTAAGGTAATTGGCCGATCAAACTGAGAAAAATTCTTACTTAAAAATACACACAAGGAACTGAAAGAAATGGGCGCGACTTGATCTCAGCTAGTTATACCTTCGGACAATTTGTCAGTAATACTTTCCTTTCGGTCTCTAAAAAATGAAAAATTTCATGCAAGATTACGGTTGTCAACATAGAAATTTATTTATTTTATCGGATCCAATATTACTAAATTCGTCACACATACATAGTTACCTCCCCCCACTAAAACCGTAATGCCACCGCCCCCCCCCCCCTTTATATTCCCAATAAACTGTGCGAAGCTAAGAATTCGGCAAGGCCCTACAAATCGCGGGGCGAGCTTCCTAGAAATACTCGCATCCCTACTGCCACCAGCACTGAAGTCACGAACAAAAACTAGCCTTATCCCAAATACGTTTGATGATCTCGGGAGCTGTACCCAAGTCAAAAAATCGTCGATGCTCCCTAAACTAGCAAACGGGGAGGTAAGGGGTTAGGCAAACATTAAGGAGGTCGGTGTAGCCTTTATCCCTTTGCAGAATTAAAAGCGAAATTAATCCAACGGAACGAGTTCGCCCACTTCAAGACCTGGCATAGTTGGTGATGAGAGCGGCCTTTAGGTTACTGTTCACCCTTCCAGCGGAAGAGGGCCGAGTATAATAACGGATAGTAGTGACATGCTTGATGGCGTTACCATAGTAAAATCTCTTAAACTCTTTCGACACAAAGGCCGGATGGTTATCAGTCAAGAGACCTTTAGGCGGCCCGAATATAGAAAACATCCCACCTTACATAGCTCGCACTTCCCCTCCAGTCGGCGGGTATCCTTATATACAGGGTTATTACAAATGATTGAAGCGATTTCACAGCTCTACAATAACTTTATTATTTGAGATATTTTCACAATGCTTTAAACACACATACAAAAACTCAAAAAGTTTTTTTAGGCATTCACAAATGTTCGATATGTGCCCCTTTAGTGATTCGGCAGACATCAAGCCGATAATCAAGTTCCTCCCACACTCGGCGCACCATGTCCCCATCAATGAGTTCGAAAGCATCGTTGATGCGAGCTCGCAGTTCTGGCACGTTTCTTGGTAGAGGAGGTTTGAACACTGAATCTTTCACATAACCCCACAGAAAAAAATCGCATGGGGTTAAGTCGGGAGAGCGTGGAGGCCATGACATGAATTGCTGATCATGATCTCCACCACGACCGATCCATCGGTTTTCCAATCTCCTGTTTAAAAAATGCCAAACATCATGACAGAGGTGCGGTGGAGCACCATCCTGTTGAAAGATGAAGTCGGCGCTGTCGGTCTCCAGTTGTGGCATGAGCCAATTTTCCAGCATGTCCAGATACACGTGTCCTGTAACGTTTTTTTCTCAGAAGAAAAAGGGGCCGTAAACTTTAAACCGTGAGATTGCACAAAACAAGTTAACTTTTGGTGAATTGCGAATTTGCTGCACGAATGCGCGAGGATTCTCTACCGCCCAGATTCGCACATTGTGTCTTTTCACTTCACCATTAAGAAAAAATGTTGCTTCATCACTGAAAACAAGTTTCGCACTGAAAGCATCCTCTTCCATGAGCTGTTGCAACCGCGCAGAAAATTCAAAGCGTTTGACTTTGTCATCGGGTGTCAGGGCTTGTAGCAATTGTAAACGGTAAGGCTTCTGCTTTAGCCTTTTCCGTAAGATTTTCCAAACCGTCGGCTGTGGTACGTTTAGCTCCCTGCTTGCTTTATTCGTCGACTTCCGCGGGCTACGCGTGAAACTTGCCCCCACGCGTTCAACCGTTTCTTCGCTCACTGCAGGCCGACCCGTTGATTTTCCCTTACAGAGGCATCCAGAAGCTTTAAACTGCGCATACTATCACCGAATGGAGTTAGCAGTTGGTGGATCTTTGTTGAACTTCGTCCTGAAGTGTCGTTGCACTGTTATGACTGACTGATGTGAGTGCATTTCAAGCACGACATACGCTTTCTCGGCTCCTGTCGCCATTTTGTCTCACTGCGCTCTCGAGCGCTCTTGCGGCAGAAACCTGAAGTGCGGCTTCAGCCGAACAAAACTTCATGAGTTTTTCTACATATATGTAGTGTGTCGTGACCTTATGTCAATGAATGGAGCTACAGTGAATTTATGAAATCGCTTCAATCATTTGTAATAGCCCTGTAATGACGGCCAGGTCACGTATTGAAGCACCTTAGCGATGGTCTTGTGAAGCCCCAAATGCCCCCAAGCAAGGAGTCATGAAAGTAATAAAAATGGTTGGAACAAGCTTCTCAGGCAAAAAAATCCTAACATCAGCGGATCTCCCTACCTCCCGACAAACTATCGGATACCCGTTCCACGGCCAGTAGACGTTGTCCAAGAGGTCCCAAGAGGGGGTCATGGCCCTTTTAACCTTAAGGTCGGTAAAAAGTTTCGGTACCTCAGCCAAGACACCACAAAGAGGATTCACGGCGCTTTCCTCGATCATGCGACTAATTGCATGGGTCGCCTGATTGCCAGACCCCTTAATGTGCCGAACTCTGAAGCGGAATTCGGATATCCGTACCGCCCATATGGCTACCCTTCTGATCTCTCTAGGTTGCGCCAAGACCCAGCTTAAGGTTTGGTTTACTGTCTCCAAATTGAACTCCAAGAGCTCGAGATTGAATTTCAATTTCTCAAAAGCGAAGAGAATGGCCAAGACCTCGGACTCATAGACGGAGTACTTTAATTCAGCAGGAGTCAAACTCCTCGTGATGTAAGCTACGGGACGCCTTTCCCTGGAACATTCCTGCAAGAGCACGGCCGCAACGCCAGCATTAGACGCATCAGTCTGGACAATGAAGCCTTTTTTGAAGTCCGACATGACCAAGACTGTGTAACTACTCAAAGAGATTTTAATAGTCTCAAAAGCAGCCTGCTGGCTCTCCCCCCCCCCCCCCCCCAAACAAAGGCTTCTCCTCTTTTAAGTAAATTATTAAGAGGGGCGGCGAGCTGAACAAAAATAGGAACAAACTTCCCCAAATAATTGGCCATGCAGATAAATCTACCTATCTCCTTCTTATTGCTTGGGAGAGGAAAATGTAAGGCCGACGTACGATTGCCGGCCGCGGTGGTCTAGCGGTTCTGGCGCTGCAGTCCGCAACTGCGGGACTGCTACGGTCGCTGGTTCGAATCCTGCCTCGGGCATGGGTGTGTGTGATGTCCTTAGGTTAGTTAGGTTTAAGTGGTTCTAAGTTCTAGGGGACTTATGACCTAAGATGTTGAGTCCCATAGTGCTCAGAGCCATTTGAACCGACGTACGATTCCGATCAACCGATCAATTCTAACCCCTCGCTTGACACAAGATGACCCAAAAAAGAAATCTGCCGCTTAGCCAGCCGCCCGAATCCGTAGCAACACTTCCTCGAAATGATACAAATGCTGATCAAATGAACGGCTATGTACAAGATCATCATCAAGGTAGTTAGAGAAGCACTTGAACTTAAGGTCGCCGGGAACATGATCCAACAGGCGAGTCAGCACAGCGGCCTTGGTAGATAAGCCGAAGGGTACCCGATTGAACTCAGATGTTTCAAATGGTGCAAAATGCAGTAACATGCTTAGAATCCTCTGTCAACGGTACCTGGTAAGAGATTTGGCTACCATCAGCCATAGTGACGCAACAAGGCCCAAAAATGATTCAAATGGCTCTGAGCACTATGGAACTTAACTTCTGAGGTCATCAGTCCCCTAGAACTTAGAACTACTTAAACCTAACTAACCTAACGACATCACACACACCCATCCCCGAGGCAGGATTCGAACATGCGACCGTAGCGGTCACGCGGTATCAGACTGTAGCGCCTAGAACCGCTCGGCCACCCCGGCCAACAAGCCCCAGAAACCAAGTAAAACAATTATGCAAGCGAGGAAGCTGGACAGATGCCACTACGACCTGTTGATTAAAGTGCTCTGTAATCAATAAGCCTTATCCCTTAGGGACCATAAATATGAGGGAATGATTTGGACTACCTAAGCCCCCTCCCTGCGCATGTGGTTGACCTTTTCTGGCAGTATCCTCATCTTCCAGGGGGGTGGGGGGGGGAGGGGGTGGGAGGACAATCGTTATGGAACTTGTCGCACCGGAACGTCATCAGTTAAACGAATCTTGAACTGGATTTTGTCCTTTATCCCTAGCTGATTAGTGAGGACGTCAGGGTAATTCCCTAAGTGTTCAGTAATTGTCTAGCCTCAACCGCCCCCAGACGACTCACATTAAACTCTGAATGAAACAAGTTAAGCGAACTGACGTTGATAAAATCACGGCAAGAACAAAGGTCTATGTTCTCTGAAGGACGAAATTTGGTTTTGCTACCAAAATCCAGCACTAAACCAGTCCGCTGAATAAAGTCAACCGAGAAGCAAGGTGACAAACAAATTTAAAGTCTCGTCCTCCCGCTTTGTCCATTCCTTACGTCACGCGCCGTTCTGTCAACTTCAGACTTTCCTGATATTCTTGTAATTGCCCACCTTGAAGACGGCTGTGTTTCAAATTCAACTCTCCAACGTCGTCTAACCTCACCAAGATTCATTTTCAGTAACACTTTGCACGCTCTTCCTTTGTTCAAACGATAACGCCATGTTTATTTCGGATCATGTAATAAACAGAAGAATTGCTAACTTTTTCACTGCCTTCTGAATTATTAACTACAAAAAATTATTTCTATCTGCTTTAATTGAAGAGGGGATCAGTTTCGAAAGTGTGTACACTATTTTGGGACATCTTGTAAATGACGCTGTTTTTGAAACAGTCAAAACTGTCTTCCACAGAACTGTTTGATCGACACGATTACATGAGAACTTCTTGTGGTCCTGTAGTTAATAACTTTTGCAAAAGATTCTTTCAAAACCGGACAGCGGCTGGACTGTGCCTGTATTTTTGCGGCAGTTGAAATTAGTGCATCAAGCTCTGTTTCCAGTCTAACAAATGACACATCAGTTTGAATAAAAAGGGCGCTGCAAGCGTAATACGAAGTGAGATAAATTTTCATTTAACACTGGACAGTCCCAGAGAATATTGCCAGTTTTATTACGAATAAAACAATACTATTCACTACGAATGGTAATAAAAATATTTTGCTGCACAGTTCGGTAACACGTCGTTTGTCGACCATAAATTCGCATTCTGGTCGGAATTACAACGGATGACGGGCTGAGAGCGTGCACAGTTGCGCCGTCAACACCCTTCCGATGTAAATTATTGAATTAGCAGCCCATCAGTTTGAGATAGGCTCTAATCCCGGAATGAGTTGCTACAAATGCGGGCGATAATTTTCGGCAGACGTATGATTCAATAAGCCGCATCTATACAACGTTGCCTAGACGTGAGTACCTGCAGCCTGTCAAGAGCCGTGATAAACAAGTCGAGCCGCAGCGCTGTGTTAAGATTCGATTGGGAAGCTGTAAAATAAATGACCTCAAACGAACTTACTTCCAATATGACTATTGGGAGTTTACTGTGGTGAAAGTACCCCATTGTAGAACTAAAAATAAGTAATTATTTACTTGCCCAAATCAAAGTACTACACAGCAAATAATACAGCTTATGATTACCGCCACTGATACATACGTATACTGCCTGAAAAAAAAAAAAAAAGAAAAAAGCCGGCCGCGGTGGCCGTGCGGTTCTAGCGCTGCAGTCCGGAACCGGGGGGCTGCTACGGTCGCAGGTTCGGATCCTGCCTCGGGCATGGATGTCTGTGATGTCCTTAGGTTAGTTAGGTTTAAGTAGTTCTCAGTTCTAGGGGACTGATGACCTAAGATGTTAAGTCCCATAGTGCTCAGAGCCATTTGAACCATTTTTTGAAAAAAAAAAAAAAAAAAAAAAAAGACGCGAAGCGTCCAGAACGGGAGGAGGAAACGAAACGAAACTTCACGGGTTGAGAGGGTATTGGATGTTATTTCAGTTATTACAATATCGAGTCAAATTTACAAAATACCTGGCAGTATGAGCCCACTTATCATTATTACGTTGCACCTCATCTGGCCTGGATGATGCTCTCATTCAGCTGGGAAGGGGGTATAATAAAGATGTCGTATCCTCTCCTCAGGCAAGCTGGCCCCCAACTGTTATCCTGGTTACTTGCTTTGGGACGGAGTTGATATCCGAGCTGGTTCCATCTGCGTCATAGCAGAGACAGATATGTAGACCATGGTCGAGGCGCGAGTACCTCAGCATCACTCGGCCAGTTCACAGAGACACGTGGCATGTGCGGATGAGCATTGTTCTGTTTGAAGAATGGAGTCGCAAAACTGTCTCATGAGAGTTTACACACGAAGACGCAGGATGCCAGTGACGTACCGTTTTGCCCTCAGAGTTTCAGATTAGATTAGATTAGATTAATACTAGTTCCATGGATCATGAATACGATATTTCGTAATGATGTGGAACGAGTCAAATTTTCCAATACATGACTTAATTAAGTTAATTTAACAACTTGTTTATTTTTTTGTGTTTTTTATTTATTTATTTTTTATTTTTTTATTTTAAATATTTTTTGTTTTTTTTTCTTTTTTTCTTAATTTATATCTAAAAATTGTCATTCAGAAATTCTTTTAATTTCTTCTTAAATACTTGTTGGTTATCATCATCAATGACTACCAGCTGTGAACTGAAATCATACCACGATGCCAGAAGTATCACTGCTGTGCCTCTACAGAACAATGAAACAATGACACTTCCCATATCGCCGACATACTCACTGTCGATGGTCATCCGAGGTTGTGCAGCACCACTATTCATTGCTGAACACAATGTGGCGCCGTTTACCGGCAATTCATTTTTCCGATAACAGCACTACATCAAACGCGGGAGGCTGTGGTGTGATGGGACGGTAATCCCATAGTCCGGCTGCTACTCACTGAATAACGCCGAGAGTTGTTCCTGTGCATTACAATATAGGGGCCACTCCCACATCCGAAAGTCTCATACATCTGGATATTGTGTGGTTCGACGAATTGACCAAATGGAGACCCACACTGAGGCCCCTTTGTAACTGTCAGTTGCCGATAATGCTATCTCAAACAACTATATGGCACCTCCGCATCCTTACGAGTGATCACGCAATATCTGTCACCGTACACGCTCCTTATATACCTTACTAGGCCTGGTAACAACACGAAACACGAACAACACTAATGCACCCTCGTGGTTGTTCTATATACAGGGTGTTACAAAAAGGTACGGCCAAACTTTCAGGAAACATTCCTCACACACAAATAAAGAAAAGATGTTATGTGGACATGTGTCCGGAAACGCTTAATATCCATGTTAGAGCTCATTTTAGTTTCGTCAGTATGTACTGTACTTCCTCGATTCACCGCCAGTTGAAGGAAGGTTATGTTGACTTCGGTGCTTGTGTTGACATGTGACTCATTGCTCTACAGTACTAGCATCAAGCACGACAGTACGTAGCATCAACAGGTCAGTGTTCATCACGAACGTGGTTTTGCAGTCAGTGCAATGTTTACAAATGCGGAGTTGGCAGATGCCCATTTGATGTATGGATTAGCACGGTGCAATAGCCGTGGCGCGGTACGTTTGTATCAAACCAGATTTCCAGAACGAAGGTGTCCCGACAGGAAGACTTTCGAAGCAATTGATCGGCGTCTTAGGGAGCACGGAACATTCCAGCCTATGACTCGCGACTGGGGAAGACCTAGAACGACGAGGACACCTGCAATGGACGAGGCAATTCTTCGTGCAGTTGACGATAACCCTAATGTCAGCGTCAGAGAAGTTGCTGCTGTATAAGGTAACGTTGACCACATCACTGTATGGAGAGTGCTACGGGAGAACCAGTTGTTTCCGTACCATGTACAGCGTGTGCAGGCACTATCAGCAGCTGATTGGCCTCCACGGGTACACTTCTGCGAATGGTTCATCCAACAATGTGTCAATCCTCATTTCAGTGCAAATGTTCTCTTTACGGATGAGGCTTCATTCCAACGTGATCAAATTGTAAATTTTCACAATCAACATGTGTGGGCTGACGAGAATCCGCACGCAATTGTGCAATCACGTCATCAACACAGATTTTATTTGAACGTTTGGACAGGCATTGTTGGTGATGTCTTGATTGGGCCCCATGTTCTTCCACCTACGCTCAATGGAGCACGTTATCATGATTTAATACGGGATACTCTACCTGTGCTGCTAGAACATGTGCCTTTACAAGTACAACACAACATGTGGTTCATGCACGATGGAGCTCCTGCACATTTCAGTCGAAGTGTTCGTACGCTTCTCAACAACAGATTCGGTGACCGATGGATTGGTAGAGGCGGACCAATTCCATGGTCTCCACGCTCTCCTGACCTCAACCCTCTTGACTTGCATTTATGGGGGCTTTTGAAAGCTTGATAGGTGGCTACACTGTCACAGCGCCAGAGATTGCGCCAAAGAGTTTTATTCCGCCGCCTCCACTGGCGCAGTAGTTGTTCAGAGAATGTCGAGGGCAGTGGTAGCTCAGAGGTTGTCGTGGGTAGTGCTTGTTCAGAGGATGTCGAGAGCTGTACTAGTTGAGAGCATGTCGTGTGCAGTTGTTCTTCTGCTGGCCGAGAGAGCAGATGCTGTTCGGTTGGTGTAATGTATATATGGAAAATGTTGCAATGATCACAGTGTATTTTTCGTCAATATATATGGAGTTAAAAAAGTTTCTTTTATTTCAAATTTCCTAAATGGCAACGCATCTCTGTCACAGGTTCAGTCAACAAAGCATCTGGCTCATGTTCATGTATTAGACTGTAATTCTGGTTTCCATGTGCAATTATCGTATTTCTGGTTATTCAATTAGTTCATTGTAAATGGTGTTTGAAATTGCTTGTCGTATTGAGGAAGAACCGTGCCAGATACATGTACGTTGAATCACACTTCCACACACAGAACAGTTACACTTGTGCGTTGCTGTTTCGTAGCTTTTATAGTTGCAGGGGACTTAATTAATCAATTGTGTTAATGGAAATTTCCTTTCATTCTTTATTGTTATTTTATGCAGTCAGATTGCGTACTAATACTAGTCAGGGCCAACCGGTTACGAGACATCGTAACCGGACACACAGCTACTAAAATTATTATATTTTCATTTTATAATTAAGCTCCCATGCACGTGGCGACCGCTGCTTCGGATCGTCCCTTGGAATTCTTTTGATAGTAAAAATAGCAGATAGTAGCATTGTTGTAGTAATTTGTAGTTTAGTAGTTGTAGTCTATATTGCATGTGTAGTTTTGGTAATTGAACATTTGTAGTTGTCTTGTCATCTTCTAATGGTAGTTTTGCAGAATTTAATTTTTGATGTCTCGTATACGGGTTTGACAATTTTGTGCAATTATGAAGATTTCAATTGTTCGTTAATCGTGTTTGTCGGGAAGCGTTTCGTGTGAATGGTATTGTTGGTGATAAAGTGTTATACTGTGTGTAATTTTCGTATAGTGACGAGTTTTGTATGTTTTGTAAATGATTACGCGATCGATGAAAAAGGCAAAAATGATGGATAGTCAGAATGACGAAATTGTTAACATGGCGACCTCGCCAACACAGGATACAGTAGGATGAATAATGAAGTAGAAAACAATTTAATAAGCCGGGAAAATAGTCCGGAACCAGTTCAAAAATTTTCACAATCAAAAAATTTTCAGAATATGAGATTAACGACAGAAGATTCTGCAATAGTATTGAACAAAGATAGCTTTACGACTATGACGAAGGAAGTTAGTTTTACGGGAAATGTTAGAGGCGAAAAGAATTTTTAACCAGTTAATATGGAGCAGTTGATGGGTGCTATATTGAATTTGGGAACACAGATGGGAACAATGGAAACACCGTTAGACTCACTGGGATCACAGATACGAACTGAATTAAAAACAGTGGCAACACGATCTGAATTAAAAACAGTGGCAATACGATTAGAAACTGATATTGGAACAATGGAAACACGGTTAGACTCACGAATAGGGACATGTTTCAAAAACATGAAAGATGAATTAAAGAAAGAAATTAGAGTAGAAGTACAACCGATTTTGAATGCTCACAATAATAGATTAATTTCAATAGAAATGAGACAAAAGGAACAGGATAGAGAACGGGAAGGAAGAGATAGCGTGATAGTAAAAAAAATTTCAGAGTTAAATCTTCAACGTGCACACGATAAGGAAGAAATATTTGAAAGAATTAAGGAATCCATACCAAATGACAGAATAAATAACCTAACACAACAATATGAACAGTTAACTACTAAATGTCAATACTGAAACCCGAGTCGCGACACTTACGGAAGACGTAAATAAACAGAAAGAACAAATAGGTGACTTATAGGAAACAGTGGAGGAGATTTCAGATAAATTGACAAGTCTTAGTTTAAATGGGGACAGAGATTCAGATGATACAGCTCCATTGCCATTTGCAGAAACAGAAGAGTACCAGAATATAAATAAACATGTTGAAAATCAGGGAAAATTTAATGAACGCGTTAAAAGGGAATTTGAGGCGTTACGAAAGCAAGTTAAACAAATTGAAAGCGAAATCGTAGGAAAAGACAATAGAAGAAATTTAGAATCACAGATAGCAGCGGGTTTTGAACAAAATAATTTATTTCATTTACGAGATGCAACAAGAGAACGCCAGGCGCTCGAACTTGACAATAATCGACATTCGGACTGGGACAGACGCGGTAGGTCTTTGTCGCCAAGAGTCGAAAACTTTGACTATAAACACTTTTTCCAGCGCCCGGGTTCCCGGGTTCGATTCCCGGCGGGGTCAGGGATTTTCTCTGCCTCGTGATGACTGCGTGTTGTGTGATGTCCTTAGGTTAGTTAGGTTTAAGTAGTTCTAAGTTCTAGGGGACTGATGACCATAGATGTTAAGTCCCATAGTGCTCAGAGCCATAAACACTTTTTAACTGTTCGGAAATTTAAGATCTTTCGCAATTCTAAGAATGACATACATGCATTTCCAGAATAAGATTTTCACTCTGCAGCGGAGTGTGCGCTGATATGAAACTTCCTGGCAGATTAAAACTGTGTGCCCGACCGAGACTCGAACTCGGGACCTTTGCCTTTCGCGGGCAAGTGCTCTACCATCTTTTTTTTTTTTTTTTTTTTTTTTTTGTAGTCTCATTTTGTTCGTTTTCGTTCGTTGTATCTGCTCGGTGCGGACGTCGCAAGACGCCCGTTTTAGTTCGTAGTTGATCCATTATCTCAGTTTTTTTATTACAGAGGGCAACTAACCCTCTGACCGAACACGCTGAGTTACCGTGCCGGCAGAATTTTCACTCGAGGGAGGATTCTAACCAAGGACCTTTCGTTCGTTCATCTGAGCTACCGAAGCACGACTCACGCCCGGTCCTCACAGCTTTACTTCTGCCAGTATCTCGTCTCCTACCTTCCAAACTTTACAGAAGCTCGCAGGAGCTGTGAGGACCGGGCGTGAGTCGTGCTTCGGTAGCTCAGATGGTAGAGCACTTGCCCGCGAAAGGCAAAGGTCCCGAGTTCGAGTCGCGGTCGGGCACACAGTTTTAATCTGCCAGGAAGGGACATACATCCATGTTCATGGTTAGATCAATTTATGTACGCACTTCCACCAAATTGGCCACTAAGTCACAAACTGGAATTTATGTGTGGCTATTTACGTCCTCAGGGGATTCACTATACTAAGTGAATATGTGCCGTAGCGTGCACAGGGCCCCGAGCTGTAGTGGTGCTATTTCCCTTTTAGTTTTCTGCACTGCTGCCTACTCTTTTACTGTTCTTCGTATCTATCAAAACACCTCTTCAACTATCATTCTATCTAGAAAAGGAGTCGGTAAAGAATAACCGGATATGACTATTTTACCCAAAAGTAATTTCGGAAATTATCGTTTGGACTTACTATATCTTCAGCAGCATTCATTCGTAGTTTAAACGAAATTTTACCTGTTTATCTTCATGACAATATTACTTCATATGTTGACGATATTCTTATTGCTAAACGTTCTTGGAGTGAGCATAACAAAATTTTGGATTCGTTATTACGTATTTTTCAGGAGTTGGCATTACAGGGAACTTGGAAAAATCTGAATTTGGTTGTTCTCAGGTGAAATTTCTTGATCATATTATTTCTACAGAAGGTATTCTTCCTGATCCAGAGAAACTAGACGCTATTCGTAATTATGCTGTTCCTACTACAAAACGTGATGTTCGTAGTTTCCTTGGTGTCTGTAATTTTCTTAGACGCTTTGTTAGATTGGAAAATTTGGCCACACCTCGTTAATGTGAACTATCTGGAAAGAATTGTAATTGGTGTTGGGATGGGGAAGCTCAATCACAATTTGAATAACTTCATGATGCTTTAGTTGCTTTCACACCCGGATTTATCTAAAGATTTTTGTTTGGCGACGGACTCATCATACAAAGGCCTAGGTGCACACTTATTTCAAGAGATAGAAGAAAACGGCGTTGTAGTACAGAAAAATACTGCGTTTGCAAGTTGTGTTCTCTCTAAATCAGAAAAGAATTATTCGATTACGGAACTTGAAAGCCTTGGCTGTTGTTTGGGCTTTCACAAAATTTCGCATCTTTTTGTATGGCAGACATACTAAGGTTTACACCGATCATCGAGCTCTGGAATTTCTTATGTCAACAAAATTAACACGTGGAAGATTGTCACGATGGGCGCTGTATCTACAGGAATTTGATTTTAATATTGTTTACATACAAGGTGTTGCGTCTGAATATTTTATTTCGTCTTCGCTCCAGGACATCGCTAAGGAGCAAAACAAGGATCCAATCTGGAGGACATTAAGGAGAAGTGGAGGAGAAAGGAAAGCGTAGCGATTAGACAGTATTATTTAGTTCGCAATGATATTCCTTCTAAACGAAAATCTTTTGACAACTCTGTTTGGTTAGTTTGCATTCCTGATGAGTGGGTTAATAAACTGATTTGGTATACACATCTCAGTTATGCACACTTTGGTCCCAGAAAAATGCTTTCATAAATTACGAGAAAATTGCTACTTCAGTAATATGGAAAAATGTATTCGATCTGTTCTTGCCAAATGCAAATTATGTAAAAAGGCTAAGCCGCCAACTATTTCTCACAGAGCACCGTTGTTTCCTATCATTCCAGCGAAATTAAAAAGGAGATGGCTGCAGTCGATTTGTTCGGTCCAGTGGTTCGTTCTACTAATGGTTTTGCGTACATTTTGGTAGCAGTGGAATTGACATCAAAGTATGTGTGTTTTACACCTTTACGTAAAGCAACAGTTCGTTCAGTATCTAATGCTTTCATCAAACATTTTCTTAAAGAAGTGGGTCATGTTGATAAGGTTATATCAGATAATGGATCACAGTTTCGCTCTAAAATTTTGGCTTCATATTCTACGGCGTCGTCAGATTAAACCAATTTTCATTTCACTTTTTCACCCTCAATCTAACGCTTCAGAAAGATGGATGAAGGAAATCAATAAATTGTGTCGACTTTATTGTCATCAGAATCTTCATATTTTTCAAAACATTCTGAATGAACTCCCTAATGATTCAACTTCTTTACCGCCTATATTGAAATTAAAAAATAAAGCACCGACAAATCGCATTTCTGAAATCGCTCCTTTTCCGCCTTCACGGAAACTGCGGCATTCTGAAGTTGTCAACCTGGCTCTACAAAATATTGCATCTGCGGCTGCTAGAAGAGAGAAATCAGCTAAACGTCCTGGTCAGTTAAAAACCTTGTCAGTTGGTCAAAAGGTGTTAATTAAGTCTCAACTTTTGTCTCACAAAGGAAAAGGCTTGTGTCGCAAATTTTTTCTGCATTATAACGGTCCATATAGAGTTCGCAAAATTATTCATGATTACACTGTCGAAGTAGAAACTCTTAAATCTCGGCGCTCTAAGGGAATACATCATATATCGAACGTTAAAATTTTTGTGGAATGACACACCTTTGAGACATTAACAGTTACATGTAAACACGCAGAGAATACAAGGATACCGATCCGTGTTCTGGCGGCGGCACATACCCAAAGCAACAGTGAAGTCTGCGCGCCGCACAAGGCAGTCGTTGACCGCAAACAATTACTTCCTACGTCGCGCGTACCTACAGCTGATCGAGCGCTGTGTGCGAATGCTCTGACAGCCGTAAAAAAATACACAGTCTAATTTTTCCGAATAAATTCAGTATAAAGATATAGTGACTTGATAAATTATGTTATTAACGTTCAGTATTTTTCAGGATACGGTTGTATAAAATATTTAAGAACTTCAGGTAAATTCTGTGTGTGTCCGACGTTAAGAGGACTTGCTATCGAGAAAATTTCAGGAAGAATATAATTTCGAAGAAGAAAGTAACAAACTGAAAAGGTAACTATTAATTGTGTTTATTTTTCAGGTAACATATTTCCTCTTCGGTACGTACTTTATACGTAATTTGCTGCTCGCGATTATGTTAACTGATTTTGACATTGATTGATTAATAAACAGGGTTGTTACTTCTGTATATTATGCATCGTTTGCCTGCTGTGCTTTTTCACTGATGTCATATTTTTTTTATTATGTGCCTGCTGTGCTTATTTATTTAAATTATAATTGTCACCTGATTAGTCGTACTGATATGGTTATGTATGTAAGTCATACTTTGTGATTCAACTGCTTGCGCCTTCATGTTTACTTATTAAGATTACATATGAACATTTATTTGCTTATGCTGATATGATTCTAATGACCTGTTTATTATGTAAGACATGTATTTGGTGCTTTGCGTATGGATTGCATATTTACACATTTCTGTTTTGTTATCATAACTACTCTTTAATTTGGTATATAGAAATGCTGATATACTGTGTATGAACATGGAGTTTAGGTCACACTATGGTATTAATTATAGATTGTTCGCTTGGCAGAGCCTCGTTGTAGGGATTGTGCTGCATCCACTTGTTGACATTCTGTTCTCTACTGGTATATTTTCTCGGTATTGCATGTTTTGCTTACGCTCAGTGCTTTATATTTTAAGATAAGACAATGAACTGCTATAATTCTACGAACGAAATTGGTACAAGAAACTTCATTGAAGTCACACGAGCTGGAGGTTTTATGGAAGCTGTATAAATTTATGCTAATAGAAAGGAAGCTAACGACATGACATACCAAACTAGGTTTAGACCACTGACAGTTATTACACTGCATTCTTCGTGAGCAACTGAAATAGCAAGTGACACTTGACACACACACACACACACACACACACACACACACACACAAAAGAAAATACTCCACATGTTTGCTTCTGTTTTGCCATGATTCTTGAAGGGGTGTACACACTGTGAAATATTATGATCATTCACACTCCGTACTCGTACCTACTTACTGAAAGTTATTCAAACTAAAGGCTGTTAGAGGCCATGGATGCATTTCTTTTATTCTATGATGGACAAGGTAACCAAAATGTATTTTATAATTCATAATGAGTAGAAGATTTGGGTCAGGCGGATTACACAGAGGTTGTGTGTGGACATTGTGTCTTCGGATTGTATGGGATGACGAATTGAAGCTTGCAGTAGGATTTTTTCTGTACTTGTCCGAGGAGACTGACTAGAGGAAAGAGTTGTTATGGAAGTGAAATGATATTGGTGATAAGGTTTATATGTATTGACGTATTGAAGAGGTATTATTGGGGTATTGAGATTGTGTGAAGTTGCTGATTATTGGAGTTTTGGTGGACAAGAGGTAAGGTAAATGATATTGTAATGAGGTTTATATGTATCGATGTAAGAGGTATTATTGAAGTATTAAGATTATGTGATGCTGATGATTATTGGAGTTTTGGTGGATAAGAGGTAAAGTAAGTGAGGAGCATAATTTTTTTTTGTTGGTTTATGTGGAACAAGGAGGATGAAGTTGGCACACTAGAACACTCAAGTGGAAGGAAGATTGTCTACACACGCACTTTGTTAAATCAATAAGCATTATATGCTTCTTTTTGGAGAGAGGAAGTAATTGCATATCTTGGCACACTGACAGTTGTTCAGCAACTGTACATTTGATTTGGCTTGGCAAACATTGGTCTTGACTTGATGACTATGACGTTGAATAACTATTATTGACTGTTATACACTGTTGCCACTACTACTTGATACACATGTTGAATATCAAATTTTGACAGAATTGCATTTACACAGTTAGCACTATTCAATTACACAGTAGTACTTAAATGTGGATGAAAGATGAGTGAGTGTGTTTTGTGTGTTTTGCTTTCCTAATACCAAATAATTGGTACCAACCTATCTCCTAAATATTATTTTACTTGTTTCTTGTGGCTTGCACTGACACCCATAAATATTATAGGTTTACTGATATTTGTGTATTTGTAATAGTTAATATGACAATTATCTGATACCATTTGTGTGTTTATTATAATTTGTATGTTTAGTGTAAGAGCATTGATAATAATTTTGTAAAAGCAATTGTGTGTGCTTTCAAACTGTTGTTCGTGCTTGCACCTATCATCATTGATGGGTGCCACTTGGAAATGTTTAATTTCTGCTGATGAACTCTGATGAACTGTCTAATTAGTGATAGTGAATATTATGGACTGTTACCTGCACTTGTTCAACATTGATGGGTGCCACTTGGAAATGTTTAATTTCTGCTGATGAACTCTGATGAACTGTCTAATTAGTGACAGTGAATATTATGGACTGTTACCTGCAACTTGTTCAACATTGATGGGTGCCACTAGGAAATGTTTGATTTCTGCTGATGAACTCTGATGAACTGTTTGATTAGCGATAGTGAATATTATGGATAGTTACCTGCACTTGTTCAACATTACTGGGTGCCACTGTTGGAACTGCTTCTACTCAAATGATGTCACTTGTTGGTGTCTGCACCTGCTCAACATTACTGGGTGCCACTGTTGGAACTACTACTACTGAAATGATGTCACTTGTTGGTGTCTGCACCTGCTCAACATTGCTGGGTGCCACTGATGGAACTGCTACTACTGAAATGATGTCACTTGTTGGTGTCTGCACCTGCTCAACATTGCTGGGCGCCACTGTTGGAGCTGTTTAAATACTGCTGATGAAATGTTATGAGACTGCTATTTGCACCTGTTGATCAATGCTGCGTGCCACTGTTGGAACTGTCAACTACTCTGAGGAGTGCTACTTGTTTATTGAACTATTGAAAAGATTTTATGTGAATATTTATATAAACTGATTTTTCGAGTATTTATTGTTTATGAAATGTTATGAGACTCTTACCTGCACCTATTCGTCATTGCTGGCGCCATTGATTGAAAAATACTTGTGTAAACTATTATGTAAAATCACATGCATGCAAGCATTTGTATTGCTCACTGTATTTTATACATTAGGTTATTGAAGGGTCAGTGCAAAGCCAAAATTTATTTAGTTATGCGATATTTACTTATTAATATTATCTTTTATTTTTGTCTGTGTTTTTTTTTTGTTTTGGACGAATTTGGTGGTATTTTCACCGCCAATGATGGCAAAAATACCATCAAATTCTAGCTGTGGAGGAGGGGCATATGAAAGGTGGCTACACTGAGTCACAGCGCCAGAGATTGCGCCAAAGAGTATTATTCAGCTGCCACCACCGGCAGTGCTTGTTGAGATGTGGTGGTGGTGAGTGCTTGTTCAGAAGTGTGGTAGTTAGTGCTTGCTGAGAAGTCGTAGTGGACAGTACTTGTTGAGATGTGGTAGTGGAGAGTGCTTGTTGAGAAGTCATCGTGGAGAGTTCTTGTCGAGAAGTCATCGTGGAGAGTGCTTGTTGTTTTGATGGGCTAGACAGCAGATGTTGTTCGAGTGGAGATGTTGTAATGATCAGAGTGTATGTTTCGCCAATATATATGAAGGTAATAAATTTTTTTATTTTTATTTCAAATGTCTTAAACAATAATGTCTCTTGGTCACAGGTTCAGTTAACAAAGCATCTGGCTCGTGTTCATGTATTAGACTGTAATTCTGGTTTCTATGTGCAATTATCGTATTTCTGGTTTTTCAATTAGTTCATTATAAATGGTGTTTGAAATGTCTTGTAGTATTGAGGAAGAACCGTGCCAGATACATGTACGTTGAATCACACTTCCACACACAGAACAGTTACACTTGTGCTTTGTTGCTTCGTAGCTTTTATAGTTGCAGGGGACTTAATTAATCAATTGTGTTAATGGAAATTTCCTTTCATTCTTTATTGTTATTTTATGCAGTCAGATTGCGTACTAATACTAGTCAGGGACAACCGGTTACGAGACTTGTATCCTCGCTAACGGAGGACATTTTGAACATATCCTGTAACAAAGTGTTTGAAGTCACGCTGGTACGTTATGTTGCTGTGTGTTTCCATGCCATGATTAATGTGATTTGAAGAGAAGTAATAAAATGAGCTCTAAAATGGTAAGTAAGCGTTTCCGGACACAAGTCCACATAACATATTTTCTTTCTTTGTGTGTGAGGAATGTTTCCTGAAAGTTTGGCCGTATCTTTTTGTAACACCCTGTATTATTTAAATACCAATCCATGGGGTGTGTATGTGTACGAAGCTACATTGATATTCAGCCATGTCCTCTGTGTGCATCACATATTCAGTAGGCAGTATATTTACATTACATATGCAATACTTTGAACGCGGGAGAAAGAAGATTAGGGTTTAACGCTGCCGGCCTTCAAATAATAAATGAGGGATGGATGGTGTGTTGTGGCCCTCAACTACATACCCTCAGACTCAGAGTTGAAATACTGAAAGATTTGGCTGGTTCCGTTGTCTAGGAGCTCGTATACGTAGTTGCCGCATTACAAGCCAAATACTTTTGAGACTACAGTATACAATATGAATATGCACAAGAATCTATGGTCGAAGGTTCCTATCACTCAGCAATTGCGAATATAACGTCGAAATTATAAATAAAAGATTGCAATAAATAAAATATGCAGGTACTACTTTTAACGACGTTAAATGATGAGTACGATAGTAGAAGTACTTTTGAGAATGTGGTATATTTCTGCAAAAATCTGAAACGTCCCCTTAGAAAAATTTATGAATGATTGTGCTGGTAAACACCTAACGTTATTTGCTTTTCAAACAGCTGAGCAAAACTGAATGTACTCAGGCATTTCTCTCTTTACTTATTCTGATCACCACTAAACTGACACACAATATTTTGTAGGGATTTTAAAAGTCAGATTGCGTTGCGCTAAAAATATTTTGTGTCAGTTTAGTGATGATCAGAATAAGTAAAGAGAGAAATGCCTGAGTACGTTCAGTTTTGCTCAGCTGTTTGAAAAGCAAATAACGTAAGGGGTTTACCAGCATAATCATTCACAAATTTTTCTAAGGGGGCGTTTCAAAACTTACTGGTGTCGACGGTCCAACAATTAAATAAAATATATGTTGAATAGCAGGGAAACAATAGATTCCTACTGCACCTAATTAGTTATGAACAACAACATAGCTCGCGAGATATTCACTTCTAAACGTACACTACGTCTTCACTGTAGAAGCCACGGAAATCTAACAAGTGCACAAGTCGGCACTCCGACGTATTTCTATCTGCTTCGACCACACGTAAAACACTCCACACTCTCCAGGTCTCTGCCGCGGAAGTCCGTCCCTCTCGCCGTCACGTCCAGCACTTCCCGTGTCCTGTGCCGTACTCACCAGGACTCTCCGTGTCCTGAGCGATTGTCCCTCGCGCCGTACTGTTTAGAGCTCCCCCTTGACCTCTCTCGAAACAGTGCTCTTCTCCCACTTCCATTCAGTTTCCCCGCACGACCGCTATGGTCGCGGGTTCGAATCCTGCCTCGGACATGGATGTGTGTGATGTCCTTAGGTTAGTTAGGTTTAAGTAGTTCTAAGTTCTAGGGGACTGATGACCTCAGAAGTTAAGTCCCATAGTGCTCAGAGCCATTTGAACCAGTTTCCCCTTTCACGAGTGCTGTGATTGGCTTGAGCACTCCTGCCATGTCTTCAAGCCAACACAGTCACAAACATAACGAAACACATTCAAAATACTGGGTTTACATTTAAATACTTGCCGGCCGCGGTGGTCTCGCGGTTCTAGGCGCGCAGTCCGGAACCGTGCGACTGCTACGGTCGCAGGTTCGAATCCTGCCTCGGGCATGGATGTGTGTGATGTCCTTAGGTTAGTTAGGTTTAAGTAGTTCTAAGTTCTAGGGGACTGATAACCACAGCAGTTGAGTCCCATAGTGCTCAGAGCCATTTGAACCATTTAAATACTTGAAATTAAATAAATATCCCAACGGTTGGACTATAAACATATTCTAACGCACATTGTTAAATGCATAAACAAATAAACATGTTTCAAAAGAAAAGAAGCAAAAGGTAGGCCAGGAGCCTAATGTCTCTGTGCTTTTGGACACACAGTAAATATTTTACCAATTTCATCATAATACGCTCCTGGAAATGGAAAAAAGAACACATTGACACCGGTGTGTCAGACCCACCATACTTGCTCCGGACACTGCGAGAGGGCTGTACAAGCAATGATCACACGCACGGCACAGCGGACACACCAGGAACCGCGGTGTTGGCCGTCGAATGGCGCTAGCTGCGCAGCATTTGTGCACCGCCGCCGTCAGTGTCAGCCAGTTTGCCGTGGCATACGGAGCTCCATCGCAGTCTTTAACACTGGTAGCATGCCGCGACAGCGTGGACGTGAACCGTATGTGCAGTTGACGGACTTTGAGCGAGGGCGTATAGTGGGCATGCGGGAGGCCGGGTGGACGTACCGCCGAATTGCTCAACACGTGGGGCGTGAGGTCTCCACAGTACATCGATGTTGTCGCCAGTGGTCGGCGGAAGGTGCACGTGCCCGTCGACCTGGGACCGGACCGCAGCGACGCACGGATGCACGCCAAGACCGTAGGATCCTACGCAGTGCCGTAGGGGACCGCACCGCCACTTCCCAGCAAATTAGGGACACTGTTGCTCCTGGGGTATCGGCGAGGACCATTCGCAACCGTCTCCATGAAGCTGGGCTACGGTCCCGCACACCGTTAGGCCGTCTTCCGCTCACGCCCCAACATCGTGCAGCCCGCCTCCAGTGGTGTCGCGACAGGCGTGAATGGAGGGACGAATGGAGACGTGTCGTCTTCAGCGATGAGAGTCGCTTCTGCCTTGGTGCCAATGATGGTCGTATGCGTGTTTGGCGCCGTGCAGGTGAGCGCCACAATCAGGACTGCATACGACCGAGGCACACAGGGCCAACACCCGGCATCATGGTGTGGGGAGCGATCTCCTACACTGGCCGTACACCACTGGTGATCGTCGAGGGGACACTGAACAGTGCACGGTACATCCAAACCGTCATCGAACCCATCGTTCTACCATTCCTAGACCGGCAAGGGAACTTGCTGTTCCAACAGGACAATGCACGTCCGCATGTATCCCGTGCCACCCAACGTGCTCTAGAAGGTGTAAGACAACTACCCTGGCCAGCAAGATCTCCGGATCTGTCCCCCATTGAGCATGTTTGGGACTGGATGAAGCGTCGTCTCACGCGGTCTGCACGTCCAGCACGAACGCTGGTCCAACTGGGGCGCCAGGTGGAAATGGCATGGCAAGCCGTTCCACAGGACTACATCCAGCATCTCTACGATCGTCTCCATGGGAGAATAGCAGCCTGCATTGCTGCGAAAGGTGGATATACACTGTACTAGTGCCGACATTGTGCATGCTCTGTTGCCTGTGTCTATGTGCCTGTGGTTCTGTCAGTGTGATCATGTGATGTATCTGACCCCAGGAATGTGTCAATAAAGTTTCCCCTTCCTGGGACAATGAATTCACGGTGTTCTTATTTCAATTTCCAGGAGTGTAGTATATATCGGATATAAACAAAGACATGTTGTTGTTGTTGTGGTCTTCAGTCCTGAGACTGGTTTAGTGCCGCTCTCCATGCTACTCTATCCTGTGCAGGCTTCTTCATCTCCCAGTACTTACTGCAACCTACATCCTTCTGAATCTGCTTAGTGTATTCATCTCTTGGTCTCCCTCTACGATTTTTACCCTCCACACTGCCCTCCAATGCTAAATTGGTGATCCCTCGATGTCTCAGAACATGTCCTACCAACCGGTCCCTACTTCTAGTCAGCTTATGCCACAAACTCCTCTTCTCCCCAATTCTATTCAATACCTCCTCATTAGTTATGTGATCCACCCATCTAATCTTCAGCATTCTTCTGTAGCACCACATTTCGTAAGCTTATATTCTCTTCTTGTCCAAACTATTTATTGTCCATGTTTCACTTCCATACATGGCTACACTCCATACAAATACTTGTAGAAACGACTTCCTGACACTTAAATCGATACTCGAAGTTAACAAATTTATCTTCTTCAGAAACGCTTTTCTTGCCATTGCCAGTCTACATTTTATATCCTCTCTACTTCGACCATCATCAGTTATTTTGCTCCTCAAATAGCAAAACTCCTTTACTACTTTTTAGTGTCTCATTTCCTAATCTAATTCCCTCTGTATCACCCGACTTAATTCGACTACATTCCATTATCCTCGTTTCGCTTTTGTTTATGTTCATGTTATATCCTCCTTTCATGACACTGTCCATTCCGTTCAACTGCTCTTCCAAGTCGTTTGCTGTCTCTGACAGAATTACAATGTCATCGGCGAACCTCAAAATTTTTATTTCTTCTCCATGAATTCTAATACCTACTCCGAAGTTTTCTTTTGTTTCCTTTACTGCTTGCTCAATATACAGATTGAATAACATCGGGGAGAGGCTACAACCCTGTGTCACTCCCTTCCCAACCACTACTTCCCTTTCATGTCCCTCGACTCTTATAACTGCCATTTGGTTTCTGTACAAATTGTAAATAGCCTTTCGCTCCCTGTATTTTACCCCTGCCACCTTCAGAATTTGAAAGAGAGTATTTCTCTAAGTCTACAAATGCAAGAAACGTAGGTTTGCATTTCCTTGATCTATCTTCTAAGATACGTCGTATGGTCAGTATTGTCTCACGTGTTCCGGTATTTCTACGGAATCCAAACTGATCTTCCCCGAGGTCGGCTTCTACTATTTTTTCCATTCGTCTGTAAAGAATTCGTGTTAGTATTTTGCAGCTGTGGCTCATTAAACTGATAGTTCGGTAATTCTCACATCTGTCAACACCTGCTTTCTTTGGGATTGGAATTATTGTATTCTTCTTGAAGTCTGAGGGTATTTCGCCTGTTTCATACATCTTGCTCACCAGATGGTAGAGGTTTGTCAGGACTGGCTCTCCCAAGGCCGTCAGTAATTCCAATGGAATGTTGTCTACTCCGGGGGCCTTGTTTCGACTCAGGTCTTTCAGTGCTCTGTCAAACTCTTCACGCAGTATCGTATCTCCCATTTCATCTTCATCTACATCCTCTTCCATTTCCATAATATTGTCCTCAAGTAAATCGCCCTTGTATAGACCCTCTATATACTCCTTCCACCTTTCTGCTTTCCCTTCTTTGCTTAGAACTGGGTTTCCATCTGAGCTCTTGATGTTCATACAAGTGGTTCTCTTTTCTCTAAAGGTCTCTTTAATTTTCCTGTAGGCAGTATCTATCTTACCCCTAGTGAGATAAGCCTCTACATCCTTACATTTGTCCTCTAGCCATCCCTGCTTAGCCATTTTGCACTTCCTGTCGATCTCATTTTTGAGACGTTTGTATTCCTTTTTGCCTGCTTCATTTACTGCATTTTTATATTTTCTCCTTTCATCAATTAAATTCAATATTTCTTCTGTTACCCAAGGATTTCTACTAGCCCTCGTCTTTTTACCTACTTGATCCTCTGCTGCCTTCACTACTTCATCCCTCAAAGCTACCCATTCTTCTTCTACTGTGTTTCTTTCCCCCATTCCTGTCAATTGTTCCCTTATGCTCTTCCTGAAACTCTGTACAACCTCTGGTTCTTTTAGTTTATCCAGGTCCCATCTCCTTAAATTCCCACCTTTTTGCAGTTTCTTCAGTTTGGATCTACAGTTCATAACCAATAGATTGTGGTCAGAGTCCACATCTGCCCCTGGAAATGTCTTACAGTTTAAAATCTGGTCCTAAATCTCTGTCTTACCATTATATAATCTATCTGAAACCTTATAGTATCTCCAGGGTTCTTCCATGTATACAAACTTCTTTCATGATTCTTGTACCAAGTGCTAGCTATGATTAAGTTATGCTCTGTGCAAAATTCTACCAGGCGTCTTCCTCTTTCATTTCTTAGCCCCAATTCATATTCACCTACTACGTTTCCTTCTCTTCCTTTTCCTGCTGTCGACCGAAGTCCGGCACCACGTGGTCGGCCTGCCAAGCGGCCCGCAGCCGCCGAGCGGCCCGTGCGGCAACGCCAACCCTGAACTTAGAATATTTTCAGGGCGCCACAACTCGCCCACTACCTCACAACGCCTTCTCGATGACGGGGTCATCGAGGTAGAACAAAAGCTCTCAATGGTGCAGGAAAAGGGCCTTGTCGATTTGAAAGTAACCATCCCGGCACTCCAGTTTCAGTAACCCAACATTGAATGGTTGTATAGAGATTTGACTACAGCCCTTGCAAATGTGAGTAGTTATCAGCTACCTCCGTGGTCGAGTTAGAGAAGAGTGCATGCGTGACTTGATTCAGTAGATTAGAACACCATTACCATCTTCGTCGTCCTGATGACTATCGTAGTCGATTTCGTCATCATCAGTGCGGCCATTTGACATCCACTGCTGCTTAAGACCTTCTCCAGACATTCATGGTCTTCAGTTTGAAGCGTTCGTTATCTGGCTTTAAACATTCGTTCCGTAATGTAAGCGTCCATTTCCATATTCAAGGCGTGGGATGCAACCAGCCGATTCAACATTTCGTCACACCAACATCTGCCTCAATAGTGACCCAGTTTTCTAGGCAAAGACCATCGTTCAGGAAGTGTCGATGGCACTGAAGTGGTCGGCAGTATTTGTCTTCGACAAGCCACTTTGGTCACGTATGTACCCCTAAGATAACCAAGTTCAGCACGTCTGGGCTATGCATGAATGCGTTCCATGGGTCGTCATAGCCGTGAGATCATCGACCCTCCTATGATGCAGCTATCATCGACACAACAGGGCTGTGAGCAAGTAAGTGCTGCCTTATGGCCTGGCCAGTCGGGGCGTCTGCCATTGCCCCGTGGACTAAGAACTGAAACCCTCTTAGCTCTGTGCCATTGTGGTCCGATGCTGTCGCAAACAACACCTCAGCCATCGGTCCGAGGTTCGTCAATTGGATCCTGTTAGGCTGGCCACCAGCCTCATTTGCTCTAGTCACCTAACCTGGGACGCTGTCGTGCCAGTCTGACTCAGCAACAGCCGGGCACTTGGAATGCGATGATAGCCAAGGTGGCTTGCTACTAGGCTTACTCTTCGATAAGCACCAACACCAGCGCATCGATACTGGCGCGCCTGGGTGCAGTGTTCAGCGCCCGCCGCCTGTCATCTGCTCACCGCAGGCACGCTGCGCTACATCTAGCAAAGAACTTTGTAGGCATTTGATTGCCTTTGTCGTCTACACCTACATCTACCTCCAGCAGAGAACCACTCGCTCATTCCACTCTCCCCGACGCCATTACACTTTCACCTCGACCTCTAGACTGCTGAGGACACAAAAAGCAGTATCGCACTGGCAAACAGGCTATTCATGGACGAGACGTGTCTATAGTATCACAGGCCTTAATTTGAGGAAGAAATTTCTGAGAACGTACATTTGGAATTCAGTATTGTATGATAGTGATACAGGATACAGGCCCATCCTTGCCGTGTACAGGGTGTTTCAAAACACACCGACAAACTTTGAGAGTTGTAGGAAACGTCTTGAGGAACAAAATGAATGTAGTAACGCGTGTCGGGAAACATTGCCCAGTGACGTTACAGAGGGCCGAAGTTAGTAGGCGCCGGTGCCTGTATAGGCATGTAGGCTTGGGTTGGGTTGTTTGGGGAAGGAGACCAGACAGCGAGGTCATCGGTCTCATCGGATTTCTTTGAAAGGAACCATCCCGGCATTTGCCTGGAGCGATTTAGGGAAATCACGGAAAACCTAAATCAGGATGTACGGACGCAGTATTGAACTGTCGTCCTCCCGAAAGCGAGTCCAGTGTCCAACCACTGCGCCACCTCGCTTGCTAGGCATGTAGGCTATATACAGGGTGATTCAGTGAGAAGTTACAAACTTTCAGGCATGAAGGAGAAGGATAAATGTATCAATTTATGGTAAGGGAGCGTGCTCTGGAAACGAAAAAGTCGAAAATTATAAGCGAAAATCTTTCCGATACTTCTGACAGAGGAATACATGTACTGGTACTGTTGTTGCTTAGATTGTAGGGTAGGCAGCTTTCACGGGCATGGACCAAAACAAGAAAAAAAAAACGACAAGTAAACATGGACTCTAAAACACATACCTTAAGAGCTATGGTAACTTTTCCAATACAGGAGATGTCTTTCGCTACAGCGAAGATGAACAAGTGCTCATAGCTCTTAATGTATGCGGTTTAAGGCCCATGTCTACTAGACCGCCTCTGAAAGCTGCAATCTCAGCAAAAACAGTACCGGTACATTTATTCTACTGTCAGAGGTATCAAAACGGATTTCGCTTATAACTTTCGACTCGCCCGTTTCCGGACTAGGGCCTCTTACCTCAAATTGATGCATTTATCTTTGTCCATCATCCACGGAAGTTTGTAACATCGTCACGGAATCACCATGTGTATACATACATATCTATTCGCCGGCGCCTGTATCAACTACTGTATGTTACTGTCACAAGCGGTCTTGGTTCTACAGATGCACACAAGAATCCATGTTAAAAGCTATACCGGCTTTATAAATCCATGTATGGCATTAGCTACGAATGACGTGGTTTTTCTATCCAGACAAGTACCGAGACGGTGATCGCTAAGTGTATATCATCACACCAGCAGCACGGTTACACATAGCCCATGATGCAACCTCATGATAAAATCGCTGAATTTTGAAAGTGATTTGGCTAAGGAGCGTGGTGTGAAACAGATATGTGCAACCCCCTCAGGCCACCGCCACTAGATATTTCTCCAGTATTTGTAATACATTCTGTCTCGATGCCATATCCTATTCCTGGCACTCACATGTCTCGAAAACGAGCCACCTTTCTCGAACCTATCTCTACAGTAAAATTCCAACGTGGTTTTAGGTAGCCCCTATATATCTTGCAACTACCCTTCAGACTCTGTGCTACCGCCCCTACAGCTTTGCACATGTGATTGTTCCACTGTAAGTCGGAACTGAGTAAAAGTCAGAGAAAGCTACATCTACCACACCTTCGCCAACCGGTGTAGAAACAGGCAAAGCTGAGTTATTGCGAAAGAACAGTGTTTGGATCATTTTACGGAAATGAAGTCTGATCCTGCAACAAGAGGTAGTATAAAAGACAGTATGGGAGCTGGGGAAGGATGTGGATTTTGCTACTGCATTGTGGTGCTTCTCCAAACTACAAGCAGGTACTACAGATCCGCGTCCCTCAGGGTCCATTCACGTCTATCACGCCAACATTCTGTCTTTGTTATTCTAGTCCATCCTCCAGAGAAAAATTATGAACTATAAAAGCTCAACTAACTTCATCCGATAGAAACAAGATAATACTTTTAACGCATCTCTCTCCTCCCATATATCGAAACCAAATACCGCATGTGTGCAGGCATGGAGCACATGTGACGATCCTATTAAATATACTGCTATTGATCAACTTCACAGACCAGTTTAAGTTTTCATCACCCATACTGTAGGATGATGACTGTACTCCACAGACTATACTGTAAGTCGCAAGAGACGCTCTCTATAATTCTGTGTTGGTGTTTGAAACATTGTTTTCTAACACGCTCTGTACAATGCCATACACTTTCTTTCTCTACCACGACTTCGAGGTCTGTGTCAGGTCCTAAACTGAAATTAAGACGCTCTGATCCACAGCCTCTCACAGAAAACTAGACATCGCACGTGTAAATAATTTTGCTACTGCGGCTACCATAACACGCGACACATGGTGGATGATTTTAAATAAAAGACAGTTACAACATAAGGAGACTAGAAGAGTTTGGCTGCGTTGTGGAGTGTTTCCAAACTGATGTCCGCAATTGGTTGACGACCTCTACATTTAAACAAATCTGCCACAGTAACGGAATAGATGATCGCTCTCAGTTCCCTTTCGACTGATTCATCATATTGCACTCATGCACGCGATCACTGTTTCGGTGCTAGCAACCCCCAGAAGGTGTCACCCATCCACAGAACTCATTCCCCAACTCAAAAACAAGCGCTGTCAGTCAATCATTATGTGGTAACCTACAGCGCGCCAATGCACGGATGGAATGGAAAACACACCGCCGATGTAGTGTAATAATAAGCATCACAGTTAAAAGCGCGAACAATTTTGGCAGTTTTACAGTAATTTCAACACAGGTCAATGATGTGACAGCATGCTTCCCCAATTTCAGTATCTTAGCTAAACTGCCCCTTCTCTGCTTCGGGAGTATCACTGCGAATGTAGATAGATGACTGTGCAGTACGTCCATTCAGTGTTAATTCTAGAACACATAAATCATCAAATGGCTCTGAGCACTATGGGACTCAACTGCTGTGGTCATAAGTCCCCTAGAACTTAGAACTACTTAAACCTAACTAACCTAAGGACATCACTCACATCCATGCCCGAGGCAGGATTCGAACCTGCGACCGTAGCGGTCGTGCGGTTCCAGACTGTAGCGCCTTTAACCGCTCGGCCACTCCGGCCGGCCATAAATCATCAAAGTATACCAGACAGAGCTCTACATATTTCTAACACCTCGAGCACAGTGTTTAATTTACGATCTATCAAAAATGGTTCAAAAGGCTCTGAGCACTATGAGACTTAACTTCTAAGGTCATCAGGTCCCTAGAACTCAGAACTACTTAAACCTAACTAACCTAAGGACACCCCACACATCCATGCCCGAGGCAGGGGTCGAACCTGCAACCGTAGCGGTCACGCGGTTCCAGACTGTAGCGTCTAGAACCGCTCGGCCACCCCGGCCGGCCTTCGATCTATCTCTCTGCGTATGAGCGTCGCAGAGCGTACTCTTAAGTTTTGTTCTAGAGTCTAGGATTGGTATCTGGAAGGTATTGGTAAGAGAGAAGATAAACACACGCACTCCTAGGGCTACAACGTTCCGCACTTAAAGCGAGCTATAATGTTAGACCGCCTGCGTTTCCAACCTATCAGTTGTATGGAATGTAGCGCAGTTAATATTCCAGTGTAAGAAATATATTTCAAGCGCAGGATATACATCCTTCTTCCCGGTTTCTCTACGATAAACTATGTTATCGAACCACAAAACGAAAAAACTACTTCCTTAAAACATTGGCACTGTGTGATACGGGTACAATATAGCTTTCTGGAGATGTATAGCGTCCACTGTTCACATCCGATCACGGTTCGGAAATTATACTATGCCTGCATCAGCCCTATATAAAATGATCGTTAGTAACGGCGAATACCACTTACAAGGAAACAGGTAAACACATAGCTTCAGCGTCCGACATGTGAACATTACCAGTCATTCCGTCACTAACTCTGTAAATAGCACACCTGTCAGGAAAATGTGTACACGGGGATTACAGTGTCTCACAAGTACCTATCGCTAAATTAGTTATGACGCTGAAGTCTAGATCTTACACCCAAGATGCGACAGGGGGAATGGAGTATATCGCATAAATCACTGTTCGTTTATAGGAATGTGTCACGTCTCATCAGACATGAGATTGAAGTCCTCTGATGACCGATAGGTTTACCGTTAACGATCGCAAGTGGACAGTGCTTTAAATCACATACAGAACACGTGGCTGTATACGAGTAGAACGCAGGCTATATCACGCGACTGATGCATCCTGACAGAACTGTGGAAAAATTGACCTGCAGCAACTTCTCCTTCTCTAGAGTGCTTCAACAGTTAACCATTAAATCGCACCTCGTTACAGCTCCATCTCAATCGATCACCGCGTCCACTCTCTGTTATCCTTTAACGCAGATGCAAATAAGTTTAGAGGCGGATGGTTCTCTGCCTTCCTGAAAAGCATTAAATACGGTAGTCAACTCGCGTGGATGACTGGTACCTCAATAGACATACAGAATAATGCTCCCTCGACGGAGAAAAATTGACTGCCTCACTGATTACCTTCGATTCGATGTCGACGTTTGAAACGTCCCCTTAGAAAAATTAATGAATTACTGTGCTGATGAACCTCTACGTTATTTGATTTTCAAACAGCTGAGCAAAACTGAAGGTACTCAGATATTACTCTCTTTACTTATTCTGATCAACACTAAACTGACACACAATATTGTTTAGCGCAACGCAATCTGACTTTCAAATATCCCTACTAAAGAATGGCCCTGACTAACAATAACCTATACCTTTCATGAATCACTTACCTCACAAAAACTTCGTCACTCGAACTACTGCAATACAGCGAGCGCCGATCCTGCCAGCTGAATAAAAGATTCTAACTACTGAAGGTACTAACTACTGATAGGCATAGTTAGCAAATGAAAGATTTTGATAAAGAACAAACAATGTATTTACCTTAATAGTTTTCAAAAGTCATAATATATATATCCATGAGATCCAGTCTTACAAATTTACTCTCTCTGATGGACACACGTCCAGATCATCCCCTGTCACAACTCCGCCATCTCTCTCCCCACATCCACCACTGCTGGCGGCTCACCTCCAAGTGCGCGACACTATGCGCTGTTCACATCAAACTGACCAACAATACAATAGCGATCATTTCAACAATGCCAACCAGCCACAGACTGCACACAGCACAGTCAGTGATTTTCATACAGAGCGCTACGTGGCGTTAGCAACATAAAAACCTAAATAGCCTACTTACACATTACTACCTGATCTACCCAAAATCCAAAAGACCTTTAGGTGTAAGAAATGTTGTGGACCTGAAACTGTATGTCCCTAGGAGTGAGTGACATAAGTGCACTTAGAAAGCAATTTGCAGTAAATGTGCTATGTCCTATGCTGAAACTATTTTATTCAAAATGTAACTAATCTCTGTAAATGTATGTATACCATTGACAGTGTGTTAATGTAGTTATGTGACTTTCAGATTACCTAATGCACTGTAAATGTAAAGATGTGTGGAGAAAAGGACTGAAAATGAAAGAGTAAATGCCGAAAACCAAAGTGGACAGTATATGAGTCATAATATAAAGGACTGCCAAACACCAATGAGGGCAGATAAATAATCAATGGAGAATTGTAAGTGTGATACAGGAAATGTGACTAAATGAGGTGAAAAGGATTGCCCAAATCTGAATAATAGGCAGCAAATGTGTGTAGTAATTTTATAAATATTATTGTGTGTTTTTTTTTTTTTTAGTAAGTAAGGAAATGGACTGCCAGTCAATTCAAGCAGCCACAAATTGTCTTATAGTGTATACAGATATTTGCATTTGTTTTTATAGTTAAATGGTTGTGTTCCAGATTTTGAAATTAATTCTTTGAGAAAATTAGTAAAAATGGGTAACTTGCTATTTTAATAATGTTGTGATGGGAGGTTGGACTGTGCAAAAGGCACTTAAGTAAATGACAAGTAAATGTTCTGGATATGTTAAAAGGTATAGACCTATATAATGTGAGTGAAAGGAAGATTGTGGTATTAAAAAAAAAAATTTGGATGGGAAATTCACATAAAGATTCAGAACCACTGTATAAATGTAAAATTTTGTGTTCCCATTAAATTTATACTTTGTAAAATTTACTGGAAACAGGGGCATGTGTAACAACAACAACTGTACATATAATAATTTTTTCTTCTGATTTTCGATAAATTAGTGTAAGCAATGTTTTAATTTCATTTCTTTTTCTTTTCATGTCATTATGTTAAAGAAACTGTGAGCAACTTTAGATGTGAATTTTAATATTTATGTCAGATTTCAAGCAATGTTATAACAGAATTGAAGTGTAACCCATATTGAATCTATTGTAACCTGTTTAAAAATGTAATGGTGCGCCTGGTCCATACGTAGGCAATGTATTAGGATATGTGGAATGTAAAACCTTTGGTGAATACCCTATCTGTAGGGGTGCGGTAAAAGGTGGATGGCACGCGAGCGCGGGTAAATGCACACGGGTGCGGCACGGCATAACGGGCTCAGCAAGTCAGTCGGAGTCGGGCATCGGTCTGAGAAACACGCTCTGGATCGAGGAGGCTATCCTGGAAAAAGTGGTTTCATTGAGCCTCGGATGTGCCGCTTCCGACGACTACACAGCATGGCTATATTCTATAGGCACTGAATTGAAAAGGATTGCGACGCTAAGAAGAAGCAAAGTGCCGATACAGCAAGAGCCATAGCTGTGATTGTATGTGTGCTGTGCGCCTCGCCAACTCGCCGCCCGCCAACCGCCGCATCGACACGAACAGGTTAAATCTTTAGAATTGTATTCGTGTGGACCAGTGTTAATTTTGTTCCTGACTGTTCAATAATAACTTAACTTTTACCAGATTTGTACTATCAATGAATTATCCTTATCACTAACCTAGACAGGATCCTTTCCACGTGTTGTGCAATCCGAGTGTCCCGAAATGAAGATTTAAAGTTTATGTTAATAAGAATTACCTGCAGACCTATCCATGATAGAAAGATGTTTAAGGAGTTTTATTGTTAATGAAAATATAAGCAAAGAACAAAGGTCTGACAGAGTTGGAAGATAATTTTGGAATTGGTTTAGTAATGAAGCTTAATTAATTTGAGATAAAAATAATGGTAGTTAAATGAGGAATTAATAAGACAAAAAGAATAGTAACGCATATATTGTAAATCTTGAGCGCTTAATGCTTCCAATAGTTAATAGTTTCAACACAGTGATCATAACAGTTTCAGGGTCCTCCCCCCCCCTCCACTCTTTTCTTTTCTATTCATTTAAATGCTGAAGTGTACTGAACTGATTTGACCAGCAAAGTTAAAGTCAATATAAAACCTAAATTTATCAGTGTTTTACCCTTATTAAAATTGACATTGTATGTGTGTTTCAAAAGTGCTATTTCTAGGGTAACCTATGCCCGATTTCAGTCGGATTAATAGACCAAACGCTGTGTGTAGTAATCATTGTAGTGTAATGTTGTGTATTTATAGCTTGTTCAAATTAGTACAGAAAGGGAAAATCTTAGTTCAGTAGATTTTTCTGGTTCTAAAATTCACCATATAATTCAATATTGCTATGTGTTGTTATGCTTGTACGTACATCCACTTGTACAAGGAAAAACTCACTTAATGCCTAATTAGGTTGGCGACCGTATTATTAACAATTGGTAGCATCTGCTGTGTATGTTTCTTGCCCGTTCTAACGTGTAGATGCACTTCAGATTTGCTTGACCTATCATTGTTGTTACTGTGTGGGGTAAGTCTGATTTTGCCTCCATTCAGGTACACGCGGTCAACATATTTACTAAAATCCTTTATTATAAGGTGAAGCCCGTCAACTTATCATAGTACAGGCTTTAAAGAGTTAACGTACGCCCGAGAGCTCGTAGCGTTACAAGCGTTTGCACTGTTTTCTGTGTCTGTGAATATGCGTGCCTCGCGGACGGCTCCCAAGACTCGCAGTTGACCCGAGTTAGCATTCGAATTATTAAACCACCTAAGAATATCACGGTATGCCTCCATCATTCCAAGAAAAAATTTTTGCCACAGAAGTCATTAACGTAAATTTACTTCTGGCACATTTAAATAAATGTAAACCGAAATAAAGTATTAAAATGTCTCCTTCAGAGATGGCGACCTAAACAATCTTTCTAGATATAGTTTTATTTCAGTGGATCTGCCGTAAGATAAGAGTACATAGTTGTAAGCTATTTCTACAGGGGTGCGGATAAAACCAAATCCAGATAGGCCATATACAGGGTGAGTCACCTAACGTTACCGCTGGATATATTTCGTGAACCACATCAAATACTGACGAACCGATTCCACAGACCGAACGTGAGGAGAGGGGCTAGAGTAATTGTTTAATACAAACCATACAAAAATGCACGGAAGTATGTTTTTTAACACAAACCTACGTTTTTTTAAATGGAACCACGTTAGTTTTGTTAGCACATCTGAACATATAAACAAATACGTAATCAGTGCCGTTTCTTGCATTGTAAAATGTTAATTACATCCGGAGATATTGTAACCTAAAGTTGACGCTTGAAACGTCCGACGTTCAGTTGCGTGTTGTAACAAACACGGGCCACGGTCGGCGAGCAGCATCTGCAGGGACGTGTTAACGATGACGACCGTGTTTACTTGTGTGGCTGTAGTGCACTGTTGTGGTTTGGTCTAGCTGTCGCAGTGTCCGCATGTAGCGCTTACTGCTATTGTTATTCTGCATTCGTCTCCGCACGCAGACCAACTGTAGTACACCGTGTTAACAGACGTCTGTGATAGTGTAGTGTTGTAGGAACTGTGACCATGGTGTATTCGAACTCTGAAAAGGCGGAGATGATACTCATCTATGGCGAGTGTCGACGAAATACAGCTGAAGCCTGCAGGGTGTATGCAGAACGGTACCCGGACAGAGAGCATCCAACGTGCCGCACATTGCAAAACATCTACCGCCAACTGTATGCAACAGGTATGGTCGTAGCAGGCAAACGGGTCCGTAACAGGCCCGGCACAGGAGAAGCGGGTGCAGTTGGTGTGTTAGCTGCTGTTGCCATGAACCCACACATGAGCACACAGGACATTGCGAGAGCCGGTGGACTGAGTCAAAGTAGTGTCATGCGCATACTGCATCGTCACCGCTTTCACCCGTTTCATGTGCCGCTACATCAGCAATTACATAGTGATGACTTTAATCATCGAGTGCAATTCTGTCAATGGGCATTAACAGAGAATGCGTTGCAGTTCTACCTGTTTACCGATGAAGCGGGTTTCACAAACCACGGGGCAGTGAATCTACGGAACATGCATTACTGGTCCGTGGACAATCCTCGCTGGCTCAGACAGGTAGAGCGACAGCGACCGTGGACTGTAAATGTATGGTGCGGAATCATTGGCGGCCACCTCATTGGTCGTCACTTCATTGCAGGGGCCCAAACAGCTGCAACATACATCGCGTTTCTACAGAATGATCTGCCAACGTTGCTCGAAAATGTCCCACTGGAAACGCGTCGACGTATGTGGTATCAGCATGATGGTGCACCTGCACATTCCGCAATTAACATTAGGCTGACCCTTGACAGGATGTTCGACGGGCGTTTCATAGGACGTGGAGGACGCATAAATTGGCCAGCCCGTTCTCCTGATCTTACACCTCTGGACTTCTGTCTGTGGGTGCGTTAAAGGAGAATGTGTACCGTGATGTGCCTACAACCCCAGAGGATATGAAACAACGTATTGTGGCAGCGTGCGGCGACATTACACCAGATGTACTGCGGCGTGTACGACATTCATTACGACAGAGATTGCAATTATGTGCAGCAAATGATGGCCACCACATTGAACATCCATTGGCCTGACATGTCGGGACACACTCTATTCCACTCCGTGATTGAAAACGGAAACCACGTGTGTACGTGTACCTCACCCCTCATGGTAATGTACATGTGAGTCAGTGAAAAAGACCAATAAAAAGGTGTTAGCATGTGGACGTAATGTGCTGTTCCAGTCTCTTCTGTACCTAAGGTCCATCACCGTTCCCTTTGGATCCCTACGTAATTCGGTGCTCTCCGATACACACGATCGAACAGCGGAGGAGTGGTACTCAAGCGTCAACTTTAGGTTAAAATATTTCCGGATGTAATTAACATTTTACGATGCAACAAACGGCACTGATTACGTATTTATTTATATATTCAGATGTGCTAACAAAACTAACCTGGTTCCATTTAAAAAAAACGTAGGTTTGTGATGAAAAACATACTTCCGTGCATTTTTTTATGGTTTGTATTAAGCAATTACACTAGCCCCTCTCCTAACGTTCGGTCTGTGGAATCGATTCGTCAGTATTTGATGTGGTTTACGAAATATATCCAGCGGTAATGTTAGGTGACTCACCCTGTATAGTGTTGTGTGCGTAATAACATGCGTTGTGTACCAATCCTGAAAATCGAACGCTATTATCCATGCCTTGCTAATAATAGCAATTATGTTAGGTAATAAGCGCCAGAATTGTTAATGTTAATAATAACAGTGTAATGCTGTGCAATTTTAATGAATATGCTCACATTTAGATCCAATGCTTTTCTGCATTGGATCTAAATGTGGCATGTCAGTGAGAATTTTCCGAAATTATTCTAACATTTGGTCTAAACTCTTGATGCTTTATATGTGGTAATCTTCAAATAATTCTCATAATCCTTCATTACCTGTATGTATTTCTAACATCATAGACTAAAACTCTAGTTCAATGCTTTCGTCTTTCTTCAAAGTCTACGTCTATGGTTCCTTCTTCAGTCGTAATGCTTTTTTATTTGCACTACTTGTTGCTTCTGCAGCCAACCTATGCTCATAATTATTTTGGTGTTAAGTTCTGAGATCATCAAGAAATCGTGTGTAAAAAGACCTTTTATTAGAAATTTTATTAAAACTTGCGTCTGTATTGATTTTTCTTTGTCTTCCAGGTGAGCTACAATTCTGATTTCTTACACAGACATTACGACTATGCCTGGTTTGCCTTTTATGTGGTCGTATAAGGATTGAGATAAAGGACTAATTTAAGATTCAGTGTCCAGTAACGCTTTAAGTTTGTAGCCACAAACCTCTGTCGGAATTATGGTTTGTTTAGTTGCTTTCACCTTCGTATGGTCTTGTTCTCCCCAAGTACGTCTTGATTCGCCATTACATCTTCGTTACGTCTTCTTAATCCTGTATTGAAATAACTCCCTCTTCATATGGCTCATCTTCCAGTGTTTTTCTTTCTTCTTGAACAACTTCTTCATGTTTGATATCTCGTTTCGGCAACTTTTCAACCGAAATATTCTCATTTTCTTATATGACTGTTTCTATAACACAGAGGTCTTCAGCAAGCTTCTTTTCATCTGATTCTGAATCATCTGATAGAATGATATCTTCACTTTCACTTAAGTCAGAATCTTCAGTATGACTATCGTATTCCGACATGAAAACCCTTACTAATTTCTTTGAAAATTCTATGTCATTGCTAGTCTCATAGTTAATACACTTTTGAATTCGTTCAATAGTAAGAACTTACTCTTCCTTATTTTCATTAGATGTCAGATTATTTTCCGTAAATTTTAGTTCGTCTTCATCCGAACCGTAGTTCTCGCCTTCCCTGACGTCATCAGCTTGCACTTCATACACGTTGTTTCTATCAATAGCACAAATTCATATTCTTTTAAGTCTGGCTTGTGAATGACAGAAACAATATTCGCAGATTTACTGTCACGGAATGACTCTTCAGTGACGTGTAAATTTTTATTTTCCGTTTCGCGTCCACTCACGATCTCTTCATTTACCCTAACGTCAGATACACGCGTCCTTTGCGCGGTGCTTTTGGATTGATTCGCACTGGCATCTCTCGAGTTCTGAGTGGCTCCATTAAATAAATCTTTCTCCTCGACTTAGCTACTGTTTCTAGCCACAATTTCGCTCATAGTAACGCTTTCTTACTTTTTATTTACGGAAGGTTGTCTGCCATTTCACTGCTGTCTACTGACAGTGTCTTCTCGTTCCCGTTCGTTCTACAGGTAGCGCGCCATAAATCCCAGCCACCTTTTACGCTTCCCACATTATTTTCTTTGCAGTACAGAAGCACTTGATCTTTTACATAACACATATCCTACACATTGTCCCATTTTATACAAATGACAACTTGCACAAAGTATATAAAATTACACACACAAACATTTTCATTTCTTTATTCCATGGCAATATATTATTTAGTAAATTATACATTTCCTTTAAATGCTAACATTTTAGGTTAGGCTTTACTGTGACTGTTATTGACATTAAATGAAACAACAAGTTTACTGTTACCAGTCACCGTTGCAAAACCATTCCCAGCATACAAGAAAAAAGAAGAAGCCCTTACATGTACCATTAAGACTAAATTAAACATGAATAATGCAATAACTGTAAAAGCTGACAAGGGCAACATAACTGTTGTAATGGACAGAGCAACATATATATAAAAAAACTTTAGACTTCTTTCAAACCAGCAACATAACAGAAACACACAAAGATCCAACAGCCAGAGTACAAAAAGAGATTAAACACATTTCAAACAACATCAACTTTCTACTCACCGTCCAAGAAGCAAGAAACATTGTAACAATGAGTCCACAAACACCTTGCCTTAGATCACAACCAAAGATCCACAAAAATGGGAGCCCCATCAGGCGTATAGTGAACTGTACGAACGGAGCCCAACATTCAAACTCAATGTAATGCTCTTCAGAATTCTCAAAGAAGCATACACATTCAATTCTGAGAGAACACTTAAAAACACATCAGAATTCACATAATATGTCAAAAACATACAAGTACCTGGGGAGCCACACTTGCCTCATTTGACATACAAAACCTTTATTCCTCTGTGCCAATAGATCCCACACTACAGATAATCAATGCCAAGCTAAATAAACACAAAAAATCTCTTCAACTCACATTACTGAACTAATGGAGTTGCTTGAATTCACACTTTCACTCATCTATTTTAAATTTAACAATAAAATCTACAAGCAAACAGATGGTCTGGCAATGGGCTCAAATTTTTCCAGATTTCTACAAACAAACACATGGTCTGTCAATGGTCTCAAATCTTTTCGGATCGCTAGTAGAAATATTTATAAGTAACCTAGAAGACAAAATCCTGTATTCCAATCACCACCTCCTCAAAAAGATCATCTACTACTACAGATATGTAGGTGATACCATCATTTTAATCAAAGGCACTAAAGATGACATCAGTGTGTTGAACCAGATTTTTCAACAACTCCCGTGAAAATATAAAATTATCAGTTGAGCACAAAAAAGGTGACAGTATAAATTTCCTAGACATTACCATTAGAATAAAGAATAATAGACATGAGTTTGAAATCCGTTGGAAGCCTATCACAACACATACCACAATCCACAACTCCGCTTGTCACTCCGCAGCACACAAAATGGCAGCATTCTGGTACATGATTAATAGAGCTATCCAACTACCACTCTCTGAAGACGAATGTGATCAAGAAATGGAAATAGTAAAACAAACAGCTATTGAAAATGGTTATAACAGCTCCACAGTAGACATCCTAAAACACTCAATAATGGCAAAGCAATCACAACACAAAGAACAAAAAGAAAATAACATCTTCCATACAATCCCCTTTCTAGGTAACATTTCATACCAGATTGCCAATGTATTCAAACGAAAAGGCATAAGCATATACTTTACAACAGACAACAAGATTGGACTGACGTTGCCCCACAACATTGGCACAGGAAACCCACTTCATCACTCAGGTGTGTACAAAATTGAATGTTTGAACTGTGACTGCTTGTACATAGGCCACATAGGCAGATCATTTGAGATTAGATTCAAGGAACACATGAAGCACTAAAAAACAAAAAATACCACACATCAGCAATAGCCACCCACCTCCATGAAACAAAACACCATGTTAACAACACAAGTATTAGCATCATACACATCCAATCAAAAGGTAGAAAACTAGACATCCTTGAAACACTCCAAATATACAAACACCAAACAAAACAACCGGTATTCATTTTAAATGACAAAAATGGCAATATTTACAATAGTATCATCTCTGTTTTCAGCAACTGCCTACATCCTTAAAAATGCACACACACAAACACACACACACACACACACACACACATGTGCACACACCTTAATATTTACCATAAATATTGACAGCCGCCAAGAATACAAGAGATTGGCCTAATTTACAGATAATTCATCACACCAACAGCTTGTACCCCTTGTGGGCTTGAAACTATATGTACATCAACTACTGGCACAAATTGTATACCTATCTGCATGTTTTAAAGCATTAACCAATGTATTACTCCAACCTTTAGGCAACTAATATATGTAACATGTAATCTTAAGACCCGTTGCCATGTAAATGTTTGCTCTCATACAATCACTCTTTCCACTCTCTCTCTCTCTCTCTCTCTCTCTCTCTCTCTCTCTTTCTCTCTTTTTCACTTCCTCTCTCTTTTCCTCTCCTTCTGCCTCCGGCCTCTCACATCTGTCTATTAATTCCAACCAAATATTGTCATTTATATATAATTTTACTGCTGTAGCCAATATGATTATGGCACTTAAAGTCTGTCACATTTCACCTGATTGTTGTTAACAAGTATGACGTTTAAGCCATTTTAACATTTCACCTGATTATATAAACGAGTACGAATGTTAAGCTGTTTAAACTTGTCAAAATCGGATTTAAGTGCCACCTGAAGTACACACTCATATTACGGTATATTAATAATTTTTACTTATGGACCGTCTGACAGCAACTGAATAAAACACAATTTTAGTGCCATACGCGTTTCGCCTTTATTTTCTGCAAGGCATCATCAGTGGCCTGGAATATGTACATATGTTAGCTATTTTATTTACATTTTTGTCATTGTGCCTATAGGTTATAAACAGTTCTGGTGGTTGGTATTTCCTATTAAGTACTAATGTTTTGAACTGTACTTACAGGTTGCGTGGACAATTTCCTACATATTACGCTCCTGTTGCATTTCTGGTGTTGTTCTTCTTCTTATGAACGCCAATTTGCGGTTTTTTTCCCATTCCACAACACTATGCACTGAACGCTTGTTTTAAAGCAATGTATTGGTTTCTGTTGCTGACTGTCAAATGTTTTTGCCAAAGATCGAATGTTATTGCCAAACTTATGAGTGTAACTATTGAAGTATCTGTGGTCTGTTCGTGTATGCATTTGTGTGTGCGTTTGTGTATGTGTTTGTGTGTGTTTTGGTGTGATATATATTTTTTTGTGCTCTGTGTGTGTGTGTGTGTGTCTCCAGATGATGTGGGGAAGAGTTTTCTTTACTTTTTTCTTTTTTTATTATTTTATGTTTTATGTTATCATTTCCTTCACTAAGTGTAGTAGGGAGCCTGTGCTGATGTGTGTTTGTTCATTTATCACATGTTTGTTTTCTGCTATGGCTTTCTGTACGTGGAAGTTTTCTTGCATTTGTATAAGATGTTTGTCATGGTTGCTTATTCTCATTATTTTCATTTCTTGTACCATGTTTGTAGGATGATGGTTGTAGTGTTTTAAATGCTCTGCAAATGTGGAATTGTTTGTTTCGTACTTCCAACATCTGATATGTTCTTTGTATCTTGTTTGAAAATTCCTGCATGTCATGCCTATGTATACTGCATCACAACTTTGACATTCAAGTTTATATATTCCTGATTGTTGGAATTTGTCTCTCTTGGTAGCTGGCTGGCTTAGGTGTGATTGAAGGGTTTGCCCAGGCTTATATGCTATTTTGAAGCCCTGTCTCTTTAGGATGTTTGCAACTCTGTGTGTTAGTTTATGTGTGTAGGTCATGGTGTACCTACCATCTGGTTCTTTTCTGTGTGGTGTTGTCATTGTGTGTGTTTGTTGAGTGTGTTTGTAAGTTTTCAGCTTGTGTGTTCTTTTGTATTGTGGAACTGTTGTGTTTGTTTTTTATTTGTGTTTTTATTTTTTGATTGAGCTTGTGTACCACATATGTGTCATACCCGTTGTTCCTAGCTATTTGTATGATTGTACTCATTTCTTGTTCATAGTTTCTCTTGCTGAGTGGGATTCTGTTTAATCTATGTAACATGTGTCTTAGTGCTGCAAGTTTCTGGCTGTGGGGGTGGTTGGATGTGGAATGTATTATTGTGTCTGTGGCTGTTGGTTTTCTAAAGATGTTAAATGTATGTTTTTATATTTTCTTTTTTAATTGTAATGTCAAGAAAATTTATTTGATTTTCTTTTTCTTTTTCAAGTGTGAATTTTATGTTCTGATGAGCTTTGTTTATTTCTGAATGGAGTTCATCTATTTTTTCACTTGGCTCATCTACCAGACAAATAATGTCATCCACATATCTGTACCAATATATGATTTTGAAACTTTCATTTGTGGTTATCTTATCAAATATCTGATTTTCTAGGTGACTGATGAAAATGTTTGCTAGTGTTCCTGATATTGGGGATCCCGTGGGCAGTCCATCAGTTTGTAGATAATATTCTTTCTCAAACTGAAAGTAGTTTTGTTCAGTTGTCAGTCTGAGCATATCTGTTATTTCTTTTATTGCATCTGTGGTGAGGTTGCTGTGGGATGAGAGATTTTGTTCTATGATTTCTATTGTTTCTGTGATAGGGATAGAGGTATACATATTTTCTATATCGAATGAAATCAGTGATGCTGTGTGTGGTACCTGTATGTTCTGTATGTTTTCTATTAGGTTTCCTGTGTTTATCACTGTTCTGTTGTTTTCTACTTTATAGTGTTTTGTAACTAACTTTCGGAGGTGTTTGGCTATGTGGTATGCTGGGGCTTTCTTGAAGTTGATAACAGCTCTCATTGGCATTCCATCTTTATGTACTTTCGGTTGGCTGCGGAGTGTCGGTGCTTGTGGGTTTTTCTGTGTTGAGTAGTATTTCTGTTTGTCTGTAAGTGTGTGTTCAATGTTTTTCAGTGTTCGTTTCACATTTGCCTGGAATCGTGTAGTTAGATCTGACTTCACTTTTTGTATGGCGTTGGTGTTTATGTATGCCTTGGTTTTTGTGATGTATTGCTCTTTATCCATGAGTACTGTTACATTTCCCTTGTCTGCTCTTGTTATTAATACGTTATTGCCTGTTAAGTTTGTTTTAACCTTTTCATAGTAGCTGCTTCTGTTTGGTTGTTCTTATTGTGTGTCTGCTGTGTTTGTTTTATTATGCCTTTTATTTCTTCTTTTACTAGTTCTCTTGTGAGTCCTATGTTTATTTCACAATTATTTTGTTGTTCTTCACGTGTAAGGATGTGTTCGGTTTCTACTATGAGATTTTCTATGTATTGAGTGTTCACTTTGCTATTGGTGCAGTGTTTCAAACCTTTTTCCAAAAGCATTTTTTCGTTTTCGTGTAGTTCTGTCTCTGTTAGGTTAACTAAGCGTGGATGGAATGTGTGTTGGTGTTCATGTGGTTTCACATTTAAAATGTAAATGTGTTTTTGCGTCTTTTTTACTGTTAGTTTCATTATCTTCTGTTTATGTTTAATTTGTAAATGTTTCATTGCTGTGTATGTGTTGTGTTCAGTTTTTTCTACTAGTGCCATGAAAACTGCGGCGTTTCCTACGTTTTTTGCCAATTCTAGATGAGTCTCATAGAGCATCATGTTTATGTGCTGTTTTTTCGAATAGAGCATCTTAATTTCATGTAGTAACCAATATCGTTCTGCAAATGATTTCGTCTTTTGTGCCACTGTAGAACTGTTATTAACCTTTACATTAATGTAACTTGGAATTAAATCGTTCTTTTTGCATGTTTTGTTGAATTTTATATGCTGTATCGTCGTATGGAGTCTCAGATGTATTTTCTTGAACCTGTTGTACACGTTGACAGGGAATGCTTGACATAGCTGTATTGACATCTTCAATTTTTATAGTCGTGTCTTCCTCAGTTGCCTGTAATATTACGGTACATTAATAATTTTTACTTATGGACCGTCTGACAGCAACTGAATAAAACACAATTTTAGTGCCATACACGTTTCGCCTTTATTTACTGCAAGGCATCATCAGTGGCCTGGAATATGTACATATGTTAGCTATTTTATTTACATTTTTGTCATTGTGCCTATAGGTTATAAACAGTTCTGATGGTTGGTATTTCCTATTAAGTAGTAATGTTTTGAACTGTACTTACAGGTTGCGTGGACAGTTTCCTACATATTACTCTCCTGTTACATTTCTGGTGTTGTTCTTCTTCTTATGAACGCCAATTTGCGGTTTTTTTCCCATTCCACAACACTATGCACTGAACGCTTGTTTTAAAGCAATGTTTTGGTTTCTGTTGCCGACTGTCAAATGTTTTTGCCAAAGATCGAATGTTATTGCCAAACTTATGAGTGTAACTATTGAAGTATCTGTGGTCTGTTCGTGTATGCATTTGTGTGTGCGTTTGTGTATGTGTGTGTGTGTGTTTTGGTGTGATATATATTTTTTTGTGATGTGTGTGTGTGTGTGTGTCTCCAGATGATGTGGGGAAGAGTTTTCTTTACTTTTTTCTTTTTTTTATTATTTTTTGTTTTATGTTATCATTTCCTTTACTAAGTGTAGTAGGGAGCCTGTGCTGATGTGTGTTTGTTCATTTATCACATGTTTGTTTTCTGCTATGGCTTTCTGTACGTGGAAGTTTTCTTGCATTTGTATAAGATGTTTGTCATGGTTGCTTATTCTCATTATTTTCATTTCTTGTACCATGTTTGTAGGATGATGGTTGTAGTGTTTTAAATGCTCTGCAAATGTGGAATTGTTTGTTTCGTACTTCCAACATCTGATATGTTCTTTGTATCTTGTTTGAAAATTCCTGCATGTCATGCCTATGTATACTGCATCACAACTTTGACATTCAAGTTTATATATTCCTGATTGTTGGAATTTGTCTCTCTTGGTAGCTGGCTGGCTTAGGTGTGATTGAAGGGTTTGCCCAGGCTTATATGCTATTTTGAAGCCCTGTCTCTTTAGGATGTTTGCAACTCTGTGTGTTAGTTTATGTGTGTAGGTCATGGTGTACCTACCATCTGGTTCTTTTCTGTGTGGTGTTGTCATTGTGTGTGTTTGTTGAGTGTGTTTGTAAGTTTTCAGCTTGTGAGTTCTTTTGTATTGTGGAACTGTTGTGTTTGTTTTTTATTTGTGTTTTTATTTTTTGATTGAGCTTGTGTACCACATATGTGTCATACCCGTTGTTCCTAGCTATTTGTATGATTGTACTCATTTCTTGTTCATAGTTTCTCTTGCTGAGTGGGATTCTGTTTATTCTATGTAACATGTGTCTTAGTGCTGCAAGTTTCTGGCTGTGGGGGTGGTTGGATGTGGAATGTATTATTGTGTCTGTGGCTGTTGGTTTTCTAAAGATGTTAAATGTATGTTTACCATTTTCTTTTTTAATTGTAATGTCAAGAAAATTTATTTGATTTTCTTTTTCTTTTTCAAGTGTGAATTTTATGTTCTGATGAGCTTTGTTTATTTCTGAATGGAGTTCATCTATTTTTCACTTGGCTGTTTTATTCAGTTGCTGTCAGACGGTCCATAGTAAAAATTTTTAATATACCGTAATATTACACGCAACTGAGGAAGACAGGACTATAAAAGTTGAAGATGTACACACTCATATATTCGACACCTCAAAACAAACACCTCCACATCCTTTAAATAATTATTCTGTAATAATGTTGTTACGACGTATATTCTTTGTGCTTTGCGATTATGTCTTCTCTTCTGCTATACGAACCTTGCACCCAGCAGATTCCAGACGCCATATTTGTTTACAAATGTGACAGTATACATGTGATGTGTTACGACAGCGAAAGGAACCTGTGACCACTGGAGGTACTCTATTTTGCTTATTTTATGTTTACCATTAGATATCAGTTTAATTTTTTGTCAGAAGAAATCCAAAACCATGTTCTGAAATAGTGTCTTGTTTCTTCGCTAGGCAGTATCACAAGTTCCTCCAAAAAATCGTAACACAACATACACACAAATGCCATACTAACTAATGTAAATCCACCAAATGATGGAGGTTTAAACCTTTGAAACGCGTCGTGGAAATAAATAAGACGGTGACTGGTAACAGTAAACGTGTTGTTTCATTTAATTATACATTTTACATATTTCTTTACATAAGTTACAAATATACACTAACAAAACACTCTAACATCACATATACCATACTTTTCAAACAGTCTTTGCGTATCACAGTTACATTGTGCCAAATTTTAAATGCAAATTTTTTTTATAAATTTAGATGAATGATTCAATAGTGCTATAATCTAATGAATTCTAAGAAATTTGACTTTGGTGATGATAGAGTTACAGACGCTTTATGCTGAAGCACCCACAACCCAAACAAATTAGTCTACACCGTGACAAGTGCCGCTGGAACACCGCCAAATGGTGCAATACTTTAGTATCTGATTTTATAACATGATGCGGCAGTTCGTTCAGAAGGAGTTGATGAGATTGACACCACTAAAAATTTTAAGTAGGAACTGTCTTGACCGCCAAAACAGTTGATTTCCATGCCTTCCTACAGCGGTCGTTGCTCCGTGCCAACGTCTCCAAGAGTCTCAAAATTTTAAGAATGGCTGAAGCAGAAACATTTGAAAATCTTACAGTAAATGATAACAGTCAAACAGTTGCAGGATAAAGATTTATTGAAATCCTTGACCATGGTTTCGGTATATCTAAATATACCTTCATCAGAAGCAAAAATACTCCTGAACAGGTACACTGTTTCACATTGATAAATTCCTTCGCGTAATTCGGTGTCAAATGGCATCTATCACACTGTTTAGTGAAATCAATAACCATACCTGTTTTCAAGATTTTAAATGAGATGTCCTGTATTTCGAAACATATCTGAAAATAGGTATGGCTATTGACTTCACTAAACAGTGTGATAGGCGCCATTTGACACAGAATTACGTGAAGGCATTTATCGATGTGAAACATTGCACCTGTTCAGCTGTATTTTTGCTTCTGATGAAGGTATATTTAGATATACCGAAACCATGGTCAAGGATTTCAGTACATCTTTATCCTGAAACTGTTTGGCTGTTATCATTTACTGTGAAGTCTCCAACAGTCATCATGGAATAACTGGTCTGAAGATCTCACACACGTCGAAACTGGCCAACTTTAAAAACAAAAATAAATAATTTTCTGCAATCAAGGCTCTTTTGTAATCAATATTTTAATTAATATTTTTAATAATGCTTCTCGTCCGCTGCTGCTTCCACGAACAATGTTTCAAAACAATTTGTGACTAACTCCGTTTGTAGAAGCCTACGCATATATGAAGGGCTTATTTCAATAGTGGTACAAGTCCATCACCTCCACTTTTCTGTCTATAACGCTTCTGAAATTAATGGTCCAAACAAACAAAAAGAAAGGTTCATCTCTAGCAAGAAGCCATATGCTTGAATATTTTTGGTATCTGAACTGCAGATTTTTCAGCCTTTTAACTTTAGGACTCTGTATCTCAGAATGAACAAAAATGGACTTGTACCACTATTGAAGTAAGTCCTTCAGATATAGGGCGTTTCAGGATGAGTGAGCTGGTAGTACAAAGTAATGCAAATGCAATATTCAGTATAACACGTATCCAGTTTGTATTGTTTACGAAGATACAGCTGGTTACGGAGAGGTTTTCATTTCACATAATTGTACTCCAGCTGATATTACTTTACTTATAGATTGTAATTTTTATTTGGAGTTGTGAAATTATTCTTGAGTTTGTATAACTGAATTTTTCAACGGTGGTTCTGATGGCATTTTGAACAGTTTAAGCAAGCTGCACGTATTTACAAACAGTGATTTTGGCGATGTGGTGTTTCTGTACGGGATTTATAATGGAGTCGCTGTCCGCCCCCGTTAGCTGAGTGGTCAGCGCGGCTGAATGCCACGTCAAAGGGTCCGGGTTCGATTCCCGCCTGAGGCAGGAGATTTTCTCCGCTCAGGGACTGGGTGTTGTGTTGTCCTCATCATCATTTCATCCCCATCTCATACGTGCAAGTCGCCCAATGTGGCGTCGAATGCAATAAGCACTTGCCCTCGGCGGCCGAACGTCCCCGAATGGGGGACTCCCGGCCCACAATGCCGTACGCTCATTTCCATTTCAATGGATGGAGCCGCTGAACTGCTTGTAAAGACTACGTTAGACGATATACTAACCGCAGAGTTCCAGATTCATGTGTGGTCGTGTTTTCACTAGACTGTGTGAGACTAGAGCAGTGTCCAGCAGTCATACATAATTTGAACCTGCAAATGAACAGTGTGTGGATGAAACATAGTATTTGATGTAACGTACTCTGGAATACTAACAGTGCATGGAGCAGGACACAGGAGGGCTAGGCCATAAAATGTAAAGCTCCGTCACAACGTTTTATTTAATTCCCAGAAAAACTGGGTGGTGCGCATAAAAATAGCCCATGTAAGTATAAAGGAAATGCAGTGAAATTACAGAAACAAAGAGCTGAAATGGAGTTACCATTTATTTAAAATGAAAAATTCAGTGAAAAATAAATTTGTAGCTGTTGATGAAATATCGATACACAGCTGTGAACGTCTATATTCCTCAGAGAAGACGTCGTGGACTTGTTCCAGGGATACCTTAGACGTGTGGCATGTTGTCCCATCTTGCTACAAGAAGCTGTATTGTCTTTCTTATTCAGTGAGTTAAGCACAAAATGTATCGAATATTTCCGTGTTTTAGGTGTAGTGTCAAAACATATCGGTATAACGATGAGCGTTCCTGTTACACAGCACCAAAAGCCGATTTTTTCATCATGGAGTGCCCAGTACCACGTGTTCTGTGAATTCACATGACGAGCAAGATGAAACCATGCTTCATCACTCATGATGTAATGGAAACAGTGTAACACACCATCGCTAATGTTATTCAAAACCTACGTGCATTAATTTACGCGTTTCTGATTGTCGACCTCCAGTAGTTGCTACGCAATCGTCACACGGTGTAGCTTCATACTAAGACTTTTCAATATCCGCTGGTAACTCTTCCCACTTACATACGCCTGTTGGGCCAATTTACGCGTAGTTTTTTTCTTGGCTCTGAATAATTTTTCGGCGGATGTCTGCAGTAACTTCCTGTCGGTTTACGGTTTGCACAGATCCGTAGGTGCGCCAATTTCTATGCAGACTCTGTATTTCTCTCTCCTCTGGTTGCCCTCTCTCCTGATACTTGACCCAGAAAACTTCGCAAGTTTCTTTAATGGAACCTGTTATCACATATGATTTCATAATTTCACTTCTTTCTTCTATCGAGAAAGTCATTTTGTAGAGCGCAAAGAAAAACGTATAACTTCGCCGATGAAATAAAGTGTAATCCTGACATACGAAAGCTAACAATGGATTATTGCATAAAACTGCCCATTGCTGCAGCTGTTTATTTCAGAAGTCCAGGTATTGCATTCACATTCAAAGGGGAGTCGAGCTATTTTTAGCTGCATCACCTTGTATTCACCAAGGAAATTTTTGGAAATTTGTGATAAGTTCCTATGGGAGCGAACTTCTGACGTCATCGGTCCCTAGGCTTACGCACTACTTAACCTAACTTTAAATAACTTAAGCACTAAGGACAACACACACACCCATGCCCGAAAGAGGATTCGAACCTCCGACTGGAGGGGGTGGGGTGGGGGGGGGGGGGGGGGAGCAGCGCGAACCGTTGCGAGGAGCTTCAGACCGCGCTGCTATTTAACAAGAAGATTTCACATTTGCAGATTTTTAAAACATATAAATACAAGAAAATTTTCAGTTATAAATAAGCAATCTGTTTCCAAAACTAATTTTTACCCTGCAGCAGATTGTGCACTGATATGAAACTTCCTGCAGCTTAAATCGGCGTGTCGGGCCGGGAATCGAAAGAGGGACTTACGTCTTTTGAGGGTGAGTGCTCTACCAACTGAGATAACAGAGCACGAATCGCGACCAGTCCTCAGCTTCACGTCTGCCCGTATTTCATCTGCTACCTTCCAAACTTCACAGACGTTCTGAGGCAAGAGAGCACTGGCCCGTGAAATGCAAAGGTTCGGGTTCGACTCTCGGTCAGGCACACAGTTTTAATTTGCCAGGAAGCTTCAAATAATCCATTTCTCCGTAATCTGCACGGCGATCAGGTCGCTTGACAATCATTTACAGCCTGCTTCTCAAATCAGTAACCAAAAACACACTGCCACCCCAATTTACTACAAGATAAGAGCGCAGAGTTACAACAAACAATGCAAATGTTTATACAAATGGGAATACACACAACTGACTAACAAAGAAAATGGAAGTCCGTGATGAAAATAGTTGCAGTCCAAACAATATTGGTCACTCAAATGGCCATGTAAATAATTATCCATACTAAAAGGTAAATGTTTACAAAAGAATTCATATCAAAGCAAGACTTAGCCCATAGCGCTTAAAGAGCTTACGAGCTTCAAGATCGTTCTCACCAAATTAAAATACCTAAATAAAAGCGCGTCGATAGCCTCTAACACCGTTACTTTTATTTTACTTCCCCAAAGCCTGTTCACGAGCGTTGCAAGACAACGGGTCTTTAGCGAATGACTCACACTTAGCTGAAATTTAACAAAGTTCAGACTCTCCCGATTCATAGAATCCTAGTATATTAGTGAAATTAATATAACACCTTCAGTGAAAATGAATACCCCTCATCGATGTAAGGATGTAGAGGCTTGTCTCACTAGGTTTAAGATAGATACTGCCTACAGGAAAATTAAAGAGACCTTTGGAGAGAAGAAAACCACTTGTATGAATATCAAGAGCTCAGATGGCAACCCAGTTCTAAGCAAAGAAGGGAAGGCAGAAAAGTGGAAGGAGTATATAGAGGGTTTATACAAGGGCGATGTACTTGAGGACAATATTATGGAAATGGAAGAGGATGTAGATGAAGATGAAATGGGAGATAAGATACTGCGTGAAGAGTTTGACAGAGCACTGAAAGACCTGAGTCGAAACAAGGCCCCGGGAGTAGACAACATTCCATTAGAACTACTGATGGCCTTGGGAGAGCCAGTCATGACAAAACTCTACCATCTGGTGAGCAAGATGTATGAGACAGGCGAAATACCGTCAGACTTCAAGAAGAATATAATAATTCCAATACCAAAGAAAGCAGGTGTTGACAAATGCGAAAATTACCGAACTATCAGTTTAATAAGTCACAGCTGCAAAATACTAACGCGAATTCTTTACAGACGTTTGGAAAAACTGGTAGAAGCGGACCTCGGGGAAGATCAGTTTGGATTCCGTAGAAAGGTTGGAACACGTGAGGCAATACTAACCTTACGACTTATCTTAGAAGAAAGATTAAGAAAAGGCAAACCTACGTTTCTAGCATTTGTAGACTTAGAGAAAGCTTTTGACAACGTTAACTGGAATACTCTCTTTCAAATTCTGAAGGTGGCAACGGTAAAATACAGGGAACGAAAGGCTACTTACAAATTGTACAGAAACCAGATTGCAGTTATAAGAGTCGAGGGGCATGAAAGGGAAGGTGTGGTTGGGAAAGGAGTGAGACAGGGTTGTAGCCTCTCCCCGATGTTATTCAATCTGTATATTGAGCAAGCAGTAAAGGAAACAAAAGAAAAATTCGGAGTAGGTATTAAAATTCATGGAGAAGAAGTAAAAACTTTGAGGTTCGCCAATGACATTGTAATTCTGTCAGAGACAGCAAAGGAGTTGGAAGAGCAGTTGAACGGAATGGACAGTGTCTTGAAAGGAGGATATAAGATGAACATCAACAAAAGCAAAACGAGGATAATCGAATGTAGTCAAATTAAATCGGGTGATGCTGAGGGGATTAGATTAGGAAATGAGACACTTAAAGTAGTAAAGGAGTTTTGCTATTTAGGGAGTAAAATAACTGATGATGGTCGAAGTAGAGAGGATATAAAATGTAGACTGGCAATGGCAAGGAAATCGTGTCTGAAGAAGAGAAATTTGTTAACATCGAGTATAGATTTAAATGTCAGGAAGTCGTTTCTGAAAGTATTTGTATGGAGTGTAGCCATGTATGGAAGTGAAACATGGACGATAACCAGTTTGGACAAGAAGAGAATAGAAGCTTTCGAAATGTGGAGCTACAGAAGAATGCTGAAGATAAGGTGGGTAGATCACGTAACTAATGAGGAGGTATTGAATAGGATTGGGGAAAAGAGAAGTTTGTGGCACAACTTGACTAGAAGAAGAGATCGGTTGGTAGGACATGTTTGGAGGCATCAAGGGATCACAAATTTAGCATTGGAGGGCAGCGTGGAGGGTATAAATCGTAGAGGGAGACCAAGTGATCAATACACTAAGCAGATTCAGAAGGATGTAGGTTGCAGTAGGTACTGGGAGATGAAGAAGCTTGCACAGGATAGAGTAGCATGGAGAGCTGCATCAAACCAGTCTCAGGACTGAAGACCACAACAACAACAACTCATCGATCGCCACGCAGGAAGTCGAGCACCCACAGGCACGACTTCGGAACTCGCGACCGAGGTTTTGAGGTCCATTCCAATGTACACTTCCGCCGATTGGCAACGCCACCACCGAGACTGTTTACGTCGCCGTATTCATCGTCACATCTCACATGTGGGGCACACACAGGTTACAGTCCATCCGAAGTAAAACCCTACTGCTCCATAACAGAGGGCCAGCAAACACTACTCACAAGGGAAACTGCCAATCGCACTTCCCAAAAAAATGGTTCAAATGGCTCTGAGCACTATGGGACTCAACATCTTAGGTCATAAGTCCCCTAGAACTTAGAACTACTTAAACCTAACTAACCTAAGGACATCACACACACCCATGCCCGAGGCAGGATTCGAACCTGCGACCGTAGCAGTCCCGCAGTTCCGGACTGCAGCGCCAGAACCGCTAGACCACCGCGGCCGGCCAGTCGCACCTCCCCCCTCCCCTTCCCCCCACAGATTTGGTGGTAAGACGGTCCAATGGATAATCCATCAAAACAACACAGATCAAGCATGGAAACAGGGAGACGGTTGTACGGTGGCTATAATTTCGCACCTTACAAGAACTCATCCACATACTTTGCCGTGATCTACAAACACAATTAGGTTGTACATCGTATATATCAATATTTAAAGGAGACTGACATTGTCACGTACACGCTGTAAATAATTGTTAACGCTTATTGCATGAAAGGTATCGGAGTGTCTTTATAATAAAAATGATGTGATGAATGATTGCCTACACTAGTAGAGGTTGGAACGCCAGTGGAAATGAAACGGCAGGCAGAACTCAGGCCCTGGGTGGAAGGCCCACACAGGTGTGTAGGTCCTGCTTAAACACAGGAAGTAGCAAGACGGACGTCGTAGCACCCAAATGCTGGAGCACAATAGAGTCGCGACCGGCCAGGATTATACTGCGGAAACTACGAAATCTTGGATTCAGGTGAGAGGAACGAAGAAGTGTCACCTTGGAAACCACGCAGGCTGGGTTATTTCCAAGGATTTTTACTCAGAAGTGTACAATTGTAGGAGTATAGGTTTTTCCTCGCAAACTTTCCAAGCTTTACGACAAAAGACTAAAATATGCTTGATCGGCTTTCCGAAGAATCTGTTGAGAGGGAGAATATTCCGTGGTTTTGGGAATATGATTCGTTTTCGCAATTACGATGGTGGGGAGCTGAGCTTTGCTGGGAGGCCAGCGGTGGAGCGCCCGTGTGTGACGGTCGCTCGACATCAGCTTTTGATGGTGCAGACGGACTTGCTGTCTTTGCTCTCCATAGAGTATATAGTTAGAACAGTTAGGAACTGTACTGTTGCGAACCTATACTATTCTGGACTTCACCTCCGGGTTGGAAGTCGTCGTTGAGTACGCAGCGTTCAGTAACTTCCTCTGCCTATATTTACGTTGAGACGTTATCTGAACTCCGTCCTTGTGGATAGGAGTTCGTGTTTCTCATTTGTAGAACACAGAGAGGAGAAGACAGTATTAGAGTATATTAGTCAGAGGACCGCCTTCTGCCGTCCTAGAGTTTGAAAGAGTTTTTTTGGGGCCGGTGTTCTTCCATCGGCGCAGACGAGTACGAGAATCACCACTTCGACGCACCGGACACGGTACATACGGTGATATCGCAAATTGCTTCGGCTCATTAGGGCTATAAAAGCTAAACAGCTGTGATCAAGTTAGTTTACTGAGGTTCCACACCACCGTAGATCGTGCCTGAAAGTAGTGTCTTCTAGTGTTTGATATGTAGATGATGTCAGTCATTTCGCGTTATTGATATTAGACCGCGCAGTCATAATAAGGGGCAGAGTTGGACAATTGATTAGTAATTTTACTTAGGAAATGTAAACTTTGTAATCTAATTTTTTTTTACTCTACAATAAATATATAAGCAGGAACAACGTTAATCATTTAGTACGATTAGTTGCCTTCATTATTCATTCATGTTTAGATTGTAATTTATAGAATTAAGAGATCCTAAGATCTGCTTCAGGGGGTAGTCAGACAGGGCCAAATCTTCATTTTAGAGTTTATTATTTTCCGTTGCGCACATTCATTTTACACCCGCCTGGAGTGGCATCTTGGAAGATGTACTGAACTGTGAAATAGAAGCAAAACAGAAACAGCGAACGGTCCAAACTCAAGATGTGCAACATCGAGCGAAGTTGAGGATTGACGGCGTCGCGGAGTATTGGAGTACGAAAGGAGAGATCTATGTTCAAATTTCCCGCTTGACCCATATAAATATACTTTTTTCACAAAATTATGAACTCTCTGCCCGGCCATTGACGTATCTGTTCGCTGTATTCAAATTTGTCTGTGTCGTGGTGTAACTGTCTGTTTGCTACATCTAGATGTGACGAAGGGAGACACAGAAACATCCTACTTGTTCCACACAAGTACCACGTCTTATGACTCTTGTGTTCCATTTTGGAAGTTTAGACTCTTGACTTACTTTGTTGTATCATAGTGCACACCCGTTTATTTGTTGTTTTCATTTCTGTGAGAGGTCTGGCTCTGAGCACTATGGGACTCAACTGCTGAGGTTATTAGTCCCCTAGAACTTAGAACTAGTTAAACCTACCTAACCTAAGGACATCACAAACATCCATGCCCGAGGCAGGATTCGAACCTGCGACCGTAGCGGTCTCGCGGTTCCAGACTGCAGCGCCTTTAACCGCACGGCCACTTCGGCCGGCTCTGTGAGAGGTCTATCCGGGATTTCGCTTGCTCTCACTATTCATCACATTTACTTCTGACCGTAATATATTCTTGCCATGTGACTCATATTCTATAACCAATGTGTAGTACAATTGCCAACACTACAGAAGAAGAACAACACCTCAGTGACCGGACGGAAAGTTCATAATTTTGGGAAAAAAAACTGACACGAGGGAGGTTTGAACATGGATCTCCGGTTTTGCAGTCCCAAAGTGGGACCACACAACCACGACGCGGTGGTTGTTGCAATTTACTCGATGTTGCACATCTTGAACCGTTCACTGTTTCTATTTTGCTTCTTTTTTCACAGTTCAGTACACCTTCCAGTCTTCATGCTTGATCTGTGTTGTTTTTGACGGACTATACATTGGGCTCTCTTACTACTAAATCTGAAGGGTAGTGGGGGGGGGGGGTGCCATGGGTAGTTTCCCTTGAAAGTGCACTTATATGATGGACGCCGCGAAATCCGTCACCCAGTGAGGGAACAGCAAAGTCTCTGGGGTGCTCGCAACTCGTCGATAAAAGCTGATGCACAGGTCATACGCCATCAACAAGCATACGTAGTGTTTGTACAGGTATCAGTGTTCCACATACAAAAGTACGGGAACATTATGTATGCACGGCCTCCAGCATCATTCAACTACTTCGAGAAGGAAATGAAGGTAGATGACTAGAATTTTGTTATTGCCTAAGTGTAGGCCACCGGGTAATTCCTTTAATACCGTTTAGTGATGAAGCAACTTTCACTCGGTGTGGTATCAATAACACTCCTAACTGCTGCCGGCCGCGGTGGCCGAGCGGTTCTAGGCGCCAAGTCTGGTACCGCGCGACCGCTACGGTCGCAGGTTCGAATCCTACCTCGGGCGTGAATGTTTGTGATGTCCTTAGGTTAGTTAGGTTTAAGTAGTTCTAAGTTCTAGGGGACTGATGACCTTAGAAGTTGAGTCCCATAGTGCTCAGAGCCATTTGAACCATCCTAACTGCCTGTCTGATGGGGTCTCTGGACAATTTAAGAGTCAGGTGACACACCTAAGTCTAAAGTTGCCCAGAAAGTGGATCGGCAGAAATTGTCACGTTGCTTGACCCCCAGGGGCCTCCGGACCTTACACTTATAGATATTTTTCTGTGGAGACCCACCAGGTTTGATGAGAGCGCTAACGCTGCTTCCTGGACTCGGGTAAGCGCCGGCCCCCGATCTAATCAGTCAAGGGGATTAACGACGAGAGCCGGTGTGCTGGCCAGCCTCTATGCGGTTTTTAGGTGGTTTTCCACATCCCACTAGGTGAATACCGGGCTGACCCCCATGCTCCGCCTCAATTACACGACCCGCAGACATTTGAACACGTTCTCACTATTCCATGGCTTGCACTAGACGCAGACAGCCTGGGTACACTCATTCTGTCGCGCGTGGGGGGGGGGGGGGGGGGGTACGAGGTGGCTACTGGAGCGGCATATCCGACCTTAACCACGCCACCCCTGCGCAATATGTGGGACAAAGGAACTAGAAAAAGAAGAAGATATTAGCCTGTGGAGATGGTTGAAAGGCGTAATCTATAAAGAGAGAATACGAATTGTTCTGATTAAGGATAGAGTTGCAGTCATAAAAGAACGCTAAGACGACGTCACAAGAGGTACAGGTGATGTCGTCAAGAGGACTGGAGTTGGAACTTTTTTAAAACAACTTTGAACGTCATAATTTTACTTTGCTTGTCACCTTCTGTGAGTATTTGTTTGGGTTGCACTCTAAATGCTGCATCTATGTAAGCAGCAAAATTCGGAGACATGTTGTATGCAGTGTTTTATTCCAATTAATTTCTATTACCACCTTCTAAAGTATTTCCTGTTCCTCACGAAAAACCCTGAATACAGGGTGATTTTGCAAAATGGGAACAAACTGCAGGAAGCGAGCAGTGAGAAGATAAGGAGCAAAACAGTTCGAGTGCCATATGGCCGGAAATGTATGGTATCTGTGCTATAGGTAATTACTAATTCATTATGACTATACACTACAGTGCAATGCATGACATTCTGCAACGAGCCCTCGGTTGGGCATGGTGTTCGAAGGGGCTCCACAGGTGTCTTAATATTCGCCAAGACGACATAGTAGCGACTGATGCATACTTTCAGATCTGTCATCCTGCAACTGAATGACGTCACAGGCAGCATGAATATGTTCCTCCAGCGTCTACACGTCCAGGATGGGCTCCGTAGGCATGACCTTTTTCAGGTGCCCTCCCCCCCCCCCCCCCCCCTATAGGCAGAAATCCAGAGGGTTGGGATCCAGTGACAGGGCACGCCATGCGACTGGACCATCTCGTCCTATCCATCAGCCCAGAGTAGATCTTGTCGAGATGCCTCAACATAGAAATTTCAAAGTTAGCTACAGCGACATCATTCAGTAGCCACGTCAGCCTTTGTACTATCATAGGCACGTCTTCCAAAAGCGAAGAAGGGTCACCTACAGGAAACGAAGATATGTCTCACCAGTGAGGCGTTGTGGGAAGTAGCTGATCCCACGAGGTGGTTGCCAATAATCCCCGACAACACACTTAAGCGGAAGTGATGCTAATGGTTCGCTGTCACCACAACATGAGGTTTCCTTGTAGTCCACAGGTGGTTGTGTGGAGGTTCACTATACCACACCTCGTGGAGAAAGTCTCATCTGTGAATAGGATGGGTGATAGATGTCCCAGCACCGAGGTGAAAGTGACAAGTCAAATGGTTCAAATGGCTCTGAGCACTATGGGACTCAACTGCTGTGGTCATCAGTCCCCTAGAACTTAGAACTACTTAAACCTAACTAACCTAAGGACATCACACACATCCATGCCCGAGGCAGGATTCGAACCTGTGACCGTAGCAGTCGCACAAAGTGACAAGTCAGCGACAAGCACTGACGATATACGTTTATAGGTAATAGCGCCTGCATGCATTGTATGAGATGTGGATAGTGGTAGATGTAGTGAAGAATGTTTCACACGGTCGTCTGGCTTGCCCCATACCGGAATTCCACCTGCCTGCTGCTGATACCAGGGTCGTGTTATACAGCAGGGGTGTTTAACCAGCGGCCCGCGGGCAAATGCGGCCCAAAGCAAGTATCAGTGCGGCCCAAGAAGTGATCATCTACCATACGATCAATAAAAAAAAAATCTATAAAATTCTGATTTATGTAAAGTTATGATAAAACGAATATTTTTGATTTGAAACTCCGCTACACGACGCTATTCTGTCATCGGCCGTTTCCCGTTCTTAGCATTGTCACCCGTGATGTAGTTGAACCCCCAAGAGTCTCCTTCCTGTAACCGGCCAATCCGTCATAAACGCTTATCAATTATCTTACAGCTATTTCAGTTGCAACTGCGAAACTATAGACCTAGAGACGCATTTTGCAATTAATTTTTGTAAGTACAGGGAAATCTATTATTATTTCTGTAAAACGGCGATAAAGAATCTTCTTCACCGTAGTTCTCATCACTACAAGTAAACAGCAGTTAGAAATAGTCATGTGTACTGAAATTACAGTCAATGTTTGCTATCTAACAGTACCGTAACTGTTTTATAACAGATTTGATGTCATACCCATTATTAAAAAGGACTATATTTGAACATGAACATCTCTAAAACGGCTTTCACGAAATATTTTTAATTTCGTCTGCAATTTCTTACATAGTAGGTGATCGCTACAAAGAGATGTGTTCTAATTCAATTCTTTCACGGGACTGAATGATCATCTATTCCAGGAATTCCTCAGAAGCACGGTGGTATCGCATATTTTACAGAAGTAACGTGGTTCAGTTGAGGCCAGATTTTAAAAAGATATTATAGAATAATTAATGAAATCAAGTCGTTCATGACTGAAAAGCACAATCTGTGCCAGAACTTGGCGATTCCAACTGGGTGGCAGACTTAGCGAATTTGGTAAATTTGACAGCTCATTTAGGTGAGTAAAGTAGGAGTCTTCGAGGTAAAAACCTTCTTATCAGTACAATGTTCCAAGCAATAAATGTTATCCAAATAAAAGTGATACTATGGCAAGCGCAAGTAAACGCAAACAATTTTTTTCATTTCTGCACAATGGCCAAATACACTCCTGGAAATTGAAATAAGAACACCGTGAATTCATTGTCCCAGGAAGGGGAAACTTTATTGACACATTCCTGGGGTCAGATACATCACATGATCACACTCACAGAACCACAGGCACATAGACACAGGCAACAGAGCATGCACAATGTCGGCACTAGTACAGTGTATATCCACCTTTCGCAGCAATGCAGGCTGCTATTCTCCCATGGAGACGATCGTAGAGATGCTGGATGTAGTCCTGTGGAACGGCTTGCCATGCCATTTCCACCTGGCGCCTCAGTTGGACCAGCGTTCGTGCTGGACGTGCAGACCGCGTGAGACGACGCTTCATCCAGTCCCAAACATGCTCAATGGGGGACAGATCCGGAGATCTTGCTGGCCAGGGTAGTTGACTTACACCTTCTAGAGCACGTTGGGTGGCACGGGATACATGCGGACGTGCATTGTCCTGTTGGAACAGCAAGTTCCCTTGCCGGTCTAGGAATGGTAGAACGATGGGTTCGATGACGGTTTGGATGTACCGTGCACTATTCAGTGTCCCCTCGACGATCACCAGTGGTGTACGGCCAGTGTAGGAGATCGCTCCCCACACCATGATGCCGGGTGTTGGCCCTGTGTGCCTCGGTCGTATGCAGTCCTGATTGTGGCGCTCACCTGCACGGCGCCAAACACGCATACGACCATCACTGGCACCAAGGCAGAAGCGACTCTCATCGCTGAAGACGACACGTCTCCATTCGTCCCTCCATTCACGCCTGTCGTGACACCACTGGAGGCGGGCTGCACGATGTTGGGGCGTGAGCGGAAGACGGCCTAACGGTGTGCGGGACCGTAGCCCAGCTTCATGGAGACGGTTGCGAATGGTCCTCGCCGATATCCCAGGAGCAACAGTGTCCCTAATTTGCTGGGAAGTGGCGGTGCGGTCCCCTACGGCACTGCGTAGGATCCTACGGTCTTGGCGTGCATCCGTGCGTCGCTGCGGTCCGGTCCCAGGTCGACGGGCACGTGCACCTTCCGCCGACCACTGGCGACAACATCGATGTACTGTGGAGACCTCACGCCCCACGTGTTGAGCAATTCGGCGGTACGTCCACCCGGCCTCCCGCATGCCCACTATACGCCCTCGCTCAAAGTCCGTCAACTGCACATACGGTTCACGTCCACGCTGTCGCGGCATTCTACCAGTGTTAAAGACTGCGATGGAGCTCCGTATGCCACGGCAAACTGGCTGACACTGACGGCGGCGGTGCACAAATGCTGCGCAGCTAGCGCCATTCGACGGCCAACACCGCGGTTCCTGGTGTGTCCGCTGTGCCGTGCGTGTGATCATTGCTTGTACAGCCCTCTCGCAGTGTCCGGAGCAAGTATGGTGGGTCTGACACACCGGTGTCAATGTGTTCTTTTTTCCATTTCCAGGAGTGTATAATCCTAAGGACGTAAAAGGAACTAAAAAATGTTGTAGCTTAATCTCATAGATACAAGAAGAAAATTTGTTCGACTGTCATACCAGAGGAATACTCTAAAAAACTTTTTTATCATTGAGAGACAAAGGACTAATTTCGAGATTCTTTTATTACTTCTAGTATTAACTACCTTTTTTGTTCTGGTGTGCTGGCGAAAAGACGTACTGTATATTTTCATGTCTATGTGTGTGTTAAATGAAGGTGTTAAATGATGAAAAATGTGTTTTATAATTTCTGTCAAGATAAAGCCTAAATCCCATACCAATGGAGTACAAATTATTCAGTTAATTCGGGAAGGCGAATTTTAGATGGAGGCGACGATCTTTAGGACGGCGCTGCTCAACAATAGAGGTACGTGATTGTGCTCACTACTTTCCTTTGGTGGCCGCAAAGATTAATTTCAATGTGCTTTTGCCGAGACATTCAGAACCTGCAATCTTCCTTTTCGTATAAAAATAGGAGTGTGATAGAAATAGAAATATTCTTAAATTTAAATAATTGCAATTCTTTTACCCAGGCCACTGGGAATGATAGAAAGTACGTGCCTATACCCTGATTGTACGTTCGCAATCTCCGGGTGTGTTACGACGTAATTATTTTACACAAAAAAAATTAAGATAGATCTTTCTCATCAGATCGCAACCACTCGTACGCGAATGTACGTACCCTTTGAATGTGTCTAGTCAGTCGTGCGCATTGTTCTAAAGCTTTTCTGTTAATATTCTGTGGATTGCATCTCCGCACTTAATTTTTGTTTATGCCGCAAATCGCACTTCACGCGAAGTATTTATTACGCAAGTTTCAGGCTTCATTTAATGTCAAAAAAATTCCGAAGTACGGCTGACTAAGCAAACCACTATAATAATTATTTATCTCTACAACTACAATAACAAAAAACAATAACAAAAAAACAAAAACAATAACAGAGAGAGGCTACGTTACAGACGGGATGAAATACGTAGCCATACTTTTCGATTTGATGCAAAAATGATCAAAATGTTTTTATGCAACACCTTTTATAAAAAAAAATAGAGATACGTTGCCAGAACATTATTAGATGGAATACATAGAGCTGCAGCCTGACATCCAACTAAAAGAAAAAAAATTAATCATCTTTTTGGACTTTTTCAAATCATATCTGCCCAGAGACAAATATCCCTTGCTACACAGTCACACGATATACATGCCATCTTCGTTTGGAAGCACGTACATCTGTGAACAGTTATTTTCAAGAGAAAAGGAGACAAAGAGCGAAAACAACCAAAATCTCAGATGAATAGTTAAAAAAAAAAAACTGAGAATAGCGACCACTTCAATCGAACCTGATACTGATACATCAGTTTCCCAAAATCAAAGTCAAATGTCACATTAATTCTATGATTTGTATTTACTTGTGGGTGAAATTATGAATGAAATCTCATATTTCTTTTAGCTCAGCGGTTATTGTTAGTGTGAAGTGTATTGTGTGTGGCCTGAAAATACTCATCTTCTCCCATTGCGGCCCAGGTAAGCTAAAAGATTGCATACGAGGCTTGAGTGCATACCGAATGCACCCTCTTTCCGTAAACGAGCATGTCTTACGCAAAGAACGGCACTCTGTTGAATGTCATGTGCGGTTGTTGTCGGCGATGGTACTTTTTCCGATTCAGTCGTGCTGTCATATGCCCATTGCCGTTTTCCTGTTCGTTTCTAAAGACCATGTCAGCCTGTTCCTGGTTGGTATACCGGGTCACCGTCTTTCAGCGCTGCAGAAGACGCAGTTGCACACGAGTGTCAGTCGGTAACAGCAGTGAAATGGATGACCCCGCGTATCGATGTGCGAACGTGCCGTGGTTCAAATGGCTCTGAGCACTATGGGCCTTCACATCTGAGGTCATCAGTCCCCTAGAACTTAGAACTATTTAAACCTAACCAACCTAAGGATATCAGACACATCCATGCCCGAGGCAGGATTCCAACCTGCGACCGTAGCAGTCGCGTGGTTCCGGACTGCAGCGCCTAGAACCGCTCGTTCGCCGCGGCCGGCGAGTGCTGTCGTCATAGTTATTATTGTGTGGAGCTGAAACACTAGTACGCACAAAAGATTCCCACTTACCTAGTGTGGATCCATGTCTGCTTTCAATCACCTAAATCTACAACGTCAAAGACCTCTTATTTCCACCTTCAAGAGGTTAACCTCCCTTGGAACGTAATTGTACGTATGACCTTTTTAGTTCCCTATCCTCTCCGGAATCGTATTCTATATTCAAAAAGATTTCGGGCTTGCAGCCGGTCGTCGTTAGCTTTCATCCACGATATTTCGACTGGACAACTGCCAGCCATCCTCAGGTGAGCCATCGAAGACTGACGAAGACGCGTGCAGCGAGTATTCCGCGCATGCGTGAAATGGAAATGGAAATGTCGTGTGGCTAGGGCCTCCCGTCGGGTAGACCGTTCGCCTGGTGCAGATCTTTCGATTTGACGCCACTTCGGCGACCTGCGCGTCGATGGGGATGAAATGATGATGATTAGGACAACACAACACCCAGTCCCTGAGCGGAGAAAATTTCCGACCCAGCCGGGAATCGAACCCGGGCCCTTAGGATTGACAGTCTATCACGCTGACCACTCAGCTACCGGGGCGGACCGCATGCGTGAAAATCATATGGAGAGACGAACCACACCGCCCGCCAGCACCGCCCTCGCTGGTGGAACTGCAGAACGCAGCTGTCTTCGGCGTCGTCAGTTGCCGCGGCCATCGGATACTCTGACGTCTTCGTCTGGAGCAGATCTTAGAGATCTACCCGGCAAATTAGCAAGGCACTTGCAATTAAGCCAAAGAAACAATGAGTGGAGAAAGAAGAGAGCACGTCTACTAAATCTTTAGCTTTTCTTCCCTTTGTTGGCAACATTTCCTTCAAAATTGCACGATTCCTCCACGGTATCGAAGTGAAAGTAATTTTCCGTCTACCATGGAAAATTTCCGATCTGCTGGGATCAGTGAAAGACGATCTGGTATTGCAGAAGGCGGGAATTTGTAAAATACCTTGTCAGTGTGGCATGTCATATATAGGACAAACATTGCGAACAGTAGAAGAACGTTGCACTGAACATCAGCACTGTACTGGCCTTATGCAACCTAGCAAGTCTGCAATTGCTGAGCACTGCATTTCCACTGGGCACTCAATGGAGTATGACAAGACAACAATTTTGGCCACAGCAACATCCTTTTGGGACTCCGTCATAAAAGAATCAGTGGAAATTCGCATGACGGACAATCTTATCAACCGTGACAATGGCTACCAGCTAGATAATGCGTGGAACCCAGTCATCTCTAAGATCTGCTCCAGACGAAGACGTCGGAGTACTCCGATGGCCGCGGCAACTGACGACGTCGAAGACAGCTGAGTTCTGCAGTTCCACCAGCGAGGGCGCTGCTGGCGGGCGGTGTGGTTCGTCTCTCCATATGATTTTGACGCATGCGCGGAATACTCGCTGCACGCGTCATCGTCAGTCTTCGATGGCTCACCTGAGGATGGCTGGCAGTTGTCCAGTCGAAATATCGTGGATGAAAGCTAACGACGACGGGCTGCAAGCGCGAAATCTTTTTGAATATCCAGTTCGGCGGCGGGAAATTTTTAAATTTCACATCGTCTTCTATAGTTTCCCCCATTTGGTAAAGTCGCTCTTGTGTTGATATTCGCTTTCGTTTGTCCTCATGACGTCTGCCGTAGTCTCGGCTAATAATCGGCTCGTGCAGGAAATTCCGCACAAATTGGGGCTGGCTGCGAGCCGTGTTCACATCAAGTGCGTGAGCGCCTCTAGAGGAATTCCGCCTGCCTTCCCCCCCCCCCCCCCCCCAACACACACACACCTCCCCCGACCCTGTCGCCGCCCAGGGTGTGGCGTGGGCGTGTCTTCCGGCGCCGCCCCCGCGCCTGAATATTTCATGCCGGAGGCCCGGCGCGCCCGCGACGCGCCGCGACGCCGCCGCCCGCACACGACACAGCCCCACGCCACGCACGGGCCGCCGCGGTCCGCCGCCCCCGCTGCAGCGCGAGATTTCCATGTAATCTACGGCCGTATGGATACAGCTAACAAAGAGACCCTCTGCGGCTCGGGCCGGCCGCCCTCGCTCCGACGTAAATAAGTAGGATCACCGGGATTATCCTCGGCAGGGGCGTTCCCTCAGTCCCCCGCGCTCCCACACTGCGAGAAAGCCGCACTCTGACACCGGGATCGGCTCTCGGAAATTCCGCAGTAACGTCTGGAGGTGGTGGTGTGTTTTGACGGCGCACGACGACTGAGTTCATGTCAGAGAGAAAGACGTTCATTGTAACGCCTCTGCCGTATTACCATCTCAGATTTCCACTTCTTCGAATAGCTTTCTGTTATCATTAGGAAACAGAGTATGATTCAGTGAAGCTGTCGGAATACTAGACGTTAAACTGCCACTGTAGGGTGCATCAGGGTTGTCATACTTGGGATCCAGTACATAGTTAGCCTGACGGTAGCATGACAAGTTTATTATTGCTAGATGGTTTGATGCAGCCAGTCACGACATACACCCTGTACGAACCTCTTTCATCTCAGAATAACACATACGTCCGACGTCTTCTGTTAGTTATTCGATAGATTTCAATCTCAGCCTTCCGCTATGATTACCATGGAACTTAATTTCCGATATTTTAACATACGAGGGTCACTCCAAAAGAAATGCACACTATTTTTTTAAAATCCATCTTTTATTCTACATGTCTGAAAGTTTTACAGTGTGTAGATACATCCTTTAGGTACAATATTTTCATTTCTCCACATAATTTCCATCGCTCTCAACTGCCTTACGCCATCTTGGAACCAGCGCCTGTATACCCGCACGGTAAAAAGTCTGGACCAACCTGTAGGAGCCACTGTTTGGCAGCGTGCACAAGGGAGTCATCATTTTCAAACCTTGTTCCACGAAGAGAGTCTTTCAGTTTCCCAAAGAGACGATAGTCGCATGGAGCCAAGTCAGGGCTGTAAGGCGGGTGTTTCAGTGTTGTCCATCCGAGTTTTGTGATCGCTTCCATGGTTTTTTGACTGACATGTAGCCGTGCATTGTTGTGCAGCAGCAAAACATCCTGCTTTTGACGACTCAGTCGAGCTTGAAGTTTCTTCAGTGTCGTCACATATGCATCAGAATTTATGATGGTTCCACTTGGCATAATGTCCACAAGCAAGAGTCCTTCAAAATCGAAAAACACCTTAGCCATAACTTTTCCAGCAGAAGGTGTGGTTTTGATTTTTTTTTTCTTGGGTGAATTTGCATGATGCCACTTCATTGATTGCCTCTTCATCTCTGGTGAAAAATGATGGAGCTATGTTTCATCACCTGTCACAATTCTTCCAAGAAATTCATCTCCACCATTCTCGTACTGTTCCAAAAGTTCGCTGCATACCGTTTTTCTTGTTTCTTTATGAGCAACTGTCAACATCCTGCGAACCGACCTGGCACAAACCTTTTTTAACGCCAACACTTTCAGTATTCTGCAAACACTTCCTTCCCCTATCCCAACGTAGCGTGAGAATTCGTTCACTGTGATGCGTCTGTTAGCAGTCACCAATTCGTTAACTCTCTGCACATTGGAGTGTGTGCAGTACGAGGCCTGCCGCTGCGAGGACAATTCTCAATATTGCCGCGCCCGCTTTCATCACGTAACCTGCTTGCCCACGGACTAACTGTGCTGCGATCGACAGCAGCATCTCCATACACCTTTTTCAACCCCTTGTGGATGTTTCCCACTGTCTCGTTTTCACAGCATAGGAATTCTATGACAGCACGTTGCTTCTGACGAACGTCAAGTGTAGCAGCCATCTTGAAGACATTCTGTAACGGCGCCACTCACGGGAACAGGTTGAACTAAGTTTGAAAACAAGCGGGAAGGACGTATCTACACACTGTAAAACTTTGACACATGCAGAATGAAAACTGTATTTTTACAAAAATAGTGTGCATTTCTTTTGGAGTGACCCTCGTATGTCCAATGGTCTTGTTTCTTCATGCAGTTTTTTGAATTCGCGCCGTAGCCATCGGCTGAAAGAGGTATTGTGTCTGTTTCGTCGTCTGTCCGCCAGGGGTGTTTCGCGCGCTGCTGTCAGCTGTCGCTGTCGATGTGAGCAGAAGTTGCGAGACATGGGGCGGCCCCCGAGAAGGGCCTCAGTGGCTTGTAGGCGATGCTTGCGACAGCTGCGTTGTTTAGGGCCTCTGCAGCTGACGATGTTGAGTTCGGCTTTGCCTTAGGCCTGTAGTCTGTTTGATTCCCCTAGACGGGTTTGAAGCCCGACAATTGGAATTTGGTAGACGAATTGTGTATACCGATTAATCGCCGTCACTCGGTAGGTTTGTTGCCCGGCGACAGCGATGCCATAGGCCAGTGCAATTTTTTTGATTGGTCCTGTTGTTGCGAGCGTACGTTAATATGTTTTGCAGCGCGTCACACCGCATATTGTTGTGTGGTGAGTGGTGGGTGCCACTTGTGTTATGAATCAGCTAACGCTTACATCCAATTACGAGACACCGCCGTGAAGTGTAATTTTGCTTTGTTTCGCTGTCATGCTTTACATTAATGTCATATAAGAATAATGACTTGAATTGGTGTTTAATTGGTTCCGACTGAGATCGAGTGTGCATTAACGCCATGCTCACCTAGCTGATCTATGGAGCTCGGTGCTTTGCACGCCCTAGATCTGATTGTTCTGTAATTTCTTGTTTGTGTAAATCTAACACGATTAATCACTTGATTTCGGTTGGGTTACGAGGAAACGGACTTCGAAGTGTGAAATGTTTAAAAAATGGTTCAAATGGCTCTGAGCACTATGCGACTTAACTTCTGAGGTCATCAGTCGCCTAGAACTCAGAACTACTTAAACCTAACTAACCTAAGGACATCACACACATCCATGCCCGAGGCAGGATTCGAACCTGCGACCGTAGCGGTCGCTCGGTTCCAGACTGTAGCGCCTAGAACCGCACGACCACTCCGGCCGGCACGAAATGTTTAATGTCAGTTTGAATTATCATGTCGGATGATAGACGATTCCGGAAGTGGAATGGTTTTTCGAAATGAGTGAGGTTTTGTCGTTTATTGAGAGGTGTACGTCTTGTTTGTTTAACTTCAAAGAGCAGATAGTCTGACGATTCCGGAAGTGGAATGGTTTTTTATTTATTTATTTATTTATTTATTGTTCCGTGGGACCAAATGAAGGAGAAGTCTCCATGGTCATGGATCGAGTCAATACATGAAATTATAACACGATATTAGAAACAGATAAAATGAAATATAAAAAAAACATATTCAGGTGACAAGTCGTAAGTTTAAATAAAGAAAATCAACAATGTAACACTGGAATATGCTTAATTTTTTAGCTCTTCCAGGAGCTCCTCGATAGAATAGAAGGAATGAGCCATGAGGAAACTCTTCAGTTTAGACTTAAAAGAGTTTTGGCTACTGCTAAGATTTTTGAGTTCTTGTGGTAGCTTATTGAAAATGGATGCAGCAGAATACTGCACTCCTTTCTGCACAAGAGTCAAGGAAGTGCATTCCACATGCAGATTTGATTTCTGCCTAGTATTAACTGAGTGAAAGCGGCTAACTCTTGGGAATAGGCTAATATTGCTAACAACAAACGACATTAAAGAAAATGTATACTGTGAGGGCAATGTCAGAATTCCCAGACTATTAAATAGGTGTCGACAAGAGGTTCTCGAACTTACACCACATATAGCTCAAATAGCCCGTTTTTGAGCCAAAAATACCCTCTTTGAATCAGAAGAATTACCCCAAAAAATAATACCATACTACATAAGCGTATGAAAATATGCGAAGTAGACTACTTTCCGTGTTGAAGTGTCACTTATTTCAGATACTGTTCTAATGGTAAATAAAGCAGCATTTAGTTTCTGAACAAGATCCTGGACATGGGCTTTCCACAACAGCTTACTATCTATCCGAACGCCTAGGAACTTGAACTGTTCTGTCTCGCTTATAATATGCCCATTCTGTCTGATCAAAATATCGGTTCTTGTTGAATTGTGAGTTAGAAACTGTAAAAACTGAGTCTTACTGTGATTTAGCGTCAAATTATTTTCCACAAGCCACGAACGTATTTCATGAACTCCATTATTTGTTACTGTTTCAATATTACACACAAGATCCTTCACTATCAAGCTGGTGTCATCAGCAAACAGAAATATTTTTGAATCACTCAAAATGAGGGAGGTTTTGTCGTTTATTGAGAGGTGTACGTCTTATTTGTTTAACATCAAAGAGCAGATAGTCTGTGTGGTTCTTCGTAAAAGTGTACTAAATCTTTCCTAACTCAGTAGTGGTGTACTACTGAAATTAGATGCTTAACCTAAATTACTGTTTGGTACGGTCACTTTCAGAGTGCTTAACCCGCAGCATCCACTTGTTCCGTTATTCCACGACACGCTACAACTAACGTAGGCCGTACGTAGGCAATGTGATTATGACGAACCCGTTACGGCGTCAAGGCGCCGTGTAATTATGGCTTTGTGGTGTGTGGCTGCATTGCGCTGACGCATTGGTTGCAAAATTAATTTGTTTGGCCCGAACACTGAAGGGTGTTACTTGACGAGAAGTATAGTTATTTAAGACGGCTATGCCGAGCTGTTATTTTAAGCAAAGTTATGGGTTTGAGTGTGACTGTGTTGCTCTGGCTCTGTGGTGAGTAACTGTTGATGGCCTGTGCTGCACGGGCTTAACGGTTTTACAAAAGGTTTTACAATAGTATTCTTGATACTTGTTGTTGCTTTTATGGATCTAGTGGTCATATTTGGTGAATGTATCCCTTTTTATCGCCTTCTCGGATGTTTTGTTTAAGACTACTTAACAGGTTACCTTGGGTATTTTAGAAATCCCTTTACGATTATTAGTTAAGTTATTATTTTGAAATTTGTTCGTAAAGTTATTATTGCATTTTTAATTCGCTGACTAGTATTGTTAAATTTACTTATGATAGACTCTTGGCACTGAAATTTTGGAAGCAATTATTTTAATGTCCTTGAATTTTTTATTTTTTATTTTTTAAGGGGGTTACACAGTGTCGTTAGATATAGGTGCTGCTAGTTTTACATTATTCAAGTATTTTGTGAAGTGTATTGAACTTGCAAAGTTGCCATTTGTGGTGTTCTTATTGTCACTGAATGGTCAGGGATTGGTCTAAGATATATAGTATATAGTGACAGTTTCAGGTTGCCAGGAGCAGTACGCTGCCAGATCCGCTACAGCCCGTCTGGTGAAGACACTTTCGCATTCGGAGCAACGAGGGAGACCCACGGGACAGTCTTCCTCGAGAGCTTCAATCATTTCTGCCGAAACTTTAAATTATTAAAAAAAGAATCAATTTAATTTCGTCAGAATTAATACCCAGCACTGCCATCACATAATTATATCCTGGTTTAAGTGATTTCATATATTCTTTTCTTCACAGGTTTTTCACAGAACATCTTCATTTCTTATCAAAACGCTTAATCTTGAGCAGTCTTCTTTAACTTCTTAAACAGTGTACCTTCTTTCCCGGTTTTCCCGTTGTCCGTAATTCACTTGCATATAGCGTTGTGCTCCACACGTACATTCTCAGAAATTTCTTTGTAAAATTAAGCATTACGTTTGATACTAATAGACTGTATTCAGCCAGTAATGTCCTCTTTGCTGCGTTTTTCTGCTTCTTATAGCCTTCCCGCTTCGTCCGTTACACTGCATCGGACTAGCCTGAGCAGTCAGGATGCTACAGCACTTTGTTACTCAGACGATCCCAACCGTGTAGTGATTACAGTTCTGTACCAACAGCACTCCCTGTCATAGCCAAAGGCGCTGACGCACGACTGTGGTGTGGTGCTCGACTCGGAGGTGAAAGTGAAGAAGAATTATGGGACGTATTGGGTGGGACGAACATTCTAAGGAGTACGGAATATGGACTGAGAACAAATCAAAGAAAGACGAAAGTAATGAGAAGTAGCAGAAATGAGAACAGCAGGAAACTTAACATCAGGACTGATAGTCACGAAGTAGACGAAGTTAAGAAGTTTTGAAGACGGACGGAGCAAGGAGGACATAAGAAGCAGACTAGCAAAAGGCTTTCCTGATCAAGGGAAGTCTGCTTATATCAAAAATAGACCTTGATTTGAGGAGGAACTTTCCGAGAATGTACGTGTGGAACACACCATTGTATGGTAGTGAAACATGGACTGTGGGAAAACCGGAAGAGAATAGAAGCATTTGAGGTGTGCAATAATACTTACGATGAATGTTGAAAATTAGATGAACTGATAAGATGTGGCATGAGGAGGTTTTGGGCATAATCGGAGAGGAAAGGAATATATGGAAAACACTGACAAGAGTTGACAGGATAATGGCACATCTGTTAAGATGTCGGGGAAGAGCTTCAATTGTACTAGAGGGAGCTGTAGACGGTAGAAACTGTGGAGAAAGACACAGATTGAAGAACATTTAGCAAATAATTGAGGGCGTAGGACAGGTTGCTGAGACGAAGAGATTGGTACAGGAGATGAATTCGTGGTAGGCCGCACGAATCTAATCAAAAGAAAGAAAGAAAAAGAGACTTCTCCTCTGCCTACGTTACAGCGATGTTTGATAGCTGGCCTCTACTCTGCTTCCTTCGTTTTTCGAGTCCCCAAATAGTCATTTTCCTTGAAACAGCAGTGACTGGCAGACGTCTAACAAGGGAACCTCCCCATCGCACCCCCCTCAGATTTAGTTATAAGTTGGCACAGCGATAGGCCTTGAAAAACTGTACACAGATCAATCGAGAAAACAGGAAGAAGTTGTGTGGAACTATGAAAAAAATAAGCAAAATATACAAACTGAGTAGTCCATGCGCAAGGTATGCAACATCAAGGAGCTTGTTAGCTTACGAGCGCCGTGGTCCCGTGGTTAGCGTGTGCATCTGCGGAACGACAGGTCCTGGGTTCAAATCTTCTCTCGAGTGAAAAGTTTCATTTTTTATTTTCAGATAATTATCAAAGTTCAGGCACTCACACATAATCAACTTCGCTCTCCAAAATTCCAGGACATGTTCAGATTTGCTTGTACATATACGGGATTTGACGGTCTACGCACGGAAACATTTGAAAACGTAAAAAACATATGTTTCGACAGAGCACAGGGAAAAAGGTGCGACTGTGAAACTGTTGCATTCATTTGATGCAGTTTATGTGACAAACTCTTATGTTTTCATCACTCTTTTTGGGAGTGATTATCACATCCACAAGAAAACCTAAATCGGGTAAGGTAGAAGAACCTTTTTACCCATTCGCCAAGTGTGCAAGTTAGGTGGGTCGACAACAGATTCCTGTCATGTGACGCACATGCCGTCACCAGTGTCGTAAAGAATATATCAGACGTGTTTTCCTGTGGAGGAATCGGTTGACCTATGACCTTGCGATCAAATGTTTTCGGTTCCTATTGGAGAGGCACGTTCTTTCGCCTACTAATCGCATGGTTTTGCGGTGCGGTCGCAAAACACACACACTCAATGAATGAACGGACAGATCGTAACTTTGCGAAAATAAAGAAAGTAAAATTCTCACTCGAAGGGGACTTGAACCAAGGACATTCCGATTCGCAGTTGCTCACTCTAACCACGAGACCACGGCGCTCATCAGCTAACATTGTCCTTTATGTTGCCTACCTTGCGCATGGACTACTCAGTTTGTATATTTTGCTTATTTTTTTCATGGTTCCACACAACTTCTTCCTGTTTTCTCGATTGATCTGTGTTCAGTTTTTCAAGGCCTATCCACTGTGTCAATTTATAACTAAATCTGAGGGGGGTGCGATGGGGAGGTTCCCTTGTAAGTATGAGGAAGTTAGACAGCAAATGAGGTGAACGATGACTCCGGCTGCTTGGTCCGAAAAACGTTACCGTTAGCGTGAAAACTGGAGGGGTAGCCTCCATAGCCAAATTAAGTGTTCAGTATAAAATAGTAAATAGACTAAACCGAAGGAAACCTCAATTCAACAAGTGACAGTTTTCATGTTAAATGTTTTATGTATATAACGAAATTTAAAAATTGACATCTCGATAACGCCTTAGGCAATTTTTACAGACAAAGTGTCTACGGATAGATGTTAGTGAGCACTATCGAACTGTTATAGTAAATTTTTATACACATCAAAAATTTTCAATCACAGGCCAGAATGTACATTCCCTGCGTAAAAACCTGTATTTTCGCATAAATACGACAAAACATTGAAAGAAGCGGCAGCATTCCTAAACACACATAGTTACGATGCATGAATGTGCTTGGTTTTATTTATACACTCCTGGAAATGGAAAAAAGAACACATTGACACCGGTGTGTCAGACCCACCAAACTTGCTCAGGACACTGCGAGAGGGCTGTACAAGCAATGATCACACGCACGGCACAGCGGACACACCAGGAACCGCGGTGTTGGCCGTCGAATGGCGCTAGCTGCGCAGCATTTGTGCACCGCCGCCGTCAGTGTCAGCCAGTTTGCCGTGGCATACGGAGCTCCATCGCAGTCTTTAACACTGGTAGCATGCCGCGACAGCGTGGACGTGAACCGTATGTGCAGTTGACGGACTTTGAGCGAGGGCGTATAGTGGGCATGCGGGAGGCCGGGTGGACGTACCGCCGAATTGCTCAACACGTGGGGCGTGAGGTCTCCACAGTACATCGATGTTGTCGCCAGTGGTCGGCGGAAGGTGCACGTGCCCGTCGACCTGGGACCGGACCGCAGCGACGCACGGATGCACGCCAAGACCGTAGGATCCTACGCAGTGCCGTAGGGGACCGCACCGCCACTTCCCAGCAAATTAGGGACACTGTTGCTCCTGGGGTATCGGCGAGGACCATTCACAACCGTCTCCGTGAAGCTGGGCTACGGTCCCGCACACCGTTAGGCCGTCTTCCGCTCACGCCCCAACATCGTGCAGCCCGCCTCCAGTGGTGTCGCGACAGGCGTGAATGGAGGGACGAATGGAGACGTGTCGTCTTCAGCGATGAGAGTCGCTTCTGCCTTGGTGCCAATGATGGTCGTATGCGTGTTTGGCGCCGTGCAGGTGAGCGCCACAATCAGGACTGCATACGACCGAGGCACACAGGGCCAACACCCGGCAGCATGGTGTGGGGAGCGATCTCCTACACTGGCCGTACACCACTGGTGATCGTCGAGGGGACACTGAATAGTGCACGGTACATCCAAACCGTCATCGAACCCATCGTTCTACCATTCCTAGACCGGCAAGGGAACTTGCTGGCCGGTCGAAGTGGCCGTGCGGTTAAAGGCGCTGCAGTCTGGAACCGCAAGACCGCTACGGTCGCAGGTTCGAATCCTGCCTCGGGCTTGGATGTTTGTGATGTCCTTAGGTTAGTTAGGTTTAACTAGTTCTAAGTTCTAGGGGACTAATAACCTCAGCAGTTGAGTCCCATAGTGCTCAGAGCCATTTGAACCAACCATTTGAACCAAAGGGGCAGTAGGCAGGTCTAGTGTGACCGTACCTGAGGCCGGAGGTGCTGCTTCCAGGAGATGAAGTTAGGTAAGCATGAGCGCCGACGTGCACTGTAGATTCGCGCCCTGCGGCCCAGAGGGAACCTTATAGGTCATTGTACTGATGTGCGCTCATTGAATTACGGTTTATGCAATGTTTTCCGTGTTATAAGACCGTAGGGTTTCCCTTATACAGTCGGGAATAATGTGCGAGACGTGTTGGTTAGTCACAGAAGCTTCAGTACGGCACTAAAGTGCATACATTCATGCTCACTTTTCCACTTCGTCCGACAGTAGCTCTTTCAGTTCTCCTGTGTAAAATTCGACTCAGAATTTATGTCTCCCTAGCTTGAAACCTTGTGCCCTTTGTCCTACGCCACGTGGTGAGTGTCTGGTGCCCCTTCATGTTTCTTTAAGTAGTCGGACCGCGAGCCAAGGTTATATGAATAGTTTCGTGTCTTGCTGGTTATATTCCTTTAGTACAGGAGGCTACCTAGCGATTCACCCACAGTAGCATCTTTCTTAGTCTTTGGCTGATTCATGGTGGTGGTCGCTGCATGCCTGCAACCCCTTACTTTAGTAGATTGGACCCCATTTGATAATACGGCGATCGTCCCTAAAATTCCTTTTCTCCTGCTATCGTGGCTTATTATGAACGAGCGTTGGGGCAAGCTGCTGAACTCAATTCTTTCTTCCCCCACCCCCATTTGATTGTATAATTGTTCAGTATTCAACTGTTTAATAAATGAGTCCTTTAATCTGTACATTCTCCCTTTCATTGCGTGAAACCATCCTTAGTGTCACAGTAGAATAATGAAGAACTATAGCGGTTGATACAAGGTCGTGCAGGTCTCGTGCCGTTACTGACAGGATCAAGACTCAAAATCGCGCGCCTGGCACGACCATTGCACGCATGGCACCGATAATAGTAACAATAATTTTCAATTATCCCCCGTTGATAAACTGGGAAGTGTTCACGGCTCAGTGTGAGTACGTGAGCACTAAATCCACTTGGTGTGGTGGAAGTAGTGGCCTCTGTTTTACCTTGCTGGTTTAAAAGAAAAAGAATATCAAAAATTACAGCCCCTACACAGAGGGATAGTAACCTGTAAAAATAAAAAGAGCCACCGCTTTTAGCGTATATTGTATGCCTTGAAAATTTTGATACGTCAGACAAAAAAACACGGCAGTTAATTATTTAAACGTACCGAATTGGCGACAGCGGCATTACTATTCTAATTTTTTGTGTTTAACCGTGTTATTTTATTTGTTTTATTTACTCGTCAAGTTCCGTAGCACCAAATTGAGGAGCAAATCTCCAAGGTCATGGAACGTGTCAGTACACTAAATTACAACATAAAAGTAGTAACAGATAAAAATAAAATATCTATGAACTCGAAAAATGTCAGGCTATAAGTTTAAGTAAACGCAATCAACAATACAAGAAGAAGCAGCTAAGTTTTTCAAGGAACTCCTCGACAGAATAGAAGGAGTGACCCATGAGGAAACTCTTCAGTTTCGATTCGAAAGCGCGTGGATTACCGGTAAGATTTTTGAATTCTAGTGACAGCTTATTGAAAATGGATGCAGCGTATACTGCTCACCTTTCTGCACAAGAGTTAAGGAAGTCTGATCCAAATGCAGGTTTGATTTCTGCCGAGTATCAACTGAGTGAAAGCTGCTTATTCGTGGGAATAAACTAATATTGTTAACAAGAAACGACAGTAAGAAATACATATATTGAGAGGCCTATGTCAAAACACCCAGACTCGTGAACAGAGGTCAACAAGAGGGTCGTGAACTTACACCACTTATAGCCAGAACCGCCCGTTTCTGAGCCAAAAATATCCTTGTAGAATGGGAAAGGTTACCCCTCCAAAAAATACCATACAACATAAGCGAATGAAAATAAACGAAGTGGACTAATTTTCTTGTCGAAAGATCATTCACTTCAGATACCGTTCGAATAGTAAAAATGGCAGCATTAAGTCTTTGAATAAGATCCTGAACATGGACTTTCCATGACAGTTTACTGTCTATCTGAATACCTAGAAATTTGAACTCTTCAGTTTCACCAATCATATGCCCATTCTGTGTAATTAAAACTTCAGGTTGAGTTGAACTGTTAGAAACTGTAAAAACTGAGTCTCACTGTGATTTGGCGTTAGTTTATTTTCTACTAGCCATGAGCTTAGGCCATGAACTGCTCTATTTGAAACCGAGCCAATGTTGCACACAACATCCTTAACTACCAAGCTAGTGTCATTAGCAAACAGAAATTTACTAGAGTTACCAGTAATATTAGAGAGTATATCATTTATGTAAATAAGGAACAGGAGTGGCCCCAAAACTGATGTCTGTGGTACCCCCTCACCTGACCGTACCCCACTCAGATCCCACATCGCAACCATTGTCAACACTGTGAATAATGACCTTTTGCTGCCTGTTGCTAAAGTAAGAGGTGAACCGATTGTGATCTACTCCCTGTATTCCGTTATGGTCCAACTTCTGGAGCAATATTTTGTGATCAACACAATCAAACGCCTTAGTAATCAAAAAAAAATATGCCTAGCATTCGAAACCTTTTGTTTAACCCATTCAGTACCTCACAGAGAAAAAAAATAGCATTTACAGTTGTTAAACGACTTCTAAAGCCGATATCAAATCGTGTGGTATAAAATGTTCAATTATCCTTACATAGACAGACTTTTCAATAACTTTAGCAAATGCTGATGGCTCAGAATAGGTCTAAAACTACCTACATTATCTCTTTCTCCCTTTTTATAAAGCGGCTTCACTACTGAGAACTTTAATCGTTCAGGAAACTGACCATCCGTAAAGGAAAAATTACAAATATGGCTAAATACAGGGCTAACATGTGCAGCACAGTACTTTAATATTCTGCTAGACACTCCATCATATCCACGAGAATCCTTAGTCTTCACTCATTTGATTATTGACTCAGTCTCCCCCTTGTCTGTGTCACCGAGCAGTATTTCAGACACCAATCTCGGAAAGGCATTTGCCGAGAAAGTTATATGATTCCCAGGAAAAAGTAAATTTTTATTCGATTCGCCATCAGTGCTCAGAAAATGATTTTTAAATACTGTACATATATCTGATTTATCAGTAACAGAAATATTTTTACCACGAACTGACTTTATATCGTCGACGTTGTGCTGCTGAGCAGACACTTCCTTCTCAACTGACGATATGGTTTTAATTTTATCCTGTGAATTAGCTGTTCTATTTGTATACCACATACTCTTTGCCTTCCTAATAACATTTTTAAGCACCTTACAGTACTTTTTGTAATGAGCTACTGTAGATTGATTTTGTCTTGTTAGAACATTTTGATATAATTCCCGCTTTGTTATACGGGATGCCCTTATCACATTACTCAGCCACCCGGGCTGCCTTTTACTCTACTACTCCATTTAGAACGTTCAAATAGAAAGTAACTCTCAAAGAATATGAGGAATGTGTCAAGGAAAGCATTGTACACTCCTGGAAATTGAAATAAGAACACCGTGAATTCATTGTCCCAGGAAGGGGAAACTTTATCGACACATTCCTGGGGTCAGATACATCACATGATCACACTGACAGAACCACAGGCACATAGACACAGGCAACAGAGCATGCACAATGTCGGCACTAGTACAGTGTATATCCACCTTTCGCAGCAATGCAGGCTGCTATTCTCCCATGGAGACGATCGTAGAGATGCTGGATGTAGTCCTGTGGAACGGCTTGCCATGCCATTTCCACCTGGCGCCTCAGTTGGACCAGCGTTCGTGCTGGACGTGCAGACCGCGTGAGACGACGCTTCATCCAGTCCCAAACATGCTCAATGGGGGAGAGATCCGGAGATCAGGGTAGTTGACTTACACCTTCTAGAGGACGTTGGGTGGCACGGGATACATGCGGACGTGCATTGTCCTGTTGGAACAGCAAGTTCCCTTGCCGGTCTAGGAATGGTAGAACGATGGGTTCGATGACGGTTTGGATGTACCGTGCACTATTCAGTGTCCCCTCGACGATCACCAGTGGTATACGGCCAGTGTAGGAGATCGCTCCCCACACCATGATGCCGGGTGTTGGCCCTGTGTGCCTCGGTCGTATGCAGTCCTGATTGTGGCGCTCACCTGCACGGCGCCAAACACGCATACGACCATCATTGGCACCAAGGCAGAAGCGACTCTCATCGCTGAAGACGACACGTCTCCATTCGTCCCTCCATTCACGCCTGTCGCGACACCACTGGAGGCGGGCTGCACGATGTTGGGGCGTGAGCGGAAGACGGCCTAACGGTGTGCGGGACCGTAGCCCAGCTTCATGGAGACGGTTGTGAATGGTCCTCGCCGATACCCCAGGAGCAACAGTGTCCCTAATTTGCTGGGAAGTGGCGGTGCGGTCCCCTACGGCACTGCGTAGGATCCTACGGTCTTGGCGTGCATCCGTGCGTCGCTGCGGTCCGGTCCCAGGTCGACGGGCACGTGCACCTTCCGCCGACCACTGGCGACAACATCGATGTACTGTGGAGACCTCACGCCCCACGTGTTGAGCAATTCGGCGGTACGTGCACCCGGCCTCCCGCATGCCCACTATACGCCCTCGCTCAAAGTCCGTCAACTGCACATACGGTTCACGTCCACGCTGTCGCGGCATGCTACCAGTGTTAAAGACTGCGATGGAGCTCCGTATGCCACGGCAAACTGGCTGACACTGACGGCGGCGGTGCACAAATGCTGCGCAGCTAGCGCCATTCGACGGCCACCACCGCGGTTCCTGGTGTGTCCGCTGTGCCGTGCGTGTGATCATTGCTTGTACAGCCCTCTCGCAGTGTCCGGAGCAAGTATGGTGGGTCTGACACACCGGTGTCAATGTGTTCTTTTTTCCATTTCCAGGAGTGTATTTGTTATCTGTGTTATCGCACTATAAACATCCTGCCATACTTGTTACTTGATGAGGTTTAAAAAATTTCTCTATTGATGTTGCATTAACTTTGCTACATAGTTTGTGGTTATATGTGACATTTGTTTGAGTACAAAAGCGTTTTACTGTAAAAATTTGTGCATCATAGTCTGGAAGGTCATTCACCCTTTTACTAACAGAATGACCATCTAGTACTGAAGAATGAATAAAAATATTGTCTATGTCTGTGCTACTGTTGCCCTGCACCCTAGTTGGAAAAAACACAGTTTGCATCAGATCATATGAATTTAGGAGATCTACCAACATCCTTTTTCTTGTACCGTCATATGCAACATTTATATTGAAGTCACCACATATAACTAATTTCTGGTACTTCCATAAAGTGAATAAATAACCCTCTCTAGCTTGAGGAGAAATCCTCTGCAGTCAGAGTTAGGGTACCTATAAACAACAACAATTAGGAGTTTAGTTTCACTAAATTCAACTGCTCCTGAGCAACATTCAAATATCTGTTTAGTGCAGTGCCGTGATACGCCTATGGACTCAAATGGAAAACTGTTTTTTACTTATATGGCCACTCCCCCGCCCCGCAAGGACTCCTTGAAGAAGAGCCAGCTAGTCTGTATCTTGGTAAAGGAAGCCTCTGAATTCTCAAATTATTTAAGTGGTGCTCCGATATACCAATAAATTCAGAGTCAACATCTATAAGCAGTTCTCTAATACCTTGAAAGGATCCTGTAGCCACCTTTCATTAGTCCGGTAGCCCATTTTCATTACCATTTCTACATTTCTTTTCCTTGTTTCTCTTTTCTCTTTACTCTCATAGTGGCGTGATTGAATGAATGTGGTTGTGTGTCACGTTGCTAGACGGTGGCGTAGTCTGCTGCAGAAGGTCTGCGATAGTCGTACAGATTCAGCAGGAGTGTACAGAATAGCCAACCCTCGTAGTGGTCAAGTAGGCAAAGAGGTTTTCACTACTTGTGAGAAATCCACCTGCGTTAGGTTGGTGGCGGAAATGGCCTCTTTGGGTTTTCCGGTCCACGCGGAGCGTGGAAGAGGCTGGAGAAGCGGGAGGCAGTCTGCCGCCGGTACGGGAAGCGTCCACAGCTGTGCTCCAGTCGAAGAAGGCTGAGTTAGACTGACCGCGTGGCGCGCTGTTACTTGGCGAGGGGAGAGCTGTTAGCTTTTGGTCTCGCTTTTCAAATCTGGAAGATTGCTTTGCCTTGTCGCAGCAAGGAATGCAAAACTTAAGCAGATTTTTCTTTTAGCAAATTTCTGTAGCAGACTTGGATCCGCCGGAAGAGCGCCACATAAAGGTGTCGATAAGAAGTGAGCACTCGCTTCTGTATGAATGTCTGTTTGCCTTCAGCTGTGCCTGCATAAGCTTTCACCTTTCTAAATATTTAGAGCCTTGCCTTCTCGTAAATTTTCCTTGCTTTATGTGTCTTTCGTCCGTGGCGAGCCAACCACGTGGTAGAACGTTATAGTTGTTGGGCTACCGGCATCACTAACTGTCCGGTCGCATGTTTGTTTTAGATAATGTTAACATGATTGTGTGATGTGATATTGTTGGAATTTGGCACTATACCAAGAAATTGTGTCTCCACAAACCACGTGTTATCAGGAATCGTGTACATGCCTCACATCCTTATCTTAGGAATAAATGATTTTATCTACAATTTTCTCTTGTGTTCCGAGATTACGTTTTTGCACCTAAGCCACTTACCTCGTAGCTTTCCTGTTAGCACATCCAACGCGTTTCCTTACGCACAGGCCCAGTGATTAGTTTCCCTTTATTTTAAGACAAATGCCTTAGATTAAGTCTTATTGTCGGGTGTGTTGCTGGGAGCTGATCTTCTGCACGGTGTTCTTGCATGTGATATTTTATTTTAGATGTTTGATTGTCGTGATCAGTGCACGGGGAATACTATTAATTACATCGTATCCCCTATGAGCGACATCACAACGTATGCATTTTTGTGAGTTTTTGGTCTGTGATCAAATTAATTTATTTTCCGACTCGACCAAACCTTTGATCAGTTGTATGGTTAGAGCCAGTGGCGACCCTAATCTTCTCACGGTAATTTAATAAGCAATAAGTATTTCCATTCCCAATAATAAGGTAATAACCCGTAGTAACAGGTTTGTTACAACCTCTTATATGTTGATGAACTATGCTGTTTCCTTCTCGACTTGGAAGCACGACGTCCTCTGAAGGTGAGCCAGTAGTTAGAGGGACTTTCTTTAAGCACGTATGCCGGCCGCTGTGGCGGAGCGGTTCCAGGCGCTTCAGTGTGGAACCGCGCCGCTGCTACGGTCGCAGGTTCGAATCCCGCCTCGGGTATGGATGTGTATGATGTCCTTATGTTAGTTAGGTTTAAGTAGTTCTAAGTCTAGGTGACTGATGAACTCAGATATTAGGTCCCATAGTGCTTAGAGCCATTTGAACCATTTAAGCAGGTATACCTATCTGCTAACGTCAGTCTAAAAAATCTGCAACTCTTACACCAGTTACTACAGGAATTAATAGTTGCTATATATGTTAAGCCTAGAAGGAAGACCTTAAGCTAAGAGATTAGTCGTCTTGCCCAGCACGTCAAGTTGCAAGTGCCTCACTTAGGTTCAACCAGAAAAGGTTTACAGTAGTTGTGCACAGATCAAGAGGCTGGAACAGAACAGACTAGCGTGGACAGTTACATCAAAAACCGGTCGCAACTGATGACCAAGGAGACAACAGCCACGACGAAACGTATCATTAGCGTCGTCTCAGACACGTCAGCCGGCCGCTGGTGGCCGAGCGGTTCTGGCGCTACAGTCTGGAACCGCGCGACCGCTACGGTCGCAGGTTCGAATCCTGCCTCGGGCATGGATGTGTGTGTTGTCCTTAGGTTAGTTAGGTTTAAGTAGTTCTAAGTTCTAGGGGACTTACGACCTCAGCAGTTGAGTCCCATAGTGCTCAGAGCCATTCAGACACGTCATCACCTCTTGTCTGTCACAAATATAAAAATGTAACTTAACACGCGTAATGTGCAGTACTGGCCATTAAAATTGCTACACCACGAAGATGACGTGCTACAGACGCGAAATTTCGCCAACAGGAAGAAGATGCTGTGATATGCAAATGATTAGCTTTTCAGAGCATTCACCCAAGCTTGGCGCCGGTGACACCTACAACGTGCTGACATGAGGAAAGTTTCCAACCGATTTCTCATACACATACAGCAGCTGACCGGCGTTGCCTGGTGAAACGTTTCTGTGATGCCTCGAGTAAGGAGGAGAAATGCGTACCATCACGTTTCCGACTTTGATACAGGTCGGATTGTAGCCTATCGCGATTGCGGTTTATCGTATCGCGACATTGCTGCTCGGTTTGGTAGAGATCCAATGACTGTTAGCACAATATGAAATCGGTGGTTTCAGGAGGGTAATACGGAACGCCGTGCTGGATACCAACGGCCTCGTATCACTAGGAGTCGAGATGACACGCATCTTGTACGGATGGCTGTAACGGATCGTGCAGCCACGTCTCTATACGTGAGTCAAAGGATGGGGACGTTTGCAAGACAACAACCATATGCACGAACAGTTCGACGACGTTTGCAGCAGCATGTACTATCAGTTCGGAGACCGTGGATGCGGTTACCCTTGACGCTGCATCACAGACAGGAGTACCTGCGGTGGTGTATTCAACGACGAACCTGGGTGCACGAATGGCAAAACGTAATTTTTTCCGATTAATCCAGGTTCTGTTTACAGCATCACGATGGTCGCATCCGTGTTTGGTGACATCGCGGTGAACGCACATTGAAAGCGTGTATTCGTCATCACCATACTGGCGTATCACCCGGCGTGATGGTATGGGGCGCCATTGGTTACACGTCTCGGTCACCTCTTGTTCGCACTGACGGCACTTTGAACAGTGGACTTTACATTTCAGATGTGTTACGACCCGTGGCTCTACCCTTCAGTCGAACCCTGCGAAACGCTACATTTCAGCAGGGTAATGCACGACCGCATGTTGCACGTCCTGTACGGGCGTTTCCGGATACAGAAAATGTTCGACTGCTGGCCTGGCCAGCACATTCTCCAGATCTCTCACCAACTGAAAACGTCTGGTCAATGGTGGCTGAGCAACTTGCGGCGGTGCGGTTCTTTCCGTCCCTTTACAAATATATTCTACAAAAATCCCCTTTGTCCATTTCCATCGTCCGCAGCTCGTGGTCTTGCGGTAGCGTTCTCGCTTATCACGCCCGGGTTCCCGGGTTCGATTGTCGGCGGGGTCAGGGATTTTCTCTGCCTCGTGATGGCTGGGTGTTGTGTGATGTCCTTAGGTTAGTTAGGTTTAAGTAGTTCTAAGTTCTAGGGGACTGATTACCATAGATGTTAAGTCCCATAGTGCTCAGAGCCATTTGAACCATTTTCCATTTCCATCCTGTTTCGAAATGTTCGCACACTAAATCCTACTACATAACTCGTTAAACAATTATCTTCCTATTAACCTTAAACTACATTCACGCATCATTCGTACTGCTAAAACACATATATAACATTTTACATACACAAAAATACATAATAACACTTCATGAAAATACTACAACAGTTTATGAAAAACATTCTACACTCCTGGAAATGGAAAAAAGAACACATTGACACCGGTGTGTCAGACCCACCATACTTGCTCCGGAAACTGCGAGAGGGCTGTACAAGCAATGATCACACGCACGGCACAGCGGACACACCAGGACCCGCGCTGTTGGCCGTCGAATGGCGCTAGCTGCGCAGCATTTGTGCACCGCCGCCGTCAGTGTCAGCCAGTTTGCCGTGGCATACGGAGCTCCATCGCAGTCTTTAACACTGGTAGCATGCCGCGACAGCGTGGACGTGAACCGTATGTGCAGTTGACGGACTTTGAGCGAGGGCGTATAGTGGGCATGCGGGAGGCCGGGTGGACGTACCGCCGAATTGCTCAACACGTGGGGCGTGAGGTCTCCACAGTACATCGATGTTGTCGCCAGTGGTCGGCGGAAGGTGCACGTGCCCGTCGACCTGGGACCGGACCGCAGCGACGCACGGATGCACGCCAAGACCGTAGGATCCTACGCAGTGCCGTAGGGGACCGCACCGCCACTTCCCAGCAAATTAGGGACACTGTTGCTCCTGGGGTATCGGCGAGGACCATTCGCAACCGTCTCCATGAAGCTGGGCTACGGTCCCGCACACCGTTAGGCCGTCTTCCGCTCACGCCCCAACATCGTGCAGCCCGCCTCCAGTGGTGTCGCGACAGGCGTGAATGGAGGGACGAATGGAGACGTGTCGTCTTCAGCGATGAGAGTCGCTTCTGCCTTGGTGCCAATGATGGTCGTATGCGTGTTTGGCGCCGTGCAGGTGAGCGCCACAATCAGGACTGCATACGACCGAGGCACACAGGGCCAACACCCGGCATCATGGTGTGGGGAGCGATCTCCTACACTGGCCGTACACCACTGGTGATCGTCGAGGGGACACTGAATAGTGCACGGTACATCCAAACCGTCATCGAACCCATCGTTCTACCATTCCTAGACCGGCAAGGGAACTTGCTGTTCCAACAGGACAATGCACGTCCACATGTATCCCGTGCCACCCAACGTGCTCTAGAAGGTGTAAGTCAACTACCCTGGCCAGCAAGATCTCCGGATCTGTCCCCCACTGAGCATGTTTGGGACTGGATGAAGCGTCGACTCACGCGGTCTGCACGTCCAGCACGAACGCTGGTCCAACTGAGGCGCCAGGTGGAAATGGCATGGCAAGCCGTTCCACAGGACTACATCCAGCATCTCTACGATCGTCTCCATGGGAGAATAGCAGCCTGCATTGCTGCGAAAGGTGGATATACACTGTACTAGTGCCGACATTGTGCATGCTCTGTTGCCTGTGTCTATGTGCCTGTGGTTCTGTCAGTGTGATCATGTGATGTATCTGACCCCAGGAATGTGTCAATAAAGTTTCCCCTTCCTGGGACAATGAATTCACGGTGTTCTTATTTCAATTTCCAGGAGTGTATTACTTTAGTGCACTCTAGTGGGCACAATCGAAACTAAAATCACAGTCCGCCTATCCAATATTTTCCTCTATGAGCTGATACATAAACTACGTGCGCGTCCAGTCTCGCGTCACCATCTGTCACTATCCAGCTCTGAGACACATCTCCCACTTACCCGCCTCCAAGGCAGGATCGGTATACGGCGCTACGCCTGAAACTGTCTCGTCACAATACACCAGTCACTACTCGTGATGAACTGTGGTATCGTGTTGAAGCTGCATGGGCAGCTGTACCTGTACACGCCATCCAAGCTCTGTTTGACTGAGTGCCCAGTCGTATCAAGGCCGTTGTTACGCCCAGAGGTGGTTGTTCTGGGTACTGATTTCCCAGGATCTATGCACCCAAATTGTGTGAAAATGTAATCACATGTCGGTTCTACTATAATATATTTGTCCAATGAATACCCGTTTATCATCTGCATTTTTTCTTGGTGTACCAATTTTAATGGACAGTAGTGTATTTTTCCGTTGATGACTGACGAGTGGATGTCAGCTCGCTGTCAGACCGTCGGCTATAGGGAGGCATGTACATAACAAAGAAATTAACGGATCAGGCTGGAAGGGCGCCTGCCGAGTTGGCGCGGCCATTACTCGCGTGGCTGGTGCCGTCACGGCTCGGTGCTGTGTACCAGCAGGCCAGCCAGCGCGCGTCGATTATCGAATGCGCCCCGCCCCGCCCCGTGCAGTGCCCGTACAGAGCACACGCTCCGCCGCCGCCGCCGCCGCCGCCGCCGCCGCCGTATGGCGCCACATCGGTCCGACCCGCATGCTGCGCGCAAAAAGTGTCGCCCGCCGCAACGCACAGTGTCCGGTCAGCTCCCGCTGGCGGGGCTCGGGGCTGTCCGAGGTCGATACGTGCCCTCGCCACTACACCCGTGCCACGCTGAGTGGACCCCGCGATCCCAACATCTCTACAAGGCTGCTCTGCAATTCACATTTAAGGATGAGCAATCGCAACAGAAAACTCCTAATATGACACAAAAATTTCACGTACAAAGTTCCCCTGTAGTGAACAACGAGGGAATATATCACCAAAATTATTGAACTGACAAGTCACTGATCATGTTAGCCATAAAGTTAATATCAAACCGATATGTAGAAAATAGCCAGATTAAGTAATAACCTACTCAATCTCTCCACTGTGGTGTAGTCGATAGGCGTCGCTCTGGCGCCTGCTATCGACACCACAAAGGTACTCCTTGCTATCGGAGAGTTGCTGGCCACACGACTATGACGGAAATAGCAAGACACCCCCACAGAAGTTCTCCGCGCCACCGTCGGTGGGCTGTCTTGAAATAATTAATGTCATGATACTGATCCCCCATGGTACACAAAATGGGTCAGATCGTTGTTGCAGAAGCAACGAAAAAAGCGTGCCAAATTTAAAAGAACGCAAAATCCCCAAGATTGGCAAGGTTTAAGAGAAGTTCGAAATATGTCGCGTACTTCAATGCGAGATGCTTTTAATAATTTCCACAACGAATTCTATCCCGAAATCTGGCAGAAAACACAAAGAGATTCTGGTCATATACACTCCTGGAAATGGAAAAAAGAACACATTGACACCGGTGTGTCAGACCCACCATACTTCCTCGGACACTGCGAGAGGGCTGTACAAGCAATGATCACACGCACGGCACAGCGGACACACCAGGAACCGCGGTGTTGGCCGTCGAATGGCGCTAGCTGCGCAGCATTTGTGCACCGCCGCCGTCAGTGTCAGCCAGTTTGCCGTGGCATACGGAGCTCCATCGCAGTCTTTAACACTGGTAGCATGCCGCGACAGGGTGGACGTGAACCGTATGTGCAGTTGACGGACTTTGAGCGAGGGCGTATAGTGGGCATGCGGGAGGCCGGGTGGACGTACCGCCGAATTGCTCAACACGTGGGGCGTGAGGTCTCCACAGTACATCGATGTTGTCGCCAGTGGTCGGCGGAAGGTGCACGTGCCCGTCGACCTGGGACCGGACCGCAGCGACGCACGGATGCACGCCAAGACCGTAGGATCCTACGCAGTGCCGTAGGGGACCGCACCGCCACTTCCCAGCAAATTAGGGACACTGTTGCTCCTGGGGTATCGGCGAGGACCATTCGCAACCGTCTCCATGAAGCTGGGCTACGGTCCCGCACACCGTTAGGCCGTCTTCCGCTCACGCCCCAACATCGTGCAGCCCGCCTCCAGTGGTGTCGCGACAGGCGTGAATGGAGGGACGAATGGAGACGTGTCGTCTTCAGCGATGAGAGTCGCTTCTGCCTTGGTGCCAATGATGGTCGTATGCGTGTTTGGCGCCGTGCAGGTGAGCGCCACAATCAGGACTGCATACGACCGAGGCACACAGGGCCAACACCCGGCATCATGGTGTGGGGAGCGATCTCCTACACTGGCCGTACACCACTGGTGATCGTCGAGGGGACACTGAATAGTGCACGGTACATCCAAACCGTCATCGAACCCATCGTTCTACCATTCCTAGACCGGCAAGGGAACTTGCTGTTCCAACAGGACAATGCACGTCCGCATGTATCCCGTGCCACCCAACGTGCTCTAGAAGGTGTAAGTCAACTACCCTGGCCAGTAAGATCTCCGGATCTGTCCGCCATTGAGCATGTTTGGGACTGGATGAAGCGTCGTCTCACGCGGTCTGCACGTCCAGCACGAACGCTGGTCCAACTGAGGCGCCAGGTGGAAATGGCATGGCAAGCCGTTCCACAGGACTACATCCAGCATCTCTACGATCGTCTCCATGGGAGAATAGCAGCCTGCATTGCTGCGAAAGGTGGATATACACTGTACTAGTGCCGACATTGTGCATGCTCTGTTGCCTGTGTCTATGTGCCTGTGGTTCTGTCAGTGTGATCATGTGATGTATCTGACCCCAGGAATGTGTCAATAAAGTTTCCCCTTCCTGGGACAATGAATTCACGGTGTTCTTATTTCAATTTCCAGGAGTGTATAAAACACAACAGTGGCAAGACGGAATCAATACCTTCACTGCGCGATAGCAACGGTGAAGTCACTGACGACAGTGCCACTAAAGCAGAGTTATTAAACACGGTTTTCCGAAGCTCCTTCACCAAAGAAGACGAAGTAAATATTCCTGAATTCCAATCAAGAACAACTGCCAAGATGAGAAAAATAGTAGATATCCTCGGTGTAACAAAGCAGCTTATCACTTAATAAAGGCAAGGCCTCCGGTCCAGATTGTATACCAGTCAGGTTTCTCTCAAAGTATGCTGATAAAATAGCTCCACATTTAACAGTTATATCAGTTATATACAACCACTCGCTCACAGAAATATACATACCTAAAGACTGCAAAATTGCTCAAGCCACACCAATACCCAAAAAGGGAAGTAGGAGTAATCCGCTGAATTACAGGCTTATATCACTAACGTCGATTTGCAGTAGGGTTTTAGAATATATACTGTATTAGAACATTATGAAGTACCTCGAAGAAAACCATTTATTGAGATATAGTCAGCACGGATTCAGAAAATATCGTTCTTGTGAAACACAACTAGCTCTTTATACTCATGAGGTAATAGGTGCTATCGACAGGGGATTTCAAATTGATTCCATATTTTTAGATTTCCAGAAGGCTTTCGACACCGTTCCTCACAAGCGTCTTCTAACCAAACTGCGTGCCTACGGAGTATCGCCTCAGTTGTCCGACTGGATACGTGATTTTCTGTCAGAAAGGTCACAGTTCTTAGTAATAGACGGAAAGTCATCGAGTAAAACAGAAGGAAGTGTTACAAGCCCTCTATTGTTCCTGATCTATATTAACGACATAGGAGACAATCTGAGTAGCCGTCTTAGATTGTTTGCAGATGGTGCTGTCATTTACCGTCTTGTAACGACATCAGATGATCAAAACGACTCGCAAAATGATTTAGATAAGATATATGTATGGTGGGAAAAGTGGTAATTCACCCTGAGCCGGCCTGTGTGGCCGTGCGGTTCTAGGCGCTTCAGTCTGGAACCGCGTGACCGCTACGGTCGCAGGTTCGAATCCTGCCTCGGGCATGGATGTGTGTGGTGTCCTTAGGTTAGTTAGGTTTAAGTAGTTCTAAGTTCTATGGGACTCATGACCACAGATGTTAAGTCCCATAGCGCTCAGAGCCATTTGAACCAATTGACCTTGAGTAATGAAAAGTGCGAAGTTATTCACATGAGTACTAAAAGAAATCAGCAAAATTTCGATTACGAAATAATTCACACAAATCTGAGGCTGTAAATTCAACTAAATACTTAGGGATTACAATTACAAATAACCTAAATTGGAACGATCACATAGATAATATTGTAGGTAGAGAAAACCAGAGACTGCGATTCATTGGTGCGACAGGTCTACCAAAGAGACTGCTTACACTACGCTTGTCCGCCCTATTCTGGAGCACTGCTGTGCGGTGTGGGATCCGCATCAGGTGGGACTGACGGATGACATCGAAAAAGTACAAAGAAGGGCAGCTCGTTTTGTATTATCGTGAAATAGGGGACATCGTGTCACAGATACGATACGTGAACTGGAGTGGCAATCATTAAAACAAAGGCGTTTTTCGTTGCGACGGGATCTTCTCATGAAATTTCAATCACCAGTTTTCTCCTCCGATTGCGAAAACTTTCTGTTGGCACCCACCTACATAGGGAGAAATGATCATCACGATAAAATAAGAGAAATTAGGGCTCGCACGGGAAGCTTTAAGTGCTCGTTTTTCCCGCGTGCCTTTCGAGAGTGGAACGGTAGAGAGACAGCATGAAGGTGGTTCATTGAACCCTCTGCCCGGCACTTTATTGTGAATAGCAGAGTAATCACGTAGATGTAGATGTAGATGTAGACCGACACACGGATGCAAGGTCAGTCTACTTCACCAAACGGCACCCAATCCTGCGCCACATGGTCCCCTGATACCAAGTAACTAGGTGCCCGGATTGATAAAACATTGCACTTCCATCTACATGCGGAATACGTCACCGAGAAAGGACAGAAGCTGATAAAAGCGTTGCACCCAATGTTCAGCAACGGGGAACTGAACCTAGAAATCAAGCTCTGACTGTACCGGATGGTTGTCCATCCTTCGCCCACCTGTGGCTCCACTGGGTGGGCCACAATTAGTGCCACCCGGATGCAGACCCTCCAGGCTCAGCAGTGAGCCTTGCCGGCTCGTATCGATTGATCGATCGGGTCGGCATGGTGTGATCTTTGGGCTGGGCCGCTTGACGTGGCTTTTGGCAGCGACGGGCGTGTGTGGCGCTGGAGAGGAACAGCCGGAAAGCCGCGCGGCGCTGGGGAATCAGGGGGAGCGTGGCTGAGCAGGCCGGGGCACGACGCAGAGGTTGTGGTGTGCTTGACACGTTTTCAAGACCGAAGCTGGCTTGTAGTGTGTGGACTGGACTCGGCCACATTACCCGTGCGGCCCTGATTTGGATCTGTAAAGGATTTCGTAAGAGATTTGGCGAGAATTGCTAGTCATGTTTTCGGTGCGCATATTATACTGATCCTTGCTTCCCAAGTATCGGCACCATGACTGGAAACTGTTGTCTTGCCAACCAAAAGGTCCCCTTTATTTAGTGCTGTTTAAGTAAACACGTGTTGTTGTGTTTGGTTAAAGGCTTATTACGATTTTGTGATGTGATACAGTCCGAGTAAGCGAGGTGTATTAATTGGTTCTATTGCTGTTCGGAGTGACGGACGGCATAAGTCAGTATGGTGAAACTGTAATATTTTTCCTGGTACACTGAGTTGTCCGGACGTTGTTATAGTTGGTTCAAAGCACAGGTTTAACATTAAATCTGTACGTTCTGTGTTATCTAATTGCATTACTTGTTCACTCGTGAACAGTGAAATGGTAGCCTTACTTGACTGTTTAAGTTTGTCAGTATCCTGTTAAGGGGTAATTTAAATGAGATCCCCAGTTTCAGTGAGCATATGTTAACCTACTAGTGTAGTTCAAATTTCTAAGCTGACTTGGTATTAAGCTATTCGCCCTCGTCCTTTAAGGTTACGTCAAGGCAATTAGTTATTGATTCACCTAAAACTATTTTATTTCAATGTTCGTGAAGTAGGCTGTTATTTTATACGTCGTAGTTATTTAACGTTTGAGGAATTAATGTTTGCCATTTTCTCCCCCCCCCCCTCCCCTCTTTCTCTGAAATTGTGTAGTAGCACGGTCTCTAAAAGACCTTTTTTTCAGTGTGTTATAGTGTACTGTGTGCGGCACCAAAAATCTGTCACGAAGGGGTGTATCTGTATTTTATTTATTTTTTTTAAATTTTTTTTGGTGATATTCATGATTGGTTAAACTTTATCTCATTACTGCACTCTACTTTTGCGAGCGTTACTGTGCACAGAATTTAATTAACTTGAGAATCACTTAATGCCTTTTTAAAGATTAATATTGTTGTTTGAATAGGGCGCTTGGCCGTGCTTGTAAGGATTCTTCGCTAACTTACCGCCGGCCGGAGTGGCCGAGCGGTTCTAGGCGCTTCAGTCTGGAACCGCGCGACCGCAACGGTCATAGGTTCGAATCCTGCCTCGTGCATGGATGTGTGTGATGTCATTAGGTTAGTTAGGTTTAAGTAGTTCTAAGTTCTAGGGGACTGATGACCTCAGAAGTTCAGTCCCATAGTGCTCAGAGCCATTTTGCTAACTTACCTTATCACAAAAATTTTAAAGATAAAATTTTATTTCCTAAAGAAAAGTTTAATAAAAGTGTTGCTGTAATCAACTGTGAATGTTGCTTATGTGTGCCGGCCCTTCCTCTCAACAGCAATTGCCTGATTATGGTGGGTTGACCGCCACTGTAGTGGACTGACAAAGGCAGCCAGTCCACAGTGACGGGTAGCCGAAAGGAACTCGTACACACACGCCGACTGGCGTAAAGTCTGAAACATGATACGTGATGAAAGCTATAAAGAAAAGAACGGAGCTTCTCGTATACTTAACTTTAATTTCTTGTTGTACATTTCTCTTGATAATACAAGTGAGACTCTCTCCAGATATGGTTAACTGCGCCTTGCTAGGTCGTAGCCATGGACTTAGCTGAAGGCTATTCTAACTGTCTCTCGGCAATTGAGAGAAAGGCTTCGTACGTGTAGTCGCTAGCAATGTCGTCCGTACAACTGGGGCGAGTGCTCGTACGTCTCTCTAGACCTGCCGTGTGGTGGCGCTCGGTCTGCAATCACACAGTGGCGACACGCGGGTGCGACATGTACTAATGGACCGCGGCCGATTTAAAGCTACCACCTAGCAAGTGTGGTGTCTGGCGGTGACACCACAACCACAAGCAGGATAAGGTGCTTCGGTGGAACCTGAATGCCCCTCCCCTCACGAGAGTAGTTACCCTCCACGAGCAAACAAACATGGTCACTCGGAAGACGTCCATTCGAGAGAAGGCAAGGCGTCTCTATGACAAAGTGGATGCCATGCTGGACACGGTCGCTGGCTTATAAAAGGTTGGCACCGCCACCGTGTTCCTCTCACCAATCTTGAGGAATCAGATTCAGACCATGGCTAACAATAGCCTGCTACGACCACTAATAAAATGTCAGTGTCAGTGTCGATATGTGTCGACCATCATACGCCACCAGTATCGGTACCTACTGTAGTTGTGTCACCAACTGCAACTTCCACCGTCGGGGGGTGGTATTGGACTTCAAGTCCCACCGCCACACCTTCAACGTGCACTCCAATGACGTCCTTCGAATGACATAGTTGTAGGATAGAACAACTTTGCCTCTGTACCGAGACAGTGCTTCGTCTGCGTCTACATCTACATGGATACTCTGCAAATCACAATTAAGTGCCTGGCAGAAGGTTCATCGAACCACCTACACAAATCTCTATTATGTCGATGTCGTACAGTGCGCGGAAAAACCGAACACCCATATCTTTCCGTGCGAGCTCTGATTTCCCTTATTTTGCTATGGTGATCGTTTCTCCCTATGCAGATCGGTGTGAACAAAATATTTTCGCATTCGAAAGAGAAAGTTGGTGATGGAAATTTCGTGAAAAGATTCCGACGCAACGAAAAACGCCTTTTATTTAATGATGTCCACCCTAAATCCTGTACCATTTCAGTGACATTCTCTGCCCTATTACGCGATAACACAAAACGTGCTGTCCGTCTTTCAACTTTCTCGATGTACTTCGTCAATCTTATCTGGTAAGGATCCCACACCGCGCAGCAGTATTCTGAAAGAGGGCGGACAAGCAGATCTGTTACATTTTCTAAGTGTCCTGCCAATAAAACGCAGTTTCTGGTTAGCCTTCCCCACAATATTTTCTAAGTGTTCCTTCCAATTTAAGTTGTACGTAACTGTAATTCCTAGGTATGCAGTTGAATTTACGGCTTTTAGATTTGACTGATTTATCGTGTAACCGAAGTTTAACGGATTCTTTTTAAAACTCAAGTGGATAACCTGGCACTTTCCGTTACTTAGGGTCAACTGCCAATTTTTGCACCATACAGAGATCTTTTCTAAATAGTTTTGCAATTTGTTTTGATCTTCTGATGATTTTACTAGTCGATAAGCGACAGCATCATCTGCAAACAACCTAAGACGGCTGTTCAGATTGTCTCCTAAGTCGCGTATATAGACAAGGAACAGTAAATGGCCTGTAACACTACCTTGGGGAACGCCAGAAATCACATATGTTTTACTCGATGAATCTCCGCAAATTACTACGAACTGTGACTTCTTTGACAGGAAATCACGAATCCAGAGACATAACTGAGACGATATTCCATAAGCACGCAAATTCACTATAAGCCGCTTGTATGGTACAGTCTTTGTCATAAGCCTTCCGAAAATCCACAAATACGGAATCAGTTTAAATCTCTTGCCGATAGTACTCAACATTTCGTGTGAGTAAAGAGCTAGTTGTGCTTCACAAGATCGAGATTTTCTACATCTTTGTTGAATGCGTGTCAATAGATCGTTGTCATCGAGATAATGCATAACGTTCGAATACAATACATGTTCCAAAATCCTGCTGCACATTGACTTTAATGACATGGGCCTGTAATTTTAACTTCCTAATTTTAAGTTTCTCGCTGTTCTCATTTCTGCTATTTTTCATTATTTTCTTCGGTTTATTCTGATTCAGTATTCTGTACTCATTAGGATGACCCTGTAGTTTTTCTTCACTTTCACTGGGGATAGCAATGTCATCGACGAATCTTATCACTGATATACGAAATACCACTCTTGAACCTTTCGTTTATTTCCATAATTGCTTCTTCGATGTATAGATTCAACAGTAGGGGCGAAAGACTACATCCCATTCTTACACCCTTTTTAATCCGAGAATTTCGTTCTAGATCTTCCACTCTTATTATTCCCTCTTTGCTCTTGTACTTGTTATATATTTACGCGTCTCTCGGTACAGTTTAATTTTCATCGAAATATCGAACACCTTGCAGCAATTGACACTATCGAACGCTTTTTCCTGATCGAGAAATCCTATGAACGTGTCTTGATTATTCTTCAGGCTTCTTTTTATTATCAAGCGAACAGACAGAATTGTCTCTCTAGTGCCTTTAGTTTTCCTAAACTCAAACTGATCGTCATGTAATGTATCCTTAACTTTCTTTTCCGTTCTTCTGTATATTATTCCTGTCAGCAACTAGGTTGTATGAGCTTCTAAGATGTTGTTGTTGTTGTGGTCTTCAGTCCTGAGACTGGTTTGATGCAACTCCCCATGCTACTCTTTCCTGTGCAAGCTTCTTCATCTCCCAGTACCTACTGCAGCCTACATCCTTCTGAATCTGCTTAGTGTATTCATCTCTTGGTCTCCCTCTTCGATTTTTACCCTCCACGCTGCCCTCCAATACTAAATTGGTGATCCCTCGATGTCTCAGAACATGTCCTACCAACCGATCCCTTCTTCTAGTCAAGTTGTGCCACAAGCTCCTCTTCTCCCCAATTCTATTCAATACCTCCTCATTAGTTATGTGATCTACCCATTTAATCTTCAGCATTCTTCTGTAGCACCACATTTCGAAAGCTTCTATTCTCTTCTTGTCTAAACTATTTATCGTCCACGTTTCACTTCCATACATGGCTACACTCCATACAAATGCTTTTAGGAACGACTTCCTGACATTTAAATCTATACCCGATGTTAACAAATTTTCTTCTTCAGAAACGCTTTCCTTGCCATTGCCAGTCTACATTTTATATCCTCCCTACTTCGACCATCATCAGTTATTTTGCTCCCCAAATAGCAAAACTCTTTTACTACTTTAAGTGTCTCATTTCCTAATCTAATTCCCTCAGCATCACCCGACTTAATTCGACTACATTCCATTATCATCGTTTTGCTCATGTTGATGTTCATCTTATACCCTCCTTTCCAGACACTGTCCATTCCGTTCAATTGCTCTTCCAAGTCCTTTGCTGTCTCTGACAGAATTACAATGTCATCGGCGAACCTCAGAGTTTTTATTTCTTCTCCGTGGATTTTAATACCTACTCCGAAGTTTTCTTTTGTTTCCTTTACTGCTTGCTCAATATACAGATTGAATAACCCTGTCTCACTCCCTTCCCAACCACTGCTTCCCTTCCATACCCCTCGACTCTTACAACTGCCATCTGCTTTCTGTACAAGTTGTAAATAGCCTTTCGCTCCCTGTATTTTACCCCTGCCACCTTCAGAATTTGAGAGAGAGTATTCCAATCAACATTGTCAAAAGCTTTCTCTAAGTCTACAAATGCTAGAAACGTAGGTTTGTCTTTCCTTAATCTTTCTTCTAAGATAAGTCGTAGGGTCAGTATTGCCTCACGTGTTCCAACATTTCTACGGAATCCAAACTGATCTTCCACGAGGTCGGCTTCTATCAGTTTTTCCATTCGTCCGTAAAGAATTCGCGTTAGTATTTTGCAGCTGTGAGTTATTAAACTGATAGTTTGGTAATTTTGACATCTGTCAACACCTGTTTTCTTTGGGATTGGAATTATTATATTCTTTTTGAAGTCTGAGGGTATTTCGCCTGTCTCATACATCTTGCTAACCAGATGGTAGAGTTTCGTCAGGACTGTCTCTCCCAAGGCTGTCAGTAGTTCTAATGGAATGTTGTCTACTGTGGGGGGCCTTGTTTCGACTCAGGTCTTTCAGTGCTCTGTCAAACTCTTCACGCAGTATCATATCTCCCATTTCATCTTCATCTATATCCTCTTCCATTTCTATAATATTGTCTCCAAGTACATCGCCCTTGTATAGACCCTCTCCTTCCACCTTTCTGCTTTCCCTTCTTTGCTTAGAACTGGGTTTCCATCAAAGCTCTTGATATTCATGCAAGTGGTTCTCCTTTCTCCAAAGGTCTCTTTAATTTTCCTGTAGGCAGTATCTATCTTACCCCTAGTGAGCTAAGCCTCTACATCCTTACATTTGTCCTCTAGCCATACCTGCTTAGCCATTTTGCACTTCCTATCGATCTCATTTTTGAGACGTTTGTATTCCTTTTTGCCTGCTTCATTTACTGCATTTTTTTTCCTCCTTTCATAAATTAAATTCAGTATTTCTTCTGTTACCCAAGGGTTTCTACTAGCCCTCGTCTTTTTACCTATTTGATCCTCTGCTGCCTTCACTATTTCATCCCTCAAAGCTACCCCTTCTTCTTCTACTGTATTTCTTTCCCCCAGTCCTGTCAATTGTTCCCTTATGCTCTCCCTGAAACCCTGTACAGCCTGTGGTTCTTTCAGTTTATCCAGGTCCCATCTCCTTAAATTCCCACCTTTTTGCAGTTTCTTCAGTTTTAATCTACAGTTCATAACCAATAGATTGTGGTCAGAGTCCACATCTGCCCCTGGAAATGTCTTACAATTTAAAACCTGGTTCCTAAATCTCTGTCTTACCATTATATAATCTATCTGATATCTCCTAGTATCTCCAGGGTTCTTCCATGTATACAACCTTCTTTCATGATTCTTGAACCAAGTGTTAGCTATGATTAAGTTATGCTCTGCGCAAAATTCTACCAGGCGGCTTCCTCTTTCATTTCTTAGCCCCAATCCATATTCACGTACTATGTTTCCTTCTCTCCCTTTTCTTACTCTCGAATTCCAGTCACCCATGACTATTAAATTTTCGTCTCCCTTCACTACCTGAATAATTTCTTTTATCTCGTCATACATTTCATCAATTTCTACGTCATATGCAGAGATAGTTGGCATATAAACTTGTACTACTGTAGTAGGCGTGGGCTTCGTGTCTATCTTGGCCACAATAATGCGTTCACCATGCTGTTTGTAGTAGCTTACCCGTACTCCTATTTTTTTATTCACTATTAAACGTACTCCTGCATTACCCCTATTTGATTTTGTATTTATAACCCTGTATTCACCTGACCAAAAGTCTTGTTTCTCCTGCCACCGAACTTCACTAATTCCCACTATCCATTTCCCTTTTTAAATTTTCTAACCTACCTGCCCGATTAAGAGATCTGACATTCCACGCTCAGATCCGTAGAACGCCAGTTTTCTTTCTCCTGATAACGACGTCCTCTTGAGTAGTTCCCGCCTGGAGATCCAAATGGGGGACTATTTTACCTCCGGAATATTTTACCCAAGAGGACGCCATCATCATTTAATCATACAGTAAAGCTGCATGCCCTCGAGGAAAAGATGATTATGCGATAATTCTCACACTTGTCCGCTCTTCCAGTCTTCGGAATTGTGTGGAAGATGGTACACCGCCAGACTCATAAATTTTTGGCCACTTCCACAAACGATTTTAGAAATTATGAAGAAATGTTATCTATCCATTTTGCATAATTTGATCTTAAGTCCTCCAAAGCTCTTTTCAATTCTTATTCTAATATTGGAGACCCTAACTCTTCTATATCCAATCCTGTTTCCTTTTTTAGAACATCAGACAATTCTACCCCTTCATAGAGGCCTTCATTGTACTGTTTCCACCTATCCGCTGTCTCTTATACATTTAACAGTGGAATTCCCGTTGCACTCTTAGTGTTACCACTCTTACTTTCAATTTTACCGAAGGTAGTTTTGACTTTTCTGTATGCTGAGTTAGTCCTTCCCACAACCACTTCTTTTTCCATTTTTTCACATTTTTCATGCGGTCATTTCGCCTCAGCTTCCTTGCACTTCCTCTTTATTTCATTTCAAAGTGAATTGGATTTCTGTATTCCTGAATTTGCGTGAACGTTTTTGTACTTCATCGGTCACCTGAAATATTTCTTCTGTTACCCATGGTTTCTTCCGATCTACCTGATTTGTTCCTATATTTTCCTTTCCGACTTCTCTGATTGCCCCTTTTTAGAGATGTCCATTCCTCCTCAACTGAACTGCCGACTGAACGTTTCCTTATCGCAGTATCTGTAGCCTCTGAGATCCTCAAGCGTATCTCTTCATTCTTAGTGTTGTGGCGTAACAATACAGCCACGCCACTCGGAAGTAGCCGAAAGGCACGCGTTAACTCACGCAGGTTAGTAGATAGGTCTGAAACAGGATACGTAATGAATGCTATAAAGAAAAGTACGTAGCTCCTGGAATACTTAACTTTAATCCATCCTTGTAGTACATCGCTCTTGACGATACAAGTGAGACTCTTTAGATACAAGCTATGTAATGCTAATGGCGCCTGCTAGGTCGTAGCCATTGACTTAGCTGAAGGCTATTCTAACTATCGGCTCTGCAAATGAGCGAGGCTTCGTCAGTGTGCATCGCTAGCTACGTCGTCCGTACAACTGGGGCGAGTGCTAGTAAGTCTCTCGAGACCTGCCGTGTGGTGGCGCTCGGTCTGCGATCACTGTCAGTGGCGACACGCGGGTCCGACATGTACTAATGGACCGCGGCCGATTTAAAGCTACCACCTAGCAAGTGTGGTGTCTGGCGGTGACACCACACTTAGTACTTCCGTATTCCACTTCGTAGCACATTGATTCATCCTGAATAATACGTTGGCAACCTTTCATCCAAAATAGGCAGGATCCTAAGGAAACATCAAGTTAAAGTAATCTTCCGGCCTCCGGCGAAGATTAGTGCCCTTCTAGGTTCAGTGAAGGACGATCTAGGTCTGCGGAAGGCCGGGATCTAAAAAATTCCTTGCCAGTGTGGCAAATCTTACATCGGTCAGACGACTTGCACAGTACATGAAAGGAACGCTGAACACGAACGCCACACTCGCCTTTCGCAACCCAGGAAGTCGGCCGTAGCTGAGCACTGTATTACCACAGAACACGCTATGGAATTTTCTGCTACGAAAATCTTGGCCCCAGCGAAAACTTTCTGGGATTCAGTAATTAAAGAATCTGTGGAGAGACGCCTAGCGCAAAATCTTATAAATCGTGACGGTGGTTTACAACTGGACAAGGCTTGGGACCCGGTGATCTCTCTAACTTCCCCTGAGAGAAGACAGTTTATTCGTAATGACACGTCTGGCGACATCTGACGCCTGTTTTTAGTGACGCGGGCGCGCATTCCGACATAGGGCGGACGTGTAGTTGTAACCTTTAGGCATTCGCCTGAGCTCCACAGATAGAACAGTAGCTCCAGAGGGCGCGGATTTCGATAGAGGACGCTCCTGTGACGGAGGCCAATGCGCATGCGTTTTCGTGCCAATTTTTTGACCCCGGGAACTTGCAGTCTCCAGTGACGGACACTCACCTGAAGATGGATGGACGATTGCCGGCCGAAATATCGTGGCAAGAAGTCAACGTGTTCCCTCTGCAATCCCGAAATCTCATCGAACATTCAGTTCGCCGGGAAAACTTCAAGAATCGCGCTACCCCTAGATCGCGGGTGCACCAGAAAGTTGTTTCTTATGTAACAATAAGAGTATGTACCTTTCGCGAGTCGGGAAGACGCACTGGCTCGTGTTGAATCCGCCCGCGGATTAACGGCCTGGATGTGGTTTTCAAGTGGTTACCCGCATCCGAGAGGGTAAGTACCCTGCTGGTTCCCATGTTGCGCCTCGGTTACGCTATTCACAGGCATTTCAGAACACTTATCACTTTTTTGCATTGGATAATGTTACACACTTGTTCCAAAGTCCAGATTAACATGTGGACTCTATTTAAATAAGGGACACGGCAGTGGAAGGTGTATACTAGCGGAGTACCTGGCGTTGCTAGGGCATGTTTTATTCCAATCTCCTACTGCCAACCTCCTGCTTCCCCCACTCCTTGTTCATCTCCTCCTCTCCCACTCTCTGTTCATCTCCACCAGCCTTTCCTCCATCCTCAAATCCCTGTCAGTCTGATCCTGTCCGTCTTTCTGTCCATCATTTTCTCCTCGTTTCTTGGCCCATCTGCTCCTCTCCCTGTGTCCACTGTCTTTTCCTCTCCGACCACCTACTCCGCCCTTCGTGTACGTCCCTGTGCTCCTACCTCTCTCCTTGTCCCTGTCCTTTTCCTCCTCTCTCTGTTCACACTCCATCTCTCTCTATCCATCTCCAGCTCCCCACTTTGACTGTCTACCGTGTCTCTCTGTCCACCTCTTCCATCCCTCATTCCCTCTCCATTTCCTCCTGCCTGTTTCTCTGCAAATCTCTTTCTCCCCTCTCTCTGTCCAACTGCTACTCCCCCCACATTTTGTCCACCTGATCCTCCCCTCTTTCCAGCTGATCCTTCACCCTCTGTCCATCTCTCCTCCCCTTGTCCAGCTGCTCGGTCAGCCTCTGCCCATCTCTCCTCAGTCACCTCTAAGTGCATCCCCTCCTCCTTGTCTCTCTGTCCATATCCAACTCCCATCTCTGTGTCCAGCTCCTCCTCCTCCACTTTCTGTCGATATTCCCCTCTCTCTGCTCCTTGTCCATATCCTGCCCCTCCCACTGTTAATCTCCTCCTCCCTCCTCTCCATCTCCTCCTCTTCCCTTTCTCTGTTCATCTCCTCCTCTCCACTCTTTCCATCTCCTCCTTCCATCTCTCTCTGTCCATCAGCAATTCCCACTTCGATCACTCGTCCATCCCCTCTCTCTCCACCACATGCATCCTCCACTCCTTGTCCATCTCCTTCTACCTCTTTCTCTGTCAATATCATCCTGACCCTCTCTCTACCCATATCTTACTCCCCCATCTGTATCCACCTCCTCGTCATTCCATTCACTCTCCATCTCCTCATTCTCCCTCTCTATCTATCGATTCCTTTTCTCTGTCCATTTCCTCGTCTCGCTCTCTATGTCCATGCCCTCCTCCCCTTGTCTGTTTCAATCTCTTCCTTCTCCTTCTTTATCCATCTCCTCCACTCTCCTTCTCTCTACAAGTTGTCATCCACACCCCAATTAAAGTTGCAGGTTCTTCACCCCACAGTATTTTTTTTCCAGATGGCTAGCCGTTTGTGAACCTAATTTAGCTTTTTACCCACGTCTTTGCCTGCACATGGATATGTCATATATAACATATTTCACTCATCTTTGTCCAAAGATCTCACCTGTATCAGCAACGAAATTCGCTCTGCAGTTTCGTCTCAGCGCAGCTCCTGAAGTGTGTGTCATAGGTTGCAACTTTGTAAGTACATCCAGTAGTATAGATGAATACCATCTAGGAAATGTGTTGCGAATAGAGTAGATGGTAAGGAAGTATTGAATTACAAAGTCATGCGACATGCGTCAGTTTTCCACTCATCTCAGTGTTTGTGACGTCATATCTCAATATCTATATGTCGTACAATGATATGCTTGTGTACGTACATTCAGGGGCATACGAGGTCAGTTCAAAAAATTCCGAAACATTCGTAATTTCGCGCCAGTGGTAAGTGGTTAGCATCCATGAACACGCCTGTGTTTTATTTATAACTGGCGAAGTTTCATGTTGTATGTCTGGTAGTTGTTGTTCAGTGCTGTATCGAGTAGAACTTATGTCGCACAGTTTGCAAATATCGAGATGGCAGAGTTAGCGGGGCAACACATCTGTATTAAATTTTGCGTGAATCTCAAGAAAACCTTTACAGAGACACGCCAAACGATGCAGAAAGCCTACGTTGATGAGGGCGTAAGCCGTACTCGATGTTACGAATGGTTTACACGGTTTAAAAATGGCCGGATGGAAGTTAAAAACGACCCTCGTTCAGGACGCCCTTTGACAAAAGTCCTCATTTCAGGAACGTTAACGAAATCTTGCATCTCAGTCGAAGACTGGCTGTTCGAGAGATTGCAGAAGAATGTAGCGTTTCAGTTGAATCATGTCGTGAAAACCTGATGCAGCATATTCAAATGCATCGTGTTGGCGACATGTTTGTCCCACGGCCATGAGTCAAGAATAGAAAGACCTTCGCCTCGCAATCTGTGAAGCACTTTTGGATCGCGCAAATGAGAACGAGATGACCCTTAGGAGAATCATAATTGCTGATGGGACGTGTGTCTACGGTTATGATGTTTGGACCGAGGTTCAATCTTCACATACCGGCCGGAGTGGCCGTGCGGTTCTGGGCGCTACAGTCTGGAGCCGAGAGACCGCTACGGTCGCAGGTTCGAATCCTGCCTCGGGCATGGATGTGCGTGATGTCCTTAGGTTAGTTAGATTTAATTAGTTCTAAGTTCTAGGCGACTGATGATCTCAGAAGTTAAGTCGCATAGTGCTCAGAGCCATTTGAACCATTTTTTTCAATCTTCACAATGGGTCGGCAAATGTTCTCCAAGACCAAAATAAGGTCTTCAGGTAAGGTCAAATGTCAAAGCACTGCTGATCACATTCACTGGCTTTGAAGGATTAGTTCATCATGAATTCGTGCCACAGAGACGAACTGTCAATCGATGGTACTATTGGGATACGTTGCGACGTCTGCGAGAAATGTGAGAAGGAAAAGGCCTGAAATGTGGCGAAACAATTTATGGCTCTTGTATACCGATAACTCACCCGCATATTCATCCCTGTTGGTGCGTAACTATTGAACAAAAAACAAAATTACTGTGCTGCCTCCGTACTCTAAAGTCCTGGTCCCTGCGGACTTTTTTATTTCCAAAGCTGAAAACCCCGTTGAAAGACTAAAATTTGCAACGATAGACGAGATAAAATAAAATTCGGAAATGGCGCTTCGCGCGATCCAGAAAGAGGCATATCAAGACTGTTTCCGGAAACGGAAACTGCATTGGGAGCGGTGTATCAATTGTGGAGGAGAGTATTTCGAGGGAGACCATGCATAATAAGTAAAAGTAAAAGATAAGCGCAGAAAAATTTTGTGGACAAAGTTCCAGATGTTTTTCAACAGGCGTTGTGTCTTGATAAAGGGTGCAAAGTGTGTTGCGAATAGAGTTAATAGAAAAGAAATAATAAATTTAAATTTCATCAATAATGCGCAACTTTTACACGCATCGTGTTTATGACGTCATATCTCCTGGTCTATATGTCATACAATGATATAATTTTCTTGGTAGCCGCGCGGGATTAGCCGAGCGGTCTAGGGCGCTACAGTCGTGTACTGTGCGGCTGGTCCCGGCGGAGGTTCGAGTCCTCCCTCGGGCATGGATGTGTGTGTTTGTTCTTAGGATAATTTAGGTTAAGTAGTGTGTAAGCTTAGGGACTGATGACCTTAGCAGTTAAGTCCCATAAGATTTCACACACATTTGAACATTTTTTTTTCCGGTACGTTCAATGATATATGTGAATACGGTCTGCAAAATCTATAGCGAATACAATTAGTTGTAAAAAAATAATAAATTAAAATGACATGCCTGATACGGTCGTGTAACTATATGGACAGCGAAAAACTAGAAAGCGAAAACATTTTCGCCTTTCAGCATTTTGTGGAGATTGTCAGCGAGAAAACGTTTATTAAATGCTTGAAATTATCTGTAAAGTTTGTTGCAAGTCACTAAATGCGCCCTTTATCAAATAATAGATGAAAATAGTCTGTTTTTTGCGCATCTTGAGCTACGCTACTTTCTCACCCCCCACACATTTGACAGATAGGTGGTTTTTACCACACAGTAATTATTATGTGTACCGATTTTGGTTGAAATCGGTCAAGTGGTTTAGGAGGGGATGTGGAACATACATAACTACAGACATACATACGTACATCCATTTTTTCATGCAGAAAACCTCATTGTAGTTATAAGAATCGAAATAATTGAAGCGGAATCAGTATGTCTAAAGAAAAAGGACAGAGTTGTGGGGTAGCCCCAGTGTCATTGAGTGTATACAATGAGCAGACTAGCACTGGTAGAAAGGGCATTCTTCGTCAAGAGAAGTCTACCAGTATCAAACACAGACCTTAGCTTGAGGTAGAAACTTCTGAGCACGTACGTTTGGAATCCAGCGTTGTTTGTTAGTGAAACATGGACTGTGGGAAAACCGGAACAGAAGAGAATCGAAGCGTTTGAGATATGGTGCTACAGAAGAATGTTGAAAATGAAATGAAATGATAAGACAGGGAATGAGGGAAGTATTATACGGAAAACACTGCCAAGAAGGAGGGAAAGGATAGAAGACATGGGTTAAGACATCAGGGAATAACTTCCGTGGTACTAGAGAGAGCTGCAGAGGGTAAAAACTATAGGGGAAAGTAGGTACTGGGATACTTGAAGCAAATAACTGAGGACGTAGGTTGCAATTGGTACTGTGAGATGAATAGGTTGGCACAGGGGATGAACTTATGACAGGCCGCATCAAACCATTCGTAAGATTGATGTTTAAAAGAAAAGAAAGGACACTGAGCAAGTTGGGAAAGACAAATTTGGGAAGGAAAGTAAAGGTCAGGGAAAAGAAATGGAAACCGTGAGGTTTGCCCCTGTGATTCTGTCAGAAATGGTGAAGGACTTGTAAGATCAGTTGAGCGGAACGGTAGTGTCATGAAAATACCTTACAGTGTGGACAACAAACGTAATGGAACGTAGTCAAAGTATTGTATAAGTTTTGTTATTTGGATATCAAAAGCAAGTAATGATGGTAGATGTAGAGTGAACAGGAAATGCAAACAGGCAAACGCAAGAAAACCGTTTTTGAAAAAGAAGAATGTGCTTACATCGATCAGGAATTTAAATGTTAGGAAGTCTTTTCTGAAGCAGATATTTGTCTAGAATGTAGCCCTTATCTGGAAATAACCTTGGACGATACGCAATTCAGATAAGAGGAGAGTAGAAGCCTGTGAAATGTGACACTAGAAAGCAATGCTGAAAGTTAGATGGGTAGATAGGATACCAAGGCACCAGCTGTGGAACTGAAATGAAGAGAAAAGAAATTTAGAAAACAATCATTAAAAGAAGAGCTCGATCGATAGGGTGCATAAAGGAATCTACAATTTTTCAATAGTGGGTCGTTGTGTAAGGAGGGAAGGAACAGGGGCATAAAAAGTGTTGAAGGGAACCAAAGCTCCAGTACAGCGAGCACGGTCACATGCATGTATGTTGCAGTAATTATGCAGAGATGAAGAAGCTGGCACAGGATGGACTAGCGTGGAGACCTGCGTCTGACTTGTCAGACAGGACCACAACAACCGTATCAGTCTGACCGCTGACAGTTCAGATGAAAAATTATCCCCGGGAGAGACAGTAGGAGTGAAAAGGGAGTGGCATAAAAAATAGTCTAAGACTCGTATCAAACATATAATTTTTGGGACCATTACATTATAAACTGTATACTGTCCACAGTTTTAAAAATATATAAAATAACTACGTATGATTTTATAAGATATGGATTATTTACTCCTTTCCCTCTCTAATATTAGTTTGGGATTAATAGGTATCCGGGGAACTAAGGGTGATTCAGCTAAGGTGCTTGTTTCATGTTGTAAAGCAACAAATTTCGCTTTGAAGGGTTGGCAAAAGTCCATTGCTAACCTTCCGCTGGTATCATAAGCTCCCTTCGAATTAGCAGGAGGAACGAATTTGCATCCACTGGTTCCTCGTCAAGTAGAGACGTACGCTGGAGTGAGATGAGCAATCCACTCCAAGTAGTCCATTTTTTATGAGCTTCCCTTGCGTCTCTGTCTAAGAGAAAGTAAATTAATGCTTCTAGAAGGTCTGTAGTGCGGCGAGAGGGCTGACCCTTCTCTCCGTCCTAAACTTAAATCCACTTCCTCCTTTGAAGTGCCACACACCGTGCTTTTAATGCAAATGATGTAGCTGAGCAGCACAGAGCAGCGTGGACATTATCCTCATTACGTTGAAATGCTTGCACTACGTGGTTGAGCCTTTGCTAGCGAAAATTTCTGTGTTTCTCTTATGTTTCCAGTATTACTTCGGCGCTATATTATTGCGCAGCGCCACTAAACATTTGTTTTGAAAAGTATTGCATTTATTCATCTCTCAGCTTCTCCTATGGTGTTATTAGTTTAGCATGCTTTTCGATGTTACTTTTTTTCGCATTCTTGTGACTGGTTTGATGCGGCCCGCCACGACTTCCTCACCTGTGCATACTTCTTCATCTCAGAATAGCGACTGTACGAAACGCCCCCCAGGTATTTGTCGGATTTATTGCAATCGCTGTCTTCTCCTACAATTTTCCATCTCTATTGCTGCATCTACAAATAAGAGCCAAAGAAACTGGTACACCAGCCTAATGTCGTATAGGCCCTCTAGAGCACGCAGAAATGCCGCAACACGACGTGGAATGGACTCGACAAATGTCTGAAGTAGTGCTGGAGGGAACTGCCACTATCAAACCTGCAGGGCCGTCCATAAACCCATAAGAGTACGAGAGGGCAGAGATCTCTTCTGAACAGCACGTTGCAAGGCATCCCAGATATGCTCAATAATGTTCGTTTCTGGACAGTTTGGTGGCCAGCGGAAGTGTTTACACTCGGAAAAGTGTTCCTAGAGCCACTCTTAGCAATTCTGGACATGTGGGGTGTCACATTGTCCTGCTGGAATTGCCCAACTCCGTCGGAGTGCAATATGGACATCAATGGCTGCAGGTGACAAGAGAGGAGGCTTACGTGCGTGTCACCTGTCGGAGTCGTATCTAGACGTATCAGGGGTCCCATATCACTCCAATTGCACACGCCCCGGACCATTACAGAGTCTCCACCAGCTGATATGTAGGATCCATGGATTCATGAGGTTGTCTCCATAACTGTACATGTCAATCTGCTCGATACAATTTGAAACGAGGCTCGTCCGATCAGGCAACATGTTTCCAGTCATCAACAATCCAATGTCGGTGTTGACGGGCCCAGACGAGGCGTAAAGTTTGTGTCGTGCAGTCATCAAGGATACGTGAGTGGGCCTTTGGCTCCGAAAGCCCATATCGATTATGTTTTGTTAACTGGTTCGCACGCTGACAGTTATTGATGGCTCCGCACTGAAATCTGCAGCAATTTGCGGAAGGGTTGCATTACTGTCACGTTGAACGACTCGAATACCGCCTTGATGGTCTATGAGCGACGAGTGGGATAGAATATGAAATTCTATCCCACTCATACCTCATAGGACATCAAGGCGGTATTTGAGTTTTGCCGATGTATATATGGGTGACAGAGAACAGTCCTGGCAGTTTGACCGCTTCCTTAGCGGCAGGACAAGAGACACTGGATCAGGCGGTACCCTTGGCTTCCGGCGTGGCTGAAGCTGATGGTGTGCGCCTGTTGAACAGCATCAATGTGCGCCCACACTGAGTGTAGGACAGCAGCAGAATAGATGGGCAGCTAGCTGCCCCAGGCTCCGTGGCTCACAAGGGAAGTGGCTGTCAGCAGATGGGGGTAACCCAACAGGTGACTCGATGGTGTAAAGGCGGCAAGCTGACTGCATATAGGCATTATCTGAGGTAGAGGCGTGCAGTTCTTGACTGTAAAATCTATCTGCATGGCCGGCTGTTTTTCTTTGACTGTGAGAGGTCTTCTCCTCGTGGTTATTGGCTGCCATTGACTGCACCGCTGGGCATAGTGCGCATCTAGATACTAGTGAGAACAATAGAAGAATGAGTGTTTGATATGGGTGGTTGGGTGGTAGGCTGTATATGTGAGCCGACAGGCTAGTGTTTCTGCAAAGGAAGGACCCCAACCTGAAAACCCAGGTTGGAGCAGCTGGGCATCACCGTCAGGCAACAATGACTCCTTGATGGTGCTGACCCACAGTAATACAATAGTTTTTGAAGGAATACATCGCTATTTGACTGTAAATTTCTGTAAAATTCCTGTGTACAGGGTGGAGCGCGGTAAATTGCTTTTTTAGAATTCACGTTGTGGTGGCACTGTTGGTCGAATAGAGGGGAGAGGGGCCATGGTTTATAGTGACCAACGAGAGGTTTATATTAAATTGTTGTTCGATTGCGTTAATCCAGTGGACAAGTGAGGAGCGCTCATTTTGTGTTGGAGTGCATGTCACGAATTCCCACTCGATCATTGCAGTGCAACGTGCTTTTCGTTTGCGTTCTGTAGTACCCCCACGCGGACGAGTTCCTGGATGGCAATCAATTTTAAATTGGGTTAATTCATTCAGAACAACAGGATATATGTCACCTGTATGAATGAAGAGGACCTGAGAGAAGCGTTACAACACCACAAAATGTCGAACGAGCTATAGCAGCAGTACTGCAATCTCCGAAACGCTGAGCTCGGAAACACGCACTTGCTCTTGGCATTTGTAGACGTTCTCTCCACTGGATTCTTCACAATGAACTGAATTTTCATCCGTGTAAAATGTGCGTGGTCCAGCAATTGTCAGTACGGGATTATGTAACTCGAAGAACATCTTGTGAAGACATGCTTGTAATGATACCCCGTGACGCAGATATGTTCTTTTCTGATGAGGCACATTTTCACCTCAGTGGATGTGTAAACAAACAGAGTATGTGGTAGTGGAGCGATACGAACTGCAGGCAAATTCACCAGAGACCCCCGCACTTAGACCGAGTCACTATGTGGTGCGCCATATCCCGAGTAGGCATCATTGGCCCTTACTTTTGAAAGGTGGCTACACTGAGCCACAGCGCCAGAGATCGCTAGAGAGCATTGTTCCGCCGCCTCCACGGGCAGTCATTATTGAGATGTGCTAGAGGTCAGTGCTTGTCCAGGACTCGTAGTAGTCAGTTCGTGTTGAGATGTGCTAGTAAGGAGTGCTTGCTGAGATGTGATACTGAAAAGTTCTTGTTGAGATGTGGTAATAGCGAGTCGGTGTGGAGATATATTGTAATTATGAGAGTGATTTTGGTCAATATATGAAGGTAACGAAACTTGATTTATTTTTCATTATTTCCATGTTTTAAATAATTAAGCCCCCATGCACGTGGCGACCCTGCCAGGATCATGGGGGCTTAATTAATATATAATGAAAATAATTTTAATTTTTTGTTTTTAGTAGCTGTTTGTCCGATTACGAAGTCTCGTAAACGGTTGGCTCTGACTCGTATTATTACGCAATCTGACTGCATTGAACAATAACAAAGAATGAAATGGAAATTTTCATTAACACAATTAATTAATTAAGCCCCCAGCAACTATAAAACCTACGAAACCAAAGCACAAGTGTAACTGTTCTGTGTGTGGAAGTATGACTCAACGTACACATCTGGCACGGTTCTTCTTCAAAAGACAAGAATTTCAAATACCATTTATACTGAATTAATTAAAGAAAATACAAATACCATAATTACTCAAGAGAAACACAATTACACTCTAATCCAAGAACACAAGCCAGATGCTTTGTTGACTGAACCTGTAATGACACATTATTTAAAACATGGAAATAATGAAAAATAAATCAAGTTTCGTTACCTTCATATATTGACCAAAATCACTCTCATAATTACAATATATCTCCACACCGACTCGCTATTACCACATCTCAACAAGAACTTTTCAGTATCACATCTCAGCAAGCACTCCTTACTAGCACATCTCAACACGAACTGACTACTACGAGTCCTGGACAAGCACTGACCTCTAGCACATTTCAATAATGACTGCCCGTGGAGGCGGCGGAACAATGCTCTCTAGCGATCTCTGGCGCTGTGGCTCAGTGTAGCCACCTTTCATATGCCCTTCCTCCACGGCTAGAATTTGATGGTATTTTTGCCAGCATTGGTGGTGAAAATACCACCAAATTCGTCAAAAAAATACAGACAAAAATAAAAGATAATATTAATACGTAAATATCATATAACTAGATAAAATTTTGGCTTTGCACTGACCTTTCAATAACCTATTATATAGAATACAGTAAGCAATACAAATTCTTTCATACATGAGACTTTACATAATAGTTTACACAAGTATTATGTGGTTAAACAATTCAATCAATAGCGTCAGCAATGACGAATATGTGCAGGTAAGAGTCTCATAACTTTTCACAACCAGTAATACACAAAAAATCAGTTTATACAAATATTCACATAAACGCTTTCCATAGCCCAAGAAACAAGTAGTTGACAGTTCCAGCAGTAGCACCCAGCAATGGTCAACAGGTGCAAAAACCAACAAGTGAAATTTTTTCAGTAGAAACAGTCCATCAGTGGCACCCAGTAATGTTGAATAGGTGCAGACACCAACAAGTAACACCATTTCAGTAGAAGCAGTCCATTAGTAGCACCAGCAATGTTGATCAGGTGCACACAGCAACAGGTGACTTCATTTCAGTAGAAGCAATCCATCAGTGGCACCCAGCAATGTTGAGCAGGTGCAGACACCAACAAGTAACACCATTTCAGTAGAAGCAGTCCATTAGTGGCACCAGCAATGTTGATCAGGTGCACACAGCAACAGGTGACTTCATTTCAGTAGAAGCAATCCATCAGTGGCACCCAGCAATGTTGAGCAGGTGCAGACATCAACAGGTGACATCTTTTCAGTAGAAGCAGTCCATCAGTGGTACCAGCAATGTTGAGCAGATGCACACAGCAACAGGTGACATCTTTTCAGTAGAAGCAGTCCATTAGTAGCACCAGCAATGTTGATCAGGTGCACACAGCAACAGGTGACTTCATTTAAGTAGAAGCAATCCATCAGTGGCACCCAGCAATGTTGAGCAGGTGCAGACACCAACAAGTAACACCATTTCAGTAGAAGCAGTCCATTAGTGGCACCAGCAATGTTGATCAGGAGCTGACCGCAGTCTTTATGGACTATCACTATCACGAATCACACTGTTCATCAGCAGAAATTAAACATGTCCTTGTGGCACCAATCATGTAGAAAAAGTGGAAATAACAGTCCATAATTTTTTTTTTACAATCACTGATCACACAGTTCATCAGAGTTTATAAGCAGAAATTAAACATGTCCTAGTGGCACCAATCATGTAGAGAAGGTACAAGTAACAGTCCATAATTTTTTACAATCACTGATCACACAGTTCATCAGCAGAAATTAAACATGTCCTTGTGGCACCAATCATGTAGAAAAAGTGCAAGTAACAGTCCATACTATTCACCATAACTACTGAGACAGTTCAGTCATGAATAATAGTTTGAATGCACATACAATTTCTTTAACAAATTATTATCAATGCTCTTACACTAAACATACAAATCATAATAAACACACAAATGATATCAGGTAATTGTCACATTAACTATTACAGTACACAATAACAGTTAACCTATAATATTTATGGGTGTCAGTGCAAGCCACAACAAACAAGTGAAATAATATTTAGGAGATAGGTTGGGATCACTTCTCTGGGATTATAAAAGGAAAACACACAAAACACACTCACTCATCTTTCATCCACATTAGTGCTACTGTGTAATTGAATAGTGTTAACTGTGTAAATGCAATTCTGTCAAAATTTTATGTTCATCATGTGTATCAAATAGTAGTGGCAGCAATGTATAACAGTCAATAATAGTTAGTCAACGTCATAGTCATCATGTCAAGACCAATGTTTGCCAAGCCAGATCAAATTGTACTGTTGCTGAACAACTGTCAGTGAGCCAAGATATGCAAATACTTCCTCTCTTCAAAAAAAATGTATATACTGCTTAGTGATTTGACAAAGTGTGTGTGTAGACAATCTTCCTTCCACTTTAGTGTTCTAGTCTGCCATCTTCATCCTCCTTGTTCCATATAAACCAACAAAAACAATATGCTCCTCATTTACTTTACCTCTTATCCACCAAACTCCAATCCAATAATCATACCTCTTCAATACGTTGATACATATAAACCTCAGCACCAATATCATTTACCTTCCATAACAACTCTTTCCTCTAGTCAGTCTCCTCAAACAAGTACAGACAAAATCCTAGTGCAACTTCAATTCATCATCCCATACAATCCGAAGACACAGTGTCTACACACAACCTCTGTGTAATCCATCTGACCCAAATTTTCTACTCATTATAAATTATAAGATACATTTTGGTTCCTTGTCCATCATTAAATAAAAGAAATGCATACATGACCTCTAACAGACTTAGTTCGAATAACTCTCAGTAATTAAGAACGATTACGGAGTGTGAATGATCATAATATTTCACAGTGTGTACACCACTTCAAGAATCATAGCAGAAGCAAACATGTGGAGTATTTTTTGTGTCAAGTGTCACTTCCTATTTCAATTGCTCACGAAAAATGCAGTGTAATAACTGTCAATGGTCTAAACCTAGTTTTGGTATGTCATGTCGTTAGCTTCCTTCCTATTAGCATAAATTTATACAGCTTCCATAAAACCTCAGCTCATGTGACTTCTATGAAGTTTCTTGTACTCATGTCGTTCGTCGAATTATAGCAGTTCATTTTCTTATCTTAAAAATATAAGGCACTGAGCATAAGCAAAACATGCAATAGCGAGTAAATATACCAGTAGAGAACTGAATGTCAACAAGTGGATGCAGCACAATCCCTACAACGAGGCTATGCCAAGCGAACAATCTACAATTAATACAATAGTGTAACCTAATCTTCATGTTTGTACACTGTACATCAGCATTGCTATATTCTAAATTGAAGAGTAGTTATGACAACAAAAGGAAATGTGTTAATGTGCAATCCATACGCAAAGCAGCAAATATGTGTCTTACATAATAAACAGATCATTATCATAATATCAGCATAAGCAAATAAATGTTCATCCGTAATCTTAATAAGTAAACATGAAGGCGCAAGCAGATAAATCACAAAGTGTAACCTACATACCTAACTACAATCAGCACAATTAATCAGTTGACAATTACAATTTAAATAAATAAGCACAGCAGGCACATAATAGAAAAATGTGACATCAGTGAAAAAGCAGTGCAGCCCAGCGATGCATAATATATACAAATAACAACCCTGTTCATTAATTAATCATTGTCAAAATCAGTTAATGTGCGTAAGCACGTCGCTTCACTAGTAAATTCATAGAACATGAAATTAGCACAAAGTATCAATCACGTAATCGCTAGCAGCAAATTACGTCTAAAGTACGTACCTAAGTGGAAATATGTTACCTGAAAAATAAACTCAATTAATCGTTACCTTTTTTGTTTATTACCTTTTTTTTATTTTTTTTTTTTAAATTACATTCTTCCTCAAATTTTCTCCATAGCAAGTCCTCTTAACGTCGAACACACACATAATTTACCTGAAGGTCTTAAATACTTTATACAACCGTATCCTGAAAAATACTGAACGTTAATAACATAATTTATAAAGTCACCATAGCTTATACAGAATTTAATCGGAGAAATTAGACTGTGTATTTGTTTACGGCTGTCAGTGCATTCACACTGAGCGCTCGATCAGCTGTTGGCGCGTGACGTAGGAAGTAATTGTTTACGGTCAACGACTGCCTTGTGCGGCGCGCAGACTGACTGTTGCTTTGAGTATGTGCCGCCGCCGGAACACGGAGCGGTATCCTTGCATTCTCCGTGTGTTTACGTACAACTGTTGGTTTCTCAGAAGTATGTCATTCCACAAAAATTTTAACGTTAGATATGTGATGTATTCCCTTAGAGCGCCGAGATTTAAGAGTTTCTACTTCAATAGTGTTATCATGAATAATTTTGCGAACTCTATATGGACCGTTAGAAAAGCAGAAAAAAATTTGCGACATAAGCCTTTTCCTTTGTGAGACAAACGATGAGACTTAATTAATACCTTCTGACCAACTGACAAAGTTTTTAAACGACCAGGACGCTTCGCTGATTTTTCTCTTCTAGCAGCCGCAGATGCAATATTTCGTAGAGCCAGGTTGACAACTTCAGAATGCCGCAGTTTCCGTGAAGGCGGAAAAGGAACAATTTCAGAAATGCGATTAGTCGGTGTTTTGTTTTTTAATATCAATAGAGGCGGTAAAGAAGTTGAGTCATTAGGAAGTTCATTCAGAATGTTTTGAAAAATATGAAGATACTGATCCCAAGTTCTGTGATTCTGATGACAATAAAGACGGCACAATTTATTGATTTCCTTCATCCATCTTTCTGAAGCGTTAGATTGAGGGTGAAAAAGTGAAATGAAGATTGGTTTAATTTTACGACGCCGTAGAGTACGAAGCCAAATTTTAGAGCGAAACTGTGATCCATTATCTGATATAACCTTATCAACATGACCAACTTCTTTAAGAAAATGTTTGATGAAAGCGTTAGATACTGAACGAGCTGTTGCTTTGCGTAACGGTGTAAAACACACATATTTTGATGTCAGTTCCACTGCTACGAAAATGTACGCAAAACCATAAGTAGAACGAACCACTGGACCGAACAAATCGACTGCAGCCATGTCCTTTAATTTCGCTGGAATGATAGAAAACAACGGTGCTCTGTGAGAAATAGTTGGTGGCTTAGCCTATTAACATAATTTGCATAAACGAGGTGTGGCCAAATTGTCCAATCTAACAAAGCGTCTAAGAAAATTACAGACACCAAGGAAACTACGAACATCACGTTTTGTGGTAGGAACAGCATAATTACGAATAGCGTCTAGCTTCTCTGGATCAGGAAGAATACCTTCTGTAGAAATAATGTGACCGAGAAATTTCACCTGAGAACGACCAAATTCAGATTTTTTCTAAGTTCACTGTAATGCCAACTCTTGCAAAAATACGTAATAATGAATCCAAAATTTTGTTGTGCTCACTCCAAGAACGTTTAGCAATAAGAATGTCGTCAACATAAGAAGTAATATTGTCACGAAGATAAACAGGTAAAATTTCATTTAAACTACGAATGAATGCTGCTGAAGATACAGTAAGTCCAAACGGTAATTTCCGAAACTGGTAACAGTTACCAAAGGCTAAAAAAGCAGTATATTTTCTACAATCAGGGTGGAGTTCTATTTGCCAAAAACCTGCGCGCATATCAATCGTGGATAAAACTTTAATTCCATGGAAAATGTTGAAGAAGTTCATCTAAATTTTGTGGACGGTCAGTTTCAGGAATGATGATATTATTTATCTGTCTGGAATCCAGAACCAAACGAATTGACCCATCCTTTTTAAGAACAACGTGTAATGGGCTGGTATAAGGGCTGACTGCTGGCTCAATAATGCCCTGATCTAACATGTATTGAAGTTCATTCTTAACCTTGTCTCTGTAAGCCAAAGGAATAGCGTACGTTTTCCCGCGAAATGGTGTGTGTTCTTTTACTTTAAATAAATATTGTAAGCCTTGTATAGTTCCTGTGTGATGACTAAAGACTGTAGCATGTGAAGTCAAAATATGGTGCAGCTCTTCTTTTGCAACGTCATCTGGCACTTCAGCTTTCTTAACCTTTTCATTAATTAATTCTTCGCCACTAATTATATCCTCCATCGCGTCTCTGTATCTATTGTCATTATCATGAATAAACACACTGTCGTCATAATGCTCAACGAAAGCATCAGAAGTAAGAAACCTTAAACATTTTGTATCTGATTCAGATCTTGCTAAACACTCGAAAAATTTCAAACATTTCGGCATTCCGGCAACAGTCAAATTCACACTTCCTTCTTTAATGTTCAAAATTGCCTTATGTGTGTTAAGAAACTCCATACCTAATATAATCTGTGTACTGAGTAATGGAACAATAATAAAATTAGCAGACAATTCGTATCCTTGACAAATGAAATTTAGGTTGGTCTGTTGTTTAACTTCCACACCTTTTCCAGAAATCGCTCCTCGAATTGTAGTTTTAGAAATAGGTAACACAGGACAGGCAATAGTTCTTTCACATATACGAAAAACTGATTCACTAATGACGTTCAATGGGCTCCCAGAATCTAAAACTGCAGTGAACTTATTCTTACCCACACATACTTCAATAACAGGATGTAAAAATGCGTCTACATTATTTTCCTTTTCGCCTAGCAAAATGTCTCTCATATCTTCCAGGCGTACGTAGTGTGAAGTTGTAGTGTCATTACTTTCTGAATCGTCTATATTGCTGCCAGAAGCCGAAGCTGCTAGTCATTGTCGATTGTTTGCGTCACGTCTTTGATTATTCCCGACATTTCGCGGATCAATTTCTACGATTTCCACTTGTCTCTCTGAATTTCTGTCACGCGGAGGATGCCAATTAGGTCCTTCCTGTCTGTTGGATGCAAATTCTTGGTTGTGTCTGTTATTAAAATTTCTGTTTTCCTGTCTGTCTGCATAACTACTTCTTGTATAATTTCGACTGTCACTTCTGAAATTATTGTTAGACCTACTACCCTGGTTATTTCTGTAGTAAGAGTTTCTATTACTATATGGATAATTTCTGTCTTGATGATACCGGTTACTGTTTCCGTATGAATGATCATTCCTGTACGAATTACCGTTATTATAATTGTCTGTGTAATTTCTGTTAGAACGTCTGTTATTGTCATAAGGCTGGTATCTATTGTCCTGTCTGTTACGTCTGTCATTCTCAAAATTACCCATATAACGCCCGTTCCGATCACTATCCCTTTTCTCTGAAAATCTATCGTAATTACTGTTACCGAAAAAGTTACAAGAAGTCCCGTCGTCGTTGTCATACTCAAGTTCTTGTAGCAAAGTCTTAAAAGTCTCAATGTCGTCTTTACATCTTCCAGCTAAAGCAATTTGTCTTATGGATTGTGGCAGCTTAGTTAAACAAATGCGAATTAATTCAGTCGGGCTGTAAGGGTTGGAAAGGAACTGATTCTTTCGAATCATGTCTTCAAAATATTCTGCTGGCGTGCGGAATTCAGACTGTTTGAAATTACGCTGCATAATAAGACTATGTTTGACTCTGTCTTGCGTGTTTTCGGACCAATATGCCGATAGAAATGCATGATAAAAATCATTCAGATTATTACACTCTCTAATGAGTGCGCGCATCCGCGTCGCCGGTTCGTTTTCTAAATATCCACACATAAATTCCAGTTTGTGACTTAGTGGCCAATTTGGTGGGAGTGCATACATAAATTGATCTAACCATGCACATGGATGTATGTCGTTCTTAGAATTGCGGAAGATCTTAAATTTCCGAACAGTCAAAAAGTGTTTATAGTCAAAGTTTTCGCCTCGTGCCGACAAAGACCTACCGCGTCTGTCCCAGTTTGAATGTCGATTATTGCCAAGTTCGCGCGCCTGGCGCTCTCTTGTTGCATCCCGTAAATGAAACAAATTATCTTCTTCAAAGCCTTCTGCTATCTGTGATTCTAAATTTCTTCTGCTGTCTTTTCCTACGATTTCGCCTTCAATTTGTTTGACTTGCTTTCGTAATGCCTCAACTTCCCTTTTAACGCGTTCATTAAATTTTCCCTGATTTTCAACATGCTTATTTATGTTCTGGTACTCTTCGGTTTCTGCAAATGGTAATGGAGCTGTATCATCTGAATCTCTATCCCCATTTAAACTAAGACTTGTCAATTTATCTGATATCTCCTCAACTCTTTCCGATAAGTCACCTATTTTTTCTTTCTGTTTACTTACGTCTTCCGTAAGTGTCGCGACTCGGGTTTCAGTGTTGACACATTTGGTAGTTAACTGTTCATATTGTTGTGTTAGATTATTTATTCTGTCATTTGGTACGGATTCCTCGATTCTCTCAAATATCTCTTCCTTATCGTGTGCACATTGTAAATTTAACTCTGAAAATTTCTGTACTATCACGCGATCTCTCTCCTCCTGTTCTCTATCCTGTTCCCTTTGTCTAATCTCTATTGCAATTAATCTATTATTGTGAGAATTCAAAATCGGTTGTACTTCTTCTCTGATTTCTTTCTTTAATTCATCTTTCATATTTTTGAAACATGTCCCTATTCGTGAGTCTAATCGTGTTTCCATTGTTCCTATCTCAGTTTTTAATTCAGATCCTAACTGTGATCCCAGTGAGTCAAACCGTGTTTCCATTGTTTCCATCTCTGTTTTAATTGTTCCTATTTGTGAGTCTAACCGAGATCCCATTGTTTCCATCCGTGTTTCCATTTGTGAGTCTAACCGTGTTTCCATTTTTAATATAGCACTCATCAACTGCTCCATAGTAACTGATTCGAAACTCCTTTCGCCCCTAACATTTCCCGCAAAACCAGTTTCCTTCGTCATAGCTGTAACGCTATCTGTGTTCGATACTATTTCAGAATCTTCTATCGTTAATCTCGTATTCTGTGAATTTTCTGATTGAGAAAAATTTTGAAATGGTTCCGGGCTATTTTCCCGACTTATTACATTGTTTTCCACTTCATTATTCATCACACTGTTTTCCTCTGTTGGCGAGTTCGCCATGTTAACAATTTCGTCTTTCTCACTATTCATCATTTTTGTCTTTTTCATTGATCGCGTAATCATTTACAAAACATACAAAACTCGTCACTATATGAAAATTACACACAATGACACTTTATCTCCAACAATACCATTCACACGAAATGTTTCCCTCAAACACGATTAACGAACAATTGAAATAATTGCACTAAATCGTCAAACGCGTATACAAGACAACTAATCAAATTCAGAGAAAAAAAATACCATTAGAAGAATGACAATTACCAAATCTACACATGCAAAATAGACTACAATTACTAAACTACAAATTACTACAACAATACTACTGTCTACTATTTTTACAATCAGAAGAATTCCAAGGGACGATCCGAAGCAGTGGTCGCCACGTGCATGGTGGCTTAGTTATAATGTAGTGAAAATAATTTTAATTTTCAGTTTTAGTAGCTGACTGTTCGATTACGAAGTCTCGTAAACGGTTGGCCCTGACTCGTATTATTACGCAATCTGACTGCATTGAACAATAACAAAGAATGAAATGGAAATTTTCATTAACACAATTAATTAATTAAGCCCCCAGCAACTATAAAACCTACGAAACCAAAGCACAAGTGTAACTGTTCTGTGTGTGGAAGTATGACTCAACGTACACATCTGGCACGGTTCTTCTTCAAAAGACAAGAATTTCAAATACCATTTATACTGAATTAATTAAAGAAAATACAAATACCATAATTACTCAAGAGAAACACAATTACACTCTAATCCAAGAACACAAGCCAGATGCTTTGTTGACTGAACCTGTAATGACACATTATTTAAAACATGGAAATAATGAAAAATAAATCAAGTTTCGTTACCTTCATATATTGACCAAAATCACTCTCATAATTACAATATATCTCCACACCGACTCGCTATTACCACATCTCAACAAGAACTTTTCAGTATCACATCTCAGCAAGCACTCCTTACTAGCACATCTCAACACGAACTGACTACTACGAGTCCTGGACAAGCACTGACCTCTAGCACATCTCAATAATGACTGCCCGTGGAGGCGGCGGAACAATGCTCTCTAGCGATCTCTGGCGCTGTGGCTCAGTGTAGCCACCTTTCACTTTTTCCAGGAAAATCGTCGTGCTGCTACTGTGAATTCGGATCGTTACTTAACTATGCTGCAAGAGTTTTTCCAGCTGGCGAGGCAATGCAATTACAGGATACCTGGTTTCAACAAGACGGAGTCACCGCACATGAATTTTTTGAGGCAGACGTTTCCTGTAAGGTTTATCTCTTGGGTGGGGGATCTCAACTAGCCAGCACGATCACCGGGTTTAGCCCCATGCGATTTTTTTTCTTTGGGGGTTACCTGAAGTCAAAGGTTAGACCTACAGAACAATTTGAGGCTGAAATCGCAAAAATACCAGAAGAAACGCCTGAAAGAGTGCATGAGAATTTCAGAAAACAACTGCGGCAGTGACTTGATTGTGAAGGTGGACATTTGCCAGATACACTGTTTAAACCACGTAATTAGAAACTTCCATTATTGTCGAATATGAGAAAAATAGAAATGTAAGGTTCTAAGTGTTAATTTTTTTTATTTCGTTCCCAAATTAGCAATTTACCGCGCTCCACCATGTACAATCTAAATTTCGGCTTTCACGCCATTATCGAGTACAGTGATAAAAGCAAGAATATGCAAATTGTAAGAGGTAAAGTAAGAAATTGAAAAATTTGTAAAATGTTAGAAGTAAGCTGGTATAAAATTACGAGATATGCGTTTACATCTTAGTCCGTTAACGTCCTGTGGACGATGACATTATTTCACGCCATTATCGAGTACAATGCTTAAAGCAAAACATGCAAATAACAGGCTTTAAAGCAAAAAGTGTTAGATGTAAGCTGATGTAGAATTACGAGAGATGCACTTACTTCTAAGACCGTTAACATAATTTCCGTGTGTACTGTGCAGGATGAGATTTACATAGTTCAACACATTTGCTTAACATATCGTAAATGATACAAAATTAACGTCTTATAATAATGCAGCACACTATCATACAAGCACATCATATCAGGCAAAATCAGCCCCAAGCAGGTAAACACAAGACCAGCACATCCCTTTAAGATGTAGCTAAGAAAGTGTTGTCAAGAATGTAGACTCCAGAATGCTTTGCACTTGAATCTACATTCTTTCATAGCTACGTCTTAAAGGTAGTACTTATAGGTTATGTTGCATTCCTACAAGACATCAATTTTGTACCATTTATATCGTGTTAAGCAAATGTACTGAAATGAGAATATGTCATCCTGCACGGTAGACAGCAATATCATGTTAATGGTCTAAGAAGCACCATAAGTGTAACTCTCGCAATTTTATATCAGCTTACATCTAACATTTTTTTTACCTTATGGCCTATTAAAATTTAGATTGTATATGGGAAATATATAGTCAAATGGCGGAGTGTTCCCCCCCCCCCCCCCCCAAAAAAAAAAAGAAAAAGACTTCATTTGACCTAGTTTTTCTGTCTAGTTAATTCCTTCGGAAGGCTTGCTTGCTAGACATATGAGATGTCGCAACTTTTGCTTTCATTGATGATGGCTAGCATACTCCGCAGTGTCAACATAATGAGTTAGTGTCCTTGCATCCTGAATACGATCTCTTGCTCCACAGTGGCTCTGTACCAAGCTGATGTACGTCTCTCCTCTTGTGACGCAGATCAACACAGGAGCAACTCGTGGCCCGTGGCCAAGATGTGGTGCAACAAAATAATACTAGTTCTGTGCTATGACGACAGTGCGCAAGAATACATAATGAACACAGGAGGCGCCTCTTCAGCACATTTCGCTTACAGATGAATCAGTGCATAGTAGTTACTACCGCCAAGGGCACAGAATAAGCAAACACGAACTATTCAGAATAGCTAAAAATGTATCAATGTTATACTATGAAATTAACTCATTAATCACACGAGAATGACACAGGTACGTTAAAGCCACAGTAATAAACCTTTACGATTAGTACATACAGAATGATGTAAAACTGTTCACATACAGTACTGCCATTGTAATAAACCATTGTTCATACACTTTAATATTTTGTATTTTACATTTTCACAGATGATGTAATATTTTCACGAATGATATAACATTTCCACTGATGATATATTTTTAATGTAAGTAGTGGTTTAAAAATGAAAAAAATATATTCGGAACTAGCCACTCTTAATTCAAATGTGAATAAAAATAAGAAAACTAAATAAAATTTCTGATCCCTCTGGCAACACAATGTTGAAATTCTACAGAGGCTGTGACGCCCCAGAAGCCCTACCTGCTTAGACTAACGAAAATCGTTTGAATACTGCATTCCAAAAATACAGCGGTCAAAAGTATTTTTTGCAATGGAAGTGTAGCATGTTTTGTTCTTGTGTAACAGGTCTACCTGAGACAAATTCAGTGACTCGACTATTTTGTATATCTTCCAATAAATTACTGAGTAAAACTAAACTAAATATGGGAATTTTTTGTTTGGGTGCTGTCATTTGAATAGCACGCAGCCCAAATGTTTAGATCACGGTCCACGGAAACAGGTGCCCTCAAGGTAAGCGATTCGGAAAGTTTACACTCCCCTCGGCAAGGAGTGTAGAATGTAGCGTTAGGCTACATTTGTTCATTACATTACATTTATCGTTTTCCATGGGTCCCTTGGAGAGGAGTCTCTGGGATGTGGGAAGAGTCAAAGTCTTTTTTATGACAATTTCTACTAATAGTGCAAATCGCGATTTCTTTTGTTTGCTTTGGTGGCGAACTGTTTCGGTTCTTACTACCGTCATAATGGCCAAAATTAATTTATCCTGGCCGCATTGTAACTTAACAGCTTCGTTTAACAAATAAACACCTCAGAATTCATAAAAGTTTTTGACAAATATTTTGTATCGGATATCGATACTCACTTACTGGCAATACTGTGAATCTTTGGAATCACTTAAATGAAGGTGTCTTAATATATATTAAATAATTAATGTAATAGAGAGAAAAATAATGTAAATATTATTGGAACTGACTGTAAATTCACTAGGGTACGTAATTTATGGAAGTTAAATTTGAAACAGTTAATTACGGATGGGGGGAGATCCATAATGGGTTTTAAATTTACCGCTTGATTGGATGCGTTGTAATGGCGTAAGGCAGACGGAACGAAGGGAGTCGCACACATGATTATGAGTGCGGACATGGACATAGTTTCCCTGTCTGGGGATGTGTATTCGTAAAGTGCGCCGAATCATATTCATTGTGGTGTGGCTCTTAAGGATATATGCAGAACTCGCCTTTAAAATTATGGGTCGCGGACTGTGAGATTTTCTTGTCATCATATTTGTTGGAGTATTTGAGCCGCAGCTGCAGTACGAACAATGCCTTCTACAGACATGATGGTGAGCTATGATGAATGCACGCGGTCACAGACGTGATGAAATGATACAAAATTATCCGCCACCATAGATTTCGACAGCACAGCAACTTTCAAGACAAGAATATTGTTATGATTAATTTTCTTAGAAGTGTACAAGGAAAATACAGTGCTTGATGATATTCAAAGTTTAAGAATATAGCGTTTTATATTATTAGTAATTCTCAATTTCATGTCATGAATGAAAACTTCAGGATTGAGTAATTATTGAAAGTAATTGTTTATTAAAATGTAAGTGAAAATAAAGCGAATTTACCATTTATACTCAAACCACAACTACAATCATTGGTATTTGAGCTAGTGGATACTTTATAAATCTGGAATAAGTTTTGTCACTATCAATCTTATGACAGATTACACATTAGTATGGTTTCTCTTCAATGGTTTAATACTGCAAAGAGGAGAAAAGGTCTGGTCACGTAAGTGGGTGGTAGGGAAAGCCGTCGAATGTTGATATGCTGTTTTAGACAAGTCTTCATACTCACAGCACACACACAATCAAAGGCTACAAAATTCGTTTTCTTTGACAACGTTTTTCCATGAAGTATGGCAGAGTAGTTCCAATAGCTATTCTTGTTCTAGGCCAGAGAGATTCATACCTTGTATGTCATGGATTTTCACATTAGTAAAAGGACTTTCAATCCAACAGTTACCATGTTGTGTGCTAGGGAAATATTCTCGAAAACTTGCAGTTAATGCTCTGAAGTGTGCTACAAGGGTTTTGTGCGCTTCAGCAGAGCATTTCTCACCTGATGAATCAGTGTAGTTCCTGGGCACTGGAAACGATGAATAATTATTGTTTTGTACTCGCACTGCCCACAGCTGCAGTTTCTTAATTGTAGCTTCAACGTTTCTCGCAACCTGGAAGATATTAACATTTCTTCCTTGCACGGCTAAATTAAATTCGTTCACAAAGGAAAAAGTGTCCATCAGATGGGCCACTTTAGACAACCAATTAAAATCACACAATTTCTCGCTTGAAAAAGAATACTGCTTTTCTAAAAGAAATAAGCGAACTTCATCACGCAGCTCAAAGAAACGACGTAGTACTTTCCTTCTTGACAACCAACGCATTTCAGTACATAAGAAAAATTGAGTGTGTTCACTGCCAGTTTCTTCATATAAAACTGTGAAACGAGGGAGACTTAGAGAACATGATTTAAGGAAGTTAACAAGTTTTATAACAGTATACAGAACACGTTTCAGATCCTCAGGCATTTTTCCCGCTGCTAAAGCTGTTTATGAAGCAATGAGTACACTTTATTTCTCGTGCTAAGAGTTTCACTCGAGCCATTAGGCCTGTCTTCAAACCTGTAAAGGCACGTGCTCCGACCGTAGTAATAGCTACCATTTATCCAACCTACTACCTCTGTTTATCATGAACTTATTAAGTGCACAAAACACACGTGGCGTTGTACGAAGAATCTCCGTGAAGAAAAAATTTCCCACAAATTCTCTCTTTACATTCAAAACGGAAGCAAACCAACAAATTTGCTTTTCCGTATGTGTCTGTACTTGGATCAAGTTGTAAGGAATAAAATGAGCTATTTGAACTTTTGAAATTAATTGTTCTTTCACACTTACGGAAACATTAGCAAGTCTGATTTTAACTGTATCGCTAGAAAGGGGAATTGGGTTTATTTCCTTAGAAGCTGCATTACTTAGCACTATTTCACACGTAACTTTCACAGCTTGTAACGTCCCCGCCCTTGCGTACGTTAACTCTTTAAAGCCTGTACTATGATAAGTTGACGGGCTTCACCTTATCAGAAAGGATTTTATTAAATATAATGACCGCGTGTACCTGAATGGAAGCAAAATGGGACTTATACCCAGTCAGTAACAACAATGATACGTCAAGCTAGTATAAAGTGCAACTACACGTTAATACGGACAAGAAACCTACGCAGCAGATGCTACCAATTATTAATAATACGGTCGCCAGCCTAATTAGGCATTACGTGAGTTTTTTCCTTGTACAAGTGGATGTACGTACAAATATAACCACACGTAGTAATACTGCATTATATGGAAAATTTTAGAACCAGAAGAATCTACTGAACTAGTATATTCCTTTTCTGTACTGATTTGGATAAGCTACAAATACACAACATTACACTACAATGATTACTACTAACTGCGTTTTGTCTATTGATCAGACTGAAATCGGGCATAGGTTACCCTAAAAATAGCACTTCTGAAACACACATACAATGTCAATCTTAATAAGGAAAAAACACTGATAAATTTAGGTTTTATATTGGCTTTCACTTTGCAGATTAAATCAGTTCAGTGCACTTCAGCATTTAAATGAATAGAAATGAAAAGAATGAAAAAAAGGGGGGGGGGACCCTGAAACTGTTATGGTCACTGTGTTGAAACTATTAATTATTGGACACATGAAGCACTCAAGATTTAAAAAAATATGGGTTACTATTCTTTTTGTCTTATTAATTCCTCATTTAACTACCATTATTTTTGTTTCTGTTTAATTAAGCTTCATTACTAAACCACTTTCAACATTATCTTCAAAATTTGTCAGGTCTATTATTTACCAAAATATTCATTAACAACAAAGTTCTTTAAATATCTTTCTAGCATAGATAGTTCTGCACGTAATTCTTCTTAACATGAATTTTAAATCTTCATTTCGGGACACTCGGATTGCACAACATGCGGAAAGGACCCTGTCCAGGTTAGTGATTAGGATCATTAATTAATAGGGCAATTCTGGTAAAAGTCAAGTTATTATTGAACAGTTAGGAACAAATTTAACACTGGTCCATACGGATACACTTATAAAGATGTAACCTGAGCGAGTCGATGCGGCGGTTGGCGGGCAGCGAGATGGCGAGGCGCACAGCACACATACAATCACAGCTATGGCTCTTGCTGTCTCGGCACTTTGCTTCTTCTTAGCGTTGTGATCCTTTCCAATTCAGTGCCTAATGGATATAGCCATGCTGTATAGTCGTCGGAAACGGCACATCCGAGGCTAAAATGAAACCACTTTCTCCAGGATAGCCTCCTCGATCCGGAACGTGTTCCTCAGACCGGTGCCCAACTCCGACTGACGACTGTCTGCTGAGCCCGTTATGCCGTACCGCGCCCGTGTGCATTTTCCCGCGCTCGCCTGCCATCCACCTTTTACCTCTCCCCTACAGATAGGGTATTCACCTAAGGTTTTACATTCCACATATCCTAATACATTGCCTACGTATGGACCAGGCGTACAATTACAATTTCAAACGTGTTACAATATTCCCAACATTATTTAAACTTCACTCCTATTATAACATTATTTGAAATTTAACATAAATATTAAAATTTACATCGAAATGTGTTTACAGTTTCTTTAATATAATAACACGAAAAGAAAAAGAAATGAAATTAAAACCTTGCTTACACTAATTTAGCGAAAATCAGAAGAAAAAATTTATGTGTATAGTTGTTGTTGTTACAAGCTGGAGGATTATATTTTCCGCAACTGTGTGGGGTTTCCTAGACTTAGCAATTCCGAACGACACATGATATGACGCTAAACTAGCTTTGTTGTTAGTATTATGAACGACTGCGGTCTTTGATATTACTGCGTTTTATCTCCCAGAGTTCGTTTATCAAAAAAATCTATCGACTTAACAACGTGTCCCTCATGTTTCTTCTCCAAATTTCTCCGAAGATTAACAGGTTTCATGCATTCGTTTCTCAGTACTTCATAGCACAAGACACATTGAGATTGCTGGATGTCATCACTGCCTGTGTATGTAAATCCATAACGAAGATAGTCATCACAGTACCTGTGTAGTTTTCTCTTGTTTCCTTCACGTTCACTTGTAGCAGTTTGTGAACATGAAGACTCGGTTTCAGAAGCATTGTCCGACTTCACGTCACCAATAGCCTTTCGTCTCACTGCCGACGATTCCAACCATCGATCTATTGCGAACTTAACAAATATCGCCACACAAAAGAAGGCTGAGCAGCTGAAGAGACGAATGTCTGATGACGAATCAGTGTGTTTACATCTGCCGTTTATCCTTCCCCACTCAGATGGCATTTGTCGTACCATGAACTCGTGACATATATGACTGTCTCTAATTCCTATTGTCTCCAGTAAAACATTTTCCCTCATCTATTATTTGAAGGATTGTTGAAGGGGAAAGACGTGACTAGTGCCACTAGCTCACGCTGGAGGTGTTTGCGTGACGTCATATCCAAATTCAACTCTAGTTAAAATCACAAAGAAAATGCGCATGACAAAGCTTATCTTTGTGTCTGGCTTCGAAAACACCAGGGGTAAATCTCCAAAGTGGCAGTGAAAAATTGAAAATCTTATTACTCACATGATCATGCTACTGAATAGAAAGAACATTGAGAGAATGAGATTTTCACTCTGCAGCGGAGTGAGCGCTGATATGAAACTTCCTCGCAGATTAAAACTGTGTGCCGCACCGAGACTCGAACACGGGACCTTTGCCTTTCGCGGGCAAGTGATCTACCAACTGAGCTACCCAAGCACGACTCACGCCCCCTCCTCACAGCTTTACTTTTGCCAGTACCTCGTCTCCTACCTTCCAAACTTTAGAGAAACTCTCCTGCGAACCTTGCAGAACTAGTACACCTGAAAGAAAGGATATTGCGGAGACGTGGCTTAGCCACAGCCTGGGGGATGTTTCCAGTAGTGCTTCTGTGAAGTTTGGAAGGTAGGAGACGAGGTATTGGCAGAAGTAAACCTGTGAGGACTGGGCGTGAGTCGTGCTTGGGTAGCTCAGTTGGTAGAGCACTTCCCCGGGAAAAGCAAAGGTCCCGTGTTCGAGTCTCGGTCCGGCACACAGGTTTACTCTACCAGGAAGTTTCAACATCGAGAGAAGTTTCTTTTTGTTGTACATCAAGTCCCAAGTTTTCTCCTTTGTTTTTTATTCTTAATTGACCACTCATGGAAAATAAAAGAAGCAGAAAATTTTTGGTTCAATAATAATAAGTCAGCAGTGCAGTGGTATTGTTGAAGAGTTGTTCTTACTTTTCCTGGAAAGCAAGCGCTTAAAAACCAATGTGGTGTGTGTATGTGATATTGATATTTTTAATCTTTTCACAAATTGTTTGAATGAAAGCAAGTTTGTTATTTTTATGTTGCGATCTCCCTGCAATACAATTTTACATTAACCCCATCGAATTTGACTCAAGAACTACTCACAGTGGCGGGTACCTCATCTACTTTTCTCTAGAAATCCCAGGACTGGTGGGAGGGGAAGCTTGGATAGGAATGACTACCATTAAAAAAAACGGAATTGGTGGTTATGGTGTACGTTTCCGCGATTTGAAGATGAAATATATCACACTGCAGGCGTGCAGTTAAGGTACAACTCCTTTCGAAAAAGTGCCATAACAAACAAGTAATTTCTGTCACCTGAAGTGTTCCTGTGTTACGGTTGACCGGCTTCAGGACAGAAATTTAGTAAAGTAGTAAAACATTTAAATTTACTAACTTAGGTATAGTTTGTAATTGCTTTCTTTTTAGTAATTGAGCAATTATTCTTGCATAACAGTTGTGAGTTCCATTTTATTACAACACTTTTCAATTTTTAGGCGTTGCGGACCCTACGTGGAGAAACACTGCTGTAGATCTTACGCAGAAGTCCAAAAGCTACTGTAGGGCATCGTAACACACTAACTATATACACTGTCTCACAAAAAGTGAAGCACGTAGAGACAGAGGAGCAAGTAAAATAAAATTCACGGATTCAAGCGGGGATCTGATAGCAAAATTACTACAAATTTACAAAAAACTAGCATTATCACCCCACATTTCAGTATGGCGTACCACCCACTATGGCCTAGACGCAAGCACTAATTCTGTTAGGTTGTTGTTGTGGTCTTCACTCCAGAGATGCAGCTCTCCATGCTACTCCATCCTGTGCAAGCTTTTCATCTCCCAGTACCTACTGCAAACTACATGCTTCTGAATCTGCTTAGTGTATTCATCTCTTGGTCTCCCTCTACGATTTTTACCGTCCACGCCTCCCTCCATTACTGGTGATCCCTTGAGTGTACGTGTAGGAAGTTACACTGACTGCTGACCAAGTCTTCTCTGTGCTTCTCTATTTTTATCAGGCAATGTATATACACTGAGGTGACAAAAGTCATGGGATACCACCTAATAGCCACTGTGGCCGAGCGATTCTAGACGCTTCAGTCCGGAACCGCGCTGCTGTTACGGTCGCAGGTTTGAATCCTGCCTCGGGCATGGATGTGTGTGATGTCCTTAGGTTAGTTAGGTTTAAGTAGTTCTAAGTCTAGGGGACTGATGACCTCATATGTTAAGTCCCGTAGTTCTTAGAGCCATTTGAACCATTTTGAACCACCTAATATCGTGTCCTACTTCCTTTTGCCCAGCGCAGTGAAGCAACTGGACGTGGCGTCGACAAGCCATTGGAAATCCTCCACAGAATATTGAGCCATGATGCTTCTATAGCCGTCCATAATTACGAAAGTGTTGCCAGTGCCGGAATTTGTGCACGAACTGACCTCCAGATTATGTCCCATAAAAATTGGTCCAAATAGCTCTGAGCACTATGGGACTTAACATCTGAGGCCATCAGTCCCCTAGAACATATAACTACTTAAACCTAACTAACATAAGAATATCACACACATCTATGCCCGAGGTAGGATTCGAACCTGCGACCGTAGCGGTCGCGCGGTTCCAAACTGAAGCGCCTAGAACCGCTCGGCCACACAGGCCGGCCATAAATATCCGATGGGTTTCACGTCGGGCGATAAGGGTGGCCAGATAATTCACCTGAACTGTCCAGAATGTTCTTCAAACCAATCGCGAACAGTTGTGGCCCAGTCACATAGCGCATTGTTAAGGTAACATGAAGTCCACGAACGAATGCAAATGATCTACAAGTAGCCGAACGTAACCATTTACAGTCAATGATAGCTTCAGTGGAACCGGAGGATCCAGTACATTCACGTAAACACAGACCACTCCATTATGGAACTACCACCAGCTTGGACAGTGCCTCGTTGACAACCTGGGTCAATGGCTTCGTAGGATCTGCGACAGTCTTGAAGCCTACCATCATCAGCTCTTACCAACTCAAATCGAGGCTCATCTGACCCGGCCACGGTTTTTCAGTCGTCTACGGCCCAAGTGATACGTTCACGAGCCCAGCAGAGGCACTGTGGGAGATATCTCCCTGTTAGCAAAGTCATTCGCGTCGGTCATCTGCTACCGTAGCCCATTAATGTCAAATTACGTCGCACTCTACTAACGGACATTTTCGTCGAAGTTTCACATTGGTTGTGCCTACTTCATGCAGTGTTGCTTGTCTGTTAGCACTCACGACTCTATGCAATCGCCGCTGCTCTCCGTCGGTAAGTGAAGGCCGTCGGCTACAGCATTGTCCGTGGTGAGACGTAATGCGTGAAATTTGCTCTTCGTGGCACATTCTTGACTCTGTCTGTCTCGCCATATTGAATTGTCTAACGATTTCCAAAATGGAATGTCCCATGCATCTAGCTCAAACTACCATTCCGCGTTGAAAGTCTGTTAATTCCCATCATGAGGGCATAATCACGTCGAAAACCTTTTAATAATATTCACCTAAATACAAATGAAAGCTTCGCCAATGCGCTGCTCTTTTATATCCTGTGTACGCGATACTATTGCCAGCTGAATGTTTGCATATCTCTATCCCACGACTTTTGTCATCTGATAGTACCATCTGATCAAAATTTCCAGACTTTCCTACATAATACGGAACTTACCATAAGATTACGTGAGAGGCGGATCTGACAGCGTAAAAGGAGGTGGGGTGTATTGTGTCATCAGTAGAGAAGTAGTAATAGCAGAATGGGTTGGTCACTGGATGTCTCCTGACCAACAAATCTGTCAGAGACATTGTTGCACACATCGGCTGTGTGAAGTGGAAACAGAAGGATAAATCGCAGCTAAAACGAGACCTCGTCTACTGACGGAGAAGGGCTTCCGAGCGTAATGGATGTAGGTTGTAAATACTCGCATCAAATCAGCAGAAGGTATAATTCGTGAATTCCAAAGTCCCACCTTCAACCCAGCCAGCCCAACGACTGTGCGTAGGGCGTACAATGGTCGAGAAACTCCTCATAACCCACGCATTTGTCCAGTTAGTGCTAAGCAACGTTAGAGGCAGTGCAAAGACGAACGCCACTTTATAGTGAATGACTGGATACTGCTGATTTGGAGTGATGAATCGCGTTATACTGTTTGGCAATCCGATGGCAGAACTTCAGTTTGAGAAGCACCTGGAGAGCGTTACCTGTCATCATGTGAACTGCCTACAGTGAAATACTGAGAAGGTAGTGCTACTGTGTGAGTGTGTGTTTCATAGTTGTTGTCCTACTGTTGCGCTTAGGCAATACCACATGCAGAAGGAAATGAATACATTTGGTAGGCTTGTGTACTGCTTAGAGTAGAGGAACAGTTCGGGAACGAAGATTGCATCAGCATGACAGTTCACACTGTCAGAAAGCAAAATCTGAGAAGCAGTGGTCTGTGGGTAACAACATTCCTGACACGGCGTGATCTGCCTAGAGTCCCAGTCTGAATCCAATGGAACACTTTTGGTACGAGTTAGAACGTCGACTGCGCACTGTACCCTGGTATCCAACATCCTTACCCACTGGGATCTTAAAGCGCTTACGGAGAAACAGGCTCTTGAGGAAGAATGGGCCTCCATCCTCCACAGACATTCAGACAGCTCATTGAAAGTGTCCCCAGCAAGGTTCAAGCCATCATAAAGATGAAAAATGTACCAGCCCTGTACTGATGTACACAATAGGTGTCTGGATACTTTGAATCAGATCGTGCATGCGATGCTAAACTGTTGAGCAGTTTCAATGCACATTTTCAGCAGTTCGCACCTGCGTGATTCATGGAGTCTGGTCATGGCACTTTGTAGAGAGCAGCACGGTGGTGAGACGAGAAGTACGGTGTAAGCTGATCGACCTGGGGTCTGATGACTGGGACGGAATAGGACATTTCAGTTTGGAGATAGTCTCGGGCCGCCACAGCCAGTGGCTGGATTGACACTGGCTGTGGCATGGCATGCTGACAGAGCTTGGAGATGTTTTTGACATGGCTGGTCCAGACGGTTGGTCGGAAGTAGCGGTACTGTGGAGATGGAGAGCCCAGTGTTTGCAGCCGTCATCAGAGCAAGCAGATAGGACAATCTGGCTTGTGGAACTTGTGATATTCGCTATTTTTGACTTCATTAAAACAGCAAATACGAGTAGTTAATACTTTCAGCCAGAAGGCAAATACTTGTTTATAAATAATGATTAATGTATAATGAGGCGTCGCATGGCGACGGTGGAATTTTCTAAATAATGTAATTCGTCGTCTTAGAGCGGCAATATAAACAGAAAAATACGGATAGATATGCGATCCTTCACTATTTTGTTCGCTGGGGAACAAATGAAGCCTTGAGCGCTAAAAGACTTGTACTGTTTTTCTCAAGTAAGACGGACGCTGATTTGTGGCAGTCTGATCTAATTTTTACTAAATGTATAAAAACGTGTTATGTCTAAGTTTGAGTGAAGTGTAAAGAACTGTTATAACTTACCGTGACGACGCACGAGCGACTCAAAGAAGACAATGGCCATATAAAAGAGCGCTCAATGGACATGATACGGACATAAAAATCTACCGTCATTGTAGTACTAAGCTTAAGGTACGATATATGTTTTAGTTATAACAAATATTTGTTCTGGAATACTGAATCATTTAGCAGTGCTCATTCCTATTATCTCCTCAGTATTATTTTCATTTTAATTATGCATTTTGCTAATATTACAGACACCAAGATCAGCAGTCCAATGTGCGTGTTACATTGATAAAAAGAAAACTGTTTTATCGTCTTCTTGCATCAGCTTTAATATTGAATTTCCCTTTTGTGTGATGTTACAGTTGTTTTTGCGCCCTTAAGAACTTTCTGGTCCCTTAGGAAATTGTTTTGTCATAACAATAACTTCACAACCGGGTATGATCGTATCTACGATCATGAAGTAATTAGAAAGACGATAACGCAATTTCTTAATCAATAGCACGCTAGTTGTGACTGCCTCAAGCTACGCGAAACTGCAAGTAAAAAACTATTCACATCTCATAATGAAATATTTTATGACAATGGTCAATCCATATTCTTACGCCAATTGTGATTGATAAAACAGTAAGCTAAATCTCAATTTCCAACTTTCCATTGAATAACAGCATCACTTTTATTTTGTAACATCACACTTGGCGCCCGAACAGGGACTTGACCAAAAATTACTTCAAATTCTTGGAAAATTTTCTATGTGCTTGTGTTAATAAATGTTCTGTCGTTTCATGTACACATCATCTCTCTGTGAGAATGACGGAAAATATGCTGGTCAATAACGCAGTTTAATTACCGAGAGAAAAGAAAAGAAAAGAGACGTGAATTTGCTGAGACAACATAGCGGTAATCAAGCCATCAAAAAGTAAGTCAGAATTTTGCATACGCAGAGTAGTGCTTCAGTAGCAACGTTGCTTTTCCAAGGCGATCCACATCCTTTCTATCTCCTTCCCGCTATAGAAAATCTGCTTTATTTTATCTTTCAAAGTAAAATTCTTCGTAGTCTGATAATAGAAATTATTTCTCCCCATTGTTAGTATAGCTGTATTACATTTTCAACATGGTGGATAGTGTGTGCAATTTGCAGTGAAGAGTATCTTCATTCATTTGTCTGAAACGTTTAGGTTCCATCTTGTCTTCTCGCCAGATAGAATTTCATTTGTTGCTCACGCGAGAGCAGTGCTCTTAGCGGACTCACCACGTCACTGACAAACGACGAAAGCCTTGCGTAGCACTTGATTTACTGACGAAAATGGCAGATAGTAAACAGAGACAGGTGACAACAGGAGACGGGAGTGAAGACGTTAATACTATTCCATATCCTTTACGATCGCGAACGGTAGATTCCCGTGTGGAAACTGAACTAACCATGTCTGTAACAGGGGAAAGTGACCCTAAAGTCCAAACTCTTCCCGCTGCAGCTACAAATGACCTCGGTGCGTTAATGGAAATGCTGAAACAACAGTTTGACGCAGTAAATGAGACTATAAAAACACAAAATGAGACTGTTAACGCCCGATTAGATGCTGTAAGCGAATCAGTAAAAACACAAAATGAGGCTGTTAACGCCCGATTAGATGCTGTAAGCGAATCAGTAAAAACACAAAATGAGACTGTTAACGCCCGATTCGATGCTGTAAGCGAATCAGTAAAAACACAAAATGAGACTATAAAAACACAAAATGAGACTGTTAACGCCCGATTAGATGCTGTAAGCGAATCAGTAAAAACACAAAATGAGACTGTTAACGCCCGATTAGATGCTGTAAGCGAATCAGTAAAAACACAAAATGAGACTGTTAACGCCCGGTTCGATGCTGTAAGCGAATCAGTAAAAACACAAAATGAGACTGTTAACGCCCGATTAGATGCTGTAAGCGAATCAGTAAAAACACAAATTGAGGCTGTTAACGTCCGATTAGATGCTGTAAGCGAATCATTAGAAACACAGCTAGGCACAATCAAAACAGATCTGCATAAAGAAATTACGGCTGAATTAAATACCCATTTGGGTGAGGTGCAAACTAAGATCAGTGATCAAATTCACAAAATGCAGAAACAGGTGAAAAGTGAAATAGATTATGTATCTGGAACATTAAACACAAAAATTCAGGCAGCTACCAAAGAAATAAACTCAGTTAGAAATGCAGTATCTGACAGTGAAGGTGTAGTGGAGGATCTGTCGAGGCAGATAGACTCAATCAATATTGAAGAACAGGTTAAGAGCACCGTGAAAGCACACGCGGAGGCATTGTCGGAACACTACGGTGAATGGATAAAGGGTAAAGATATTTTTATCGAAAAGGTCAGGGAGGAGCTTAGGGAGACTGTCAAGGATGTAACTTATGAAATCTTAGCTGCTCCTGGTAACGGGAGACACAGTGGTTTCTGAATTGGGACAGATTCGGAAGACACTTACACGGGATCTTCCCGAGTGGAAGCAGCAAGTAGTGGACGAAGTCAGAATGCTGAGAAACTGGGTAGAAAATCCGCACACGCATACGCAAACTATAGGGAACAACTCTTTAGACGGTGACGAATGTCAGTCAACTCCTTATCGTACACCGCCTGATTACATGCAAAACAACAGTCCTGTTGAGTCCCGAGAAGGGAAAATAAATGATCCGCCCACAATTGTGAGTTTAATGCAAGAGGAAAGTGTGATTAAGCATCGCACTTTTCCTGTTTTTCATCCGCAGAAGCGAGAAATACACCCCATCGTGTTCCTAAAGAATTTTTCCGGCATATTTCCCAGGAGCTGCACAGGCAGACAGCGTATTCAGTTCGTCACTGGATTTATTTCCGGTGATGCAGCATTATGGGGAACGGAAATGGTAGACACGTGTAGGAATTATGAAGAGTTTGAGAAAATGTTCTTGGCAAAATTTTGGAGTAATGGGGTACAGCAAAGATTAAGGAAGGAGGTGTATGGTGCGGAAATTTTCAATGAGAAGCATGGAAGTCTCCGGCGATACTTCGAGAAGTATCTAGCAAAAATTAAATTCTGGGATTCTCCGATTTCTTCCAAGGACGTAATTATGATTCTCAAAAGCAATCTCCCTGTGTCTATTAGAGAGAAACTAGTAAATGTGTCCGAAGAAGACACGGATGTATTCCTTTCTGTGCTGGATTCCTTAGATTTAATTAGCGAGGATGTGCGCTCCAAGGTTGGCAGCGGCAAATTCTTCCCAGGCAGCCAGCAGAATGCATCGCACGCGGACAACAATGCGCCGAAGCAGAGAGTGCGCTACTGTGATCGCGGGTATCAACCTGCCAGCCGTTATGAAAACGCAAACGGCAATAACTTTAAACGGAAGCAGAAAACCAATTACAGTAATCAGCAGAGTTATCACCCAATTTACAACCACCAGGTACAACATCAGTACGGAAACCCACCCTTTGATTCTGCGCCTGAGCAGTATGGAAATTCTCCACAAACGATTGGTAATTTTTCAAATGGGCCAGTGTACAATCAAATTTATAGGCCGAAAAATAGCAAGTGGCATGGGCAAGGCGGAGGCCACCCAGCACAACATCAGAACAACTTTTCACAGGATAGAGGACCGCGGAACAATTTTCAAACGGCACCAAATGTGAACTTTCCTTCACAAGGAAATGGTTTTGCCGGCAACCAAAAGATCGGGCGACAGCAGCCGTCTCAAGTATTCTATTCACAAGTGAATGCACCCAGTGGATTTTACCCCTTTACACCGGCATTTGTACCACATAACCTGCACCAATATGAAACGGAACAAACACTTAAGGCCATGAATGACAAACAGGTTAAACATCCTGCGGATTTTGAGTGGGGGCACTAACGAATACTCTGATTCTGAGTATGTTAATGCGATACGGTACGACCATGAGACCGACTTACGAGATGACCTTGCACGTGACAAAGAAGCTCAAGACATTAACAACATTTATGATGAACAGGTCCAGGCTGCGATTAAGATTTCTATTGCCAACATTCCTTTCACAGCCGTTGTTGATACAGGAGCAAACATCAATGTCATGTCACCATGTCTCTTCAGACAGGTGTCTTCTGTTTCAAAAGTTTTATCATTGCCGATTCAGGGCTGCTCCATATCGGGACCGATTGGTCAATTGAAACAGTTAGTTTACAGACACAGCCTCAACTGCAGATAGAATCTGTTTCGGTTTCCTGCCTCTTGCGTACTGGAAATTTCCTTGTGTGAACTGTTAATGATAAGTATTGTGTTGAACAGCGCACGGACTTCATGGTAACGGCTACTACATGTAAACTTTAAGTATTAAATGCTATGTATGGAAAAATTGTTTATAGTGATGGACATGAACTGATATTTCTTCAACAAGCTGAAGCAGGAAATTAAGGTTGCAGAAAGAATTTCAATTTAGCTTTAAGTTAGTATAAAAAAATGTGCTTGCGAGGTGATTGCCAGGATCTATATAAATATGTAAAGGTGAGAAATGGAGGAGGATGCGTAAATAAGCACTTCTCTCAAGGTACAAGAAGATTTATAGATTTATTTTTAGTAATGTAAGTACTTGAAGTTCTGTTGTAAAAGCCCAAATTACCTGCTTAAAAAAAAGGTACATGTTCAAACAGTCCAGACAGTGGACAGGAGTTAAAGCGTGCTGTTAAATGGAAAAACAAGTGGTAACCCACATGTGTTCACGCAAGGAGACAATAAGCTGTAATAAACTAAGTTAGGTGACATACAGTACAAATAGAGGCAAACCATGAAGCATCAATAATGTAGCGTAAGTACTCCACGAGGCCATTAATTGCTATGAAAGTAAACTATTTCCCTGTGATCTGAGCCCAATGTAAAGAGTATATGAGGAATGTTAGCTGACGAATTGATTTCAGTAGAATCAAGGTACTAAATAACCACACAGCAAGCCCCCTGTATCATAAATAAGTCCAAGTAAAGATCTTCAGAAGATTTGTAGTGTAATCTAGCGACCATTCAATACCCTAATTGAAGGCTAATCTAAAGAACAAGCAATGCAGTGATATTTAAACTTAATACTGACTATAACCAGAGTAAGACGTAGAAGTAGCAAAGCATGCTGTAATGAAAGAGGTTGAAATTTATATATGTGCCTATGTTTATTATGATAATTTTATTTACATGCAGATTTTATTGCAAAAATGTCTCCTAAGACACTCCTCTTATGAAATCCATTTTCCTTGTGCCCGTTCCTTTTGATCCTGGTTCATTAACCCAGACCAAGGGTCGACTTGTAAAAGGCACGTGTGCTTCGAGGCAAAGCAGTGCTTATGAGAAATGAGACACGTAGCGTGATGAACTTCGCTAGCTTTGGTAATGTTTGTTATGGACCGGTTGCGTAAACCCAGTGAACTGTCGGTAATTCCATTCATGCGAAAAATAGTAGACACGCGTTACCCAATTTTTTTTTTAACAGAGAACGATTGCTGAGTACATGAAGCGAAGAGGGAGACCTATTGTTATCCAGTCTGCCCTCAAATACAAAAAAAAATTGGCAAGCACAAAGGAAAGCATAAAAAAAAGATTCAGCGTTAAATGCGTACTCGTTAAGTAGTAGATATGCTGCGTGGCAGTAGAAAATGATCTTGGGTGCACTAAAGAATAAATGAAACGAGTGTTGCGAGACCTGTAGTTTTCATAATGAGGAGAGGAGCCCTTAAAAGAAAGTTTGAAAGAATATTTTTAGGTTCACTAGTGAAAGTAAACGTTGAGATATAAAGAGTCCATTCATAAAGCAGTTGTTCACTGGACTTAACAAAAGGAGTGACCATTAATTGTAAATATTAGCTCGTAATTGATCTTTTGTAAATAGCAGAATATAAGTCTTTCTGTACCAATGGAGGAAACCTGCAAAATTGATTGTTTTGTAAATGAACTCTATCGGCGAAGGAACTAAGCACGAATGCTGTGTGAAGATGCACACTAAAGTGCGACGTGCATAATAAAAATAACTGTTCACTGTATATTAGTGGTAGTGTTGTACTGCAAGTGTAAAAAGAAGTCAAGGCTACGACAATAGGTGCAACGCAAAGTTCAGTGTTGTTCTAAGTGCAGCGACAGCTAAAAAATTCGTCGTCACTTACCTGTGAGCCTCATGGGAGGCAGTTGACAGAGAAGTATGGAGGCAGCTTCAGTGTCCGGCTCCTCCGATGGAAAACGCGCGCGAGGTGTTTGTATCGATGCACTCGTGTGATACGAAGTTCACAAAAAAAAGGAGCAATCGACGACCAGCAGCTCTGTTACAGCCTGAGCGCGAACGGATACTGAGTATTGGAGCTCACGAAACACTGTGCAGCCGCTGTGAGTGGCTGACGTGTGGGTGACGAAACAATCCAAACTTTAAACTGCTAACCGCCATGACTTCCATCGTACATACTGGAGGAAAGACATTTGTACACTTGTGTGACTACATTTTCGTACGTAAATTAAGCAATTTTCTTGAGTTGAAGTTAAGATGAGTGAGAAGTATATTGTTAGATTACTCAGACCTTAAAGCCATTAATACCGGCACACCTGAACACTGCTAAACTGAATTATAATCCTGTCTCTTGATGGACAAAGAAAATGAATGTGCACTATAGGAAGACCCTAAACTCCAGACCAGTCCCGATCCTTAACAAATGTATCCAATAGGTTGTAAGTTATACTAATAATTTTCCACTTCTTCTGTTTCATATTGTAAATAAAAACCCGGGAAGCCACTTGAATTCCTGGCACCACAGTGGAAAGGACAGATGTACTGCATGATGAACGCCGTAGACAGCTAACACATAAAGTGAAAGCATCACGAAGTGTAGTGCTACGTTATTAAACTGTAACTGAACCACAATGAGTCAACAGATGCTCGAACATTGTCCACTCTAGTTTAGTGAAAATAAGCACTCACTGTACTCATGTATTAGTTGTTAAGCTCAAGAGAAAGTAATTTCTGAATTCTATCCCCTGAAGTGCGAATGAACGTTCATTTATTGTTATAAGCAAATATGGACCAATGTTAATCTTGGTATTATGGAATGAAGTGACTCATGAACAAAGAATGAAAAACTTAATTTTGAAAAATGATAAATATCTGATATATGTTTATAAATGTAATTTCAATTTATGTACATAGTACGCCAGTAACATTATGTAAATGTCACACCAAAACTCACGAATATCTCATGAGGGCATGAGGATCGAGGTAATCCTTTGGCATTCCCTCTCTCCTCATGGGAGGCAATGTGATATTCGCTATTTTTGACTTCATTAAAACAGCAAATACGAGTAGTTAATACTTTCAGCCAGAAGGCAAATACTTGTTTATAAATAATGATTAATGTATAATGAGGTGTCGCATGGCGACGGTGGAATTTTCTAAATAATGTAATTCGTCGTCTTTGGGCGGCAATATAAACAGAAAAATACGGATAGATATGCGATCCTTCACTATTTTGTTCGCTGGAGAACAAATGAGGCCTTGAGCGCTAAAAGACTTGTACTGTTTTTCTCAAGTAAGACGGACGCTGATTTGTGGCAGTCGGATCTAATTTTTACTAAATGTATAAAAACGTGTTATGTCTAAGTTTGAGTGAAGTGTAAAGAACTGTTATAACTTACCGTGACGACGCACGAGCGACTCAAAGAAGACAATGGCTATATAAAAGAGCGCTCAATGGACATGATACGGACATAAAGATCTACCGTCATTGTAGTACTAAGCTTAAGGTACGATATATGTTTTAGTTATAATAAATATTTGTTCTGGGAATACTGAATCATTTAGCAGTGCTCATTCCTATTATCTCCTCAGTATTATTTTCATTTTAATTATGCATTCTGCTAATATTACAGACACCAAGATCAGCAGTCCAATGTGTGTGTTACATTGATAAAAAGAAAACTGTTTTATCGTCTTCTTGCATCAGCTTTAATATTGAATTTCCCTTTTGTGTGATGTTACAGTTGTTTTTGCGCCCTTAAGAACTTTCTGGTCCCTTAGGAAATTGTTTTGTCATAACAATAACTTCACAACCGGGTATGATCGTATCTACGATCATGAAGTAATTAGAAAGACGATAACGCAATTTCTTAATCAATAGCACGCTAGTTGTGACTGCCTCAAGCTACGCGAAACTGCAAGTAAAAAACTATTCACATCTCATAATGCAATAATGGTCAATCCATGATTCTTACGCCAATTGTGATTGATAAAACAGTAAGCTAAATCTCAATTTCCAACTTTCCATTGAATAACAGCATCACTTTTATTTTGTAACATCACAAACTGATGCGGCAACTTTAGTTTCGTACGAGCGCCAGGCCGCAGTGGGTAGCAGTTGACAAGTCTGAGGCAAGGTGCGACTGCTGAGCTTGTTTGGGTATTGGCGTAGCTGGTCCAGAAAGTTCCCGTGTCAGTACAGTCCCGTATAGACGAAAGAGAGGCAGCCTCATTGTAGGCTGTGGGAATCGGTCAGTGAAAGCAGAAGCAGCCAGCAAGTTGAAACTAGAGAGCGACCACCTGGGGACGGAATTTGAAGTGTGGCAGATCAGTAAGAAAGTTGGGCTGACGGACAGACAAAGCTCGATGTGGCTGGCCGTCAACTTCCAGCTGGAGAAGCAGGCGGTGTTTTCTCTTTATGCGCCAAGGGGACACAGAGCAGCTGCGACGAGTAAATGCTGGTTGAAGCGTGGTTTCCGTTACAACAAGTGGAAGGTAATGTGAGTTGTGACTTAAGCTGTCTTATCGTGCAAATCGTTGAGCCTTTGCTGACATACTTAAGTAACCACAGGTTTATGTCGGTAAACATGGCGACACCGCTGATAGACGTGCAATTCTTAGAGCAGTGCTGCATATGATTGAATTGTATTTTAGAGCTCAGATTGTCCTTATTGATGTTCCTTTCTGTACTTGCTATAGGAAGTACGTTTGTTGATGTGTTAATGACTGTCTGTATAGTCTGTCCGGTGTTTGTTAAATGTGTTGCCCTTTGTCAGGTGCATTTTAAGATCAGGTCCTGCAACAAGATTCTTGCTCGGGTGTCCTTGTGTTCTGTTTATACTTGTATTCTTATTTTATGTGATAATTTATGCCTCATTTATTGTAATGTTTTTATCTCAGAGAGGTGAAATACTGATATCTGAGGCTGGATAACAAGTTAAGGCTTTCTGGTTTTGAAACTTTGCTGGTAGATTAAAACTGAGTGCCGGACCGAGACTCGAACTCGGGACCTTTGCCTTTCGCGGGCAAGTGCTGTAACATCTGAGCTACCCAAGCACGACTCACGCCCTGTCCCCACAGCTTTACTTCCGCCAGTACCTCTTCTCCTACCTTGCAAACTTCACAGAATCTCTCCTGCAAGGTTAGCAGGAGAGCTTCTGTGAAGTTTGGAAGGTAGGAGACGAGGTACAGGCGGAAGTAAAGCTGTGAGAACGGGGCGTGAGTCGTGCTTGGGTAGCTCAGATGGACGTCGGCACGGTAGCTCAGCGTGTTCGGTCAGAGAGCTGGTTGGCTCAAATGGCTCTGAGCACTATGGGACTCAACTGCTGAGGTCATTAGTCCCCTAGAACTTAGAACTAGTTAAACCTAACTAACCTAAGGACATCACAAACATCCATGCCCGAGGCAGGATTCGAACCTGCGACCGTAGCGGTCCTGCGGTTCCAGACTGCAGCGCCTTTAACCGCACGGCCACTTCGGCAGCTGGTTGGCCTCTGTAATAAAAACTAAGTGGAAGGATCAACAAACGAACTTGACCGGATGTCATGTGACGTCCGCAACGACCAAACACAACAATCAAAAAAATAAATAAATAAAATAAAAAATGGTAGAGCACTTGCCCCCGAAAGGCAAAGGCCCCGAGTTCGAGTCTCGGTCCGGCACATAGTTTTAATCTGCCAGGAAAGTTTCATAAAAGCGCACACTCCGCTGCAGAGTGAAAATCTCATTCTTTCTGGTTTTATTTGTTTGTACCCCTTTTGTAAGGTTGATTATTCCCGTGGGGCAAGAGTTTTTTAGTGTATTACTTTATTTCAGGTGAGAGTCTTGTTCCTTGGGACACCTGTCAGAGTTCTGGCCGTAGCCAGCTCTGTAATAGAATGTTTAATATGTTTTCATATTCCATTTTTAAAGATTGTACTCACTTCATATGTGGTCATGTATCTAGGATCAAATATTCTATTGAAATTTAAAAGCGTTTCAATAAAGGAAATTGTAATACTGAATTTAGTCTCAAAGTAGGATTATACTGTCAATCGGTTGAAAATAACTCTTTGGTACATTGGCCTGGATTTCGATACCTACTATAGGTTTCTTCATCAGAATGAAATTTTGAGAAACCATAAAATTACATTGCGAGAAAGCAATAGTCAGAATTTAGAGCAGCTGTGCTCAAGTCAAAAAAATTATTTTTGACTTGAGCATAGCTACTCTTAATTCTGACTATTGCTTTCTCGGAATGTAATTTTTCGGTTTCTCATAATTTTTTTCTGATGAAGGCGCCCTTAGTAGGTGTCGAAAACTAGGTCAATATAGCAAACAGTTATTTGCAACCGGTTGTCTGTATAATCCTATGTTGAAACTAGCATACGGTTGCTGAGCAAATAACCATGTTTAAAACTGTAATGTATTTAGTCGTCTATCTGTTACATTAATATTCTCTCTTTCTGTCTCTCTCTCTCTCTCTTTTTCTCTCTCTCTCTCTTTCTCTCTCTCTTTCTCTCTCTCTATTTTTCATTTTATTTATTTATTTATTTATTTTTTGAGTTATCAATCTTTTGACTGGTTGAGGCGGCCCGCCGCGAATTCCTGTCCCTTGTCAAACTTTGTATTTCAGAGTAGCACTTGCAACCTACGTCCTCAGTTATTTCATGGATGTATTCCAATTTCTGTCTTCCTCTATAGTTTTTGCCCTCTACAGCTCCCTCTAGTTATTACTCTACCAAATAAAATAATCAGTAGGTGAAATCAAATTAAGAAGAACTACGAGGGCGCGCTGAAAACTCATGTCTCCAAATTTTTTACATAAAACCAGCTTCGTCAACATTCTGCTTCTTTGTTCCTTATGTTTCCGGATTTATTTCTCAGCATAATCACCCTGGCGACAAACACCAGTTTGTTGATACCGTCACTGTAGAATGTTTGACTTTGTTGACAGAGTCACAACCTCAGCTCTGCTTGCACCGCTTTATCACTATCAAAGTGAAGCCCTCGAACGTATACTTTAAGTTCTGGAAACAGATGAAAATCGGATGGGCCAAGCCGGGACTGTGTGGAGGACAATCGATGACATGGAACTCAAGGCGTCGGGCTGTTGCACATGACATAGTGCTCGTATGTGTTCTGGTATTGTCATGCTGAAGGAGAGAGTGCTCCATGTGTTGACGGATTTCTCGAATTCTTGCTTTCGGTTTTCTGAGGTTTTCTCACCACCATGTTACACACTACAATTCTGAGCCATCTAGCGGCAGCCGGTTGCAACTTGCGACAGCGATGTGGGAAAGATTTTTTTTTCCCTTGATTGTTATTTTGACACCTTGTACAAAGGTAGGCCGGCAGCGGCAATACTACGCCACTCTTCGGCCACAGATAATACATTTATTACAAGTGGAGACATCGAAAAGCGAAACAACACGGTGGATAGACAACAGTAGACACAGAAATTTAAAAATGCATGAAGTCGTTCACAAGTGCAGCGTCCAAAGAGAAACATTCAGCACTCGGGCACTAACAGAGACGACAGAAACGGCACACGTGAACCAAGGAGCACAAATGACGAAACACTGAATCACTAACACGATGGCACACACAAAAACACTGGCGACGATCTCCTGCACGCGAATGTTCACTTTACGTCTATGACTCCGGGGACCTGCCATAAGGGGAAGAGGTGGGGGAGGAGGGAGAGAGGAGCTCGTAGATGCGAGTGGCAGAGGAGATGGGAGGGGGAGGTAAGAAGGTAGGGGGGTAGAGGAAGCCCAGGGGGAGGAGGGGGGAGGAACGGAGGAGGGAGAGAAGGGAGAGAGGGTGCCCTAAGGAAAAAAAACACAGGGTGTGGAATGGGAGGATCAAAGTTGGTAGGAGGGGTAGAAGGAGGGGATGAGGTCATCATCAGGGAGGGGGAGTTGGTGGAAGCCACCTTGAGCGAGGGTATGGAGAATGGAGAGATGGAGAGCAGGTGGGATGTGGGAATACAGGCGTGACAGAGGTGGGAAAGGATGGGAGAAAAAATTGGGTTAGGGGGATTTGTAAAAGGTTGGAGGGGCGGAGATCCATGCAGGGTGGGCATAGCAGAGGATAGGGCGGATGAGGGATTTATAGGTGTGGAGGATGGTGGAGGGGTCCAGACACCATGTATGGCCAGAAAGAATCTTGTGGAGACGGAGGCAGGAGCGTGCCTTGGCTTGGATTGTCCGGAGATGAGGGGTTGAGGAGAGGCGACAGTCAAGGTGATGCCCAAATACTTGAGGGTAGGGATGAGGGTGATAGGACGGCCATAAAAGGTGATATAGATGTCGAGGAGACGGAAGCAAGGGGTGGTTTTGCCTACAATGATCGCCTGGGTATTGGAAGGATTGACCTTGAACAAACCACTGGCTGCACCAAGCGGTGAACCGGTCAAGATGGGATTGGAGAAGGTGTTTGGAGCGTTGCAGGGTTGGGGCGAGGGCAAGGAAGGTGGTGTCATCGACGTACTGGGAGAAGGTGGACGGGGGGTGGAGGCGGCGGCATGTCCACCGTATACAGAAGGTAGAGAAGAGGGGAGAGGACGGAACCTTTGGGCACACCGGTGGAAGGGTAGAAGGTGTAGGAATCCGTGTTACGGATGGTGACATAGGAAGGACGTTGGGAAAGAAAGAACCCGATCAGACGGACGTAACTGATAGGAAGGACGAAAGTTTGGATCTTGAAGAGGAGACCGGAATGCCATACACGGTCGTGAGCACGCTCAAGGTCGAGGGAGAGGAAGATGGCGGACCGACGGGGAGTTGAGCTGGTCGGAGAGGAGATGAGGTGAAGAAGAAGGTCATCGGCAGAGAAGGACGGTCGAAAGCCACACTGGGTAGCGGGAAGGAGGCGGTGCTGGCGGAGATGCTGCTAAGTGGGAAAGCTGACCGAGTAATACGCATGACACGCAATACCTCGACAGATATTGAGAACAGAGTAAAAACCTCAGAGGCATTACTTTTCAGCATGCATTACAGGCATTATAGGCTTATCAAATGGTGATGTTGGGTAATTACATGGGAGGAACTAAGAAGAGAATCATTTCCGACAAAGGTCTACAGGTCAGCTGTGTAATAATACGAAAATAAAGCAGAATCGAAAGAGAAAAGTTGGAAAAAATCTTAGAGGTGTAATGGAATTTAATACTGTAGAACATGATACCGAACAGGCTGTACAGTTCTTAGATTTTAGCTGTGCTATTAAATTACAACCTAACCACGACCTCGGAAATCAAAACATATTACAAAGGGACTGCTATACATGTATTTCGCCGGCCAGTGTAGCCGAATGGTTCTAGGCGCTACAGTCTGGAACCGCGCGAACGCTATGGTCGCAGGTTCGAATCCTGCCTCGGGCATGGATGTGTGTGATGTCCTTAGGTTAGTTAGGTTTAAGTAATTCTAAGTTCTAGGGGACTGATGACCACAGCAGTTAAGTCCCATAGTGCTCAGAGCCATTTGAACCATGTATGTTATGACTGTTGGTTTGGCTCGCTTAAACCGTGCTACCACGCCTAAATCTAACAATCGCCACGGAAATCTCTACAAGTTATGTACAAGACAATACGCCTCACATCACTTGATAAAGTCTCCCTGGAAATCAAAGTCATTGCATTTAGACATGACGGTCACGCTACGGTCGCAGGTTCGAATCCTGCCTCGGGCATGGATGTGTGTGATGTCCTTAGGTTAGTTAGGTTTAAGTAGTTCTAAGTTATAGGGGACTGATGACCACAGCAGTTAAGTCCCATAGTGCTCAGAGCCATTTTTTAGACATGAATGAATATCCCACTGAGATGAGGGCAAAAGTAAAGCTGTGATGACGTAAGGTGAGTCGTGGCTGAATAACTTTCAAAAGAACGTACAATTTCATCAAGAATAATGCTGAAAGCATAGCTAAATGACTATATGCACCCTTCCACCAGGAAATCGGTCCATAGCTGCGTCCAGACGTCGCTGCTAATGTTGTACCAGAATACGCGGACATCTACTACCAAGTCCTGAACCAAACGAACGATGGATTGCTTCGCATCTCCACATTGTTCTTCTACAATACTTTGCTTAGCCCTCTTCCGCCGCATCCCCAACCAACCAGGTTCACACAGCTCAGGTTGACAAGTCTGTGGAGCAACGTTTTCCATCGAATGATACCTATCTTCATCCAGACAACGTGGTATGTACCGGTCATCAACACCGCCCCTTTGCATGAAAAATTGAACTGAGCCAATCTTGCATTCAGCCCACTCTGAAGCCATTGTCAAATTCCGGACACCATCGAACATCTATTCTCGTGGTGGTACCAAAGCGTCATTTGGAACTGGAGGGGAAAGAAACTGCCCTTATCACCAGAACGAGGCCCCACACAATTACGACATCACATTTGTTACAACTGAAGTGAAAATTTTTCCCGTTTGCCAAACACTACAATTACGTGTGCCCGGCTAGGCATTTCGTACACTGTGACCTGCAACTCGATCTTTAAGACTTCAGGTTCCACTTTGTGAGTCATCACTGGTATCCAATGAAGCACCAGCGAACGATATACGAATCTAGGTTTCGTAACTTCATTGACATTCTAATGTTCACCCCTCCAACTACAACCAAACCCGTTCCACATCCTTTGCCACCATCTACCCAATATCCCCACGGTCCTTTCAGTAAACTGTAGAAGACAATTAGCGACTTTAACGTTGTTTGTTGTTATTCTTTCCATTAAATATGTTTTTGATATGTGAGAGAGAGAGAGCAGTGCCTAAACCAGCAATAGTGGTAGACCTATTCCAGAATTCCATTAATTAAGAGATGTTTCATTAAATTAAATTTAAGAGAATATTCTTTTAATGACGAGATGAAGCCTTTCAGGACCGAATAACAGAAAATGGTATGACTGCAGTAGGATTCGCTATGAATAGAAAAGTAGTACACAGAGTGTGTTACTGCGAACAGTTCAATGGTAGGGTTGTCCTAATCGGAAACGAATAACAAATCTACACAAACTACAGTAGTTCAGGTACACATGCCAACGGCTCAAGTGGAAGATGAAGTTATAGAGGAAGTATATGAGGATAATGAACGGGTAACTCTGTACTTAAAGGGAGATGAAGATCTAATAGTTATGGGGGATTGGGATGCAGTTGTAGGGGAAGGAGTAGAAGAAAGGGTTATGGGAGAATATGGGCTTGGTAATAGGAATGACGAGGAGAAAAACTGAGTTCTGAAATATATTTGAGATGCTAATGGAAAATACTCTCTTCAACAATCACAAGAGGAGGAGGTATACTTGGCCGGGAGATAAGGGAAGATTTGAGTCAGAGCTTCCGGAGTCAGATATTGGATTGTATAGTGTACCCAGGGGCAGATATTGACTCAGATCACAATTTAGTAATGATGAAGAGTAGGCTGGGAAGAATCAATGTGCAAAGAAATGCGATATGGAAGTACTAAGGAATGAAAGGATACGCTTGAATTTTTCTGACGCTACAGATGCTGCCATCATGAATAGCGCAGTAGGCAGCTCAGTTGAAGAAGAATGGACATCTCTAAAAAGGGTAGTCACAGAAGTCGGTGGGAAAAACCTAGGTGCAAAGAAGGTAACTAAAAAGAGACCATGGGTAACGAAGGAAGTAGTTCAGATGATCGATGAAAGAAGGTAGTGCAAAAATGTTCAAGGAAATTCAGGAATACAGATATACAAGTCACTAAAGTGTGAAATAAATAGGAAGTGCAGGAAAGCCAAGGCGAAATGATTGCAGGAAAAATGTAAAGAAATGGAAAAAGAAATGACTGTCGGAAGGAATGACTCAGCATACAGGAAAGCCAAAACAACTTCTGGTGAAATTAAAAGCAAGGGTAGTAACTTTAAGAGTGCTAAGGCATTCCATTGTTAAATGCAGAGCAGAGAGTGAATAGGTGGAAAGAGCACACTGAGAGCCTCTATGAGGGGAGGGTCCTACCAGATGACTTGATAGAAGTAGAAACAGGAATTAATAAGGAGTCGGCTGCTATGACCGAGCGGTTCTAGGCGCTTCAGTCCAGAACCGCGCTGCTGCTCCGGGCGCAGGTTCGAATCCTGCCTCGGGCATGGATGTGTGTGATGTCCTTAGGTTAGTTAGGTTTAAGTAGTTCTAAGTCTAGGAGACTGATTTTAAGTACCATAGTGCTTAGAGCCATTTGGACCATTAGGAGTAATAGGGAAGAGATGCAATATCAGAATCAGAATTTAAAAGAGGTATGGAAGACTCAAATTCAAATAGGGCAGAAGGGGCGAATGACATTGCATCGGAATTTGTAAAAGTATTAGGAGAAGTGGTGGCAACAAAACGATTATACACACTGGTGTGTAGGATCTATTAGACTGGCGATATACGATCGGACATTCGGCAAAATATCATACTCACAATTCCGGAGACTGCAAGAGGTGACAAGTGTGAGAACTATTACACAATCAGCTTAACAGCTCACGCATCCAAGTTGCTGACAAGAATAATATACAGAAGAATGGAAAAGCAACTGAGGATGTGTTATATGACGAACAGCATGGCTTCAGGAAAGGAAAAGGCACCGGAGAATCACCTCTGACGTTGATGTTGATAATGGAAGCAAGATTGATGAAAAATCGACACGTTCATAAGATTTGTCGATCATGGAAAGGCTTTCAACAATGAAAAATGTTGCAAGATTATCAAAGTCCTCAGAAATGTTGCAAGATTATCGAAATCCTGAGAAAAAGCTGTAGGGAAAGACGGGTAATACACAGTATGTAAAAGAACGAAGAGGGAACAATAATGGTGGGAGACCAAAAACGAAGTGCTGGGATTAAAAATGGTTGCGGTTTGAACTATACGTTGAAAAAGCTATGACAGAAATGAAAGAGTGGTTCAAGAGCGGGATTAAAATTAATGGAGAAACGATAACTATTTTAGATTCGCTGATGACATTGTTATGCTCAGTGAAAATGAAGGAGAATTACACGACCTGTTGACTGAAGTGAACAGTCTAATGAGTACAGGATACGGACTGAGAGTAAACCGAAGGAAGAGGAAAGTGGCAGAATTGGTGTTCACGAAGTAGATGAAGTTGAAGAATTTTGCTACCTAGGTAGCAAAATAATTCATGACGGAAAGAGCGAAGAGGACGCTAAAAGCAGACTGGCTCTAGAAAAATGGCATTCTCCGCCAAGAGATGTCTCCTAGTATCAAACATACCTCAATTTGAAGAAGAAGTTTCTAAGAATATACGTTTGGAGCACAGCATTGTATGACAGAAGATATAAACTGTGGGAAAAGCGGAACAGGCGAGACTAGAAGACATTTGTTAAGACATTTGGGAATAATTTCTTTAGTAGTAGACTCAGCTTACGGCAAGAAAGGAAGAATGAATTGATTGTTGGTGCTAATAACGATCATCCTCCTTTACCTCCTCTGTATTACTGCAGATGACGTGTCACTGGGCACATTTGTTCTGTGCACGCAATACACGTGTGGCGCCTAGTTGTTTCCACTGCACTGTGTGAAATAGGAAGGTTCTGTTATAATTCACTAACCTGCTGTCTTCAAGTTGATGTTCCCAGCGCAGAAAACAGCACGCAGGTCGTAGGTTCTGTATCTTGAGGCTGAAACTGACTTTTAGCGAGGTTCTGTTCTGAAATAATGTATCACTTCTTTGGGATGCCACTCGCGTATTTTAATATAGCCACACGAGAAGACTACATGATCTTACTCAACACCTTCTGACACAGCAAAGTACATGATCAAACACAATGTTTACGAAAATGTATCTTTACACTATTTGTGTCACGTGTCTGTGCCTCATGACTACCGGAGTGAATCTTTTAATACTGAATACTGGCAAAAACATCCTGTTCTTCTCGACTGCCTAATCCAGAGTGACGAACAGGAACTTAAATAAAAATTGGAAACACATCCTACGACAGAGAACATGTCTGTTATCCCTGACTGCCTAATCAAGAGTGACCAACAGCCCTAAACACCTCGCGCGCCGTACCAGAAAAGGCGTGGCCCGAACGCTTCCGAAGTGCTTCGTCTACAATTTCGTCAGTCTTTTGTTTGTGATTTAAATTGTTTTTAATAATTCTAAAATGACTGATTGATAGTCAGCTGTTGAGAGATATTTATATTAAAAGGTGAAGTCATTCCAATGGGTAGTTTAACTAATAATAATAACTATACTTTAACGTTTTGGCGCCCTTGCTCCGAACACAGCAGCCAATCACAGAGCAGTAGCATTATGCAGGCGGTCTTTCTCACGGGAATGGTACCGAATCTAACATCCGTCACAGGTACCTCACACCACATTTCGTCATCTATATAGGGTGATACAAAAAGGTACGGCCAAACTTTCAGGAAACATTCCTCACACACAAATAAAGAAAAGATGTTATGTGGACATGTGTCCGGAAACGCTTAATTTCCGTGTTAGAGCTCATTTTAGTTTCGTCCACCTACGCTCAATGGAGCACGTTACCATGATTTCATACGGGATACTCTACCTGTGCTGCTAGAACATGTGCCTTTACAAGTACGACACAACATGTGGTTCATGCGCGATGGAGCTCCTGCACATTTCAGTGGAAGTGTTCGTACGCTTCTCAACAACAGATTCGGTGACTGATGGATTGGTAGAGGCGGACCAATTCCATGGCCTCCACGCTCTCCTGGCCTCAACCCTCTTGACTTTCATTTATGGGGGCATTTGAAAGCTCTTGTCTACGCAACCCCGGTACCAAATGTAGAGACTCTTCGTGCTCGTATTGTGGACGGCCGTGATACAATACGCCATTCTCTAGGGCTGCATCAGCGCATCAGGGATTCCATGCGACGGAGGGTGGATGCATGTATCCTCGCTAACGGAGGACATTTTGAACATTTTCTGTAAAAAAGTGTTTGAAGTCACGCTGGTACGTTCTGTTGCTGTGTGTTTCCATTCCATGATTAATGTGATTTGAAGAGAAGTAATAAAATTGTAAGTAGGCTGTTTATGTTTTCTTATTGGCAACGTTACGTAGCGCTCTGTATGAAAATCACTGGCTGTGCTGTGTGCAGTCTGTGGCTAGTTTGCATTGTTGTCTGCCATTGTAGTGTTGGGCAGCGGCAGCTGGATGTGAACAGCGCGTAGCGTTGCGCAGTTGGAGGTGAGCCACCAGCAGTGGTGGATGTGGGGAGAGAGATGGCGGAGTTTTGATATTTGTAAGAATAGATGTTATGAACTCCTATATATATTATGACTTTTGATGACTATTAAGGGAAATACATTGTTTGTTCTCTATCAAAATCTTTCTTTTGCTATCTATGCCTATCAGTAGTTAGTGCCTTCCGTAGTTTGAATCTTTTATTTAGCTGGCAGTAGTGGCGCTCTCTGTATTGCAGTAGTTCGAGTAACGAAGATTTTTGTAAGGTAAGTGATTTGTGAAAGGTATAGGTTAATGTTATAGTCAGGGCCATTCTTTTGTAGGGATTTTTGGAAGTCAGATTGCGTTGCGCTAAAAATATTGTGTGTCAGGTTAAGCACAGTCTTATGTATAATTGTACAAAGGGGACGTTTCAAAATGAGCTCTAATATGGAAAGTAAGCGTTTCCGGACACATGTCCACATAACATATTTTCTTTCTTTGTGTGTGAGGAATGTTTCCTGAAAGTTTGGCCGTACCTTTTTGTAACACCCTGTATACTTCTTGCATCTCCACTGCTCTGGGAACAGTTTCTTGCAGCCTAATAAGATGGCTGACTAAGCCAGAAGTATTACAAGCTGTAGAGGGTAAAAACTGTAGAGGAAGGCAGAGATTGGGATACAGCTAGCAAGGACGTTGGTTGCAAGTGCTACTCTGAGATGAAAAGGTTGGCGTAGGAGAGGAAATTCAAGAAATTGGAGCTAATACAGAGATTTGCCGACAGCTATTTTTTCCAAGCGCAGTTCGCAATTGAAAGGTGGAATGGGGTAGATCAAATAGCGGTACGAGAAGGACCTCCGCAACACAGCGTCAGGTGACTTGCTGAGCATAGGCTTGTTGTGTTGCCAGGTAAAATAAATACACACACACACACACACACACACTCACTGGTGATACCGGACTCGAGAGTCCATTACCGCAGCAACGTATTTTCGCCATGTGCCCCTGTCTTGGGCTATTTCCTTCCATTCACCTTCAATACGCAGGCTCCTCCAATCAGCCTTGACATTGTCCTCCCATCTACGCCTCGGCCTCCCCACAGGACGTTTTCCCTCTAGGTGCCCTACCAGTACTCTGCACGCAGCCCTGCCCTCATCCATTCGAGCTACGTGACCCGCCCATCGCAGCCTACGTGATTTAATAATACTGATTATGTCAGGGCTTGAACAGAGTTCGTGAACCTCATCCTTATGCAGTTTTCACCACTCTCCGCTAATGTCATTCCTTTTTGCTCCGAAAATTTTCCTCAAAATTTTGTTTTCAAATACTCGAAACGGCGTTTCATTTTGCACAGTGAGAGACCAAGTCTCACACCCATACAGCATAACTGGTAGAATAATAGTTTTGTATATTCTAATCTTTAAATTCCTAGACAATATCCGTGATGAAAGTAATCTATTCAGTGAGAAGCAGCACGCATTTCCCGCCTGTATTCTCTTCTTCAGTTCGGATTCAATCTCATTTCTCTAAGTGATGCCCACGTCTAGATACTTAAATGTGTTCACTTTTTTAAACTGCATGTCTCCAACTCTTAACATTTCCTGACCTACTGCTGTTGGCATTCTAGTAGTAACCAGGTATTTAGCTTTGTCTGCACTTATCCTTAGACCTACAACTTCACTAGCCTTGATTAACGCATTCGCATTTGCTGTTGCAGATTCTTTCCTATCGCTAATGATGCTTAGATCATCTGCACACCCTAATATCTTATATTACAAATTCTTCTGACTCCAATTTCCCCACACTTACTCTACCTTTTGTGTTTTTCAAACTCGCTTCTATAAGTTGTAACGCTGGAAATGCATATCCTTCTATTTCCATCTATTGTTCTATACAATTTATCCTTATTTTGTTACCTGAAGATATGACATTTCTGTGTCTTTATATATTGTAGCTGTTTTACTATTTGTACACACACACACACACACACACACACACACACACACACACATACACACACACACACACACACACACACACACACATATACATATATATATATATATATATATATATATATATATATATATATATATATATATGCATTTATTGCAATTGGTTTGTTTTGTAAATATTATTTGCATTTTTACCCTGGGTCTGGCCTAGGGAAAACTATGCTATCGATCGATTACACCGATAGGTCGTGTGGAGAACCAAAGTATTTAGGATCCTTGGTAGTGTTAACTCTGCCGCGTGGAGCGCGGGCAGACCGGGGTCTGGCTGGAGTAGGGCAGTGGAGCAGGTGTGTTGTGTGACGCTCCCGCGAGTTGCTGCGCTTCCGGGGTTTGGCAGCATGTAATTGCACTCGACTTGCTATGATAGTTTCTGACACGGTGTCGCGGAGGGGAAGCATTAGCTGGCGCACATCAAGAACCTGTATCGCCTGGTGAGCGTGGCGAGAAGAAGGTGCGCCAACATCCAGCTTCTGCAACAGCGACGGCCGACAATGAGTGACTGTCGCCACCTTCTCGATCGACGACTTCAAACATTCAATCAACCAACAAGGAAGACTGGAAGTATGTGAAGTTTTAGAACTGTATGGCGGACCTCAGCTTTTCAAACTGTTCAATTTGCCTTACAAAATTACAGCAAAGTAGCATGAACCTTTGTTGCTCATTGTCCCAATTGCATTACCAAGCAGGGTCCCTTCCTTTTCTGGAATGAACCCGAGTGTCGCTGAAATTTAAACGCCAGCATTAAAGTAACATCATTCCATTTCACTGTTTTAATTCAAAGTTCAGTTAAAGTATTCATAGCTGGCTACAATATTTAGATTACTCAAGGACAAATTGAGAGTGCGAGTTTTGTTACCATATTTTAGCTTACCTGTGACTATATCTCAGCTTGGTACATACTAAATTTTACTATTGTTAATTGTTCAGAATCATTTAATTCAAGTTCAAAGTTAAATCTCTTATTTCTAAATTGTGTAGATTCAAGTAGCTTTTGAAATGATTGTTGAGGTAGCCCAAGACTAACCTTATTTTACTGCATTTCGTAGTGCTTCAGAAACAAAGTTCACTATTACTTTCAGTCACTAAATTAACTTTCAATTTTCCGGTTTTATTAATTCTTTTGCTAAATTAAGTCAGAGTGTAGCGAAATTTATTACTTCTGACAAACATTCAGTTTTCACACAACACGTGTCAACCTTCAGTTGCCACGCTTTTAGTGCTAATTATATGTGCATTAATCTTTCATTTTAAGTTATTATAGCAGTTTTCCATAGGACTGGCGACCGTAATTTTCCCCATATCTCAAATATCTAATTAACACCAATTAATTGTTAACGTATCGACCGCACATTTACTTTCTTTATTAATTTTACCCTTCTCTCAAAATTAATTTCCACCAATTTCGTTTGCATTTTTCCTTTCATTTAGATCTAACCCTTCCCTCCCTCTTTACCGACAAATTAACTTCGGTGACGATTGCTTTTCCCCAATTTCCATTAGGTGCACGCGGTTTAATTTTTCACTGTCATTAAGGTCGATAAGTGAGGTGGAGGTTACAAAGTCTAACATACTTCTTTGATATTCCAAGTTCCAAAAGAATTCTGTACAATTTCGATTGCAATAAATAAATAAATAATAAAATAAATGAATAAATAAATAAATAGGTGGGGAAATCTCTTGCAGTGCAACCCACGCCCGCCACAGTGCCAGCTGATACGCGTCTCTCCACCGCGGCATCGCAAGTACTGACGCGCCGCGGAGGTAGGTGTCCCGCGCAGCGCGGCTAGTGCGCTGGTCCACCGCCGCGCAGGGGGCGCGCTGGCGTCGCGGCGGCTCCAGCGGCGAGAGGAAGCAGCGGTCGGCGGCAGAGGAGGCTGCAGTGAGTGCGCGATGGGCGGCCGCCGCAGACGCAGGCGCAGTGGTAGCGCGGGCCGCGCACCATGAGGCCGACGCCGGCCGCCGCGACGCCGCCGCCGGGGCCGGCGCGCCTGCCCGCCGCCGCCCTGCTGCTGGCCGCGCTAGCCGCCTGCCACGGTGAGTAGCCTACACAGCAGGGGACGACGCCGCAGGCGCACTGGCGATCTTGTGTACCTGGCTGACATTAACACACACACACAAAAAAACTCAAATGACTTTTCACATTCGGTGTTTCCACAGGAGGAGGAAATTTTTGAGGATTCTGCAGTACTTGAATTGCGCACTATCGATCAGTGAACAAAAGACATTTTCACATATATTTCCAAAATATGGTACAAATTTTATAATGCTCTGCAACTAGCTCGACAACTTATGTCGTCATCTGGCGGAGTTTAAGGGGGGTAAGACGTCAAAGGGGCCGACTTGGAGCAGGAGAGGCACCACAGAACATTTTATTTTCTACTGTCTATACTTTTACAAATAAATTCATAAAACTTTGTCAGCATGACCAGGAAGGATTCAGGATTCACACTCGTAGCAGTGGAAGTGCAAAAACATAAATAAATCTTTTTAACATATGAAACTTCATCATTTTTTCACTTACTGTTGGCTGCATTTGTTGTTACAGGTTCATTTTTCTTCAGAAGTAAGAGAGATTCTTTGATGAATTTTGCACAGCATACAAACCATACAGGTGTATGAAACTCTAGAATTTTCCAAATCTATTAAAATCTGTGGTAAAAATTGAGATAATTAACTACAAAATTAGATTTTTTTCTAAACATAAAGTTTATAACGTAACAGCTCTTTCATTTTTTATAAATTAAATAGATTTTACAGTTTCAGACACCTGTAAGTATGGTTTGTATGCTGTGCAAAATTCATCGAACAGTCTCTTTTACTTATGAAGAAAATTGTACCTATTGCAACAAATGCAACCAATGGTAAGTGAAAAAATGAATTTCACATGTAAAAAAAATTATTTTGTTATGTTTTTTAACTTCTGCTGCTACGAGTGTGAATCCTGAATCCTCCCTGGTCATGCTGACAAAGTTTTATGAATTTACTTGTAAAAGTATAGACAGTGGAAATTAAAATGTCCTGTGGTGCCTCTCCTGCTCCAACCCGGGCCGTTTGACGTCCTACCCCCCTTAAAGAATAGAAAGGTGTATACGATATGTCGATTATTTCTATAACTGGCCATTTTAAGCTTTAGACAATGCCAGATATAAATTGTGGAGATTTGTCGCAGTCCAATGGAGTTTTTAAAGGCTTTTGATGCCGCAGATAAAAATGTCTACTGTCGAAGCAGTAGATCACAACTTAAAAATATGTCCAAAACAGAAATTTACCGAGTGTGTGACCACATTTATCACTGAATTCAGCAGATGGAGGTCAGCATGTCCTTAACGGAATGGAATCGACAGATGTAAAACTGATTTCGGCAATAATACAGCGGAATATCATTGAGTTGTTAGTATATATATGGAATACATCAGAAGTCCCTCGAGTCTGGTTGCTGTTGTGCTGTCGTGCTGTTGTCTATAGGGACGTTGCGACGCCACAAGACTGTAGCGAAATGTAAGAACACTTGCAGGGCATAAAGGATCGGTGCAGGCACCGGGGTTTGAATGCTGAATGTAAATGTACGACGTACTGCGCATTATTCGGCGATCCATTACTTTTTGATTATGCTACTGGTGGTTAATCTGTGGAAACGGTAACGACAGTAAAATTCGTAGGAGGAACCGTTCAGAGCGTTCTGAAATGGAATGAGCACATAAACCAATCCTATCAAAAGAAGCTATTAGATTGAGACTGTAAGAATCTTAAGGAAATGCTATTTCCACGAGAGGAGTGGTATTGCTCGTCAATCACGGACCGTAACAGGTTGGATTAACAGAAGCGATAAAGAAAATCCAACGAAGAGCGACGTGATGCGAATCAGTTTCGTTTAGTAAGCGTGAGAGAGTTAACGAGATACTCACCAACTCCACTAGTAGATGCTACGGTGGAGGCGTCGTCCATCACGGAGAGGTTTATTTTTGCAATTCCGAGAGCGTTCGTTCCAAGCAGAGTCGCTCAACACGTAGCTTCCTTACACTCACATCTCGTGAAATGAACACGACAAGAAAAATCTGAGCAATAAGAGCTCGTACGGAAACTTACCGACAGCCCTCTTTCCCACTCTCCACTCATGAATAGAGGAGAGAGGGGAAGAGGGTGGGGGAGAGAAGATAATTGTACTACAAGTACCTTCCACTTCACATCATAAAGTGGCTTACAGAGTTTATATGTAGATACAGATGACTTTAAGAGAGCAGCAAATGAACATGTGACCAGCCGTCGAAATTCTCCAGAGCTTGCAGCCGATGAAGCACTTCCTCGTAAGATGCTATTTGGTCTAAAACTGAGATGGTGAGACCGTGGCTGTGTACAATTAATGTAGGTTGATTCTTATAAAGAAGAAGATAGCAACCAGTCACTATTATTACTGCTATGTATTTAAGGAAATAGTGCCTAAACCGGTTTCGAACTGACAAGTTCATCATGAGACGGCTGTTCGCAAGATTTACAAGATGCACTTTACATAATCGTCAGAATAACAATCGAAAACTGACGATTATGTAAAGTGCATCTTGTAAATCTTGCGAACAGCCGTCTGATGATGAACTTGTCAATTCGAAACCGGTTACGGTGCTATTTACTTAAATAAATTGAAGTATTAATAGTGGCTGGTTGCTGTCTTATACTTTGTAAGAATCAACCTACATTAAGTCCTCGTAAGAACTTTCTGTAGAATAATGGGAAATGGTTCAGCTACATTTGAACTGCGCAAGTCGCCGACCGGTATGTGGTCGAGAGTACTGGTAAACTAGACTCACTTTGACCCTTTCCTACTCCTGTCGAAGGAAGAACAATTTTCAACACACATCTGTAGAATCCAGAACTATCTTCACATTTTCACGTCGTACTTCTGTTTCCGCAAAGTTACGATTCCGGTCTCCTAACAAAATGCATACAGCAGTCTGTCGTTTTAGCGTCGTGATCGCTGTAGAAAACTCATTTTGGGGGAAGTAGTTTGCTAGTGTTGGAACGAAGGATCAGTGGTAAAAAGGATGCACAACACAGCTCTTATAGAGCTTTGACTTTGACAAAACACAATATATACAGTTCCACACAGTAAAAGGAATGACACCATTAATAAATGTAGACTTCGATCAGAAATCGGTACCTAAGGTAGAATATTGAAAATTTTTAGGTGTATGCATTTATGAGGGGTTGAACTGGAATAAACACACTGAGGATCTGCTGAAACGTTTGAGTTCAGCTATTTATGCTATTAGGGTCATTGCAAATTTTGGCGATATACATCTGAGTAAATTAGCTTACCACGCTTATTTTCATTCTCTGCTTTCGTATGGCATCATATTCTCGGGTAACTCATCATAGAGTAAAAGAGTGTTCATTGCACAAAAGCGTGTAATGAAAATAATTGCTGGAGCACATCCGAGATCATCCTGCAGACAGTTATTGAAAAAGCTAGATATCTTCACTGTAGCCTCACAATATATATATTCACTTATGAAATTTGTTATTAACAATCCGAACGAATTCAAAAGTAATAGCAGTGTACATGGCTACAACACTAGGAGAAAGGATGATCTTCACTACTCAAGGTTAAATCTAACTTTGGGTCAGAAGGGGGTAAATTATGCTGCCACAAAAGTCTTTGGTCACTTACCTAAAAGCTTCAGAAGTATGACAGATAGCCATATAGAATTTAAAAGGAAATTAAAATATTTTCTTAATGGCAATTCCTTCTACTCATTAGATGAATTTTTGGATATAGTAAGTGGGTAACTTCCTCAACCCCCGCTCCCCAAAAAAAAAAAAAAAAAAAAAAAAAAAAAAATTAAGGTTCATGTAATATTTTGTGTAATGTAATATCTTGTATGGACACCTATTATTAACCTGGCACGTTCCACATCATTACGAAGTATCGTATTCATGATCTGTGGAACAAGTACTAATCTGATCTAATGTAATCTGATCCTACTACAATATGTTTAGCATGTTACTTCCGTTCGCGTGCAGAGTAAACACAATGCTAACCACGAGTATCTTCCTTTAGTCTTTTCCATCTTCCTCCGGACTTCTCAAAATCAATCAAGAATTAGTGGAAAGAGGCTTCTGAAATCAACCTGTCTCGTAACGAATGAGACAGCCTATGATTCTTTCGGTTCGTTAAGTCCCTACACCACGGCTGCATTTACGTTCCACCTCAACACCACACCTTTATTCTAGGTGTCAATTGTTCTAGGGTCAGATCGCCCTATTGTAGTTAAGTGATATCATGTCAATTTGTCTATATTCTGGAAAGGACGCTCTTTTGAATCACAATTTACCTTTTTTAAAAAAGATATCTTCCAAACAACTCAAATATGCCGACAGATAAATTTCGTTTTCCTAGTTTGCATCAAATTGTCTACTGATATTGATGAACAATCGTATGAAATTTATCCTCAAATATGTGAGCTACCAGAAGAATGACTAACAGAATCCATTAAGTTATACTGCACGGCGAATGTTCAACATACGAAAGTACTCTACACTTCCCTTAACGATTGATATGATACGGACAAAATCATGAAATGTATTCGCAAGTGCGAATGCGAACAACCATAAGCTGTATAGGTGAATGACTACAATGAAAATTTGTCCCTGACCGGGATTCGAACCTGGAATTCCCGGTCGCCTTCACCGCGTTGGCTATCCGTGCACGACCCAGACTTCCATATGTCGTCGTTACCGCCTCACAACTAGTACTCGTACACACATTGTGTAATTTCCGTACATGAGGAGGGGATATTTTAACTGAAAGTCGCTGCCTGGTAATAAGATATTACAATGCCTGTGTTAACAATAAGACGCCTTGTTCTTCTGAACAATACTGGCTCTTCAATATCTTATTAATTAAAAGTCATTCTGTCACTATCCTCTTATCTGAAGCATACTATCGTCGTCAGATGAGTGTAATTAAATGCAGAAAGGGTAAATAATTTTTCAGGATGACTTATAGTTATCAGCTGCAAATAATTTTTTTACTATCTTTCCCATTTCGACATATTAGTTTATCATCTTCAGACGCTTAGTTTAGAAGACAGTCAATACCTTCTTCGTAGAAGGATAATGCCATGGCATGTTCAGAAATTTACGTATTATAAATTAATTTGTCGATACCGGTAAAGATAGTAAAAAAATTATTTGCAACCGATGTCTGAAATATTTCCTGCAAAAATAATACTACAGCTGCTGAAAATTACAGCCATGAATTAAAATAAGAGGAATAATTTTCACGTTACGTACTGAATGGCAGCTTTCCCCAAATGATATAGATACAAAGTAGTGTGGATGTGTAGGGGACAAACCCAATAGTATCAGTTTATAGCATTAATAGTAAACTTTTCACATCTTTTAAAAATCTGTAGCTAATGCTACGAAACGGCATGAAACGGAATTTTGATGTGAAATCTGTAGTAGGAAGAAATGCGAATGGAAAACGTAATTTTTTGGGTGACTCTACAAGAGAAACCATTATCGCGGCCTGTTGTGGTATTAGGCGTCGTTAAGTCAGCTTAAAGGAAAACGAAAAAATCAAAAGCCGCTGATAAAGACCGTGAAGGGTCGATATAGGTCGTCTGGCATCCTCAGAAATGAAACAAGAATAGTTAAAAAAGTGCTTGTAGATAACATTACAGGCTTTCCAACAGTTTTACTGCCAATGTCACGTAACGATTATGGTAGTAAATTTAGTGTGCTTATTAAAACAGGCAATGATTTTCCTCTCCCTCCACACAACTCAGTACTCCCTGCCGAGCACTGTAGAATTGCTTGTGGAGCGCATATGTATGTGTAAATCAAGATGTAGCGTAGATTTCGGTCTTCATCAGGCAATAAGATGTAGGAAACGACTGATATCGCATCAGGATGAAATTATTGCTTTACAGACAACCGCGTGATGAATTCTTCACTGAAATCTGCCCAAAAAGTATTTATTTCACATCAGTCCAGTTGTCCAGTCCTATGCAGGCTCACACAGAAAGACTTCAGGAGATTTTTGTTCAAAAGATTAGTGACTTAGAAGGTACGGATTAGCTTGCTATTGTTCAATAGTGACAGACAGAATACCTGCAGCGGGGATTAGTAGTCTTTCAGAATCACCTGCAAGAGCGTTCGTAGCTCCTTCGAAGCGCGGTTGTTCGATGAGTAAGTGCATCTCGCGGTTATACCAACTGTGAAGGTACCATCGTTATCTGTAAATCTGATGGAGCAAGATTGGTGGGTGACCAACCATTATCGTAGGTCGCTATGCCGTCCTGCTGAAGGGAATTTCTGTTTTGCAGGAAATCTACTACGTGACACAGCTTGGATTGTTTGGAACCAAAGCACTACGAGCCAAGTGACTGTTGCAAACAGTATGAAGTAGTGCTGGTAGAACAATAGCACAAACAATGTAAAATGGTTACATAGGCCAAAAAACAAGGATAAAATTACGCAGACAGTACTGTACCTCTGTTCCTTTTGGTTTGTGTTGTTGCGAATATTTATGTACCGTTATCCCGAAACTGCGATGCCCAGGTTATACGGAGAGTAGAGGATCCTACGCTGAGTACTTTAAATGAGAAACTATCAGACCCAAATATTTCGTTTTTTATTGATATAAATTACTTACAGCTTTTATTAACAACTGAGCTCCAGTCTTTATGCATCTCAGGGCTCAAGCTATTTCGCCTCTATATTTAAATACATTCTTCGAAGCTTACATTTCATGCGTAAATTCACAGATGCTTACTGATGAACCTTCTCCCGCACCATAGGACGCCATCTCTACAAATTTTAGTTTTCAAATAATTCTTTGTCGTGACTAACGGCCACATGTATGTGGCTTCAACGACTTACTTTCCCGTAAATTTCGGTGGCGATAAAATTTCTTCTAGTTAGGGTGACTTCTTTTGCAAAACTTTTCTGTATACATCAAGCAGCAACATATACTGCAAGAAAGTCTCCAATTTCCAGTAACGAGTATAACTCTGTATTCCACAAGTAGTCATGTATTTTAGACTCTGGATACATATCAGTCGCTATATATGCATTGATCACATAAGCTGTTCTTTTCACAATTATCGATTCGGCCATTCCCATCTTCAAATCATAAAAATATTCGGATGTATGCTTCAACGTCAAAATCTATATACTGTATCTAGGTTCACAGTAAGATTTTGACGTTGATACCTGCATCAGAATATTTTAGTGATCTGGAGATGGTAATGGCCGAAAGTCGTAATTGTGAAATGTGCGGTTTATGTGATCAAGGCGGACATTCACAAATAAAATGCCACAACGTTATCTCGGACTCATTTACTGACAATGTCTTCAGTTGACACATATCAGTCGAATGTACGCAGTTTTCCTATGTAGCGTGGCCATCTTCAAGGCAGCTGGGTGTTGTTGGTTATGAAAACAATGCAATTTCTAAGTCACTCGTTACACGCATTGCTGTTTAAAGAATCGTTACCGCTTTAAACAGAAATTTGCAACCACTAGCTCCTTATCTCCTTCAGAATCCTTTAGCGTCAGTATATTTTTTAACCAAAATATTTCGGACACATTTCATAACAGAACCCAAACAATATTACTCGTTATGAATGACACATATATCGGTCTACAATCACAGAATGAAGTGGGGTAGTGAAATGTGTAGTATAAAAGCATGAAATTGCATATTACACTATGAAAGAAAGGAGTATCACGCAAGGAAGGAAACTGTAAACAAACAGGGAAGTAATTACATATCTTCACAAACAATTGAAGCACAGTAGTCTCTTTTCTCACATACTGATGACTGTTTCTCTTTTACCAAGCTTTGTTACCACTACTGTTATCCACCTTTGTGAAATTTCACACATTTAAAGGTGGGGATGATTCAGTTTCACAGTTAGAAAGCTTTAATTGTGAGTGAAAATCCTGCTAAAGGAAACCAAACCGACTCGTGAAATTCTTTATTTCCTTTATAGAACACAGAGTTTTCAAGTGACTCAGCCATCCGCCACCATATCTGATTGGTCAGCGCGGCAGAGTGCACTGCGGGGGCGCCCTGGGTTCGATTCCCGGCTGGGTCAGGGGGTTTTCTCCGCTCGGGAACTGGGCGTTGTGTTGTCCTTGTCACCGTCTCATCCTCATCAACAGGCAAGCCGCCGAAGCGGTGTCAACTATAAACACTTACACAAGGCGACAGATCTTCCCGACGGGAGGCCCCAGTCACACGACATTTATTTAGTGACTGCGTCAGAATGAGTCTCGAGGCGAACAGTGGATCGTGTTCTGTAATACACAGCCTAATCACAGGTGATTGGCTGACATTGACAATGTCAGAATTTCTTCCCACTTTTTGCCATCATGCACTTTCCAACACGATTACGTAGTTACGAATAATTACACTGATAAGCCAGAACATTATAACCATAATCTTCGTAGTGTGTTGGTCCACCTTTGAAACGCAATGCAGCAACAATTCTGGATTCAAAAAGCAGTTGACAGCTTTCCGGAGCTATAGCACGTAATTACGATGCTCTTTGCACATGGAACTGGAGCTCGCTAGTCTCCCGGGTGTGTTACGTCGGGTTCAAATCAGGCAAATTGGGCGGACCAAATATCAGAGTGAGCGCACGCCCTTGCTTCTCAACCACTGTAGCACGATTCTGGTCTTGTGATAAGGACAGTTACACTGCTGGAAGATGCCGCTTCGTCGGGTAAGATATTAAACATGAAGGAATACAAGCGGTCCTCGATAATGTTTATGCAGGCTTCTGCTGGCATGATGGCTTCGATCATTATCACAGTTCTCATGGAAGTGCAGGTGAATGTCCCACACAGCATAATACTGCGTCCGTCACTCTGTGTCCATAGTCGTGGTTTATGTTTCGATAACCATACGCCGGAATGACGGTGGATCCGTTCGCTACCTAGTGTAACAAGTAATATGAGTCATTCAGTGTCACGTTTCCATTGATCCATGGTCGAGTCCCGTTGATCTCGTGCCAACTGCAACAGTAAGTTACGATAACGTAGGAAAGCTATATTCAATAATGTAGGCTGAATTGTTTTACCCTAAACAACTGAGCCGGAACCGCGATTGTACTCAGTCGCCAGATCTCCCATAGATTGCCGCTTATCGTCCTTTACGTAAGGGGCGAGTCTCTAACCTACACATTCTATGATGATGCTTGGATGTCCAACAGCTTGTCACCTGCTCGAGATTTGACAGTACTTCAACGTCCGTCCATAGATGCTGACGACATGATAACAACTAGCTAAAATACAATTAGTTAAGGAACAATGAAAAAAATTAATTTAAAAGGTCAAATGTGTAAAGTAAATGTACAGAAGAGCACAATGCATCATGGTTCTCACCCGACAAAATATGAATTGCATGGGTGTATCAAATATCACCAACAGGATCAAGATTCAACGAAACTGTGGTGTGAAGTGAGGATAGGAACACAGGGTCCAGTTCATCCTCTACATGGCTCCCAGCTCATTCGTCAGTTCTTCTCTTCTTCCGTTTTCTGTACATAAATCAACAAACAAACTACACACAAAATTTTTGAACGAACTGTTGTACCACATGAAAAGCGAGAAATAGGAAATATTTAAAACATTTGTGATTTGGAATAATATAATAAATGTTTCAAACATTGTAACATTTGTAAAGACACATGTGCAATATAATGGAAAACAAAACTTTGAACCATTTGCTTTCGAGAGCTGTCTCTGTAACAGACGATTAAGTCAGTGTTCGGTACTTCACGTCACTGTTAAATATCATTCGCGTCTTAACTGGACTCTTATTTCGACACTCGACACTTGAAAATGCCTTTTTTTAAAAGAAGTAAAGAGTTTTAGAAGCCGAGGTGGATTCACTTACCAGGATCTCTAACGACACATGCAAAAAAAAAAAACTTTTCAACGCTTCTACTTGACACACACTCACCTAATTTCTTTCAGAATTCAAACACAGTTTTAAATTATCATAATCAACTCAACGTATGACCATCACTAATGAAACGTTCAATCTCATCAGAGCACGGAAATTCATTGCGTCAGCGATATAAGGCATCCTAGTTGGTGATAGATCTGCGAATAAAAGTATTTTCATCGATTATAAATCAACAACGAACTACATTCCGTCCGTCAAAATGCCTGTCCTTCGTGAAAATTACTCACCTGCTAAAAGATTCTGCTAGAATGCCACGCCGACTGATAACTCTGTATGCACGTAACGTTTTACGCCTGAAGCACCATTTATTCCAGTCTCTACTCATCGTTTCGTTACAACTTGCATTTCTGCAACTACATACGTTGTTCTCAGATTTCTATATATTCTAAGTGCAGTTTGATACGGCATCCATTACTGTTCCGAACTGTAGTTACACCTATTCTAGATTTTCGTTTAAAGTTCTATTAACAGCACGAAGGTGACGCACGTACTAAAAAATATCTGATTTGATCGATCTAGAGATGAGATCATCATCGTTAATACATGTACAGTTTGTTTCTTTCAGAGCAATATTGTAGGGGGACAGTTCCTTACAGTATACAAGAGTCTCTTTATAGCATCATTACTCCTCTAGGGCGTGTAAAATAATTGCTGATGATTCTATTATTTCCTTTCTGGAAGAACTACTTACGAATTTAGGATAATAAATACAGCCATTACTTGTTATATATTCTTAATAGATGAAACATTATAAGAACCGTTTCATTTTTCTAGGTACACAAAGGGCCAAGAGACGTTGAGAATACGGCATCACGTATAAACCAATCATCCTCAAGTATCGTAACGAGACCTTACATTTAATTTACCATTGATTTATTCAGTCATTCGCAAAACAACTGCATCTCTTATATTAGTAAGTGAAAGCATGAAAACCGAGTCCACTATCACATCTTCACATATGCTTGAGAACTGGAAAAAAAAAGAAACACTAACGTGAAAATAATAAGTTCAAATGGCCGCATGCCAGATATACAGGACATCTTAGAATAGATAAAAATCTAAGAATAAATAAAAAATATAAAATCTAAGAATACATAAAAAACATAACATGCCGTTGATAATTGTATCAAAATTCTTTTAATGGTATGTCTGTCAGTCATGTTACTTTTTATGTATTTTTAGATTTTCTGCTTATTTGAACTTTACGCATTTGAACTTGTTATTGTCATATTGATGGTTTTTTTTCTATTTTGTAACATATGATGATTGCAGGATAGATAGATTGTGATGGGAGATTTTGTAAACAACATTCTGCATTCAATGTCTACCTTCCACACTCTGCTTTTTTATACATAAACAAAAAATGTAAGTAACAAGGAAAAAAAGTATAAATAAATAGTCTCAGTAATTTAATCTATATGTTTAGAAAATGATGTGCCTTTGCGCGCGTACGCATGTGTATGTGTGTGTGTGTGTGTGTGTGTGTGTGTTTGCTTTCGTATAAAGTAAGAGCGAGTCGAACAATTTCGACTGACCGTGGTACACATGTGAATAATTGCAGTCCCTGTCCATTACACTCCTGAACGTTACATAGAGATCCCCACAGAAGGTCGGACGTATTTGTGCATTCGCACTGAAAAAAATGTGGATTTATTGCCTAGCCAGGCATATCAATTATTTGAATGTATGGTGCCTGTTCCTTCTAAAGACTGCACAGGAGTGGCGCTCGGTGGGGGTGTGAATCGGCCGTAAGGTGTACCGAGATAGTCCGTGCAGTTGTGATTAGGCTGTTCTTTCGAAGGAACGGACACCATGCATTCAAGTAAATGAAACACCTTAGCACATTTAGGAGTGAGAGTGGGTATAGGGAACTGATGGCAATGGAAAAAATAAGGATAACTATGGAAAAATATTTCGACCAATACAAATATTCCTTACTGTCAAGGAAAGACACCCATTCACCCTAACAATGGTAGTTGCTCTAAGGCGATGTTCGTGATTTTGGGGTCGCTGTTCTGACTAGTGACTGTCCTAAAGACATAGAACCTTTAAATGGTACATGTGGGGATGTGTACTGCAAGAGAGTAATTTGTGAAGTAATCGGAAATGAGAGGCAGACTGTTAATTATTGTGAAATAACGGACAACATTGTTGCTCAAGGATGGATGTAGCCAAGACCTTTGTTTCTGTACAGGAACCTGTTACGTTCTCTAAAACCAGGACTTTGGTTCCATTTGTGTTATAGTGAATGTGTAATATTTTATAATGGGTATACTGTTATACACTACTGGCCATTAAAATTGCTACACCAAGAAGAAATGCAGTTGATAAACGTGTATTCATTCGACAAATATATTATACTAGAACTGACATGTGATTACATTTTCACGCAATTTGGGTGCATAGATCCTGAGAAATCAGTACCCAGAACAACCACCTCTGGCCGTAATAACGGCCTTGATCCGCCTGGGCATTGAGTCAAACAGAGCTTGGATGGCGTGTACAGGTAAAGCTGCCCATGCAGCTTCAACACGATACCACAGTTCATCAAGAGTAATGACTGGCGTATTGTGACGAGCCAGTTGCACGGCCACCATTGACCAGACGTTTTCAATTGGTGAGAGATCTGGAGAATGTGCTGGCCAGGGCAGCAGTCGAACAATTTCTGTATCCAGAAAGGCCCGTTCAGGACCTGCAACATGCGGTCATGCATTATCCTGCTGGAATGTAGGGTTTCGCAGGGATCGAATGAAGGGTACAGCCACGGGTCGTAACACATCTGAAATGTAACGTCCAATGTTCAGAGTGCTGTCAATGCGAACAAGAGGTGACCGAGACATGTAACAAATGGCACCCCATACCATCACGCCGGTGATACGCCAGTATGGCGATGACGAATACACGCTTCCAATGTGAGTTCACCGCGATGTCGCCAAACACGGATGCGACCATCATGATGCTGTAAACAGAACCTGAATTAATCCGAAAAAATGACATTTTGCCATTCGTGGATCCAGGTTCGTCGTTGAGTACATCATCGGAGGCGCTCCTGTCTGTGATGCAGCGTCAAGGGTAACCGCAGCCATGGTCTCCGAGCTGATAGTCCATGCTGCTGCAAACGTCGTCGAACTGTTCGTGCATATGGTTGTTGTCTTGCAAACGTCCCCATCTGTTGACTCAGGGATCGAGACGTGGCTGCACGATCCGTTACAGCCATGCGGATAAGATGCCTGTCATCTCGACTGCTAGTGATACGAGGCCGTTGGGATCCAGAATTGCGTCCCGTATTACCCTCCTGAACCCATCGATTGCATATTCTGCTAACAGTCATTGGATCGCGACCCACGCGAGCAGCAATGTCGTGATACGATAAACCGCAATCGTGATATGCTACAATCCGACCTTTATCAAATTCGGAAACGTGATGGTACGCATTTCTGTTTCACCAGGCAACGCCAGTCAACTACTCTTTGTGTATGACAAATCAGTTGGAAATTTTCCTCATGTCAGGACGTTGTAGGTGTCGCCACCGGCGCCAACCTTGTGTGAATGCTCTGAAAAGCTAATCATTTGCGTATCTCAGCATCTTCTTCCCGTCGGTTAAATTTCGCGTCTGTGGCATCTTCGTGGTGTAGCAACTTTAATGGCCAATAGTGAGAGAGTCCCATTTATCTTGACCACCCTAAATAACTGTTTGTCCAGATGCACCGTGAGTAGATGTCACGATGGTATAATAACGAAAGTTGTCACAGAATAACGTGTATAAATGTATAAATTGCATTGTACGTTTCACGGTCATAAATGATTAGCCAATAACAAATTGATGGAAGATGGCTGACAGAGAACATACGCAAACCGTTAGTGTAACATTTGTCCAGTCAGCAGATAATTTGACGCCATGGTGAGACAGCTCAAACAGTGCACGATATAAAGCCAAAATTATGAGATGAGCTAGATCTCACTTCTAGTTCACGGAATCTGTATAAAAAAGATATTACAGCTGGAACAAATTGCCATTCGGCATATTTCTCTGTGATCTCGTAAAGAAATTACTTTGCAAGGTGCCACACTACTTCCTTGCATGTCGGGTAACACATCTTACTCAAGAATCCATCGACGGGATGGCCCACGGGTCCACCAGCCTTTCCTTCCCTCCAACAACAAGGTATCATGTCGCGTGCGGAGATTTCGCCACAAATCAACGGCTTTACGTAATCGGCTTGTCGGACACTCCACTTTGTACAATTCGGCAATTTCCACCACCTGAGTTGCGCTGCCACCAGTGAAGTCTGGAAACTGGGTCGACAGTTCGTTGGCTATTACGTCCACGTTGCCCCGGACTCGAGTGACCCAGTTGTGTGGGTCAAGGGATGGATGATCACTTACCTGCATACTGACGGTCCGCAGAGTTCGAGTCTCAGTCCGGCACACAGTTTTAATCTGCCAGGAAGTTTCAGCAGAAGATATATTTCAACTGGTCGACGAAAAAAAGGGAATACAACAAAGTTCAGGAAAATACACAAATACAGCAATATAATTTATTTAGGACGACATAAATAGAAAGGGCAGCGTAGTAAAGGCGAAATGGCTGCAGGAGAAATGTGAAGAAAACGAAAAAGAAATCTTCATCGGGAGTACTGATTCGCAAGTCAAAATAACATTAAGAGTGAAATGAGAATGCCACTCTTAAACGCAGAGGAGTGAGTGGATAAGTGGCAAGAGTACATTGAGGCTATGGAAGACATATGGGATCCAGTATTAGAGTAAATATTTAACAAAGCTTTGGAAAATTTGCAATAAAGTAAGGCAGAAGGGATAGGTAACACAACAAGGAAAAATGATCTGCGGTAAACATAAATGGGGTTGACACAAGCAACTATAAAACTATTGTACAATCAACCCACGGAAATAATACATACAGCAGTAACGTTTTCATATGTAGATTAACTAGCTTTTGCTTAACAACTCCTGCTACACCACTGAAAAATTGTTAACTACAGTTAAAATTAAAAAAGTAAAAGCTTGTAAATGGCCAGTATGCAGCTACATAAATGTTGCTATTCTTTTATTTAGCTGTACAATAAGGACTGCTTGTTTGATTTATCGTGAATTTGATCTATGAAACAAGTAACTTATTAACATTCTTGGCGCATTTCTAAAATCTTTGTGGGAAGTGGCAACAACGACTCTGGCGTTTGGAATGAGACTGGAGAAATATTATCAAACTATCGAAAAAATATCGTTAGCAAAATTCCGAATAAGGCAAGGGAAGATCGGTGCGACAACAACAGAGCAATCAGTTTATCAGCTCATGCATCCCAGTTGCTAAACGAGAATAATACACAGAAGAGTGGAAAAGAAACTTTAGGACCTGTTAGAGGACTACCAATTTGGCTTTAGGAAAATGAAGGCATCAGAGAGACAGTTCTGTCATTCCACTTCATAATCGAAGCAAAACTTACGAAGAAAAATCAAGATAGGTACATAGAATATGCCATCTAAAAAATCGTTTGAAATTCTAAAATGTTTCAAGATGTTGTAGTTGTCAGGAAGGTACGTGTAAACTATACGGAAACACGGGTACTATACAGTACGTGCAGGACACAAGAGGGAGCAATACGAGGGGAAGACGAAGAATGAGGTACTCCCATTAACAATGATGTACGACAGGATGCAGTCTTTTGACCCTGCTGTTCAACAGAAATAAAAGAAAGGTTCAGTAGTGAGGATAAAACTAGACAACGATAATATCGCTTATGACATTGCTACCGTCAGTGAAAAAAGTTACAGAATAAATAAAGGAAAGACGAAAGTAATGAAGAGCAGCGGACATGCGATTACCCGTAAACGTAACATCAAAATTGATGATCACGAAGTAAACGAAGTCAAGAAATTCTGCTACCTTGGAAGCAAACTGACATATGACGGACGCAGTAAGGAAGACATTAAAAGCAGCCTTACGAAGGGGAAGTGAGCATTCCTGGTCCTAAAGCAATCTCCTAGTAATTTGAGCAAGAAATTTTTGAAAATGTACATCCAGAGCAGAGTATGTGGTAGAGTGATAGATGGACTGTGGGAAAACCGGAACAGAAAAAAAAAATCGAAGCATTTGAAATATGGTGCTACAGATTGCTGAAAATTGTAGTGGGTAAAAACTGTAGAGGAAGGTAGACTACAATACCTCCAACAAATAGTTAAGAACATTGGGTTCAAGATACGCTCTCACACATTAGACTGCATTGAGCTATGAATTGGTCAGGATGTTAATTCTACTGTTTCGCCTGTTGTTCCAAATAGCTGGAAACTACTTTGGACTGCGACATGATGATTTAAAGGGACGTCAATGTCGAACTGTGTGACTAGCTGCTTGTTAAACCAAGAGCTAGAACACATATGTGAATACATATGTTATCATCATGGAAGATAGGTGTTTCCACGGGACACTCATGATGAAAATGTAGAAAAAGGAAGAACACTAGGGCACCGAGAATGTTGAAATAAATATCCAGCTTCACGTCCATGGTAACCTGAATGCTTGGGCCTAAGCCATAGTACGAAAAATCGTGACTATTTGGACCTCACTAGACGAGTCACGCGCTGACCACCTTCTATGATGTTTGGCCCATACAAGGTGTGCAGCTTAAAATGTCCTTGCGCGACGTATTAGACTTCTTATGTCCACTGGATGTAATTTAGTTCGCAGTGTTCGCTCTGATTCTGGTTTACATGGAACTTCATTCACAGGTAATAGCAATTTCTGTCGATTTTGAAACCGGCTGATGTTGACAAAGGACGACACTCGCGTCTGGTCCCTGTCGGTTAGGCTCCTCAAACGAGTTACATATCTGCTAGTATCTACTAGTGTCTACTAGTAGTACACCTTTCCATAAAGACACGTTCGACAGTCGACATTAATACAACAGCAAGAAGGGCAAGGTCGTTGATCTTCAGTTGATGGGCATCTCCAACACATAACGTGCTTTCAGCCATTGCGTCAAGTCTCCACATCTTGCAACTGACTGGTACATACGCACCACTTCACTGCCAAGACCAACGTCAGCAACAGGGAGAGGTGGTGGTGGTGGTGGTTAGTGTTTAACGTCCCGTCGACAACGAGGTCATTAGAGACGGAGCGCAAGCTCGGGTTAGGGAAGGATTGCCTGAAACGATTTAGGGAAATCACGGAAAACCTAACTCAGGATGGCTGGAGACGGTATTGAACCGTCGTCCTCCCGAATGCGAGTCCAGTGTGCTAACCACTGCGCCACCTCGCTCGGTGTGCAACAGGGAGAATAGGATGGTGTCACACCACCACCTGACACGAGTTCAGTCCTACACCATCTGCAGGCTGTCTTTTACGGGAGTGACCAGTATTACGACCACACATTCTCCAAAGGCTATTGCCTCGTCGATGCAACCACTCTATTCTGTCGTTGGCTGTTCGTTTCTGTTTCGTATAATTGTCACAGTCTATCCTCTTTTCGATGTCCAAAACTTCTTCCCATGCCGTCACCTTCGTGTCTTTCCCATTTCTTTCAAGAATATGAATGATAAGTGTTGTGTCTGATAACATGTGTGGCATATTTTATTCTTCTCTTTTCCATTTTCTTTAATACACTTCCCTTATCTTTGACTTTCCTTAACTCTAGCTTAGTAGACCCTCGTAAAATTTACGATTCAGTTGCTACCTCTTTGCCGTTCCCCCTAAGAGAGACACCTGAGCGGTTCGTGCTCTTGAGTATCTTCATCGCAAACATTCACTACTGGCCATTAAAATTGCTACACCACGAACATGACGTGCTCCAGACGCGAAATTTAACCGACAGGAAGAAGATGCTGTGATATACAAATGATTAGCTTCTCATAGCATTTACACAAGGTTGGGGCCGGTGGCGACACCTACAACGTGCTGATATGAGGAAAGTTTCCAACCGATTTCTCATACATAATCAGCAAGTGACCGGCGTTGCCTGGTGAAACGTTGTTGTGATGCCTCGTGTAAGGGGGAGAAATGCGTACCATCACGTTTCCGACTTTGATATAGGTCGGATTGTACCCTATCGTGATTGCGGTTTATCGTATCGCGACATTGCTGCTTGCGTGGGTCGAGATCCAATGACTGTTAGCAGAATATGGAATCAGTGGGTTCAGGAGGGTAATACGGAACGCCGTGCTGGGTCCCAACGGCCTCGTATCACTGGTAGTGTGGATGACAGGCACCTTATCCGCATGGCTGTAACGGATCGTGCAGCCACGTCTCGATCCCTGAGTCAACAGATGGGGACGTTTGCAAGACAACAACCATCTGCACGAACAGTTCGACGACGTTTGCAGCAGCATGGACTCTCAGCTTGGAGACCATGGCTGCGGTTACCCTTGACGCGGCATCACAGACAGAAGCGCCTGCGATGGTGTACTCAACGACGAACCTCGGTGCACGAATGGCAAAACATCATTTTTTCGGATGATCCAGATTCCGTTTACAGCATCATGATGGTCGCATGCGTGTTTGGCGACATCGCGGTGAACGCACATTGGAAGCGTGTATTCGTCATCGCATACTGGCGTATCATCCGGCGTGATGGTATGGGGTGCCATTGGTTACACGTCCCGGTCACCTCTTGTTCGCATTGACGGCAATTTGAACAGTGGACGTTACATTTCAGATGTGTTACGACCCGTGGCTGTACCCGTCATTCGATCCCTGAGAAACCCTACATTTCAGCAGGATAATGCAGGACCGCATGTTGCAGGTCCTGAACGGGCCTTTCTGGATACAGAAAATGTTTGACTGCTGCCCTCGCTAGCACATTCTCCAGATCTCTCACCAATTGAAAACGTCTGGTCAATGGTGGCCGAGCAACTGGCTCGTCACAATACGCCAGTCACTGATCTTGATGAACTGTGGTATCGTGTTGAAGCTGCATGGGCCGCTGTATCTGTACACGCCATCCAAGCTCTGTTTGACTCAATTCCCAGCCGTATCAAGGCCGTTATTACGGCCAGAGGTGGTTGTTCTGGGTACTGATTTCTCAGGATCTATGCACCCAAATTGCGTGAAAATGTAATCACATGTCAGTTTTGGTATAATATATTTGTCCAATGAATACCCGTTTAACATATGCATGTCTTCTTGGTATAGCAATTTTAATGGCAAGTAGTGTAGTTGTTGACAATGGCTGAATTATTTATTGCTAACACTCGTGCACTTGGCGTAAATATTACGAAAGTTTAATAATCGTGTCCTGTTTTGTAATAAGCGGCATGTCCGTTTTATAGTTTAGAATTTATCTTAGTGTAGTATATTAGGTGAAAATCAAGCAATCGAAGTTATATAAGTGTCAGATTATATCACATTGGTCCTATTTAGTGTTAAAATCGTCTTTTACTGCTGAAAACAGCGCGATATGAATGGCGCTGAGATTGATTGTGACATTAACATAATAGCGAGTTACTTCAATTACTTCACCTGAATAGCAGCAGAACCTTTAACAACCTCAACGGGGAAAACATCTCTCAGTTTGCCCTTCAGTAAACGAAGAATGACGACGACATTCCCTGCTAAAAAGCAATATGTGTCCAATAACGAGCTAGATCCTGCTTAGTCTGTAATAATAGTGTCTAAATCAGAAAACTGTTTACTCATTGTGTGTGTAGGAACTCTTACAGTTATATTGATTTATAGCTAGTGCATACGTAACGTAAATTATGCCTTCTTTTCCAAAAAACATAGGTTATAAAACAGGTACATTTAGTACTTATTTTTATGAACCTTATCATTATAGGTCTAACATATAAATTATGCTGTAGTAAAATTTACGATAGTTGAATAGCAATGGAACATTTTTCCCTCTTTAGTACTCCAACTTCCAGGTTGGTTTTTCCTTTCCGTTCCTCTCGTTCTTGTAATTTCCCTTCGCATCCACTGTTCAGCAGCTTCGAGTCAATTCCGTTACAGTTTAGCCAGATTCCCAATTTTACTTACGTAGAGCAGTGTACTTCATAAAATTATTTTGCAAAGGACTTTTTTGGTTTCAAACGTTTGCTGTTTAAAATGTTTTTCTGTTTACCAATGCAGTTATGCTCTTCACTTTCATTAAGCAGCTATTGTGTTCCATGATAATACTACCAAGATGAAAAGCTATTTCACCTGATCAGTTCTAACGTCATCAATTTTATATTGGTTTTATATTATACCGTGCTATTATTCGTTTCATGTTCCACTTGTCATTTTTAATTTCCATAGTTTAAGAGTATCTGATACAGCTTTCAGAGTTCTTTTCGTTCTTCGGACTGCTCTTAGGATGTCATCAGAAAATATGATGCAGTGTATTCTTTCAACTTTGGTTTTCGTTCCTTCCGTCTTCTTCATGACATGAATAGCTACCACAAACGAATACATTCATAGGGGACATCTTTGTCTAACTCCTTTTCTAAAATTGGCCTCTTCCTCTACTTTGTTGATCTTTATTTTTGTGCTTTGTCTCTTCGTAGTTCTAAAGAGTAGCTTCCTGTTCACACTGTCAAGAGATTTTTCTACCTCAGTGAAGGTAAGATAAGTATCTGTTCATATCCATCCTTCACTACAATAAGATACGCAAGGTCAAAATTGCTTCTCTTCTTCCTCTTCCTTCTCTAATATAAACTGGTCTTCAACGTACTTACACGCCTTTCCTTTCATCCTACTCGTAACTACCGGGTGGTTATAATTAATGTATAGCTACTCACAGAAGCTAGTGTGAGCTGTAATTATCGTATGGTAGCGAAACGTAGTAATAATCTAAGGCGTTAATGTGGAGTCGATTTACGCTGAAAAAAAAAAAAGTTCCAGTTTTGTCCTCCGGGTACAAATTTGGAGCTGTGAATGCAAGAAAGAGATATAGAAATGTTTCGGTGTGTATGGATTAGGAACGGGAGGTGGGCAAAAAAGGTCAAACAAGTGAGAAAGACATAATGTTGATTTTATTTTTAACGGCCTCTCGCACAGTTTGTTCTATATGAACAGCGGAAGTCGATGAGATGCTGTACAGCACCAGATTTGCACCTGGCGGCTACAACTGGAACTAATTTTTTTCCAGCCTAAATCAGTTCCGCATTAATGCATTGGAGTAGCTACCAAGTTTCGTTGCCATGCGATAACTATAGCTCTGTGAGCAGCTGCAGTTTAATTATAACCATCGGGTATATTAATGAGCACAAGGAGGCATGTGTTAAGAGTGATAATATTCTGTAATTGGAGCAATCAACTGTCTTTTTGTTCTAGTAAAGGTAACGGTTCTATCGTGTGAGAGATGTTCTCTTTCGTAGCAGTCATTTATTACACTTAATAATTGGTCGTTCCTGTTGTTACCAAAATTTTTCAGCAACGTTATAGGATGTCATCAAGACCGGTCGCTTTTCCTTCTTTGAGACTCCGAAGGACACGTTCAGATTCATCTCTCATGATTGGGGTACGTTGCATTTCTCTTAATTAAGCGCCACAGCAATGATTACGAGATCACCGGAAGGGAAGGTTGTCGGACACGCTTTCTGAGTGAAAATGGAGGGAACGGATATCGGGCGGGGAATCGCAGATCGCCTGCAGCTTTTGGTTCCCGCGGGAGATGGCATCATTTATCCACGGGACGACACGAGTCCCGGCTGTTTCGCGTGCCTCTGCCGGCGCCTGCAAATGAAGATAAAGTTTATCCCGAGGCAGCGATCTCCCGGCGCTAGCTGCACTCTCTCTCTCTCTCTCTCTCTCTCTCTCTCCCTCTTCCTCTCTCTCTCCTTCTCTCTGTGGGTCATTAATCTTCTTTCAGGGCCGGGTAACCACTTTTACTCGCGCCGCGGCGCGCCGGATACCTCCACAGTCCTCATTCTGCGGCCGTTTAAAAGGAAGTCAGGAACAAGAACACGATGGTTTCCTCTTACGCGTAGGAATCGTAGTTCCGGAACAATTCAGCGCTTCCGTATCTCTTTCCCACTACTGTACAGTGGCTGTTCTACACACGTTAACGTAAAACACCTCATTATTTATTCGTCTCGAACAATAACCACTTGGGTGCTGTAGTTAATAATTTTCTTTTAGACCGGTTTTGTAGCTTAGAAGCCACATCAAAAGGTTAGGTATGTTCAAATGGTTCAAATGGCTCTGAGGACTATGGGACCTAACATCTATGGTCATCAGTCCCCTAGATCTTAGAACTACTTAAACCTAACTAACCTAAGGACATCACACAACACCCAGTCATCACGAGGCAGAGAAAATCCCTGACCCCGCCGGGAATCGAACCCGGGAACCCGGGCGCGGGAAGCCAGAACGCTACCGCACGACCACGAGCTGCGGACAGGTTAGGTATGTTAAATTAGAAAAAGACTTCCCTTCGATTTTGGCATTTCTATAAATAAAAACAATGCAATTAGCGATTTGTCAGGTAACCAGAAAGCGCGCTTAAGAAATTTTTAGAAACTATAAGAGCGGTCAAGAAATATGTGCCCAACCTAAAGTGACATGAAACCGATATTGTGTTGGGACACTCAGTCAAAAAGAGCACCTACCAAGAATCCGGAAAGGATGACAGTAAGCTGAATATGACCGGTTAGCCGTTGACTCGAGAGTCACAACTCATCAAAACAGATTATAATCTGATGATTTGGCTTCTAAGCTACGAAACAGGCTGTCAAATAATTGTTTGAGAAGAGAAGTCAAGCGGTTTTGATTCAAGACGTCGATTTATGGCTGCGGTTGCCCGTCACACAAGATAGTGTGTAACGTCAGTTATTACTCGTTCTGCCAGTTTGTCCTGTTTCATCAATCTTTCTCTACTGGTTTCATTCTGCTCTTCATTTGATGCTGTACCAAACTCTTCCTCTATATACTGGTGTACCTGTTACACTATTTCCTGTTAGTAATTATGAAAACCGAAAAAAAAACATAGAATCGAAGCGTTTGAGACTTGGTGTTACGGAAAGACGCAGAAAATGAAGTTGACCGATAAGAAATGTGGAAGTTCTTCGTAGAGCCGGCGAGGAACAGAATACGTCGAAAGCTCTGGTCAGAACAAGGGGTGGGATGACAGAACATACATTAAAAATGTGAGAACGATTTCCCTGGAATTAGAGGGTGCCGTAGATGGCAAGAACTGCGGGGGAAAACAGAGATTACAATATGTCCAACTACTAACTGAGGCCGTTGGTTGTCACTTCTACGCAGAAGTGAAGCGGTTGATGCAGGAGACAGTGTCGTACCTACCCGTATGAAAGCACCGGAGTAAATAAAAAAAGTGTGCAAGGAATCATAAGGGAGTCACCCTCTGTCATCGTGCCTAATCGGCATAATACACTACTGACCGTAAAAATTGCAACTCCAAGAAGAAATGCAGATGATAAACGGGTATTCATTGGACAAATGTATTATAATAGAACTGACATGTGATTACATTTTCACGCAATTTGGGTGCATAGATCCTGAGGAATCAGTACCCAGAACAACCACCTCTGGCCGTAATAACGGCTTTGATACGCCTGGGCATTGAGTCAAACACAGCTTGGATGGCGTGTACAGGTACAGCTGTCCATGCAGCTTCAACACGATACCACAGTTTATCAAGAGCAGTGACTGGCGTATTGTGAGGAGCCAGTTGCTCGGCCACCATTGACCAGACGTTTTCAGTTGGCGAGATATCTGGAGAATGTGCTGGCCAGGGCAGCAGTCGAACATTTTCTGTATCCAGAAAGGCCCGTACAGGACCTGCAACATGCTGTCATGCATTATCCTGCTGAAATGTAGGGTTTCGCAGGGATCGAATGAAGGGTAGAGCCACGGGTCGTAACACATCTGAAATGTAACAACCACTGTTTAAAGTGCCGTCAGTGCGAACAAGAGGTGACCGAGACGTGTAACCAATGGCACCCCATACCATCACGCCAGGTGATACGCCAGTATGCGATGACGAATACACGCTTCTAATGTGCGTTCACCGCGATGTCGCCAAACACGGATACGACCATCATGATGCTGTAAACAGTACCTGGATTCACCCGAAAAAATGACGTTTTGCCATTCGTGCGCCCAGGTTCGTCGTCGAGTACGCCATCGCAGGCACTCCTGTCTGTGATGCAGCGTCACGGGTAACCGCAGCCATGGTTTCCGAGCTGATAGTCCATGCTGCTGCAAACGTCGTCGAACTGTTCGTGCGGATGGTTGTTGTCTTGCAAACGTCCCCATCTGTTGACTCAGGGATCGAGACGTGGCTGCACGATTCGTTACAGCCATGCGGATAAGATGCCTGTCATCTCAACTGCTAGTGCTAGGAGGCCGTTGGGATCCAGCACGGCGTTCCGTAGTAACCTTCTGAACCCACCGATTCCATATTTTGCTGACAGTCATTGGATCTCGACCAACGCAAGCAGCAATGTCGCGATACGGAAAACTGCAATCGCGATAGGCTACAATTCGACCTGTATCAAAGTCGGAAACGTAATGGTACGGATTTCTCCTCCTAACACGAGGCATCACAACAACGTTTCACCAGGTAATGCCGTTCAACTGCTGTTTTTGTATGAGAAATCGGTTGGAAACTTCCTTCATGTCAGCACGTTGTAGGTGTTGCCACCGGCGCCAACCTTATGTGAATGCTCTGAAATGCTAATCATTGGTACATCACAGCTCTTCTTCCTGTCGGTCAAATTTCGCGTCAGTAACACGTCATCTTCGTGGTGTAGCAATTTTAATGGCCAGTAGTGTAATTTTGACCATCAATGAATAACCTTCGTTACCGGCACGTGTGAAGAAAATAGGCAGTGCTGAGACAGACTTTAAAGTTGAGTAGGCAAATAATTAATTAACAAGTGGAGTGTGGGCCGCTGGTACTAATTTGTTAATCCAATAGTGTAAAACCTTCTTCAGCAAACCAAAAACATAAAAGAGTTCTCCGCTACAAGTCACACTAAAAGACGTGCAAGAATAAAACTTAGCAATCGCAGTAACTTTCGCGAAGACTCATCCGTGCAAGGATGAGTTTTACTGCACCAATGAATGTAAAATCTTCTTTAGCAAACCAAAAACATAAAACAGTTCTCCCCTACAAGTCACACAAAAAGACTTGCAAGAATGCATGTGTAACGTACCCTTTTTGAACAATTATACAAGACTGTGCTTAACCTGACACACAATATTTTTAGCGCAACGCAATCTGACTTTCAGAAATCCCTACAAAAGAATGGCCTTGACTAACATTAACCTATGCATTTCACAAATCGCTTACCTCACAAAAATCTTGGTTACTCGAACTACTGCAATACAGCGAGCGCCACTACTGCCAGCTAAATAAAAGATTCAAACTATGGAAGGCACTAACTACTGATATGGATAGTTAGCAAATGAAAGATTTTAATAGAGAACAACCAATGTATTTACCTCAATAGTCATAATATATATAGCAGTTCATGACAAATTTCAAAACTCCGCCATCTCTCTCTCCCCACATCCACCACTGCTGGCGGCTCACCTCCAACTGCGCAACGCTACGCGCTGTTCACATCCAGCTGCCGCTGCCCAACACTACAATGGCAGACAACAATGCAAACTACCCACAGACTGCACACAGCACAGCCAGTGATTTTTCATATAGAGCGCTACGTGGCGTTACCAATAAAAAAACCTAAACAGCCTACTTACATAGCCCCCATGCTCCCCACAAAAAATTTTACAAATTGTTTTGGGCACTGGGCAATACATATTTGTTAAAATTTTTCATAATCGTAATTACAATAACAAAGAAATCAAATGCACACACTTATTGATACAATGTTGGTCAAAAGCTAAAATTTTCTCACAGTCCATAAAGATAGTTCTGATCATTCGTCATAATAGTAATTACAGTTTTTTTTCACAAAGTCTCATTAGTAAAAGAAATTGCACACAGAAGTAGTGGATTTCCATGCAGACTTGAAGAAGTAGTGTTGTCCTTCCAACGGAAAGACAGTGCTGACTCTTAACATGCTGACAGGTAATGGGCCACAACAGAGCAAACCCACAGCAGAGTCAGTCGAAGTTTTGAAGAGTATTGGTAGGTAGGTCATCACAGAGCAGACCCACTGTAGTCCTGGTAGAGATTACGGTATTGGTGGGCCACCAGAGGTGCAGACCCACTGCAGTCCTTGTAGAAATAATGATATTGATGGATCATCAAAGATGTAGACCCACTGTAGTCCTTGTAGAGATAATGGTACTGGTGGGTCATCAAAGATGCAGACCCACTGTAGTCCTTGTAGAGATAATGGTACTGGTGGGTCATCAAAGATGCAGACCCACTGTAGTCCTTGTAGAGATGGCCAGCAGCCATCTGTTGTGACTGTGCAGGTGCACAATCACCATTGAAGAGTCTTGCGGATAATATAGCAAGTCCATAACCACCACTTGTGCACTCACAAAGTTTTTGGAATTGTCCTTAGAACCAGCAATGCTTTTATCCAGTCCCTTGCTGAATTATTAATACACGTGCAAAAACTAACATTCCCTACTTCTCACATATTGTCCATATACTATGACCAACAGAAACGTGTGCAGTGGAATGGAACTTACAAGTCAATAATATGATGAACTGGTGTCAATTACAATTGTATAACATAAGAATACAATTTCAAAGGTACAAAATACATCATTAAAGCACATAACAATACAGATAACATTTGTAGTACAGGATTTACAACAGAATAGAAATAAACATATACATCAATGATACAGGAATTATGAGATAAGTAGATAAATAAAATAATGAGAATAGTTTTCGAAACATTAATTTCACACATGAGAATTGAAACAGAACAGAATTAATAATGTGTAAACATCTTTACAAAGAAAATTACATATTATAAATGCAAATTATACAATCCTGGAAATTGAAATAAGAACACCGTGAATTCATTGTCCCAGGAAGGGCAAACTTTATTGACACATTCCTGGGGTCAGATACATCACATGATCACACTGACAGAACCACAGGCACATAGACACAGGCAACAGAGCATGCACAATGTCGGCACTAGTACAGTGTATATCCACCTTTCGCAGCAATGCAGGCTGCTATTCTCCCATGGAGACGATCGTAGAGATGCTGGATGTAGTCCTGTGGAACGGCTTGCCATGCCATTTCCACCTGGCGCCTCAGTTGGACCAGCGTTCGTGCTGGACGTGCAGACCGCGTGAGACGACGCTTCATCCAGTCCCAAACATGCTCAATGGGGGACAGATCCGGAGATCTTGCTGGCCAGGGTAGTTGACTTACACCTTCTAGAGCACGTTGGGTGGCACGGGATACATGCGGACGTGCATTGTCCTGTTGGAACAGCAAGTTCCCTTGCCGGTCTAGGAATGGTAGAACAATGGGTTCGATGACGGTTTGGATGTACCGTGCACTATTCAGTGTCCCCTCGACGATCACCAGTGGTGTACGGCCAGTGTAGGAGATCGCTCCCCACACCATGATGCCGGGTGTTGGCCCTGTGTGCCTCGGTCGTATGCAGTTCTGATTGTGGCGCTCACCTGCACGGCGCCAAACACGCATACGACCATCATGGGCACCAAGGCAGAAGCGACTCTCATCGCTGAAGACGACACGTCTCCATTCGTCCCTCCATTCACGCCTGTCGCGACACCACTGGAGGCGGGCTGCACGATGTTGGGGCGTGAGCGGAAGACGGCCTAACGGTGTGCGGGACCGTAGCCCAGCTTCATGGAGACGGTTGCGAATGGTCCTCGCCGATACCCCAGGAGCAACAGTGTCCCTAATTTGCTGGGAAGTGGCGGTGCGGTCCCCTACGGCACTGCGTAGGATCCTACGGTCTTGGCGTGCATCCGTGCGTCGCTGCGGTCCGGTCCCAGGTCGACGGGCACGTGCACCTTCCGCCGACCACTGGCGACAACATCGATGTACTGTGGAGACCTCACGCCCCACGTGTTGAGCAATTCGGCGGTACGTCCACCCGGCCTCCCGCATGCCCACTATATGCCCTCGCTCAAAGTCCGTCAACTGCACATACGGTTCACGTCCACGCTGTCGCGGCATGCTACCAGTGTTACAGACTGCGATGGAGCTCCGTATGCCACGGCAAACTGGCTCACACTGGCGGCGGCGGTGCACAAATGCTGCGCAGCTAGCGCCATTCGACGGCCAACACCGCGGGTCCTGGTGTGTCCGCTGTGCAGTGCGTGTGATCATTGCTTGTACAGCCCTCTCGCAGTGTCCGGAGCAAGTATGGTGGGTCTGACACACCGGTGTCAATGTGTTCTTTTTTCCATTCCCAGGTGTGTACTTGAGGATAATAGTATTCCTCGTCATTAGTGAATGTAGCTTAGTACCAGGAAAATTCTACAACATAAATCTTATCAGATACACATATAAATACAGGAAGAACATAAATACACAAGGGTACACAAACATATAGTGGAATAATACAAGGAAAGGACAGGGTTTGTTTTACTGCAGTATTTTGCAAACAAAACTTTCTTTACTTCTCGGAGATCTCCCTTCGTTCTTCATTATTTCCAAAAGTCCTATCTATACCTGCTTTCTGTACTTTCCTCGTACAGCTTCTCAATGCATTTCTTCCAATTAATCGCTACTCATTCTCTTATAGGCTACCCCCTCTTAAGCTAACTTAAATCTACTGAGCTCATATGCTAAACTAAGGGACGAGGCAATGCAGCAGCACAAAACAATTAACATAAACAGCAATGACAAAAAAAATGGAAAATTGCAAAGCAAGCTACAGGAAATCTAAATTACCAAGCAATGCAACGTTACAACTACACTCCTGGAAATGGAAAAAAGAACACATTGACACAGGTGTGTCAGACCCACCATACTTGCTCCGGACACTGCGAGAGGGCTGTACAAGCAATGATCACACGCACAGCACAGCGGACACACCAGGAACCGCGGTGTTGGCCGTCGAATGGCGCTAGCTGCGCAGCATTTGTGCACCGCCGCCGTCAGTGTCAGCCAGTTTGCCGTGGCATACGGAGCTCCATCGCAGTCTTTAACACTGGTAGCATGCCGTGACAGCGTGGACGTGAACCGTATGTGCAGTTGACGGACTTTGAGCGAGGGCGTATAGTGGGCATGGGGGAGGCCCGGTGGACGTACCGCCGAATTGCTCAACACGTGGGGCGTGAGGTCTCCACAGTACATCGATGTTGTCGCCAGTGGTCGGCGGAAGGTGCACGTGCCCGTCGACCTGGGACCGGACCGCAGCGACGCACGGATGCACGCCAAGACCGTAGGATCCTACGCAGTGCCGTAGGGGACCGCACCGCCACTTCCCAGCAAATTAGGGACACTGTTGCTCCTGGGGTATCGCCGAGGACCACTCGCAACCGTATCCATGAAGCTGGGCTAAGGTCCCGCACACCGTTTGGCCGTCTTCCGCTCACGCCCCAACATCGTGCAGCCCGCCTCCAGTGGTGTCGCGACAGGCGTGAATGGAGGGACGAATGGAGACGTGTCGTCTTCAGCGATGAGAGTCGCTTCTGCCTTGGTGCCAATGATGGTCGTATGCGTGTTTGGCGCCGTGCAGGTGAGCGCCACAATCAGGACTGCATACGACCGAGGCACACAGGGCCAACACCCGGCATCATGGTGTGGGGAGCGATCTCCTACACTGGCCGTACACCACTGGTGATCGTCGAGGGGACACTGAATAGTGCACGGTACATCCAAACCGTCATCGAACCCATCGTTCTACCATTCCTAGACCGGCAAGGGAACTTGCTGTTCCAACAGGACAATGCACGTCCGCATGTATCCCGTGCCACCCAACGTGCTCTAGAAGGTGTAAGTCAACTACCCTGGCCAGCAAGATCTCCAGGTCTGTCCCCCATTGAGCATGTTTGGGACTGGATGAAGCGTCGTCTCACGCGGTCTGCACGTCCAGCACGAACGCTGGTCCAACTGAGGCGCCAGGTGGAAATGGCATGGCAAGCCGTTCCACAGGACTACATCCAGCATCTCTACGATCGTCTCCATGGGAGAATAGCAGCCTGCATTGCTGCGAAAGGTGGATATACACTGTACTAGTGCCGACATTGTGCATGCTCTGTTGCCTGTGTCTATGTGCCTGTGGTTCTGTCAGTGTGATCATGTGATGTATCTGACCCCAGGAATGTGTCAATAAAGTTTGCCCTTCCTGGGACAATGAATTCACGGTGTTCTTATTTCAATTTCCAGGAGTGTAATATGAGCCAATGTGCAGCAACAAGAAAAATAAATCAGTAATAAAACTAGCTTAACAGAGTAATACAAAGTTAAATTCAGTAACACTATGCCTGGCAAACAGCAGCAGCAAATAAAATTTAAACCTAGACCTCAAGCAGAAAAAAATATTACACAAAAAATGGCCATGTCTAATACCTATGTCACATCTTAACACTAGAGTGATGCATCACGATAACTTACTCTACCAAAAAAATTACCAAGTAGTTGAAAAGAAAATTATGAATGCAGTTCCTGTGAAGGTAAATGTCTTTTTGTGCTCCCTCATTGTTTTGAAAAAAAATATTATTTACTCGATCTCTAGACAGATAATATTTATATTAGTACATCTATAAATTTTTATTTTAACCAATGCTGCAGTGCAGCTAGAAACTAGATATCAAATGAAATAAGCAACTATGTACAAAGCAAAGCGTAAGAACATTGTTCAATAGCCATGTGGCATTTCATAAGTAGTAAAAAAATCTCTCATCTAGAAAGACTGTAGTCATAATCAGGTGTGTAAACAAACTATTTCTTGTCATTTCATTAGGCATTTCAGTAAATATCAGAAAGTACGATATGTTTCCAAGTAAGTAGCGTGTCGTATTTGCGATGCTTTCTACAAAGGAATGTCAGAAGCAAGGTTAATGGCCTTTTTTTTTTTTTTTTTTTGTCACCTAATGGCTTTTTCTGCAGGCGGCTGGCCCAGCTGGGCGCCACAACGCATTACGTGCAGGTGGTCACTTAACTTTCTTACGGAAATATTTATGACAGCAGCTTCCGCTACAGTGGCAGTCTCATATAAAAAATTTCAGAGGTCGAGAATTTTCGTTGCAAATGTGTAGATACAAAATCCTATGAATATAACAGTGTTCAAAACGTTTTCGTCGGCATTGTGATACATTCATGCATTTACACACATTTCATAACTCTTAAAGTACGATTCTTGGTTACCAACAACCTTTTTCACAAATCAGCGTCCCTAACCACTACTCATTATTTCTTACCTTATTCGTCGAGACTTCTTCAATATTTTATCATCACAGATACGTAGCATAATCAAATAACTCATACAGCATCAGCATATTGATCATAAACATACCGCAACAGCATAATACACATAGTCATCGTAATAATATCGTAACACCTCAGTCAACTCTCAAAATCGTCGTAGCTTCCTCCAATAATTTCAAAACCTAAAAAAAAATTCTCTGCTCATGTCAAAAATGTCATCTGCCTCAAACGTACTTTAAACATCGTGATCCCATACCAAATATATCATTCAAAGCTCTCATAGTATCACAATGGTTCAAAAAAAATATGAACAGTTCACAAAGTACAAACAACATACAATTTCGTAAGTTTGAAGTTATCCAACTGTGTAATTACGTAAACATCTGTCACTGATGTAGTAAAAAAAATGTTTCTTTCTCTGTTAAATGATCAGGTAGCTGTGTAATTTATGTGTTAGAGAAATATGGTACCGATGTGTAAAGTTGTATAAGCAAATACCATATTAGCTAGGGCTCCTTGTGCTTGCCAAACACATGGTACACAAAGTAAACGTGTACCCCCCTGAGGATTAATGTAATTATACCCTCAGGTGTTACAAATTAAAGCAATGGAATGAAATGTATCACGGAAAACTTTCTTTGTAATTCAAAAATCTTTAAAAATAAATGTTTTAAGTATAAGATTAATCACTCAAATGCGTGTACTGTAGCGCTAAACTGTGCGTCATGTTGTAAGACAATCTCTGTGGAAGTCTCGTAGTTATCGTCCTCCGAAAGCTAAGTTCTGCAGAAGTCAATGTACTTACCTCATGATAAACAAAAGTGAAATGCTTCGTCTATAGATATCGTAGTTATTACGCTTATTGTTGTGATGAAGAAAGTACTGTACTGTAACGTATTGTTGTGCTACGGAAAAGGCTGTCTCATAGTAGCTATACTACAAAAGTTACTACTAAAACATGTTTTATTTTCCAGAATAAAACAGAAAACTGTGCAGATATAAAACAGAAACACTGCAAAAGCAACATTGTAAATTGTCACTCATTAGTAGTGTCGTGATAAAAATCGTGTAGCTGTCACATAAACTAACCTCTGTGTCATCTGGTATCTCTCAGAAAGTACTTTAAATCCAGAAAGTATTTTCAAGTAAACCAAAATGTTGCATTAAAATCTCATTAGCAGTACTGGTAAATGTTCTAAGTATGTAAGCCTGATAGTCGTTACATAATCGTGCAACTAACAAGCAAGAATGTACAATTACAACACTGTGTCGTCTGTTCACTATAACAATTCACTCGTAATTCCTGTTGAAATAAGTTCTCTTGGTTCTTGACTGGACATTTAACTTCAAACATTGTTGCATGTTAACAGTTTCTCAGTGTGACAAGCATACTAGTAATGTAAAGTGAAAAGTATTATAGCAAAGACTAAGTTAAAAATCAGATTATCTTTCAATAAACGGTTTTACATTTGAAATGTGGTACAATCTTTTACTCTTCATAGTACTCAGATTTTCAACTTGAACGCAATTATCATGCGGTATACGTCGGTAAAGAATACTGGAATTGTTCTCAAGGTTAGCGTCTTATGTTATTTTTCTCGGAGCCAGCGGGCGCACGCGGCTGCCTGCTGTGCGAGTCATTGTCTGTCTCTTTGTTGGCGCGCGCCGTTATTGGGATTAGGAGACCTAACTTCTACAAATTCACTCTGACGAGAAGGCCCTGCCCTGTTTAAATCCCGCCAGTTCTGATGCAATTCAGGTCTGTCGTTACGAACATATCGTCTGTCGTCATGTCGGTAGGTTCCGTAGTTTCTTCCTTGTCCGTCACGTGGTGGAGAATTTCTCCCGGAATCGTAACTGTGCGCCGAACTGTTGCGTCTGAAGTTATTCTGTCTCCTTTGATAATAATTATTTTGGTTCCCATATTGTCTGTTTCTATGGTAATCTCTATCATGTTCATTACTATGGAAGTGCGATCTTTCTCTGTACCTATTATTCTGCCAACGGTTGTCATATGGGTGGTGTCTTTTTTGGTCACGATTTGTGTTGTGAGAATAGCCTTGTCGCGTCCAGTTATTATTTCTTTCATCGTGGAATTGCGACGGATATGACCTGTAATTGTTGTGCTCCTGTTTCCCCGTTCCCCGATTGTCAGTGTCAATTTCCAGTTCTTGTAACAGTCCCTGAAAAGCTTCAATGTCTTCTTTGCAACGTCCTGCTAAAATAATATGTCGTAAATGTTCAGGTAATTTGATTAAGCAAATGCGGATGAGTTCTGAGGGGCTGTATGGGTTTGACAGGTACTGATTCTTGTGCAACATGTCTTCAAAATATTTCACAAGACTGGAGAATTCAGATTGTTCGAAATGTTTCATCATTATGATGCCATGTTTTACTCGGTCTTGTGTATGGCTTGAGACCAATATGCTGAGAGGAAGGCATGGTAAAATTCTCCTTCACTGTGGCAATCGTGAATGACCGATCGCATTCTTACAGCTGGTTCATTCTCTAAGTAGCCACACATAAATTCTAATCTGTGTTCTAACGACCAGTTGGGAGGAAAACAATGAGAGAATTGATGGAGCCATGCTTGTGGATGAATGTCGTTGCCAGAATTCTTAAATGTTTTGAATTTACGTGTAGTAATGAACAGCTTATAGTCAAAATCATCATGTCGGCGAGTCGCATATCGGTCATTGGTAGGTCGTGTCGGCCGTTCCATCTCAAAATTCGGTGCATTGCCAGTTTCTTTCATAACTTCCAAAATAACCTGTGTTATTATTTTGCATCTTTTCCGTATTTCTAAGTCCCTCTTCCCGTGTTGGAGCGCGAGTGTCCTCTGAAATTTGTAATTTTTGTATTACTTGTGCCAACTGACCTTGTACTTCCCGGATTTCTCTTTTGTACTGTATATTGATTTGATTTTGATTGAATTTCCTAATTTGTTCGCACTCTTCTGTGTCATTAAAGACTACCGGTTTTATGTCATTCAGATTATCATCTACTTTCGTAGATAAATTAGTGAACTGATCCGAAAGTTCGGCTACTTTCTCCGATAGTGTACTTATTTCCTCAGTGTGTTTTTCTGAACCAAGTTTCAGAGTATCTACTGTGTCCTCTAAGTTTTCCTGAGTTTTTGCAAGTTGCGTAACCGAATCGGTAGATGCAACTGAGTCAGATTTAGCATGCAAGGTCTCATGATTTTCATGAACAATAGTTTGCAGTTCTTTTATGGCTGCTTCGTGATTCTGTAATGCATTTTCATGCAGCGAAAAAATAGGTTGAAAATGCTCACAAATTTGAGTTTTTACGTCATTACAGACCTTTTGACATTTCGATTCAATGTTATGTAGCTCAGTAGTTAAATCTTCACGTGTTTGTTCAAGAGTTTGTTCCAATGAATCTAACTTTTTAAGATTTTGTTCCAGTGCGTCTAACTTTTGAAGCTTTTGCTGTGTTTGTCTCTGATTTTGTTCCATTGTGTCTAACTTTTTAAGACTTTGTCCCATTTGTCTCTGATTTTGTTCCATTTGTTGCATTAATTGCAATAATAATGTATTAGTGTCTGGAATCTGTTTCTCTTTGCTTTTTGGCAGTGCATTTTCACCGGCAACATTCACATTTTGACAAGCAGAAAATGTGTCTTGACTCATTTGAGAAAAGGGTGAGGACCCGAAACCTGAGTCTACAGTATTTGCGATATTGTGTTCTGTCATTCCCGATCCCTGAGGCGAGCTGTTGCCGACCGATCGATCGATAATGCTTCCCTGTTCACTACCTGTTTCACTGTCTACACCATTATTTGACGCCCGCTCCATTTCCCTATGCACAGTTACCAAATTACTACTTTGAACATTAGTAAATTCATTACTCGGCGTCGCTGATAAACTACGCTCGTCGTCACTATTATTTATCAGTTTACTTTGGAGCCTAGTGTTACGTTTTTCACACGCCATTATTGTCACAATAGTTCACACGATAACACAGAAAAGCACAATTTGAAGAGCAAAATAAGATAACACATTAACATAGAAATGGAAATAATGTCTACTTAAATGCTTGGTGCAAATCTACATGCATGTTACAACTGTTTTACTGTACAACAATGAAAGACTGCAACTACAAAGGAGATTGTCTCTACAATTACGCGCTAGCAATAAACAAAATCTACGCTAATTACACAAACTACAAGGAAAAAATCAGAAGATTCCAGTGAGGTATCCTCGGCTAAGGGTCGACATATGAAACGTCCCCTTTTGAACAATTATACAAGACTGTGCTTAACCTGACACACAATATTTTTAGCGCAACGCAATCTGACTTTCAGAAATCCCTACAAAAGAATGGCCCTGACTAACATTAACCTATGCATTTCACAAATCGCTTACCTCACAAAAATCTTGGTTACTCGAACTACTGCAATACAGCGAGCGCCACTACTGCCAGCTAAATAAAAGATTCAAACTATGGAAGGCACTAACTACTGATAGGGATAGTTAGCAAATGAAAGATTTTAATAGAAAACAACCAATGTATTTACCTCAATAGTCATAATATATATAGCAGTTCATGACAAATTTCAAAACTCCGCCATCTCTCTCTCTCCCCACATTCACCACTGCTGGCGGCTCACCTCCAACTGCGCAACGCTACGCGCTGTTCACATCCAGCTGCCGCTGCCCAACACTACAATGGCAGACAACAATGCAAACTACCCACAGACTGCACACAGCACAGCCAGTGATTTTTCATATAGAGCGCTACGTGGCGTTACCAATAAAAAAACCTAAACAGCCTACTTACACAAGAATAACACTTAGAAGTCACAGTAACTTTCGCGAAGACTCACCTGTGCAAGGAAGAGTTTTACTACGCCAATGAGTCTCATCACCTATAAAGCAATGAAAATCAAAAGCTGAGTAAAATGTTCTTAGGTTTCCAGCCGCGTCAGGTAGTTAAATTTCAACTAGCTTAGGACCAAGTATTCCTCGCCCGTCGCAGAAGCGCACTGTGTTAAACTTTGGTACGTCGTACAACAACAGCATCTGCCACTCATAACCCGGGGCATCAGCTTAGATCTTCAGGAGCAGTGGCTACAACGATCACCAAATAAGCGAAACCATCTTAAGCAAGAATCATAGTAAGACTATTGACGAGGAGCATGAAAAGAGACTTCTTTGATGCCTTTCCGTACCGGGAAAGCTGCCTGCTGAAAAGACACAAAATCGTTCTATAGGCCTCAACAGAAATCAGAGAATTGATGGGACCAGTTAAATATGCGGTTGATCTCAGAACATCTAGGGCCTACGAATTAGTGTGGCTATCCTGCGTCGGTCAAACAGTGCGCACTGCACTAACCCGATAAATCGTGTTTAGTTCAGCATGTTGTAGAAAATAGTCATCGGTTCAAATTTAAAGTAATCTCTGTCGTGGCTGGCACTAATGGCTTTTGGGATAGTGTAGTTAAGGGAGCCACCGAAATGAAAGTCAGTGACAACATTCTTTGTAGATACGGCACGGAATCAAACGATCGCGAGGTTGAAGCAGCGGGAGCATCGATTGCGGAGTCAACATATGCCAATATATGGTGATGCAGTGTCGTCACAACCGGCAGTTAGAGTATACCATGTGTAGAAGTAAGCCGCGCGGGATTAGCCGAGCGGTCGGGGCGCTGCAGTCATGGACTGTGCGGCTGGTCCCGGCGGAGGATCGAGTCCTCCCTCGGGCATGGGTGTGTGTGTTTGTCCTTGGCATAGTTTAGGTTAAGTGGTGTGTAAGCTTAGGGACTTATGACCTTAGCAGTTAAGTCCTATAAGACTTCGCACGTATTTGATTTTTTGTAGAAGTAAGAAACCGGAATTGTCCTGTACGCGGTGCTACTTGTCAGTGTAGGGTCCGTGAGACGGCGTCTGCAGTGCCCCCTGCTTCCTGTAACGGCTGACGACGAATGTCAACATACAGTAACCCAAGTTCCATACACTCGTATCTGTTTCAAACCCGTAAACATGTCGAGTTTCGTGTCCACAAAAATGGCTCTGAGCACTATGGGATTTAATATCTGAGGTCATCAGTCCCCTAGAACTTAGAACTACTTAAACCTAACTAACCTAAGGACGTCACACACATCCATGCCCGAGGCAGGATTCGAACCTGCGACCGTAGTGGTCGCGCGGTTCCAGACTGAAGCGCCTAGAACCGCTCGGCCACACCGAACGGCTTTTCGTGTCTACGAATTACGACTTGCAGACGCATTGGTTTTCTGTTAAAATTTGAAGAAAACTGCTGCAGAATCGCGTCGAATGCTTGTCGAAGCTTTCGGCGAACGTGCTCTTGGGAAAACACAGTGTTTCGAGTGGTTCAAGAAATTCGGAAGTGATGATTTTTACTTGAGAAACGACGAGCGCGGGAAACCATCGAAAAAGTTCACAGACAGCGAATTGCAGGCCTTATTAAACGTAAACGTCGTATGACTAGGCCTCCCGTCGGGTAGACCGCTCGTCGGGTGCAAGTCTTTTGATTTGACGCCACTTCGGCGACTTGCGCGTCGATGGGAATGAAATTATGTTCATTAGTACAACATAACATAGCCCGCATCTCGTGGTCGTGCGGTAGCGTTCTCACTTCCCACGCCCGGGTTCCCGGGTTCGATTCCCGGCGGGGTCAGGGATTTTCTCTGCCTCGTGATGGCTGGGTGTTGTGTGCTGTCCTTAGGTTAGTTAGGTTTAAGTAGTTCTAAGTTCTAGGGGACTGATGACCATAGATGTTAAGTCCCATAGTGCTCAGAGCCATTTGAACCATTTTTTTACAACATAACACCCATTCCCTGAGCGGAGAAAATCGCCGACCCAGCCAGGAATCGAACCCGGACCCTTAGGACGACATTCTGTCGCGCTGACCACTCAGCTACCGGGGGTAGACGCAGGCTTTATTGGATGAAGATGATACTCAAACTCTACAGAAGCTCGCGGAACAATTGTATGTGACGCGAAAAGCTGTTTCTCTACGGTTTAAAGCTATGGAAAAGATGCATAAAGTGGGAAAACTGGTTCCGCATGAACTGAATGAAAGACAGCAAGCAAACCGAAAGCCCACTAGTGAAATGCTGCTCGCCAGATACAAAAGAATGTCGTTTCTCAATCGAATAGTGACAGGTGAGAAAAAATGGATATATTTCGACAATCCTAAGCGTCGTAAATCATGGGTGGATCCAGGCAAACCATCGACATCCACTGCAGAGACCAAATCGTTTTGGAAAGAAATCAATGTTCTGTGTTTGGTGGAATCAGAAGGGTGTCATGTATTGTGAACTGCTAAAATCTGGTGAAACCTTTACCAGTGATCGCTGCCAACGGCAAATCATCGATTTAAATCGAGCATTACGTGAAAACAACCAGAATGTGGAAAATCGCAACACAAAGTCATATCACTCCATGATGACGCCCCATCGCACACAGCTCAACGGGTCTGGGAATCGATCGAGGCGTTCAGTTGAGAGAGGTCCTGGTGCAATGAGATATCAGTCAGTAAGAGAACTGCTCGCGCTAGGTGAAGGCTACCGCTGCAGATTGAAAGATTAATTCTGCAAACCATCTTGTTGGTAATAAGCAAGTTCTAGCTGGTTCAAAATGGCTCTGAGCACTATGGGACTCAACTGCTGAGGTCATTAGTCCCCTAGAACTTAGAACTAGTTAAACCTAACTAACCTAAGGACATCACAAACATCCATGCCCGAGGCAGGATTCGAACCTGCGACCGTAGCGGTCTTGCGGTTCCAGACTGCAGCGCCTTTAACCGCACGGCCACTTCGGCGGCTCAAGTTATAGCTGTATTGATCGTTGACCTTACATGGAAGACTTTGATGAATAAACTCTCCAGTTGCTAGAAATTTATTTACTTTACTGCATTCCCGGTTTCGGCTTTTATACTGAAGCCATTTTATAGGGGAATCTGAGAATTGTGCTGCGGTGCTGCAAAGTCAAATAACATATGCCTACCGCATCACTGCGAATTCCTTTTAATACGAAGTGTTTTAATTGACAGTGGCGTGTGATCTCTGTGGCATTCTCAGTAATTGTGCAGGTCAGCAGTATCAAATACTGTGCTGAAATGTAAAGAGTAACGCACATTTTATTTCAGCGAGTACACTTGTCACGAGAATAACGCGCGAAAAAATAAACGTGAGAAGATAGGCTATGAGAATACTCATTTGCATGTAACATCACCTCGCCCTGCTCTCTTCCTTTCATTGATTTTCATCACAGTCATCCCTACTTCTCTTCCATCTACCCTGTTTGTCCGGCATTATTGCGTAGAAAGTAGACACACACACACACACACACACACACACACACACACACACACATACATATACAAAACCAATCCACCCAGCTACACCCTCACGCTCCCACTCACTACCGCACTTCGCGGTCGCTCACTGTGTTCCCATCCCTCGCTATGTCAACATCGGTTATGATGAAGTCTCTCAACTTAATTAAGGAGCTGCGAAATTAAAAGAGAGCTCTCATTCCCAGTAGAAAGTTTCTGTTAAAATCCGTTCATAATCAAAAGTAAGTGAAACTAACTGATGTTCGTTATTCAGCATTACTTTATTTATAGCGAATATTTTGTGCCCCTTCGTAACTGCAGTTATTTTTATACCATATCTGTAACGTAAATAATGCAAGAAACACAAAGGCTGCCTTTCACGTTTGCCTAATGAGATCATAGAATAATGCCATAGAAAGAAAATCAAAAGAAGCTATCGGATTACAGAATTAATATAAATGAGTATAGACAGAAGCATTCTTATATTCCAGACGTTTGTCCTCGCAACTGCCAAGGAATTTCTAAAGACGCCTCAGACGCAGCTAAATCTTTCTGTACAGCTTGCTATACTTGTATTCTGGTTTCTTCTGTTGTTTCTTCTCAGGAACTAAGGTTCTCAAACAAAATAATACATGATTACGCTCGTGCCAGTTGTCACCTAATGGCTGCCCAATGATTTACGGTACTGCCAATATACTAGAAAAACAGCCACCAACCTTGTGGAACATACAACATGAACCTACACTCCTACTGAAAGCAAAATCTTCTAGGCCCGACTCCGAGCTACTGCAACTACCACTGCACCCGACACTGCTCCTACAGCAGCCGACAGTGCTCTCTCGTCTGCAATTCTACTGTAGCTTACATATTGACAGGCAGCGCGTGAGCAATCCATCGAAATTACATCTGCTCCAGTGCGCTAGCAATAAATTCCTTAGTCATGGACCTCTTACAGTATTTAAGTGATTAACATTGCAAGTTGAGAAGTCAATGCAAGCGCGAGATAAGCGATTACTAATGTGACACGCTGGTACATTAATAACATATGTAATCGCCAGAATGTTGAATGCGAGCTTGAAGACGTGCATACATTGTGTTGTGCGGATTCTGGATGTCAGTTTGTGGAGTGGTTCAAATGGCTCTGAGCACTATGGGACTTAACTTCTGACGTCATCAGTCCCCTAGAACTTAGAACTACATAAACCTAACTAACCTAAGGACATCACACACATCCATGCCCGAGGCAGGATTCGAACCTGCGACCGTAACGGTCGCGCGGTTTCAGACTGAAGCGCCTAGAACCGCTCGGCCAACACTGCCGGCTAGCTGTATTAGGTTACAGTTTTCAAAGTGACCGTAGTTAAAAGTATATGCCACTGAGAGAATGGGCTGCACATGAATTGTGCAACGACAGCGTCATATTTATGAGGGTGCAGTCGACATGTCCTCTGACATTAGAAATGAGGTCACAGATGCTGACATCTTAGTTTGTGAAGTTGTCACGTCGGCCATCATTTTATTTGATGCACATGATGATGACATGTCGATTCACCCTCCTGCTATCAGGATTTGTTTGCCTCATTGAGTACTACTGCAGTAATATGTACCACAAATAATGTACAGGCGATATTGGAAACATGTTAATGAGCTAACAAACATATATTGCAGTTGTTGAACCAAACAGTACTAACGTTCAAAAAACCAAAAAGGAATTTAGATTGGGTCATATTGACCCCATTGATACAAGGAGGGTTCAGTAGTGAGGAATGGTTCTACATACGCTGAACCGGCAGTGTTGCTAACACCTTTTGGAATAGGCTGGACGCCAAAATGCCGGCATATTTATTGCAGTAAGGAATTCGAGAATATCTACCGAGATTATCGTGGATTACGAACATAAATGAATAGAGGAGAACTTAAGCAACAAAGGCGGGTCAAAAATGGCAATAAGATAATTTTACTGACCGCCTGCATCAGAATGTGTAGTGATAGAGCGCTGCAGAGAGACCTTTTAGAATTTGGTAAATAATAGTCCTGATAATGAACTTTTCGAACAGTTAACGTAGAGGAGGATATCAGTGATCGTAAGGCAGCCGTAGCATCCTTAACTACAAGTATTACAAAGAGTACAGATTTTGATGTAGATGCAGAATAATATGTCATCGTGTAAAACATTTTTGTTAGCTGTCTACTTTACAGATCCGTGTTTATTGCCTTACAGCGCAACATGTACTTTTCTACCTGCAAGTATGACCACACCTTACACTTACGGTTAATTAGGACTTAAATGAACCATGTACCTAAAGATCCCTGTCTGCGGGGAAAGGCATCTACTTCGAAGAATAAATGAAATGTGGGTGCAGTTATAACTGAATCGCCAACGCTCAGTACTTGCAACAATGACGACAAGAAAGGAATATTCGATTAAAGTAAATGAATATAAAATTCGGCTGGATGGAATTAAATTTGGTTAGTTAAATTTGGAAAATATTATACATCTAATTAATCAATAAATGAAAATTAACGGTTACCGGCTCACTACGTGAGCAAAATTACTATACTTATAACTACTGTCTGCTAATACCGAGGAACTACGTAAGAATACTTGGTTTTGTGGCACTGCGAAAACGGCACAAAATTGGTAATATGTTGCCCTGGCGAAATTTCAGATGGGTATGACACAGTGAAAAAATACTTATCAGTTAAGTGGCAACTCACAGAAATCAAATAGTAATAAGGAGAGATCAACAACAGTTACGTAAATGCAAAATTTCGTGACTTCAGTCACTGTCATGCTTACTGTCTTTAATTTTACTAAAGCAGCTGTTTATGTTTATGCATTACTGCATGTTGTCATTTAGCTTGAAAAATATCGTAATGATGTAGCGTCATTCAATAACGACTTTCATGTTAGTTTGAGTTACATTATTTCCAAATTCAAAATTTCGATTGTGAAAGAATGGAAAAGTTCGATTTATGATTATACTGACTTACCGGTTTCCTGCAATTCCAACTTTTAGTACTATTAATTAACAATTATTGCCATTTACTTTGTGCAGTTACTGTTACTTGCTCACGACATTAGCAAATATTTATGACTGATAAAATTTGAGCAAAACTGAAAAGTTATTTATCCATGAAAAATAAAAGTTATTTATCCATGAAAAATACACAAAAAGTATCTTTTTCTGAATCTTGCTTTGTTAAGTACTTTCTGTCAGATCCAGCGATCGCGCGGTTGAAGAGGGCACATCGAACGCCGACTCAAAACATGCCCATATATAGCCATGTCACGAGCACCAGTGACGTCACAGCCGGCAGCTAGCGTATATAAGAGCGCACCACCAGTCATAACACTTGACAATGGCCAAGGAGTGCTTGGCCGAAAGCTCGTGTAGTTTTAAGCAATTGACGCGGTTGGGAACCCGACAACATTTTATTCAATGTTATCGCCGCGCGCTGCTGTCATGGACTGTGCGGCTGGTCCCGGCGGAGGTTAGAGTCCTCCTTCGGGCATGGGTGTGTGTGTTTGTCCTTAGGATGATTTAGGTTAAGTAGTGTGTAAGCTTAGGGACTGATGACCTCAGCAGTTAAGTCCCATAAGATTTCACACACATTTGAACATTTTTTTGTTATCGCCGCGAGACTCTGCATTCATACATCACTGATCGTTGTCTGTGATAAAATGAGGCCTCTTGTAGCTTTATGCTAGGAAGTACCTCCTTGCTTTGGCGGGATATGATGATTTCAACATCGTGACGCAACGAAATATCGTCGCAGTTCTGCGCAGCTAGAGGCCTAGTGGTTGGCGCCGCAGATTATACATCCCGGGGTCCCGGGTTCAATTTCTCGCCGGGGACTGGGTGTTTCTGTTGTCCTAATCATTTCATCTCATCTTCAGCACAAGGACGAGGAAGTCGCCGAGGTGGCATCAAGTAGAAAGACTTGTAACAGACAGCCTAACAACCTCAGCACTGCTAATAATGCAATACGATGATTTCATTTCACCGCAGTTCTTGCGCTGTGCTGTAATCCCGAGAACTTTTGTTCAGTCGCACATTAACTCGCGTAATGATCACAACGAAAAGATCCGAGAAATTAGAGCAAATACGGAGACTTACAAGCAGTCGTTCTTCCCACGCACAATTCGTGAATGGAACAGGGAAGGGGGGATCAGATAGTGGTACAATAAGTACCCTCCGCCACACACCGTAAGGTGGCTCGCGGAGTATAGATGTAGATTAGAGGAGGCCATCGGTCGCCACGATCACATACCTTGGGAATTCCCCCACGGAAAGCGGGAATTCCCAGACGGCGGGAGAAGGTTTAAGGGATGGCCGGCAGAGGGGTGTACTGCTATCGGCGCGCCGGCGCTTCTGTGGTGGACATCAGAGCAGAAGAAACTTCTGCAGTGAGTTTAGCGGTGACCACTCTCAGCGTCCTGGCCCTTCAGACGGAGGTCGACATGGGAGATCTTCGGTCGATTGAAATATAAAAAAGGCTACCCACCCTGGTTGACTTGAAAAATAGGATAAAAATGGGATGTGTGTACAGGACGTTTGACACACAGCTGCCTCATTTCGCAGCACAAGCTGTACGTCTTAAGCAATGTAATAATAATAACGTTAATAATAATATGTACTAAAGATAACAGTAACAATTATTAATATGAGTAAAATTTTCCACGCATGTCCATTCCGCCAAAAAAAAAAAAAAAAAAAAAAAAAGGCAAACTTGATATCTCAAAATCCAAATCTAAGAAATTTCAGTTAGACCACATAGTCATATCCAAAGGAAAAATAAAAAAAAGTATGTTAAAGTGACGGAAATGGGGATTACCTTATTAGGTTAAGGCTAGATTACTTCCATAAAATGTAAGAAAACAAGGAAAGCAAGCAAATTACCAATAGAGCTCATATCATAAGAGAAAACAAAGAACCTGGAAAATTCAGAGTACAACTGAAATAAACATTGAAAGCGAACCATAAAATCAAGAGAATCTTCTAAAAAAATCTCAGATAAAGTAAGAGGGACCGATTCTTTTTTTTTTCTTTTTTTTTTTTTTTTGCTAATATGAAAACGGTAAAATTTGATAAAATAATAGGAGTAACTGTAAAACTTAAGAGAAACTCACAGATTATTAAACTGCAGATTACATTTCTAGCAATGAAACTGGAAATTTTAACGATGCCAGGGGACTTTGAGAAAAGATTCCCACGAACAGAGCTAGAAATTAACGAATCCTTCAAAACATTTAAAATAACAAAATCACTGGTAAAGACTTAGTTACAGTAGAACTATTAAACCGATCAGAAGTAAGGATTACAAGAAGTCTGTGCTTACTGCTTTACAAAGTTTGGAAAACAGAAAAGATTCCAGAAGAGAGGGAATAGCGTAAACCAGTTCACTATATAAATAAAACGTGGAGACGAAAAGATGGTTATCAATAAGAGAGCAGTGTCACTCGTGCAAGCGGCATACAAAATTTTATTAAAAATTCTCCTGAACAGATTGAAGAAATTTTAAAGAAACAACCGGTAGGAGAATATCTAGTTGATCTCAGGAAAAAAAGTCCTGCACAGAACACTTTCTTTGGTTACAATCGCTGTCTGTAATTCCCTACAGAATGTTAACCACGAAGCCTCTAGCAGTACCATTTATTGGTTTCAACAAAGTATACGAATTAGAAGTCTATAACACTACGATTTATTGGTTCCAAGAAAGCATGTTGTTGTTGTGGTCTTCAGTCCTGAGACTGGTTTGATGCAGCTCTCCATGCTACTCTATCCTGTGCAAGCTTCATCATCTCCCAGTACCTACTGCAACCTACATCCTTCTGAATCTGCTTAGTGTATTCATCTCTTGGTCTCCCTCTACGATTTTTACCCTCCACACTGCCCTCCAATGCTAAATTTGTGATCCCTTGATGCCTCAAAACATGTCCTACCAACCGATCCCTTCTTCTAGTCAAGTTGTGCCACAAACTTCTCTTCTCCCCAATCCTATTCAATACCTCCTCATTAGTTACGTGATCTACCCACCTTATCTTCAGCATTCTTCTGTAGCACCACATTTCGAAAGCTTCTATTCTCTTCTTGTCCAAACTAGTTATCGTCCATGTTTCACTTCCATACATGGCTACACTCCATACAAATACTTTCAGAAACGACTTCCTGACACTTAAATCTATACTCGATGTTAACAAATTTCTCTTCTTGAGAAACGCTTTCCATGCCATTGCCAGTCTACATCCTCTCTACTTCGACCATCATCAGTTATTTTACTCCCTAAATAGCAAAACTCCTTTACTACTTTAAGTGTCTCATTTGCTAATCTAATTCCCTCAGCATCACCCGACTTAAATTGACTACATTCCATTATCCTCGTTTTGCTTTTGTTGATGTTCATCTTATATCCTCCTTTCAAGACACTGTCCATTCCGTTCAACTGCTCTTCCAAGTCCTTTGCTGTCTCTGACAGAATTACAATGTCATCGGCGAACCTCAAAGTTTTTACTTCTTCTCCATGAATTTTAATACCTACTCCGAATTTTTCTTTTGTTTCCTTTACTGCTTGCTCAATATACAGATTGAATAACATCGGGGAGAGGCTACAACCCTGTCTCACTCCTTTCCCAACCACTGCTTCCCTTTCATGCCCCTCGACTCTTATAACTGCCATCTGTTTTCTGTACAAATTGTAAATAGCCTTTCGCTCCCTGTATTTTACCCCTGCACCTTCAGAATTTGAAAGAGAGTATTCCAGTCAACATTGTCAAAAGCTTTCTCTAAGTCTACAAATGCTAGAAACGTAGGTTTGCCTTTCCTTAATCTTTCTTCTAAGATAAGTCGTAAGGTTAGTATTGCCTCACGTGTTCCAACATTTCTACGGAATCCAAACTGATCTTCCCCGAGGTCCGCTTCTACCAGCTTTTCCATTCGTCTGTAAAGAATTCGCGTTAGTATTTTGCAGCTGTGACTTATTAAACTGATAGTTCGGTAATTTTCACATCTGTCAACAGCTGCTTTCTTTGGGATTGGAATTATTATATTCTTCTTGAAGTCTGAGGGTATTTCGCCTGTTTCATACATCTTGCTCACCAGATGGTAGAGTTTTGTCAGGACTGGCTCTCCCGAGGCCATCAGTAGTTCTAATGGAATGTTGTCTACTCCCGGGGCCTTGTTTCGACTCAGGTCTTTCAGTGCTCTGTCAAACTCTTCACGCCGTATCTTATATCCCATTTCGTCTTCATCTACATCCTCTTCCATTTCCATAATATTGTCCTCAAGTACATCGCCCTTGTATAAACCCTCTATATACTCCTTCCACCTTCCTGCCTTCCCTTCTTTGCTTAGAACTGGGTTGCCATCTGAGCTCTTGATATTCATAAAAGTGGTTCTCTTCTCTCCAAAGATCTCTTTAATTTTCCTGTAGGCAGTATCTATCGTACACCTAGTGAGACAAGCCTCTACATCCTTACATTTGTCCTCTAGCCATCCCTGCTTAGCCATTTTGCACTTCCTGTCGATATCATTTTTGAGACGTTTGTATTCCTTTTTGCCTATTTCATTTACTGCATTTTTATATTTTCTCCTTTCATCAATTAAATTCAATATTTCTTCTGTTACCCAAGGATTTCTAGTAGTCCTCGTCTTTTTACCTACTTGATCGTCTGCTGCCTTCACTACTTCATCCCTCAGAGCTACCCATTCTTCTTCTACTGTATTTCTTTCCCCCATTCCTGTCAATTGTTCCCTAATGCTCTCCCTGAAACTCTCTACAACCTCTGGTTCTTTCAGTTTATTCAGGTCCCATCTCCTTAAATTCCCACCTTTTTGCAGTTTCTTCAGTTTCAATCTGCAGTTCATAACCAATAGATTGTGGTCAGAATCCACATCTGCCCCTGGAAATGTCTTACAATTTAAAACCTGGTTCCTAAATCTCTGTCTTACCATTATATAATCTATCTGATACCTTTTAGTATCTCCAGGACTCTTCCAGGTATACAACCTTCTTTTATGATTCTTGAACCAAGTGTTAGCTATGATTAAGTTATGCTCTGTGCAAAATTCTACAAGGCGGCTTCCTCTTTCATTCCTTCCCCCCAATCCATATTCACCTACTATGTTTCTTTCTCTCCCTTTTCCTACTGACGAATTCCAGTCACCCATGACTATTAAATTTTCGTCTCCCTCACTACCTGAATAATTTCTTTTATCTCGTCATACATTTCATCAATTTCTTCATCATCTGCAGAGCTAGTTGGCATATAAACTTGTACTACTGTAGTAGGCATGGGCTTTGTGTCTATCTTGGCCACAATAATGCGTTCACTATGCTGTTTGTAGTAGCTGACCTGCACTCCTATTTTTTTATTCATTATTAAACCTACTCCTGCATTACCCCTATTTGATTTTGTATTTATAACCCTGTAATGACCTGACCAAAAGTCTTGTTCCTCCTGCCACCGAACTTCACTAATTCCCACTATATCTAACTTTAACCTATCCATTTCCCTTTTTAAATTTTCTAACCTACCTGCCCGATTAAGGGATCTGACATTCCACGCTCCGATCCGTAGAATGCCAGTTTTCTTTCTCCTGATAACGACGTCCTCTTGAGTAGTCCCCACCCGGAGATCCGAATGGGGGACTATTTTACCCAAGAGGACGCCATCATCATTTAATCATACAGTAAAGCTGCATGTCCTCGGGAAAAATTACGGCTGTAGTTTTCCCTTGCTTTCAGCCGTTCGCAGTACCAGCACAGCAAGGCCGTTTTTGTTGATGTTACAAGGCCAGATCAATCATCCAGACTGTTGCCCCTGCAACTACTGAAAAGGCTGCTGCACCTCTTCAGGAACCACATGTTTCTCTGGCCTCTCAACAGATACCCCTCCGTTGTGGTTGCACCTACGGTACGGCCATCTGTATCGCTGAGGCACGCAAGCCTCCCCACCAACGGCAAGGTCCATGGTTCATGGGGGGCAAGAAAGCATATGAATTAGAAAACAGAGAAACACAAATCAAACTATTAGAGAATTTCTTGTTAAAGGAAACCAGCAAATGTAATTCGTGAATCTCTGATGAACATGATAACTAAAGTGAATTAATGAGAGAAATTTTTCAGCCATTTGAAGAGCTGTTTACTACTTAGCTGTGTTTTAGGCGGAAAAAGGGATGTGGAATTGGGAGCTAAATAATACCTTCGAAATTGAAAGAAATTAAGGGAAACTGCCTATATTTTGAGATACTTTTATAAAATCTTACAGCAGCCCATTACTAAAATAAATCTTCTGGGTACAAAAACCAGAGATAAGAATTTCAGGAGAAGAAAAACAGAATCCCTGACAAATACAAAAAAATGAATCAAAATAAAGAAGGCCACAAAAGGATAAAATAGAACTGATTACTAAATTTAAACATCTTGGAGAAATCATACAGTAACAGACACGAGAGAGATTTGCAATCGATGTAAGAATTGATAAAATGGAAAGGATATAAAACTAAAGCGCTACATCACAGTTCGTAATGTTTATACGCATCTAAGTGTGTAACAGCGATCTATAAGTTGGAGAGAATAGACTATGGAAAGACGGATTATTAGAAAAACAATGGGTGCAATACAAACGGCAGTGGGTCAAAAAACGAAAAATAATGTTGAGATCTACAACAAATATACAGACAATATTAGACGTAATGGCAGTGTGAAGTTCTTTGGATACCTCTATTGAATGAACGACACCAGGTTAAGAAAAGAAATACTCCTGCATTTCTGGAGAGTTAATAATACTATTACTGACATAAGAATAAATCTTGAAAAAAAAGCGTCAAAGAATCGTAAATAACAGAAAGAAACTGTTCTCAGGAGTAAATTTCGAAGGCTTTAAATTTGAAAAATAATAAATCAGGAAAATGACGGACAGAAGAAAAGAGTAGACACGATGAGGAGAAGGTGGTGGACTACCGGGAGAACAGGCAACAATAAAGAAATAAGACGAGTTGAAGTAGTTAAGTAACCCCACTTGCTCAATATAAAGATAAATAATAAGAATTACAGCAATAGCAATAATAATAATAATAATAGTAATAACAGTAATAATAGAAAATGCATGAATGAAATGTACAGCTCAATTTCGATGACTCCGCTATGTTTCAACATCCACGAACTCGCACTCATATATGTACGTACTGCCGAAACTTTTAAAACTCACCATTTCTTCTGCTGTTTGGATGCCACGTTCCACTTCGTCTCTTCCAAGGTCAAACACACATTCACCGGCTTTACATTACACACTTGCGGTATCCGTCGATGTTTTAGAAAGAAACATTGCTCGTATCGAGCAGAATGTTTCGAAAGCTATTTTTCTTTACCCCGTGCGGCCAGTGCTACAGTCTACTGCAAACGCAAGATATACGGAGAGCATGTGGCGAAAATAAACAGGAGACGGCGGCGTACATTTCACTCGTATCCGCTTAGGTCGTCGCACTCGACAAAGTTCCGGAGTGAGCAACAATTTTACCTGCAGGATGTAGCACCGGGAGCACGCATAATTTTTCAATCGACCGTAAAAGCCCACTTGAACCAACAGCCCGCTAGGTGAAACTTCCGTCCCAAGTTCCAAACTGCCGGCCTTCGCCACGCCACATCCACGCCTGTAACGCAGTTTTTGCCTTCGGAGACTGACGACGTGGTCGCTGCAGCCCCTCGTTGTACAACGTCTCTCTGTCTTTGCTCATCCTCGTTCTTTTAGATGACCTCACAAACAATAACCCGAACTTCTGTTCAAATTAATTTTGTGCTGTAAAGCGTTACGAAGGTTTTTTCTTTGGCTCTGGAGTTCAAGCCAATTAAACTCGGTACTAAAACGTTTTTCTTGTTGCAGTCGAGTTAAAAACTTGGAAACGGGGCTGGGTCATGATTAAAAACAAAAACTTTTAAAATTCATAGTTCATTTGTTTTTCATTTAGACCAGTACGACGTATTCCAACAGCGGCCTGCGATGAGAGATGGAACTGAAGGAAGTGTTGCCAGCTCAAAATCCGAGATTTGTACAATGGCGAGATGAAACGTATTGCATCCGAATTTTTCGTGTGAAAACTCTGAAGGCTTTTTAGCTAAAAAAAAAACTTCCTTAACATTCTGGTTCGTTCACGTTCTTTCAAATTATGAAGGTGGCAGGGGTAAAATACAGGGAGTGTAAGGCTATTTACAATTTGTACAGAAACCAGATGGCAGTTATAAGAGTCAAGGGGCATGAAAGGGAAGCAGTGCTTGGGAAGGGAGTGATTCAGGGTTGTTTCCTATCCCGGATGTTATTCAATCTGTATATTGAGCAAGCAGTAAAGGAAAAAAAAGAAAAATTCGGAGTAGGAATTAAAATCCATGGAGAAGAAATAAAAACTTTGCGGTTTGCCGATGACATTGTAATTCTGTCAGAGACAGCAAAGGACCTCAAAGAGCAGCTGAACGGGATGGAGAGAGTCTTGAAAGGAGAATATATGACGAACATCAACAAAAGCTAATCGAGGATAATGGAATGTAGTCGAATTAAGTCGGGTGATTCTGAGGGAATTACATTAGGTAATGAGACACTGAAAGTAGTAAATGAGCTTTGCTATTTGGGGAGCAAAATAACTGATGATGGTCAAAGTAGAGTGGATATAAAATGTAGATTGGCAATGGCAAGGAAAGCGTTACTGAAGAAGAGAAATTTTTTAACATTGAGTATAGATTTAAGTGTCAGGAAATCGTTTCTGAAAGTATTTGTATGGAGTGTAGCCATATATGGATTTGAAACATGTACGATAATTAGTTTGGACAAGAAGAGAACAGAAGTTTTCGAAATGTGATGCTACAGAAGAATGCTGAAGATTAGGCGGGTAGATCACATAACTAATGAGGAGGTATTGAATAGATTTGGGGAGAAGAGAAATTTGTGGCACAACTTGGCTAGAAGAAGGGATCTGTTGGTAGGACATGTTCTGAGGCACTAAGGGATTACCAATTTAGTATGGAGGTCGGCTTGGAGGGTAAAAATCGTAGAGGGAGACCAAGAGATGATTACACTAAGCAGATTCAGAAGGATTTAAGTTGCAGCAGGTATTGGGAGATGAAGAAGCTTGCAGAGGATAGAATAGCATGGAGAGCTGCATCAAACCAGTCCCTGGACTGAAGACCACAACAACAACATTCTGCATCCTTCTTCTTCATGTCTACGTGTTTATTTCTCAACATAGTCACCTTGGCGACGGACGCATCGCTCCCAACGAGAGACCAGTTTGTGGATACCGTCACTGTAGAGTGTCTGACTTTGTTGACAGAGCCACAAACTCACCTCTGCTTGCGCCGCTTCATTACTGTGGAGGTGAGGTCCTCGAAGGTGTTCTGTAAGTTTTCGAAACAGATCAAAATAAGTTGAGGTGAAGCCGTACCGTATGGAGGACGATCGCTGACTGAACCCAAGGCGTCGGGCAGGTGCAGATGTTGCAGCGCCCGTGTGTGGGCAAGCATTGTCATGCTGAAGGAAAGGATGCTCCACGTGTGGACGAAGTCTTAGAATTCAAAACTCGATTACAGCACGCAGTTTCTCACGCACTGACATAGTTACATAACATACCACTATGTTACATGCTACAATTCTGAGCACTCTACCTGTAGAGGGCTGCAAATATGTAGACATGAAGAATAAATATACAGAAAAGAATAAATACGTACGATGTTAATAACGTTTGTCTCATTTAAAAAGCTTTATTTATTTATTTATTTTATTTATTTATTTATGCATTTATTTTACCTGGCAAGATCAGGGCCTTCAGGCCCTCTCTTACACCTAACCAGGCATACTCAGATTGAACGAGTTACAGTTTCTACAGAACATTAAGGACATATAACGTGTTATACGGTATTAATGTTGAAGAAAAAAGAAATAGAGATTATAACAGTAGTACAATGATAATTATAACAATCAAAGAAATAATTATAACAATCAATAATAATAATAATAATAACGAACGAAGAAACTCCAGAAGGCATACAACCTCACATGGTCACATTATAATAAGAAAAGCATATCGAGGCAGGCCAAACTTAGGCACTACAAAACAGTTGTATTACCAGAAGCATTGTACGCGTCAGAAACAACCACAATTGGAGCATCAGGCATCATAGACACAGAAAAAATAGAACGCAAAATTCTCAGAAAAATATTTGGACCAATTCACAGAGATGGCATATGGATGAAGCGACCTACCAAAGAGCTGTACCAGCACACTGACAGACTAACAGACGCGATCAGAAAACGCAGATTAACTTTCTATGGGCCCATACAGAGAATGGACAACAACCGACTTACAAAGAAAATTTTTGATGTAGTAAACAGCTCAAGCAAGAAAACAAATTGGTATCATGAAATAGACGAAGACTTAAGGCAGATAGGGATCAACAGGCAAATGATAGGAGACAGGAAATACTTCAGAAACAAAGTTAGGAGTGCAAAATTTATTGTAAAGGAGAGAAAGAAGACAGGAACATTATGGACAGAGCAAAGGAAACAGGAGCACAGCCAAAGGATGAAGAGATTTTGGGAAGAGAAGAGGAAGAGAGGAAAGAAGTGAAAATTGTGTCATCATGTGATTTTCGAGTTCAAACACTGTCCATAAGGGCAACAATGAAATGAATGAATGAATGAATGAATAATAATAATAATAATAATAATAATAATAGTAATGACTATGTATATGAAAGTAAACATATTTTTCTTTTATGAATGTCAGTCCTATTGCTAGTTGGGAATTTTCTCGTTATGTTCTTGCAGCTTGTGAGTTATTCTCATCGAGCAGAGACATAAGACGATAGAATGGGGTGAAAGAGATATAGAAGAGGTAGATAGGTTAGAGGAAGAGAAATAGAATGGTAAAATTCGAAGCTATGATGGAGAGGAGAAAGAAAGAGATGAGAGGGGCACAACAATGGTGGCTATACCGTCCCTAATATGTAAGTCTTGAGTTCCCTCTTGAATGTTGAGTGGTTCTGGATAAGATGCAGATCACAGGGGAGCGCGTTTCATAGTCGTATGGCTGAGATGGAGAATGACACGGATATGTTTTGTGTTATGTAAAGGTACAGCCAAGATGCTAGACGTATCCGATCTGGTATTGCGGTTGTGGAATGATGATAGGTGTTTAATGTGAGAAGGTAAGTATTGGGGGCACCAGCTGCTAAGAAATCGATGAAGTAAGCACATCGTGTAGAGATCGCGTGCCTTATGTGGGCGTACCCAACCTAGCTGGGAGTATGAAGGACTGATATGATCATGCAACCGTATATTGCATACGTATCTAACGCAAGCATTCATCACCAGCTCGAGGCATCTAGAATTTTCACTACTTGTGCCGTGTTGAACTACATCACAGTAGTAAAGATTAGGCAAGACTAGTGTTTGGACTAATTGATGTTTAACATGGGCTGGAAATATTTTTCTAAATTTTTGAATTGCGTGGAGGGAGGAGAGCGATTTCCGGCAAGCTGTGACTATTTGTTATTCCCAGTTTAGGTGTTCATCCAAGATTATTCCAAGGTCTTTTACTGTTTTTTGGTATGGTAGTTGGGTACCATTGAGGAGTATTTGAGGGACTGTTTCGCGAAAGTACCGGCTGATTAACTTTGGATGAGATATAAGTATGACCTGGGATTTCTTGGGGTTTAGTTTCAGACCTAGGTTCTGTGCCCATCGAGAAACAGAGCAAAGATCTGCGTTCATGCGAGTATAAAAAGCTTTACGAGTTTTCAGATAAAAAATATCGGAGGCATCATTTTTCAGTGCTCTGTCCTACTTTCAAATGGTTCAAACGGCTCTAAGCACTATAGGACTCAACATCTGAGCTCATCAGTCCCCTAGACTTAGAACTACTTAAACCTAAGGACATCACACACATCCATGCCCGAGGCAAGATTCGAACCTGCGACCGTAGCAGCAGCGCGGTTCCGGACTGAAGCGACTAAAACCACTCACCCACAGCGGCTGGCCTCGTACTTTCCTTTCAGCGTTTATAATTATATTTCAGTTTTCTTCAACTGTATGAAATATGAATTTACTTAACAGTGAAATTAAATGCTATATGAACCCACGAAGAAGCAGAGATTAAGATGGCTGCCTAACAAAAATACAGTGAGGGAAGAACGACATGTCAGGCTTTATGGAGTCGTCAGTAATCGTTAAAAAGTTTTCTTAAAATAGTTGATTTATGGAATAATTACGTATAATTTCAACAAAAAATTAATGGTTTCGGCTGTCACCCTCGACCTTCAAATCTACGATGTAACAGACAATACTGAAAAGAAGACATTTTACATAATGAAACGCAATGTATTTTCTCGTCGCTGGAGCATATATCTGTATCATAAAATACAATAATCTCAGAGTTTTATATCCAGTTTAACACATTATTTTGACTAAAATAATTACTAATGCTCCTTTACATTTTGTTTAGATATGTCATTACATGTGGAATACCACACAAATTGCTTGTTATATGTCTACGAGGGTATTTGTCTTTATTCAAGATGTTTCACAGTGCCTACTGCAGTTCTGTTGGGGTTCTATAGGGAACGAACAGACAAATATTTGATAAGGAACTCATTGCAGCCTTTTCAAAGAAAAAAAAAAAAGAAAAACAGAAGAATGACGCCGGTGGATTGTTATTATAATTACGATACTCGATGGGTTTCATAAAATGCCCAACTCACCTGGCAGGAATTCTAGGTTCTACCAATACTAAAGTTTGCGAGGGTATGTCTTTTCACTTTCCTAGCATCACTGACTTTGATTTGCTTACCTCCCGATTTCTAAAATTGTCTCGTAGATTTCGACCCGTTTAGCCTCATCTCCATATAGGCGCAGTATTCGACGTGCAAACAACAAAACGTGCTAAATAGAAGTGACTGTGTGGGAGAAAAGCTTCATTACCACCAACTGCTACCGCGATACCATCTGCATGCAATACCATGCGATACCATCTGCATGCAAAACCACGTCCTTTCTATGTGTGGTCAATCATTGCTTCAGTTAGGCAAATTCTACGTTAGTACTAACGGCCTTCCACTCAAAGTAGAGTCCATAGTACGTTCGCTGTAGTCAAACTAGGAATACGGACGTGGTCTCTATTGTTACCACACCAGCGGCAGTTCTTGCTCGTGCTTGTGATTTTTGTACAATCTACCACTCTAACATTCTGTGTCAGGATCCAAGTTTTTATTTTGTCCTTGCGAAAATAAATGTATTTCCTATATCATAGCAGTTGTCTTCTTGGTTCGTAATCATAGTTTAATTTCGTTTCGCAGCTCACATATTTTGGAGGAGTTATCACATAATGTGTTCAGCAATTGTGCCTGTGCGAAATTAGCCACCTCATTACCTTATGTATGAGGGCCTAGCGTTCGGTAACTCTTGCACCACAGTACAGCGTGCAACCTCTTCACGGTGGCGGATATCAAAATTCTTACCTTTTTGACTTTGACAAATGTAAATCAATCAGCCCTAAATAGGAACTACACAGGCTGACTTTCAAATCAAATGCCGAAGAAGCTAACTATGTTCAGAGCAGCGCAATGACACACAAACTAATGATTCACAGAATTACAAGACGTTCGAAACTTTACACGACCGTTCAGCAAGGATACTGGACAACACGAGAAATGATTTTCGGTAACTCTTTACATTACCGTTAAAAGCGCGTGTTGCATTTGTTCATACCTGATATGAAACTAGTAGTGAGTTGTCACACACAAACGTTTTCCGAGGCACTATTAATTGCTACGAATAATTATCGGCATCGTATTCCACTTGCCGTTCCGACGCGTGTTGCCTCTCTCCTACCCGGTAGAGGACTCGTAGTGGGTTACATTAACTGTCTGGCTCCTGAGTATTCAGTGGACGCTTCTGATTGGACCATCGTCTTCCACCACTAACAACTAAGTTAAAATGTTCTTCTCATTCACGTATTTACTTTAGTTAATTACTATATGAAAAAATGATTAATACTGTCTCAGATCAACTGACGTTGATGTTATGGCTGGAGGAGCACAGCAGTGATCAAATGGTAAGTACACTACTGGCCATTAAAATTGCTACACCAAGAAGAAAAGCAGATGATAAACGGGTATTGATTGGACAAATATATTATACTAGAACTGACATGTGATTACATTTTCACGCAATTTTGGTTCGTAGATCCTGAGAAATCAGTACCCAGAACAACCACCTCTGGCCATAATAAGGGCCTTGAGACGCCTGGGCATTGAGTCAAACAGAGCTTGGATGGCGTGTACAGGCCCATGCAACTTCAACACGATACCACAGTTCATCAAGAGTAGTGACTCGCGTATTGTGACGAGCCAGTTGCTCGGCCACCATTGACCAGACGTTTTCAACTGGTGAGAGATCTGGAGAATGTGCTAGCGAGGGCAGCAGTCGAAAATTTTCTGTATCCAGAAAGACCCGTACAGGACCTGCAACATGCGGTGCTGAATTATCCTGCTGCAATGCAGGGTTTCGCAGGGATCGAATGAAGGGTAGAGCCACGGGTCGTAACACATCTGAACTGTAACGTCCACTGTTCAAAGTGCCGTCACTTCGAACAAGAGGTGACCGAGACGTGTAACCAGTGGCACTCCATACCATAACGCCGGGTGATACGCCAGTATGGCGATGACGAATACACTCTTCCAATGTCCGTTCACCGTGATGTCGCCAAACAGGGACGCGACCATCATGATGCTGTAAACAGAACCTGGATTCATCCGAAAAAAAAATGACGTTTTGCCATTCGTGCACCCAGGTTCGTCATTGAGTACACCATCGCAGGCGCTCCTGTCTGTGATGCAGCGTCAAGGGTAACCGCAGCCACGGTCTCCAAGCTGAGAGTCCATGCTGCTGCAAACGTCGTCGAACTGTTGGTGCAGATGGTTGTTGTCTTGCAAACGTCCTCATCTGTTGACTTACGGATCGAGACGTGGTTGCACGATCCGTTAAAGCCATGCGGATAAGGTGCCTGTCATCTCGACTGCTAGTGATACGAGGCCGTTGGGATCCAGCACGGCGTTCCGTATTATCCTCCTGAACCCACCGATTCCATATTCTGCTGACAGTCATTGGATCTCGACCACCGTGAGCAGCAATGTCGCTATACGATAAACCGCAATCGCGATAGGCTTTATCGAAGTCGGAAACGTGAGGGTACGCATTTATCCTCGTTACACGAGGCATCACAACAACGTTTCACCAGGCAACGCCGGTCAAATGCTGTTTATGTATGAGAAATCGGTTGGTAACTTTCCTCATGTCAGCACGTTGTAGGTGTCGCCACCGGCACCAGCCTTGTGTGAATTCTCTGACAAGCTAATCATTTGCATATCACAGCATCTTCTTTCTGTCGGTTTAGTGTATTAGCTAACAACATGGTACTGCTTCGCGCCATGCTCAGTATGTGATTCCCGGCTTTCCAAACGGTACTCCAGGTCGGTAATGTCACCGCCAGCAGGCGCGTTCCCACGCCCTGAACCATCTGCCGCACAATTCAGCGCACAGTACTCTCTCCCTACCTTTTTCTTTTTAATTTTTTGGCTTTCGTGACACGTCCATACGGTCATATCAATAGGAATGTCAGTTATGACGACACGAACGTAACAACACCCAGTCCCCGAGCGGAGGAAATCTCCCCAGAGGTTGGGAATCAAACCCAGGACCACTTCGGCTATCAATTCGCCGCGATGACCGCGCAGCTAGAGAGCCAGACCTCTCCCTACTTTGCTGCTACTGAAAGTTGCTGTCCCACTGTAATTGAAATAGAAGTAAAACTGAAATGTAATGTGTACCAAAAATGTGGCAGAAACGCTACGCCATGTCCCGAAACGTACCGTTTGGATGTAAAATAAGTTTGAAGATCCTTTCAAATCTCCAGTTTCGCGATACACCCTTCCCCCCTCCTCCCCCCCCCCCCCCCCCCCCACACACACACAGCACAGACAATGAGCTCTGACGTGTAAGCTCTACTGGAGCTGGTTCATGTGACGACCCTGCTGTTCGTCGTACAAGGTATGTTGTCGGGGGAAATTGTCTCTGATGGACAGAGGCGATCCGCAAAACGTTTTCAGTACGAGCATTGTGGAACTCTACCATTACGTACCGTGCCATCAAGCGGGCGATTTGGGAGTGATTGTTATTCGAGCTTACATTCAAAAGATACACTTCCAGACATGGGTTCAAAATTCAAATGGCTCTAAGCACTATGTGTGGTGTCACCGCTAGACACCACACTTGCTAGGTGGTAACTTAAATCGGCCGCGGTCCTGTAGTACATGTCGGACCCGCGTGTCGCCACTGTGTAATCGCAAACCTAGCGCCACCACATGGCAGGTCACAAGACACGGACATGACCTCGCCCCAGTTGTACGGAAGACATAGCTTGCGACCAGACGTACGAAGCTTTCCTCTCAGTTGCCGAGAGACAGATAGAATAGCCTTCAGTTTAGTCCATAGCTACTACCTAGCAAGGCGCCAATTGTATCAGTGCTAATAGCGTACTAATATTCAAGAGAGATGTATTCCAACAAGAGAATAAAGATAAGTATTAAACGCATCTACGTACTTTTCCTCTTATTCATTAATAAGTCTCATGTTCCAGAACTTCAAGCCCGTCTGCGTTAGTTTAGCGTGCACCTAGCTACCTCATTGTGTCTATGCTGTATGAAATAGACACAACACTATGGGACTTAATATCTGAGGTCATCAGTCCCCTAGACTTAGAACTACTTAAACCTAACTGACCTAAGGACATCACACACATCCATGCCCGAGTCAGGATTCGAAGCTGCGCCCGTAGCAGCAGCGCGGTTCCGAACTAGAGCGCCCAGACATGGGTGCATCATCAAAACTTTATCTACTAAATCCTCTACAAACGCAAGAAGCCTGTTGTACCTGTGTAGCATCCTGTATACTCGTCATATTCATTGACAATGTAGTTTTGTAGTTTTGCCAGTTTTTGGGACTGAACTGCTCCTCGCTTCCAATGAAGTGATATCACGGTATTATAAAGGATTTAATTTTGACGTAATCTGCACAGCTTCCTTTTTAAGTTTTAAACTCATTTAGGCTGTTACCTAATGTTGTCAATCTGAAAATAATCGCTGACGTCATAAACCGGTAATCTGTTGCTGAAATTGTATATTATTGTGCTTAAAGTGGCTAATTTGTTTTTGTTGTATGGTAGTGTATTCTTAAATTTACTGGTATTTCTCCTATGTGGTAATGTGAAGTTAAACTCGTGATTAGAGAAACAGATAAGCTCATATTTAAGTTCGTAAGTAACCTTGTAATTCTTGAAAAGTGATCAGCAGTGCAAAAGTTAATCAGAAATACATCATCAAACTGTGTACTGCTACATTCATGGCGAAAATGCAGTCGTTCTGTTAAATTTAAGAAAACTGTTCCGTTAGCAGTAATATAAGCAATGTGAAAGCTAGAAAAATATGAAAGATAAATAACTACCAAAAATGCCCTGTCTGAAAAGTATGTCACTTTGAGATGTTAATTGTGTCACACACAAATTATAAGCGGCCTACATGTTTGCGCAATGAATAAGTGCTGTGCTGCTGCTGTCTCCTAACTACTGTGGATGCTGCTGCTATGCTAGTTAAAATATAAAAATTCAAACTACTAGCAATGCGATATGCAATTGGTGCTTTAAACTGTAGAGACATCCATAAAACATCTGTGTAAATAAATGTCATTACTGCAATGATCACTCTCTAAGCTCTGTTACTGAGAAATTCGGTAAAGCAAAATTATATATGTGAAACTTGAAATAAAGAGACGAGTGATGACTGAAGGGAAAACAATAAAGTAACTGTATTAACAAAAGTTTACAGCACTAAGACAGATATATTAAAAATTCACTTCGCATTAATAGTAGAAAAACCGGAACAAATTCTTTTTATTTTCTTACAATCACGTGTGCTTCCATCTCTGATGAAAAATCAGAAAATCGCACATTGTTACGTTATCATAAGAATCTCCAGTTATAAATCCCTGATCAAATTAATTATTGTGTTTGGAAGTCTCGGCAAAAACACTAGTACAGTACTTGTTGAAGTCTTCTGAATGAAGCTACAAAATATCTCTCCATAAATGAGAAAATTGCTGCCAGCACACAGCACGGCTAAGCACATCTTACTCCATCACAAGATACAGCTCGACTCTTCCTCTCCCTCTCTCTCTCTCTCTCTCTCTCTCTCTCTTTCTCTCTCCAAGACTGTCCTCCACTAATAAGCAAAGGTTCTGCTAACAGTCTCTCGCAGCGCTATCTCTTTGGCAGAGATGTTGCCCGCTACTAATCAGATGCTATTGAAGCTTTACTGTCCGCGTGACATCCAAAATATTACGAAAATTTCAATTTTTTGTATATCAAAACCCTTACACTGCCTGAAGCTAAACAATGAAAAATGCATAGCATCCTGACAGATATATTCGAGAATATAAGCACTGTGTAGTTCGATGTCCACATTTCAGTAGATGCTCCACATTTCCTGGAGTAAAGTAAGAAAATCACCTTTCAGTGTTCCACTGAAAATGTGAGTTTCTTATCCTATAATTTACTTCCTCAACAAACACCAAGTTCTCGGCAGTCTATACCATATTTGGATGTTTTTGTGCCTGATGCCTCCCGTACAACATTCCATCTCTAGGGCCGTCGACCAGAATGTACTCTACATCTTTGTGAAGCGCTAAATGAAGTATTGACAGGTATAAATAAACCACTGGATCTGGAAATGTATTGGTCTGCACTATTACATCTCGCACTAAAAGCGTGTTAAATAGTAGATCAAGCGTGAAGTGAGCGGCGATAAATTGACAATAGCCATTGGCACGGCGATAACGTCAGCGAACGGTCGCTTCCATTATTTCCTTCGTTATTACAAAGGGCCGTTTGTAAATTAACGCTTGTGCGGTAGAGAAACGTCCATAACGGAAGAGAGAATACCTTTAGCTTACATTGTTGTCTTTTGAAACGGGTCTTGTCCGCGCCTTGTCTCACCTTCCTCGAAGATTTATTTCGAACGTTTTGGAAAAAAAATTGTAGTATGTGTCAGATGAAATTTAGTCACTTAGTTCGTTATTTCCGTATCCAAGATTCAATGTGAAATACCACTACATGCTTAGTGGTTATAACAAAGCTCTTAAATTTTATTTACAGAATACTTAATTCATCACATAATACTGGGTGAATCACAATTGATATTAGGTTCACAACCAAGCCGTTTGTGAGATTATTGAGAATGTGTGGTTACAAGGCGGTAATAATTACAAAACGAAACATTGTCCTAGTTGGTAGAAGTGTATTTGAAATGTAAACTTTTCGAGTTAAGTCCCCATATAATTCGACACGAATTTCACCGTTGGCTTTCATTAACAAATGCAATACTACTTCAGAACGTCACGTGTTCACACACACACACACACACACACACACACACACACACACACACACACACACAAACAGAGAGAGGGAGAGAGAGAGAGAGAGAGAGAGATGAGCAATAGAAAAGAACAGAGGGAGACACCCTACAAAAGAAGCATTGCTTACAAGTAGTGTTACAAAAATATTGCTCCAGGTCACTTTAAAATTGTCACCACATCAATAGTGAATTGTTTCACTTTATTTAGTATACGAAAAACGAAATATGAAAATTAAAAACACAAATGAAGTGGTGAGTATGTGCCGGTTTTCCATAATTGCAGGGTAAGTGCGGCCTCTGACCTATGACCAGATGAGAGAAAACGCAGATTTTGGCAAGACGGACCGATATCTGTAAATAATATTTCGTCCATGTGAAAATTACGGTGTGAACTGTTTCGAGCCTATAGAGACGTAGTAGTAAAAACAAAACTATATTTGCAAGAATAGATCCGTTGAATTCGCCTTCAAAATAAAAAGGCGAAACACGTATGGAACGCAAATAAATTATGTTGTAGCAATAAAAAGGAGTTTTCGAGATGCAGTTTACTGCATGATGAATTTACAGTAACCCGTTGCAACGGGTTAAATATCATACGAAATAATTCTTATGATGTATGATTGTTACAATTGATATTACTTTTGGTCTTATTGCTATCGTATTATTTATTGTTACCTCTGTGTTGGGATTTCATAGTTCGTTAGAGTTTGGTTAAATTTGTTCATAATACTTTCAACGTCTTTTGAAGCATTCTGTTCCGTGTAGTCGTAGGCACAAAGACATAAATCAACAATTCATTAATACAATATCACGTAACGATACCTTTGAGTTTATTGGTTTCCATTTTCCAACACTTGATGCTTCACATCCACAAAGTACTCGACTTCAAAGGTGTAGCATTAGAAGTCTTCAATTATGCATCAGCGGTTGACGCCAATAACTCCTTTTCTCAAGAAGCCATTGATTCTTATACATTGAATAAATGATGAGTAACTGAAACGCTCAGCTGCCGACAGGTGTTGTTGATATACCTCGATGTGGACAGCTGAAAATGTGTGCCCCGACCGGGACCCGAACCCGGGATCTCCTGCTTACATGGCAGACATGGCAGACATGCTATCAATCTGAGCCACCGAGGACACAGATGAATAGCGCGACTGCAGGGACTTATCCCTTGCACGCTTCCCGTGAGATTCACATTCCCAACTGTCCACAATTCTACATATGTAATGTACCTTATTGACATTTGCCCATCCACTCATTACTCGCGCACGCTTTGGCGATTCCTGTAAGAGTTTGGACAACCTGTACGAGTTATCCGAAATCAAAAATGAATAACAATAGTCGATACTACATTAAATTTATGGGAGCTGATACCTAATCATAATGAAATAACCTTAAATTTAACGGCATGATGCTAACTCGAACATTCAGTTCGATTTTTACTTTTTTTCACTCTTAATGGGTTCACAAACATAGTTAACATTAAAAATAACTTCATTTATTGTAGAAATAAGCGCGCAAGAAAAGTGTTTACTTTTCGGGGCTCAAAGGTAAAAGTAAACAAGTTGACTTTTATGCTGCACGCAGTTTTCAAAAATAGTTTTTCGAGAAAAATCTGTTTAAAGCTTAGGGAAAACTTTTATATCTATTATCCAATTTGCAGAAAAACTACATGGTTGTATTTATTTTTTATGCCGCTAAACATAAATCTGAAGTTAGATTTTCAAAGTTCATAATGGCCACTCGAATATGGTGGACCAAAACTTACGTTTTGACCAAAATTTGAGAAAAAAAAGTTTTCGATAGTGACGCTTGGTCTGCAATTCCAGGACCATATATCAATCTTTCTTCTAACTGTAATTGTTCCTGGAGAGTAATTGCCTCGTTTTTCTTGGCGAGAGAAGCCGACCTGGCTGAGCAGGATATGCTGTGTTCGAGAGCCTGCACACTTATTCGTCACCTTTTTCGGCGCATATGTCTGCGTGTATGCTGCAATACGAATCATTTTGTGAACGTTCATCAGGGCCCCTACTAATTTTCTACCTGAGCTGGGTATCTCCGGCTGAGAGCATCCCATGGCGCCTGTCACACCGTTTCGAACAATGGGCTGTAGAAACTTTTGTAACGCATGAATTAAGAAAAATTTTCGTCCCAACATTCTAGACACATAGACGTTTCAAAAAACTACAATAAAAAATCGAATTTTTGACCATTTGGAAAGATGAGAGGCCTTAACGCAAGGGTGAGGCACCTAAACCAGGAAACGCCAAGTACGACGAAGAACGAATAAATACTCTGATGTGTATAGTTCGATGAGACTTGGGTCATACTATACATCGAATAAAGTGCTGTAGTGCAGGAGGTAACTGAAAGAAATACGCTATGAGACTAACCGAAACGACTTTTTTATTCAAAAACAATAATTACAGCGTAGTCACCGCGATTCACGATGTTCCTTGGACATTACAAATGGCGAAAAAAATGGTTCAAATGGCTCTGAGCACTATGGGAGTTAACTGCTGAGGTCATCAGTGCCCTAGAACTTAGAACCACTTAAACCTAACTAACCTAAGGACATCACACACATCCATGCCCTAGGTAGGATTCGAACCTGCGACCGTAGTGGTCGCGCGGTTCCAGACTGTAGCGCCTAGAACCGCTCGGCCACTCTGCCCGGCACAAATGGGGAGACAAGGTTCTAAATAGGGTGTGTGATCACCGCGGGCAGCAATGCATGGTCTGCAAAGCGCTTCTATGCTGGATACATGGTTGGAAATGAGTTTCTGTTGTAGGGCGTTCCATTCCTCACCAGCACGGCTGACAACTGCTGGACGCTGGTTGGTGGTTGTGGACGTGCTGGAACAAGTCTCTCACACATGCTCGGTGAAGGAATATTAAATCCAGGAGGGAGGGTGTGGGGGAGGGTGGAAGGGATAGGCCAGTCCATTCGCCGGATATCCTCTCATTCCAAGAGCTTCTTCGCCTGCTCTCTTCACTTTGGACGCGCATTCAATCCAGGGCCGACTGTGCCACTGAAAAGATGCACTTGAGGATGTAACAGTGTCAGAGAAACGTTTGTAACCTTCCCCTCACTTATCGACCTTAATGACAGTGAAAAATTAAACCGCGTGTACCTAATGGAAATTTGGAAAGCAATCGTCACCGAAGTTAATCTGTCGGTAAAGGGGGAGGAAAGGGTTACATCCAAATGAAAGGAAAAATGCAAATGAAACTGGTGGAAATTAATTTTGAAAAGGGGTAAAGTTAATAAAGAAAGTAAATGTGCGGCCATTACGTCAACAATTAACTAGCGGTAATTAGATATTTGAGATTTGGGGGAAATTACGGTCGCCAGTCCTAAGGACAATTACTATAGTAACTGAAAAAGAAAATTAGCACTAGAAGCGTGGCAACTGAAGGTTGACACGTGTAGTGTGAAAACTGAAAGTTTGTCAGAAGTAATAAATTTCGCTACACTCTGACTTAATTTAGCAAAGGAATTAATAAAATCGGAAAATTGAAAGTTAATTTAGTGACTGAAATTAATAGTGAACTTTGTTTCTGAAGCATATCGAAATTCAGTAAAATACAGTTAGCCTTGGGCTACCTCAACAATCATTTCAAAAGCTACTTGAATCTACGCAGTTTAGAAATAAGAGATTTAACTTCGAACTTGAATTAAATGATTCTGAACAATTAACAATAGAAAAATTTTGTACGTACCAAGCTGAGCTGCAGTCACAGGTAAGCTAAAATATGCTAACAAAACTCGCACTCTTAATTTGTGCTCGTGTAATCTAAATATTGTAGCCAGCTATGAATAATTTAACTGAACTTTGAAATTAAGGCAGTGAAATTGAATTATATTATTTTAATGCTGGCGTTTGAATTTCAACGACACTCGGGTTCATTTCGGAAAAGGAAGGGACCCTGCTTGGCAATGCAATTGGGACAATGAGCAACAAAGGTTCATGCTAAGTTGCTGTAATTTTGTGATGCAACAATTTTAAAAGCTGAGGTCTGCCATACAGTTCTGAAACTTTACGTGCTTTTAGTCTTCCTTGTTGGTTGATTGAAGGTTTGAAGTCGCCGATCGAGGAGGTGGCGACAGTCACTCATTGTCGGCCGTCGCTGTTGCAGAAGCTGGATGCTGGCGCGCCTTCTTCTCGACACGGTCACCAGGCGAAACGGGCTCTTGATGTGTGCCAGCTAATGCTTCCCGTCCGCGACACCGTGCTAGAAACTACCATAGCCAGTCGATCGCAATTACATGCTGCCAAACCCCGAAAGCCCGGCAACTTGCGGGAGCGTCACACAACACACCTGCTCAATCGCACTACTCCAACCAGACTCCCCCTCGCTGCCCGCGCTCCACGCGGCAGAGTTAACACTACCAAAGATCCTACACACTTTCGTTCTTCACACGACCTATCGATGTATTCGTTCGATAGCACAGTTTTCCCTAGGCAAGACCCAGCGTAAAATACAAATAATATTTACAAAACAAACCAATTATACATCGCCATAAATGCATATATATATATATATATATATATATATATATATATATATATATATATATATATTAAAACAATTACAATATATAAAGACACAGAAATGTTATATCTTCAGGTAACAAAATAAGGAAAAAATTATGTTACAATAGATGGAAATAGGAGGATATGCATTTCCGGCGTTACACGTTGACTGATGAATGACCGAGTTCAGGAGTATGGTGGTCGTTAAGCTCATGCAACGTTAATCCTCCCCACACCATAAAACCTGTACCATCAAAATAATCGTGTATGACAATTTAGGGCAAACCCTCATTTGGCTAAAGGTGGAAATACGTAATGCAGCCACTGACATTCTCTAAGGCGACCGGTTTCGTGTGCACGTGTGATGTTGAGGGGAGGCGTAATGTTGCAAGTCAGTACTGCTCTTCAGATCTTTGAACACGGTACCCTCACCACTAAGTGTTATTGTGACACTGTATCCCTTCCTGATGTGCATCTTTTCAGGGGCGTATTTGGCCCTGGCTGCATTTTCATGGCTAATGGTGTGCGACAGTACCGAAAAGTGAAGGTGGTGGAGCTCTTGGAAGGAGATAAATTCGACGAATGGACTACCTAGCCCTTTCCCTCGTCTTAAATGCCATCGAGCACGTGTAGCAAGCAGTGCAGGGGGAGGGGGAGGGGGGGGGAGACTTATCACACGCTCTACAGTGCCCCGCCTTTGGAAATGCCCGGTGGACTCTCATGAATCTCAAAGACCTCAGTGTAATTATTTCTTTTGGTAAAACTGACATTCTATTTGTCTCATTGTGCATTTCTTTCAGTAACCCTCTGTAGTAAACTGTACCAGTTCTTTCTATGTACGGCCGAAGTTTCACCGAGTTGTGCTACTTGGCAGTGCACGTCAAATGAACGACGTTGCTTTCGTTCTTAATTTTTGCATAGCATTGTATATCGAGGTATGGTGTCCGATAAATTACAGCGGGGAAATATGGCGAATATTCACAGCTTGGTACACTTACTCGTCCATCGACATATTTAGCGTGCCCTGTCTTAATTGCTTCCTCTTGTATAAATGTATTTCCCTTAACATAGACAAATGTAATGTATTGCGAATACATAGAAAGAAGGATCCTTTATTGTATGATTATATGATAGCGGAACAAACACTGGTAGCAGTTACTTCTGTAAAATATCTGGGAGTATGCGTGCGGAACGATTTGAAGTGGAATGATCATATAAAATTAATTGTTGGTAAGGTGGGTACCAGGTTGAGATTCATTGGGAGAGTCCTTAGAAAATGTAGTCCATCAACAAAGGAGGTGGCTTGCAAAACACTCGTTCGACCTATACTTGAGTATTGCTGAACAGTGTGAGATCCGTACCAGATCGGGTTGACGGAGGAGATAGAGAGGATCGAAAGAAGAGCGGCGCGTTTCGTCGCAGGGTTATTTGGTAACCGTGATAGCGTCACGGAGATGTTTAGCAAACAAGTGGCAGACTCTGCAAGAGAGGCGCTCTGCATCGCGGTGTAGCTTGCTGTCCAGCTTTCGAGAGGGTGCGTTTCTGGATGAGGTATCGAATATATTGCTTCCCCCTACTTATACCTCCCGAGGAGATCACGAATGTAAAATTAGAGAGATTCGAGCGCGCACGGAGGCTTTCAGACAGTCGTTCTTCCCGCGAACCATACGCGACTGGAACAGAAAAGGGAGGTAATGACAGTGGCACGTAAAGTGCCCTCCGCCACACACCGTTGGGTGGCTTGCGGAGTATAAATGTAGATGTAGATGTAGATGGTGCCATGCTACTTTATAGGTTGTAAGTTGCATGACGTGTAGGCGTAACCGTTGCTTTCAAGCAAATGAGCTGCTGTCAGTATATGTCGCAGGATGATGCCAGTTGGGGCTTGCTGCATCTGCTACAGGCAGCAGTGGAGCGGGACGCATGAAAGAATGTTCAGCGTTGCGCTTACATCCATTCGACCTACAAGTCTGCGCGCGCTAAAATCAACAGAAGAATATTTGTGACTTTTTAGAGTAACGTGTGTAAACATGTAGGTGGGTACGGCTTCGTTCGCCGGGAATACAGAGGAGTCCAGAAAAATGTAGACACTCTTTGATAGTCATAATTGATGCACAAAAAGACGTACCGTTACAATTCTTGAACGGGGATAATGTTATTTTATGTTCTCAAAGCGACGACGCCGATGTCGCTGAACTGTTGACCGAACTACGGTTGTCAGTGTTGCCGGAGTGATAGCTGGACAGGAGGCCTCGATGGTTTCTCGTAGATCGTTCAGTGTAGCTGGCTTCTATTGACAAACTTCATTTTCGAAGGTCCCCCCATACGTAGATGTCAAGAGGTCTAAGGTCTGGAGACAGTGGCGGATACTCAACACTTCCTTTTCGACTTATCCTTCGTCCAGACAGATTTTCATCCAAGTAGGTTCTGACATCTGTACGGTAGTGAGGTGTAACGGCATCTTGTTGTAGCTAAAATCTTTCATATCCAAACACCTCTAGGATAGCAGGTAAAATTGATGCTTGCAGCACGTGAAGATACATCTCACCAGTTACGGTGGCGTCAAAGAAGAACGGGCAATCAAAACCCGCGAGGACAGTCCACACCACACATTAACACCCAGTAGATTAACATGCTTGTCCACGTGAACGTGAGGATTTTTCAGGGACTCAGTAGACGCAGTTGTGGTGACAAACAGTACCATACAGTTTGAATTGCGGCACGTCAGATCAGATAACCATCCCTGCAAACCATTCATCCTTGTGAAGCATGCCTTAAAACCACTCTCAGTACTCCATCCTTTGATCCAGGTCGTCCTCGTTCATAGCATGCAGCGGAATACACATTTTCCATTTTTCTGTCTTCAGCATTCCTCGTAGCCCGCTTTCACGTGCACCTTGCATCACAGATTTTTGAGGAGACCTAGTAAAATGTTGTAACACAGCAGCGCTGGAAGTTGGAAATGTTGATGATTTTTTTTTCTCTTTTTGCGACCAGATCTTCCCTCATGCACAACCTGAACAGTATCGCCGGCTTCAAATTAATCCCGAATACGATAAATTTTTGTACGCGTTTGTGGCCTTTCTCTGTACACATTAAGCCATTGCCGTTGTACCTCCGTCATCTCTTCGTACTTCCAGTACCACTTCAGTACGGCCTTGCGTTGCTCAAACGACAATTTTACTTCATTCGTTGCTGCACTGTCATGTGTTGGAAAACGCTTGCCAAGATCTGTTGAAATGAAATGATCGTATGGCATTGTTGGCCGGGATGTCGCAATCGGGTTCGCCCGCCAAGTGCAAGTCTTATTTCGGTCGTCGCCACATTTGGCGACTTGCGGGGGATGGTAAGGATGAAATGATGATGAGGACAACACAATACCCAGTCACCGAGCGGAGAAACTCTCCAATCCGACGGGGAATCGAACCCGAGCCCAGTGCTTGCGAGGCGAGCACGTTACGACCCAGCTAACAGGCGGACAAGATCTATTGAGAAGACAATGGACTACGCTACCTCGCAAAACTGCAACGATACGTCATTTTGTTCCATATCAAACAGTGTGTACATTTTTCTAGACCCCTCTGTTGAACTGGGGTGATGGCATTTGCATTGTAGGAACTGTTGGTAGACAGTATAGACCTATAAACTGTGTCGTACCAGGCAACTGAACTGGATTTAATGTGCTACGTATTATTTGGTTAAATCTTCCGCTATGTTGGTAGGCTGCTTGGACGAGAAGTACTCGCCATCCTGCATCTACATCTACACACATACTCTGCAAACCGGCATGAAGTGTATGGAAGAGGATACTTAGCGTTGTTCTCTTAGTTCTCTTAGGTTGTTCCCAGATGATGCTGTAATTTACCGTCTAGTAAGGTCATCCGAAGACCAGTATCAGTTGCAAAGCGATTTAGAAAAGATTGCTGTATGGTGCGGCAGGTGGCAGTTGACGCTAAATAACGAAACGTGTGAGGTGATCCACATGAGTCCCAAAAGAAATCCGTTGGAATTCGATTACTCGATAAATAGTACAATTCTCAAGGCTGTCAATTCAACTAAGTACCTGGATGTTAAAATTACGAACAACTTCGGTTGGAAAGACCACATAGATAATATTGTAGGGAAGGCGAACCAAAGGTTGCGTTTCATTGGCAGGACACTTAGAAGATGCAACAAGTCCACTAAAGAGACAGCTTACACTACACTCGTTCGTCCTCTGTTAGAATATTGCTGCGCGGTGTGGGATCGTTATCAGGTGGGATTGACGGAGGACATCGAAAGGGTGCAAAAAAGGGCAGCTCGTTTTGTATTACCACGTAATAGGGGAGAGAGTGTGGCAGATATGATACGCGAGTTGGGATGGAAGTCATTAAAGCAAAGACGTTTCTCATCGCGGCGAGATCTATTTACGAAATTTCAGTCAGCAACTTTCTCTTCCGAATGCGAAAATATTTTGTTGAGCCCAACCTACATAGGTAGGAATGATCATCAAAATAAAATAAGACAAATCAGAGCTCGAACAGAAAGGTTTAGGTGTTCGTTTTTCCCGCGCGCTGTTCGGGAGTGGAATGGTAGAGAGATAGTATGATTGTGGTTCGATGAACCCTCTGCCAAGCACTTAAATGTGAGTTGCAGAGTAATCATGTAGATGTAGGTGAGGTGACACATGTTCGGATTTTTTACCACTCCAGTTGAGTTTGGAGAGCAGGAAGTACGCTCTCTGTACGCACTTTAATGAGCCTCATCATGTCTTCGTCGTCTCTAAGGCGGGGATACATAGAGGCTTAACTTCTTCGCTTAATATTGCTTCCTCAAACTTCGCAAATAGGCTTTCGCGAGATAATTGACTCCTCTCTTTAGTCACCGCCAATTGGCGTCTTTCAGCATTTTCGTGACGCGCTCCAGAGACTAAAAGGAACCTGTCACCATTCGTGCTGTCTCTCTTTGTGTACGTTCAGCACTCCCTGTTAGCTCAGCTCTGGTATAGTTCCCACACACTCCAGGAATATTCTAAGATGTGACGCACAAGTGATTCGCAAGCGATTTTTTTAATTTCCTGCCAATGAACGAAAGTCTGCCAAATTCTTCAGCTATGACCGAGCCTGTTTCATCATTCCATTTCATATCCGTACAATATGTGAAAGGACTGACAACTCTCTTTAAATTATCAGAAATCTAAAATTGTACATTTTGCGTGAAAGGGTAGTATACTATGGCTACAGTATCAGTAGTAATCAGCTAAAGCGTCGTGTTGTAATAAAAAAATTAATAACGAATATGAATGGAAAGAAAAAATTAATTTAAAGTATATTACAATTGCATTATTAGAAATGTTGTGCTTGTACGACTTTTGGCAAATCGGACTTCCTCTCTTACATTTCAATTGTAGATGCAGGCAGCGGACATCAAGTACACCAGTGCGTGTCAAAAATAAGAAAATCCTCATTACTACTTTCCACTTCAATAAAAAATACTTAATTCTGATGTAAAATCTTCTCATATTTCGCTACATATATGACACAAAACACTCGTAGCCCGTCATACTCAAAACCGCACATCTTAACAGAACTTCTAACTAAGAGAGAGCGAGAACAAAAATCATGTACAAGGAAAAATAAAGGATGGTTTTTTTTTCATTTGTCTGCACCTTACCTCGCATTCATAATTAAGGTCTTTGCCAAGGCTTATGATCGATCGGTATTTCATTTTTTGTTTTTAATAAATTTTTACTTTACGATATCGTGAATCACGTACCTACACAACGTAGAACTGTCTTGTTGTAACAATTTATACGGATATGAAATGGAATGATGAGACAGACTCACAGCTGAAGATGTTGGCAGATTTTCGTTCATTGGTAGGACCTGAAAAAATGCAATCAGTATACGAAGCAGTGCGCTTAAAAATCGCTTGGGCGTCACACCTTAAGGCGTTGCTTGAATGTGTTGAAACCGTACCAAAATAGAGATAATAGGGAGTACTGAACGTATTAAGATGTGCGTAGACATTTGTGCAGCTGCTGGTAGATTATTAATATTTAACGTCAATTCCCTGTTATTGAGACATTATAAACTCACTCATGCATGAGCGAAAGTAATTCGATAAACCTTTATAATATAAACTGACTAGTTTGGATTCTAATAATTGCAAGCGATTTCTTCGAGAGACGAAAACACGGTGGCTTCGAAGTTACAGTTCGACTTTACCTTATTCGATGAATAATTTCGATAGCATTGTCATCACTTAGTCAGAATAAATTTATGTACCTGTATAACTAGCATACTCTGTGAAATCAGTAAATATTACAGTATACAGCAGCATCTTTTAAACGTCAAGATACATTTATAAATAGCAGTGTACATATAATGAACATGTACAGTTCGGCTATAGAAGTGGTTTAACAACTGAAAACGCTATATTCTCTTTTCTCTGTGAGGTACTGGATGGATTGAACAAAATGTTTCGAACGCTAGGCATCTTTTTTGATTTAACTAAGGCGTCTGATTGTGTTGATCACAAAATATTCTTCCTGAAGTTGGACTATTATGGAACACGGGGAGTAGCTCATAGTTGGTTCACCTTTTACTTTAAGAACAAACAGCAAAAGGTCATTATTCACAGTGATGAGAATGGTTGTGATGTGGGGTCTGAGTGGGGCCCGGTCAAATAGGGGGTGCCTCAGGGATCAGTGCTGGGGCCACTCCTGTTCTGTATTTATATAAATGATATGCACTCTATTATTACAGGCAATACTAAAATATTTCTGTTTCCTGATGACACTAGCTTGTCAGTGAAGGATGTTGTGTGCAACATTGGCTCTGTTTTAAATAGTGCAGTTCATGACATAAGTTCATGGCTTGTAGAAAATACACTAACTCTAAATCACAGTAAGACTCAGTTTTTACAGATTCTAAGACACAATTCAACAAAACCCCGACGTTTTAATTTCAGAGTAAGGGCACATCATTAGTGAAGCTGAACAGTGCAACTTTATAGGTGTTCAGATAGATAGTAAAGTGCCGTGGAAAGCCCACTTTCAGGGTCTTGTTCGAAGGCTTAAAGCTGCCATTTTTACTATTCGAACGGTATCTGAAGTACATTATAGTTCGACATGAAAAGTAGTTTACTTTGTTCATTTTCATTCGCTTATGTCGTATGGTATTATATTCTGGGGTTCAAAATGGCTCTGAGCACTATGGGACTCAACTGCTGAGGTCATTAGTCCCCTAGAACTTAGAACTAGTTAAACCTAACTAACCTAAGGACATCACAAACATCCATGCCCGAGGCAGGATTCGAACCTGCGACCGTAGCGGTCTTGCGGTTCCAGACTGCAGCGCCTTTAACCGCACGGCCACTTCGGCCAGCTATATGCTGGGGTAACTCTTCCCATTCAAAGAAGATATTTTTGGGCCAGAAGCGTGCACAGCTCCCGGTGGAACCCAAACTTCCATACGCCGTCAACCATGCGTCTGCGACCTGTCCTTGTTCGCAATTGCGAATTCATTTAATGTATTTAATAATGGCTGTAGTTTTTCTCTGCCTCGTGATGACTGGGTGTTGCGTGCTGTCCTTAGGTTAGTTAGGTTTAAGTAGTTCTAAGTTCTAGGGGACTGATGACCATAGATGTTAAGTCCCATAGTGCTCAGAGCCAACGGCTGTAGTTGCCGCAGTGCCTGTTCCTTTGGACATGGGTCACTCGTTCTATTCTGTCGAGGAGTTCCTTGAAAAAATTGAGCTCATTCCTATTTTATGTTGTTGACTGCGTTTATACAGGGTGGTCCATTGATAGTGACCGGGCCAAATATCTCACGAGATAAGCATCAAACGAAATTATTATAAAGGACGGAAGTCGTCTAGCTTGAAGGGGGAAACCAGATGGCCCTATGGTTGGCCCTCTAGATGGCGCTGCCATAGGTCAAACGGATATCAACTGCGATTTTTTTAAATAGGAACCCCCATTGTTTCTTACGTATTCGTGTAGTACGTAGAGAAATATGAATGTTTTAGTTGGACCACTTTTTTCGCTTTGTGATAGATGGTGCTGTAATAGTCACAAACGTACACTCCTGGAAATTGAAATAAGAACACCGTGAATTCATTGTCCCAGGAAGGGGAAACTGTATTGACACATTCCTGGGGTCAGATACATCACATGATCACACTGACAGAACCACAGGCACATAGACACAGGCAACAGAGCATGCACAATGTCGGCACTAGTACAGTGTATATCCACCTTTCGCAGCAATGCAGGCTGCTATTCTCCCATGGAGACGATCGTAGAGATGCTGGATGTAGTCCTGTGGAACGGCTTGCCATGCCATTTCCACCTGGCGCCTCAGTTGGACCAGCGTTCGTGCCGGACGTGCAGACCGCGTGAGACGACGCTTCATCCAGTCCCAAACATGCTCAATGGGGGACAGATCCGGAGATCTTGCTGGCCAGGGTAGTTGACTTACACCTTCTAGAGCACGTTGGGTGGCACGGGATACATGCGGACGTGCATTGTCCTGTTGGAACAGCAAGTTCCCTTGCCGGTCTAGGAATGGTAGAACGATGGGTTCGATGACGGTTTGGATGTACCGTGCACTATTCAGTGTCCCCTCGACGATCACCAGTGGTGTACGGCCAGTGTAGGAGATCGCTCCCCACACCATGATGCCGGGTGTTGGCCCTGTGTGCCTCGGTCGTATGCAGTCCTGATTGTGGCGCTCACCTGCACGGCGCCAAACACGCATACGACCATCATTGGCACCAAGGCAGAAGCGACTCTCATCGCTGAAGACGACACGTCTCCATTCGTCCCTCCATTCACGCCTGTCGCGACACCACTGGAGGCGGGCTGCACGATGTTGGGGCGTGAGCGGAAGACGGCCTAACGGTGTGCGGGACCGTAGCCCAGCTTCATGGAGACGGTTGCGAATGGTTCTCGCCGACACCCCAGGAGCAACAGTGTCCCTAATTTGCTGGGAAGTGGCGGTGCGGTCCCCTACGGCACTGCGTAGGATCCTACGGTCTTGGCGTGCATCCGTGCGTCGCTGCGGTCCGGTCCCAGGTCGACGGGCACGTGCACCTTCCGCCAACCACTGGCGACAACATCGATGTACTGTGGAGACCTCACGCCCCACGTGTTGAGCAATTCGGCGGTACGTCCACCCGGCCTCCCGCATGCCCACTATACGCCCTCGCTCAAAGTCCGTCAACTGCACATACGGTTCACGTCCACTCTGTCGCGGCATGCTACCAGTGTTAAAGACTGCGATGGAGCTCCGTATGCCACGGCAAACTGGCTGACACTGACGGCGGCGGTGCACAAATGCTGCGCAGCTAGCGCCATTCGACGGCCAACACCGCGGTTCCTGGTGTGTCCGCTGTGCCGTGCGTGTGATCATTGCTTGTACAGCCCTCTCGCAGTGTCCGGAGCAAGTATGGTGGGTCTGACACACCGGTGTCAATGTGTTCTTTTTTCCATTTCCAGGAGTGTATAAGTACTTCTACATCTACATCCATACTCCGCAAGCCACCTGACGGTGTGTGGCGGAGGGTACCTTGAGTACCTCTATCGGTTCTCCCTTCTATTCCAGTCTCGTATTGGTCGTGGAAAGAAGGGTTGTCGGTATGTCTCTGTGTGGGCTCTAATCTCTCTGATTTTATCCTCATGATCTCTTCGCGAGACGTGGAATCACGTAAAATTCCGCCAGTGCGGACGGTATTTGCTTCGTGATGCATTACCTGTGTTAAAAAGGACCTTTTACCAATTGCGGGAAAGGTCGATATCGTGTTGATGTATGGCTATTGTGATCAAAATTCCCAACGTGCGGGTGCTATGTATGCTGCTCGGTATCCTGGACGACACCATCCAAGTGTCCGGACCGTTCGCCGGATAGTTACGTTATTTAAGGAAACAGGAAGTGTTCAGCCACATGTGAAACGTCAACCGCAACAAATGATGATGCCCAAGTAGGTTTTAGCTGCTGTCGCAGCTGATCCGCACATCAGTAGCAGACAAACTGCGCTGCGCGAGAATCGGGAATCTCAAAAACGTCTGTGTTGAGAATGCTACATCAACATCGATTGCACCCGTACCCTATTTCTATGCACTAGGAATTGCATGGCGACGACTTTGAAGGTCGTGTACAGTTCTGCCACTAGGCACACGATAAATTACGGGACGATGACAGATTTTTTGCACGCGTTCTATTTGGCGACGAAGCGTCGTTCACCAACAGCGGTAACGTAAACCGGCATAATATGCACTACTGGGCACGGAAAATCCACACTGGCTGCGACAAGTGGAACATCAGCAAACTTGTAGGGTTGATGTATGGTGTGGCATTATGGGAGCAAGTATAATTGACCCCCATTTTATCGATGGCAACCTAAATAGTGCAACGTATGCTGATTTTCTACGTAATGTTCTACCGATGTTGCTATAAGATGTTTCACTGCATAACAGAATGGTGACGTACTTCCAACGTGATGGATGTCCAGCACATAGGTCGCGTGCTGTTGAAGCGGTATTGAATAGCATATTTCATGTCAGGTGCATTGGCCCGCACGTTCACCGCATCTGACGTCCCCGGATTTTTTTCTGTGGGGAAAGTTGAAGGATATTTGCTATCGTGATCCACCTACAACGCCTGACAACATGCGTCAGCGCATTGTCAATGCATGTGCGAACATTACGGAAGGCGAACTACTCGCTGTTGAGAGGAATGTCCTTACACGTATTGCCAAATACGGTAAGGTTGATGGAAATCATTTTGAGCATTTATTGCATTAATGTGGTATTTACAGGTAATCGCGCTGTAACAGCATGCGTTCTCAGAAATGATAAGTTCACATAGGTACATGTATCACATTGGAACAACCGAAATAAAATGTTCAAACGTACCTACGTTCTGTATTTTAATTTAAAAAACCTACCTATTACCAACTGTTCGTCTAAAATTTTGAGCCATATGTTCGTGATTATTACAGCGCCATCTATCACAAACCGAAAAAGGTGGTCCAACTAAAACATTCACATTTCTTTACGTAATACACGAATATGTACCAAAAATGGAGGTTCCTATTTAAAAAAACGCAGTTGATATCCGTTTGACCTATGGCAGCGCCTTCTAGCGGGCCAACCAAGCGACATCTGGTTTCCCCATTCATGCTAGACAAGTTTCGTTCTTTGTAGTTTTTTCGTTTGACGCTTATTTCGTGAGATATTTGGCCCGGTCACGCTCAATGGACCACTGTGTAAGCTTATGGCTCGTCTTTCTTTTTTGGGTTCATAAACATTTTATTTTATCTGTTATTAATTTTATATTGTAATTTCATGTACTGACAAGTTCCATGACAGAGATTTTCTCTTCAATTTTATCCTACGGAACTAGACGTTTAAAATAAAATAAAATAAATATACTGTTTGCTTGACACAGCTAAATTATAGTAGTGCCTTCAAGACTTGCGTAAAGGAGCTAGAGAAAAATAGTTGAGTCTGGGAAGACAGTGGATTTCTAACACATATTTCATATCTAGGCTATCGATGTGAACCCTTCTGCAGAATAAAAAAAAAAAAACACATTCCTTTAAATCCTATTTTACACGTGCTGCGAAATTCACATAAAGTTAAAAAGAACCGACATCTTCAGCACCATACCAGCTATTTAATTGATGCTGTTTATCTACAATTAGTTTCCACAAAAGGATATAATCTGGCAGCTTTTCGTCTTAAACAGCTACAAAATGATGACTTTTAGTGACTCTCGTTATGGAACTAAAGATTCAGTCATTTAGCATGTTTGATAGTAAACATGAAGTAACTGCCCATAAGTATTCACAAATCGTTTGTGTTTTGTCCATTTAAATATATCCATCTGATCATGGAGATAGAGGTGGAACCCCCAGAAAAGTGTAGTAGATAGATGAATGAAAGCTGCACCCTATAGATAATTATTATTTTCAGTTGATATTCATGACAGTCGCTCTTAGATCTAACCTAAAAATTTACGTGTAAAGAACGGTAAATAGTTCCAAAAACTGAATTAGAGAGTATACAGGGTGAGTCGCGTAAGACGTAACACCCCCTTTATTCCTGGGGCGACTGCACGTATCGGCATGCGGTTTTCGGCGAATCATAGCGAACTATGGGGCACATACGTTGGTACATGCACAATAATCACAACGTTTATACTGACCGAAATAATGAGGCAAGTACATGTTTTTTAAATGGGACTCTATACTTTTTTACCATAATAGCAACATGCGTTACATCACTATACGCGTCTTTTCCAGAGCGTTCGAATGATGGTAAAAGAAGTATAGCGTCTCATTAAAAAAACATGTACTTGCCTCATTATCTCGGTCAATATAAACGTTGTGATTATTGTGCATGTACCAAAGTATGTGCCCTATAGTCGGCTATGAATCGCCGAACACCGCTTGTCGATACGTGCAATCGCCCCCGGAATAAAGTGGGTGTTACGTCTTACGCGACACACCCTGTATATTGTGCCACAATTTAAAGTGCACCTACAGTGCTGGAGAAAAAAAATTAATGTTGTCCCACTATCTCATTCCAATAGAGAAAAGTGTGAAGGGATTAAAGTGCATTTGTTTGAGGCGTCAAACTTTGAATGAGCGTATGGCAGTCTGCGTCCCAGAGCAAGCTGTGACGTCACGTGAGGCTAATCTGCGAAAACCGCTCGAGTGTCGCGCAGTCACGCCAGTGGGTCAGTTTCGGGCAAGTTGCGCGCTGCGCCCAGAAACCGCAGGCAGAATTGCAGCAGGACGGCGGCAGTTCTCGCCTCGGCGCCGGCGTGCGACGGCCGGGCGAGAGAATCGGGGCTGCCGCGCCGGGGCCGGCGCCGGCGAACTGTAGCCGAGTCTTGCGGCCGGCGCCAAGTTCCGGCGGAATTAAGCGGCGCGGCGCTGCGGCCGGCAGCATGCGGGGTGCGGGAAACCACCGCAAAGCGGCCGCCGGCCGACAGCCGACGGGGCTCCTCCCACATCGGCACTCCGCCTGGCACCAGTACGTTACACACCGGACTCCCTCACAGCCGAAAACTCTCTGGAATTCTCAGTTATTAGACGCACGTACGACAGGAAGCAAAAATTTGGTGTTCCTCAAGGTTCAGTGTTGTGTCCAATCCTATGATGGAATTATTACTGGTGTCCTACACGAATCGTTATTGTTTCCATTTTCTTTTTTTATTGTGCATTGTGAAGTTCCTTTAATGCTGAAGCGAATGTTTCTGAAACTAGATTTTAATTGAAAACTATTCCATTCAATTGCGCAGTGTACTACAGCAAACAGTTGCGAATTATTTCAGAATAAAAATAGTCTCGATTGCGAGATTGTTTGATATCAATGACACGTTTCACCCATTTGGGGCATCATCAGATTATCTATAACAACAACAAAACAATCAATTAGTAACAAATAGAGGAAGGCGTATGGTCCTGTCTTGCACAATTACGCAAGTTCAAATGGTTCAAATGGCTCTGAGCACTATAGGACTTAACTTCTGAGGTCATCAGTCCCCTAGAACTTAGAACTACTTAAACCTAACATCATGTATCCATGCCCGAAGCAGGATTCGAAACTGCGACCGGAGTGGTCGCGCGGCTCCAGACTGTAGCGCCTAGAACCGCTCGGCCACCCCGGCCGGCTAATTACGCAAGTAAAATGAACTGAAAGTAATGGAAACTTATGTAAAAGTAGCTGGATATGTAAGCCATCCGTCATAAATCCATATAAGATGGAAAATGGACGCAACGGCAACTGGATATGAACTGCATCCGTCATAAAACGTATACCTGTACATTGTAAGGTTTACTTCGTCAAAAGAAAAGAAAACCGCCAGTATACCATCAAAAAGGCACACAGAAGTGCGAAATAAATTGAACACCTATTGCATGTTACCTTAAACCGACCCCGCCATAGCTGTACAAAGTAGAGCCTTTCTTATAAAATAAAAGCGGTATGAGCCGCAACGTATAATATGGCAAGAGGAACCCAGGTAGCACGCGTAAACCTAATAAATTAAGAAGCATATTATCAAACCATTAAAACCACGTCAAACCAAAAGTACCTTAAGGTAACCCTAATAAAGCGGATTAAATAGGTACATTTGATGACATAAAACAACAAGTCAAAATGTGTCATTAAAACTTCCATTCTGAGTAAAGCAGCTAAATTTTAAAGTGTTTGCATAGCTTTAGCATACAAGACTAAGAAGCCAAGCTTCAAGGGATCAGGAGCAACACTGCAAACTAGAGATAAAGACTTATTTCTAGTGATTAAAATAAAAAATGTAAGTTACAGTATATGAAAATGTTGAGTCACATACCATCAGAAAAGGTCATTAATAAGCGGCCTTTGAAATATAAGTCCACTAACATCATAACACCAAAATGAACTAGTTTCGTCGACAGTCTAACTTTTTAACTTGTTTGTTTTGGTCTGTATGAAGTTATCTTGATCTGTCGCAGCAATATCTGTGTGTACCCAGGGACATTGCGTTACGTGCAGCTCATATTGTGTTTATTTTGTAAGCGTGGCCCTATTTTGTACAGCATTGGTGGAATCAGGTGGTGTACTTAAGGTAGTATGCAATAGGCGTTGAATTTTTTTCCGCCGCTTTTCTGTTGCTTCTTGATGTTATGCTGGCGGTTTTATTTGCTTTTAACTAGGCATACTTTGCCTTGCATATGTTTTTCTGACGGATGGATTACATATCCACTCGCTGCTGCGTCCGTTACGCGTTTTATATGGCTTTATGAGGCATGGTTTACATGTCCAGCCACTTTTACATAAGTTTCTATTATTTTTAGTTCATTTTACCTGCGTAGGCGTGCAAGATCGCACCATGCCCCTTCCTCTATTTGTTACTAATTAGTATATAGTTTTTATAGACGTTCGGATGATGCCCCAAAATGGTGAAACGCCTTATTGATGTTAAATAATTTCTTAACCAAGACTGCTTTTATTCTCAAATAAATTTAAACAGATGTACTTAGTCTACAGCTTGATAGCACACATGTGGAGTCACAAAGGGAATATGAGCTGTGAAGTTAACAATAATGGGAAAATATTGTGATAGCATCGCATTTTCATTTCATAATATAACAATATCTATCTTAGCCCGTAGAACACCAGCGAAACAGCCGTCAGCTGCTGTCAGGAGCACTCCTTGTGCATTTTTCCACAAACATACTCCGTTCTTTACAGGAAATACTGGTCTCTCTCATAGCTAAAAAATTCTCCAGGGACCTTTTATGAGTTTTCGGATGCACCTACGAGAAACTGTGTTTAAAACAGTGAACCAAAAATGTAGTGTCCTCAAAGATTCAGTGCTGTGTACATTTCTGTTCTGTATTGGGCCAGTTATTGTTTTTCTTCAATGAAGTGAGTCACCTAAAACTACCAAGCTACTGTTACACAAACAAGATATTGATGCACCATTTTAATAAAAGACTGTGCGTTTACGGATGCAAGAAGCAAGTTTAGCTTGTGGATTCATCAACAACCAAAAGAGTTGTTTGAAAGCACCATCCTTTCATTTATTAATTATGTTATTTAATTTGTTTCCAAGGTTGGTGATCTTTTTCTTTGATATTTAGCAAACCGAATCATGTGAGCATACAATTTTATATTGTTGTGTTAAAAAGGTGACATCAGCTATTAAATTAATGTTATAAAAATTGTAGGCTACCAGCTTTGTTTGTTATTTTCAGGTATCATAGTAACTACATATAAAATATCGATGGAATAACTGTCTAATTTTAGATTCGATACGTTACTGGATCTTCTGCAAAGTTAGTGGTTGTGATATGACATATAATAAAACTCTCTCAAGTACATAAAAATTTAAATTTTTCAGTGAGCCTCTCTTTGAAAAATTTTCGTCAATTTCCGTGACTGTATGTACAGGATGTTCGGGAATTCCCGTTATAGCCCTGTGGGAGTTTTAGACGGGAGTGAAAATATAATGTTTTGAATAGAAACCCATGTCCGGAAATGTACCGTTTCCATTCTACGGCGGTTTCAAATCAGATGTGTAACGCGTCCAAGTGTGCTGAAGAGAAGGGAAAAGTTTCAAGAGTTACTTATCCTTGTGCATTAGAGTAGATAGGATGACGTGTACTACGTCCTATGGAATACTTCTTGTGGCATAGTATAAGTCTGCAAAATTTAATTTACGAGACTCCTGTGTAGACAGTGGAAGATACGCTGGCACGAGTTCTGGCCGCTGCACTACAAACTGAAGAGACACCAATTGGGATGGAGTGTGTACCAGATCATTCTTTGTAGGTACAATGTCTGCAACAATGTTGTTTGTTGCCACATCGAGCCGCTGTAGTACTGTATCAGTACTGTTCTGTTCGTTCAGTACGCTGGGTTCTTCAGCGTTCTGTAATAAAGTGAACACATAATGTCTTAGTGTTAACACAAACAAACGTTCCTAAGTGATAAAGGGATGTTATGTTATGTTTTCTTTTGAACTGTTTCCTAACAATTGTATTAAATCACCCCTAATTTAATTCCTCAAAGAGAAATGAATGAGTTAAATATCTGAACTGAAGCCATCATAGAACGGAAATGGTACGTTTTCGGACATGGGTTCCCATTCAAAATATTACGTACCCACTCACTCTACAAGCCCTAAAAGTCTTAAATTTCCGAACACTTTGTATGTCTGTGTTTGACTTTTTGGCCCTGTAATTTTTTATATACATAGAGTTGTAAGACGTCATAAGTAATGGTAAATTTCATGAACTCGTGTGTGGGATGCGATGTTAGGGATTATTCGGGTCGATACACTGTGTCGAATTGTATCTTAGTCTTTTCTTTGCAGGATGTTTACCGTATTTATTGGCATGCTGTAGTAATATTATTGAAGTAATGTTATTCGTGATTTTGTATCTGCAATCATAAGTTTCACGATAATGTAACCTTCGTTCTTTAGACTGAATATTTTTATGCATGAATAAAAAATAAAATAGACACAAAGTCTGAAAAATGTCCTGCACCCCTCTAACACTCTCTTCAGTGACTAATATTTCAACGGCGGAACACAGGTGATGTTATTCAATAAATATTTGGTTGCTGCAATATAGGAAACACGCAGTAGCTGGTACACCTCTGTTGTGTACATAGTTCCGTGTAGTCAGCGCGTACACAACTTTCCCACTAGAGCGCGCCCCACTAAGCACAACAGCGCAGGTGCAGCGCTCGTTCGTCTCCGCACTACGAGATGGCGCTGCCTTAGAGACGGACCAGATTCTGCTTCCGCCGATCCGCGTATTAATATATAACGCAGTCAATGAGATTGCTACTAACGTAGAAACTTTTCTCTATGCTTTTTATTATTTTAATAAATGTGTGTGAAAATTAATCAAGTTCTATTTAAAGTTGGTCACTGTCAATCTGCTACTCTAAGCGTGCAAGTGGCATTTCCATCGTCTGACCTAACGGCAGACTATAAACACGCCACGATAAGACCAAGAGACATATTGCTGACTCTCGCCTACTTCGTTAGAGCGACAAGTCAAATAATTTGATGGTGTGTGTACTGAAGGTCTTACATTACGCACACCACAACCTCGTTGTTCATACATTGCTTGAAAAACAAGCTGAGATTTTGTTTTGATCGTCATTGGTAACGCTCAAAGGTTATCGCCAGAAGAGACAGCAGTATGGCAGTTCCAACAAGTCAGAAGATAATGTTACACTTGGTGTTTTGGAAAATACGAGGAGGTTTTCTTTTTTTATTTTAAAACGAAGGCTTTAATATGACTGGTTATTTTGGTTACCTCACTTTGGCAGAATTAGTGTGTTTACAGAGGCTAAAAGGAAACAAGTGACGCAGTACTCATATCTAAATATCTACAGTCTGGATTATTTTAGCTCAATCTCCTATGACAGTAGTTACAGTGATTCTATTAATTCATGAAAGATGGAAAGCATGTATCCAGAACAAGTGTTTGATTAATTTTTCATTGCTGGGGTTATTATCATATAAAAGTTCTTGAAAGGCACCGACATCGGTTTTAAATGTTAAATATTGTTTATTTGCGAAATCTACAACTGTAAATTAGACCACTTAGCCTTTTTTGAAGTGGAAAATGACCGAAATTACATGAGTGGACTTTGATAAACGAATAATTTTTAACTGTCAAAGGCAAAGATGTCTTTCAAGAAAGATTACGGGATGCTCAGGGATTCTGGGTGCCCAAACCAAGAATCGTACCTCACTACTATAAATATGTGTATTTTTAGGTCGAAGTCGAAAAGCTTACTGGCACAAATTGATTAATTTTAATAGAAAGAGCTATGTGTGCGCACTGGAGGGTGCAACTATGCTAGCAGAGGAGTTACAGCTGCTGTTATATTAATGCCAGAGACACTTATGTGTCCAGATAGTGTAACACTTTGGCGCACAATGACCTTCAACCAGTCATTGCTCCTGTGCTCTGTACGTAAATGGAACAGGATGAAAACCTAATAAGTGGGACAATGGGGAATACCCTCTAACATTCTCTTCAGTGACTAATATGACAGCCACTGACGAATGAAATTTAAGCTACGTTACGTGGTTCCTTAATCGAAAACTATACATTTGAAATACATTTTTACTAATGACAATGATATTTCATGCTGCTGATGATGATGTTGGGTTTGTGGGGTGCTCAGATGCTCGGTTATCAGCGCCCGTACATATTCCCAACCTTTGCTCAACCCAATCTCGCCACTTTCATGCATGATGATGAAATGATGAGGACAACACAAACACCCAGTCATCTCGAGGCAGGTGAAAATCCCTGACCCCACCGGAAATCAAACCCGGGACCCCGTGATTTCATACTGAAGTCGGTGGCACATCGTAACCACACATTCGAAGTTATCGACTGTTAGGAAGTGTATTATTATGTTGTGATAAGTGAACAACGTACCCGTTCTTAGCTTGTGACCATCTACACCATGTAGCATAAAATATTTTCACTTGTCACAGGTACAACGCCCCACTAATAAAGTGCCCGCACTGTATATTGTGGGGATATTAGACACTCAAGTTTTCTTGGAACCTTTCAGCAACTGTATGATCTGAATTGGGAGATCGGTAAAAGGATCCAATTATTATTTTATTCCGGTTGCCAACAATGACCTCTGCCCATATTAACTGACAGGAACTATCTACTTCAATTTCGTGACAAGATAAACTACTTCTAACAGCAACAAACACGCCACCGCCAACCGTGTTTAGCCTATCCTTTCGGAACACCGTTAGGCTCGTAAAAATTTCGGCTGAGTTTATCTACGGCTTTAGTCAACTTTCAGTGCCTATACGATTTGAGCATCAGTGCTTTCTATTAGAGCTTATAGCTCTGGTACTTCCCCAACACAGCTACGACAATTTACAACTGTTATACCGACGATTCCTGTATCTACCTTCTTCCTGTGTTCGGTCTGCACCCTTAGTGACTGAAGCCCTTCTTGTGTTTTCACGAGACCCTCTAAGCTAAAAAACCGCCCAGTCCACGCCACACAGCCCCTGCTATCCGTGTAGCCACCTCCTGCGTATAGTGGACACCTGACCTATTCAGCGGAACCCGAAACCCAAAAACCCTTACGGCAGAATGTCACGGAGACGCTTGAAAAACTGGCACCACCTTCATGCTGTCTCTCTACCGTTCCACTCTCGAACGGCACACGGAAAAAACGAGCACTTAAATTTTTCTGCGTGAGGCCTGATTTCTCTTACTTTATTGTGATTATAATTTTTCCCTATGTAGGTGGCTGCCAACAGAATGTTTTCGCAATCGGAGGAGAAAACTGGTGATTGAAATTTCATGAGAAGATCCCGTCGCAACGAAAAACGCCTTTGTTTTAATGATTGCCACGCCAATTTACGTATCATGTCTGTGACACTATGTCCCATATTTCGTGATATTACAAAACGAGCTGCCCTTCTTTGTACTTTTTCGATGTCATCCGTCAGTCCCACCTGATGCGGATCCCACGCCGCACTGCAATACTCCAGAATAGGGCGGACAAGCGTGGTGTAAGCAGTCTCTTTAGTAGACCTGTTGCACCTTCTAAGTGTTCCGCAATGAATCGCAGTCTTTGGTTTGCTCTACCCACAATATTATCTACGTGGTACTTCCAATTTAGGTTATTTGTAATTGTAATCCATAAGTATTTGGTTGAATTTGCAGCCCTAAGATTTGTGTGACTTATCGCGTAATCGAAATTTAGCTGATTTCTTTTAGTACTCATGTGAATAACTTCACACTTTTCCTTATTAAGGGTCAATTGCCACTTTTCGCACAATACAGATATCTTATCTAAATCATTTTTCGAGTCGTTTTGATCATCTGATGACTTTACAAGACGGTAAATGACACCGTCATCTGCAAACAATCTAAGACGGCTAATCAGATTGTCTCCTATGTCGTTAATGTAGGTCAGGAACAATAGAGGGCCTATAACATTTCCTTGGGGAACATCGGATATTAGTTATGTTTTACTCGATGACTTTCCTTCTATTACTACTTACTGTGACCTTTCTGACAGGAAATCACGAATCCAATCGCACAACTGAGGCGATACTCCGTAGGCACGCAGTTTGGTTAGACGACGCTTGTGAGGAACGGTGTCGGAAGCCTGGAAATTTAAAAACGTGTGATCAGTTTGTCATCCCTTGTCGATAGCACTTCTGAAACCGTGCTGACTATTCCTTGGTACTAGAATGAAATTTTCACTCTACAGCGGAGTGTGCGCTGATATGAAACTTCCTGGCAGATTAAAACTGTGTGCCGGACCGCGACTCGAACTCGGGACTTTTGCCTTTCGCGGGCAAGTGCTCTACCAACTGAGCTACCCAAGAACGACTCACGCCCCGTCCTAACAGCTTTAATTCCGCCAGTACCTCGTCTCCTACCATCCAAACTTCACAGAAGCTCCCCTGCGAACCTTGCAGAACTAGCACTCCTGGAAGAAAGGATATTGCGGAGACATGGCTTAGCCACAGCCTGGGGAATGTTTCTAGAATGAAATTTTCGCTCTGCAGCGGAGTGTTCACTGATATGAAAGTTCCTGGCAGATTAAAACTGTGTGCTGGACCGAGACTCGAACTCGGGACCCTTGCCTTTCGCGGGCAAGTCCTCTACCAACTGAGCTACCCAAGCACGACTCACGCCCCGTCCTAACAGCTTTAATTCCGCCAGTACCTCGTCTCCTACCTACCAAACTTCACAGAAGCTTGTAACGCCGGAAATGCATATCCTCCTATTTCCGTCTATTGTACCATAATTTTTTCCTTATTTTGTTACCTGAAGATATAACATGTCTGTGTCTTTATATATTGTAATTGTTTTAATGTCGATGTATAATTGGTTTGTTTTGTAAATATTATTTGTATTTTACGCTGGGTCTTGCCTAGGGAAAACTATGCTATCGAACGAATACATCGATAGGTCGTGTGAAGAACGAAAGTGTGTAGGATCTTTGGTAGTGTTAACTCTGCCGCGTGGAGCGCGGGCAGCGAGTGAGAGTCTGGCGGGAGTAGTGCGATTGAGCAGGTGTGTTGTGTGACGCTGCCGCAAGTTGCCGGGCTTTCGGGGTGTGGCAGCAAGTAATTGCGATCGACTGGCTATGGTAATTTCTAGCACGGTGTCGCGGACGGGAAGCATTAGCTGGCACACATCAAGAGCCCGTTTCGCCTGGTGACCGTGTCGAGAAGAAGGCGCGCCAGCATCCAGCTTCTGCAACAGCGACGGCCGACAATGAGTGACTGTCGCCACCTCCTCGATCGGCGACTTCAAACCTTCAATCAACCAGCAAGGAAGACTAAAAGCACGTAAAGTTTCAGAACTGTATGGCAGACCTCAGCTTTTCAAACTGTTCCATTTGCCTCGCAAAATTACAGCAACTTAGCATGAACCTTTGTTGCTCATTGTCCCAATTGCATTGCCAAGCAGGGTCCCTTCCTTTTCCGAAATGAACCCGAGTGTCGTTGAAATTCAAACGCCAGCATTAAAACAATATAATTCAATTTCACTGCCTTAATTTCAAAGTTCAGTTAAATTATTCATAGCTGGCTACAATATTTAGATTACTCAAGCACAAATTCAGAGTGCGAGTTTTGTTACCATATTTTAGCTTACCTGTGACTGCAGCTCAGCTTGGTACGTACTAAATTTTACTATTGTTAATTGTTCAGAATCATTTAATTCAAGTTCAAAGTTAAATCTCTTATTTCTAAATTGCGTAGATTCAAGTAGCTTTTGAAATGATTGTTGAGGTAGCCCAAGACTAACCTTATTTTACTGCACTTCGTAATGCTTCAGAAACAAAGTTCACTATTAATTTCAGTCACTAAATTAACTTTCGATTTTCCGGTTTTATTAATTCTTTTGCTAAATTAAGTCAGAGTGTAGCGAAATTTATTACTTCTGACAAACTTTCAGTTTTCACACTACACGTGTCAACCTTCAGTTGCCACGCTTCTAGTGCTAATTATATGTGTAATAACCTTTCTTTTTCAGTTACTATAGTAATTGTCCATAGGACTGGCGACTGTAATTTCCCCCAAATCCCAAATATCTAATTACCGCTGGTTAATTGTTGACGTAACGGCCGCGCATTTACTTTCTTTATTAACTTCACCCCTTTTCAAAATTAATTTCCACCAGTTTCATTTGCATTTTTCCTTTCATTTAGATGTAACCCTTTCCTCCCTCTTTACCGACAGATTAACTTCGGTGACGATTGCTTTTCCCAAATTTCCATTAGGTACACGCGGTTTAAATTTTCACTGTCATTAAGGTCGATAAGTGAGGGGGAGGTTACAAGCTCCCCTGCGAACCTTGCAGAACTAGCACTCCTGGAAGAAAGGATATTGCGGAGACATGGCTTAGCCACAGCCTGGGGGATGTTTCTAAAATGAAATTTTCACTCTACAGCGGAGGGTGCGCTGTAGAGTCCTTATTCCTATGAAGCCTGCTTACAATGTTCGAACAGCCAACTTGAGATGGAGAGTCTATAATTATTGTAGCAATCGCCCTCTCCACTTTCCTTCTTCCCCCCTCCCAGAACAGATCTCCTGGATCCTCAGCCTTGTTCACAACAGGAAGTGTCCTCTGACAGTGACGTGGTTGCACACGTGGCAGCTGGTCAGCTGGTACGTCCGTAACCCCCACCGGGCCACGATCGGCGGCCCCGGCAGAGGTGATTGCTGCGCCCGCCGTCAGCAGCGGCCCCTGCTCTCCGCCACACACCGCCCCCCCCCTTCCCCACCCGCCGTGAAATTACGCCCGCGGCTAATTGAGGGCGTCGAGGTGCCGTAATGGGTGCCACGGGAGGGCCCGGCGCCCCTCTGTGCGAAAACTTGCTGGCGCTGCTGGAAACTGCTCGCCGACAAAGCGGCAGCAACAGTCAAAGACTAAGCAGACTGATAATCGCAGTCGTAAATCAGCTTCCAGAAGATTTTTTGTGACTGTGTCTCGGAATTTGTCCTTCTAACAACCCTACCACAACAAAGGTCAAAAATTAATTATGATTGTAGTGTTGCTCAGGCTGCTAAATATTGCATTTTCGGGCACCATCAAAGTTATATTATGTGGCAGGTGTCATTAGAGCACAGTTAATAAAGTCATTTCTTGAAATAATGGATAAACTAGGCACTCATCTTTTCGTGTTTCCCACGCTGGTCTCGTTGTGAACTCATGGCTTAATCGTCGAAAATCTAGGTAGTGATGATTCCAAGGTCGGATACAGAGAGGCCTAGGTGTTATTCTGCGATATTCAAAAGTTTTATAGATGTGTTTCATAAACCATTCTTGAAGATTAAACTTTTGCAAGTTAGGACAATGGTGATGTAAAAAATTAATCAGCACTCCCAATTTAAGTTACACATCTTTTTTATTACTTTTGTTGCAATATCACGTAACTCGTTCCATAACATCACTTCACAATATAAAACATACTTGAAAATATCTTCCTCATTGTTAAAGTTCACATTTCATAAACTGACTACAATTTTCGTCTTTTTAACATGACGACCAAAGTTTGACTCTCTAATAACCGCTTATGCGCCCAAAAATCAGAGTTATAAGTACGTCAAAGATCATAGTGACAAAAGAAAGAATACACATAAGAATAATATCATTGCAATATATACATATCGATGTATCGAAGTACCTCTACATTAATGAAATCAAATCTGAATGTTGTCACAGAAATATGTTAACTATTTTGCAGAAACACAGTAGAATATTGCTCGTATCGAGAGGTTGAGGTGAGGTGCCGTAATGGTTACGTAATTTAGGTACCAAACTAGCTAAACAGGCTAGCTCGATGCTAAAAAGTGGCAATGGTAAACACAAGAGCCTGGTTTCGAATTTTGTTTGTGTGGTTGTTTGGTTTCGTAATACAGGGTGTCTATAAATGAATATCGGGGTTTTAACGCTTTATAACATTTATTAAACTTACAGTTATAAACGATATGTCAAATGAAAGAACAACTCAAACATTTTTACCAAGATCCTTATAAATGTTCAATGTGAGCACCATTTATCACACGGCACACATCAAGTCCATAGGCGAGTTCTTCCCGAACACTGATAAGCGTGTCTTCAGTTTTTGTAGCAACAGCTGCTTCAATCCGGTTTCTTAATTCAGGGAGTTCTGCTGGTAGCGGAGGCATGTACACACGATCCTTGATGAATCTTCAAAGGAAAAAATCGCATGGCGTTAGGTCGGGTGAACATGGAGGCCATGCAGAGCAAGCCCTGTCATTGGGCCACTTCCGGCCTATCCAGCGCTTGGGTACAGTGAAGTTCAACCAATCGCGCACTTCGCTATGCCAGCGGTGTGGCGCACCATCTTGCTGGAAAATGAAGTTATCTGGCTCATCTTCTTCCAACTGAGGTAAGAGCCATTGCTCTAGTGTATCAAGTTAAGAATTGCCAGTTACAGTAGGTTGACCAAAAAAGAAAGGCACATAAACTTTCCGTCGGGATACGGCACAAAAAACAGCCACTTTAGGGGAATCTCGTTGCATTTGTACCACCTCGTGAGGATTTTCTGAGGCCCAGATGCGCACATTGTGAGTGTTAACATGTCCACTAAGGTGAAAGGTCGATTCATCACTGAAGACAACATGATCCAGAACATCTTCATCGTCATGAAACAACATTTCGTTTCCGAAGTTGGCACCTAATCCATGGTCTGCCGGCTTTAGAGCCTGTAATAACTGTAAACAGTAAAAACGTAATTGTACGCGTTTTCTTAAAACTTTCCAAACAGTCGACACGGGAACTTGTAATTCACGACCAGCCTTCCAGACTGACTTATTTGGGATACGAGTGAACGACTCTCACTCGCTGAACAGTCTCTTCACTAACTCTTGGTCGTCCTCTGCTCTTCCCTTTACAAAGGCAACCGGTACCTTCAAATTGATGATACCATCCACGAATGTTATTATCACCTGGAGGATTACAACCGAACTTCAGCCGGAACGCACGTTGCACAGTAACTACAGATTCGGTCTTTGCAAACTGCAAAACACAAAACACTTTCTGTTCACTAGTCGCCATCTTCGTTACTACCGCTGTCTAGCGGATTGAGGCGGAAACATTGCTCAAATGTGAAGTTAATATCGTTTTCTGTAATTTTACAAATAACTATTCTGTGTATGATAACACATACCATCTGATGAAATCATAACGTCCTTTCTCTCTTTCCTCAGCGTTAACAAGTTGGTACAAGACAGCAGAAACTGTCGCTCAGACTAGAAACCAACTTTTCTTTGACAATCACCCATACAGCCGTCTCCTACAAACTGTTTCCCGCAACGGAAAATTACTATTGAGCCATTCTCCGTTTTTAAAAAAATCTGATAATTGTTTCACATTTATGGTTTCCAAAGTAAGCTGGTGATCTTTTCTTAAAATCAAATTTAAAGAAATTTTCTTGTCGTCAAATATCTGACTGCTTTTCGGTCAACAGTTAAAAACTAAATACGCGTTGTATATGTAGTAGAAAAATGTATACATGTTACATGTGATTCAACTGCACCTACCTATGGGTTTTATGCAACCCATGAACGCCTTCAAATATCACAAGCAAAATTTTAGTGCTCTCTCGTTTACTATGCGCAGACTGCTGGTCCTACAGAGAAAATGAACAGGACCTTTCTGTAGGAAATTTAATGTAGTCAAAATCTGTAATGGGATACGTTTTCGCTGCAAGTTACAGTTTTCGAATTATTCAAAAAAAAAGGTACGAAAGTGACCTTAAAACGTATTTTTCCTGAACAGCACGAAAACCGTGGCCTATAGCGAAAACGTATCACAGTACAAAAATTAGTTATACAAAATTTTTCGCAAAAATGTCCTCATCATTTTTTTCTGTAGGACTAATAGTTTAAGCGCAGCGAGCGAGAAAGTGTGAATGAAAATCTCGCACTTCGTTTTTGAAGACGTTGTGGGTTGCTTAAAACCCGTGGCCAGAGACGACTGAATCATCTTGTAAACAAGCGCAAATCAATCAAGACTACATATCACGTACACGTACGTCTATTATCTCATACATTTTCCGGACAGTTTATTACAGTGTTAAGCATACACTATGCCAAAGACGTGCCACGAACTGACGACTAGAGCAAATGAATTTATTTTTCGTACGAGTACAATGATATTACTTACAATCTGATATTCCAAAGACACGTAGATAACTTTCTCAAAGATGCGCAGCTTACAACGTTTTTCTCCTTGATTCTACACGATGGAAAAGAATACTGATAAAACAATGGAAGCCACGTGGATTGTCAACCACAAAATTTACACGGTAAAGCCTTCATTCAACCAGTGTAGCCGTGAAGTATAAAATAACCCTGAGGCACAGTCTGTGTTACACACAGTTTCGCTTCTGCGCCATCAGAAAGGTTCTTTATATATATCAGCGAAAATAATTTATCATCTTTTGAGGATGACGGAAGAAAAATCGCAAGACTAAAAAGGAGTTGCGCGACATAAACGAAACTAAGTAGGCGTGTTTCTACGTGTGGAAGATATCTACAGTACTGGCCATTAAAATTGCTACACCAAGAAGAAATGTAGATGACAAACGGGTATTCATTGGACAAATATGTTACACTAGAACTGACATGTGATTACATTTTCACGCTTTTGGGTGCATACATTCTGAGAAATCAGTACCCAGAACAACCAACTCTGGCCATAATACCGGCCTTGATACGCCAGGGCATTGAGTCAAACACAGCTTTGTATGGCGTGTACAGATACAGCTGCCAATGCAGCTTCAACACGATACCACAGTTTATCAAGAGTAGTGGCTGGCGTATTGTGACGAGCCAGCTGCTCGGCCACCATTGACCAGACGTTTTCAATTGGTGAGAGATCTGGAGAATGTGCTGGCCAGGGCAGCAGTCGAACATTTTCTGTATCCAGAAAGGCCCGTACAAGACCTGCAACATGCGGTCGTGCATTATCCTGCTGAAATGTAGGGTTTCGCAGGGATCGAATGAAGGGTAGAGCCACGGGTCGTAACACATCTGAAATGTAACGTCAACTGTTGAAAGTGCCGTCAATGCGGCGTGTAACCAATGACACCCTATACAATCACGTCGAGTGAAACGCCAGTATGGCGATGACGAATACACGCTTACAATGTGCGTTCACCGCGATGTCGCCAACCACGGATGCGACCATCATAATTCTGTAAACAGAACCTGGATTCATCCGAAACAATGACGTTTTGCCATTCGTGGATCCAGGTTCGTCGTTGAGTACACCATCGCAGGCGCTCCCGTCTGTGATGGAGCGTCAAGGGTAACCGCAGCCATGGTCTCCGAGTTGACGTCCCATGCTGCTGCAAACGTCGTCGAACTGTTCGTGGAGACGATTGTTGTCTTGCAAATGTGTCCATTTGTTGACTCATGGATCGAGACGTGGCTGCACGATCCGTTACAGCCATGCGGATAAGATGCCTGTCATCTCGATTGCTAGTGATGCGAGGCCGTTGGGATCCAGCGCGGCGTTCTGTATTACACTCCTGAACCTACCGATTTCATACTCTGCTAACAGTCATTTAATCTCGACCAACGCCAGCAGCAATGTCGCGATACGATAAACCGTAATCGCGATAGGCTATAATCCGACCTTCATCTACATCTACATCTACATCTACATCCATACTCCGGAAGCCACCAGACGGTGTGTGGCGGAGGGTACCCTGAGTACCTCTATCGGTTCTCCCTTCTATTCCAGTCTCGTATTGTTCGTGGAAAGAAGTATTGCCGGTATGCTTCTGTGTGGGCTCTAATCTCTCTGATTTTATCCTCATGGTCTCTTCGCGAGATATACGTAGGAGGGAGCAATATACTGCTTGACTCTTCGGTGAAGGTATGTTCTCGAAACTTTAACAACAGCCTGTACCGAGCTAGTGAGCGTCTCTCCTGAAGAGTCTTCCACTGGAGTTTATCTATCATCTCCGTAACGCTTTCACGATTACTAAATGATCCTGTAACGAAGCGCGCATCTCTCCGTTGGATCTTCTCTATTTCTTCTATCAATCCTATCTGGTACGGATCCCACACTGCTGAGCAGTATTCAAGCAGTGGGCGAACAAGCGTACTGTAACCTACTTCCTTTGTTTTCGGATTGCATTTCCTTGGGATTCTTCCAATGAATCTCAGTCTGGCATCTGCTTTACCGACGATCAACTTTATATGATCATTCCATTTTAAATCACTCCTAATGCGTACTCCCAGATAATTTATGGAATTAACTGCTTGCAGTTGCTGACCTGCTATTTTGTAGCTAAATGATTAGGGATCTATCTTTCTATGTATTCGCAGCACATTACACTTGTCTACATTGAGATTCATTTGCCATCCCTGCACCATGCGTCAATTCGCTGCAGATCCTCCTGCATTTCAGTACAATTTTCCATTGTTACAACCTCTCGATACACCACAGCATCATGTGCAAAAAGCCTCAGTGAACTTCCGATGTCATCCACAAGGTCATTTATGTATATTGTGAATAGCAACGGTCCTATGACACTCCCCTGCGGCACACCTGAAATCACTCTTACTTCGGAAGACTTCTCTCCATTGAGAATGACATGCTGCGTTCTGTTATCTAGGAAATCTTCAATCCAATCACAGAATTGCTCTGATAGTCCATATGCTCTTACTTTGTTCATTAAACGACTGTGGGAAACTGTATCGAACGCCTTGCGGAAGTCAAGAAACACGGCATCTACCTGTGAACCCGTGTCTATGGCCCTCTGAGTCTCGTGGACGAATAGCGTGAACTGGGTTTCACACGACCGTCTTTTTCAAAACCCATGCTGATTCCTACAGAGTAGATCTCTAGTCTCCAGAAAAGTCATTATACTCGAACATAATACGTGTTCCGATATTCTACAACTGATCGACGTTAGAGATAGAGGTCTATAGTTCTGCACATCTGTTCGACGTCCCTTCTTGAAAACGGGGATGACCTGTGCAAGCATCAAAGTCGGAAACGTGATGGTACGCATTTCTCCTCCTTACGCGAGACATCACAACAACGTTTCACCAGGCAACGCCGGTCAACTGCTGTTTGTGTTTGAGAAATCGGTTGGAAACGTTCCTTATGTCAGCACATTGTAGTTGTCGCCGCTGACGCCAACCTTGTGTGAATGCTCTGAAAAGCTAATCATTTGCATATCACAGCATCCTCTTCCTGTCGGTTAAAGTTCGCGTCTGTAGCACCTCATCTTCGTGGTGTAGCAATTTTAATGGGCAGTAGTGTGTTTAGACCTCGCGCCGGTCGCATAAGATTGGCGCAACTGGGGCACGGTTACGATGCAAACCAGGTTCGCTTTAAATACTCGCTGCATCGGCCGTGAGCGTTAGTTACCATCGAGATTTGATGTTAGTCAAGAAAGCCTTAAGGCGACAAAGATGCAGTATCGACTCGTCACCGAGTTTGAACGAGGTCGCGTAATGGTGCTACAATAAGCTGGATGTCTCTTATGCGATATTGCAGAAACACGTGGCAGGAACGTAGCCAATGTAGTTGACTGCTGGCAGCGGTGATCACGAGACTGTTCGGCCCAAGCCATGTGGCACTGCCGCGGGGAAAGACCATCGTGTTCGGCTTATGACTCTGGCGCATCGTACTGCATCAATTCTAGCAGCGCCCCAGCGACGCAACGAGCTCTTGCAAATCCGTTACTTGAAAAACAGCTCCGACTCGGAATCCCCGCCATTTGAGACTTCAGTGGAGCTCAGTGGAGGGTGGGCTGAAGGTCAGTTGTGTTCTCTGAATGAAAGTTGATTCTGCACTGGTGCCAGTGATGGGCGTGTGTTGGTTAGAAGGAAGGGAGTTGAGGGCCTGCAAGCAACCTTGCTACGTGCTAGAGACACATGGAGTTATGTTCGGGGGTGCGATTTCCTATGAGAGCAGGACTTCTCTGATTGTTATCCCACACACCCTGACTGCAAAATTGGCACTTCAGTCCGGTGATTCAGCCTTGTGTGCTGCTATTCATAAACTGATTTCCAGGAGTGTGTTCCAACAGGATAACGCTCGCCTACATACCGCTGTTGTAACACAACATGTTCTACTGAGTGTCGACGCGTTGCCTTGGACTGCTCGATCACCAGATCTGTCTCCAATAAGCACATATGGGACATCAGACGTCAACTCCAGCGTCATCCACAAACAGCGTTAACCGTCCACATATTGACCGACGACATGCAACAGGCGTGGAACTCCACTCCACGAACTAACATCCGGCACCTGTACTACACAATGTACGCACATTTCCATGATTGCGTTCAACTTTCTGGCGGTTACACCCGTTATTAATGAACCAGCATGTCTCATTTGCAATGGTTTATCTCGTGCTTACATTAACGTGTGATCTTGCAATTTTAATCATTTAAATATGTTACCTAGACAAATGTATTGTCGAAATTTCATTGCTCTACATTAGTTTTTGGTGTTGCAATTTTTTCCGTCAGTATATACACACATCAAAAAAAGTTTGCATCACCCCGGTTCCCAGAACTCTTGAAGAGAAACGTTGACTGTTCAGAGATGTCACTAAACCCGTCCAAAGATGTAAAAATCATGCATGAGCAACGCCATCAGACGGAGGGAGTCAGACAGCCGAACAGTTCCAGTCACACCACCACGAAGGAGGTACACGGCTAGTGTTGTCTCAGTTCAACCATACCTAGGCGGTCAGTACCGCGTTTCGATCGCGTCCGCCTTGTCGCTTTGTGCCAGGAAGGGCTCTCAACAAGGGAAGTGTCCAGGTATCTCGGAGTGAACCAAAGCGATGTTGTACGGACACGGATGAGATACAGAGACACAGGAACTGTCGGTGACATGCGTGGTTCTGGCCGCCCAAGGGCTACTGCTGCAGCGGATGACCGCTGTCCAAGAATTACGGCTCGGTGGAGCCCTGACAGCAACGCCACCATGTTGAAAAATGCTTTCCGTGCAGCCACAAGACGTCGTGTTACGACTCAAACTGTGCACGATAGGCTGCACGATACGCAACTTCACTCCCGACGTCCATGCTGAGCTCCATCTTTGCAACCAAGACACCATGCAGTACGGTACAGACGGGCCCAACAACATGCCGAATGGACCGCCTGGAATCACTTCTGTTTTACGCGATGGTTTTCCGTCAATTACTACGAACTGTGACCTCTCTGACAGGAAAATTGGTGGTTGGAATTTCCTGAGAAGATTCCGTCGCAACGAAAAACGCCTTTCTTTTAATGATTTCCGGCCCAAATCCTGTATCATTTCTGTGACACTCTCTCCCATATTTCGCGATAATACAAAACGTGCTTCCTTTCTTTGAACTTTTTCGATGTACTCCGTCAGTCCTATCTGGTAAGGATCCCACACCGCTCAGCAGTATTCGAAAAGAGAACGGACAAACGTAGTTTAGGCAGTCTCCTCAGTATGTCTGTTACATTTTCTAAGTGTCCTGCCAATAAAACGCAGCCTTTGGTTAGCCTTCACCACAACATTTTCTGTGTGTTCTTTCCAATTTGAGTTGTTCGTAATTGTAATACCTAGGTATTTAGTTGATTTTACGGCTTTTAGATAGACTCATTTATCGTGTAACCAAAGTTTAATGACTTCCTTTTTGCACTCACAAGGACGACCTCACACTTTTCGTTATTTAGGGTCAACTGGCACTTTTCGCTCCCTTCAGTCTTTTTTTTTCTAAATCGTTTTGCAGTTTGTTTTGATCTTCTGATAACTTTATTAGTCGATAAACGACAGCGTCATCTGCAAACAACCTAAGATGGCTGCTAGATAGTCTCCCAAATCGTTTATATAGATAAGGAACAGCAAAGAGCCTATAACACTACCTTGCCGAACGCCAGGAATCACTTCTGTTTTACTCGATGACTTTCCGTCAGTTACTACGAACTGTGACCTCTCTGACAGGAAATGGCAAATCCAGTCGCATAACTGAGACGACATTCCATCAGCACGCAATTTCACTACAAGCCGCTTGTGTGGTACAGTGTCAAAAGCCTTCCGGAAATCCAGGAATACGGAATCGATCTGAAATCCCTTGTCAATAGCACTCAGCACTTCATGTGAATAAGGAGCTAGTTGTTTTTCACAGGAACGATGTTTTCTAAACCCATGTTGACTGTGTGTCAATAGACCGTTTCCATCGAGGAAATTCATAATGTTTGAACACAATATATGTTCTAAAATCCTGCTGCATATCGACGTTAACTGTATGGGCCTGTAATTAAGTGGATTACTCCTACTACCTTTGTTGAATATTGGTGTGACCTGTGCAACTTTCCAGTCTTTGGGTACGGATCTTTCGTCGAGCCAACGGTTGTGTATGATTGTTAAGTACAGAGCTAATGCATCAGCATACTCGGAAAGGAACCTAATTGGTATACAGTCTGAACCAGAAGACTTACTTTTATTAAGTGATTTGAGTTACTTCACAACTCTAACGATATTTACTTCTACGTTACTCATGTTGGCAGTTGTGCTCGATTCGAATTCTGGAATATTTATTTCGTCTTCTTTTGTGAAGGCATTTCGGAAGGTTGTGTTTAGTAGCTTTGCTTTGGCAGCACTGTCTTCGATAGTATCTCCATTGCTATCGCGCAGAGAAGGCATTGATGGTTTCTTGCCGCTAACATACTTCATACTACAACCCTTCGTTCTTCCTTTGGAGCCTCCATTTCTTTGTTTCCAGCACAACTGAGTACAGTGGGCGGTCGACGTAAGCACGTGCTCGCTTCGTTGCCACGTGTGTGTGCGGCGACGTCCCTCTAGCAGCGAGTTTGGGCTCTCAGCGCTCTTATAGGAACCACATCTTCTTCCGCAGGCAGCGGCTTTCATTTCACAGCCTCCTGTTCGTTTTTATTTGAATGATACTAATAATAATGTTGTTAAATAATCTGATTCTATCAACTTGTGTAGAAAGAGTAGATATGCTCGGTAGTGTGTGCTAAATGCCTATTATAATCAGTTTGGAGCGGGTTATACTATCTTGATTTCACACTAACGTACAGGAGGTGATTATCATGCACATCAGGTGACATCGCTGGTAACAACAGTCTTTTATTCTAGTGGTAAATCCGAAGTGAGTTAGAAGAAATACTTCGATCCACCAGTCTCTAAGCACTATGTTAAGCACTATTAGTTCTGAGTGTGGCCCATTCTCAAATGCATTTACAACACATGTGGCTACATCAACCTCTCCGAACAAAATACGAGAGCTATGAGTAATTTTTCATAGTGCAGTCGTCATTACATTGCACTGCGAATGTTATGCATAAGCATGGCACGACACGGTGTGACCGTGCGGTTGTAGGCGCTTCAGTCTGGAACCGCGCGACCGCTACGGTCACAGGTTCGAATCCTGCCTCGGGCATGGATGTGTGTGATGTCCTTAGGTTAGTTAGGTTTAAGTAGTTCTAAGTTCTAGGGGACTGATGACCACAGATGTTAAGTCCCATAGTGCTCAGAGCCAGAGCCATGGCACGACATTTTCGTTTGATGAGGATGAAGTATCCACATCTCGCGGATACATTTAAGACTGACGAAAGCTTTAAATTATCAATGCTTAGTAAAGTACTTTTATAAATAGAGCCTGATGAAACAATGTCTCTCTTTAAATTTGAAAGTGGCCAAATTGGGCGGAAACAATAACAAACACAATGAAACGTTCTCTAGACTGTTTTATTATCAAATAAAAATAGAGGAGCCCTAAAACATATAGTTGGATTCAGGAAATGTTCCGTACATCTATTCCAAGGAATTTCTCATACTGTAGACGGTCTCAATACACTGCGGACGGTTGGCAACACTGTCCGTCTCACAAGGGAACCTCCCCACCGAACCCCCCTCAGATTTAGTTATAAGTTGGCACAGTGGATAGACCTTGAAAAACTGAACACAGATCAATCGAGAAAACAGGAAGAAGTTGTGTGGAACTATGAAAAAATAAGCAAAATAGACAAACTGATTAGTCCATGAGCAAGATACGCAACATCAAGGATAGACAGAATTCAGGACCGCCATGGTCACGTGGTTAGCGTGAGCAGCTGCGGAACGAGAGGTCCTTCGTTCAAGTCTTCCTTCGCGTGAACAGTTTAATTTTTTATTTTCAGACGATTATCAAAGTTCAGGCACTCACACATAATCAACTTCGCTCTCCAAAATTCCAGGACATGTTCAGATTTGCTTGGACATATGCAGGATTTGACGGTCTACACACGGAAAAATTTGAAAACGTTAAAAACATATGTTTTGACAGAGCACAGGGAAAACTGTGCGACCGTGAGACTTTTGGATTCATTTGTTGCAGTTTATGCGACAAACTTTTAAGTTTTCATAACTTTTTTGGGAGTAATTATCACATCCACAAGAAAACCTAAATCGGGCAACGTAGAAGAATCTTTTTACCCATTCGCCAAGTGTACAAGTTAGGTGGGTCAACAACATATTCCTGTCATGTGACGCACATGCCATCACCAGTGTCGTATAGAATATATCAGACGTGTTTTCCTGTGGAGGAATCGGTTGACCTATGACCTTGCGATCAAATGTTTTCGTTTCCCATTGGAGAGCCACGTCCTTTCGCCTACTAATCGCACGGTTTTGCGGTGCGGTCACAAAACACAGACACTAAACTTATTACAGTGAACAGAGACGTCAATGAACGAATGGACAGATCATAACTTTGCGAAAACAAAAAAAAATTTTTTCGCTCGAGGGGGACACTTGAACCAAAGACATTTCGTTCCGCAGCTGCTCACGCTAACCACGTGACCACGGCGCTCCTGACTGAAATTATCCTTGATGTTTCCTATGTTCTACTCAGTTTGTATATTTTGTTTATTTTTTTATAGTTCCACACAACTTCTTCCTGTTTTCTCGATTGATCTGTGTTCAGTTTTTCAAGGCCTATCCACTGTGCCAACTTATAACTAAATCTGAGGGGGGTGCGATGGGGAGGTTCGCTTGTCAGTAGTAACCTCTCACTCCAATGTATCATCCGGCTCCCTTGCTGCTAGTTTACCGAAGTTCCTCGTCTTAAATGGAAGCCGTAAATCTCGTTGCAGTTAATAAATACTAAATTACAGAGCGGGTCTTTTGGGAAGTGCGAGGCTCACGGGGTCGTTCGCTGCGCCTCTGCAGCCTGGGAGGCTTCCGTGTATTCCACAACCTGATGCACCATTTTTGTTGGTTACGGAAGACTTTTTTTTCCTTTTTCAGGGTAGACTATCACTAAAGATTTATTATAGTACAAGTATTAACTTCGTTTTCGTTCTAATTTAGACTGACACCACAGATACATTTTAGTGGAAGTATCCGTTTCAGTTTTCTTCTCGGGCTAGACAGACACCGAAAATATACAGGGTGATTCAAAAAGAATACCACAACTTTAGGAATTTAAAACTCTGCAACGACAAAAGGCAGAGCTAAGCACTATCTGTCGGCGAATTGAGGGAGCTATAAAGTTTCATTTAGTTGTACATTTGTTCGCTTGAGGCGCTGTTGACTAGGCGTCAGCGTCAGTTGATGCTAAGATGGCGACCGCTCAACAGAAAGCTTTTTGCGTTATTGAGTACGGTAGAAGTGAATCGACGACAGTTGTTCAGCGTGCATTTCGAACGAAGTATGGTGTTAAACCTCCTGATAGGTGGTGTATTAAACATTGGTATAAACAGTTCACAGAGAATGGGTGTTTGTGCAAAGGGAAAAGTTCTGGACGGCCGAGAACGAGTGATGAAAATGTAGCACGCATCCAGCAAGCATTTGTTCGCAGCCCAGGAAAATCAACTCGCAGAGCAAGCAGAGAGCTGCAAATTCCACAATCAACTGTATGGAGAGTCCCGTCCGTAACTACCTGAACGTCAACTACCCGAGGCGATGGATCGGCCGCCAGGCAGCCCGTGACAGAGCACTTCATCACTGGCCTCCAAGAAGCCCTGATCTTACCCCCTGCGATTTTTTCTTATGGGGGTATGTTAAGGATATGGTGTTTCGGCCACCTCTCCCAGCCACCATTGATGATTTGAAAGGAGAAATAACAGCAGCTATCCAAACTGTTACGCCTGATATGCTACAGAGAGTGTGGAACGAGTTGGAGTATCGGGTTGATATTGCTCGTATGTCTGGAGGGGGCCATATTGAACATCTCTGAACTTGTTTTTGAGTGAAAAAAAACCTTTTTAAATACTCTTTGTAATGATGTATAACAGAAGGTTATATTATGTTTCTTTCATTAAATACACATTTTTAAAGTTGTGGTATTCTTTTTGAATCACCCTGTATTGTGGGAGGAAGATCAGCGACAATTGTTAAAAGCAGTTTTCACCGTTATGCCTTCACCTACGTCTATATTTTTTATTTATTAAGATAATTCCGCCTCTACTTCCACACGTTGAGTAGCGGACCCCACCGTAAGCGTTTCCCGTGGCCACGAGAAAATCGCTAGGCAGAATAAGATGCAGCAGAAATGTTACCACATCAGCATTTGATATGAAAAAAATTAACAAGTTCTGGAACGAACATGGTGGTGGTCATACCGCGCAGTTTCCATGTTTATCTACGTGAAAGAAGGTCGACTTTAACATGAGAATTAAATATGTCAATAAGTATTTTATTACAGCATGTCTATTAAAACTTTATCTGCTAAGTCCCTCTGAACCTTTCTCCAGTACCAATTATGTAACCTGGATACGTAAGAAAGACTTCGTTCTACCACGCTGTATTTTAAATATATATTTTATTAAACATAGTTTTGAATGTGTCTCACTTACAGCTGCATCATAACAGACGTTGATACATCATCGTCAACAAATGAAAATCGCGTGCCATTCGTGATTGCTCATACCATGTTCGTCAGAGTCTTTAGTTATAAAAACTGGTTCACCATTCCATATGTTGGCTGAATTTCACATAACCATACAAAAATGTCTGGCAATTACTACCTGCGTTTTACAATAATAACAGCACACGAAAATTTTTTTCAGTATTAATGATATGTGTACAAAATCGCATGAAAGCACTGTGGGACAACATTGCTGGACATTCAGCCATAGTTGTGATAATTACGTTATCGGAACACCAAAAAAAAGACCGATTCACCTTTTTCCGGAACGATAACTCAAACATACAATGTGTGTTGTTCCGCTTTATACTGTTAAGAAAAAACAGTAAGATGACCCTACTGTAAATACTTGAAATCAATAAGCCTGACATACAATGCTGGCCTAGTTTTAAATGATCAAACTCAATTTCCTGTGTGGCCTTCTAACAAAATAAGTTTCAGCTATACAGATATTAGATTATAATTGTAAATACATCCTTAGTTTTCATCTGTTGTTAAATCTAACGATATCCAACTAAAAAACTTATTTTTCATCTTTTTGTCAGACGTAACTAGGGGAGACTGTGGCACGTTGGCCATATTTTTTATTTTTTTATATTAATTTTTCTTAGGTATTTAAATTTATGAAATTACTGTTAAATTTTAGAGCGATCTTACAGAATCTGGATGGCAATTATTAAACCTGAACATATAAGTCAAAAATTAAAAATAAAATTTGTTGTGGTCTGACAAGAGCAGCCAGTCCACAATGAAGTAGCCGATAGGGCACGCGTCAACTCACGCCGTCTTGCGTTAAATCTGAAACAGGATATGTGGTAAAAGCTATAAAGAAAAGAACGGAGCTTCTCATATACTTATCTTTAATTTCTTCTTGTACATCTCTATGGTGAACACAAGTGAGACTCTCTCCAGATATGGATAACTGCGCCTTGCTAGGTCGTCCGTACTACTGGGCCGAGTTCTAGTCAGTCTCTCGAGACCTGCCAAGTGGTGGCGCTCGGTCTGCGATAACACAGTGGCGACACGCGGGTCCGACATGTACTAGAGGACCGCGGCCGATTTAAGCTACCACCTAGCAAGTGTGGTGTCTGACGGTGACACCACAAAATTAATTAGTGGACATACGTTAAGTGGGCCAATCAGCCCCCACTTTGGGGTAAGTTGGCCCACAGACTGGCACACGTCGATCCATGTAATATTTTGATATGTTAAACTAGTATAGCTTTAGGAATTGAAAATAGAGCCAATAATTATCAGGAATCATACTTTAATGTACATAAAACAAAGTTGAATATTGAGTTAAATACTTAAGATTTTATTATGAGAACAGGAAATTGTAAACTTATTGCGATTTATAGTGTCCTAATACAAACCAGTCATCTTTAATCACTGTCCAGATCCGAAGGATCAGCACAGTTATAACACTCATAAAATAGTCTACAGATTTCATTATTCACACATGTCTGAGGAGCCCAACGCTGGAAGTTTGTGCACTGAATCCGTTGTGCTCCGTTGTGCTCTGGGTTGAGTTTGAAAACGGCTTGAGACACCTTAGGCACAGTGAATTTTCATTTTCCTCATCGTCATCGTCATCATCTTGCCTTGGTTTCTTCTTGCGTTTTAGGCCTACTGCAGTTGATTTAGTTCATTTCATTCTACCATTGCTCACACTTTCTTTTTGAAAAAGTGCTTTATTAGCCTGTGATTTAATTTTTCTTTCCAATACTTTCGCCTCCTTTACTTTTGCACCTTTTTGTTCTTCCTCGAGGGCTTTTTTTACTGGAGTGTGTTTCAGTATGCCAGAAATTCTTTTCCTTTTCCCTGCTGCCATACCTTTTCTGGGTTCTGCTTTTCCAAAAGGTGTGACCTTGTAACCTCCCCACAAAATTTCGAAGGACAATATTTAATAGAAATGGAGCCAAGTGTAAGCTCCCCAAAGAAATTTGAAAGACAAAAATTTAAATGTTAACGAGAATAGAACCTAGTGTAACCTCCCAGCAAATAAAATAATTTATTGACAATGGCAATTAAATAAAAATTAGCAATCTGAGCCAGGTATAAGCAGCGCACAAAAATGAAAGTCAATTCAGTGATAATAAAATCTCAGTGACAATGAAAACGCAAATAGACCGAAATGTCGATCTTAGGCCCTGTTCACTAATTAAACTGAAATTCTTACCTTAGTAAAACTGCATCTGCTCTTATTTTTCGCCATAGCTCGAAGGAAATGCATTGCAAAATTTTGAAGTTAAAGGGAACTTTTCTTTAAGGAATTCCAGGGGAAATATTTCTTTCAATAAAATGTTTGTTTTGTTAAAATGCTTGGTTTAAAAACAACATTATTATTGGGGCAATTCTTGAACAAATTAGTTACAGTTAATTTACATTACATTATCAGATGTGCGCAATGCTGCTTCATTACCTTATTTAAAAATTATACCTTGTTGTGAATCTTGACCAGAGTGCCATGTCGACGCCCGCCGACTCCTCACACACAACTGCGACTATCTCTCGCGCGCTACTACCACAGACTACGTCATCTCGCATGCGCTACTACTCTCCAACTGCCAACTCGCGATTGAACTCTCGCGCGGTCAAGCGCAGACAAGGAACTCTCTGGTCAAAGATTTTACCATGCCTCACCATCGCTGCTACCGAGTACATACGCGTTTCAACCTCTTCTGGAGTTGGAAATGGCCTTACGTTTTCCGGTGCCCGTGAAATTTCCTCTGATGGTAACCCTTCTTTGGACATTGAGGAAATAGCCAGAACATGCTGAGAGATGGTGGGCGTAGTGTATATCTCAGCTCGAGTTGATGGACTGAATTCAGTGCTTGGGTCTGGCCTATCCGAACTGTAGGAAAGCATAAAATTACGCCAGTAAAAATATTTTTGTTAAAGGGATTGATCCCAGTGACCTGGAATCCGGTGGTTATGTTATTGGGCGTTGCAGCGTTTGGAAGTGCTATTCGCACTATAGACGGGATGTCGTAAATAGTCATAGGCTGTTTATTATTGGTAGCCAATGCATCACATACTGAAATCTGTAGCTTATGGCTATAATTAGCCGGAAAAGATAGAAAGGTGATGCCATTTTTTTTACAATAATCAAGAACCTCGAAGTCCAAATGTGAACTGTGGTTATCAATCAAAACCAAGCAAGGGCGTTCTTTTGCGCAGTGAGCGAGCAGGACAAAATTTTTCATATATTTTGCAAAGTTTGTCTTCGTCATCCATCCGGAAAGACGAACTGCTCCATCACACCCAGTCAGCCGTCACGGATAAAATGAGGCTCGAAGTTGACCCTCGCGAAGATGAAGATTGGAGGCACACTATTACCCAACGCTCCGCTAATTGCAAAAGCGATCCTAACAAGTGACCCCCTCTCAGCCGATGTCATTCGCCCTATTTGGTGAAAACCTCTTCGAATGACTACACGATCAGGACGCTGGGCGGTTGGTACTCCAGTTTCGTCAATGTTCCAGATGTCCGCAGGGGTCACTTTTGATCTTTTTAAAACGATATGGAGATTATTCAAAAGCAGTTCTACATTATGCTTGTTGAAACTGGTGCACCGGGCCAAACTAGTTGTTTGGGAAGTCCGAATGGAAAGTTGAGGATACCTCTTCGAGAATCCTGTGAACCAATCGCTTCCCACCATTTCGATCTCGGTCCGTATTTGGGGTATTTTACTGTTACAGGCAATAAATAGCCTGTCTATATGCAAAGTTCCTGACTTCTTTTGGGGAGAAAACCGTAATATGTGTCACTTGCCTTCATGAGGTATTGTTCATTCATATCTTCTTGTTCGGAATCAAATACCTGAAAATAAACAACTCTAGTTAAGTTAGGCGTAGAGGCACGGTTTTCCTTTTCATGTGTGTGTGTGTGTGTGTGTGTGTGTGTGTGTGTGTGTGTTTGTGTGTGTGGAGAGAGAGAGAGAGAGAGAGAGAGAGAGAGAGAGAGAGAGAGAGAGAAAGAGAAAGAGAGAGACACCAATCAGTACTTTGCGCAATACGACGTAGAGATAGACACAATGATAGTGGCAGAAATAGAGAAAAAACATTAGAAACTGAAACATGGCTTTGCAAATAAAAATAATTTTAGTTAATAATATTTTATACACGAAATCTTTTATCGTAGACCAATTTCTTCCAAGGCTTCTTTTCGGCATTAAGTACTTGTAGGACTCCTCCAGGCTGAGGGTTTTGGTCCATTGGCATGGGATGAGGTTCAGTTTCAGTTTCCTGAGTTTCAACTGACGGGAAGTGTGACATGAGGTCTCTTTGTACTTTGCACAGTTTTTCTTGGAATCCCAAATTCCTCGCTAACAGCCCTTTACTTTGCTTTTACTTCTAAAACTGCTTTCCCCAGCAGCGTATCTTCAGAAATCATTCCTCTTTCGCTTTTTCTTTTATAATTTCGGACCATTTTTATGCTCCTACAAATAAAAGAAAGGTTTAAGCCAAGGCCGTAACTCAGATGTTCTAAAAACAAGGAAATGAACCAGATTCTGACTACTCACATCGCTATTTAAGATTATAGCAAAATTTACAAGTTTTCGACGCATGCGCAGAATAGTTACAGGACGCTATGTATTGCGGAGCAATAGCAACTCAAATAAGACTTCCCCAAAATCTTATTAGGTGCGGGTACACCTAGCACAGATGTAAAGTTCTTTATGTAGAATGAAAACATACAGGCCTTGTCACCGTACTAATTAGTTCAGAGTAGCTCTTGAACTGGAAAGTTCAGTTAAGTCTTCAGATGCAGTCTGGGAGATGAGACATGAGAAAAAGCCTGATAAGCGAGAGCCGTACTCCTTTAATTCGTGCTTCCATCAGGTTCGTGTTGGCACTGTCAGTGCTATATTACATATTAGACATTTGTACATGTGTCATCGAGAGATGAGCAAACGCTGTTCGTCTGACACATAGGTTCACGAACGAATTTACATAAGTGGTGATTCCGTTCAGAATCAGGACAACGTCCTCTGCCATAGAGCGTTGCTGCCACATATCTGACACCTCACGTCCAACGTGTTGTTCATTTCGTAGAAAAGGCTGTAAAGTCTACTAGAAATACAACAAAACGTGCTCATTAATGCCGTCCTAGCACTTACCGGGGTTCACTAATCTACGACGATGGTTCATCAGCAGTTCACTCTCTCAGAAATTAAGATACATTCACTATTACTTCATCGATTAAAATTTCAGTATATGTTTCGCATTTCGTCCACAGTACAATACTTGGTTACTGCCTCATCCGCCGGAACACCATACAAATTTTTAATCTTCCATCACTGAATATAGAAATTTAATTTTTATTTCGTAATAACGAAAGAAGCATCATCAGACTCATGCGAAGAACCAAAGCCACACTCACTTTATCTTTACTTGCCTATTACTGTCTTATCTGCCGTATCTGAAGTCCTGAACGGCGTCGTTTACTACCGCACTGCTGAATACTTTCACAAATTTAAGTTCCTTTCTCTTCAGTGCTCGGCTCTGTGATTGGTTTGGAGCAGTACGTCATTTCAAATGACACTTACATGACAAATATTAAACCGGTTTTCGTAAACAGTGTAGCAAAAACATCCCACTAATTAAGACAATTGATAATCTGATCAGCGGTATCCTAATATTATATCGGAAGAGGGTGAAAGATTTGTGTGTAACTTTACTTGAGCGCTTTGACCGGGAAGATAATGCGGACAGCACGTGCAGGATGACTTTCGCTTGCCTCTGTTCCGTTCATAAGTAACGTAAAATACACTGCTGGCCACCGTAAATGCAACACCAAGAAAGACAAGAGGTAGCACAACAAGATTTATTTTGTAGGTAACATGTTGACCAAGTATCAAATGATTACGTTTACAGACGTCTGTGACATGTGGTTCCTGCCAGAATCAGTAGCCAGAGCAGCCGCCATTGTTGGAGATCACCGCTGCCACACGTCTCGGCATTGAGTCAAAGAGACGTTGGATGTGTTCCTGGGGTACAGCAGCCCAAGCAGCTTCCACACGTTGCCGAAGATCATCTGGTGTGGCAGCTGGGGATGTAATCTGGGTCACTCGTTGAGCAACCATGGACCACATGTTTTCTATCGGCGAAAGATCCGGAGAGCGAGCCGGCCAGGGAAGCAATTCAATCTGGTTATTGACGAAGAACCTTTGGACAATGCGTGCCACGTGTGGTCGCGCATTATCCTGTTGAAATATGGCTGTGGCCGAGCCCTGAAGGTAAGGAAGGACAACTGGCTCCAGCACCTCGGATATGTAGCGCCGGCTATTTAAAGTACCGGCAATGCGTACTAGAGGCAGGCGAGAGTAATATCCAATACCGCCCCATACCGTAATACCCGGTGCAAGACCAGTGTGGCGGTGCATAATGCAGCTGTCCAGCATCCTCTCTCCACGGTGTCTCCACACTCGAATCCGACCATCGTTGTGCTGCAGACAGAAGCGTTCCTCGTCAGTAAAGACAACGTCATTCCATTCTGCCGTCCACATTCGTCTGTCATCACACCATTGGCGACGGAGACGTCTGTGGTTCTGCGTCAATGGTAGACGAAGCAATGGACGTCTTGCGGACAGACCACTCTGCTGTAAACGGCGTCGAATGGTACGCGCAGACACTGGATGATGCGTTACGGACGCAATGTGCTGTGCTATGGTTCGGGATGTCACTGAGCGATCCGTCACTGCCATGCGCACAATTTTCCTATCAGCACGTGCAGTGGTGCACCGAGGTGAATGCGATCGACCACGTCGGTCCGTCGTACCCTCCTGCATCCAACGGTCACATATCCGCATTACAGTTGTTTGGTTTCGTCCAACACGACTAGCGATTTCTCTGTATGATAATCCACAATCTCGGTAAGCCACTATCCTTCCTCTGTCGAACTCGGATACTTGATCAAAAGATGTTCGCTGTTGTCTACGAGGCATAACTGATCGTCTTGTGAAACAACCACAAGGTAAACACACGTGCCGAACGTACACTCGTCGAAATCGCCAAGCCTTAAATGGCGCTACGAGGTGGCGCCACAGGCGCGCGTGATGTGCGTCTGCGCTGAAATTCTAATCAGTTGCATATCTCATCGCTGCAAACCCATGGTGTAAATTTCACTTGATTCGGATGCTTCCTTCAGGGTGTTGCATTTACGGTGGCCAGCAGTGTAGTTCTATACAATATGAGATTCAAATTTGGCAATTATTTCTACTGCCGGATCGCTATTACTATGGAGTTCAACACAGCACTAGAATCGGAAATTTCAGACGGTTTTATCTAACCATTAATGCTTGTGTGCATGACATGTGCAAAATCTGTCTCTTTCACCATGTCATTGTTTCTTACGCCCGATTTGGATGGTTACGCAAGAGAAGCTACGCGACTACGGAGCGCCATGTACTTCAACGGTACCTCAGTGTGTATTAACCCTCGAACACAATAACAGAGATCAGGCACCTGTCGTCGAAATCGCAAGGTCTCCTCACTTGTCTAGTAACCTAGCTGTCCTATCTATAAAACAAAAAAGCTCTCAAACTCCTGCTGCTTTCTTTTGTCAGACTCATAACTTTTCTCTAAAAAATTGACGCCCATCGTACATCTCTCTCTCAAACACTCAAGCAAACGCATTCACCTTCTCCCATTTATACTTCTTTCTCTTTTCATTTCTCAGTTATTTCCTCTTTTCTTCATTTCTTTTATACTATCACGTTCCTATTCCTATCCTTCTCACTCCCCTACCGAAACGTCTATTGCTGCACTGCCCTCAATTTTAATCTTTCTCGCTGTAATCGTTCTTTGTTATTCCCATTTTCATGAGCTAATATACTCTGTCCTTTTTTGTATTTACCTACTATTGTTTTCCACTTATTGTTTCTTAGTTATTTAGAAGTATTACTACCCTTACTAAATGTAACTTTTTTATAACATATGTGTTGTTATGAACAAAATATGAAATATGTAGAGTATCTAGTTAGATGTAAGGATACATAAATAAATTTGTGTTAATATACACCAACAATAAAGAAGTATTGTTAATATTAAACGCCCAGCTTTAACCAGTCAAAACTGCGCATGATATGACTTGGTGGAAATTTATGAGCAGATATTTATACAGACTTACGCCGTTAATAGGGCGGATTATCTGGGTGTTTATGGTAGGCATCTAATTCAGTCAAGAGAATTTTCATTTATGCTGAGCCGACAATCAAATATTTAATTTACCTGGGTGATTGGAGGAGGGATAACAGTAATTTTGTGATCGGAATGAACTCCCGTTACCGTTCGCACGTTGTCAGTTTGGAGACTATAATTGGTTGGAAATCCTGCCAGGTAAACATTTAAACGCAACAGCTCTCCGGAATTGAATTCGGCCATTGATGGAGTACTGCTGCGAATTGACGTGAAGTTTGCAATATGTAGCTCGATCACAAATCATTGGCCTTAATTTATTTCACACGTACTCGACTGCATTTCAACAAGGGCAATAAACGTTCACAGACTGCATTTTGTCAGATGCTGCGAGTAACTACTTCCAGTTATTGTGATTTCGTGCATGTCGAATGCATGTGGTCAAACCGAAATAAAAAGGAAAAAAAAATTTCTGTCTTCGTTATTCAACCGCTAACTATTTCATCTTTACTATGTATAAAAGCGAAATAAATTACATGATTACACGCTAAGGATTTATTTCTCAACATTAGCTTGGTATTTATTTTGTCCAGCGAGATCCTAAATTTCTTGTTGTGGCATAGAGGAAATTTGTGTCCAACTCTGCATAATACTGTTATACAGCGCTCGACAATATGTCTCCTTCTAGCCATTTTTTAGGTGGGAATGGGAAAGTATTTTGGACTACATCAGGACATCATGATACTAGGGAAATTATTAATTGGAAGCACAGTTCGTACACATTTGTCATCTAGTTGTCGAAGAGTGGGAGACTTTTTAAGTCACTGTTAGCATTTCAATGTCGTTTGCTGCTGTTTCTGCTGACCTTGCAAACGGTTCCGTCCTAGTGCGTAATGAGAGCCATTTAATTTTTTTTTTGCCCTGTTTCAAACCGCCGATCGTGATACTAAGCCGCAGAAGACAGTCACCATAATTAAAGTGGCATAGCAAGGGAATCCAGAATGCCCCGGAGCCACTTGCAGAGGGGCGTCAGATTGTCTGCAAGTAAATAAGATTTTCCGGAAGACGTACTACTATTAGGGTAAAATTCGGAGTAGCTATTAAAATCCATGGGGAAGAAATAAAAACTTTGAGGTTCGCCGATGACATTGTAATTCTGTCAGAGACAGCAAAGGACTTGGAAGAGCAGTTGAACGGAATGGACAGTGTCTTGAAAGTAGGATATAAGATGAACATCTACAAAAGCAAAACGAGGATAATGGAATGTAGTCGAATTAAGTCGGGTGATGCTGAGGGAATTAGATTAGGAAATGAGACACTTAAAGTAGTAAAGGAGTTTTGCTATGTGGGGAGTAAAATAACTGATGATGGTCGAAGTAGAGAGGATATAAAATGTAGACTGACAATGGCAAGGAAAGCGTTTCTGAAGAAGAGAAATTTGTTAACATCGAGTATTGATTTAAGTGTCAGGATGTCGTTTCTGAAAGTATTTGCATGGAGTGTAGCCATGTATGGAAGTGAAACATGGACGATAAATAGTTTGGACAGTAATAGAATGGAAGCTTTCGAAATGTGGTGCTACAGAAGAATGCTGAAGATTAGATGGGTAGATCACATAACTAATGAGGAGGTATTGAATAGAATTGGGGAGAAGAGGAGTTTATGGCACAACTTGACAAGAAGAAGGGACCGGTTGGTAGGACATGTTCTGAGGCATCAGGGGATCACAAATTTAGCATTGGAGTGCAGCGTGGAGGGTAAAAATCGTAGAGGGAGACCAAGAGATGAGTACACTAATCAGATTCAGAAGGATGTAGGTTGCAGTAGGTACTGGGAGATGAAGAAGCTTGCACAGGATAGAGTAGCATGGAGAGCTGTATCAAATCAGTCTCTGGACTGAAGACCACAACAGCAACAACTTTAGAGTAAATTCTGTATATTATATTACAATTTCTGTTTTTTGGAAGGACGTAGCGGGGGGGGGGGGATACCAGTAAGGTGTAGTGTCGTGTCCGTGTTGCTGCGGGGTGTGGGGCAAGGGAGGGGGGGCACCAACAAAGTGTCGTACCCCGTCAGTCAGTTATGTTCTATACTACGCCACTGCATAACTGTTTTGGTCATCAAAACGACTTCCACTTCTTCCGGTATACTTTCACTACCAGTCGCAGTTGCCTCTTGGCTGTAATAATTTTCAATCACATAATGATGCCAGAAGCTTGCATTTGGATCGCAGTTCGTTTTTGCAATAAAAGTAGTTTACCAGTGTGCTATACTCACCTGTATCTATTTTTTTAATGCAAGAGGTAGATTAGTCATTACATGTGCTTGGCTGCATTCAAGTAGGAGGGCGATCTGAAGTAATCTGAAACAGAGAAGTAAAAGCTCCAATAGCTAAAATCGCTATCTTATTTTTGATGACCGGTTTTGGCAAATCTGAGTTGTCATCATTGGATCTTGTGCAAATACATCTCCATCATATGTCTAATATATAGGAGACTGTCCTTTCATCTGTATTAGGGCTATGAACTCGTTCAGCCGGTGCAGTATGACTGATATTTTATGTAAATCTCATTTTATTATAGACTACCGATGTACCACTTTGTGCATGTTCCTAGAATGACGAGTCAAGACGTGACACGATATGTTATACGTATGATGGAGATGTAATGAGATGCATTTGCTTAACCTGCGGTGACGGCAACTTAGATTTTCCGAAACTGGTCATCAAAAATAAAATTATAATTAGCGATCTTGACTGTTGATGTTTTACTTGAATGTTTCAGATTGCACATTACTGTTTTTATAGGATTTGTGTCCCTGAAGATATTCTTAAATAATAAAATAGATCTATCACTTTCAGCGTCGCATTTTTCCCTGTAACTTCATTCTCTACTAATAATTTGCTTACCAGCATTTTCTTTCAGATTTAATTTTCAACTATCTAACGTATATTCACGATTCAGATTATGCAGCCAGCGAGAACAAATTAAACGGAATAACACACATACAAGTAAATAAAGAAGTATAACTTAAAGACAAACTAGCGACAGTGTTTGTTGGAAACAGTAAAAAACACAATACACACTCAGAAGTATAAAATTGAACAGTGAACAGAGGTGTAGGATAAAGTGTGCTGTGTAAAACGTAACAAATGCATAGTTGAGCAGAGTAGCGAAAAATTAGACTGCAAGTATCATTGTCTAAGGAAAAGAGACACCAAAGACATGGTAGCAGACGGCATTTCTTGATGTAGGTGACAAACCAAGCAGAAATCACCTTGAGTAAAAACCAACAAATTGCTAACGATCTATTTTTCGATCTTAAAAACAAATCAGATTGCAAGTATGCAAATATCTTTGATTACAGATCACTTATGATGAGTTACGCCAATAAAATGAAACGTGTCTGATAAAAAAAATGCGCATTTCTTTTATTTGTAACGACGGAACGAAAATACCCTTGGGAACTGTAAAGCAACTGCGGACAATATGGCCTCACAAATGAAGAAGATCGTTGCGTATCAAACTGTAACTATGGTTTTGCTTATTTTGTTTAAAATCCACTGCAGTTAAAAATGTCCTGTTTATTACCCTGTTGCTGAATCCATGGAAACTGACGAATGGTTTAACCTTTTAGTAATACTTCCACTTCCGTGTATATAACGTGCAAAAAACTATCTTCAGTTTCAAAACCTCCTACCTAGAATATCTGAACACGAAATAATAATTCCTTGACTTTCACCACTTAATGTAGTGTCCGGGTTGACATACACCTAAAGTGACACTTTAGGTGTATGTGTCCAAGATTCGAAACAGGATTTCTTCCTTTTCAGGTGTAGACGAATCACTTCTTCTTTTGAAGCGTGTTTCTGGGTCCATTCCCCTCCTGTAGTCCGCCCTTGTTCTTGCCAGTTTTACCCGTTTAGTGTCTTGGTCAACAATTACCTTCATCCACGCCTTTGTAATCTATGCCTATTAGGTACATAATGCTCTCTAAAGGGCAAAAATGGGTCGTCTTAATGAAAACAGAACTTGTCAAAGAAATTAAACGGCGTTCATCAACACACAGTGGAACAAACAAGAAAACATTTTGTGCAAGATTTTTGTGCCTTCATCGGTATCGTATTTGGTTTTCTTTTACCACTGAAATTCTGCATACTTTTTAGTAACTTTCTCCTGATACTAACCTACTTCTGATACTAACCTACTCCTGATAATAACCCACTTCTGATACTGCTACACCTGGTACTAACTAGCATTGTGATTAGGAGAGAATCACGTGAGGGCTAGAAATTAAAAAAAAAAAAAAATGTGTATGCAGATCTTCAGAAACAATTATTTCATGTGGTTAAATGAATTCGTCAAAGTATTTCAATTGCTCGTCACTTCAGGAACTTGCGTGTCCAAAATGAACACCATTAATCGAACCACGTAAAGCGTACCTACAGTTTAATGCGGAATCCGAACCACGTGTCGATTACGGCGAATCGACACAACAGCTGACATGTGAATGCTAGGTTAAAAGGCAGACTGGAAAATCCGTGGCCCGACTTGGATTCGATGTCGTGACCTTTAGATTTCCAGACACAAGCTTTACCGTCACTGTACCAGGCCTAACGCTTTTCCGAAATGCTGTGCAACTGCTTTGAATAACATAAGCTCTTTGGTAGTGTGATGCCACACTCTCTCCGGCTGACAGAATTTATTAAATATTAATTAAAATTTAATTTTTATTGTTAATTTTGTGTGTGATGCGAGGAAAGATGATAAATAATAAGCAGATAGTGATTACACGCAACTATAGAGAGATGTTTCCATCAGTTTTGCGGATCTTCATTCTATTTGATTAAGACGTTCGTTATTATCGCCAGACTAGTATTTTCCGTTAAAATTGAGCCTTTGCGAATATGTGAACATTGCCTCGCATATGGATATATCAGAGGGGTGGCTTCAGCAGTTAGAAGACATTTTTGTCTGGCAACGTAACCTTCCCAAAAGCAGTGAAAATTAGTTGCGTTGGTTGTAAAAAACGTCCCTGTGTGGACAGTAGGTTGTTTTCTCAGTCGTTGAGGTTTTGAATAGTATCCAACACAGGGAATACTAATGATTCCACTTAGCGCATCTGCATATTTTTGGAAATTGCCCGAGCATACGCAAAATCTTAGTGAGTTGATTCATGCGGCTCGGCCAAGACGATTCGTGGTTTCAGTTATTCTTACAAATTCCTGTGTCGTACATCAGAGATCCTAGACATACACAATCACTCTCTAACCCCAGATTCATTAATCAAGCTGTGAGATGAATTTGGTCTAAACCATGTCGATTACTACCCATTAGTTTGGCCTCTTTCATGGTTTGGTCTCTTTCATGTTTATCTCTAGACCGAAATTTGAATTAACAGTCTTCACTCTGGAGAAGAATCACTAAGTTCTTCTTCACTTCCTGCTAGAGCCATCATCAAAGCGTAAATTCTTGATAAACCTGTTACCAATTGAAGTTATACCGTCAGTCAAAGCTACTTTCACTTCCTTGGGCACAATTTGAGAAGTGGACAGATTGAAAAAAAAACCATCTTGCAAGGCAAAATGTGAAGGAGAATACCACGAAGAAGGCTAGCAAGTAGATGGTTGGGTCAAGTGCAGAAGATTACCCGCATATCTCTGCACACTGTATTAAGAAGAACTAAACGTCGCTTTGGACGAGGACGCCTAGCTCAAGATTCAGTTATTTAAGAAATGACTGCAGAATGAGACCACTGCACACACCAATGAATAAAACGACTAATGTGACGACTTCATTAGTTTCTAACAAGGGAACATCCCCATCGCAGCCCCCTCAGATTTAGTTATAAGTTGGCACAGTTGATAGGCCTTGAAAAACTGAACACAGATCAATCGAAAAAACAGGAAGAAGTTCTGTGGAACTATGAAAAAATAAACAAAATGTACAAACTGAGTAATTCATGCTCAAGATAAGCAATATTAAAGACAATGTGAACTCAGGAGCGCCGTGGTCCCGTTGTTAGCGTGAGCAGCTGTGGAAGGAGAGGTCTTTGGTTCAAATCTTCCCTCGACTGAAAATTTTACGTTCTTTATTTTCGCAAAGTTATGATCTGTCCGTTCGTTCATTGACGTCGCTGTTCACTGTAATAAGTTTAGTCTCTGTATTTTGCGACCGCACCGCAAAACTGTGCGATTAGTTGACGAAAGGACGTGCCTCTCCAATGGGAACCGAAAACATTTGATCGCAAGGTCATAGGTCAACCGATTCCTCCACAGGAAAACACGTCTGATATATTCTATACGACACTGGTGTGTCACATGACAGGAATATGTTGTCGACCAACCTAACTAGTACACTTGGCGAATGGGTAAAAAGATTCTTCTACCTTGCCCGATTTAGGTTTTCTTGTGGAAGTGATAATCACTCCCAAAAAAGCGATGAAAACATAAGAGTTTGTCACATAAACTGAAAAGAAAAAGTTAAAATTTTCATTCGATGGAAGACTCGAACCAAGGACCTCTCATTCCGCAGCTCGTCACGCTAACCACGGGACCACGGCTCTCTTGAGCTCGCATGGTCCTCGATATTGCTTATCTTACGCATGGACTACTCAGTTTGTATATTTTGCTTATTTCTTCATAGTTCCATAGAACTTCTTCCTGTTTTCTCGATCGATCAGTGTTCAGTTTTTCAAGGCCTATCCACTGTGCCAACTTATAACTAAATCTGAGGGGGGTGCGATGGGGAGGTTCCCTTGTAAGTAGTAACATTTGTGAAAGATGACGACAGTACAATCATGTGCCTCTCGAACAGAGGGTTCTCTCTGCGGTTTTTAAGAGTCAGCAAACAACCGTGCTGGTAAGTTAGAAATTACCGCCAAGATGGCGATTTTCGTTAATACGGAGAGTTTGTTTATAAGAGCCCGCCTTCACGTGCACAGGTATATCAACAAGGTGATGTAGGCGGCAAAACGTCGCTGGAGACTAAAAGCGGAACATTCTTGTGTTCCTTCAGAACTTATTACAGAAAGAACCAAGAGATTGGTCACAAAACCTAATACCGTTCTGGCCAGTCGACTGTTTTTCTCTGGATCGGAGTTTTTATATAGGTCCCGGGAAGCACAGCTGCCCTAACTTTTTATCTGGACTTCGAAAGAGCACCCCCCACTCATCTGTCAGCCCAAAGGACACATGGACCAGTAGCTTAAGCGCCGTGGTAGAAACATGTTCTGAGTGCTGAAGACTCAGAAGCTGCAGTGGTGGATGGGAGGGGAGGCTGCCGCTTCACCGAGCAGTCATATCGATTGTACTATTATTAGTCAGTCACGATAACTCATAGCCTAATTTAATCATGGCAGCATGGATGTACGATGGTAACCAAGCCACCAGATCATCCATGCAACTGCCCAGGCAGTTAGATCTAATTATCTAAGCTCCTGTTGCTACCTATTTCACTGCTATTAATATTGTTCATTCGTGTACTTTAGTTGTAAGAACCTTTTAAAAATCTCAAGCTGTTGCATTTGAATCTAATTACGACTCCTATCTGACAATGTAAAGATCCCCTGTCAGCCGTGGGTAAGCAGAAAACCTACCCTCAACTTCACGTTAACAGAATGTAATGATATCTGATGGTCGGTAATACTGTCAGGACAGGGAAACATCAGGCAGGTTGCTACTTTTAACAGAACCTAGGCGAGGACGTAATAAACAATAGCTACTATTCCGCCAGACAACCTTTTACAGCCATTTAAAAACACTCTTTTAACATTAAAAAAAATACTTGATTGGCCAAACGTTAACAGCGCGAGACAAGGATCCTTCCTCTGGAAGAGATAGGCCGGTCCCGGAACCCCGGGATTTGTCACCGTTAATAAAGCGCGGGTGTAGGCACGGCGCGCCTGCTCCAGACACGGGGATTAATGGCTTTCGTAATGGGAAAAAATTATGCCCTTCGGTAATTCACGGCCCGGTAATTGAATTCTTGTTCCATTGGTTATTGCTCCATTACCACCGCCAGCGGCTGCTGGCAAAGCAGGGGCGCTTCAAGCGTGGCGTTTATTGGCGCGGCTGTGACGTCACAGCAGGTGCTGCCCAGAAAGCCGCAGGCTGCTCTACAGGTGCCACGCAGATTAAGCGTTGACACTGAATGAGAAATGCGTTTCCTTTTGGAGCCGGCCCTTTCAAAGCGACGTCGCAGAAAACCGTCTCAGAATTCGAGGGAAAGTTGACGCCATGGAGAAGCAGTTGCCATCCGCCTTGGGTTCTTTTTTAAGCACGCTGCTTCTATCGTTGTTTCCTCATGAGTAAAGTACTGTAAGATCACAGTATTTTTTGTTTGCCAAGGTCACGAGGGAGGATACAAACAAAAATATTTCGTAAAGAAGACTACAACAGTATATTTAAAGATCACCTCCACACCACTGACAATGTCAAGTAATTATACTCTAATATCGATGAGTTGAGCGAAATACGCGTCTACTTTTTACTATTCCCCACGCGTATTTCAGAGCAGTCAAATAAGCATAGGGGACTTTAACCGAATTCTCGATCGCTGCTTGACGGAGCTCGGTGATAGTAATAAAAAGGGAAACGCTTTCCTGATCATCTTCAGCTGCTTTTCATTTAACTACGAGCAGAAATTCGGTTTCTTTGATATTCTTCAGGTGACACCTGAATATCACAAGTACAGTTAAACGACGAGTAACAGCGTTTCACAATACTGGAATCGGTGGGCACCTCCGGATCGTCAACAGATAAAAAGAGGAGAATTACACTGCACCCAGCCACGAGTTTTTTTGAAATGATTTTATTGTACCATTACTATTATTGTACAATTACTATTGTACCATTACTGCCCATTGTCAGGCAGCTTTGACTTCTTTGGAAGTTTTACATGAAAAGCCCTCCTTTATATAAGTCGGAAGTTTTATTTTCTTTTACAATCCATACTGAAGAAAATCAAACATCTATCTTATAATATATAACGGAAGGCTTTTCACGAAGAAAAAAATTTAAAATTTTCACGGAAGTCAAGGCTACTGCCTGACTATAGGTCAGGAACGAAACCAGTAATGACACAATAAAATCATTTCAAAAAATCTTCTACATCTACATCTACATGCTTACTCTACAGTTCACACTTAAGTGCCTGGCAGAGGGTTCATCGAACCATTTTCATACAACTTCTCTAACATTCCACTCTCGAATGGCGCGTGGGAAAAAGGAACACCTAAATCTTTCCGTTCGAGCTCCGATTTCTCTTGTTTTATTATGATGATCATTCCTCCCTACGTAGGTGGGTGGCAAAAAATATTTTCGCATTCGGAAGAGAAAGTTGGTGATTGAAATTTCGTAAATAGATATCGCCGCAAAGAAAACCGCCTTTGTTTCAGTGACTGACACCCCAACTCGCGTATCATATCAGTGACACACTCACCCCTACTGCGCGATAACACGAAACGAGCTGCCCCTCTTTGCAATTTTTCGATGTCAATCCTACCTGGTAACGATCCCACACCGCGCAGCAGTATTCCAACAATGGACGGACAAGTGTAATGTAGGGTGTTTCTTTGGTGGTTTTGTCGCATCTTCTAAGTGTTCTGCCAACAAAGCGCAGTCTTTGTAGCGCCTTCCCCACAATATTATCTATGTGGTCTTTGCAATTTAAGTTGCTCGTAATTGTAATTCCTAGGTATTTAGTCGAATTGACAGCCCTTGTACTTGTACGATGTATCGTATACCCGAAATTTATCGGATTTCCTTAGTACCTATGTGGATGACCTCACACTTTTCTTTGTTTAGTGCCAATTGCCACCTTTCGCACCATACAGAAATTCTCTCTAGATCATTTTGTAATTGAAGTTGATCGTCTGATGATTTACTAGACGGTAAATTACAGCGTCATCTGCAAACAATCTAAGGGGGTGCTCAGATTATCACCTAGATCATTTATGTAAATCAGGAACAGCGGAGGGAATATGACACTACCTTGCGGAACGCCAGATATTACTTCTGTTCTACTCGATGATTTGCCGTCTGTCACTACGAACTGTGACCTCTCTGAGACGAAATCCTGAAACCATTCGTAGAAATGAGACTATACTCCATATGCACGCAATTTGATTAATTGTCGCTTGTGAGGAACGGTATCAAAAGCCTTCTGGAGATCTAGGAATATGGAATCGATCTGAGATCCCTTGTCGACAGCACTCATTTCTTCTGTGTTGCACAACAACGATATTTTCTGAAACCGTGGTGGTTATGTATCAATAAGTCATTTTCTTCAAGGTGATTCATAATGGTCGAGTACATTATATGCTCAAAAATCCTACTGCAAATTGAGGTCAGTGATATGGGTCTGTAATTCAATGGGTTCTGAAAACGGTTTACGCCTCTGTAAAAATTTCGGCAGAATTTATCTCCGGCTTTACCCAGCTTTCTGTTACTATAACGATTTCAGCTTCAGTGCTGTCTATCCCGGCTTGAAGCTCTGGTACTTTTCCAACACAGCTACGACAATTTACAACTACAATACCTATTCTTGCTTGGTCGATTCTCGTCATTTCTTTGCCCTGTACCCTTTGAGACTGGAGCCCTGTTTGATCTTTCCCGAGACTGTCTAACCTAAAACTAGCTGGTTGCAGTATTTCCTGCAGTGTAATTTACGAAAACAGCTGCGGTGTTCTCCAAGACACAAATAATCATTACAGAATCTAATAAATGTTTCCATTAAATTCCTTTTTTTTTTAGTCATCTGACTGTTTTCAAGCGGACCACCGTGAATTCCTCTCCTGTACCAACTTCTTCATCTGATATTACACATTCTACTCTCTCTCTTCTACTAAGTTTTCACATTCTACAGCAGCATCAAGTTCTGTGGGAGTTATTCGTTGGTGCCTAAACAATATCATCGTGCCCTTTATCCTTTCCATATGTTCTTCTCCTCGTCGATTCTCCAGGAAGCCTCATCTCTTATTTTCTGTCTACATAATTATGAAAAAAGGTATAAAACTTTATATAATGCTGACAGCGGCGTTACGCCCTTTCCACTGCGTTGTCTGCCACACTAAATACAGCGATGTTAAAAATCGGACTGACAAAGAGAGGAATTACATGTTTCATGTTACAAAGTAAACCACTATATAAAAATGAATAACAAATTTGATTATAATCTTATGATGTTATACCCTTTGTTCTGACGTAACCACAAACGCCGGAACGAAGATGCGGAACGTAAGGCCAGAGAAGGCGGTGAGGAAACGGCGGCCAATGGTACGCGGAATTTGACCATACCAACGTCAGGCGCGCCCCCTGCAAGACGCGAATAAAACCGACGTTCCTGCCAGCCTCGGCCGAGTCTGCAACGTGATCCGTGCTACGCTGTCAGATTGTCGTGATCCGTATCAAGTGTTTCCTTGGACTCAGTGTAATCGCCTCCCGCTAGCGACATTTGGTGTAGTAAAGTATGGTCAATTGTTTTCTTGAAATAAAACTACTGATGTTATTTGTTTGAAATTATTGTATAGCATTCCGAGAACGCTGCATCCTGTATTAGCGACGAGTGGGCAAGACCCCACAACTTTCATAACTGAAAGTGAAGTTAACGGAGGGCAAAACAGAACTGTGTTTGGTTATTGAAACATATAACGGCATTGCGTGTAATATTAAACCGTTAACATAGATTTATGTATATGATCATATGTGACCTCTGCAGAAAAGTATGTGTAAATGGTGGTGAAATAGGGCTGTGGCTGTTACATTGTCGAGAAGCTGGAATCTAGGTAACGCAGAGTCGAGAGGAATGTCTTTTAACAGAAAACCGCATATATGACGTCCATTGAGACTTTTTACATACTGTTAAGAACAGCAGAAAGATGACATTACTGGAAGTCTTGAAATCAATACACATACGACGCTGACTGCCAGCTTAGTTTTAAATGACCAAAAATAATTGTTACTTTTCCTTCTGCTAAATTAAGTTTCATTTATGCAGGTGTTAGGCTAACACAGTAAAATCAACTTTGTTACTCATTTTTAAGATAAAAGTTTCACTTATTACACCCACAATTTAATACAAACCCACTGTGACTCTACCACTGTTGTTGTTGTGGTCTTAAGTCCTGAGACTGGTTTGATGCAGCTCTCCATGCTACTCTATCCTGTGCAAGCTTCTTCATCTCCCAGTACCTACTGCAACCTACATCCTTCTGAATCTGCTTAGTGTATTCATCTCTTGGTCTCCCCCTACGATTTTTACCCTCCACGATGCCCTCCAGTACTAAATTGGTGATCCCTTGATGCCTCAGAACATGTCCTAGCAACCGATCCCTTCTTCTGGTCAAGTTGTGCCACAAACTCCTCTTCTCCCCAATCCTATTCAGTACCTCCTCATTAGTTATGTGATCTACCCATCTAATCTTCAGCATTCTTCTGTAGCACCACATTTCGAAAGCTTCTATTCTCTTCTGGTCCAAACTATTTACCGTTCATGTTTCACTTCCATACATGGCCACACTCCATACAAATACTTTCAGAAAAGAATTCCTGACACTTAAATCTATACTCGATGTTAACAAATTTCTCTTCTTCAGAAACGCTTTCCTTGCCATTGCCAGTCTACATTTTATATCCTCTCTACTTCGACCATCATCAGTTATTTTGCTCCCCAAATAGCAAAACTCCTTTACTACTTTAAGTGTCTCATTTCCTAATCTAATACCCTGAACATCACCCGACTTAATTCGACTACATTCCATTATCCTCGTTTTGCTTTTGTTGATGTTCATCTTATATCCTCCCTTCAAGACACCATCCATTCCGTTCAACTGCTCTTCCAAGTCCTTTGCTGTCTCTGACAGAATTACAATGTCATCGGCGAACCTCAAAGTTTTTATTTCTTCTCCGAATTTTTCTTTTGTTTCCTTTACTGCTTGCTCAATATACAGATTGAATAACATCGGGGAGACGCTACAACCCTGTCTTACTCCCTTCCCAACCGCTGCTTCCCTTTCATGTCCCTCGACTCTTATAATTGCCATCTCGTTTCTGTACAAATTGTAAATAAAGCTGCATGCCCTCGGGAAAAATTACGGCCGTAGTTTCCCCTTGCGTTTCAGCCGTTCGCGGTACCCTTCACAGCACTCTACCACTAGTACTTCTTTAAGTAGCACGGTATTTTGTGTTTGCCTGAGACATTCTGTAGTCGCCTGCCGATGAGCTAAGAAGAAGACTAGTTCGTAATTAAATAAGTAATCGTTATTCGTCAGCCGGATGTTCATCATTCTGGTTGTTGGGATTCACGTGCTCGTTCGCCCGTGGCGTTGGCCTGCAATTCGCCGATACGTTGTCGGCGGAGCGCTCTCTATGATTAGCGTGGAGTGCTTGCGGCGAAAAAATAGCGGCACTTGGCTCTGAGAATGACTTACCGTAACATCTGTTTGTCAGCCGCCTATGTGGTGTGTGGTAGTACGGCGTCGTAGCATGGATGTTCCTTCCACCTAGTTTTTTCAACTACCGGTAATTTTTTTATTTAGTTGACTGGTGAGAGTTCTTAACGTCGTGGTAACAATCGGTCCGATTTGTCCAGACAAGCCTTCTGAGGTGATACAGATGCTTTAACTACAGTTTCATCCATTACTGAAGCCCCTAGTTTCACTGTGTCTACGAACGTTCACTTTTGATGTAGGATCAGGATCGGTGGTGCAAGGTGGTCTGATTGTACTACCGACAGACAAATTGCTGGACAGTCGGCACTGCAGAACAAGTATTGCTGGTTGCTACGGGTACTGTGCGACACCGATTGGCTTGGAACAAGGTTAGTGTTGTCTGAGTCTGATGCGAAGTGATATTATGAAATGTGGCCCTTTTAGCTGTTCCGTCGTTGTCGTGTTACTTGCTGCTGCTGGTCTGGTCTCCCGAAGTTACGTAAAGTTGTGGTGCTCTTTCTTAAAAAAAATTCTGTTCACTGCGATAAGGGCCGGCAATGTTGCTTTGCTTACGTAGGAATGTAGCCACACACATCTTCCCTTTCACACATCTGTGCAAAGAGCTATCCAATTTTGCTAACTTTCTGAAGCGTTTGCATCTATCTGGCCCACGTGGACGATGCAGTAAATATCTTCCCTGTAATCATTTTTTTTTTGTCATCAGTCTTCTGATTGGTTTGATGCGGCCCGCCACGAATTCCTCTCCTATGCTGACCTCTTCATCTCAGAGCAGCACTTGCAACCTATGTCCTCAATTATTTGCTGGATGTATTCCAATCTCTGTCTTCCTCGACAGTTTTTGGTCTCTACAGCTCCCTCTAGTACCATGGAAGTCATTCCCTCATGTCTTAATAGATGTCCTATCATCCTGTTCCTTCTCCTTACCAGTGTTTTCCACATATTCCTTTCTTCTCAGATGCTGAGCAGAACCTCCTCATTCCTTACCTTATCAGTCCACCTAGGTTTGAACATTCGTCTGTAGCACCACATCTCAAATGCTTCGATTCTCTTCTGTTCCGGTTTTCCCACAGTCCATGCTTCACTACCATAGGGTGCTGCACTCCAGACGTACATTCTCGCCAATTTCCTCCTCAAATTAAGACCGATATTTGATATTAGTAGACTTCTCTTGGCCAGGAATGCCCTTTTTGCCGTTGCTAGTCTGCTTTTGATGCCCTCCTCGCTCCGGCGTCACTGGTTATTTTACTGCCTAGGTAGCAGAATTTCTATACTTCATCTACTTTTTGAGCATCAATCCTGATGTTAAGATTCTCGCTGTTCTCATTTCTACTACTTCTCATTAACTTCGTCTTTTTTCGATTCAGTCTCAATCCATACTCTGTACTCATTAGACTGTTCATTCTGTTCACCAGATCATTTAATTCTTCTTTACTTTCACTCACGATAGCAATGTCATCAACGAATCGTGTCATTGATATCCTTTCATCCTGAATTTTAATTCCTCCCCTGAACCTTTATTTTAATTCCATCATTGCGTCGTCGATGTACAGGTTCAACAGTAGGGGTGAAAGGCTAAATCCTAATCTTACACCCTTTTTAATACGAGCACTTCGTTCTTGGTCGCCCACTCTTATTATTCCCTTTTGGATGTTGCACATACGAGGTGTGGCTAGAAAAAAACCGGACTAGTACTGGTGAAACAATAAAACGAATGCAATAAGGCTGAAAGTCGCGTGGCCTGTCACGTGACTCTCGCTCCGCCTACTGCTCAAGTTTCACCTGCCTCCTGCACTCAGTCTGCCCGTGGCGTCTGTTTTAAGTAGTTGACGTTTTGTCTGTGCGTCGGAAAATGTTGAGTGTACAGAAAGAACAGCGTGTTAACATCAAATTTTGTTTCAAACTAGGAAAATCTGCAAGTGAAACGTTTGTAATGTTACAACAAGTGTACGGCGATGATTGTTTATCGCGAACACAAGTGTTTGAGTGGTTTAAACGATTTAAAGATGGCCGCGAAGACACCAGTGATGACACTCGCACTGGCAGACCATTGTCAGCAAAAACTGATGCAAACATTGAAAAAATCGGTAAACTTGTTCGACAAGATCGCCGTTTAACAATCAGAGCAGTGTCTGAGTTAACAGGAGTTGACAAGGAAAGTGTCGAACAAGTTTACCGATTTTTTTAATGTTTGTATCAGTTTTTGCTGACAATGGTCTGCCAGTGCGAGTGTCATCACTGGTGTCTTCGCGGCCATCTTTAAATCGTTTAAACCACTCAAACACTTGTGTTCGCGATAAACAATCATCGCCGTACACTTGTTGTAACATTAAAAACGTTTCACTTGTAGATTTTCCTAGTTTGAAACAAAATTTGATGTTAAAACGCTGTTCTTTCTGTACACTCAACATTTTCCGACGCACAGACAAAACGTCAACTACTTAAAACAGACGCCACGGGCAGACTGAGTGCAGGAGGCAGATGAAACTCGAGCAGTAGGCGGAGCGAGAGTCACGTGACAGGCCACGCGACTTTCAGCCTTATTGCATTCGTTTTATTGTTTCACCAGTACTAGTCCGGTTTTTTTCTAGCCACACCTCGTATTGTATATGATCCGTATCTCCCTATAGCTTACCCCTACTTTTTTCAGAATTTCTAACATCTTGCACCATTTTACATTGTCAAACACTTTTTCCAAGTCGACAAACTCTATGAACGTGTCTTCATTTTTCTTTAGTCTTGCTTCCATTATTAACCGCAACGTCAGAATTACCTCTCTCGTGCCTTTGCCTTTCCTAAAGTCAAACTGATCGTCTTCTAGCGCATCTCAATTTTCATTTTCATTCTTCTGTATATTATTCGTGTAAGCAACTTGGATGCATGAGCTGTTAAGCTGATTGTGCGGTAATTCTCGCACTTGTCAGCTCTTGCCGTCTTCGGAATTGTGTGGATGATGCTTTTCTGAAAGTCGGATGGTATGTCGCCGGACTCATTCATTCTACAAACCAACGTTGATAGTCATTTTGTTGCCACTTCTCCCAACGATATTAGAAATTCTGATGGAATGTTATCTATCCCTTCTGCCTTATTTGACCGTAAGTCTTCCAAAGCTCTTTTAAATTCTGAGTCTAATACTGGATCGCCTATCTCTTCTAAATGGACTCCTGTTTCTCCTTCTATCACATCATACAAATCTTCCCTGTCATAGAGGCTTTCATTGTATTGTATCACCTATCTGCTCTCACGACTGCATTTAACAGTGGAATTTTCGTTGCACTCTTAATATTATCATCCTTCATTTTAATGTCACCGAAGGTTGTTTTTGATTTTCCTGTATGCTGAGTCTGCCCTTCCGACAATCATTTCTTTTTCGATGTCTTCATATTTTTCCTGCAGCCATTTCATCTTAGCTTCCCTCACTTCCTATTTATTTCATTCCTCAATGAACTGTAGTTCTGTGTTCCTGAGTTTCCGGACCGTTTTTTTATTTCCTCCTTTCATCGATCAATTCTGTTACCCATGGTTTCTTCACAGTTAGCTTCTTTGTACCTATGTTTTCCTTCCCAACTTCTGTGAAGTCCTTTTTTTAGAGATGTCCATTCCTCTTCAACTGTACTGCCTACTGAGCTATTCCTCATTGCTGTATCTATAGCCTTAGAGAACTTCAACCGTATCTCGTCATTCCTTAGTACTTCCGTATCCCACTTCCTTGCGTATTGATTCTTCCTGACAAATGTCTTTAACTTCAGCCTACTCTTCATCACTACTACACTGTGACCTGAATCTATGTCTGCTCTTTGGTACGTCTTACAATCCAGTATCTGATTTCGGAATCTCTGTCTCACCATGATGCAATCTAACTGAAATCTTCCCTTATCACCTGGCGTTTTTAAATTATACCTCCTCCTCTTGTGATTCTTGAACAGAGTATTCGCTATTACTAGCTGAAACTTGTTACAGAACTCGATTAGTCTTTCTCCTCTCTGAATCCTTGTCCCAAGTCCATATTCTCATGTAACCTTTTCTTGTACTCCTTCACTTACAACTGCATTCCACTCTCCCATGACTATTAGATTTTCATCTCTCTTTACATACTGTATTACCCTTTCAGTATACTCTTACACTTTCTCTATCTCCTCATCTTCAGCTTGTGACGTCGGCATGTATACCTGAACTATCGTTGTCAGTGTTGGGTAGCTGTCGATTCTGATAAGAGCAACCCTATCACTGAACTGTTCACAGTAGCACACTCTCTGCCCTACCTTCCTATTCATAGTGAATCCTACACCTGTTATACCATTTTCTGCTTCTGTCGATATTACCCCATACTCATCTGACCAGAAATCCTTGTCTTCTTTCCACTTCACTTCACTGACCCCTACTATATCTAGATTGAGCCTTTGCATTTCCCTTTTCAGATTTTCTAGTTTCCCTACCACGTTCAAGCTTATTACATTCCACGCCCCGACTTGTAGAACGTTATCCTTCCGTTGATTATTCAATCTTTTTCTCATGGTAACATAACATTCGTTAAGATGTAATATGCAGCCAGAATTAAAGCGATTAAACTTTAAGTATGAGGTAGTGGTGTCCCGCGTGGTTCTTAGTAAAACCGAGGCTTAAGACGTGGTATGGTAGCGTGCTGTTTCACTGCTGGTCAGTATGTATTCAGATTCTAAGACAGAGCGTCAAAGGGCCACCTCTTTAATTTTAGAAGTAGTAACATATGTTACTGTTTACTTTTTGGTTTAAATCTAAGTCAAGAGTAAGGCTGTTAAGCAAGAATTCTTTAGCATAACTTCTATCTTAAGCTGTGCTCAGCCATCAAATACCTCTGCGCCATTTGTGTGGGTTGTGGTGTTTCAGCAGCGACGCGTCAAACCTGAATCTTGCATGATAAGCTGGTGCAGCGGCCATAAGTAATTGTGTTGTGAGTGTGTGGTTTGTAGTGGGTGACGTCTATGGTTTGAGTATGTCAGTCGTAATTGGTTTACGTGTGCTGTGGTTCATGTCCATGTGGCTAAAGTAATTAAACTCAGATTTTATGTCTGGTCAGTTTTATAAATTAATATTTTATCAAAGCTTTTATTAATGGATGGATTTACTTTAAAAGATAGTAATAATAATCTGCCAGGGTACATGCTTTAAATTATTTTTATCTAAGTTATTGAGCTTAAAGGAAATGAAATTGCTTTGGTCATTTGAATTAAATTTTAATTATAAGCTGTACTTTAATAGTTTGAATTTGACGCTGGAGGATAAACTAATTTCATTATTGTTAAAGGATTTTCGTAAATTGTAAGTGGCCCGTTGCCTTGTAAACTGTGTCGGTTGCAGCTTGAGAGCGGTGCTTACGACTGGAGAAACCGTCTTGCCTACCGTGTCCCCCTGAGCTGTTGGTCTTACAACCAGCCAAGAGGGATGTTTTTGTTAACAAACAGTATTCCGCTCACTATCATCAGTTAATTAACCAGCTTTCCACCCACAACCACAAAATCCTGCATATTCTCTCTCCGTTCTTCCGCCTCCTCTGACTCCCCACCCTCTCTGGTTCTCTCCTATTTCTTCCTTCTCCTTTTATAAACTCATCCGTGTGTATTTTGCTCCCTCTCACCTATCTTATTCTGCTTCTCCCTTTTTCGCACCCTATCCTACACACGTATTCACCACATGCAACTGAAGTGACAAACAACCGTTAAACAACGTACGGTATGTTGAAAAAATAGTGTTCAGATCATCTTCTCCTGACTTGAGTTTTCTTTAAATTTCTTAAAGCACTTCAAATACACGTCAAGAAGGTACTTAATGAAACTGTGGTTAATTTAGTCACCCATCGATGGTTACTTTATGCTTACACCTCATTCCCGAGGATCTTGGCATCGACAGGACTTTAAAACTTAACTTTTCTCCATTTCTCAGTTTTGTGGAACTTTTAGTGTTGTTGCCAGCGTTTCTCTTGTTTTCAGTTTTTTGGTACAGCTCTTAAATAATGCACGTAACTCAGAGAAATTCACCTTGGAATGAGGACTACCAGTTTTAAACGGTCTGACAAGTATACATGTATATGAGGGAGAACAGCAACCAGAGGTATCAGTTTAAGACTTAAGAGTTTTGGTAATGAGATACATATTAAATTTAAAGTCGGTAAAGGAGTCAGCTAGCTTTTTTGCAACGTATGAAGTACCCGGTAGTTAAAGTAATATTCGAGCGTGGCAGTTTGTAAAAGTTGATAGACAATATCCTTTTCGATGTTAGAAGTTGGATCGTTATTAACTGCACTGCTAAGAGTTGTTACTAATATCAATTTTAAAATGAAATGAAATGAAATTACTAGTAGAAAATGTCTTTCTTAAACAAATTAGGTTCTTTCTTTAATGAAAAAGGGCTATTTGTGTTTCAAAGCTGTAATAAAGAAAAAATGTGTTATGACTCGCAATTATATTTTAAAGTCGGCGAATAATAGGTTTTACGAGCATGAAAAATCGTCATCAGCCTGAACTCAGCACGTGGAGAATATCGCACCAGTTCATTTAACATCAAATCCAATAATCAATGCGTTGTTGTAGTGCACGGTACAGACAACTTCAGGTACCGAAGTAAATAATCAACGAACCATACCTTCTTTTAAGTAGAACGTATCTGTATCTCAGACATGTTCCTATTATAAAACTCAGGAAAATTACTCAGGTATGTCTGTCGTTAAGGCGAGTTAAACTTTTATACTCAAGCTTTTTCGCAAATGGCTGCCATTAACAATACTACCATTATCAAAGCTCTCTTCTCACAGAACTCATTTATCTCTTCTTATGAATGACTAAGAAGTGAATACCCCATTCCAGAGCCGTAGTTACACAGATCACTGGTCATTCATAGAGTTAATAATGTCGCGCTGGGAGAGGAGACGGCACTCGCAGGTGATTAACTGCACAATTTGTTTATAATAAATACACCGCCGAGACCCTGTTGTGAAAATTAACAAATGCGACTTCTTCGAACGCTGCGCTAGAGGTGAGGGTTTTATATATACGTGTTGATTAATTGCTCATTGTCCTGGTAATGACAGTATCTCTTCAGTGATGAATATGTAGGTATTTGACAATATACGCGATAACTTAAACTGTCTCGCGAATGAAGCTACATACCTTCATTCTACTCGGCAACACATATACACTAAACAATTTAATATTTAGGCCCTAGGAATGAATCCATCTGACCCGCCATAAGTTTGTCTCGTCCTTGGCTAACACGTCATTCAGCCACACACACACACAAACACACACCTTCATACAACATACGCGATAACTTAAACTGTCTCGCGAATGAAGCTACATACCTTCATTCTACTCGGCAACACATATACACTAAACAATTTAATATTTAGGCCCTAGGAATGAATCCATCTGACCCGCCATAAGTTTGTCTCGTCCTTGGCTAACACGTCATTCAGCCACACACACACACACACAAACACACACCTTCATACAACATATACACACTTCAAACATACGCGGCAGTTTAATACATGTTGTCTCACGAATGAATCAATCTGTCCCACTACCAACTTGGTCCCATACGTGGCTTAATGGAACCGCAACTGCCCAAATGGGTCGGATCTGAAATGTGATGTGTACAAAAATATTATTATTATTATTCTCTTTCACGGTCACAGACCTTGGGTGTAATTTTGTATTCATAGACGAGCGAACATGATGATGTCCTACAACAATATTGTAACTTGCTTTTTATTCTTGCAACTCGTTCCGAAGTTCGAACTCATCACCAGGCAAAAAGGACAATACAAACACATTTAATATGAATATACTTAGTATTATGTCTTGTGTTCTGGACCGCTTGTACATAAGAAATATTTGTCCTGTTCTGGCTTATTCTCCATCTTCCATCGCTAGTGCTATCAGAATTTTTGTTCTCCACTGTTTGTAAGTTCGTCATGTACACTAACAGCATCTTCCTTAATCATCACCAGTATACAGGGTGAGTCACCTAATATTACCGCTGGATATATTTCGTAAACCACATCAAATACTGACGAATCGATTCCAAAGACCGAACGTGAGGAGAGGGGCTAGTGTAATTGGTTAATACAAACCATACAAAAATGCACGGAAGTATGTTTTTTAACACAAACCTACGTTTTTTTAAAGGGAACCCCGTTAGTTTTGTTAGCACATCTGAACATATAAACAAATACGTAATCAGTGCCGTTTGTTGCATTGTAAAATGTTAAATACATCCGGAGATATTGTAACCTAAAGTTGACATTTGAGTACCACTCCTCCGCTGTTCGATCGTGTGTATCGGAGAGCACCGAATTACGTAGGGATCCAAAGGGAAAGGTGATGGACCTTAGGTACAGAAGAGACTGGAACAGCACATTACGTCCACATGCTAACACCTTTTTATTGGTCTTTTTCACCGACGCACATATACATTACCATGGGGGGTGACGTACACGTACACATGTGGTTTCCGTTTTCAATTATGGAGTGGAATAGAGTGTGTCCCGACATGTCAGGCCAATAGATGTTCAATGTGGTGGCCATCATTTGCTGCACACAATTGCAATCTCTGGCGTAATGAATGTCGTACACGCCGCAGTACATCTGGTGTAATGTCGCCGCAGGCTGCCACAATACGTTGTTTCATATCCTCTGGGGTTGTAGGCACATCACGGTATACATTCTCCTTTAACGTACCCCACAGAAAAAAGTCCAGAGGTGTAAGATCAGGAGAACGGGCTGGCCAATTTATGCGTCCTCCACGTCCTATGAAACGCCCGTCGAACATCCTGTCAAGGGTCAGCCTCGTGTTAATTGCGGAATGTGCAGGTGCACCATCATGCTGATACCACATACGTCAACGCGTTTCCAGTGGGACATTTTCGAGCAACGTTGGCAGATCATTCTGTAGAAACGCGATGTATGTTGCAGCTGTTTGGGACCCTGCAATGAAGTGACGACCAATGAGGTGGTCGCCAGTGATTCCGCACCATACATTGTCAGTCCGTGGTCGCTGTCGCTCTACCTGTCTGAGCCAGCGAGGATTGTCCACGGACCAGTAATGCATGTTCCGTAGTTTCACTGCCCCGTGGTTTGTGAAACCCGCTTCATCGGTAAACAGGTAGAACTGCAACGCATTCTCTGTTAATGCCCATTGACAATATTGCACTCGATGATTTAAGTCATCACCATGTAATTGCTGATGTAACGACACATGAAACGGGTGAAAGCGGTGACGATGCAGTATGCGCATGACACTACTTTGACTCAGTCCACCGGCTCTCGCAATGTCCCGTGTACCCATGTGTGGGTTCATGGCAACAGCAGCTAACACACCAACTGCACCCGCTTCTCTTGTGACGGGCTTGTTACGGACCCGTTTGCGTGCTACGACCATACCTGTTGCATACAGTTGGCGGTAGATGTTTTGCAATGTGCGGCACGTTGGATACTCTCTGTCCGGGTACCGTTCTGCATACACCCTGCAGGCTTCAGCTGCATTTCGTCGACACTCGCCATAGATGAGTATCATCTCCGCCTTTTCAGAGTTCGAATACACCATGGTCACAGTTCCTACAACACTACACTATTAAAGACGTCTGGTAACACGGTGTACTACAGTTGGTCTGCGTGCGGAGACGAATGCAGAATAACAATAGCAGCAAGCGCTACGCGCGGACACTGCGACAGCTAGACCAAACCACAACAGTGCACTACAGCCACACTCGTAAACACGGTCATCATCGTAAACATGTCCCTGCAGATGCTGCTCGCCGACCGTGGCCCGTGTTTGTTACAACACGCAACTGAACGTCGGAGGTTTCAAGCGTCAGCTTTAGGTTACAATATCTCCGGATGTAATTAACATTTTACAATGCAACAAACGGCACTGATTACGTATTTGTTTATATGTTCAGATGTGCTAACAAAACTAACGTGGTTCCATTTAAAAAAACGTAGGTTTGTGTTAAAAAACATACTTACGTGCATTTTTATATGGTTTGTATTAAACAATTACACTAGACCCTCTCCTCACGTTCGGTCTGTGGAACCGGTTCGTCAGTATTTGATGTGGTTTACGAAATATATCCAGCGGTAACGTTAGGTGACTCACCCTGTATATCAGAATTAAGGCGGCAACCAAAATAATGCTACTGATGTGTCAATCGTTATATTACTTGTCACTTTTTAATCTTTTCTGCACACCTAGACGAAACATCTTTGAAGTTAGGAGATGAACTGTGTTATAGTAAGCGGGAATGTGAATGACTTGTTAATCCTAATGTCAAAAAAATTATAAAGACACAGTGATTGAATATAGACCCATATAATAATAAAACAAGGACATGGAAATATAGTATATTTAAATCAGAGGATGTCAAGGAATTATACTGAAAAATGAGACACTAAATTATTAGCTGAGTTCTGCTACTGGTGCAGCAAAAGAAACGACAATCGTCCAATGTAGATACAAAATGCAGGCTAGCAATAGCAAGGAAAGCATTCCCAGTAAAGAGAATTTTCTTACCATTGAATATTAACATGTCTTTTCTGATGGCATTTGTCTACGGAATATTCCGTCTGATCTTGGAGGAACATAGACATATTAATAACTTGAATAGAAAGTATTAATGATCCACAATAGCATTTATTTTACAGCTCCTTATGAAGCAGCTTTCAGCTTCTTACGTCATCGTCAGATAAATTTCAGGAAGAATTCCTAGCTGTACAAAGACAGCTGCACAAAGATATATGACACTTTATGACTATGTCGATACAAAATACAAGCATAATGTAATACCAAATGAGACTCTGAAGAAATAAATCTCGTATTACAGTATACTTAAATATTAGTACTATGTGAATGTATAAGCCAAATATATCCAACAAGTGAGTCATGGCACAGGCTACTACTACTGCTGCTACTTTAATAAGAGTGAGTAATGGAACTGTGTTTGGTAATCAAGGGCCAGGTCAGGATTCTTTGACTGGTTGATATTAATGGCCAGAATTTCAAGTAATGTTAGTTTTGTGCCTTTAGTAGAACATCACATTTCACATAATGGTGAAAGGTCTCTGTTGGATTCCTTTCATGTTAATTTCTTAAATCTGTTGTCATTTACGGCATAAATTCCTCTTCTAAATTTACAGTGCTGTTTCTGACTATCTGGGAGGAGACTGAGCAGTGGAACGTGTTATTTTTACACATAAACAAGAACGATCTGTCACACTACTACACTTTAAAACACAGTTTATATGTAATTCATGTCACACAGTCTCATACAGAACCTACATCCGCTTTCTTTTATATACTGTATATGATAAGATGCTGTCATCTCCCTTCCCTACTGTGTGAGAGGATGAATGAGCAATTGTATTTCTAGTTGCATGCTGGATGGTAGCAGACAAGCCTGTCTGCTAGAGAACAGTAGGACCAACGTCAGAACAAGTAGCTACGCTTTCTAAAAGCAAAGAGGTTTCTATCCTTAGTATGGTCCTGTCCGTCCTTTGTCATGTTGGTATAGGAAGCTGCCTCTCTGGTCACTTCCGTTTTGTATACGGAAGCACCCTTGGTAGGAGCCCAGGTCAGTCTGTCCGCGGCGAGCGTCTGAAGTGGTAAGATCTCCGGCTAAGCGGGTGTCTGCTAAGTCCGTAGGACAATGGATTTCTTAAGTTCAGCCTAACTGAAAATTTAATCACCTTTATTTCAGGTTTAGCTCTAAAATATCTAATGTTATCTTAAATTCCAACGCAGTGTAATTCGAGTGTGAAGTTCAGAATATATTCCGGTAGTTGCTTTGTCACTACTTTGTGAGTAAAGTGGAACCACGTGTTGATCAGTAACTCTAACTAAGATCATCAACCTTAAATGCGAATGTGCGTGAGATTATAACGTCTTGTCTTGACAATATTTTTCAATATAGCAACTTTTCTTTATGTTCAACCCACGTGGGGTGTCCTTTGTGAGAGCAGTACCACGTGCTTATACAATTGTTTGACCCATCAGGTTAATAGTAAGACGATAGTAACCAGTTTGAGGTTTTTCTTTTGTAAATTGCTTTTCGATCAAATTTATTTTAATTATCAAAATTATTGTGGAGTTACACTCTTTGTGTAAACCATGTTGACCACGTGAAGCAAGTGGTGTAATCATCAAAGTAGCCCTCGGCTATTCTTTTCGGGAAGTTTTCACAGAAATTTAATATGAATTTAGTATACCAGTGTGTGGTAATTACATGACGGACAGGATTGCGCTACGAACGTAACTTCTTTGGGTGAAAATTGAATCGGTTGGTTGTAGTTAATTTCCTCTTGCATATGTTTCAACGTTCTTTGTGTGTTATTTTATGAATGCAGTGTTGTATGTAGTCTCCCAATCTTGGCTCCCTATTTGATGTGTTCCGTAAGATTACAAACTCACTTTTTCACAGTCCTAAATAAGGCACCAGCTTAGTTATGACTGAAGTTTAATATGCTGAAATTTCAATGATCAATGTTAAAATAAATTTCCAAACATAAATTATTTTATTTCTTTTTATTTAAATTCTCTTATATATATATATATATATATATATATATATATATATATATATATATCACCGGTTGTCGTATGACGATTAAAAGATTATAATTAATGTTAGTCTGGTTGGGAATTTGGTAAGCTAGACTGGGTACCTGGTGAACCAGTTGCTCAGTAATGCAAGGTTAACTTCGCCAGACAGCTCACAGCTTTAACCCGCTTTTATTGTCTATCAGGGCCGCTCTCTTAGCAAATTAAACCAACAACATTTCAATGTGATCAACATTCATTCAGAGCAAGTTCAGCGAAGTTGGAATCTTTCTTTTCCAGTCTCCAACTCCTTTTATGTTCAGTCACACTAGTAGTTATAGCCCCAACTGACTGACCTAAGTATTATTTGCCACACATATTTCAGGTAGTTCTATAAATTCCACTCTGCTCTATAAGTGGAATCTTATCTTTACTGTTGAACACACGGTGGGCAACAGTATTACTATTGTAAAAAGCTGAAGTATATTTGCTGGATTTTAGTTGCCTGGCAAGAATTTATTAAGTCCTATCCACATACAGCATGGGGGCCCGTTCGTTATCAGTGTGGTTTTGATCTATCTGAGATGGATAAAGGAATGCTGTTATGCTCTGTCTCTTCTTTTTGGTGAGTATGTTGTCAGGTAGTATAGGACTATGACCACTGCTGTTTGCTATTTCTTTAACTATTTTCAATTCGTTTTGGAAATCTGGTTTGGTTTTGTGGTACAGATAGTAGGCGGTGCACCTTGGAAAGGAACGCTGCATATTTGTGTGTTATGGGATGCGGGGAATGGGCTCGTATTACTACGTCAGTTGAGGTTACTTACCTGTGTATCTTAAATAAATGCTAGGTCTGAAAAGTTGATAGTCTCCTTCCAACTACATTTTAAAGCTGATTTTACTGTGGTGTGAATTCAAATGTCGAGAAAATTTATTTACTTGCCAGGTAGTACCTGTTCACAATCACAGTATGGCATCCACTTACGTAGTCCAGTATTATATTTTAGAACTTATAGGCACTTTACCTAAAATGTTTGCTCAAAATAATTCACACACATTTCAGTTGATAAGGGGCTTGGTTGGGATCCCATTGTTAACCCACCTGTCTGACTACACAGTATTAAGTCTCCATGTTCATCGTCAAATATGTGGAGTCTAGGAATCCTACATACTTGGTTCGCTAGACGAACAACTCAAAAAAAATCATATTAAAGAGTTTTATTACAAAATAAACAATTCCAAGTCTGTGCTACATAGAGTGTACAAGCGAAGTAATGAGCGTTGACTCTTCTATCCAAGTCCCTTGTCTTGAAGCTGCTATTCAATGGGCCGTGACCAGTTCGGCGCGGCGCTTATGTCCTCTTCACCTAGTAGCCGCGGCTGTAGCATTGTCTTCCTGGAGGGAGGTACGGTCAGTGTGTGATTGATTGACTTCTTCTCACAGCCATTTCTTCTCTATCGTTCGCAACTGGTGTGCCAGCGCTTGACTTTACACTGTAGTGTACAGAGCCTTTTGAAACCTGCCAGGTTAGCCGAGAGCACTAATGTGCTGCTTCCTGGACTCGGGTAGACGCGCCGGCCCCGGTTCAAATCCACCCGGCGGATTAACGACCTAGGCCAGTGTGTCGGCCAGTCTGGATGTGGTTTTTAGGCGGTTTTCCACATCCCACTAGGTGAATACCGGGCTGGTTCCCACGTCCCGCCTCAGTTCCACGACACGCAGACATTTGTAACACTTCCGCACTATTTCATGGTTTGCACTAGATGCAGACAGTTGGGGTACACTGATTCCGTTCTGCAGGGTATGGGGTGGCGGCAGGGAGGGCATCCGGCCACCCCTTTAAATTAACCTTGCCAAATCCGTTGTTACCACGCCGACCCTGCGACCATTGCGGGCCAAGGCGAAAGTGAAAGAAAGAAAGAATGAATGAATGAATACAGAGCCTTTTGAAATTGAAAATGATTTTGCTTTAAGCATGTTTCAATTAAATATTATTCTGGAACATTAAAACTTTGTATTCAAGTTATTAATATGTCTATGTTCCCACGAGAACCAGCGGAATACTCCATAAAGATTATCAAATGTGCCAAATAGCTCAGTTATCTGTCATATATAAGAGTTTAGTGCAACAGAACTATAAAGCAACACAACAAATTTGGTTCAATCTCGAGTGCTTAAAAGTAAACATACCGTCGAAATACGCTATGGTAAAGATTGGGTTGGGTTGGGTTCATTGGGGAAGGAGACCAGACAGCGAGGTCATCGGTCTCATCAGATTAGAGAAGGATGGGGAAGGAAGTCGGCCGTGCCCTTTCAAAGGAACCATCCCGTCATTTGCCTGAAGCGATTTAGGGAAATCACGGGAAACCTAAATCAGGATGGCCGGACGCGGGATTGAACCGTCGTCCTCCCGAATGCGAGTCCAGTGTCCGCTATGGTAAAGTCAAGAAGTACCACATGAGTTGACAAGAAAGCTGTCCTTGTTGCCGAGGGGACGTGAGTGAATAAAGAAATAAAACGGGGTACTTGGTGTGTGATAATGTGAGTTAACATTTGAAAGTTGTTCACTTGGTATTTACGTCACTGCTACATCCCTATGAACTAGAAGTATTTGATAAACCAGTTCGAGAAAAATTGACTGCCAAAACAAACCTGATGTACCGCTGCTACAAAGCTAAAATCTCAACTGAAACGAGACCCAACAATCACTGAACGCCAACAATTTGGAGAACGTGTCATTAACATATGAAATCTAAATTTGTATTCTCAGGGATTCAAAATTTTTGGTAAGGGAATTAAATATGCTCTGGAATGCAATATTTCCGAAAAACAGCTTGACATACTGAAAGTGAATCTTGATTGTTCTTTGTCAGACGATGTGTCTACGAAACATCTGATAGATCATGAAGTAAAAACTGTGAATACAGGTACGTTCAACACTAGTTATAGGGAGCAAAGAGCGTTGTCTACATTAAAAAAATTATCTTCTCAAGATGTGATTGCCACCAAGGGTGACAACAGGGTCTAGTGTTACTTAGTAAGCCATAATATTGGAAAAGTATTGACATTCCTCAATCCTGTAGAGTTCTCTGTGTTACCTAAGGATTTCACAACGAAATATGATATGGAAGTGAAGAACTTTCTTAAAACATGCAAATCCATATTCACCGAAAGCGATTCCAAATACCTGACAAACATGATTCCAGTAGAACCTAGGTTACATGGGTTGCCAATGCTGCACAAAGAAGGTGTTCCAAAAATAGCTGTTTATTCTTCAGTTTCTTCATCTTCAGTTTCTTAACCTTACGATAAATTAGCAAAAGAGTTACATTCGCTTATTAAAACGAAAACCAAATTTCAACCGAAGCAGGAATACCTACTTCACTTGCATTAGGGAAAAACTAAAAGATGTACTCATTCCATCTAGTGCAAAACTAGTCGCATTTGATGTTAGCAGCCTGTGTCCTATTATTCCTGTTAAAGAGGCAATGGGAATTTTAACAGAATGGTTACTTACAACCAGAACAAATCCGGTGAAGACAGAAAATATAAGGACGGCAACTGAAACATACGTAAAACAAAATTATTTTCAATTTAAATGGGCTCTGTGCAGTCAATCAGATGGGTTAGCAATAGGATTCCCATATTTGAATTCATACCGCCTTAAAATCAATGTTACGGTGGAGTTCGCAGGAGACTATCAAATTATCAAGCCTCACCACTGAAGTCGGTAAGTAATAGGACCTATTTAAGACATACAAGATAGTAACCTCAACCGACACAGTAATACCAGCCAGTTCCCAGCATCCCATAACGCACGAATATACAGTCTTCCACTCCAAGGTGCACCACACACTGTCTGTACCACAAAACCAAACCAGATTTCGGAAACGAACTGAAAATAATTAAAGAAATAGCATACAGCCGGGTTTATAGTCCTACACTATCTGACAACATACTCAGCAAAAAGAAGTGACAGAGGATAACAGCATTCCTTTATCCACTTCAGATAGCATAAAACCACACTGATAACAAATGCCGCCCCCCCCCCCCCCAAGCTATATGTGGATAGGACTTCATAGGTGCTTCCCAGAAAACTGAAGCCCAGGAAATATACTCCAGTTTTTTACGCTGGTAATACTGTTGACGCCCGCATCTCGTGGTCGTGCGGTAGCGTTCTCGCTTCCCACGCCCGGGTTCCCGGGTTCGATTCCCGGCGGGGTCAGGGATTTTCTCTGCCTCGTGATGGCTGGGTGTTGTGTGCTGTACTTAGGTTACTTAGGTTTAAGTAGTTCTAAGTTCTAGGGGACTGATGACCATAGATGTTAAGTCCCATAGTGCTCAGAGCCAATACTGTTGGCCACCGTCTGGTTGAACAGTGAAGGTAAGGTTCCACATTTATAACAGAGTGGAATTTATACAATTTCCTGAAATATCTGTGGCACATTATAGTTAGGTCAATCAGGTGGGGCTATAACTACTAGAGTGACTGAACGTGAAAGGAGCTGGAGACAGAAATAGAAAGATTCCACCTTTGCTGAACATGCTCTAAATGAATGTCATTCATATTATATGAAATGTGGTGTTCTCGATAACGGAACTAAAGGCACAAAACTAACATTACTTGAAATTTTGGCCATTAATAAACACCATTCAAAGAATCCTGACTGGTCCTTCACTACTCACCTTTATTAAAGTAGCAGCAGCCATTAGATAATAAGCTTGTTATAACTGTTCCACACCCATATTCCATAGACCTCTTTCCTCTCCTTACTCTTTTTTTTGGTTTGTTCGTCACATTCACCAGTTGTCCATGTGACATAGCAACCTGTGCCACGAATCACTTGTAGAACATTTTTATAATGTATTTTCGTGTAGCCTTAATATTTGAATATATTGTAATACAAGGTTTATTTGTTCAGAGTCTCTGTAGGTATTACATTATGCTTGTGTTTTGTATCGATATAGTCATCTTTGTGTAGCTATGGACTTGTGGGAATATCTGTTTAGGATTAAGTTATCTGGCGATGGCCTAAGAAGCCGAAAGCCGTTTCATAACGAACTATTAAATGAATATTATTTGGAACGTTAATACTTTGTACTAAAGTTATTAATTTTCGATTTAGTAGTGGATGGAAGTGTGGTGGGTAAAAGTTGTTGGAGTTCTAAGTCTGACTGCATTGAGTGGTTTTAAATGGATGAAGGTGGCAGTAGTTACGCAGAGTTGAAAAGGCTTGCGCGCACAGGATATTCTAAAGTGAAGAGCTGCATTAAACTAGTTTTCGGTCTTTAGATCACAACAACAACATACTACTGATCATTACGGTTTTTCTAACACAGTGAGACGGCCTGTTATCGACTGCAGTAAGTCTGGTTGTTGGCTCGCGATGTATCGCTCACCTCGAGGAGGCGAGCGTACAGCGCCTGAGCTTAAAGGAGGAAAGCGCCGACCGGTGTAGGCAGTGGTGGACCGGGAAAGCGAATGTGGTGGTTTGTCACCCAGCGGATTGTAGTCCTCCGCTGAAGCTGAGTTTACGGCACCCACGAGGTGGTCTGGTGCCGGAGTATAGCTTAAAACTTGCAGTAGACAGCAGTGGAGGCCGGGCAGTGTTTTGACATGTTATTAAGTCGTCGTGATAGGCTTATATGGAGAGACGGCGCTCGGCATGCAGAAAGTTCCACGTTGCAGCGGGTCCAGTTGGCCATTGCACCGGTACTGGGCAGTGGCATTTATTTTTTGGCTCGCTAAAGTGGAAGATGTTCATTGCTAAGCGTCTTTGGTTGGGGTCACACTGGGAAGGCGTTGTGCGCTGAAGCAAAGTCATGCAGTATGGTTAAACAGAATTCAACTTTGCTTATGACATGGATGAGCGTCTGCAAGTCTGTAAAACTTTGTTCTTTGCCCTTGCTTTAACTGTTCATCGTATTTTGCCCTGGTTCTAACAGCATTGAGCGTTATTCGCTTTATGCGACTTCGGTTTGTCAGTGTGCTGGTTGCTTTTTTTTTAAAAAAAGAAAAGAGTTTTACTTTCATGTGTGTGTTGAAGTTTCTACATCTACATCTACATCTACATCTATACTCCGCGAGCCACCTTACGGTGTGTGGCGGAGGGTACTTATTGTACCACTATCTGATCCTCCCTTCCCTGTTCCATTCACGAATTGTGCGTGGGAAGAACGACTGCTTGTAAGTCTCCGTATTTGCTCTAATTTCTCGGATCTTTTCGTTGTGATCATTACGCGAGATATATGTGGGCGGTAGTAATATGTTGCCCATCTCTTCCCGGAATGTGCTCTCTCGTAATTTCGATAATAAACCTCTCCGTATTGCGTAACGCCTTTCTTGAAGTGTCCGCCACTGGAGCTTGTTCAGCATCTCCGTAACGCTCTCGCGCTGACTAAATGTCCCCATGACGAATCGCGCTGCTTTTCGCTGGATCATGTCTATCTCTTCTATTAATCCAACCTGGTAAGGGTCCCATACTGATGAGCAATACTCAAGAATCGGACGAACAAGCGTTTTGTAAGCTACTTCTTTCGTCGATGAGTCACATTTTCTTAGGATTCTTCCTATGAATCTCAACCTGGCGCCTGCTTTTCCCACTATTTGTTTTATGTGATCATTCCACTTCAGATCGCTCCGGATAGTAACTCCTAAGTATTTTACGGTCGTTACCGCTTCCAATGATTTACCACCTATGGCATAATCGTACTGGAATGGATTTCTGCCCCTATGTATGCGCATTATATTACATTTATCTACGTTTAGGGAAAGCTGCCAGCTGTCGCACCATTCATTAATCCTCTGCAGGTCTTCCTGGAGTACGTACGAGTCTTCTGATGTTGCTACTTTCTTGTAGACAACCGTGTCATCTGCAAATAGCCTCACGGAGCTACCGATGTTGTCAACTAAGTCATTTATGTATATTGTAAACAATAAAGGTCCTATCACGCTTCCTTGCGGTACTCCCGAAATTACCTCTACATCTGCAGATTTTGAACCGTTAAGAATGACATGTTGTGTTCTTTCTTCTAGGAAATCCTGAATCCAATCACAAACCTGGTCCGATATTCCGTAAGCTCGTATTTTTTTCACTAAACGTAAGTGCGGAACCGTATCAAATGCCTTCCTGAAGTCCAGGAATACGGCATCAATCTGCTCGCCAGTGTCTACGGCACTGTGAATTTCTTGGGCAAATAGGGCGAGCTGAGTTTCACATGATCTCTGTTTGCGGAATCCATGTTGGTTATGATGAAGGAGATTTGTATTATCTAAGAACGTCATAATACGAGAACATAAAACATGTTCCATTATTCTACAACAGATTGACGTAAGCGAAATAGGCCTATAATTATTCGCATCTGATTTATGACCCTTCTTGAAAATGGGAACGACCTGCGCTTTCTTCCAGTCGCTAGGTACTTTACGTTCTTCCAGAGATCTACGATAAATTGCTGATAGAAAGGGGGCAAGTTCTTTAGCATAATCACTGTAGAATCTTACGGGTATCTCGTCTGGTCCGGATGCTTTTCCGCTACTAAGTGATAGCAGTTGTTTTTCAATTCCGGTATCGTTTATTTCAATATTTTCCATTTTGGCGTCCGTGCGACGGCTGAAGTCAGGGACCGTGTTACGATTTTCCGCAGTGAAACAGTTTCGGAACACTGAATTCAGTATTTCTGCCTTTCTTCGGTCGTCCTCTGTTTCGGTGCCATCGTGGTCAACGAGTGACTGAATAGGGGATTTAGATCCGCTTTTAAAGCTTTTGTGTGATCCGGTCCAGATTGTATACCAGTCAGGTTCCTCTCAGAGTATGTTGATAAAATATCTCCATATTTAACAATTATATACAACCACTCGCTCACAGAAAGATCCGCACCTAAAGACTGGAAAATTGCTCAAGTCACACCAAAATCCAAAAAGGGACGCAGGAGTAATCCGCTCAATTACAGGCCTATATCACTAACGTCATTTTGCAGTAGGGTTTCGGAACATATACAGTATTCGAACATTATGAAGTACCTCGGAGAAAATGATTTATTGACACATAGTCAGCACGGTTTCAGAAAATATCGTTCTTGTGAAACACAACTAGCTCTTTATACTCATGAAGTAATAAGTGGTATCGACAAGGCATGTCAAAGTGATTCCATATTTTTAGATTTCCAGAAGGCTTTCGACACGTTCCTCACACGCGTCTTCTAATCAAACTGCGTGCCTACGGAGTATCGCGTCAGTTGTGCGACTGGATTCGTGATTTCCTGTCAGAAAGGTCACAGTTCGTAGTAATAGACGGAAAGTCGTCGAGTAAAACAGAAGTAATATCCGGCGTTCCCCAAGGAAGTGTTATAGGCCCTCTATTGTTCCTGATCTATATTGACGACTTAGGAGAGAATCTGAGTAGCCGTCTTAGATTGTTTGCAGATGATGCTGTCATTTACCGTCTTGTAAAGTCATCAGATGACCAAAACGAATTACAAAATAATTTAGATAAGATATCTGTATGGCGCGAAAAGTGGCAGTTAACCCTGAATAAGGGATAGTGTGAAGTTATTCACATGAGTACTAAAAGAAATCAGCTAAATTTCGATTACGCGATAAGTCACACAAGTCTGAAGGCTGTAAATTCAGATAAATACTTAGGGATCACAATTACAAAATACCTAAATTGGAACAATCACATATTGTGGGTAGAGCAAACCAAAGACTGCGATTCATTGGCAACAGGTTTACTAAAGAGACTGCTTACACCACGCTTGCCCGCCATATTCTGGAGTATTGCTGTGTGATGTGGGATCCTTATCAGGTGGGACTGACGGATGACATCGAAAAAGTACAAAGAAGGGCAGCTCGTTTTGTATTATCGCGAAATAGGGGAGATAGTGCCGCAGACATGATACGTGAATTGGAGTGGCATTCATTAAAACAAAGGCGTTTTTAGTTGCGACGGGATCTTCTCATGAAATTTCAATCACCAGTTCTCTCCTCCGATTGCGAAAACATTCTGTTGGCAACCACCTACATAGCGAGAAATGATCATCACGATAAAATAAGAGAAATCAGGGCTCGCACAGAAAAAATTAAGTGCTCGTTTTTCCCGCGTGCCGTTCGAGTGTGGAACGGTAGAGAGACAGCTTGAAGGTGGTTCATTGAACCCTCTGCGAGGCACTTTATTGTGAATAGCAGAGTAATCACGTAGATGTAGATGTAGATTTGTTAGTAGACGCCTGTTGCTAGAGAGTAATGTCTTTTTCAAGTAAAGTAACTGCTGAGTAATTTTGCGGTAACATTAACTGACGACATGTATATTTTATTTAAAGCTAGCTTTTAAGGTTTGTTTATGTATGAAAATATTTTATTGATTATCTACTCTTACTGCCACTGTGTTGTACAGTTCAGAGATCGGAGAGGCTTGTGGACAAGTGAAATCATTAAGTTAGTTGTTACATATGTGCTCGTTTGTTGCTACAAGTGTGCTCATTTCTCGATGGCATAATATGCAGCCTGAGTGCGTGTTGTGCCCGTTTGTAACAGCCTTTATAATTAACAAAGTTTTTTTTTGATTACAGCTATTTATTTGATGTAAAAGAGTGTAAGAAAGTTTTCGTATGTCCATCCTTCTGAACGAAGGTCTGAGGCATCTCTACTGCTCACTCATGTAATACATTTAACGCCTCCAGCCGTCCCTTCAATGTTATTTATTATATAACTACTAGTTTCGGTGATCCAATACACCATTTTGAGGCCTTAACTGACGCGGGGAGGGGGGGGGGGGCGTTAACTGCAATCCTATACACAAGTCCATCAGTGGCCTTCATCACTGAACTTGTTTCCGTAGACTGCAATACCGATGTTGTTGATGGGTGTAGGTACCACATCGTTGTCACAGTCTACGGAAACAAGGTTATTAATGGAATGAGATTTTCACTCTGCAGCTGAGTGTGCGCTGATATGAAACTTCCTGGCAGATTAAAACTGTGTGCTCCGACCGAGACTCGAACTCGGGACCTTTGCCTTTCGCGGGCAAGTGCTCTACCAACTGAGCTACCCAAGCACGATTCACGCCCGCCCCTCACAGCTTTACTTCTGCCAGTATCTCGTCTCCTACCTTCCAAACTTTACAGAAGCTCTCCTGCGAAACATGCAGAACTAGCACTCCAGAAAGAAAGGATATTGCGGAGACATGGCTTAGCCACAGCCTGGAGGATGTTTCCAGAATGAGATTTTCACTCTGCAGCGGAGTGTGCGCTGATATGAAACTTCCTGGCAGATTAAAACTGTGTGCGCCGACCGAGACTCGAACTCGGGACCTTTGCCTTTTGCGGGCAAGTGCTCTACCAACTGAGCTACCGAAGCACGACTCACGCCCGGCCCTCACAGCTTTACTTCTGCCAGTATCTCGTCTCCTACCTTCCAAACTTTACAGAAGCTCTCCTGCGAACCATGCAGAACTAGCACTCCTGAAAGAAAGGATATTGCGGAGACATAGCTTAGCCACAGCCTGGGGGATGTTTCCAGAATGAGATTTTCACTCTGCAGCGGAGTGTGCGCAGGAGAGCTTCTGTAAAGTTTGGAAGGTAGGAGACGAGATACTGGCAGAAGTAAGGCTGTGAGGGCCGGGCGTGAGTCGTGCTTCGGTAGCTTAGTTGGTAGTTCGGCGCTAGCGGCCGTGCGAAGCGGAGGTCCGATACTTCCGCCTGTGCGGCGTGAGCGAGTGTTTGTTTACTTGTGGACTGAGTCTGCGCGCGGGCTAGTAACAACGATCATGGCGAACAAGTACAGGAAAACTACATTACGATTCAATTTTTGCAAAGACTACGAACGACCAAAGGCCTTAGCAGTGTAACGTTTCATTCGAGAGGACGTCAAGATGCCGCCAAACGATATTGTCGGAATTCACCTGTCCATCGTTAGTCCCACGGTGTATGTTAAGATGGTAAATGACGCGGCGTGTGAGAGAATTCTACAGGCGACAAAAGCTGGTCTCCGATTTTGCCATAGTGACGGGAATGTCGGCACGGTAACTGTAGAACATGCTGGTCTGGGTGTACGGACAATACGTGTTTTTGAGCTGCCGTTTGAGCTCCCGGCTGACGAAGTTATCGAGGCTTTTAAGCCATACGGCACGGTACATGGTCACACAGCAGAACGCTGGACACAATTCGCCACGTACCCCGTTCTTAACGGAGTGCGACAGATCAATATTGATCTTCAGAAGCATGTACCGTCCTATCTGACAATTGGTGGTTGTCGGGCGGTGGTGATTTACGATGGTCAACCACGTACATGTTCTGGCTGTGGCCAGGAGGGACACCTCAGGTCGAACTGTATGCAACGGCGGATTACGCAACTGCCTTCAAATGTCCGGGAGCCGTCGCCGGCGATGACAGTACTACCGATCACCTATGCCAAAGCCCTCACTGCGTCCGCTGATGACCGAAAGGACACAGCCCCGGTGGAAGATCAAGATGGCACTCTCCGAAACCTTGTCGCAGACGTCGGGATGACAGAGCATGCTGCTCCGTCGAGCATACAACCTACGGCGACAACATCAGATGAGACCGAACTCCCACCAAGCACACCGATAGTACAAGAAGCAGTTCCAGCCTCTACGGCTGCTGTTCCATCTGGAACGCACTCTGAGACGACAACATTAGTTTCGACCGAACTCCCGCCAAGTTCAACGATAGGACTCGAAACACTTCCCGTTCCTACGGATGCTTTTCTGTCGGGCAGCCGTGATTCCCTACAATCTGAGGACACGGACGGAAGATCACGCAAACAACGTTCCCCGAAAAGGAGGAAACGGCGGCGTCGCACGACATCTCCTCGGGATGACTCCCCTTGCCCCGACGACGATGTGCCTCTGGACCAAGACGACACAACAGCCTCTACGAAACAGGATGAGGCACTGGGAACTGTTCGATCAGACCCACAGCGGTCTGTCACATTGATGGTACCGGGACATGGTGATGATTAAGAGAAATCACAGCCAGTTGGCTCTCCAGACGCAGATGCTGTGGCTATGGACACGAATATATCACAGCCTGAAAAGATGTGGTATGACGATATTGAGGAGGCGCCGGACGTCATACAGAGGCAGCCGGCACTCACGAAGACGGCCCAATAATTGCTGAAGGTGAAGGGAGAGGGGCGAGAGAACGTCTTCTAACTCAGCCCCCAGCGCCGATGCAGGGAGATGTTGTTGCGCCTCGACAGAGTGGGATTCAACGCCATGTGAACCGTATTGCGACATTAAATATCAATGACGTGCGTTCACCGGCCAAAATACACCTACTGAAGGAAACGATTTGGGCATCTGATGTGGATATTGCTTTGCTGCAGGAAGTCGACATAGCTGCACTCCCATACATCGCAGGCTACCGAGCCTATTCGTCACATGGAGATCACAATGGGAGTGGGGTGGCAGTTTACGTGCGAGATGGCTTCCCAGTGGAAAACGTGTGTTATCTTCCGTCGGCCAGGGGAATGGCTTTCACGACGTTTGGGACACGCATCATCAATCTTTATGCACCGTCGGGAAACAATCGGCGGCGGGAAAGGGCGCGATTTTATGCAGAAGACATTGCTCCACTATTCCATGGACGTTATGAATGTTTAATAGTTGGTGGAGATTTCAACTGTGTTCTCAGCCAGAAAGACCAATGGCCGCAAGCAAACATCAGCCAGGAGTTGCGAATCGTTGTCAACGATCTTGTACTTAGTGACACGTGGGAATTACGACATGGAGCTGCACCGGGATACACCTATGTGACAAGTCATTCGGCGAGCAGATTAGATCGCATTTATATCTCACGGGCTCATGCAAATGATGTCCAGGACGCGGAACGCTGGCCATTGGCATTTTCCGATCACAGCGCTTACATCTGTACGGTGCTTCTTCCCCGTAGAGAGGTGTGGAACAGTAAGGCCCCGTGGAAACTAAACATTCAACATCTACATGATCCTGAATGCCGTCAACGGATCCTTGAGACATGGACGATGTGCGAGCGAAGGGTTGGAAGGTATACGACGATGCTTGATTGGTGGCTGACTTGTGCTAAACCGGCGCTTCGCCGTACGTTCATCTCGTATAGCAGGGAGACGGCAGAATGGCGCCGCCGTACCACCGACTTTTATTTTGCAGCACTGCGCGACCTGGATGATGGTCCGCCGGGACAGGACATCTGGATCGAACGCAAAAGGATAAAAGCTAAACTAGTGGCTTTAGCTCGGAAACATCTTCAGGGAACCATGGTGCGCGCCAGATGTCACGATACGATAAGGCACGAGATTCCTTCCATGCACCACGTCGTGAATGAACGAAAGCACCGACGACGAGGTTTGGTACGGGAATTAATTACCCGCGAAGACCGAAGAGTGACGCGTCAAGCGGACATTGTCTCTGCATTCGTCGACCATTACCAACACATCTATCGGGAAGAAGCAGCCTCTGTCGATGACCTCGACCGCATAGCCACGTCCGTCTCCCGTACACTGACGGTGGAAGCCGCGGGAACCTTACTGGAAGCCATTAGCTGTGAGGAAGTACATGATGCGATCGCACAAGGTGCGTTGAATCGGTCCCCAGGCATTGATGGGCTTCCTGCTGAATTCTATCGAGAATTTCGCAACGAAATGGCACCGCGATGGACGGAAATGTACAACGAGATGTTAAATTCCGATGCGCCTATTCCACCGGGTTTTATGGAAGGCCTCCTGGTACCAGTACATAAACCGAAGCCGGGAATTACGGTCACACATTATCGCCCCATCACCCTGCTTAATGCCGACTATAAGATCTTTGCACGGTTGCTAGCGTCCCGATGTCGTATGTTAATTCGTAGCGTTCTCTCTCCAGAACAGACGACACCGGGTGGATCGGTGAATGTGCAAACAGCTACTGGCGAATGCCGTGATGTGATAGCGCTGGCGGAGGAGTGCCGGCTTAAAGCGGCGATGGTGGCGGTTGATTTTGACAGTGTTTTTGATAAGGTGCGCCACAACTATCTGTATGCTGTACTGGAACAAATGGGTTTTCCAGACCGTTTTACTGGTCTCATTAGAAGGTTTTATGGGGGCGCACAGTCCTTGGTACAGGTTAATGGGCGTATAGCAGGGCCCATTCAAATTCGACGCTCCATTCGCCAGGGCTGCCCTCTTTCGATGCTGCTGTTCGCGATAGCGTTGGAACCATTAATTGGGAGGCTAACAAATTCTCTTTCTGGGATGGAACTACGGGGCTACACCTTCAAATGTCGTGCCTATGCGGATGACCTCCTGCTGGCTAATGGTTCAAATGGCTCTGAGCACTATGGGACTCAACTGCTGTGGTCATTAGTCCCCTAGAACTTAGAACTACTTAAACCTAACTAACCTAAGGACATCACACACATCCATGCCCGAGGCAGGATTCGAACCTGCGACCGTAGCAGTCGCAGGGTGCCGGACTGCGCGCCTAGAACCGCGAGACCACCGCGGCCGGCTGACCTCCTGCTGCTCGTTCGTTCTGAGGAAGAGGTGAAGACGGTTCTTGAACTGTTGTTGGGCCACAGTGTGACGGCGGGTAGTGCTGTGAACATGAACAAATCGGCGGCAATGCCGGTTGGAAGGGGCCTTACGCCGGAAGAAGCTAGTCCGTTTCCTTATGTGCAACGATTCCGCTATCTCGGCATAGACTTTACCTCATCTGTAAAACATACTGCGGCAGTTAACTACCGACGTATTTTACAGACAACACGTACCATGGTCCGACAACATCTCCTACGGCTCCTTGATCCTTTGCAGCGAGTCGAGTATCTGAACACTTATGTGGTTTCTCGAATGGTGCATATTTCGCAGATCCTGCCCCTACCACTCACGCTCGGACGTCGACTTCAATCAGCACTAGGCTATTTTGTGATGATTGGATCGCCCCTCAAGGTGCGATACGAAACGCTCACTCTCCCTACGGACAAGGGGGGACTCGGACTTACGAATGTTCACTGCCGAGCGACGGCGCTCCTTCTAGCCACGATGTACAAGCAATGGCGTAGCGGGCGTGATTCCCTTACATCCCGCCTACTCGATCTCCTGGTTCCAGCGTCCCTCACACCTCCGGTGGCGGTGGGCAACATTACGCCACATTTTGCGCATGTTTCAACATTTATCGTGGAACTTAGTTACACCAGAGACAAGCTTCCGCGCACGAGACCGCCATGCGCGAAGGATTTTTATGTTTGGCTGCTACGACGGATAAGTCGTAATGTCATTGAACTCAAACACCCCAGGTTGCATTGGCCGAAGATTTGGAGACATGTGCACCAAAAATTCCTTCCTACCTTCGTTCGGGCACTGTGGTTCTCTGTCGCCTGTGGCAAGTTCAACACCAACCAACGGCCCCATGCAATTGGACTAGTGGACACTCCACTATGCCCGAAATGTCACCAAGTGGATGACGACCATCACCGTTTAACTTGTATCGCGGTGGAGGACGTCTGGCTCCTAGGAAGACAGATGGTGGCTTGCTACCTCCGTGTGACCCCGCAACATATTACCCCTGCTTCCTTCTTACATCCGGAGAGTGACTTCTTTCCGGCGACTAAATCACAGTCGATCATCTGGATCAAAGGTTGGACGATAGCGTACCTCTATGGGGATGCTGCCAAGTCGCGACTTGACTTTTGGTATTTCTTGCAGCAAGCCCACAATGAGGTTCATAGATGGTCACATTATCGGAAAACCTTTGCCAATTATCTTCAGGCAGTCTTCCTTGACCCCCCACGCAGTTGGGATGTGCCGGGTGCAGTCGGTGTGCACATTTGACAGCTGATAATGAACCTCACGCTTCTCTCACCACTCAATTTGTAATAAACATACTATACGATAAAATGATCTACATGTTCCTTTTAACAGAGTGATCTTTATTGAAAATAAATAAATAAATAAAAAAAAATCCCTGTTCCTTTAAATTTGTGATTTGATTTAAAATGATTTTTTTTTTTGCAGAGGATGCATTTCATTTAGGGAAAGAAAGCGGTTAAAGGCGCTACAGCCTGGAACCGCACGACCACTACGGTCAAAAAAAAAAAAAAAAAAAAAAAAAAAAAAAAAAAAAAAAAAGTTGGTAGAGCACTTGCCACTTGCCCGCGAAAGGCAAAGGTCCCGAGTTCGAGTCTCGGTCGGTGTACACAGTTTTAATCTGCCAGGAAGTTTCATAAGGTTATTAATGATGGCCACTGATGGACTCGTGCGGTTAACCCCTTCAGCGTCAGTTAAAGTCTGAAGGCCACCGAAACTGGTAGATGTATAACAAATAACATCGAAATGATGTTATTATATCGTAATAAAGTGTTATGAATTTAAAATTGTAGACTCTAAGTTATGTTCCTACGCACAGTTTGACGTAATATTTACTTCCTCTTGTGCTCGTGATAAGTTTTGGGCTGTATTTAATTTATTTGAAATTTAATCCTAATTATACCTGAATCTCAAAGAGGTACAAATCTTCATGGTCTTTTTTGTTAATGAAAGAGAGCTCAATAGCAATAATCACATAACGTTGGTGAAGAACTGTGGGTTCTAAATCCTCCATTTCATACAAGTTTTCATAATTCCATTTTTAGCTATGGATGAATAATTCTATTTTTTCTAAGATAGCCATTCCCTAGGTCTTCTCTAAAATAAGTCGTTAATCACGGCGTCATCTGTTTCGTTAACATGTTTAACTACAGCTATTTAGTTACACTTCTGAAGTTTGAAACAGTCACTGTTGACACGGCTGGTAAGCCCTAGTCCTCGTTACAGCTAGTTTCTGTGAATTCTATTACGAAGTCGGTTTCGACTTACCAGTCGTTCAATATTGTGCAATGTATTTTAAGTAGGTTCTAACGTCTGTTAAGATTTGTGCTTTTGTAGCGCGAGAAACTGAGTAGAAAATAATAAAATTGCAAATTAAAAAGTGGCAGTAAATTAGAATGATGGAAGCACAGAAACTGCAGATAATATTCTGAAACTATTCCTTCGAGTGAGCTTCCGATAACGAGTTCAATTTAATACGGTAGCAGGTAATCCTTTTTCATCACACTAACGAAACGCTTCCAATAAAACTGCTCAGGGAGAAGTTATAAAGTGATGAAAGCAAAAAGCACTCGATATTCAATTAGAACTTTATCGATAGACTAACTATCTGAATTACGGTCATCGACGTGCTGTTTCAGTTGTAGCAGGCAGTACGAACTCTATTAATTAATACTATTTTAATCAAGGTGGCCAATCATGGTCGTACAGCTTCGGAGCTCAATTAGCACGAACCGCTCACTCGCTTAATAAAAACTGTTCGTTACGCAGTCGGCAGTGTGGCGGAACTACAAAGCACATGTAAAGCGATTAACGTGCTTTCATATCGAAAACTATTTGGAGCAAGTGATCCTGGTACATCACTAGATGGCTCAAGCTTCCAAGCTGCTTCTAGTAGTAAAGCAGGTTGCGAGCTCTTTTAGGGAGCAAATACACTAACGGAATTGTAGTTTTCCTTTAATTACTGCAACCAGGTACTATCGCTTTTTATTGTTATTTATTTACAACCGGTAACCAGTTTCGATTGGGTAACTCCTCATTTCACATTGTAAGGACGTATTTTTTAACATACGTATGACGAATAGTTCGTGTTGATTCGGCACATTTTAAGCCTATAGTGACTACTTAGTACTTCTGTGTTCTCGGTTGTTCGCGCAGTACGTGGTAGATAATGATTTATCTGTATGATTGTAGGGCGGAAAACAACCGTAATCATAACTGTGAATTATTTCGTGCAGACTCGAGATACTGCCCTTCGTATTTCCGTCTCCCGTCTGAATAATTACGACAACAAGGGTATGGCTTTTAGAACGTGATACATTTGTAATAACGCATATTTCGATCATCTGAAGAGAAGAGTACTTATCCAGTAGAAACATCGCGTTTTAAATAAACAACAACTTCTTGCAGTAAAATTATAATAAAGTATACAACGATATTCCACGATTACTTATATTCAGTACATGTCCGCAGTTAATAACATTAATTTAGTTTCTCGTAGTATTAATTGGGTAAATGCTAAAAGCTCATTTATCGGGAGCTGATAACGCATCGTTTTAGCATAAGCCACAAAGCGATTGTTTTTTAGCTACGTTCAGTGTAAAGGCGGAAGTAATTAAGACATAATATACGAGGGACATTCCATAATTAAAGGAACAAACATGTAAAAATGAAACAGTTAGCAGGAGGAGTTTTGTAATTTCATGATTTTAAATTGGCGTCCCTAGAATGAGCTAGAGAACAGCTGACGGATAGAAGTTGTTTTGTTTCTAACCTCAATATTGCATTGAACGGTGGCATGCCCCTTGAAGTTTCCGCATGAGTTGAACAACATTCACGAAAACCGCCAGAAATCATTTCCGAGTGATTTTACAGTATGGTGAAATTTGTATGAACCGAGAAATTTTGATACGTATTAATAAAAGTTCAAGAATGACCGAACCTCAGTGAGTGGCGAACAGTTGAAGTGTCAACTCCCTCGCTTTAATCCCACCTTATTTGGAAGATCAGCCTATAACAAGCAGTGTCTCCTACTCTGACACGATGATGGAAAAGTAAAAGCATCAGTGAGAGAAATGCGTTGCAGATATCAAAGAACGACACTGTTGGCATGCACACCACCAGCTTACGAAACCATCGAAAAATGGGTTAGGAGACAATACCCCGTCGTCCGTACAGTCCCGATTTGGCTCCTTCGGATTTACATTTGTTTGCTACACTCAGGGCGAAATCACATTGAAAAAAGTACGGCAACAACGTGGAGGTCAAACAATTAGTGGTAAAGAACAATACTTCTTTGTATCAGTTGTATAAAACAAACTAGTTCATTGTTGGGACAAGTGTATTAGTATTGGTGACAATTCTGTTGAGAGGCAGTAAAAGTCTCTTTTTGTAAAAATAAACAGTTTTTTCTACCTAAATTTGTCTCTTTCATTACTGAATATCTCTCGTAAATGTGTCAACAATTTTCGATAGTTAATAGTGAACAGAATGGTGCAACTGGCATTGTGAGGCTACAGTTACAGGTACATTTTATATTTCTGGTTAGTAAGATTTTATTTTTATTACCGTACCGTGTAATTGTGAAAACCATAATGAATGAAGGATTTATTTTAATACCAACATAAATCTATCCAGTTAGAAGTAAGTGCACTTTAATTGCTGAGTTCTGAGAACATGGTCAAATGTAAACTTACGCAAAACATATAAATAACAAACCACTGATTATATCCATCGTGTAACATATTACTTACGGGCCTTGCTGGAGTAAAGGCCAACGGCTTTGCCGCAGTGGTAAGACCGGTTCCCGTCAGATCACCGGAGATAAGCGCTGTCGGGCTGGGCTAGCACTTGGATGGGTGACCATCCGGTCTGCCGCGCGCTGTTGGCAAGCGGGGTGCACTCAGCCCTTGTGAGGCAAACTGAGGAGCTACTTGATTCAGAAGTAGCGGCTCCGATCTCGGAAACACACATACGGTCGGGAGAGCGGTGTGCTGACCACATGCCCCTCCATATCCGCATCCAGTGACGCCTGTGGTCTGAGGGTGACAAGGCGACCGGTACGTATCTTTGAGCCTTTATGGCCTGTGCGGGAGGAGTTTTGCTGGAGTAAATGTGTTTCAAAGTCTACACAAAAGACAACCACTTGTGTAGGGCGGAGTTTTCGGTTAATACGGCAAGCGTGGGCGTCTGCTCGACTTCCAGAAGACGTGACTGACTGTGTCTTTGACGCTAAGCTGACAAGTATGGCTTTACCATGACGTCAGTGGAATTCTTCCGAATATTTGTGTGGTTTATGATAGAGGAGGGAGGAGGGAAATAGTGTTTAACGTCCCCTCGGCAACGAGGTCATTAAATACGAAGCACAAGTTCGGATTAGCAGAGGATGGGGAAGGAAAGCGGCAGTCCGCTTTCGAAGGAACCATCTAGGCATTTGCCTTAAGCGATTTAGGGAAATCAAGGAACATGTAAATCAGGAGGGCAGAGGCGGGTATGAACCATCGTCCTCCCGAATCCGAGGCCAGTGTGCTAACCACTGCGCTCTCGGTATTTTTGATAGTACCCGATATACTGACGGAAGACAGCACTCTCATTACAGTGGGTTGCTGTAATGAAACAAGGGGTAGCTCGACTAAGTGAGAGAAATAGAAGCCAGTCACGCCATGGCTGCGGAGATGAAAGATGTAAATGACCTGTTACAGGAGGCGTTTGGGTAAAGAAGCGGAGAGAAGTCTAGCATGGGTGTCTGTTGAGGGAAGTTAGAAATTTTTGTTGCGCGCTCATGCGGGGCGCTGAGCAGAGATGGCAGTGGATTCAGCATCTAACCCCTGCATCTACTTCATACTCCGCAAGCCATCTCATGGTGTGTGGTGAAGAGTACTTCTGTTACCACTACCTGGTACCTCCTAACCCGTGCCATTTGCGAATGGCGCGTGGGAAGAATGATTGTCGGTAAGCCTCTGTATTAGCTACAATTTCTCGATTTTTCTCGTTGTGATCATTACGCGAGATGTGTGTGGGAGGAAGTAATATGCTCTTCCTGCAAAGAGCTCTCTCGAAATTTCAATAGTAAACCTCTCAGTGACGCATAACGACTTTCTTGTAACGCCTACCAGTGGAGTTTGCTAAACATCTCGGTAGCTATCTCGCGCCAACTAAACGATCCCGTGACGAATTGTATCTTCTCTATTCCTATTAGTCCTATCTAGGAAAGATCCCATATTGATGAACAATACTCAACAATCGGTGGAAAATGTGCCTTGTAAGCCACTTGCTGCGTGGATGAGTTACTTTTCTTAAGATTCTTTCTATAAATCTGTCTCGTATCTGCTTTTCCTACTATTTTGCCGTGCGGTGTGATGAGGGGCCTTGGCAGGTTCTGCGGTTCGCCCCCCCCCCCCTCCCTCCCCACCGTCGGAGGTTCGCGTCCTCTCTCGGGCATGGGGGTGTTGGTTTAAATGGCTCTGAGCACTATGGGACTTAACTTCTGAGGTCATCAGTCCCCTAGAACTTAGAACTACTTAAACCTAACTAAACTAAGGACACCACACACATCCATGCCCGAGGCAGGACCGTAGTAGCAGCGCGGTTCCGGACTGAAGCGCCTAGAACCGCTTCGCCACCCCGGCCGGCCATGGGTGTGTGTGTTGTCCTTAGCGTAAGTTAGTTTAAGTAGTGCGTAAGCCTAGGTACCGATGACCTCAGCAGTTTGGTCCCATAGGAACTTACCACAGATTTCCAAATTTCATACTATTTGTTTTAAGTGGTCATTTCACTTACTCCTACATGTTTTACGGTAGATACTTCTAGATATTTTAGGGTAGATGCTGTTTCTAGCAGTTTCCCAGTAATAGCGTATTTGTACAGTAATAACTTTCTTTTCGTATATATGCGCAATGTGTTACATTACATTTATTTACGTTCAGCATCAATTGTCAGAGCCTACACCATTCATCAATCCTCTGCAGGTTATTCTGCAAACCGATACTGTCTTCTGGCGTCGTTACTTTGTCATAGACTGTCGCATCTTCTGAGAACAGAATTAAAGAGCATTCGACGCTTTTTACTAGATCACTTACACACATTATAAACAATAACGGTCCTAACACGCTTCCTTGAGGTATTCCGAAAATCACTTTTACATTTGTCGACTTTTTCCCGTTACGAGCGAGGAGTTGAGTTCAGTCTGCAAAGACGAATCTAATCACAAATCTGATGCGATATTCGGTAAGCTCCTGTTTTTTACGTTAATCGGCAGTGCAGGACGGTGTCAAATGCATTACTGGACTCAAGGAAAACGGCATCAACCTGAGCGCCTTCGTCTACAGCGGCTATGAATCTCATGGAGGAACAGCACGAGCTGAATTTCGCAAGATCTCTGTTTGTGGAGTCTATGTAGATTTTTATAGACGAAAGTTTAGTTCTCCAAAAAGTCATAATTCTTGAACATAAAACAAGTTACATATTTCTACAACAATATAGGTCTACGATTGTGTACATCTATCCTACGGCCCTTCTTGGAAACTGGAATGACCTGCGCTTTTTTCCAGTCGCTAGATACTCTTCGTTGCTCCAGTGACCTACGATAAACTGCTGATAGTAGAGGAAGAAGCTTTTTCGCATAATCTTTGTAGAATCTTATAGATATCTCTCGTGGCCCTGATACCTTTCCACTACTAAGCGACTGCAGGTGCTTTTCTACTCCGCTATCGGTTATCTCAACACCTGCGATTTAGACGTTGGTGCGATGGCTGAGAGGAACAACTGTGCTACGATCTTCCTCAGTGAAACAATTTCGGAAGACGGAAATCAGTCTTTCGGCCTTCTCTCCGTCATCTTCCGTTTCTCTCTCCGGTCTCTGAGTGAATGAACAGATGATTTCGAGCCAATTACTGATTTTACATAAGAAAAAAACCTCTTACCAGTTTCAGAAGTGACAGTCGGCTCTGAGCTACCATTCAAATCTTTCCGTTGGCAGACATGTGTAAGGAGAGAATATTACTTGCCAATTGATAAAGCTGTAATAGGAAGGCGTGTGTTAGGCTGAATAAAACGAATAAATTGTTTGTTTTATGGAAGAGGTTTCATATGGGACGATTGTTTTTGTTTTTTACTGATTCTTAACTTTTAATTGAAGATTTCTCTCCCCGTCAAGGCGGTTGTTTATGACTTAGTAACAGTCTGTGGAAGGAGGTTAGGGTCTGCAGTGTTTTGTTTTGCGGTCCGCCGGCCGCGGTGGTCTCGCGGTTCTAGGCGCTCAGTTCGGAGCCGCGCGACTGCTACGGTCGCAGGTTCGAATCCTGCCTCGGGCATGGATGTGTGTGATGTCCTTAGGTTAGTTCGGTTTAATTAGTTCTAAGTTCTAGGGGACTGATGACCACAGATGTTAAGTCCCATAGTGCTCAGAGCCATTTGAACCATTTCTGCGGTCCAGTGGCGAGATATATAGTTTTCTAGTGCTTCTGCGTCCTTCGCAACCTCTCGGAGGAAAGGAACGTATCAAGTTCAAAAGAATGCTTGAATTTATGGTGTGCTACTTTAAGCCTTGTCTAACTTCAGGTTCGAACTTTTGATAACAGCGTGATCCGCTTCAATCAAAGAATTTAATTAGTTTTTCTATGTCGAGATGTCTTCACTTGTTTTAAAAGACTTAAGTGTCTATAGCCGGAAAACAAGACTGCAGTGATGGCTGGCCCAGCAGTAACGGACTACACGTATCACTCCTTCCGTACAGGCCTTGGAAGGCCCATCTGTACCCACCGGCCACCGTGTCATTCTCAGCCCACAGGCGTCACTGGATGCGGATATGGAGGGGCATGTAGTGACCACACCGCTCTCCCGGCCGCGTGTCAGTTTACGAGACCGGAGCCGCTATTTCTCAGTCCATTGGCTCCTCAGTTTGCCTCACAACGGCTGAGTGGATCCCGCTTGCAGACAGCGCTCGGCAGACCGGATGATCACCAATCCGAGTGCTAGCCCTGCCCAACAGCTCTTAACTTCGGTGACCTGACGGAATCTTAATTCCAGTCCTCCATTGGAAGTGGGATTCTGGCAGGCAGATACTTCTCCACAATTATGCAATTTTTCACTCGACTTCAGCGAAAAATGAGTAACTGCTTCAGAGAAGACATGGGTGTAATTAACTGAACTAAAAAATAAACTCCTCCAGAACAGGACATGAAGGCCCAAAGGGACCGACGGCTGCCGTGTCATCCTCAGTCAACAGGCGTCACTGGATGCGGACATGGAGGGACATGTGGTCAGCACACCGCTCTCACGGCCGTACGTCAGTTTCCGAGACCGGAGCCGAAATGAATATTTATGTTGATTTGTACATCTACTCTTAATGGTGTTTGTCTAATCGAAGTACGTCGACAAAAGGCATTATAACTACTTGTACCATGCGTAGACAAATTCCGAATCAGTAATGAAATTAGAACTGTGCGTCACATTAGGTTTGGAAGTGGACCAGCCCTTTCTTCTAAAGATGTCGATTAATCGTGAACTTGTGTTAGACGACAATCCAGCTAAGATATGTGACTCGGTGAAGTATGGCAGAACCCAGAACGAACAGGTACGCAATATCAAAGAAGTACTGCTCAATATCACTAAAGTACTGCACGATGTCACGGAAGGACTGCTAACGAAGGAGCTGTGTGAGTGGTTGGTACCACGGTCTGTTGACACCAGACCGCAAACACATGACAGTATCCCATTATCATGTTTAGGAAAACTGAAGCATAAATCGTTGTCACATAGTTATGTAATTTGTTAATACTCCTCGGAGACAAAGCTACAGAGATATCTTACGCAAACAAAGACGAAAAAACATTTGAGCTGTATATCTTTTTTTTCATTCACGAAGTATCACTAGGCTTGACTAATTGGAAAATGACAAAAACAATTATTCGCTCTTACTAAATAACTGTAGTGTACAGAGCATAGTTTAATCATTGAAAACACTTTGTAAGAAACAGTTGTATTCGTGCAAAAGATCTGGACACCCAGAACGTTTTAGATAGATCATACAGGGTTCCTCAAACCTACTGGGTCAAACTGAAACAGGTGATAGACGGTCCACAACCGGTTACATTTAGGTAGGGAACCAATAGTCGGAAATGCATATTTATTGTGTTATGGACATACACAGCGTACAGCCCGTAACAACAATGTAGTTTCATATCAGCGTACACTCCGCTGCAGAGTGAAAATCTCATTCTGGAAACATCCCCCAGGCTGTGGCTAAGCCATGTCTCCGCAATATCCTTTCTTTCAGGAGTGCTAGTTCTGCAATTTTCGCAGGAGAGCTTCTGTTAAGTTTGGAAGGTAGGAGACGAGATACTGGCAGAAGTAAAGCTATGAGTACCGGGCGTGAGTCGAGCTTCGGTAGCTCAGTGGTAGAGCACTTGCCCGCGAAAGGCAAAGCTCCCGAGTTCGAGTCTCGGTCGGGCACACAGTTTTAATCTGCCAGGAAGTTTCATATCAGCGCACACTCCGCTGCAGAGTGAAAATCTCATTCTGGAAACATCCCCCAGGCTGTGGCTAAGCCATGTCTCCGCAATATCCTTTCTTTCAGGAGTGCTAGTTCTGCAAGGTTCGCAGGAGAGCTTCTGTAAAGTTTGGAAGGTAGGAGACGAGATACTGGCAGAAGTAAAGCTGTGAGTACCGGGCGTGAGTCGTGCTTGGGTAGCTCAGTTGGTAGAGCACTTGCCCGCGAAAGGCAAAGGTCCCGAGTTCGAGTCTCGGTCGGGCACACAGTTTTAATCTGCCAGGAAGTTTCAATGTAGCTCATGTTGTTCACGGATGAGGCCTCATTCACTCGTGATGTTATTTTCAACAGCTGCAACAAGCATATCTGGAGAGAGGACAATACCTACGCCACCCACATCGGTGGCAACCAGCAACGATTCTCTGTCAACGTACGGGCGGGCATCGTCCAGGGCCACCTAAGAGGACCTTATTTGCTTCCTCTCGGTTTAACTGGTCCACGTTACCTAGTGTTCCTGAGAGATAGGCTGTCACAGTTCTTCGAGACTGTACCCCTTGTCGTCCGTGAAAGTGCGTGGCTTCAACACGACGGTGTACTAGCCCCCATCGATGCTGATGCCCGCGAATACCTGAGCCATAGGTACCCTAATCGCTGGAATGGAAACGGAGCTACTGTCCCACGGCCAGCGCGATCGCCGGATCTGATACCACTGGACTTCTTCCTCTGACGTTACGTCAGAACGTCAGTGTATGAAACCCTCGTAGACACGGATGAAGACCTGCTTGCTAGGGTCCAAGCAGTCTGTCTCGTGGTACAACAGACACCAGGGATCTTTGAGAGAGTGCGGAAAGTGCAAGCAATGAGACTGGCAGCTACCGCTTTGAACAGTTACTATGAGCTACGTTGGTGTTATGTGGTGTACGCTGTGTACGTCCATAACACAATAAATATGTATTTCCGACCAATGTTTTCCTTTTTCGGTGTAATCGATTGTGGACCCACTATCAACTGTTTTACTTTGATCCAAAAGATTTGAGACACCCTGTGTAATGACAAGTCAGATATTTCGAAACTAGATTTAAAACTGCAAATATTTCCAGGAACAGATGCTAATTTTGGCCATAATTTATAGGTTACGAACTGCAGCTGGAAAGAAGAAATTTCTTGAAAGGTGGAAAACTAGGGAGATGGACTTGAATAAATTGAAACAAACTGCCAGGAAGTTTCAAATCAGCACATACTCCACTGCAGAGTGAAAATTCATTTTGCAATTAATTAGAAATGTTTGAGAGTGACAGGAAGCATTAGTCAACGACTGACAGAAACAGACATACAACACGACACCAACGTTGCTTTGACAGATGAAATAGTTCAAATGGTTCAAATGGCTCTGAGCACTATGGGACTTAACTACTGAGGTCATCAGTCCCCTAGAACTTAGAACTACTTAAACCTAACTAACCTAAGGACATCACACACATCCATGCCCGAGGCAGGATTCGAACCTGCGACCGTAGCGGTCACGCGGTTCCAAACTGACGCGCTTAGAACCGCACGGCCACACCGGCCGGCAGATGAAATAGTGAAGTTAGTAGAGGGACAACTAATAAAAAGATAAGGTCAAATAGAATTCCTCGAATAACACGCGAGACAGGAAGTTCATTTGGTGTAAGGGTTGTTCTTAGATGAGGACGTTGGCAGAGGCTGCGAAATCATTGCGATCCACATCATGTCAGTGTAAATATTCATGGGTAAAAACAGAAAAAGATGGTTATAATGAATAACGTACTGTTTTCGACGACCTTTAAAGGTACTGAAGCGTAAGGAGATTAGCGTAGGGTATTAAAAGCGGAGGACTGGTGAACCAACCAGAAAAATGTCGCCAATAAAACCGAAGAAATTCAAGAGAGGAGGCTACGCGTTCCGAGTGTTTTGTGAGAGAGCACGGTACGCAGGCGTGCTATTTCCCGTATCAGCGGCCGCACGCCCCCTCGGCTGGCCTGCATACCTCCTCATTACGTGGGCGGACCGCCGCGGTGTAATGGAGAGCGCGGCAAAAACCGAACGCCGCCGCCAAATGGGCCAATTATGCGGGCCCGCCCCGACTCCTAATTGCATTCCGCCAGGGGTCGCCACTCGACGTGCCATTCTCCGGGCACGCCCCTCACAACCGTCCCGCGCACTCAGAGACAATACCGCAGCGCCACACCTGCTGTGTGCTGTGGCACGAGTGTCCTCTCCCTACCTGCCGCTCTGCCACCACCCATCCCACAGCTAACTCCACACGAAAGAGTATCTTTATGTACTAGGAGTGCCGTAAAGCCGACTACATAACTGATACATAAGGTATGTGAGACTTACCATCGACCAGCATCTAAGATGGAAACCTCACCTACTAACCATCCAATAGAAAACCTACAATAGACTAAAACTAAAAAAAACTCCTAACAAGCCAAACTTGGGGATTTCCATGGTCATCCACACCTGCAACACCTTGATCCAACCCATCCTTTCCTATGCATGGATATTGGCCCCACCTAAGGTCTATAAGTCCCCCCAGATCCTTGAACATAATCGATTTCACCACACTTTTCACATCCGTTTACCTTGCCAAAATGGATCCTTTACCATCACATCAAATTCCCATCTCTCCTCATTCACACTTAACACCTCCGAACAACTTACACTATACGCAAACTTGTCACCAATAATCTTATTGTTTCCCATCTAATTTCCAATTCTAGTACTATCAACAGATTCCACCAACTGCTCACCTATAGACCCTTAACAGCGTCTCCCGAAAGAATTTCAAGCATCTCCCCCTTCCCAGATCATTAACTCCATCCCAATATTTACCTGTACTACCAACTTTAAATCTACCCCACTCATCGCACCTCATCAAGGCTCCCGGTCCCCCCTTCCTCGTATTCCCCTGCCCCTTTCTCCCATCCCTCTTCATTCCTGACCACCTATCCCCTTTAAAATTATAGCCTCACCGATTTAGACATCTACTCCTCCCTTCTTGTCTCCCAGCAGCCACTCCTACCTTGCTTACATTATTTTCAAAAATCTTCAAGGAAGTAATGTACTCAAGAGTGGTTAGCCATCTCAACAGTAATGGAATACTTAGTAAATCACAGTTCGGATTTCAAAAATGCTGTTCCACTAAGACTGCAATATACAATTTCACTGTCCACATAATAGAGTCTTTAAATAGTAAAATGTCACCAATAGGAATTTTCTGTGACTTGTCGAAAGCATTCGATTGTGTGAACCATGACATTATGTTGCAGAAATTACAATTCTATGGTATAAATGGAATAGCATATGTGTGGTTTAAGTCATACCTACAGAACAGGAAGCAAAAAGTTTCCTTAAATGGGTCAAGTGATTTAAATAAGTTTGCCACTTCGTTTAACTGGGGCGAAAACTCATTACGTGTTACACAGGGTTCAATTATCCTAGCAATCATCCTATCTGAAACAGGAAGCTGAACTGACACTGTTTGCTGATGATACAAGCATCATTATTAATCCAGTAAAAGAAACTCCAATTGAAAATGATTCAGATAAGGCATTTGGAGAAGTCATTAATTGATTTTCTGCAAATGGGCTCTAAACTTTGAAAAAAACACAGTACATCCAATTTTCTGCTGCAAAAAGTAATGTTTCTTCAATAAATATAACACATCAACAGAATTCAGTAGACAGGGTAGGGCATACTAATTTTTTGGTTGTACATATAGATGAGAATCTTTTTGGATCTTCTAAAGCAACTTTCGCAATCAGAATAATTACCAGTTTTGAGGATATAGAAATTAGTAAGATAACATACTTTGCATACTTTTACTCTCTGATGTCATACAGAATAATATTTTGCGGTAACTCAACATTTAGACAAAAAGTATTCACTGCTCAAAAGAAAGTGGTTAGAATAATATGTGGGGCTCATAGTAGCCTATCTTGTAGGCATCTTTTTAAAAGATTGGTAATTCTTACAAGCCTCACAGTACATTTACTCACTAATGAAATTTGTTCTCAACAACACGGACCAGTTTGAAAACAACAGTGATATTCGTGATTATAATACCAGAAAAAAGAAAGACTTACACTATCCTTTACTCAAACTACCTTTGGCACAGAAAGGTGTAAAATATGCTGCTATAAAAATGTTCGACAAATTACCAGATGAAATGAAATGTCTGACAGACAGCAGTAATAGCTTCAAAAATAAATTGAAATCACATCTCCTTGACAACTCCTTCTATCCCATAAATGAATTCTTGAATAGCAATAAATAAATATATAAATAAAGTATATGCATTTTTGGCAATTTAAGGGAATGGGGTACATAATAGAAATATTAATCCTTAACTCTGTATTGTAATACGCATATATTAAAAAATCTTCTTTCATATGTGCATTTCTTGTGCACTTGGCACGTTCCACATCATAACGGGTACCGTACCGTGCGATTGATCAATGGAACACGCAACCAACTAACTAACCCCTTCGATCCTATGTACCAGTCCTCTACCTTTCTGACACCGTCATTCTACCCTTAACAATCAACCTTTTCCTCTTCAACAACAACCTACCAATCCAAAGGCAGGTTCTTCCAGTTTTAGTGACACTGAAGTGTTTCTTTTTAATGCAACATTTCGCATCATTTTTTAAATGTTTTAAATTTACTTTTGTGATATTGCACTTTTATCTTTTATTATTACTGTTTTAAGTGAAAGAGAAGGAATTCATGTCTATTATATATAGAAACATCCATTTTATTTCACCTTCAAAAATTTTTTACGTCATTGGAAATATCTAATCTCTGTTAGCGTTTGATTTCGTCTCAGTTTTTGTTTGTCCTTTGACTGGAGAATAAGCTGAATGGAATGCTGATAGCCCTCCACCCCCGTAATGAAACGACTACAGAAATTTGAGCAAAACCACACAGATGTGGGTGATGCTGTTGGTGAATCCCAGATCTTGCACCATGCAATTCTATTTACGCAGCAACCTCAAAGAACATCTCGAGGGAAAAAGATTTTCCAGAGATTACTTTCACATATTGGTCCTCGAAAAACTCCATAACTACGGAGCGAACGTCTATCATCAAGAAATTGCACAACTGGTAGAATCTGCCGATCGTTTTTTACGAAAGCTAGTGTCCATGGTGAAAAATAGCGTCATGTATCTGTATCCCTTCAATATATAGTCAGCACCAAAAGTTACTTGACTTTTCTGAAGTCCCCTCATGCAACCAAATGATGAAAGCCGTCCCAAAATACACGCTTCCTTCCAGCCATGGGCAACAATGCTCTCCCTCACTCCATTCTTATGTTTGCTCCCTCCTCCGTCCCCAACCTCAACAACCGTTAGTTGCTTCCTGCAGCTCCACAGGGCTCAATTGCACCACTTACCACTTCACCTCCATCATGAACACGATCATTTTCATGCACCACCAGCATCACCATTGTCCATAGCATCATCATCACATGTGATTACACAAATTTTATATAAATTGTATTTTTTATGTCATACAACTTTTCACCTATGTAAATATCCTTTAAAAACATTATTTACGTCATCTCTTTTATATAGTTAAAAGCATTTCTTAAATATGTAAAACATTTGACTGAAGAGTGGTTATATACACTGAAAGGCCACCCTTTAATGGATAATTAAAATAACATTAAGCAAAAGAGGCTTGTCCCACACTAAAACACACATACGCTCGCCACTAGGCAAAATGAGCTGTAGCGCTGGAAAATTCGTGAGACTGTTCTAAGTTGTTACCTACATGAAGAATGCGATGCCAAAAGACTGGTAATATGAAGGAAAAGCCGCTGAAGGTCGATGACTGATGCAGGTATTGGTATACGAACTGAAATGTGAATAAATTTAACGAATTGCACATGAACAGGTGAATGGATCCATTTCTATTGGTGATAAATTACTAGCAATGGTAAGGTAAGTCAGTCCATGGAAGGAAACGAAAATTGGGAACAGATTCACGAATCCTGCAGTGTCGTCCTGGGAAGATCTTTGAAGTTTGTACTATAGCGCGTGTATGTCTGTGATGAATATCGTCTAGTGTTGTGTTTATATCCTTAAGGATGAAGGGCAGGGAAAGACTAAACGTCTTTCTCCCTAATAGCATCAAATGAAACAAAGAGTTTGTTCCTGTCTGATGGGCAGTTCACCATAAACAGTGTTACATGCAGTCACTTCATGGGACATTACAGAAAGCTTTGGAATTCGGCCGAGGACTTTGGTGACCAGGAACTTTAAACTACACCCTCTTCTCCACTTACCGACTAATAAGCAAAGAAAACTTCTTCCTGTTCTAAGAGTAAAATCAGTTACTTCCGTCTGGATCACAGCAAGGGCATTCAGTATCGATCTCAGCTGTGGATTGCTCGGCTGAGATTTTCGGGAAACATTTTAACCAACTATAATTCTTTCACAAAACAAGTACTTGACGCTTTGAGTATCATGTATGCAGACTGAAGTGACCAATGAAAATTTATGCCAAGGCCAGGATTCGAACTGGGGAGTGCTGCTCACTTGAGAGATGCGTTAACCACTGCGCCACCCTGTCACCTTACTCTCCTCAATCCAAATTCCCAATCACTCCTCATCCCACCCAGTATTCCCCCTAAACTCGAGTAGTTTTGGAAAGGCTCTGCAGCTGTATTACAGTAGCACTTCAGTATCAGACGAAATGAGGGATCCCGAATGAAACGGAGGTGTAGATACTTTCCAGAGAACTTTTCAAGTCACAAACATCTGTGATATATATATATATATATATATATATATATATATATATATATATATATATATATATATATATATATATATATATATATATATATACTAAGGATGGGATTCGAAGACAGGTCCCTGCCTACTAGCCAGATGTACTAACCACTCTGCCACCCTGACCCAGTGAGTTTGCACAATTGCACAGACTACCCTAGCACGCCTCCCTGCTCAATCCAAATTCCCATTCACTCCGCAGCCCCAATTTTCGTTCAAATTTTCAGTTTGCATTTATGCATCATAGATGTTAGAGACTCTCTGGAATCATATAGCTTCTTTCAGTATTGCTCCTCAGTAAGGAATTCTTCGCAGGTTCGGTTAATAGAAGAGACAGTGAAGGTACAAAGAAGACACCTTACATTCCAAAAATAATAAGGCAACATATTACATCTACCCATATTCTGGTAACCCATCCCAGAAAGTTAATGCCTGCTAAAAGGTAGGTAACTCGATGACAGTCGCTAGATGACTGTGCTACATCTTCAGCCATTGGTTTTACCCTCTTTGCCAGCCAGCATTACACTTGGCGGCCCTTCAAAGCCAGCAGCGCACCACCTCCGCACTTCCGGCGGTCTCTTTTACTAGTCCATATGTTGCAGAAAGGTGGAAGGAGTATATAGAGGGTTTATACAAGAGCGATGTGCTTGAGGACAATATTATGGAAATGGAAGAGGATGTAGATGAAGACGAAATGGGAGATAAGATACTGCGTGAAGAGTTTGACAAAGCACTGAAAGACCTGAGTCGAAACAAGGCCTCGGGAGTAGACAACATTCCATTAGAACTACTGACGGCCTTGGGAGAGCCAGTCATGACAAAACTCTACCATCTGGTGAGCAAGATGCATGAGACAGGCGAAATACCTTCAGACTTCAAGAAGAATATAATAATTCCAATCCCAAAGAAAGCAGGTGTTGACAGATGTGAAAATTACCGAACTATCAGTTTAATAAGTCACAGCTGCAAAATACTAACGCGAATTCTTTACAGACGAATGGAAAAACTGGTAGAAGCGGACCTCGGGGAAGATCAGTTTGGATTCCGTAGAAATGTTGGAACACGTGAGGCAATACTAACCTTAAGACTTATCTTAGAAGAGAGATTAAGAAAAGGCAAACCTACGTTTCTAGCATTTGTAGACTTAGAGAAAGCTTTTGACAATGTTAACTGGAATACTCTCTTTCAAATTCTGAAGGTGGTAGGGGTAAAATACAGGGAGCGAAAGGCTATTTACAATTTGTACAGAAACCAGATGGCAGTTATAAGAGTCGAGGGGCATGAAAGGGAAGCAGTGGTTGGAAAAGGAGTGAGACAGGGTTGTAGCCTCTCCCCGATGTTATTCAATCTGTATATTGAGCAAGCAGTAAAGGAAGCAAAAGAAAAATTCGGAGTAGGTATTAAAATTCATGGAGAAGAAGTAAAAACTTTGAGGTTCGCCGATGACATTGTAATTCTGTCAGAGACAGCAAACGACTTGGAAGAGCAGTTGAACGGAATGGACAGTGTCTTGAAAGGAGGATATAAGATGAACATCAACAAAAGCAAAACGAGGATAATGGAATGTAGTCAATTTAAGTCGGGTGATGCTGAGGGAATTAGATTAGCAAATGAGACACTTAAAGTAGTAAAGGAGTTTTGCTATTTAGGGAGTAAAATAACTGATGATGGTCGAAGTAGAGAGGATATAAAATGTAGACTGGCAATGGCAAGGAAATCATTTCTGAAGAAGAGAAATTTGTTAACGTCGAGTATAGACTTAAGTGTCAGGAAGTCGTTTCTGAAAGTATTTGTATGGAGTGTAGCCATGTATGGAAGTGAAACATGGACGATAACTAGTTTGGACAAGAAGAGAATAGAAGCTTTCGAAATGTGGTGCTACATAAGAATGCTGAAGATTAGATGGGTAGATCACATAACTAATGAGGAGGTGTTGAATAGGATTGGGGAGAAGAGAAGTTTGTGGCACAACTTGACTAGAAGAAGGGATCGGTTGGTAGGGCATGTTTTGAGGCATCAAGGAATCACAAATTTAGCATTGGAGGGCAGCGTGGAGGGTAAAAATCGTAGAAGGAGACCACGAGATGAATACACTAAGCAGATTCAGAAGGATGTAGGTTGCAGTAGGTACTGGGAGATGAAGAAGCTTGCACAGGATAGAGTAGCATGGAGAGCTGCATCAAACCAGTCTCAGGACTAAAGACCACAACAACAACAACATGTTGCTACTGGTAGGGACTATTCCCTATGCTCTGCAACTGCCTCTGTTCATCGTTATAGTTTTCTTTTGTGTCATCGAGACTTTCTTCTGTGAGTGTGTGTGCTCATCATCATCTCTTTGCATATTATCGTTTTCTTGTCACCGCCTCCACCTTGCTGTACAACAACCGTCCGCCGTCTACCGTTGCCTCAGCAGCCTCTGCTGCTGGCGTCACTCCCAACTTCTCAACCCACGATGGACACCTCAACCATGTCTACCATTCACACCACCCTTTCCCCCGCTCCCACACCATCGCTAAATGTGTAATGTTTCGTTGGATTTGTTGATTCCGAATGCGGCAAAGGATAACGTTCTGACTGTCTTCTCAATACCACGGTGGTAAACAGACATTCCACATAGCTATTAATCCAGGTTCTATCTCAAAGTAATCAAAAATGCTACTGTGACATTCCAAGAATTCATGAGTTGGTATTAATGACAAGTTTGGGATTTAACCTAAAATGATAACACAAGAAAATGGCTCTGAGCACTATGGGACTTAAGTTCTGAGGGTCATCAGTCCCCAAGAACTTAGAACTACTTAAACCTAACTAATCTGAGGACATCACACACATCCATGTCCGAGGCAGGATTCTAACCTGCGACCGCAATGGTCACGCGGTTCCAGACTGTAGCGCCTAGAACCGCTCGGCCAACCCGGCCGGGAATGATAACACAGTCTCTCCCTTTTCGCATTACATTCAATGTACCAAAGCTCTCAAAAATCAAGTTATAATCAATAAGCAAGTTTAATTACTTCTTCTCTCAATAAATCAATTAATGTTTAAACATTGAATACGTAATTAATCAAACTATATCTCTATATGTGAAAATGTTATCAATTGAAACACGTATATCTTTATCAGTGAAAATTACACCTTTGTCGTAGCTGTTCAAATGGTTCAAATGGCTCTGAGCACTATGGGACTTAACATCTATGGTCATCAGTCCCCTAGAACTTAGAACTACTTAACCCTAACTAACCTAAGGACATCACACAACACCCAGCCATCACGAGGCAGAGAAAATCCCTGACCCCGCCGGGAATCGAACCCGGGAACCCGGGCGTGGGAAGCGAGAACGCTACCGCACGACCACGAGATGCGGGCGTCGTAGCTGTACAGTGAACTAAGTTGTGGGAGGATGACTTTATCTAATCGATTCTCATGTACTCATTGGAGGGTAGGTTAGTAATTAGCTGTTAAATTTTTCTAGTCAAAGCATGCAACTCTCGCAAAATTGGAGTCAACATTTAATTTCGCCAAAAGCACTTCATCCATTACCAAATGGCAACTGCGGCAGCTTTGTCTCCGTGCTGGATCTGAAATCGCTAATCCCCTACTCTGGCCTTCACACAATGTAGTCAGTCTCAAACGCTATGAGTTCCATGGAATGTTCAAATTTCCCTAGTCGAAATTAATGGCAATTGCACACTCACTCTGGGTTGAAACGACGTGAACAAAATTCAGCCAGAAAAGATTCCCGCAGGAATATTTAACTATCGCCTTACGTTTGTCACCACGATACGTGAAGCGTATCGCACTCACTTCGCAAACGTAAAGTAGTGTCAGAGTCGCGCCTTTACCACACGCAGGTGTGCGGCCCGCCGCTAAACCTGAGCGCTTGCTCTCTCTGTCTCTGTGTCTTAATTGAGTTGTCAAAGTGCTTTTATATGAAGTTATCATCCCCACCTTGATTCTACTACGTCACACGTCTGGCTTCAGCCGACCGCTCCCACGTTAAAGGTAAATACCGATTTTTCTTGCCCGGTTCTCCACTCGTTAATGTACTCTGGCCACTATTATATTGATTTTCCCTTATTTCTTTCTGCAGTGGACCTGGGCTTTCTTTTGTTAAAGCTAATTGATTCGTTCAAATGTCATTAGCCACCTGCCCTGCCCGTCTCCAACCTGCGTTCACTTTGTTATATGAGGTGATTCAAAAAGAATACCACAACTTTAGGAATTTAAAACTCTGCAACGACAAAAGGCAGAGCTAAGCACTATCTGTCGGCGAATTAAGGGAGCTATAAAGTTTCATTTAGTTGTACATTTGTTCGCTTGAGGCGCTGTTGACTAGGCGTCAGCGTCAGTTGATGCTAAGATGGCGACCGCTCAACAGAAAGCTTTTTGTGTTATTGAGTACGGCAGAAGTGAATCGACGACAGTTGTTCAGCGTGCATTTCGAACGAAGTATGGTGTTAAACCTCCTGATAGGTGGTGTATTAAACGTTGGTATAAACAGTTTACAGAGAATGGGTGTTTGTGCAAAGGGAAACGTTCTGGACGGCCGAGAACGAGTGATGAAAATGTAGCACGCATCCAGCAAGCATTTGTTCGTAGCCCAGGAAAATCGACTCGCAGAGCTAGCAGAGAGCTGCAAATTCCACAATCAACTGTATGGAGAGTCCTACGAAAAAGGTTAGTTATGAAACCTTATCGTCTGAAACCTGAACGTCAACTACCCGAGGCGATGGATCGGCCGCCAGGCAGCCCGTGACACAGCACTTCATCACTGGCCTCCAAGAAGCCCTGATCTTACCCCCTGCGATTTTTTCTTATGGGGGTATGTTAAGGATATGGTGTTTCGGCCACCTCTCCCAGCCACCATTGATGATTTGAAACGAGAAATAACAGCAGCAATCCAAACTGTTACACCTGATATGCTACAGAGAGTGTGGAACAAGTTGGAGTATCGGGTTGATATTGCTCGTGTGTCTGGAGGGGGCCATATTGAACATCTCTGAACTTGTTTTTGAGTGAAAAAAAAACCTTTTTAAATGCTCTTTGTAATGATGTATAACAGAAGGTTATATTATGTTTCTTTCATTAAATACACATTTTTAAAGTTGTGGTATTCTTTTTGAATCACCCTGTATTACTCATGCCCCTGTCGTTAAAAGGGTAAATCGTTTGTTATTCCATACATGAGATGGCTCTAATTATTTCCTGTTGTCAATAATATCGTTATTTACTGGTGATTTTATTCAGTATCGTCGTTATGCAGCTTATGTAAGGCCCGAAAATGTGGACACCTTACAAATGGAACACTTCTTCCAGCCCACCACCACATGTTCGCCCCCAATCCCCATAGTTTCTTCCCCATCCTCAGTTATATGAGCCACCTAACCCCCCTCTCCATGTGGCACCTTCCCTACCTTTAACTTTTTCTTTTGCCTGTCCTGGACTCCAAACATTTTCCACACTCGCCATGGCCCCTGCAACACCTGCACAAGTTACGTACTGCTGTGTTACTGTCGCTACACCAGATGCCACAACACCATCCAACAGGATCCACACTGATTCCACCCCACTGGAAGGTCGTGCTCAGCACCACACCCCACCCTCTCCAATTCATGATTTCGCACTCCACCTCATAGTCACCAAAAAACCCCAGAAGCGAACCAAAACAGATACTACCACCAAAATACCTCAGCCAAACGAAGACCCCATTGGACACATGGAAGCTGCTTCAACCCCACACCCTCTCCCCTGAATGTATACACCTTCCTCCTCTCCCATGCTGATCCTCAATCTGCAAACACAAAATCCCTCATTTCTGAAATCAGAACATATGTCCCCCACATTTCTATCACCAAAATCATCTCCTGTAAAGACTCAGTCTTCATCAAATCAACCAATTCCACCTTCCAAACTCGTTCTCCTGAAACTCCCCCATGTTATATTTTATACTCATGCCACTCTCACTCTCTTCACCCCTTCCCCCGCCCCCCCCCCCCCCCTCCCAACCAAGCAACCCCTCAGTTTGCGCCACGCCCCACCTCCCCTCATTGCCATGAACATAAAGCTTGGTCCCAAGATTATAGGAGAGGAGATAACCATAGAACTGAAGTCTAATCCTTCTCTAGAAAACTGCAATACCCACTGTATCGTCAATGACTCTGGTCTAACCTTTCTCATGTGAGTGTTTACAGAGCATGTTTCCCAAAATCGATCACCTCCTAAAGGAGGGAGCCCTTATCTACAACTGTCATCAGTAAGTTGAACCCTCTAAAACCCCCACTCCCCCAATCCTACAGACACCAAAAATGCCTCCTCTAATGATCACTTACTGCTGATTGTAAGAATCCTCCCACCTGCCCCCATTGTAAGCACTCCCACTTCCTTAACCATTGTCCCAACCTATGCTCATCCCCCACCCCACCTGAAAACCCGCAATGACACTCACCCTACTTACTCCATCAAGTGCAACGCCAAACCACCAACCATCGAACCTGAATTAACTGTGCCTGTCTGTCCCACTGAGCATTCCCTCTGTTTGTACCGATTCATAACCAATCGACGTCTCAAAATACGCCAAATTGTTGTAGGCGGTTGTAAATCCCGTGCCTGCCGTTGTGGTCGAGCGGTTCTAGGCGCTTCAGTCCGGAACCGTGCTGCTGCTACGGTCACAGGTTCGAATCCTGCCTCGGGCATGGATGTGTGTGATGTCCTTCGATCGGTTTAAGTAGTTCTAAGGGACTTATGACCTCAGATGTTAAGTCCCATAGTGCTCAGAGCCATTCGAACCATTTTTTGTAACTCCCGACTGGCACAGCGAGTTGATTTTGAAGGGGTACGTTGAAAAGCAGTTTGAATTCGTGCAACATTTTCTTCGGGAACATGAAGGCGGCCAGGACTCTTTCCTTTACATACTCGTACTGTACCTAGAAACCGTCGATACCGTCTGAGAATGTCCCACCCATTCGGAGGATCAATCTGGTAACTCAACCTGAAACGTCTTTTCACTGTAATCACGAAATTGGAGTTCACAAACTCGAAAACACAAAAGATTTCTGCTGCGGAGTAGCCATTTTAAACGTATGACGGTTACCAACCAAAACAGAAGACAACTGACATCTAGCTAATATTAATATAAACTAGACTATGTATTCGTTTCTCTAATAGCCGAGCCGAGGCACAGCGATCGATAGTTTGGACAAAATAATACACTTCTGGCCATTAAAATTGCTACACCAAGAAGAAATGCAGCTGATAAACCGGTATTCATTGGACAAATACATTATACTAGAACTGACATGTGATTACATTTTCACGCAATTTGGGTGTATAGATCCTGAGAAATCAGTAACTAGAACAACCACCTCTGGCCGTAATAACGGCCTTGATACGGCTGGGCATTGAGTCAAACAGAGCTTGGATGGAATGTACAGGTATAGCTGCCCATCAAGAGTAGTGATTGGCGTATTGTGACGAGCCAGTTGCTAGGCCACCATTGACCAGACGTTTTCAATTGGTGAGAGATCTGGAGAATGTACTGGCCAGGGCAGAAGTTGAACATTTTCTGTATCCAGAAAGGCCCGTACAGGACCTGCAACATGCGGTCGTGCATTATCCTGCTGAAATGTAGGGTTTCGCAGGGATCGAAGGAAGAAATTCGTGCACCGAGGTTCGTCGTTGAGTATACCATCGCAGGCGCTCCTGTCTGTGATGCAGCGTCAAGGGTAACCACAGCCATGGTCTGCGAGTTGATGGTCCATGCTGCTGCAAACGTCGTCGAACTGTTCGTGCATATGGTTGTTGTCTTGCAAACGTCTCCATTTGTTGACTCAGGGATCGAGACGATGCTGCACGATCCGTTACAGCCATACGGATAAGGTGCCTGTCATCTCGTCTGCTAGTGATGCGAGGCCGTTGGGATCCAGCACGGCGTTCCGTATTACCCTTCTGAACCCACCGATTCCATATTCTGCTAACAGTCATTGGATCTCGACCAACGCGAGCAGCAATGTCGCGATACGGTAAACAGCAATCGCAATAGGCTACAATCCGACCTTTATCAATGTCGGAAAGGTGATGGTACGCATTTCTCCTCCTTACACGAGGCACCACAACAACGTTTCACCACGCAACGCCGGTCAACTGCTCTTTGTGTATGAGAAATCGGTTGGAAACTTTCCTCATGTCAGCACGTTGTAGGTGTCGCCACCGGCGCCAACCTTGTGTGAATGCTCTGAGAAGCTAATCATTTGTATATCACAGAATCTTCTTCCTGTCTGTTGAATTTCGCATGTGTAGCACGTCATCTTCGTGGTGCAGCAATTTTAATGGCCAGTAGTGTACTTTGTAATACGTATATTCTTTTTAAAACACCTTGTATTACGTTATACAGATCGACCCCGTCCTCTTGCAGAAGTATTCGGTCGTCAGCAAACATAACGGTGTCTTTTTTTAAACTTACATTTTTAAAATTTAATTTTCTCATTAAAGTAATCCGTTATTTGTGATGTTTGTGGATCCAATGATCATTGAAAATACTCCAGTGTGTGTAGACTGTCCGCGTGCTGTTCTTCATGTTTTCAGCTCGAACTGTAGAATGAGGAGGGTGCGGCATTGCGCCCTTGCAGCTACGCAGCGCCCCTAACCTCTCACTTAATCACTTTCCGCGACGCTCATTGTGTCTCGGCGCTGTGTTTTGATTGCGTGCGAGCGTCTTCGCCCGTGTGTGCTCTCCAGCAGCGGCCTACGTCGCACCCCTCATTCGTCTGCCTGGTGGCGTTGCCGCCAGCCGGCTAATGAAAGTACATCCCTCTCCTCCCCCCAGCCTCGACGACAGAGCCGCCGCTGTAAGGGGTCGGCTGGGGTTGGTGGGCGGGGGGCGCCGATGTCTCCCCTCCCCCTAGCACCCTCTCGGCCTCTCGCGCCTTACATTAGCGCCGCCACCGCAAGCACCGTCTCTGTTAATTACCTGTGGCGGCGATAGAGCGCTCTGCGGCAGCGGCCGACCTCCGCGTCTCGAAAGATCGACCTGTCGCGCCCTTCGCCGGTCGAGAGTGTCGCGCGAGTCGACTAGAGCTGCGGCGGGAAATGAGCGCCGCCGTTTCTGCCCCCGGCGTCAGTCGCTGCTGCTTCCGGTTGCGATAGGGGAGTAGGGAGGCGGAAGACAGAAGTTGGGAGCGGAGTGAAGGCTACAACAACCTACTGACGACTCTGCTGCACTGCTGGCCGGAAATAGAGCCGATACGGGGGAACGAACGTTCTTGCTACAGTAGTGAGCGATAAAGCGACCACGAACTAAGCTTACATCTATGAGGCAGAGCGTGTTTTGTCCCGAAGTTCATACCTAAATTTGGCTGCACAAGAATATTTCAGTTTAGTGTCTATATGTAAGACATCGATAGCAATGCCAGCGTAAAGATAGTTGGTGATACGTGGACGGCAGCACAAGTAGCAAACATTTACATGTACTTTCGTAGATCTTAGATTTTCAAACTACTTTTTGACGTTGTCACACACACACACACACACACACACACACTTTTCACTGAAAGCAAGATGCTATCGTACCTTCTAAAACCGGGGAATTTTATGAAGAATCCTACATCTACATCTACATGATTACTCTGCAATTCACATTTAAGTGCTTGGCAGAGGGTTCATCGAACCACAATCATACTATCTCTCTACTATTCCACTCCCGAACAGCGCGCGGGAAAAACGAACACCTAAACCTTTCTGTTTCTCTTATTTTATTTTGATGATCATTGCTACCTATGTAGGTTGGGCTCAACAAAATACTTTCGCATTCGGAAGTGAAAGTTGCTGACTGAAATTTCGTAAATAGATCTCGCCGCGACGAAAACCGTCTTTGCTTTAATGACTTCCATCCCAACTCGCGTATCATATCTGCCACACTCTCTCCCCTATTACGTGATAATACAAAACGAGCTGCCCTTTTTTTGCACCCTTTCGATGTCCTCCGTCAATCCCACCTGGTAAGGATCCCACACCGCGCAGCAATATTCTAACAGAGGACGAACGAGTGTAGTGTAAGCTGTCTCTTTAGTGGACTTGTTGCATCTTCTAAGTGTCCTGCCAATGAAACGCAACCTTTGGGCCGCCTTCCCCACAATGTTATCTATGTGGTCTTTCCAACTGAAGTTGTTAGTAATTTTAACACCCAGGTACTTAGTTGAATTGACAGCCATGAGAATTGTACTATTTATCGAGTAATCGAATTCCAACGGATTTCTTTTGGAACTCATGTGGATCACCGCACACTTTTCGTTATTTAGCGTCAACTTCCACCTGCCACACCATACAGCAATCTTTTCTAAATCGCTTTGCAACTGATACTGGTCTTCGGATGACCTTACTAGACGGTAAATTACAGCATCATCTGCGAACAACCTAAGAGAACTGCTCAGATTGTCACCCAGGTCATTTATATAGATCAGGAACAGCAGAGGACCCAGCACGCTTCCCTGGGGAACACCTGATATCACTTCAGTTTTACTCGATGATTTGCCGTCTATTACTACGAACTGCGACCTTCCTGACAGGAAATCACGAATCCAGTCGCACAAATGAGACGATACCCCATAGGGCCGCAGCTTGATTAGAAGTCGCTTGTGAGGAACGGTGTCAAAAGCTTTCCGGAAATCTAGAAATACGGAATCAACTTGAGATCACCTGTCGATAGCGGCCATTACTTCGTGCGAATAAGGAGCTAGCTGCGTTGCACAAGAACGATGTTTTACTTATAAAACTCAGTGTAGTGTATTTGACGGTGAACGTTTAACGAAAATAAGACAAACGTCGTGTGTGCCACAAGGAAGCGTCTTAGGACTGGTTAAGAGCGTAATATGTACGGAATATTCCGTCGGTACTTGCAGGAACGTAGTCTGTTAAAAATCTGAGTACACGGCACTGATGTTCCAGTATAATTACACTACTGCATATTCAAGTTTTCGTACTGTACTGTATTTTACCGATTTCTCGAATAAAAATGAATTTCGAAAGTGACTGAGGCAAAATATATCAGAAAAATAAGTATACAACACACACATATCTATACACTGCAACATAATGTGGGGTTCTGCCCACTCGTGTCGTATAGGGTGGCTACAGGATGTTGCGTTGTCGGAATGCTATACAACAATGCAAGCAAATCACACTAATAGTTTTTATTACAAATAAGAAGACTGACAATACCTTGAGTTTACAATGGTGTCGCAAGTGATGGGCGACATGCGAACAAAGTCCTTTGCTGTATAGAAGATTGTGACCCATATTACTTGCTTACATAAGTAACTGATATGGATCACACGTCACTGCTGTTGTTGTCTCTCCTAGTACTGTGCTAATGCTGTGCTCGTCTGCTGGTCTCCATCTAGTACTGTGCTAATACTGTGTGACCGAGGCTGGCAGGAGTTGCGCTTACATTCTCTTCTTGTAGAGACCACTCCTGTCGGGCTGCGGTCCTAATCAGCGCACCATTGACCGACGTCGTCTCACCGCCTTCTCTGCTCTTGCGTTCTTTATCTTCGTTCCGGCGCTTGTGGTTTCGCCAGAACATATAATAGCCGGTATGTCCATCTTTGACACAGATAACAGTGGCGTCGACTCCTGGTATGGAAGCAGTGAGGCCTTCATAGGTCGCTGGAGGATTTGCTACCAAATATGCACACACATGTCACCTGTTGTTGTTGTGGTCTTCAGTCCTGAGACTGGTTTGATGCAGCTCTCCATGCTACTCTATCCTGTGCAAGCTTCTTCATCTCCCAGTACCTACTGCAACCTACATCCTTCTGAATCTGCTTAGTGTATTCATCTCTTGGTCTCCCCCTACGATTTTTACCCTCCACGCTGCCCTCCAATACTAAATTGGTGATCCCTTGATGCCTCAGAACATGTCCTACCAATCTATCCCTTCTTCTGGTCAAGTTGTGCCACAAACTCCTCTTCTCCCCAATCCTATTCAGTACCTCCTCATTAGTTATGTGATCTACCCACCTTATCTTCAGCATTCTTCTGTAGCACCACATTTCGAAAGCTTCTATTCTCTTCTTGTCCAAACTATTTACCGTCCATGTTTCACTTCCATACATGGCTGCACTCCATACAAATACTTTCAGAAATGACTTCCTGACACTTAAATCTATACTCGATGTTAACAAATTTCTCTTCTTCAGAAACGCTTTCCTTGCCATTGCCAGTCTACATTTTATATCCTCTCTACTTCGACCATCATCAGTTATTTTGCTCCCCAAATAGCAAAACTCCTTTACTACTTTAAGTGTCTCATTTCCTAATCTAATACCCTCAACATCACCCGACTTAATTCGACTACATTCCATTATCCTCGTTTTGCTTTTGTTGATGTTCATCTTATATCCTCCATTTAAGACACCATCCATTCCGTTCAACTGCTCTTCCAAGTCCTTTGCTGTCTCTGACAGCCCCTAACCCCCGTAAATTCCAGGGGAGGGGGAGGGGGGGCAGGTCATGAGCTCTCACACCACGTTCAATCACATCCCAGATGTGTTCGATCAGGTTCAGATCAGGCGAGTTGGGGGCGGGGGCCAGCACATCAATAGGAACTCTTCACTGTGTTCCTCGAACCACTCCTTCACACTCCTGGCCCTGTGAAATGGCGCATTATCTTACTGAAAAATGCCGCTGCTCGTCGGGAAACATGATAGTCATGAGGGGGTATACGCAGCCTGCAACCAATGTACGATACTCCTTGGCCGTCATAACTCCACTGGACCCGTGGATGCACGCGTGAATGTTCCCCCGAGCTTAATGGAGCCGCCGCCAGCTTGCCTGCGTTCCACAGTACAAGTTGTAACCTCCCCCTCACTTATCGACCTTAATGACAGTGAAAAATTAAACCGCGTGTACCTAATGGAAATTTGGAAAAAGCAATCGTCACCGAAGTTAATCTGTCGGTAAAGAGGGAGGAAAGGGTTACATCTAAATGAAAGGAAAAATGCAAATGAAACTGGTGGAAATTAATTTTGAAAAGGGGTAAAGTTAATAAAGAAAGTAAATGTGCGGCCGTTACGTTAACAATTAACTAGCGGTAATTAGATATTTGAGATTTGGGGGAAATCACGGTCGCCAGTCCTAAGGACAATTACTATAGTAACTGAAAAAGAAAGGTTATTACACATATAATTAGCACTAGAAGCGTGGCAACTGAAGGTTGACACGTGTAGTGTGAAAACTGAAAGTTTGTCAGAAGTAATAAATTTCGCTACACTCTGACTTAATTTAGCAAAAGAATTAATAAAACCGGAAAATCGAAAGTTAATTTAGTGACTGAAGTTAATAGTGAGCTTTCTTTCTGAAGCACATCGAAATCCAGTAAAATACGATTAGTCTTGGACTACCTCAACAATCATTTCAAAAGCAACTTGACTCTACGCAATTTAGAAACAAGAGATTTAACTTTGAACTTTGAATTAAATGATTCTGTACAATTAACAATAGTAAAATTTAGTACGTACCAAGCTGAGCTGCAGTCACAGGTAAGCTAAAATATGCTAACAAAACTCGCACTCTTAATTTGTGCTCGTGTAATCTAAATATTGTAGCCAGCTATGAATACTTTAACTGAACTTTGAAATTAAAGCAGTGAAATCTAATTATATTATTTTAATACCGGCGTTTGAATTTCAACGACACTCGGGTTCATTTCGGAAAAGGAAGGGACCCTGCTTGGCAATGAAATTGGGACAATGAGCAACAAAGGTTCATGCTAAGTTGCTGTAATTTTGCGAGGCAAATGGAACAATTTGAAAAGCTGAGGTCTGCCATACAGTTCTGAAACTTTACGTGCTTTTAGTCTTCCTTGTTGGTTGATTGAAGGTTTGAAGCCGTCGATCGAGGAGGTGGCGACAGTCACTCATTGTGGGCCGTCTCTGTTGCAGAAGCTGGATGCTGGCGCGCCTTCTTCTCGACACGGTCACCAGGCGAAACGGGCTCTTGATGTGCGCCAGCTAATGCTTCCCGTCCGCGACACCATGTCAGAAACTATCATCGCAAGTCGAGCGCAATTACATGCTGCCAAACCCCGAAAGCGCGGCAACTCGCGGGAGCGTCACACAACACACCTGCTCCACTCGCTACTCCAGCCAGACTCTCGCTCTGCCCGCGCTCCACGCGGCAGAGTTCACCCTACCAAAGATCCTACACACTTTGATTCTTCACACGACCTATCGATGTAATCGTTCGATAGCAGTTTTCCCTAGGCAAAACCCAGCGTAAAAGTACAAATAATATTTACGAAACAAACCAATTATACATCGACATAAATGCATAAACATATATATATATATATATATATATATATATATATATATATATATATATATATATATATATATATAGTAAAACAATTACAATATATAAAGGCACAGAAATGTCATATATTCAGGTAACAAAATAAGGAAAAAATTTACAGTACAATAGATGGAAATGGAGGATATGCATTTCCGGCGTTACAAAGTGTCGAGGAGCTGTTGCTCTGAAAGATGACGGATTCGCGCTCTCCCATCGGCATGTTGAAGAAGGTATCGGGATTCATGAGACCGTGGAACGCTCTGCCACTGTGCCATCATCCAGTGCCGATGGTCACGTGACCATTTCAGTCGTAGTTGCCGATGTCGTGGTGTTAACAATGGCACATGGGTGGATCACGGGCTGCAGAGGCCCGTAATTAGAAGTGTTCGGTGAACTGTATGTTCAGATACCCTTGTACTCTGCCCAGCATTAAAGTCTGATGTTAGTTCCACTACAGTCCGCCCGTTTTACCCGTCTGCCCATCTTACGACGTGCGACATCTGTAAAGAGGGGTAGCAGCCCATCTCCACGACGTGTGAACGTGGTTTCGCCTCTTCCGCCATGTGTTCAAGACACTCACCACAGCACCCCTCGAACACCCGACAAGTCGTGTAGTTTCCGAAATGCTCGTGCGGAGCCTCCAGGCCATCACAATCTGCCCTCGGTGAAAATCAGATCATACACCCTCACCATTCTGCTTACGGACAGCACGCTCTCTGATACTATAGTCCCCGTGCGTGTGTCTGACTAGGACTCATTCCTCACCAGGTGACTCAGCTGTCTCCTGGACGGGTTTATATCGACATCGGGCGGTGGTCATAATGTTCCGGCTGATTAATGTATACACAGGGCCATTCTCCCTAACCTTTAAAAACCTTCGGAGCGACGCTAAGTAATTTCATACGATACATGGGGTCGCAAATGTCGGCAAATACTTAAAAAGTGGATGACGAATCTTGAACATGTGACGCCATGAGTTCACATACCTCGCAGCAACGGCAGCAATATTGAGTCCATCGGTCTGTCGCACCTAATCATCCCAATTTAAGTATTCGCATCAGCGTGGCTCCGGGTCTGCGTGCGTGACTTTATCACGTGGGGCTAATGGTTCGAGTCTGCCGTCTGGCTGGAAGTATGTTTTTCATAGCACTAGGTATTTATGTATTTAGAATGAGGTAAGATTTACTATTTTATTTACCGGTCTCGCAGTCTCCGCCGGTTAATTGCAAAGTGCACTACAACAAAAACCTGCCGTTTGCGTCACAAGTAAATAAGTATAACATCTTAATTGTGTCATTACCAGCAAACGAGCTACGTTTTCTTCACTAAATAAAGTCTATAAACAAAAGAGAAGAAAACGACAGAAGGAAAGAAACACAAAATAAAAACATATTTTGCTTGGGTACATATGGTGACGTCGTCCGTTCGACATTAGTCATCTACTTTTGGGAATTTCCCGACATTTGCGACCGAATGTGTCGTATATTAAATTACTTGTTTCGGCGCCATCTACATTGCTCCGGGGGTTTGTAAACCTTAACATGACTCACTATATATATGCCAGAACTCCTCGAAGGAAAGAAGGCGTAAGAGAGAACTGCAATAATTCTCTCCTACAGAAATAAAATAAGGGTCCAAGAGCGATTGAAACACAGGTTGAAAGGACATCAATCACGCTGATTCCGCTATCTTCAGTGAAAGTGAACAAGAATTTCAGGGCCTGTTGAATGTAGTGAACACGCTAATGTGCATAGAATATGGACTGAGAATCAACCAGAAACAGACGAGAGTACTGAAGAGTATCAGAAATGGGATTACCAACAAACTTACATCATCGTTGGGAACCGCGAGATAGTCGAAGAGAACGAATGATACTACCTTTGAAGCACTAAAACGCATGATAAACAAAGTGAGGAGGACATAAGGAGCAGAATAGCACATACAAAGATGACATTCTCCACTTAGTCTACTAGCATCAAGCACAGACCTAAATTTGAGGAAGGTATTTCAGGGGACGTACATCTGGGGTACAGAAGGGAGGGAAGGAAACCTGGGAAAGAAGAGCATCGAGGAGTTGAGATGGGGCCTTGCAGAAAGATCGTGAAAACAAAGTGGACTGATAAGATCAGAAACGAGGTTCTCCACAGAATCGGCGAAGTAACGAATATAAAAGTAAGAAAAAAATGATAGAAGAAGGTACTGGATGATAGGACTTGTGTCAAGGCATCAGGGCAAAAATTTCCGTAGTAGCGGTGGTAAGACAACAATGAGATTATATACAACACTGGGTATAAGTGCTGCTCAGAGATGAAGTGTCAAGGACACGAGGGGAAAAGATGGTGGCTGCATCAAACCAATCAGCAGAGTGACGTAAAAAAGCCAAGAATATTCACAATCAACAGGTAAAAAATTATAGTATCTGATAACAGCATTAGTAGAATGCGATCGTGTAACTTCGATTAAGTAGATATCGGTGGCACCAGGAAGCGAAATTAACTGTTTAGAACACATCAGAAGCTGAAAGGAAGAGTAAGATTCTCGGGATTATTCCGGAAATGCTCATCTGTTAAACTGCATATAAAGTTCTAATCTCTTTTAGAATACGTTTCATTCTTTGGTATCCAAGTCTGTCTTAGAGAAAACTTACTGCTACGACCAATGCGAAAGTGAAACACAAATTTTCAGGGAACTAATACGAAGATCGTTGGAGAACAGTGAATTGCTCATTCGAAACAATGCGGGGAACATTTAGAGAACCAGAAATCTAGTTATTGCAGTAATTCAACTTCTTCAGTCATGTATCTCAGGCGGGGATCATGAAAGAGAGATTAGGGCGCGTGGGGAGATAGGTATTTTTACCTCGTTCCACATGCGGTAGGAATACAACAGCTGTGTGTGTGTATGTGTGTGTGTGTGAGAGAGAGAGAGAGAGAAAGAGAGAGAGAGAGACAGAGAGAGAGAGAGAGAGAGACCCGTGGGCCTGCACGTCTACACACAAGCTTTGTTCAGTATGTAGCTCCCACAATGCTTTAGTCATTTGACGGCGAATTAATATGTCTAAGTCAACTCATCTAGTGGCAGATTTATTATGCAGAAAAGGATGTGACCATAATTTGGTTACGTTTAGCTTTGTGGCTCTGACGGCTGTATTCACAAAACTGTCGGAGAGTGAAAATAACTAGAATTTTATTTCACTGAGATAACGCTGTGATGTTATAAGGAAAATTACTTTGAATTTGCAGCTATAGATAACGTATTCAATGACGCTACAAACTACTTTGAATACTTGTATCAGAAACTACAGTACAGATCTTCAATAAAATTCTTCAGAGTATCAGACCGCATCGTCATAATTTAAAATGCGCCAACGTTTCGGCCAGCGTTGCAGCTAGCCTTCATCAGGGCCTTACGTTAACTGCTAAATGAACACACTTGGTTCCTTAAATAGCTGCACGAGAAAACCGTATCGTTACTTGATTGGCTGTAAAAGGAGGAGGAAGAGGGGTGAAAGGTATGCTTTATTGGTGTTTCCTTTATTATCTGTCATTGGCTGAAATAGCTGTTTTCTATTGGTCTTTATATTAATCCACCCCATTGGAGGAGACGGACGAATAGCGAACAGGTGATGGCTGTGACGTCACACTGTTTCCATGCTGTCCAGAAGCCGGCTGCGGCGTGCCATTGCTTTGTGTGCTCGCGACCACTACTGCGGCTCTCCGCGTGTCTGCATGGGCCGCCACGGCTCTGCCGCCGCTCCGTAGCCCTGCTATTGCAGGCAGCCAAGACCTCGGAAGCTTGTACCCGTCCTCTCTATTCATGTTGGCGGGTCTTTTGGCTATTTCTATCGCCTCTCTAATCTTTCTTTTGAAAGTGAGAGGCTGTTTCGCCAGGATGCGGGATTCTTGAAAAAATATTGGTTTCCCGCACTCGTCTCGGTGTTCCGCCACTGCTGACTTAGTGTGTTGTTTCAGGCGGATATATCTTTCATGTTCCGAGAGCCTTGTGCTAATCGGACGTCCCGTCTCACCTATGTGGACTAATCCACACGCACAACCAATTTCATACACGCCAGCTGTGTGTAGTTTGTCAACTGCATCCTTGGTAGAACCGAGCATGTCTGATATTTTGTTTCTGCTTCGGAAAATTGGTTTGATGTCGGCTTTTCGTAGAATTTTGCCAATACGTTCGGTGACCCCTTGTACATATGGTAACACAGCAATGCTCTGTGCCTCCTTCTCCTCTTCTCTATTAGTCTTCTCCCTTGTCGACATGGTGCTGTCTATCATCTGCTTCCCATAGCCATTAGTTCCGAAGATGGACCTGAGGCGTTCAAGTTCTGTCTTCAGATGTTCTTCGTCGCTTATCCTGTACGCTCTCTTCGTTAGCGTGTGCAGGGCGGACTTCTTCTGCGTGGGGTGATGGTGGGAGGAGGCGTGAAGGTACCTGTCCGTATTGGTTGGTTTCCTGTACACTTTGTGGCCAAGTTTACCATCAGGTTTTCGATAAACTTCCACGTCGAGAAAAGGCATCACCCCATTCTTCTCTGTTTCCATTGTAAACTGAATTTTCCTATGCTGTTGGTTAAGGTGCTTGTGGAAGTTCTGTAACTCCTCTTCTCCGTGGGGCCAGATGACGAAAGTATCATCGACATAGCGAAGCCAACAATTTGGACGTAATGGTGCGGACTGGAGGGCTGTTTCCTCAAATGCCTCCATGAAAATTTCTGCTGCGATAGGCGATAGGGGTGAGCCCATAGCTACACCGTCAGTTTGTTCATAAAATTGACCTCTCCACTTGAAATAGGTGGTCGTCAGACAGTGGCGCACAAGCTCACATATATCAGGTGCCACGCGTTCTTCTAGGATGTTCACAGTATCTGACACTGGGACATCCCTATTCACGAATGTCCCAGTGTCAGATACTGTGAACATCCTAGAAGAACGCGTGGCACCTGATATATGCGAGCTTGTGCGCCACTGTCTGACGACCACCTATTTCAAGTGGAGAGGTCAATTTTATGAACAAACTGACGGTGTAGCTATGGGCTCACCCCTATCGCCTATCGCAGCAGAAATTTTCATGGAGGCATTTGAGGAAACAGCCCTCCAGTCCGCACCATTACGTCCAAATTGTTGGCTTCGCTATGTCGATGATACTTTCGTCATCCGGCCCCACGGAGGAGTTACAGAACTTCCACAAGCACCTTAACCAACAGCATAGGAAAATTCAGTTTACAATGGAAACAGAGAAGAATGGGGTGATGCCTTTTCTCGACGTGGAAGTTTATCGAAAACCTGATGGTAAACTTGGCCACAAAGTGTACAGGAAACCAACCAATACGGACAGGTACCTTCACGCCTCCTCCCACCATCACCCCACGCAGAAGAAGTCCGCCCTGCACACGCTAACGAAGAGAGCGTACAGGATAAGCGACGAAGAACATCTGAAGACAGAACTTGAACGCCTCAGGTCCATCTTCGGAACTAATGGCTATGGGAAGCAGATGATAGACAGCACCATGTCGACAAGGGAGAAGACTAATAGGGAAGAGGAGAAGGAGGCACAGAGCATTGCTGTGTTACCATATGTACAAGGGGTCACCGAACGTATTGGCAAAATTCTACGAAAAGCCGACATCAAACCAATTTTCCGAAGCAGAAACAAAATATCAGACATGCTCGGTTCTACCAAGGATGCAGTTGACAAACTACACACAGCTGGCGTGTATGAAATTGGTTGTGCGTGTGGATTAGTCTACATAGGTGAGACGGGACGTCCGATTAGCGCAAGGCTCTCGGAACATGAAAGATATATCCGCCTGAAACAACACACTAAGTCAGCAGTGGCGGAACACCGAGACGAGTGCGGGAAACCAATATTTTTTCAAGAATCCCGCATCCTGGCGAAACAGCCTCTCACTTTCAAAAGAAAGATTAGAGAGGCGATAGAAATAGCCAAAAGACCCGCCAACATGAATAGAGAGGACGGGTACAAGCTTCCGAGGTCTTGGCTGCCTGCAATAGCAGGGCTACGGAGCGGCGGCAGAGCCGTGGCGGCCCATGCAGACACGCGGAGAGCCGCAGTAGTGGTCGCGAGCACACAAAGCAATGGCACGCCGCAGCCGGCTTCTGGACAGCATGGAAACAGTGTGACGTCACAGCCATCACCTGTTCGCTATTCGTCCGTCTCCTCCAATGGGGTGGATTAATATAAAGACCAATAGAAAACAGCTATTTCAGCCAATGACAGATAATAAAGGAAACACCAATAAAGCATACCTTTCACCCCTCTTCCTCCTCCTTTTACAGCCAATCAAGTAACGATACGGTTTTCTCGTGCAGCTATTTAAGGAACCAAGTGTGTTCATTTAGCAGTTAACGTAAGGCCCTGATGAAGGCTAGCTGCAACGCTGGCCGAAACGTTGGCGCATTTTAAATTATGACGATGCGGTCTGATACCCTGAAGAATTTTATTGAAGAAGACAACGGCCGCGGAAGCCTACGCTTACATACAGTTCAGATATTGTGATACGTCAACACTAGCACGATGCTCATTACAGTTCGACGAAGTAGGTACTCGAATAGCGAAATCATACAAAGAATTTCCTTGCACATTTCATTTCATTTTTGTTACTGAATAGAATAGCTGAGAGGATAACGCAAGACGATAAGGTGATCGAAACATCAAGTAAATAAACAATTATTTTATCATCAAGTCTTGGCGGTTCTCACATAAGAATTTTTGCAACGTTAGCTCCAAAAATCTGATTATTCTCGATCACATTTATCTTTATATCTGAATAATGATCTTCCATTTGTAACGTATTTTTAAGGTAAAACTTCTATAGTTCGAAGAGTTCCTCCAATTAAATTGCTTGTGTCTGAAGTGGGGGAGAATATTGTACCTGGAGAATAGTGCATGTATGAGCACATGATGTTTCCTGGTTGCTGTTTAGCCTAGTGATTTTAGAATCACATGCAGGAAGCTGCGCAGGAGACCACCATAAGCAGTTTCCGGCATTTTATATTGCTTCTGTCGTTTTGAGACCCGAGGTTGTCTTTTGTGGAGGGTTTGTAAATATTAAGAGTTCCACATTATTAAGTACTGTATGGTCCTAATGCATTAAAGCTATTTTGGAAACATTGTTTATTCTTCAGTTAAGAGTTTTATGATGGGTAAAATTCTGTATAAACTAGTTATATAGCGTGTGCCCGTTTAAGCCATGCCTCATCCATAGTGCACCATCTTGTACCTTGAAACGTGTAACCTCCCCACAAAAATATAAAAAAAATGAACCAAGTGTTAACTTCCCCACAAAAATATTAAAAAAAATATGAACCAGATGTTAACTCCCTCAGAAATAATAATTAAATGAAGTTTTTAAATATTGTTACTTCTGAACAAAATTGGTTCCCATTTATAGTCTCCGTGCAGAAATGCATTCACATTTAATGTAACCACAAAATTATTTTCTCATTTAATGTTAAATTCGAAACAGAAAAATTCCTAAACACCAAAATAATAAGAAAAAATTCAGTAACCTGGTAAATTTTATGACGACAGCAGCGCTGCGCCACGGCCCTGCATTCTGAATAAAAAAAAGCAAAAATTCTTACCTCAATAAAAACTGCAAATATATCTGCTCTTACATAAAAAAATTTCGACACAGCTTCGTGCAATGCTGGCCTATGCTTTGTGATTCATGAAAGGAAAGATAATCCATTGAATAAAATCTTTAAATTGAAATGAATGCTTTTTTTTTAAAAAATTACTTTATATTATAAAAATTATTATTGGGGCATTTTTTAAAAGAAATTGAATGACAGTTGACATACATTATTAGATATGCGCAAGGCTGCTTCTTTACCTTCTACAATAATACTCATCCACCAGAGTCCCGACCAGAGCAGACTGCACACAAGCGCAGACACGCGCCGACTACCGCCGACTACTGCCGACTCACGCAGACTTCTGAAGACTACTGCCGACTCACGCAGACTACTCAAGACTACTGCCGACTCACGCAGACTACTGAAGACTACTGCAGACTGATGCCGACTAGTGACAAGCAACAACTAACTACATACTGCTCTCTGGTCAGAGACTTTCCTAAGTCTTGCCTGTTGCAGGCAGGCATACATCGCATACCTCTTACATAACACTCCACTGGGGGGGGGGGGGGGGGGCAAAAATTTCGCAGCGGTGGTGAGTCAATTGGACTTGCCATGAGCAACAAATTTTTCCTAATTAAGTAAGTTTACAATCACAGAATATATACATATATATAAGTGCAGAACATGAAATAAAATATAGTGCACATGCACTGAGTACAAAACATATCAAGCAATGACAAAATGTATACACAATAAGTAGAAAACATATTAACAAATGGCAAAAGTGCACAAGCACTGTAGTACAGAACATATCAGGAAATCACAAAATGTATAGGCAATGAGTACAAATCATATTAACAAATGACATAAAGTGCACACGCACTGTAGTTCAGAATATATCAGAAAATCACTAAATGTATACGCAATGAATACAAATGACATTAACAAATGACATAAAGTGCACATGCACTGTAGTACAGAACATATCATGACGTAAGTGCACACGCACTGTAGTTCAGAATATATCAGCAGATCACAAAATGTATACGCAATGAATACAAATCATATTAACAAATGACATAAGTGCACACGCACCGTAATACAGAACATATCAGGAAATCACAAAAAGTATACGCAATGAGTACAAATCATATTAACAAATGACATAAAGTGCACACGCACTGTACTAGGATAGGAAAGGGAAGGATTGCATCATGGTTGTAGCACATTAGGTTGCACGCAGCTGCACTGAAAGTCCATATCTTTCTACAGCAGCACAACACCAAGTGAGACAATCTGAAGTTCTTTTCCCTGAAGTATTAATCAGTGTAGCCAAGACACTGAAATGTCGTAGTAATATTCCATGTTATCATTTTGGTAGTTCATTAGGTACACCAAACAGTGGGACCATAATAACATCTCCATCGCTCAAGGTGGTGGACAGCATGTCGTGTCAACACCACGTTCTTGTAAGGTACACCAACGTAGAATTAGTGCATAAACCAAATATAGTGCTCCATGAGCATGAGGATAGACAGGACAAACGGATATTGCAGTAATTTCTGGTAATTAGGTCCGAAAGTGAAGGACATTAAGTCTTATGCCAGTCATCATTGATAATTACACTAGTCTATTAACTGATTTGAGTAATTGGAGGCACTCATCGCCCAGTTACTGAACATTTCTGTACCATGTATGAAGTATTACAGAATAATGTTCATAAGTTATCTGTTTACAGAGAACATTGGCAGTCATTGACCAGTTACAAACCATCAGAAGTCATCATTCAAAACAGGAGTTAACTAGTGTAGCATCAAGCTACTGGTATTCATATATATAGCATGAAAGTGACATAATACAAATTTAAAATATAAGAAACAGTGACATTCTTTGGCCAGCAAGTATTGAGTATTACAAAACATTTTTCATCATTCAAGTGACATATGACATATTTAAAAATAATTATTGGCACTCAGTGGCCAGTTACAAACCATCAGAAGTCATCATTCAAAACAGGAGCTAATGAGTGTAGAGCATGCATGCATTATTACAAAGTATCATTCACTATTACTCAGAACTCATCATTCAAGTGACTTAAGACATAATTAAAATGTAACACTCTGTAACTATTACTCAAAGTCTGTGATTAGAAAACATCATTCAGTATTACTCATAACTCTTTTAAATTGGTAGCATTATTTGGGACAGGTAATACATTTTTTGTGCTAGCAATGCATTGCGTTGGGATCGATAATTAATTGCTGGGGCATAACAATATTTGCTTTTGACTTATTGCTGCAAATGAAGATGTGTAACGTCATTCGTTATGAGTTAGCTGTAGCAAGGTTATGAAACAAATAGGTATATGTGATCACATTCATGAATGACACAGGTTTAATGACCAACTGCTTATAGCACATTAATTTCATGAATAATTTATCTTACAAAAAATACAAAATGTATTATTAAACTGAAAGAAGAAACGCATATTATGCTGAAAAGTAATGAACTTCGAATTAACAGGTAATGAAATGTGTATTAAATATATATGTTCTCTAGCTGTCCTTTCCAAAACCTTCAGTCATCATACCATGCGACATAAGACATACTGTCAAAACGAACTGCAACAAATACTTAAATAACTACATAGCATTAATACATAAACTTCAACATTATCCTCATCCGCAAAGAAAAACTTCATTATCATTACTATCATCACCTGCAAAGAAAAACTTCATTATCCATATCAACATAATTCCATTATTATCATCACCTGTAAAGAAAAACTTCATTATCCATATTAGCATATTCTGCATCACTATTCATCTGCAAAAAAAGTCACTTCATTATACAACTATTCATAGTATAGAGTTCCTTATTTCTAGCATATTTCATCACTAAAACTAAGATGTTTAGTTCTGTCTGACTGTCTGCATCAATCGCCGCGTATTCTGAAAGAAAAAATTAGTTAAGACTGCTATCATACGATGTGTATAGCAAATTCTTGTTAATGCTTGTTAATTCTGATCCATTTACTCTTCGTGACAAGGTATTGCATCTTCTTTCGTTCATTCCGAAGGTGAAATTCCCATTTCATAGTAATCCACTGTGGTTTGTTTAATTTATTTCTTTTACACGTCATTGCTTTCTGAAAATGATGAACAATGATTAATGTCTTGCATTTAAATCATATACCCATTAAATAAAAGCTGGTTTCTAGTGATATAATTGAGCATACAGCATAGCATGACAGAAAACGTAATATGTCAAAAAACATAGACAGTGCTCAGATGCAAAAATGTACACAGAGTATCACAATGTAGCAGCAAAAAAAAAAAAAAAATGTAAAAATAGTCACGATGTTAGATATCATAAGGCAAAATGTCAAAGTCAACTGGTGTTTGCTATATCTTAAATATTTCATAGTGCATACAAACAAAACAGTAAAACAATCATACATACATGAAGAATGGAAAAGGTGCACGGTCTAATGTGTAACGACAAGAAAAGCGACCTGCTAACCTTACCTTGCCGGGCACTTGCCAAGAAAAAATACGATAATCATCAATAATTGCATAAGTGGTCATAAAATGTGTAAGTTCATCTGCAAAAATGTGCACGGTCTGATGTGTAACGACAAGAAAAGCGACCTGCTAACCTTACCTTGCCGGGCACTTGCCAAGAAAAAAATACGATAATCATAAGTAAGTGTTCATGTGAATATAATTGCATAAGTGGTCATAAAAAATCAGGAAATGCCATTACAGTGTGATAAATCATAAAGTATGTTCATTCAATAAAGGGTTTGATGTTGGAGATATGGTGATTGCCTTTGGTTTTTCTGGTTCTCAGAGTTTCGACGTGTACTACATTGGGGTGAGGAATGCTGCGAATTCGATATGGACCTGCATATAGAAGCTCAAATTTACTAAATCTTCTTTTTCCTCTATTAGACAAATAATGTGTGCGTATTAATATCTTCTGTCCAATGTGAAAGTCACGGCGTGTGCAAACCTGTTTTTGCTGTCTTCTCCGGCGCTCTGCGGCACGTTTGATGTTGTTCAGCGCAATGTCAATTATTTCATGGTGTCGTAGTCGACGAGATGTAGAAAAGGTTACTAATTCTTTAATTTTGTTAGGTGGTTCTACATTTTTCAGTATAACAGACGGAGATAGCATAGTAGATTCATTTGGCATGGAATTAATTACATCCTGGAATGAGAGTATGTGTGTGTCCCAATCAATATGTTTTTTATGGCAGTATATTCTACATAGTTTACCAATTTCTTTCATTAATCGTTCACAAGGGTTCGAAGAAGCATGGTACCTCGATATATAAATCGGAGAAATGTTTCTAGCTCGTAACATACGTCTCCATATAGCAGATCGAAACTGTGATCCATTGTCGGAAATTACTTTCAATACATGCCCTACATGAAATAGAAAATGTTTTACAAATGCTTTCGAAACAGTTTTAGCAGTAGCTTTGCGTAACGGAGTGAAGGTAACAAATTTCGAAGTGAGTTCTACAGCGACAAAGATGTAGCAAAAACCTCTATTAGTACTGTGAATCAGATCAAAAATGTCTACAGCGGCCATGTGTCTCAGTTTAACAGGTACAATGGGATGTAATGGAGGAATATGCGAAGTCGTATCTGACTTAGCTTTCTGGCAGATTTTACATGACGCTAAAACTCGTCGAATACGTTTCTCCATGTTGGTAAAATAACAGTTCTGTCTCAGTATAAGAAAACATTTTCTGGCTCCGTAATGTGCGTAACTTAAATGAGTATACCAGATTAATTTGTTAACAAGTTCGCCAGGAATGCATAATAACCAATTGTTGCTGTCAGGGTGAGAGCGGCGAAACAGAATGTCATTGCGTACAATGTAATAGTTTCTAATGGTAACATTACTCCTATCTTGCCAAAGGTGTTTAATTTTTTTCCATACGTTGTCTTTACTCTGCTCTTGTGCTATGTCTTGTAATGACGACAAAATGAAATTCTCAAATGCAACTTGTTGAATGTACATGACGCTGAAATTTGCTTTGCAGAAGTTGGTTGCGATGTCTTGCTGATTGTTGCTGAGAGAACGGGATAGTGCGTCTGCTACAATATTTTGTGTACCGGGAATGTGAACAATTGTAAAATGAAATTCCTGCAAATAAAGTTTCCATCTACTTAATCTGTCGTGTGTAAATTTAGCGGAAAGTAAAAACTGTATCGCTCTATGGTGTGTGTAAACGGTCGTATGTCTTCCATAAAGGAAATGCTGAAATCTCGTAAATGCCCATACAACACATAATGTTTCAAGTTCTGTAACAGAATAATTGCGTTCAGCAGGTGACAGAATGCGACTCGCTAAGGCTATGTTTTTAATTACTGTAGTGCCATCTTCTTCAATTTCCTGAAAAATGTGTACGCCTAAAGCGGTGTTAGAACTGTCGGTGGCAATGGAAAAATTTCTAGTAAGATCTGGGTGCGATAAAAGTGGTGCATTCAACAAAGCATGTTTCAGGTCCATAAATTCAGAATGTGCTTGCTTATCCCAGGACCAAATAGTGTTTTTACCTGTCAATTGACATAATCTAGGGGTGTCTAAACCAGAGTAATGAATAAATTTACGAAAAAAGTTAATTAAACCCAAAAAGCTGCGTAGTTGTTTCTTCGTCGTAGGAACAGTAGTGTCACGTAAAGCTTGAAGTTTTTCCGGGTCAGGCGCAATGCCTTCTGCTGAAATTACATGTCCAAGAAATTTTATAGAAGTTTTGCCAAAGTGCGATTTACTGAGATTAACTGTGAGTCCTGGTGCATGAAAAGTTTGCAACAGTCGTTCTAAAATCAGATTGTGTTCAGACCAGTTAGCTTCTGCAATAAGAATGTCGTCTACGTACGTTGCGATTCTGTCTTTAAGTTCTGTCGGAAGTATTGTATTCAAACCGAGAATAAATGCTGCTGAAGAAATAGTTACACCGAACGGTAATTTAAAAAATTGATAACAGTCACCAAAACAGAGAAACTTTCTGCAGTCCGGATAGCGTTGAATTTGCCAAAATCCCGATTTCAAATCTAATGTGGAATAAATAGCAGTACCATGAAATTTCTGTAGACGTTCTTCTAGTGTCTGTGGGCGATCCGTTTCATTAATAATAATGTCGTTGATGTGACGCGAATCTTAACAATATGGAGCGGGTTTATGTACGGACTAACCGCCGGTTCAATAATTCCTTGGTCAAGCATATCTTGCAATTCTTTCTTAACTTGTTCTCTATGAATATACGGAATGGGATAATGTTTGGCTTTAAATGTGTCGTGCTGTTTAACTTGAAATTCATACATAAAACCGGACACAGTACCAGGAACGTTGTCAAAAACTGGAGCTTGCTGTAAAAGAATTTTGCGTAGTTGCATGCGTTCGTCGTCTGTATTTGCACTGCTCTGTTTAACTGTATCAGAAATCATCTGTATCACGTCATAGTCGGCTTCGTCTGGAGTATTATAGTTGTGTACGTACGTGTCTGTGAACAAAGTGGAATTACAGTCTATGTTACGTGATGCGGAAATGACCTCTGTACGATTAATTGTTTGTTCTTCTGCAGATAAAGAGTGCTGAAATTCTAAAGCCAGTTGTACATTTTCATCCTTTAACATTAAATAGGAGTTTTGAAAGTCAATAATTGCGTCGTGTTGTACCAGACAATTCGTACCTAAAATGACGTCTGTCGTCAATAAGGGAACAATCGAAAAATTTGAGTGAAATGTATGACCTGCAAATCAAAATGATAAATGTGTCTGTAATTTAACATCTACTCCTTTACCAGATACTGCTCCCTTTACTTTAGATTTGCCTAATGGTAACGAAGAATAGCTATTCTCTTTGTTACATTCGTTGAAAGTTTCCTCATTTATGACTGACATAGGAGATCCAGAATCGATTACCGCTGAAAATTTGGATGATCCAATTTTTACTTCGATGACAGGGTGTGAAATGGTTTTTTGAATAACCGGTCTTTCCTGCAAAAGAGTGTCTCGGATATCGTCAAAAGTAATAACATTTTCGTGAACAAGATTCTCTGTGTCAAAAGTATTGCTTGCATTACTGGAAGATGCAACCTGTACTGAATTTAGTCAAATTCTATCTGACGTGCTATTGTTTTCGGGAGGATGGCATTTCAACTATTTGAACTGTTCTGTTATTTCTTCCTGACGTATTCCGTTCGGGATGATATCTACTGTCTGGTTCATTCATGATAATATGTTGTTGCGGAATGATTCTGCTGTTGGTAAGACCGACTGTTATTAAATGTACGCTGAAAATTGTGCTCATTATTTTTACGTCTGTCATGATAGTCATTTCTATACGGTGCATTGCGATAGGAATTGAAATAGTGTTTTCTGTACGTACTGATTCCCTTGTTGCTGTGCGTTACTATTTGTTGCAGCTGATGCTATACGTGCACGCGGCGAAACATTAAAGCTTGGTTGACCTTGTACATTACATTGTTGGTTAGGTATGCTAACCGGTTGGTTTTGTTGCTGTTGCGGAGAAAAACCTCTATTGTTACCAAAATGTGGTTCCTGTTGCTGATAATTTTGACGATACTGATAATTAAAATTTTGTCTGTTATTAAAGTTCTGGTGGTTGTCGTTCCTGAACCGTCTATTACCTTTACTATTGAAATTGCGTGGCTGATCGTAATTGCTGTGTGTTTGTTGACCTTGGTTATTATATGAAAAATTTTTGTTTATAAAAGAATAATCCGATTGCTGCACTTCCAAAAGCTGTAACAGATCTCTGAATGCCGAAATATTTTCTTTCTGTTGACCCGTTAAAAGTGACACTCTTAATGATCGTGGTAATTTAGAAATCCATAATTGAATAAGTGCAGATTCACTGTATGGTTCACTTAAGTACTGGTTTTGTTGGACCATGTGTTCGAAAAATTGCGTGACACTGGGAAAATTCGAGTTCTCATAATTCGGTAAACTAATTAATTGATCCTTAATTCCGCGCTGTGTCGTCTTCGACCAATATGCTGATAGAAAAGCATTCTGAAATTCTTCTACCGAGTAGCATTGTCTCGCGATCGGTCTCATACGAATTGCCGGTTCGCCTTCCAAAAAACTGCAAATAAATTCAAGTTTATGTGTTACGGGCCAAGCCGGTGGAAAAGCAAAGCTAAATTGTTGTATCCAGTCCAATGGGTGAATCTGTGTTCTGTCATTTTTAAATACTTTAAATTTTCTCACTGATAGAAAATGTTTGTAATCAAAATTATCGTCTCTGTACGTCTGAACAGGTTCAGGATTGTACAGTATGAAAATCTATTTGTCCGCGATTGTTCGGAATCTAAGTCACGTACTCTCTGTAAATTACCTAAATTATACTGGCTGTGTGAGTGTGACAAATGTTCGGAATGTGCCGTATGCTGTGACATGTTATTGACTGAAGCATTTTTCATCTCTGTCACTTCTTGCTGTAAAGTTGACAATTTTCTACGTAACGTATTATTGGACGAATCTATCTCACTGATCCTCTGCTGTAAATTTTGGAATTCAGGTGTTTGATTAAACGAAATCGGTGAAGTATCGTCTGATTTGCTGTCATTATTAGTTTCAATAACGTCAATACGACTGATCAATTCAGTATTTTTACTTGATCATCGTTTTTAGTGTCACAAGCATTAATTTGTTTTTGTATTTTACGTGTGGTTTCGTTCAATTTTTTAACGTCTGCTCTGATGACATCGGAATCCTGTAATAGTTCTAATTGTTCAAGTCTGTCGGTCACTGTCTGAAAGTCTACTGTGTGTGTATCTGTTTTTGATTTAAGATCGGAAATTTCATTACGCAATTCGGTGCTCAACTGTTTGATAGTATTAATTTCGTCTGATACTGTAGCAATATTGTTGTCTACATATGTTTTTGCTTTCGTAAACAATTTACGCTTATCTTCCTGTCTCTGTGCAGTAATTGTTTCCATGACTTGTCGCTTTACTTTATTCTGTTCCTGTATAAATTTACGGTAACGCGTTTCACTGTTTTGTAGGTGGTGATTAAAACGTTCGTCAATTTGGCTGTTCTGTTGGTAGAATTTCGCGTCTACTTTTGCATCCAGTGTGCGCGAAAGTTCTGCTGACATTAATTTAAACTCGTCGCGTAACTGTGTTGCATTTTCAGAGCATTGAATAGCGACTGCACTAATTTCGTCTCTAAGTGATTCAGTTGTAGCTGTTTGCGTATTCCTTAATTCTTGAGTAACAGATCTAATTTCTTCACTACTTTTCCTAGCACAAGCCTTAATTTCCTCACGTAATTGTTCTTTAGTATCATGACATTGTGCGGCAACGGCTGTAATCTGTTCACTAAGCTGTTTATTCTGTTCACTAAGTTGTTTGAAATTTTCATTAAGGTTGTCTTGTTTTTCATTAAGTTGTTTGAAATTTTCATTCTGTTGTAGCAATACTGCCATAATTTGATCCAAGCCAATATTACCTACTCTATTCTCTGTGCTGTTTGATGGCGTACCAGCAATTGTCACGTTTTGTGTAACCATTTGGTCATTCAGTGATTCTCGAAAAGGTTTCCAAATCGGATGTGCACTGTTAGTCACTACCTCGGAATCAAATAAATCTGTCGTATTTTGAGTACGCTGTTCATTTTCGTTAGAAAAATTCATCTGTTCACAATTCAAATTTTGCAAATCGGGCGTGTCGAACTGTGCACCGTTCATTGTAACAGAACGTCCCGCGTCATCAATTGTCGTTAAATTAACAGAGGACACAATTGAATTTATTTGTTCATCATTAGGATCAAAATCATTACTAGTGGTCGGTATGCACTGATTGTCTGTAAATGGAGGATTTTCATCATTACACTGAGTGTCGCAAGTACTATCGGTCAAATTATTTGAGTCGGCTATTTCACTCATTACACATCGTGATGTACTGTTAACAGTTTTTCGCTGCATTTTTCACAAATCAAAATTAAGCACAAATGAAACAAGGACAATGCAAAAATGCAACAAACTCAATTACAACAAAGAGCAACAAATTGCCGATGATCTGTAAATGAAAGAGTGACAAATTAGTAAATGCGTTGCGCCAGATGCAAACTACATTTAAGTAGATAAGAGCAGATATATGACTACTTCTCAGAAGATTCACAAAGAAATACGATCCTGGCAGGGTCGCCAAGTGTAACCTCCCCACAAATATATATATATATATATATATATATATATATATATATATATATATATATATATATATATAAAATGAACCAAGTGTTAACTTCCCCACAAAAATATTAAAAAAATATGAACCAGATGTTAACTTCCTCAGAAATAATAATTAAATGAATTTTTTTAATGTTACTTCTGAACAAAATTGGTCCCCATTTATAATCTCTGTGCAGAAATGCATTCACATTTAATGTAACCACAAAATTCTTTTCTCATTTAATGTTAAGTTCGAAACAGAAAAATTCCTAAACACCAAAATAATAAAAAAAAATTCAGTAACCTGGTAAATTTTATGACGACAGCAGCGCTGCGCCACAGCCCTGTATTCTGAATAAAAAAAAAGCAAAAATTCTTACCTCAATAAAAACTGCAAATATATCTGCTCTTACATAAAAAATTTTCGGCACAGCTCCGTGCAATGCTGACTATGCTTTGTGATTCATGAAAGGAAAGATAATCCATTGAATAAAATCTTTAAATTGAAATGAATGCTTTTTTTAAAAAAAAATTACTTTATATTATAAAAAATTATTATTGGGGCATTTTTTAAAAGAAATTGAATGACAGTTGACATACATTATTAGGTATGCGCAAGGCTGCTTCTTTACCTTCTACAATAATACTCATCCAACAGAGTCCCGACCAGAGCAGACTGCACACAAGCGCAGACACGCGCCGACTACCGTCGACTACTGCCGACTCACGCAGACTACTGAAGACTACTGCCGACTCACGCAGACTACTGAAGACTACTGCAGACTGATGCCGACTAGCGACAAGCAACAACTAACTACATACTGCTCTCTGGTCAGAGACTCTCCTAAGTCTTGCCTGTTGCAGGCAGCGCATACATCGCATACCTCTTACAAACGCAAAGGCTTTTTACCGTGTAGCACGTGATATTTTCAAATGAACTGAATTTCTCTAATAACAGTTTCCTCCATCTTTAAAATGGAAATTTGGCCTAGTTACCAATTGCCTCTACATAAAATATTTTTTAACTTGTAACGTTACAGCGAGACATCGAACTGCCGACTCTCCGTAGACTATGTCGTCAAAATTTCTATAATATGAGCCACAACACGAAATAATCGTGTGTACATATTGTGATATTCACTGGGCACACACGCGTGTTTTTGCATCGCCCAGTAGTGTGTCCGTAACGCAGACTAGTGCACCAGCTGAAAGCTCCCCGCCGTCCATCACGGCGCTTGTCCACCTGCTGGCCGGACTGTTTGTTTCGGCGCGCCACGGCAGTAACAGCTGCTGCAAACGCCTGCAACGGTTCGGCAGCGGCAGAGGCAGCTGTACCGTGCAGACGCACGCCGCCTAAAATACTGCTTTAATTAAAGCGCAGACTCCAGCTTCCAGCTTCCAGATCCAGCGAGGCTCCTTTTTCTCGCCGGCGGGGCACGCTAGCAGCAGATGTTGCGCTCTCCTTGTGTGTAGCGAGCGGACGCCGTCTGTGCTGCCTTTATGTCTGCGAGCTCTGCTTCCGCGGCACTTAACTGAGAGCGCCGTTAATGGAGTTTTCGGATTTCGAATTTAATTGCAACTCCGAGATTTTGCTGTGTGCAATTCTTGCTTTGCTTGGAAAGCCATTTTGTATATTATTAAGAGTCATGTTTCTGCGTAGGCCATGTGTTGTTCGTTTTAAAATACGACGGTCTTTCAATTAAAAACAGTCCATAATTTTTTTTTCTCAGAACATATTTATTCTAACTAACAATTTCAATCAACATTTCTTTTACATGTGTAGTTTTTAGGATTCCTGCGCCTCAATTTGTAAAAACGGAATCCTTCCAGCACTGCTTTGTTGCCTGTCCGTCTGTCTTTCTGTGTTCGACTGTCAGAAACCCTTTTTCTCTTAAATGTGTAGACATATCCAGTTCAAATTTGGTACACATTAAGGTCTACGGTCTCAGTTTAAAAATTTTAAGCTTGTAATATACTTCAGTCAATAGATACGGCCATTTATGTCACTCATTTTGATACTCGAAAATTCACTCATCGAAACCTGTAACTACATACCTTTGGGATTGTACAAGTAAAGTAAAATCTCTGAAATTTCTCAAATTGTATTATATCGCATAAATATCTTTTTTCATTTAAACCTAAGAAGTATTCGTCATTCTAAGCAGCCCCCTTACACTGTTTGCAGATGATGGTGTAATTCACCGTCTAGTAAAATCATCAAAGGATCAATTCCAATTACAAAATAATCTAGACAGAATTTTTGTATGGTGCGAAAAGTGGCAATTGGCACTAAACAAATTAAGTTCGACGTCATCCACATTGGTACTAAAAGAAATCCGATAAATTTTGGGTATACCATAAATTGCACAAATCTTAGGGCTGTGAATTCGACGAAATACCTATGAATTACAATTACGAGCAACTTAAATTGGAAAGGCCACATAGATAATATTGTGGGGAAGGCGAAACAAAGACTGTGCTTTGTTGGCAGAACACTTAGAAGAAGCGACAAACCCACTAAAGTGACAGCCTACATTACACTTGTCCGTCCTCTGCTGAAATATTGCTGAGCGGTGTGGGATCCTTGCCAGGTAGGATTGACGGAGGACATCGAAAAAGTACAAAGAAGGGCAGCCCGTTTCGTGTTATCGCGCAATAGGGGTGAGAGTGTCACTAATATGATACGCGAGTTGGGGTGGCAGTCACTGAAACAAAGGCGGTTTTCTTGGCGGCGAGATCTATTTACGAAATTTCAATCACCAACTTTCTCTTCCGAATGCGAAAATATTTTGTTGACACCCATCTGCGTAGGGAGAAACGATCATCGTAATAAAATAAGAGAAAGCGGAGCTCGAACGGAAAGATTTAGGTGTTCCTTTTTCCCACGCGCCATTCGAGAGTGGAATGGTACATAAGTGGTACGAAAATGATTAGATGAACCCTCTGCCACAGACTTAAGTGTGAATTGCAGAGTAACCATGTAGATGTAGATGTAGATGTAGATTCGCGAAAAGCATAATAGACGAACATTACTGCACGAAAACATAAAATGTAAGTAGTTGCCATATTTTAGTAAGTAAATGAAAAATCTCTTATTAAATCTTCTCTCTCTGCTCGCTTCTTTTTGTATGTTCAGTCTAGTCTAAGTGACTACTATAGAGATTCTTATATGGTCTTTGAATTCTTGCCAGCATCTACATTGATAACAGGCAAAAACTGTTGAGATTCTCGCTTCCCAAGACGGATGAGCGATGGAACCCTCACTGCAGTCCAAATCGCAGTTTTTCTCCGCAGCCTCAGTCAAATTCTGTGGCCTTAAGCTAGCGTCTTAAAACAGTTTATACTTCCAGTTGGCCCATGAATTACACTCTCACCATTCTCGAAGTGTGCCGAAACAGATGGAAGTGCCGGCCGGAGTGGCCGTGCGGTTCTAGGCGCTTCAGTCCGGAACCGCGGCGCTTCTACGGTCGCAGGTTCGAATCCTGCCTCAGGCAGGGTGTGTGTGATGTCCTTAGGTTAGTTAGGTTTAAGTAGTTCTAAGTTCTAGGGGACTGATGACCTCAGAAGTTAAGTCCCATATTGCTCAAAGCCATTTGAACCATTTTGTTTCGCAGTCTTCACATAAGCCTCTGAATTAATGACTGACTCTTTGCAAAACACCCGTAAGAATTGCACTGACACTATTCCAATCGACTGTCATCATGACTTTGCTAGCAAAGGAATTTTGCCTCGAATTTTTTCATTCTTTTGTGATTATGGGTGGTGTCACTCCTGTGACTGCCTTTTTGCTTCAGGCTCAAAGTGGTGCATCTATGATCCGCCTTTCCATTGATCTCAAACTGCTGCAAATATTGGGGTGAAAAGACTTTCCTTTGAATCCTGTGGTCTGTTGTGAGATTTTTGGAACCTATCTGGAGCACACCTTTGAGTAGCCAAGAGTCTCACCCACTGCATTACGGACTTCCAATGCTCACCCATAGCTGTGGAGACAGTTTTGCAGTTGCGGAACGTCGGTCTCTACGATTAATGGCATCCGTGCGATTCAAGTCGGGACCGTTGGCTGTGGTAGGGCGTCCCGAACTTAGCCGATGTTGAAGCTCAGTTTCGAGACATCGTGTCGTGACTCTTTAACTCTCTTTAATCATCGCTCGGCACTATTCCTACCAACTGCAACACTACCGTACGCAGCACAGACACGTTTACTGATGTTTACCGTCGTTTCTTTTCCCGAAACCAAAAGTTCATTTGTAGCACGGTGCTTGCGACGAGCGTCTTGCGTAGACGCCATTTTGATGTTTCAGGAGGGCTCCGCTATCTGCGGAAATAGTTCGAAAATCGCACGCTTGCAGAGAAAACATCAGATAAAAAGTGCCTTAAAGAACGTTTAGCTGTGTGTTCAACGGCTGGAAAATAACAAAAAATGCTTCATTCCATATAAGGAGCAGTCCATATCAATTGCAAAAGATTTTTTTCGTTCGTTAACTAATATGTCATCGACAGAATCAGGCACTGATTCTTACATTTGGGAGCCACTCGTTGAAGAAGATTGCCAATGTTTACGACTAGATAATAGCACACTACATGGAGTGGCGCAGTGGGTGACGCCTGTAGATGATCTGAGGACAGCGATTTAAATTGCCGAAAATAGTCTTCTCTATATGCATTTATTACGATCGGGGAAAATGAAACTTCTTCAGTAATAACACTGCATTTTTCACTTAGAGAGATCCCTCTCCTGCTGGCGGTGTCAAGTAAGCACCAAGAAAAGAGTTTGCAAAAAAAAGGAAAATTTTTTATCATCAACAATAATTTGGATTCTGTGTAAGTCTTCACGTGCCGATGTGATATGGACTTCCACTGTTTCAAGGTTAAGCCTTTGCAGTTACAATATCAGACCTTACAACTTCCCTGCCTCATTCAGTCTTCTGACACACCCATCTCCGACTGGTAGAATGTTACCGATTCGTCGGCCATTCAGGCTTTTTCTCGTGGACACTTCCTCCTTGGCGGTCCTCTCCCTTAGATACGAACGGGGTACTAATCCGGTATTTTTTGATAATGGAGAGACCATCATGACACTTTTTCATATACAGGTCGCATGCCCTGAGGATACACTTTATGTGTTTTTAACGTAACAGTTTCCATTCCCTTCTGCATTCCCATGCCGTTGTTGATTTCTGATTCTTCCACTTCTTAAGGGTATTTCCCCACCCAGAGAATAAGTCTGTACCCCTTACCCCTCTCCGCTCGTCCTCCCTTATCGCTAACGAGGGTGTCTCCATGTGCCGGAAGTCGTCGGCCACCACTGCTTGTGGCTCTTACCCAGATTTAAGCAGTGGCTGGAATCGATCCAGAGACCCAGCAAATTTAAATTATTAGTTAAACATGCTAAAATGCTACCCCTAGGCGTCAGTGTCCTTAGTCAGGTGACGCAAGCATTAATGTCCCCACGTTGGTGTGCACAGTGTCACATTATCGAGGCCATAATTTAAATTACCAGCCAAATACAGGAAATAAACGTACTTTTAGCAGTAGAGCAAAGCATAGCCTCTAATTTATATTTTTTTTTATTTAGGGCGACGTTCTGTTGGTTAGTTATCACTAAACATTTGCGAGGCGATGAATAACTCCCTGTCTGCCGGTGTTCATTAAACTTTTTCTTTTCTGCGTCTGCGCGGACGCGAGAGGAAAGTGGAGCGCGCCGGGTCCACTCAAAAGTTTCCGTTCGACAGGGAGAGGCCAGGCCGAGGGCCAATCTGGGTGCGAGCGCTATAATCTCATTAGCCTGCCGGCGACTCTGAAAGACGTTAATTAATATTCCTTGGTCGCGCTCGTCATGCACTGCCCCACTAATTAGGAGCATTGATTTGCATCCACCGGAGGACCCTATTTTTTTCTACCTGCTCGAAGCGCTTCGGCAGAACTTGGTAGCTGCAACATTGCTGTTTCTTCTTTTTTTCTTCTTTCCTATGTGCTCCACGTGCGACACGGGACCTGTGAGAGTGGTCCAGCAGGCAAGTGAGCTCCTACGAACCAGGACACCAACGTTCTGTCACCTTAACCAGCGACGGAGCAGGGTTGGAGTAATGCAACAAGACTGTTGACTCAGTGAATTAATTAAAAAATGGCTCTGAGCACTATGGGACTTAACTGCTGAGGTCATCAGTCCCCTAGAACCTATAACTACTTAAACCTAACTAACCTAGGGACATCACACACATCCATGGCCGAGGCAGGATTCGAACCTGCGACCGTAGCGGTCGCGCGATTCCAGACTGTAGCGCCTAGAACCGCTCGGCCACTCGGGCTGGAAATGAATTAATTCTTATTACAAACTGAATAATGTAATAACATTCATTTCTGTGAGAATGTATCTGGAAGGAAAAAGCTTTGTCAGTTTTACATCAAAATTTTTATGGATAACGTAGTATAAATTGCATGTATTTATAATAAATACTTTTAGTTTCGATGTTTTTTACGTGCTTACATACGTCACCGATAATTTGTGGAATTATACTCTGGATTGTAAATTTTGATCTTTCCTATTAAAAAATTCGTAAATTATACCTACGTCTACATCTACAGCTACATTCATACTCCTAAAGCAACCACACGGTGCTTGGCGGAGGGTACCCTGCACCACGATCAGTCCTGTCATTTCCTTTCTTGTTTCAGTCGCAACAGAGCGAAGGAAAAATGACAATCTGTGTGCCTCCGTATGAGCCCGAACTATTAGTATCTTATCTTCTTGGTCTTAGGTGAAATGTACGTTGCTCTGCAATCAGCTTGAAATGCGGTTCTATAAATTTTCTCAGTAGTGTTCCTTGAAAAGAAAGTCACCTTCCCTCCAAGGACTGCCATTTGAGTTTCTGAAGCACCTCCGTAACACCTGCGTGTTGATCGAACCTACCGGTAACAAATCTAGTAACCTGCCTCTGAATTGCTTCAATGTCTTCCTTTAATCCGACCGGGTATGTATCTCAAACACTCGAGCAGTACTCACGAACTGGACGCACTAGCGTACAACGTGCGGTCTCCTTTACAGATGCCATTCATGCCTTTCACCACACCAACCAGAAATTTTGTCTAAGTCATCTTGTATCCTCCTACAATCACACAACTTCGATACTTCACCGTACATCATAGCATCATCAGCAAGCAGCCGTTTATTGCTACGCACCCTGTCCGCCAGATCATGTACAACGTACTGGGTTCTATTCGTTATACCTTCATATTATCGTACAAATCAAACAGTTGTATATCAGAATTAGTAGAAGTATTTGAGAGTCATGATTTTGGTTTATAATTAATTAAATGTAACACCTAGAGCTGTAATTATATAAAAGTAGTAAAACCCAGTAAATTTCATTCTACTAAGCCGATCTAACTATGTAAAACGATCGGACTTAACCATATCACTTCAAATGTAGATCCGCAATTTATACGAAGAATTTATTTAAAACATCGAAAAACCTAAATCTAGATGGTAAGAGAGAGGTCTGAACCGTCGTCCTCTCTCTTTTTTTTACGAGGGCAACCTACATCTACTTGAACATGATTGCTGTATTTTTTTCTTTTTCCTGTTGATTATTTTATTTTTAATTTTTTTATCTAATGACAAAGCAAATAAAAATCTCTGCTGTTCTAAAATAAATGACGGTCTTCTTCATGAAATTAAAAAAAAAAACATTTCTGAAAACGTAAATAAGTATACTTTTTCAAGATCAGTATTTTTTTTTTCAGGTCGTGTATCATAGCAAGTATGTTTTTTTTTGTTGTTGTTGTTTTTTCCCTTGTTAGATCACATAGGACGCCCTCCAGGCGAAAAATAATGATGTGGAATTAGCATCAATAACGAACAAAACATAAAGGAAATTAAAGAAAATGCCCTCCCGCTAATTTGTGGGTAGACGCACTGTAGATCACAAGGCAGACGGGCATGTTCCAGGCAAATCTTGGCCAAGAATATTCCATTTTGTCGGTACATTGGACAGAGTCTTGGTGTTACACAATCACACTGAAATCACCTTCTCACACCTGGGACACCCCAGCTGCAGGGGGGGATCGAAGAAGGCACTACCCATACTACATACTACTGACGGTATCGCGGATGGTTCACGAGAAAAGTAAATCTATCTTGCAACAACGTCCAAAAGTCAAAAACATTCTTGTCGCCATCATGGAACAAATAAGTCATCGAGAGGCCTTTTATCCACATCACAGAGTTGGTTTTCGCACGTGGGAAATAAGTGACATCTGGGAACTGAAGTGATTTCGGTGCAATGACATGGGAAGCTGTGCGTAGAAGGAAGGCAAGCATCTTCTGAATCAGCTGCCACACCTCTGGAGACGATCCACAACTCAGTCGGTGTTCGTCCGTATCAAGAGTGTGACAACTAGTGCACAGCGGTAAATCTGTCATTTTTGTGGCATGTAGACGAAGTTGGGTCATGTATTTTCCATTAACGATCAGATACCACGTCTCACGAGCTCTCGTGTCGAGGAAGATATGGTGCACAGAACGTCAAACCAGAGGCCATGCTATCGTGTGATATCGGCTTTCCGCAACATTCCGAGTATGATTTCACATCATTACGCTATAAACATCGCGTGACGTAGGGTTCTGGTACTAGGCAAGTCGGTACGGACATAACAGGATTTCATGAAAATGGTCCTGACATGTGATAGAGAGGAAGAAATTTGGGCTACTGCAAAGCGGCTCACTCGAGAGAGAGGGGCCAGTTCGTCAATCAGGCTTCCCGGTAATCCTTAGATAAAGGCAGCTGCTCTCGCCTGGACAAGGCCGAGGCCGCCATCTCCAGGGGGAAGTGTCAGCGTGTCGTAGCGGACTTAGGAGGAAAGACCCGCGCTTACAAAGCAGCCGAACGCCACCTACAGACTATGTGGCATTGTTTTTGGCATCAGTAAAATCTGTGCTAAATGGGGTAGTCCCGAGACTAGATGAGTGTTAACAAACTCCACTCGTTGTTTCTGGAAGTCAGATGGTATATCGTCAGTCTCATACAGGGTGTTTCAAAAATCAGCGATAGAAATACACCGTTTGTTGCAATATGCTTGGGACAACAGCACATTTTCAGGCGGACAAACTTTCGAAATTACAGTAGTTACAATTTGCAACAACAGATGGCGCTGCAAGTGATGTGAACGATATAGAAGACAACGCAGTCTCTGGGTGCGCCATTCTGTACGTCGTCTTTCTGCTGTAAGCGTGTGCTGTTCACAACGTGCAAGTGTGCTGTAGACAACATGGTTTATTCCTTAGAACAGAGGATTTTTCTGGTGTTGGAATTCCACCGCCTAGAACACAGTGTTGTTGCAACACGACGAAGTTTTCAACGGAAGTTTAATGTAACCAAAGGACCGAAAAGCGATACAATAAAGGATCTGTTTGAAAAATTTCAACGGACTGGGAACGTGACGGATGAACGTGCTGGAAAGGTAGTGCGACCGCGTACGGCAACCACAGAGGGCAACGCGCAGCTAGTGCAGCAGGTGATCCAACAGCGGCCTCGGGTTTCCGTTCGCCGTGTTGCAGCTGCGGTCCAAATGACGCCAACGTCCACGTATCGTCTCATGCGCCAGAGTTTACATCTCTATCCATACAAAATTCAAACGCGGCAACCCCTCAGCGCCGCTACCATTGCTGCACGAGAGACATTCGCTAACGATATAGTGCACAGGATTGATGACGGCGATATGCATGTGGGCAGCATTTGGTTTACTGACGAAGCTTATTTTTACCTGGACGGCTTCGTCAATAAACAGAACTGGCGCATATGGGGAACCGAAAAGCCCCATGTTGCAGTCCCATCGTCCCTGCATCCTCAAAAAGTACTGGTGTGGGCCGCCATTTCTTCCAAAGGAATCATTGGCCCATTTTTCAGATCCGAAACGATTACTGCATCACGCTATCTGGACATTCTTCGTGAATTTGTGGCGGTAGAAACTGCCTTAGACGACACTGCGAACACCTCGTGGTTTATGCAAGATGGTGCCCGGCCACATCGCACGGCCGACGTCTTTAATTTCCTGAATGAATATTTCGATGATCGTGTGATTGCTTTGGGCTATCCGAAACATACAGGAGGCGGCGTGCATTGGCCTCCCTATTCGCCAGACATGAACCCCTGTGACTTCTTTCTGTGGGGACACTTGAAAGACCAGGTGTACCGCCAGAATCCAGAAACAATTGAACAGCTGAAGCAGTACATCTCATCTGCATGTGAAGCCATTCCGCCAGACACGTTGTCAAAGGTTTCGGGTAATTCCATTCAGAGACTACGCCATATTATTGCTACGCATGGTGGATATGTGGAAAATATCGTACTATAGAGTTTCCCAGACCGCAGCGCCATCTGTTGTTGAAAATTGTAACTACTGTAATTTCGAAAGTTTGTCTGCCTGAAAATGTACTGTTGTCCCAAGCATATTGCAACAAACGGTGTATTTCTATCGCTGCTCGTTTAGTTTTTATTGCCGTTTCAAATATACCGGTCATTTTTGAAACACCCTGTACATTCTACACATCAACGTGAGTAGTTGTTTGATTGACAATTCCCCCGGCGGTTTTAGGAATTCCGATACAATCCTATCCGTCCCTTCTGCTTTGTTCGATCTTAAGTCTTCCAGAGCTTATGTAAATGTATGGCCTAGCGGCGATATGAATTAGTAAAATTACGTACAACATCTCAACATCTCGTCAGTGTTCATTCACCATTAAAAATACGACATTTCATGAGACCTGTGAAGGATGATCTAGGGCTTCGATAGCGCGGAGTGTACAATACACCATAGCAGTGTCGCTGCTTCTATGTCGGCCAAACAGTACGCACTGTGGAGCAAAGCAGGACGGCACATGAGCGGTGCTTACACCTAGGCTGTCCTGAAAAATCAGCCGTGGCAGAGCGCGCTTTAGAAAATCGGCAGCGAGTTCTGTTCGACGAAACATGTGTCATTACGAGGACGATGGGATTTGTGGATAGCGTCATAGAAGAAGCGGTAGAAATGAAAATATCTGAAAACACCATCAACATGGACGGCAGTTTGCAGCTCTGCACAGCCTGGGACCTGGCCGTCGCGAGGTTGAAGCGGGCGCGACGGACGAAGGAATAAGACTTTGCCACAGTTGGCGGTGAAGAGAGCACCAGTGACGTCACAGCCAGCAGAGCATCAGGGCGAGACCGCAGCGTCACGGCAGTCATTCAGTAGCCAATGGCCGAGGAGAGCCTGGTAGAAAGCTCATGGGATTTTAACCGCCTGACACGGCTGGAAGCCAGAGAATATTTCATTACTTCCAAAGCTGTTTAAAATTCTGTCTCTTTCCTATCGACTCCTATTTCTTCTTTTATCAAGTCTTCAGCCGTACTGTAAAACAGATGTTCAACAGAGGTGGAGATAAAATATAAAACGCACACAAACCACTACAATTACATGCCATATCTTTCCTAGGGCCTGTCCCGTATCACTTTGCGCTTGTGTTCTCAAATTTGTTCTAGGATTATTGGAGTACAGGCCAGTGAGTGATCCTAACGGCAAGTGTGTGGCTCTGCAGTCTATGGGGTAGGTACTCCATTCCTGTGCTTCTGGCCCAATAACTGTCTGTGATATATCTCGCTAGGCAAGCACCAATTTAACACATCGCAGTGAGAAATAAACAGTAACCAATATTCAATAAAATGAGAAAATATGTCGAACCAAAGTACTTAACAATGTAGTTAACACAGTTATGGAGCTAAATCGAATACTGACTATCGTATTTTCAATAAAACACAAGGACATATGACGACATTACATAAAATTATTAAATGCGTGACGGTTTCCACCTTAAGTTAAAGAGTAAAAATCTTAATTAACTGCCGTTAAGATTGAGTGAAATAGTGAATAAGATTCGACAAATTCCTCAGTTAAATCAATTAACTGGATAGAAATACCAAAGTTCAAGTCCCAGCAACATTTTACGCTAGAAGTTCCTCAGTGATGCTGCTTCGCTGTCCGCTGAAGTTCTTCACAAAGTAAACTAATACTCGCGCCTCGTTAACTTCTCTAGTTGCAAAGGCATAGATCACTGAAAAACAGCGTGAAATCGTTTAACAAGGGAACATTCCCGAGTGAAAACAAACGATCTTGATCAAACTTGGTGGGTGTGGAGAGGAGGCAGAATGGTGCAATATGTATTTCTTTGTTTGTGCCCAATTTCAATTTTAGAGAGCGAAACACACCCCAAATGGCAATTTGACATTTTAGGTGTAGAGAGAATATCTTCGAAACAATTTTATTAAAAAGACCTTTTTCACATAAAAGTTGATATGTAATTAATGTTCTTAACTTTTGTAACATTCTGAAATATGACAACGTACTTCACCACAATTAATTAATTTTGTGAAATGAAAACCTTTGTTACAACATAAATTGATAAATCTTTCAAGACACACAAATCACTGTGTAATAAAGTTGGTTTCCGAAATATCATTTTTGGAAAGTAAGCTGTATACAGTGTGCTGTCGGAGTACTTTCAACACACCTAAGTAGAATATCTAAACATTCAGTACTATCCCACTTATTTATTTCGCTTATATTTGTTTTATATGTTAAATTGCTAATTTATGTTTTACATTCACAGACTGTTTTGTTTTTTAGTATCCTTTTTCACATACACATATTTTTTTGAATTGAAAATATTACGGAACTAATTATTAATGATGGGAAATAAAATAAGTACAATAATGTAAATCTATAACGAATTGCTTAAGACATAGCGTCTTCTTACATATTGTAAATGAAATGAACGAAATATCTTCGTGTAATATACGCAATGGAGAAGCCACTACAAAACAAAATTCAGCAGAATTTCAAAATGTCTGGGGTGATCGTCTCAATATCCTGATTTGTATCAGGCATATTTTAGTACATTGGTAAACTTTAGCGAAGGTAGTTGATTATGTACTAGTGCATGCAGCTTGATTTTATTGTTTCTCAAGTGGAGATAGACATCACGGGTGAAGATAGGTAGCCTCATGAGCATGTCACTTCCTGTTAGTTATTTGGAGGCAATTCTTTTGTCTTGTTGCAAAGCCTACAGTTCTATGGGAGAGCCTTGATGTATTCCCCATTCAGTACCCCACTGCAGTCACGCCAGTGAAATTCCGATCCACAGTCTACACATACCACTCTGTATTTGACTATCCTACGGGAACATCGACTCTTATCATGCATTGCAACACAGGTTATACGCTTAAAACTAGAATTAAATTATTTAACACACTTTACACTACATGAATTTTCGTTACTTATGGGCATCGAAACTTAGGCCTACAGGTTAGCGCTTTAGGTGTTTGATGCAATATAAAAAGTTATGTATTTCCGCTTGCAACAGGAACTCAACGTTCACTCAACTATAGTATCTGTTAAATTAACTTAATCACAACAAAATGTTACTTTATTGTACGCCAACTGCACGTAAACAACTGAATATTGCGAAAGGTTCTAAATCAAACAAATTGAGAATTACCCTACTGTCGGGAAATTTTACTTAACAGTGAATGGGCGCATTCAAATGAAATTTTTGGAAAGAAAAACCGAACAGTTAAACGGGATTATCTATGCTAATTGTGCCAAAACGTAAAAAAAAATACTACTATAGCTCTGCCTTATGGTGTTTTCACGTTTTCTGGACTAATACGTAAACGAAAGTGATAGATTTAATAGTGAGCTTCAAAACCGCACTGACAGACGTATTTAATGCATAATTTGTGCTAAACAACTGTTATGACAATCTAAATAATTATTACAATCTAAATAACTTATCTTTACGAGACCAGGTGTCTCGCCTGGCGCGATGCTGTCCCAATAAAACGTTATAAAAAAATTATGGTATAATGAAAATGCTACTATAAATAGGGAACACTTGACACTCTAATACAATAAGACAACTGACTCAGTATGAATAGTTTGGGTCTACATGTTTCAGAAAGCCTGAAAAATTGTAAAGTATGATGTTCAAACGGAATATTTATCGAATTTATTAAGTATGGAGGGACGCTGTGTGAGTTAAGGCTTTTACGTTTATTCAATACGTGCTAGCAAAGTTATAAAGTCCCATATTGACTTCAGGATGTCTGTTTTTTAAAACATAGGGTTAAGAAATGCACGTGACAGTTACATTTGAGTCCATTTTACAAAAATTTTTCAAAAATTTAAAATTAGAAACACTTAAGAAAAAAGAACAGATTTATTCCTGGGAGACGAATAAATGGATTTAGGAAGAGATGGTCCCAGAGAAACAATATTTTAATTTTTTTGAAAAAGTATATTTCTATCATGAGCTGTACAACTGTATGTTTATTCTCCACCGGTGTCGAGAGTACAATCAGCTTCATAGGAGAAATGGATGTACACTGTATGTAGTTTTCTCCTGTGAAGGAGACTGTAATACTTGAAACCAAAAGAGAATAAACGTACAATTGTACAGCTGATGAAACAGGTACGCTTTTTTCAAGTTAAATAAGAGCTGTAGGCAGTCACCTGCGAAATACACTATTTTCACTCTTAGAAGAATTTGGAGAAACGACATGACGTCTATCTAGAAACACATGTTGGATTTACAGACGTAGAGAGAACTTTTGACTCGCTTATTAGAAGCAGACTACGGACAATAATGGAAGAAAGAGTATATCCCTACTTCTTACACAGGCAATCAAAACTATGTATGATTGCGAAATATTCATAAACACAAGCATCACAAAGACAGAAAGGATAATAACAGGTCAAGGCATCAGGCGGAGATGTAGATTGTCACCGACGCTCTTCAACATCTAAACTGATGATTCCATATTAAAACGGAGGAATGCAGTACATAAAGGTACACAACAGAAAAATGAGCTATCATTTGGATGTTACGCTACATGCAGACAGTCCAGTCTTAACACAAAATAAGAATGCAAACTGACAACATTCAGTGTGTAGGTTATATCACTGCGAACACAAGGCTACTATCTGAAAGCATCCACCACTAAAACTAGAACTATGGCTCAAGACGAAAACATCCACTCAGGTCAAAAATTGTTATTGACGACAAAACATTTGGAAAAACTCTCCAGTTTTTTATATGTAGCGTACAACACCAAACTGTACAGCGAAGATGATGTACAAAATAAAAGCAGTAAATGTCATCACATGTGTGGAATCATAATGACTCACGGCCAGATCCAAACTTCTAAATGTCGTTTTTCAAAAAATGGCTCTGAGCACTATGGGACTTAACATCTGAGGTCATCAGTCCCCCAGAACTTAGAGCTACTTAAACCTAACTAACCTGAGGACATCACACACATCCATGCCCGAGGCAGGATTCGAACCTGCGATCGTAGAGGTCGCGCGAAATGTCGTTTTTCCTGCGTCACAACTAGTACTCGTATAAATACGAGGGCTATCCACAAAGTACATTACGTTTTGCAATTAAAAATAAATAAAGTATTGGAATTTTTTTATTATATACAGATGAAAGCCACACTTAAATATTACTTTTCTACATAGTTGCCATTTAAATTAAGGCACTTATCGTAGCGATGGACGAACTTGGAAATTCCTTCGTCGTAAAATTCGGCCGCCTCCGCCTTCAACCACGTGGTTACCTCTTCTTGAAGCTGTGGGACGCCATCAAAACGCTGCATAGCCAACCACTTCTTCATTGCTGCGAATAAGTGGAAGTCGCTCGGTACCAGGTCGGGACTGTACGGCGGATGAGGAAACAACTCCCACTTAAAATATTCGAGAACTTCACGAGTGGCATTTGCCGTGTGGGCCCAGGAGTTGTCGTGAATCAGCAAGATCTTTGAGCCCAACTTTCCCCTGCTCTTGTTTTGTATTGCTCTTCTGAGGTTGTGCATAGTTTGGCAATACCTTTGAGAGTTTATTGTAGTGCCTCTATCCAGGAAATCCACAAAAATCACACCTTTTCTGTCCCAAAAGAGGTAACCACGTGGTTGAGGGCGCAGGCGGCCGAATTTTACGACGAAGGAATTTCCAAGCTCGTCCATCGCTACGATAAGTGCCTTAATTTAGATGGCAACTATGTAGAAAAGTAGTATTTAAGTGTGGCTTTCATCTGTGTATAATAAAAAAAATTTCCAATACTTTATTTATTTTTAATTCCAAAACGTAATGTACTTTGTGGATAGTCCTCGTATTATGTGATTCCCGTACAGAGGAGGACATCGCAATTGAAAGTCGCTGCGCGGTATCGGCGGATAAATAAGATACCGTAGTGCCTATGTTGCTAAGAATAACGGTGCAACGTACCTTTGACATGAACATTACCTCCTTCTTCTTAAATATGGTACAAGTGGCTCTGAGCACTATGGGCCTTAACAACTGAGGTCACCAGTCCCCTAGAACTTAGAACTACTTAAACCTAACTAACATAAGGACATCACACACACCCATGCCCGAGGCAGGATTCGAACCTGCGACCGTAGCGGTCGCGCGGTTCCAGACTGAAGCGCCTAGAACCGCTCGCTCACAGCAGCCGGCCCTTCTTCTTAACAACGCAATCACTGCAATATCGCAGACAGACGCCTAAGTAAGAGATGCGCTGATAGGATCGTAGCAGGAAGGAGCAGCAGAAATGCTCGGGAAACTTAAATGGAAATCTTTGGGAGGAAAACGACGTAGACCTCACGAAAGCCTTGTGGGTAAATCTGGAGAACCAGTATTCCAAGAAGATAGTGTCGCCTTTTGTGCTGCGATCATCGTACATCTCTCTTAGAGATCATGAGACTGCGACAACAGACAGTGTGTCTGCAGAGATTTATGTTTAGACAATTATTCGCTCGCTTCATTCGCGAGTGGAGTCAGGCGAGATGCACTGATATTTGTCAGGAACACACCCCAGCCATGAAGCATGTAGTGGCTTGCCGTGTGGATGTTGAATTGTAGATTGTAAATACATTTTTCTGACTTTTTTGATGCCACTCGCCACGAATTCCAGCCTTGCGCCAACATTTTCATTTTACAGTAATAGCAACAATAAACGTCTTCAATTAGTTGTCGGATATATTCCAGTCTCTGTCTTTCCCTACAGTTTTTACCCTTTACAACTTTTTCTAGTACCATGGAAGTTAATTATTTATGCCTTAACACATGACCTATTTCTTCCCATTTTATCGTTAGTGTTTTCCACATGCTTTTTTTTTTCGTCGATCCTAGGTAACCCATCTGGGTCGCTGTTGGGCACCATCACCGCGTACGTAAATCAACTGCCAGTTACTTACACGAATTACATGTCCTATGCGTAAAAATCTAGACCGGCCGCGGTTGCCGACCGCTTCTAGGCGTTTCAGATTGCTGCGGTCGCAGGTTCGAATCCTGATTTGCGTATGGATGTGTGTGATGTCCTTAGGTTAGTTAGGTTGAAGTAGTTCTGAGTTCTAGGGGACTGATGACCTCAGACGTTAAGTCCCACAGTCCTCAGAGCAATTTAAACCATTTGATTCTGCGGAGAACCTTCTCATTTATTTTCAGTCCACCTAATTTTCAACGTCCGTCTGTAGCACCACATGTCTTCTTTTCCGATTTTCCTCTCGTTCGTGATTCGCTACCATACAATGTTGTGTTCCAAACGTACATTCTCAGAAATTTATTTCTCAAATTATGGCCTTTCTTTGATAGTAGTCGATTTCTTTTGGCCAGTTTCTTTTTCAAGTCTTCCTTGTATCTTCACTCGTATGTTGTTCTGCTTCCAAGGTACTACGTAGTTACGACTTTTGTGTTAAACCTATCGTTAGTCTCACTTGTGTTGTTGTTGTTGTTGTTGTGGTCTTCAGTCCTGAGACTGGTTTGATGCAGCTCTCCATGCTACTCTATCCTGTGCAAGCTTCTTCATCCCCCAGTACATACTGCAACCTACATCCTTCTGAATCTGCTTAGCGTATTCATCTCTTGGTCTCCCTCTACGACTTTTACCCTCCACGCTGCCCTCCAATACTGAACTGGTGATCCCTTCATGCATCAGAACATGTCCTACCAACCGATCCCTTCTTTTTGTCAAGTTGTGCCGCAAACTCCTCTTTTCCCCAATTCTATTCAACACCTCCTCATTAGCTATGTGATCTACCCATCTAATCTTGAGCGTTCTTCTGTAGCACCACATTTCGAAAGCTTCTATTATCTTCTTGTCCAAACTATTTATCGTCCATGTTTCACTTCCATACATGACTACACACCATACAAATACTTTCAGAAAACACTTCCTGACATTTAAATCTATACTCGATGTTAACAAATTTCGCTTCTTCAGAAACGCTTTCCTTGCCATTGCCAGTCTACATTTTATATCCTCTCTACTTCGACCATCATCAATTATTTTACTCCCTAAACAGCAAAACTCGTTTACTACTTTAAGCGTTTCAATACCTAAATCAATTCCTGCAGCATTACCCGATTGAATTCGACTACATTCCATTACCCTCGTTTTGCTTTTGTTGATGTTCATCTTATATCTTCCTTTCAAGACACTGTCCCTTCCGTTCAGCTGCTCTTCCAGGTCCTTTGCTGTCTCTGACAGAATTACAACGTCATCGGCAAACCTCAAAGTATTTATTTCTTCTCCATGGATTTTAACTCCTACTCCGAATTTTTCTTTTATTTCCTTTACTGATTGCTCAATATGCAGATCGAATAACATCGGGGAGAGGCTACAACACTGTCTCAGTCCCTTCCCAACCACTGCTTCCCTTTCATGTCCCTCAACTCTTATAACTGCCATTTGCTTTCTGTACAAATTATAAATAGCCTTTCGTTCCCTGTATTTTACCCCTGCCATCTTTAGAATTTGAAAGAGAGTATTCCAGTCAACATTGTCAAAAGCTTTCTGTAAGTCTACAAATGCTAGAAATGAAGGTTTCCCTTTCCTTAATTGTTCTTCTAAGGTAAGTCGTAAGGTCAGTATTGCCTCACGTGTTACTGCTCATTAACTTCGGCTTCCTTCAATTTATTCTTAACTCAAAGTGTGTGCTCATCGGACTTCATTCTATTGAATAGTTCCTGCAATCTTTTCTCATCTTCACTGAGGATACTAATACCATCAGCAAATCTTATCATTGACATCCTTCGACACAGCATTTTCATCCCGCTCTTGAAATTATCTGTTATTCCTCTCGTTGTTTCTTTGAGGAGGTAGATTTAGGACGCAGAAATTTCGTCACTTGTCTAAGTTTGAGGATAACACAGCGCGGTACGGTTTAGGTAAATTATACTTCACAGACAGGTGGTGCGCAAGCCTCGTTGAAGCCGCTGGTTCACTCGTTAGGAGTGTGAGCAAGTGAGAGCGCGTTGCCTGCTAACGGCGGGTGTAACTGCGTGCTTCTGCTGGCTTGCCGCCAGCCGACGCCGAATTAAACGGTCAAAGGCTAAATTAAATTTCCGTTTGCCGCCCAAACTCTCTGATAGCTCCGCGTCATACCGTCTGCTCCTCTGCCTCCCACCAACCTCACCACCTCTCTCTCCACGTCTCTCTCTCTCTCCCTCCCTGTCTCTCTCTCTCTCTCTCTCTCTATTTCTCTCTTTCTGCAGCCGCCTCTTCCGCTCTCAAATACCCCTTCATGTACTTAATCACACTATTTAATTTGTGCTGACAAATGTTTGTTTTTAATTCGGGACGTGTTTATCCAGCGGTACCGCGCCAGCTACCGACCACACACACACACACACACACACACACACACACACACACACACACACATGCCCACACATGCTGCAGCTGGTGAAATTGGAACTCAAATTTGTGGCGTATTGACGCAGGTGCAAATAATCCCCATAGCGATTAGGTGTGAGCCGCTCCGAGATGAGAACTTGGTCAGTCGGAGCCATCGGCGAGCTGCGTTGCTGTGAGCAGTGTACAAAAACCAAGTTCAGGTCGCTTTTGTTATGGGTAATAGCGTTGTATATATAAAGTAAAAGGTTTATGTACGAAAAACTTTATACACGAGGGGCAGTTAAAAAGGAGACAGGTGGGAAAAAGTAAGTCAGTTGTTTATTATTTTACAAGTAATCGCCTTAAATGCTAATAAATTTATCCAAGTGTGAGACAAGAGGGTCAGTACCTTTATGGGAAAATGTTTCCGGTTACATACGGGACCATGATTGTAACCAGGCTTGCACCTCTTCGTCCGAAGCAAATCGACGACCGCGAAGTCTTTCTTCAGGGCTCCAAAAATATGGAAATCGCATTGGGACAGTTGGGGGCTGTATGAGGGATATGTTCTACATCTAAATGGTTACTCTGCAATTAACACTTAAGTGCCTGGCAGAGGGTCATCGAACCATTTTCATAGTACTTCTCTACCATTACACTCTCGAATGGCGCGTGGGAAAAAAGGAACACCTAAATCTTTCCGTTCGAGCACTGATTTCTCTTATTTTATTATGATGATCATTTCTCCCTACATTGGTGGGTGTCAACAAAATATTTTCGCTTTCGGAAAGTAGTCTCGCCGCAAAGAAAACCACCTTTGTTTCAGTGACTGCCACCCCAACTCGCGTACCATATCAATGACACTCTCACCCCTATTGCGCGATAACACGAAACGAGCTGCACTTCTTTGAACTTTTTCGCTGTCCTCTGTCAATCCTACCTGGTAAGAATCCCATACCGCCGAGCAATATTCCAGCACAGAACGGACAAGTGTAATGTAGGCTGTCTCTTTAGTGGGTCTGTCGCATCTTCTAAGTGTTTTACCAGCAAAGCGCAGTCTCTGTTTCGCCTTCTCCACAGTATTATCTATGTAGTCTTTCCAATTTAAGTTACTAGTAATTGTGATTCCTTGATATTTAGTCGAATTGACAGCCCTTAGATTTGTGCGATTTATCGTACACCCAAAATTTATCGGATTTCTTGTAGTATCCATGTGGATGACCTCGCACTTTTCTTTCTTTAGTGCTAATTGCCACTTTTCGCACCATTCATAAATTCTCTCTAGATAATTTTGTAATTGGAATTGATCGTCTGATGATTTTACTAGACGGTAAATTACAGCGTCATCTGCAAACAGTCTAAGGGGGCTGCTCAGATTATCACCTAGATCATTTATGTAAATCAAGAACAGCAGAGGACCTATGACATTACTTTGCGGAACGCCAGATATCACTTCTCTTCTACTCGATGATTTACCATCTATCACTACGAACTGCGACCGCTCTGAGAGGAAATCATGAATCCAATCACACAATTGAGACGAAACTCCATTTGCACACAATTTCATTAATAGTCGCTTATGAGGAACGGTATCAAAATCCTTCTGGAAATCTAGGAATATGTAATCGATCTGAGATCCCTTGTCGACAGCACTCATTACTTCATGGGAACAAAGAGCTAGCTGTCTTGCACAAGAACGATATTTTCTTAATCCGTATTGGTTATGTATCAATAAGTCATTTTCTTCAAGGTGATTCATAATATTGGGGTACAGTATATGCTCCAAAATCCTACTGAAAATTGAGGTCAGTGATATGGGTCTGTAACTCAATGGGTTACTGCTATTCCCTTTCTTGAATATTGGTGTGACCTGTGCTACTTTCCAGTCTTTAGGAACAGATCTTTCATCAAGTGAGTGGTTGTATATGATTGCTAAGAAAGACGCTGTTGTGTCTGCATACTGTAAAAGGAATTTGACTGGCATACCATCTGGACCGGAAGACTTGAGTTGTTTAGCAACACCTAAGATATCTACACTCCTGGAAATTGAAATAAGAACACCGTGAATTCATTGTCCCAGGAAGGGGAAACTTTATTGACATATTCCTGGGGTCAGATACATCACATGATCACACTGACAGAACCACAGGCACATAGACACAGGCAACAGAGCATGCACAATGTCGGCACTAGTACAGTGTATATCCACCTTTCGCAGCAATGCAGGCTGCTATTCTCCCATGGAGACGATCGTAGAGATGCTGGATGTAGTCCTGTGGAACGGCTTGCCATGCCATTTCCACCTGGCGCCTCAGTTGGACCAGCGTTCGTGCTGGACGTGCAGACCGCGTGAGACGACGCTTCATCCAGTCCCAAACATGCTCAATGGGGGACACATCCGGAGATCTTGCTGGCCAGGGTAGTTGACTTACACCTTCTAGAGCACGTTGGGTGGCACGGGATACATGCGGACGTGCATTGTCCTGTTGGAACAGCAAGTTCCCTTGCCGGTCTAGGAATGGTAGAACGATGGGTTCGATGACGGTTTGGATGTACCGTGCACTATTCAGTGTCCCCTCGACGATCACCAGTGGTGTACGGCCAGTGTAGGAGATCGCTCCCCACACCATGATGCCGGGTGTTGGCCCTGTGTGCCTCGGTGATTGTGGCGCTCACCTGCACGGCGCCAAACACGCATACGACCATCATTGGCACCAAGGCAGAAGCGACTCTCATCGCTGAAGACGACACGTCTCCATTCGCCCCTCCATTCACGCCTGTCGCGACACCACTGGAGGCGGGCTGCACGATGTTGGGGCGTGAGCGGAAGACGGCCTAACGGTGTGCGGGACCGTAGCCCAGCTTCATGGAGACGGTTGCGAATGGTCCTCGCCGATACCCCAGGAGCAACAGTGTCCATAATTTGCTGGGAAGTGGCGGTACGGTCCCCTACGGCACTGCGTAGGATCCTACGGTCTTGGCGTGCATCCGTGCGTCGCTGCGGTCCGGTCCCAGGTCGACGGGCACGTGCACCTTCCGCCGACCACTGGCGACAACATCGATGTACTGTGGAGACCTCACGACCCACGTGTTGAGCAATGCGGCGGTACGTCCACCCGGCCTCCCGCATGCCCACTATACGCCCTCGCTCAAAGTCCGTCAACTGCACGTAGGGTTCACGTCCACGCTGTCGCGGCATGCTGCCAGTGTTAAAGACTGCGATGGAGCTCCGTATGCCACGGCAAACTGGCTGACACTGACGGCGGCGGTGCACAAATGCTGCGCAGCTAGCGCCATTCGACGGCCAACACCGCGGTTCCTGGTGTGTTCGCTGTGCCGTGTGTGTGATCATTGCTTGTACAGCCCTCTCGCAGTGTCCGGAGCAAGTATGGTGGGTCTGACACACCGGTGTCAATGTGTTCTTTTTCCATTTCCAGGAGTGTATAATATGTCATCCATGCTAAGAGCTGTTCTGGTTTAGAATTCTGGAATATTTACTTCTTCTTCTTTCGTGAAGGAATTACGGAAAACTGTATTTAGTAACTCCGCTTTAGTGCCACCATCATCGGTAACATTCCCATCGCTATGGCGCAGTGGCGGTATTGACTTCATTGTTTGGGCTTCCCAGCGAAACTTCTGCAGCGCAGTGGAAACAAGGTGCTAACAAAGTGCTCACCGACATGTTGCTATGTTTTTGCTGGGAAGTCACCGACATGTTGCTATGTTTTTGCTGGGAAGTTTCTCTGAGAATCACTTACACATTTTCCACACCCCAAAAATTTTTTCTATGAAGGTACTGCCCGTATATGCTCAAGGCAAGATAAAGGCTACGGCGATTACTTTTGAAATAATAAACAGATTGCTTTTTTTTTTCCATATGTCTCGTTTTCATTTGGTGGTCCAGTCAACGTGCATTAACCACTCGCAGACGGCGGGTAACCTATCAGTCATGAGTTATGAAAAGTCAAATTCCTTTGGAAGAACATAGTTATAGACTGTAAAATAAAACAGCAGCAATATATTATATTTGTGACCTCATTCAGTGGGATCCAGAATTTTACTGAACCGACTTTGCAGTATAAAGAGCCATGTGTCATGGATGATGGTCGGGGGAAGGAGGAAGGTGGGGGGGGGGGGGCGAGAGACTGCTACAGTACGTATTTCAAAGTTATAAAACTTAGAACTGGAGCTGCTGCTACAGATACGAGCATGAAGTGATTGTGAAGGACCACCATTAGCAGCTTTCACTCAGTGAACAAAAGACGCCAGAGGGAATCATAATATTACTCAGAATTTCCAGAAAAAAAGTAAACCGTATGGATAAATTTAAGACAACCTTCGCCTTCAACAGGAACAAACAACGACAATGTATTCAAATTGGCTTTTTAGATAAAGCCGATTTCAATACATTGTCGTTGTTTGTTCCTGTTGAAGGCCAAGGTTGTCTTAAATTTAACAATATGGTTTGCTTTAGAAGAAGTAGAATTAGAAAATGTAGTAAACTCACAAAATATTGACATGGCTATTATACCGAAAACCAAAAAGAAATCAAGAGGTTCCACAACAATATACAGATATGATGATGCACAGCGGAGTCCTTCAAAAGCAAAGATCCTGTGCTGAAGTTGTTGTTACGTGGAAGAAGATTTTAACAAACAGAATACACTCTCACACCTTCATCAGTGAATGAATCATATGGTCAGAATAAAGATATTAAGAAGTTACCTATCGGTAATTGGAGTATATGCCCCAGAAGACGAAAGGGCTGATGACTCTGAGTACTTCCGCGATATCTTGCAAAGCACTCTATATACAATGAAGTGCCAAAGAAACGTATTCAAATACAGAGATATGTAAACAGGCAGAAGACTGCGATGCGGTCGGCAACGCCTATATAAGACAACAAGTGTCTGGCGCAGTTATTAGATTGGTTACTGTTACTACAATGGCAGATTTAAATGAGTTTCAACGTGGTGCTGTAGTCGGCGCACGATCGACAGAATACAACATCTCCGAGGTATCGACGAAGTGGGGATTTTCCCGTACGACCATTTCATAAGTGCACCGGAATATCAGGAATCCGGCAAAACATCGAATCTCCGACATCGTTGCGGCCGGAAAAAGATCATGCAAGAACGGGACAGAAGTGCAACCGTTCCGCAAATTGCTGCAAATTTCAATGCTGAGCCATCAACAAGTGTCGGCATCCGAACCATTCAACAAAATATCATCTATATGGGCTTTAGGATCGGTAGGCCCACTCGTGTACCCTTGATGACTGCACGACACAAAGCTTTACGCCTCACCTGGGCTGATGAACACCGACATTGGACTCTTGATGTCTGGAAACGTGTTGCCTTGTCGGACGATTCTCGTTTCAAATATATCGAGCGGATGGACGTGTGCTTACGGGTATGTAGACAACCTCGTGAATCCATGGACGCTGCATGTCACCAGGGGACTGTTCAAGCTGGTGGAGGCTCTTTAACGGTGCGCGGCATGTGCAGTTTGAGTGATAGGGGCCCCTGATTCGTCAGGGTACTACTATGACAGGTGGCACGTACGTAACCATCGTTTCTGATCACCTTCATCCATTCATGTCCATTGTGCATTCCGACGGACTTGGGCAATTCCAACAGGACAATACGATACCCCACACATCCAGAACTACAGAGTGGCTCCAGTAACACTCTTCTGAGTTTAAACACTTCCACCGGCCTACAAACTCTCCAGATATGAACGTTATTGAGCATATCTGGGCTTACACGATATTATGCAGGTGTACCAGTTTCATTTACTCTTCTGTGTAAAATAAACAAAAATTATATTCTGATAGCAGGAGGAGATTTAAATGGGTTCACCCCCCCCCCCCCTCCACGGTGGCAAACGTTATTAGTTCTGAAGGGGAAAACGCAATAAATAATATTGCTTATAGAATGAAGTCCAAATTAAGTAATGAGCTAAGAATAACAAAGATGTTCGCCATGCATCAACAGACGCACAATAATACCTGGTCAGCTGGTGGCTCTGCCACAATTGTAGATTACATAACTGCAAATAAGAAGACTTGGTCTTTAGTGCAAGAAAAAAGAGTCTTCAGAGGTCCAGATGTCTCTTGAGACGACTTCTAGTTAGTTTCCAAAATAAACCTACTTAAAAGATAGAAGATATCTACCAAACCGAAACAAAATAATGGTGAAGCAGCAGTTAAAATAATTTACTTCAAAAATAAAGTATCCGTTAACCATATCACAGAAGGGTTGAAAAATACGTAAGATTCAATACAAAAGCGTATAACATCAACCAGGAATGAAATAATATGAAGGAAACGCTAATTAAAGCAGCAACAGAAGCGTGACGAAATACGTAATCTAACTGAAGATAAGAAACGTGTTACTTAAAAATGTTGAAATCCTCAGACGATGAAGATCTGAGACTAGATTGTTAAGGGAAATCGCGTTGATGTAAGAGAAAAACAAGACAAAGTATACAAAAGAATGGCATATTTAAACAAAGACAAGGACAATCTGCAAATAATCAGAATATCCGAATCCAATTGGTTACAGTACTATGAAACACTTTGTGAACCAACTGGAATCTAGACTTAATAACGCTGAAGGAGCTACAGGGTGCAGTAACTTCCAGCAAAAACAGGAAGACTCCAGCGTGTGACAAAATCAAATTAGAACTGATAAAGTGTATACCAAATATTGCAAAAACAAGAGTATTTTATTAATATGTGCTAGAGTAGACGGAGTTCATCTCATCTTTTAAGAGCTGTACAAGTTTCATATGTAAATAACAAAATACAAATGAAAATAGCAGGTATCAGACATAATTTGGCTGAAATAAACCAAGGAGTTAGGCAAGGGTGCCCCTTTCAGCGACTCTTTTTAATATGTGTATCGAATATGTCCTCGGAACTTGGTCACAGACAGTAAACCATTTTAAAATAAAAAAAAAAAAAGTGTGTGAAATGTTATGGGACTTAACTGCTAAGGTCATCAGTCCCTGAGCTTACACACTACTTAACCTAAATTACCCTATGGACAAACACACACACACACATGCTCGAGGGAGGACTCGAACCTCCGCCAGGACCAGCCGCACAGTCCATGACTGCAGCGCCTTAGACCGCTCGGCTAATCCCGCGCGGCTTAAAACTAAAAATGTGAACGTTAGTACGCTACTTTTTGCTGATGACCAAGTAATTATAAGTCAGAATGAAAATGACTTACAAGAAGCTGTCTTTAATATACCTAAAATAGCCAGAATATAAAATCTGAAGGTCTCCATCACAAAGACAAAATCAATGGCAATTTTAGGATACCACGCGAGTTAAGATGATAGAACAACTTAATACATTGAAATATTTAGTGTGCAGTATTACATAAAGGGCAAACAATGAAATACAAAAACGTTAGAGCTATTTAACTATTTCTATGCTCCTTTACGCAGAATATTGGGAAGGAAAGTCCACAGAGATACACTGCTAAAGTTGTATAAGGTTATGGATTTACCAGCATTGCTCTGTGGATGCGAAAACTGGACTCTTGGAAGAACTGAAAAGACAATAAAAGGTTGTGAAATGAATGTCCTTAGACACGTGGCTGGATGTATTTTATGGATAAAAACAGAAGTGATGACATCCGTGCTGAACTGAATCTGCAAAACATAAGTGTCATAGTAAAACAGTATGAGTTAAGATAGAAATAACACACACACCGTATGTCAGATGCAAGAATCACTAAAGTTATAAACACTAAAGTTATAAAACAATGTAAACCAAGAGACAAAAGATCTTTAGGAAGACCAATGAAGAGATAGCCTGACCAATTTTTAAGAAGACGGAACGAACCGAAATGTCCGATACTTGACATAGACTAATATGTAGATGTTTAAAAAGATGTGCAGCCCTCGGCGGTATGAGTTTTCAGTAAATTTTCTTAAAAGTTAGCTTCTGTTATTGAAAAGTTGCACATATTCAAATGTAACAGGTAGGTTCTTTCACATGGCAGACTCCTTCCACTCCATAAAAAAGTAATTAATTGTGGACCATTGGAAATTCGAAAAGAGGAAACTTGCAGCATTTGAATCGTGATACTCTCGAATAACGTTAAAAATTAAGTAAACAGAAAAAGTACGAAATGAAGAAGTACTGTGAGGAAAGAAGTCTGTGGAAGACTCTTGTACAAAGAAAGAAGGGGTTAGTGGGACATCTCCTACGGCAGGAATAGGAATAGTTCACCTCGTGCTGAAAGCGGCACTGAAGCGGAAATCAAAATACGCTAAACAGGCTAAAGGCGAGACTGGGTGTAGCAGTTATGTCGTGAAATTATTCGCACACAAGATAGGGGAGAACGCAAAAAAAAAAAAAAAAAAAAAAAAAAAAAAAAAAAAATCAAACCAAATGAAACTCCAGTATGAAAAAAAAGACTCTGAAGTGAATAAAATGAAGACGATATAGTTCATGTATCATATGAACTAGATTATGTTACAGTAACTGTGAGTCGCTACGGTGTTACCGTAATTTTGACTCACTACAGATAATTGAGAATTTCTTAATACTGATATTGTTAATGTTACTTTCCTTCTTGTGTTAGTACCGGAATTACGTAGTTGAACAATTACTTAGCGATTTTCATTGAAAATACCTGGATATGTTATAACGTGTCCCATAGCTGCCAAAGAGGTTTGATTGATTACTGTTAGAGTGAAGTGACATAAATACAGGTAGCGCATTATTTCAGTTTCTTGAGGCAGGTGTGATCTATTCCGAACGGCAGAATAATGACAGTGGCTCAGCGTGAGTGCGGTTTTTAAGCCATTTCGCCAGCCGGAGTAGCCGTGCGGTTCTAGGCGCTACAGTCTGGAACCGCGTGACCACTACGGTCGCAGGTTCGAATCCTGCCTCGGGCATGGATGTGTGTGATGTCCTTAGGTTAGTTAGGTTTAATTAGTTCTAAGTTCTAGGCGACTGATGACCTCAGAAGTTAAGTGGCATAGTGCTCACAGCCATTTTTTTTAAGCCATTTCCCAGCCTTGTTTAGGAAAATGCTGCACTGGCCCCCAATTTCCACCTCAGAAAATACGGTACAAAAACAAGAAATTAGTATCACACACAGAACAAAGTTAAAACAATTTACAGATACGTGACGCACACAGCTTCCATCAGGAATGGCGGATGCGACATCTCGACGGGCATTCGGCCGCAGGGTTAAACATCAAATAAAATTGCAAAATCCTTGAATACTGCGGTGCCCATAACAGTCGGGATTAATGCTAATTAAAGACGCTGAAGAAAAGCGTAATTCCAGTTCAGTGTCAAGGAATTTGACGTGTTCGAGGACGTGGAGGAGATTATCATTATTATTATTATTATTATTATTATTATTATACATTCAGGAGAATCCATGTAGGAAATTGTTGACAACTGGATAGGAATCAGAATTTTTTTGCGTAATGCAAATTCATTCCATTTATTGCTACTCTTGCATGGAGGATACTGAATAAATCCAGTGCGATAAAGGAAAGGCTCCTGCCAGCATGTTAGTTTATATGTAGGGTGTATGGGTAGTTCGTGGTGGTGGTGGTTAGTGTTTAACGTCCCGTCGACAACGAGGTCATTAGAGACGGAGCGCAAGCTCGGGTTAGGGAAGGATTGGGAAGGAAATCGGCCGTGCCCTTTCAAAGGATCCATCCCAGCATTTGCCTGAAACGATTTAGGGAAATCACGGAAAACCTAAATCAGGATGGCTGGAGACGGGATTGAACCGTCATCCTCCCGAATGCGAGTCCAGTGCGCTAACCACTGCGCCACCTCGCTCGGTGGGTAGTTCGAAATGGAACTGGTGGGAAGCTGGGATCTCTGCAGTACTGCCTATTATGAAAGTTTCTAACGGACTACAATTGTGTACCGGTTCGGCCTAGTACCACAAAGCGTGTCCCTTTTGCGGGCAATATTATTACAGACTGAACTAACTAGGTAAATCTACAGTACATCATCCTTCCCATCCCTTTTACCGCCTCACTACGCCCCCCCCCCCCCCCCACCCTTCGCCAACCCACACCATCGCCACTCCCACTTCCCAACCGCCTGCTAACATCTCGAGTTAGAGACTCTGTCCAATATTTCAAACTTTACGGAAGGCTTTCCTCATTCCTGCCTCGACTAGCTGTGCAGAGGAAGGGTACTGACAAGGGAACCTCCCTATCGCACCCCCCTCAGATTTAGTTAAAAGTTGGCACAGTGGATAGGCCTTGAAAAACTGAACACAGACCAATCGAGAAAACAGGAAGAGGTTGTGTGGAACTATGAAAAAAATAACCAAAATATACGAACTGAGTTGTCCATGCCCAACATAGACAACATCAAGGACACGGTGAGCCCAGGAGCGCCGTGGTCCCGTGGTCCCGTGATTAGCGCGAGCAGCTGCGAAACGAGAGGTCATTGGTTCAAGTCTTCCCTCGAGTGAAAAGTTTTTATTTTTTTTATTTTCGCTAAGTTATGATCTGTCCGTTCGTTCATTGACGTCTCTGTTCACTGTAATAAGTTTAGTGTCTGTGTTTTGCGACCGCACCGCAAATCCGTGCGATTAGTGATTATCACATCCACAAGAAAACCTAAATCGGGCAAGGTAGAAGAATCTTTTTACCCATTCGCCAAGTGTACAAGTTAGGTGGGTCGACAACATATTCCTGTCATGTGACGCACATGCCGTCACCAGTGTCATATAGAATATATCAGACGTGTTTTCCTGTGGAGGAATCGGTTGACCTATGACCTTGAGATCAAATGTTTTCGTTTCCCATTGGAGAGGCACTTCCTTTCGTCTACTAATCGCACGGTTTTGCGGTGCGGTCGCAAAACACAGACACTAAACTTATTACAGTGAACAGAGATGTCAATGAACAAACGGACAGATCATAACTTTGCGATAGTAAATAAAAAGTAAACTTTCCACGCGAGGGAAGACTTGAACCAAGGACCTCTTGTTTCACAGCTGTTCACGCTAACCACGGGACCACGGCGCTCCTGAGCTCACACTTTCCTTGATATTGTCTATGTTGCACATGGACAACTCAGTTTGTATATTTTGGTTATTTTTTTCATGGTTCCACACAACTTCTTCCTGTTTTCTCGATTGATCTGTGTTCAGTTTTTCAAGGCCTATCCACTGTGCCAACTTATAACTAAATCTGAGGGGGGTGCGATGAGGAGGTTTCCTTGTGAGATGAAATCGCTGAAAAGGTTTCTGAGCGGTGTCTAAACACACCAGTCAATAAAAACTTTGCCCACGAAATGAGGTACACCAAACAGTTGTTGGTATATACGAGGGTGAGTCAAATGAAAACCTTAAATTTTTTTAAATATTATTTATTGTGCAGAAGTGGTACAAAGCTGTATCGCTTTTCAACACAATCTCCCCCACGCTCAATGCAAGTCCTCCAGCGCTTACAACTGCATAAAGTCCTTTAGAAAAAAATTCTTTTGGTAGTCCGCGCAACCACTCATGCACCGCGTGGCGTACCTCTTCATCAGAACGTAACTTCTTTCCTCCCATTGCGTCTTTGAATGGTCCAAACATATGGAAATCACTTCGGGAGAGGTCTGGTGAGTATGGTGGATGCGGAAAATAGTCAAAATGCAGATCTGTGATTGTTGCAACTGTTGCACGGGCAGTGTGAGGCGTTGCACTGTCATGTTGGAAAAGGACACTTGCTGGCAGCAATCCACGTCGCTTTGATTTGATTGCAGGCCGCAGATTATTTTTTAGGAGATCTGTGTATGATGCACTGGTGACAGTGGTCCCTCTAGGCATGTAATGCTCCAAAATGACGCCTTTTTCGTCCCAAAAGAGAGTCAGCATAACCTTTGCTGCTGATGGTTCAGTTCGAAACTTCTTTGGTTTTGGTGGTGAAGAATGGCGCCATTCCTTGCTCACTCTCTTCGTTTCCGGTTGGTGGAAGTGAACCCAGGTAACGATTCTTGCAAGAAAGCCATCACCTTCCCTGAGGACTTCATAACGGACTGGTCCTGCTCATTTAAATCTCGTTTCCACGTGCTAACATTTGCGGAAGCCCCCCTGCATAGAGGCCGCGTCGAAATATCTGGAGTGGGCTGGTTCAAATGGCTCTCAGCACTATGGGAATTAACTTCTGAGGTCATCAGTCCTCTAGTACTTAGAACTACTTAAACGTAACTAACCTATGGACATCACACACATCCATGCCCGACGCAGGATTCGAACCTGCTATCACAGCGGTAGCGCGGTTCCTGACTGTAGCACCTAGAACCGCTCGGCCACCCCGGTCGGCTCTGGCGTGGGGTCGACAGCCTGGTGTGGCGTCATAAGTAGGTCGGTCGCTCATGCTGAGCTGACATTCCACTGACCGGTACCTTCCGCCTGAAGTCGGTTGCGGGTCTGCGGCCCGACTGTCAGTGTTTGAGCCGCTGCAGAGTGACAGTCATTAGGAATAGATTAGGGACTGAAAATATGAAGGAATATTGAAGAAAGCTTCCTAATTTTGCGATGAACACTTGCAACTTAATAATGAAACTTCCTGGCAGATCAAAACTGTTTACTAGGTTACAACTCGAGACCTTTGTCTTTCGCGGACAAGTGCTCCATGAAATGAGCTACCCAAGCACGACTCGCGACCCGTCCTCAGAGCTTTACTTCCACCAGTACCTCATCTCCTTCGTTTCAAACTCCACACGAGTTTTCCTGCGAAATCTGCGTGACTAGCGGTCCTAGGAGAAAGGATACTGCGGAAGAATGGATTAGCCACAGCCGGTACGCAGTTTTTACCCGTAAGGAAGTTACATTCAACGAAAACTCCGCTGAAGGGTGAAAAATTTAGCCTGTAAATTAAGAAATGGTTTAAAGTTTCCACCTCATCCTATCTGAGTGTCTTGGGCTATACGGGGTGAAAAGTATTTAAACCTACAAAATCTGGGAGGTTGTAGGGGACATAAAAACAAATATTTTCCCCTAATGTCATTTTTTCCTATGGGGATTATTTAAACCGGTGGAGGCCGTATTACGCTCTTCAGTTGTTAGAGGCTGTATTACGATCTTCAGTTGTTAGAGGGCGTATTACGCTGTTCAGTTGTAGGCAACTGCTGTCCATCAGTTTAGTAGTGCATTGTCTCTGTTTACTAATGGACTGATACACCTGGAGTGAGTAAACTGATATGGTTAGTGCGTACTACGTAGCGCACCACAACGTCCGAGATACACAGCGGATTTATCAACAACAATATCCTAATCGCCGTATCCCGTATCATACGACCTTTGCTGCTGTGTACCAACGTCTGCGTGAGACCGGGTCATTTAGCAGATTACCTGGAGAGAGACGCCGTCGCACGGTAAGAACGCTGCAATTTGAGGAAGCTGTCTTGCAGTATGTGGAGCGGGATCCTTCAATCAGCACTCGTGCAGTTGCACGTAACATGGGGACGAGTCAGACGAATGTAAGAACAGTCCTTCGAGAGCAGATGTTACGTCCATTTCACTTACAGCCTGTCCACAACCTGGAACCAGTTGATTATCCACCCAGAGCACAGTTTTCACCGTGGTTCCTGGAACGGTGTGAAATGCATCCTACATTTCCATCCTCTGTGTTGTTTACCGATGAAGCAACGTTCGGGCATGATTGAGTCTTCAACGTGCACTATTCGCATGTTTGGAGTGAGGATAACCCACGTGCCACAGTTACTAGTGCTCATCAAGTGCGGTTCTTCGTTAATGTGTGGGTGGGTGTTGTTGGGGACTGTTTAATTGTTCCGTATCTGCTACCTAGCCCATTAAATGGCAGGCACTATTACAATTTTCTCGCCAGAGCATTGCCAGAAATGCTGAAAGACGTCCCGCTCCCTACAAGACAACGCATGTGGTTCCAACATGACGGGGCGCCAGCACATTTCAGTCGTCATGTGCGTCGATTCCTGGACCGACGGTTCCCAGAAACGTGGATTGGCAGAGGTGGTCCTGTACCATAGCCTGCTCGATCCCCAGATATGTCCCCCTTGCACTTTTTTGTGCGGGGAGAGATGCGCAACCTTGTTTACGCAATTCCTGTTGCATCAGAAGAGGATCTGGTTGGCCGCATAGTAGCGGCAGCAGGAACAATTCAGGATACTCCTGGGGTTTTTGCCCGTTTCAGACAGAACATGATCCGACGGAGTAACCTTTGTTTACGTGTCAATGGAGGCATTTTTGAAAATCTACTGTAATTGAAATTGGGTTGTGTTAGTGTGTTGTCTCTTGGTCATAAAAAAGGGAAAACTGTTTGTTGGTTTAGTTAATTTTCCGCCAGAGAAATCTTCCTCTATCGGTTTAAATACTCCTCATTGGAAAAAATGACAGGACGGAAAAATATTTGTTTTCATGTCCCCTACAACCTCCCAGAATTTGTCGGTTTAAACAGTTTTCACCCTGTAGATTTGTGGGTATAATTGCGCTTTTATCGGCAATGCTTTGCAGTGGCTGTTGATATACTTTCCGGGGTGTGAGGTCGTGGTCCAAGAACTTTTCTGCTCCTTACGTTTCGTCCAGGACTACGCTGGACTTCCTCAGAGGCGCTGCTCCGCCGAGTCTTGCCGACTGACTGGTCGGGTGTCTGAGAGCGACGTATATATTGTGAGAAAGGGGGGCGTGGTTCAGGTGACACGTGATGAACAGTGATAATCCGTAGCAAAGATAAGGTTGACTATCGGTTACCACCTTGTCAAAGATAAAAATTGTTAGCAATTTTGTAGAGCCACTGACCATATATCGCTAAGTTTCATAGCCTCCTCTTTCCTATTAAAATTATCATGATGTTTATAAATTTCAATAGCTTCTCTATATAGACGTGGATAGTAATTTAACGTTGTAGATAAAACTTCGGTATCCGAAAACTTCACTTGGTGGTTGCCTGGTTGAAGAGCATGTTCCGCTACAGCTGATTTTTCTATTTTTCCAAGTCGACAAAGTCTTTTATGCTCTTTCAGTCGCGTGTTTACGCTTCTTTTGGTAGTACCAATATAAACTTTACCACAGGTACAGGTATATCAACAGCCATGTCACCCGGTCGTGAAAGCCTTCATTCTACAATGCTTCGCAGTATTTGTAAGATATAGTAATATAATACCCGCGAAGTTAGTGACCGAGTTATGTGCTACACTGGTTAACTTGCACCGGAAAGGACCAGCGCTCAAATCGCCTCCCGGCGTTAAGGGTCTTTCGGTGTCTTCTTTAACTCAGTTAATGCAAATGACTGTAAGGTCCCTTTGAAAGAACACTATCCATTTTCACCCCATCCTTGCCCATTCCGAACGTATGCTGCTAATCTGCTAATCTCGTGATAGACGACGCCTTAAACTTTGTTTTACCTCACCGGCCGCGTACCTGTTCTCGACGAAACCGTCTGAGCTATCAGCGAAAGCGGCATCAGGTCGCAGAAGCTGCCGGAGAGGGGCGTCAAACGGCAGGCCGGCTCCACAGCCCTCTGGCCGTGTCGGGTGGCAAAGCTGCGAGCCCTGGAGGCGCTCCTGGGAGGGAAGGACTCTCGTGGAGGAGGGCTTTCAGCCGCGCGTCAAGGCGCGCCAGCTCCTCACCCCTCCCGTCGCGCCGCTGTCTGTTGGCACTGCCGAGTCTCGAAGTGCTCACAGCTGATCTGGTACCTAAACGGGAGAGGTCGTGGTTTACAAATTTGTTGCGCGTCTTTTGTATAGGAAGTCAAGCCGTTCTATCTGTGAAGCGACTGTGATCGTCATTAATTCCGCTACTCTCTGGAACAATATACAGGGCTATTCAATTGCCCCTACCCATGCCGTTTCATGCAACCCGCAGTATTATACTTGGCCTTCATAAACCACACGTGAGATTTCCATCTACTCACGCCCGCTGCGCTCAAACTATACTACTGGCCATTAAAATTGCTACACCAAGAAGAAATGCAGACAATAAACGGGTATTCATTGGACAAATATATTATACTAGAACTGACATGTGATCACATTTTCATGCAGTTTGGGTGCATAGATCCTGAGAAATCAGTACCCAGAACAACCACCTCTGGCCGTAATAACGGCCTTGATACGCCTGGACATTGAGTCAAACAGAGCTTGGATGGCGTGTACAGGTACAGCTGCCCATGCAGCTTCAACACGATACCACAGTTCATCAAGAGCAATGACTGCCGTATTGTGACGAGCCAGTTGCTCGGCCACCATTGACCAGACGTTTTCAGTTGGTGAGAGATCTGAGGAATGTGCTGGCCAAGGCTGCAGTCGAACATTTTCTGTATCCAGAAAGGCCCGTACAGGACCTGCAACATGCGGTCGTACATTATCCTGCTGAAATGTAGGGTTTCGCAGGGATCGAATGAAGGGTAGAGCTACGGGTCGTAACACATCTGAAATGTAACGTCCACTGTTCGAAGTGCCGTCAATGCGAACAAGAGGTGACCGAGACGTGTAACCAATGGCACCCGATACAATCACGCCGGGTGATACGCCAGTATGGCGATGACGAATACACGCTTCCAATGTGCGTTCACCACCATGTCGCCAAACACGGATACGACGATCTTGGTGCTGTAAACAGAACCTGGATTCATCCGAAAAAATGACGTTTTGCCATTCGTGCACCCAGGTTCGTCGTTAAGTACACCATCGCAGGCGGTGTGATGCAGCGTCAAGGGTAACCGCAGCCATGGTCTCCGAGCTGATAGTTCATGCTGCTGCATACGTTGTCGAACTGTTCGTGCAGATGGTTGTTGTCTTGCAAAACGCCCCCGTCTGTTGACTCAGGGATCGAGACGTGGCTGCACGATCCGTTACAGCCATGCGGATAAGATGCCTGTCATCTCAACTGCTAGTGATACGAGGCCGTTGGGATCCAGCACGGCGTTCCGTATTACCCTCCTGAACCCACGGATTCCATATTCTGCTAACAGTCATTGGATCTCGAACAAAGCGAGCAGCAATGTCGCGATACGATAAATCGCAAACGCGATAGGCTACAATCCGACCTTTATCAAAGTCGGAATCGTGATGGTACACATTTCTCCTCCTTACACGAGGCATCACAACAACGTTTCACCAGACAACTCCGGTCAACTGCTGTTTGTGTGTGAGAAATCGGTTGGAGACTTTCCTCATGTCAGCACGTTGTAGGTGTCGCCACCGGCCTCAACCTTGTGTGAATGCTCTGAAAAGCTAATCATTTGCATATCACAGCGTCTTTAAATTTCGCGTCTGTAGCACGTCATCTTCGTGGTGTAGCAATTTTATTGGCCAGTAGTGTATTAGTCCCACACTAAAGATGAACAGAATCTTTTTGTAGGAAATTTAACGCAGTTAAATCTTGCACGGCGCTGCGGTCGGCAACGCCTATTTAAGACAACAGGTGCTGGCGCAGTTGTTAGATCGTTTACTGCTGCTACAATGCCAAGTTATCAAGATTTAAGTGGGCTTGAATGTGGTGTTACAGTCTGAGCACGAGCGATGGGACACAGCATCTCCGAGGTAGCGATGACGTGGGGACTTTCCCGTACGACCATTTCACGAGTGTACCGTGAATATCACGAATCCGGAAAAATATCAAATCTCCAACATCGCTGCGACTGGAGAAAGATCTTACAAGAATGATACCAACGACGACTGAAGAGAATCGTTCAACGTGACAGAAGTGCAACCGTTCCACAAATTGACGCAGATTTCAATGCTGGGCCATCAACAAGTGTTAGCGTGCGAACCATTCAACGAAACGGCATCGACATGGCTCGTGCACACTTGATGACACAAAGCTTTACGCCCGCCTGGGCCCGTCAAACCGACATTGGACTGTTGATGACTGCACACATCCTGCCTGGTCAGACGAGTCTCGTTTCAAATTGTATCGAGTATCGAGCGGAAGGACGTGGACGAGTTTGGAGACAGCCTCATGAATCCATGGACCCTGCATGTTAGCAGGGGAATGTTCAGGCTTCTGATGGCTCTATAATGGTGTGGGGGGTGCGCAGTCGGAGTGATACGTGACCCTTGATACGCCTTGATACGACTCTGACAGGAGACACGTATATAAGCATCCTGTCCGATCACCTGCATCCTTTCATGTCCAGTGTGCATTCCGACGGACTTGGAGAATCCCAACAGGACAATGCGACACCCCACACGTCCAGAATTCCAGAATTGCTACAGAGTGGCTCCAGGAACACTCTTTTGAGTTTAATCACTTTCGCTGGCCACCAAACTCCCCAAACACGAAATTATTGAGCGTATCTGGGATGCCTTGGAACGTGCTATTCAGAAGAGATCTCCACCACTTCGTACTCTTGCGGATTTATGGATAGCCCTATAGGGTTCATGGTGTCGGTTCTGTGCAGCACCACTTCAGACTTCAGTCGAGTGCATGTCACATGTGTTGTGGCACTTCTGCGTGCTCGTGGGGCCCTACACGATATTAGGCAGGTGTACCAGTTTCTTTGGCTCTTCAGTGTTACTGATGTATCCGTGCGAAAGTGCCGGCCGTTAGAAGTCAGTCTGATCAAGTGGTTAGCGCTCGTGCTTTGCAAGAGGGCCGTGGACGAGGCCACGGTTCGAACTGTCATGAAATTCATTATCTGCAGTAGTCGAAGAACAGGAAGTCACTATTTTTGTAGTACAAGTCTAAATTCTGTGGTATTCAAAAACTTTGCACCTACACTACTCATTCTTGCTACGTTAGCGACCTCTCACCGTTATGCAGATTAAGTGCCGAATGGGGCCTGCGTCTCTGTCTGCAGCCTGAAGCGTCGAGGTGCAAAGTAGTTCCGGGTACCTTACCAGATTACGTGTGTAAGGGATTTCGCAAATCTCGACATGCATGCATTTTCAGGAAAACTATGCGTTCCTTCTTTTACTTGTCGATAGTTATAAATATGTTTGTTTTAATAATTAAATTTAATTAAAATAGTGAGTTGTCAAATAACATATTTATTGGTTAAAAACAGTCTTGGTTGCAATTTTAGTTTTTTTTATTTTTCAACGACGCGTTTCGCCTTTTTTAGGCATTTTCAGGTTATCTTTTCTAGGTGGACGCGAGAGGCACCAAGATCTGCATAACGCGTTCACGTTCACAGGAGCGAGTAACAGTAAGATGGGGGCTCAGGTAGTAAGCATAAGCATAATGTGCCACAGCATCGTGTGCCAGTACTGGCAGATCTTGGTGCCTCTCGCGTCCATCTAGAAAAGATAACCTGAAGATGCCTAAGTAAGGCGAAACGTGTCGTTGAAAAAGAAAAAAAACTGAAATTGCAACCAAGACTGTTTTTAACCGATACTGTTAAGCACTGGTTTGCTGTTATGCCACATACGGACTGCAAGAATTTCTATATTATTTTTTGTATTATATTGACTCTGAAATTTCATAAATTAAATAATATAACCAGTGATGAAGAAATATAAGTTAAAAATTATGTTTGCACAGGAGTCGAGCCGTCGCCTCATACTCATTCGTCTTAGGCACGTCGAACGCTTACCACTTGACCACCATGAACTCTAATGTCTTGCGACTATGCACAGATAAATAGTCACATAACAGTCACGTAAAACTTGTCTTGCGCTTTTCTCTGAATTGCCAGAGTAGCGCACCTTCCTAGTTGCACATTATGTTGTTTTAATGACCTACTAATGGTGAACATAGTTTGAAGTAAATCTGTGATGCCAATATCGAGACCTTCGCTTCTAAGATTTATTGGAAGAATCCCCAGGGAAAGTAGAATGTCAAACACGAAAGTAGCTTACAAAACACTCGTTCGACTTGTACTTCAATATTGGTTGTCATTAGGGAATACGTAGCAGTTACGACTAACAGAGGAAACAGAGGAGATCCAAAGAGGAGCAGCGTGTTTCGTTACAGCTTCAATTAGTAAGCACCATAGTGTGTCAGAGACGATCAGCCAACTCCACTGGCAGATCCTGCAAGAGAGGCGTTCTACATCACAATGTGGTTTATTGTTAACCTTACGAGAGCGTACGCTGCTAGAAGAGTCAACGAATACATAGTTTTATTCTTACGTGTATCTCGCGAAAAAATCATGAAATTAAAACTAGACGGATTCTAATCGGGATGGAGGCTTACCGGCAATCTTTCTTCGCGTGAAATATTCGCGAGTGGAACGGGAAAGAGGGGAAATGACAGTGATACACAATGCAGTCTCCGCCACACACTGCAAGGTGTCCAGCGCGGTGTAGATGTAGCTGTAGGTGTAGACTGCCCAGGCGACGTTTCTGCATCTAAAACATCTAAAAGCAACTCTCGAGTGTTTCACTCGGGGTTCTGAAGTACGCACGACACATTATGGCACAGGTACTGTCCGACCACTCCAACCAAAAAAACTGCTCAGACACCGCGAACAAAAACGACAGCAGCTCCCCCGTGGGCACAGTTTCGTGCAGGCGGCACTCACGTTCCCTGTGTTGTCCTTACAACTGGACTGCCACCGGGGTCGCCCCGTCGCTCGCTCGTCCTTACAATAGACCGCCATCCGCCAAGCGTCTTCCCTCTCTACCTCCAACTTAACTACTCTAGCCGCCCGCGCATCCAGGTGGTCCCACTGTTCTCTGCAGAGATTCCGCTCGGCCGCTTCAGCCGCTGTTTCGTGGACGCCGGTAGGGCTAGCTGCGCCCCCCCCCCCCCACCCCCTTCCTTGTCTCTGGCGCCCTCTAGTCTGCAGCGTGAAAACTGCCTGTGATTATTTTGGCGCAACCTGCTGTGCAGACCGGGACCTCCACTGTGCCGCAATTATCGTGGCACGAAATACTGTATACACAGGGTGTTTCACAATTCCTATTCTAGGGTTTGTAGAGGGACATAGTAAATAGAGTTCTAGTGTAACCTCCCCACAAAAAATTTTCGAATGCCAATACTTAATAGAAATGGAGCCAAATGTAACCTTCCGCAAAAATATTAATGACAAGGACAATTAAATGAAAATAAGCAATCTGACCCAAATATAAGCTCCCATAAAATAATGAAACATGATCCCATGACAATGAAAGTACAGTGTTAATCAAAAGTCAATTAAACCGAAATGTCGGTCTTTGGCCCTGTGCAAAAATCAGAATTATTTTCTTACCTTACTATAACTGCATGTCACAAATCTGCTCTTATTCTGCGCCACAGTTTGCAGCAGATGCATCGCAATAACTAAATTTTCTTGAAGTTAATTGAAATTTTTTGTTTAAAGGAAATGGAAGGAAATCGAATGATTCTTTTGTTAAAAAAATTGCTTTCAAAACCAAAATTATTATTGGGGCGATTCTTTAAAGTTAATTACAATTGATTTACATTAATAGCTGAGCGCGATGCTGCTTAACAATATACCTTCTCCTGAATCTCGACCATTGCGATGCCGACGCCCGCCGACTGCTCACACACAACTGAACTCTCTCCCATCTAGACCGCGACTGCTGCTAGCTTGCAACTAGGCTCTCTGGTCAAAGACCCTACCATGCCTCACCATCGCTGCCACACAGCATACGTGTTTCACGCCCTCTCGTCTGCAGCGTGAAAACTGCCTGTGATTTTGGCGCAACCTGCTGTGCAGACCGGGACCTCCACTGTGCCGCAATTATCGTGGCACGAAATACTGTATACACAGGGTGTTTCACAATTCCTATTCTAGGGTTTGTAGAGGGACATAGTAAATAGAGTTCTGATTCAGAACCAACGTCCGGAAAGGTAGTTTGGAAATAAAATAAGTTTTAAGATTGCATAACGCTCAAATCTTCCGTTTCACAGTACGCTCATAAACTGAGAAGATTGGGCATTAGCCAGTCCCTGTTGGACTACCGATATCGCATACCATTTTTGTGCAACTGCCGAGGGAGTCGTATAAAGAGATACACTAGGGATAGAGACTACCCCTTCAAAATTAAACAAAAAGAAAAAAACAATATAAACTCTGAAAACTTGCCTTGATCTCTTCCAGTTTACTTATTTAAATTTCATGCCTCACTAAGACGCTTAAAAACTGTGTAAGTAGGCTGTTTAGGTTCTTATATTGGTAACGCCACGTAGCGCTCTGTATGAAAATCACTGGCTGTGCTGTGTGCAGTCTTTGGCTGGTTTGCATTGTTGCAATTTGCTATTGTAGTGTTGGGCAGTTGGCTGTGAAAAGCGCGTAGCGTTGCGCAGTTGGAGGTGAGTCGCCAGCAGTGGTGGATGTGGGGAGAGAGATGGCGGAGTTTTGAGAGCGGATGATCTGGACGTGTGTCCATCAGAGACAGTAAATTTGTAATACTGGATGTCATGAACTGATATATATATATATATAATGATTTTTGAACACTATTAAGGTAAATACATTGTTTGTTCTCTATCAAAATCTTTCATTTGCTAAATATACCTATCAGTAGTTATTGCCTTCAGTAGTTCGAATCTCTTATTTAGCTGGCAGTATTGGCGCTTGCTGTATTGCAGTAGTTCGAGTAACGAAGATTTTTGTGAGGTAAGTGATTCATGAAAGGTATAGGTTATTGTTAGTCAGGGCCATTCTTTTGTAGGGATTATTGAAAGTCAGATTGCGTTGCGCTAAAAATATTGTGTGTCATGTTAGTGTTGATCAGAATAAGTAAAGAGAGTAATGTCTGAGTACGTTCAGTTTTGCTCAGCTGTTTGAAAAGCAAATAACGTAAGAGGTTTATAAGCACAGTCATTTATAAATTTTTATAATACTGGATGTCATGAACTGATATATATATATATATATATATATATATATATATATATATATATATATATTCCTGGAAATGGAAAAAAGAACACATTGACACCGGTGTGTCAGACCCACCATACTTGCTCCGGACACTGCGAGAGGGCTGTACAAGCAATGATCACACGCACGGCACAGCGGACACACCAGGAACCGCGGTGTTGGCCGTCGAATGGCGTTAGCTGCGCAGCATTTGTGCACCGCCGCCGTCAGTGTCAGCCAGTTTGCCGTGGCATACGGAGCTCCATCGCAGTCTTTAACACTGGTAGCATGCCGCGACAGCGTGGACGTGAACCGTATGTGCAGTTGACGGACTTTGAGCGAGGGCGTATTGTGGGCATGCGGGAGGCCGGGTGGACGTACCGCCGAATTGCTCAACACGTGGGGCGTGAGGTCTCCACAGTACATCGATGTTGTCGCCAGTGGTCGGCGGAAGGTGCACGTGCCCGTCGACCTGGGACCGGACCGCAGCGACGCACGGATGCACGCCAAGACCGTAGGATCCTACGCAGTGCCGTAGGGGACCGCACCGCCACTTCCCAGCAAATTAGGGACACTGTTGCTCCTGGGGTATCGGCGAGGACCATTCGCAACCGTCTCCATGAATCTGGGCTACGGTCCCGCACACCGTTAGGCCGTCTTCCGCTCACGCCCCAACATCGTGCAGCCCGCCTCCAGTGGTGTCGCGACAGGCGTGAATGGAGGGACGAATGGAGACGTGTCGTCTTCAGCGATGAGAGTCGCTTCTGCCTTGGTGCCAATGATGGTCGTATGCGTGTTTGGCGCCGTGCAGGTGAGCGCCACAATCAGGACTGCATACGACCGAGGCACACAGGGCCAACACCCGGCATCATGGTGTGGGGAGCGATCTCCTACACTGGCCGTACACCACTGGTGATCGTCGAGGGGACACTGAATAGTGCACGGTACATCCAAACCGTCATCGAACCCATCGTTCTATCATTCCTAGACCGGCAAGGGAACTTGCTGTTCCAACAGGACAATGCACGTCCGCATGTATCCCGTGCCACCCAACGTGCTCTAGAAGGTGTAAGTCAACTACCCTGGCCAGCAAGATCTCCGGATCTGTCCCCCATTGAGCATGTTTGGGACTGGATGAAGCGTCGTCTCACGCGGTCTGCACGTCCAGCACGAACGCTGGTCCAACTGAGGCGCCAGGTGGAAATGGCATGGCAAGTCGTTCCACAGGACTACATCCAGCATCTCTACGATCGTCTCCATGGGAGAATAGCAGCCTGTATTGCTGCGAAAGGTGGATATACACTGTACTAGTGCCGACATTGTGCATGCTCTGTTGCCTGGGACTATGTGCCTGTGGTTCTGTCAGTGTGATCATGTGATGTATCTGACCCCAGGAATGTGTCAATAAAGTTTCCCCTTCCTGGGACAATGAATTCACGGTGTTCTTATTTCAATTTCCAGGAGTATATATATATATATATATATATATAATGATTTTTGAACACTATTAAGGTAAATAAATTGTTTGTTCTCTATCAAAATCTTTCATTTGCTAAATATGCCTATCAGTAGTTATTGCCTTCAGTAGTTCGAATCTCTTATTTAGCTGGCAGTATTGGCGCTTGCTGTATTGCAGTAGTTCGAGTAACGAAGATTTTTGTGAGGTAAGTGATTCATGAAAGGTATAGGTTATTGTTAGTCAGGGCCATTCTTTTGTAGGGATTATTGAAAGTCAGATTGCGTTGCGCTAAAAATATTGTGTGTCATGTTAGTGTTGATCAGAATAAGTAAAGAGAGTAATGTCTGAGTACGTTCAGTTTTGCTCAGCTGTTTGAAAAGCAAATAACGTAAGAGGTTTATAAGCACAGTCATTTATAAATTTTTCTAAGGGGATGTTTCAACTGCTGACAAATATATTTGTAGGCTTTTGCTTTCAGTATGTCAGACAGTTAGTTCTGAAAACCGAGTACAGTATACTGAGTCTTCTGCTGGCTGTTTGTATTCTCCTTTTGATGAGTTTATGTGTCCATCCCGGAGCTGTCTACAGTTACCTTAAAAATGGCAACGCATAATTCGTTCAATTACTTCATTGTTAAATTCTACTGTTTTAATTACAACACGTTGTTTACACATTATTTTAATCTCATGGTATTTGATTTTCTGGCCTACTGCAGTAGAGGTAAATAGAACGATGTCATCAGCAGATCGAATGCGATCAGATATTTTACAGTAGCATGTATTTCTTTTACATTTTGTCATCTTAAATCTGCTAACTACTGAGAATAGTCCTGGTAATACGGCAGCTCCCATCTGTCTCTTCTTTCATTTCTGATGAATTCGCAGAGAAGCTGTAGCAATGACTCATTTATTCCTTAATACACCAATGGAGGTTAGATTAGTGCTTAGCGTTTAAGAGCTATTACTTTACAGTTATTTACAATTAAGCAAGAAACTGGAGAGTTTGAATGCTAGGAATTTCGTACCGATTGTTCTGTTCCATAATTTCATTCACTGATTCCTAATATTATGCCATATTCAAATGTAAATCCAGTTGGTTTCTTTGCCTGATAAAATCCGATGGTTGGTGATCATTTTAGAGAATATTTCGTACAGAATGTTTCGTGCAGAAATCTAGTTCCTTTCATATTATTTTTATACAGCTTTGATCATTTCTATTGAAACACTTGGCCTTAGGAAAGATAACGATACTAGACAGGCAGTCCTGACGCACTTAATAGTGGAAGCAAGACTAAAGAAAAAACAGTAAAAGGTCACTGGAATTGTCGGCCTGGAAATAGCGTTCGACCATGTAAAATGATTCAGCATGTAAGAAATTGTATGAGAAACAGCGTGAACTGTAGAAAATGACGGGTTATATACAATATAAACAAGAAAGAAACATCGGAAGACAAAGGACAAAGTGTTCTACTTGAAAAGATCGTAAAGCATGGATTCAGTCTTTGTCTCCTACTGTTCACCATGTTCATCGAAAAAGCAATGACGGAAATAAAGGAAAGGTTCAAGACTACAATTAACTATCAAGGCGATAGGTTATGATAAGATTCGCTAATGTCAATGCTATCCTCAACGAGGGTGAGGAAGAGTTTCAGATTTGTTGAAAGGAATGAAAAGACTAATGAGTGCAGAAGAAGGACTGAGAGTAAACTGAAGATGGACGAAAGTAATGAAAAGTACCTGAAATGCCAACAGTAAAATGTGAATGTCGTGTGACCAGGCTCTCCCGTCGGGTAGACCGTTCGCTGGGTGCAAGTCTTTCTATTTGACGCCACTTCGGCTACTTGCGCGTCAATTGGGATGAAATGATGGTGATTAGGACAACACCACACCCAGTCCCTGAACGGAGAAAATCTCCGACCCAGCTGGGAATCGAACCCGGGCACTTAGGATTGATATTCTGTCGCGCTGACCACTCAGCTACGGGGGATGGACACACCAATAGTGAGAAACTTAAGATCAAAATTGCTGATCCAGAAGTAACGAAGTTAAGGAATTTTGCTACTTTGGAAGCAAAATAACCCATGACGGACGAAACAAGAACATAGAAAGCAGACTAGCACATGAAAAAAGGGCAATCCTGTTCAAGAAGTCCACTAGTGTCAAACATAGGCCCTAATTTGAGGAAGAAATTTCTGAGAACAGACCATCTGGAGCACAGAACTGTATGGTAGTGAAACGTGGAATACGGGAAAGCCGGGACAGAAATGGGTCGAAGGATTTGGAATGTGGTGCTCCAGACGAATGTTGAAAATTAGGTGGACTGATAAAATAAGGAATATGGAGGTTCTCCGCAGAATCGGCGAAGAAAAGAGCATATGGAAAACACTGACGAGAAGGGAGAGGGTGACAGAATATGTGTTAAGAGATAGGGGAATTACTTCCACGGTACAAGAGGCAGCTGTAGAGAGTAAAAACTGTAGAGAAAGAGACTGGAACACGTAAGAATAATAACTGAAGGTGCAGGTTGCAAGTGCTACTCTGGGATGAATAGGTTGGCAGTGGAGAGGAATTCTTTACTGCAAATAAATTTACATATATCATATGCTTTTGCTTCTGGGTTGACGACACCTAGATTTTTATCCTTTGAAATATTCTGTTGTGCACCCGGTAAGGCCTCCAGATCAACTTCCGAATGATTTTATCTACTAGTGATTTCTGAACGAAGTGGTATCTAGACATTTACGTCTTGGGGCAAAAAAAATGGTTCAAATGGCTCTGAGCACAATGGGACTCAAGTGCTGTGGTCATAAGTCCCCTAGAACTTAGAACTACTTAGACCTAACTAACCTAAGGACAGCACACAACACCCAGCCATCACGAGGCAGAGAAAATCCCTGACCCCGCCGGGAATCGAACCCGGGAACCCGGGCGTGGGAAGCGAGAACGCTACCGCACGACCACGAGATGTGGGCTGTCTTGGGGCCTTCATCCCTCAAGGCAGCACTGGTCTGTGTGTTCACACAACTCGCGCTTTACGCAGCAGAACGATCTCATCAATACGATTTACAGCCGTCGCAGTATATACTGTTTGATGCGTAGCTTTCTAGTAACTTTCGTTTCCCCTCTTCCCCTCGTCCTCCCTACTAAAATACACTTACTAGGTTCACACAGCTGAAATGGGAGTGGTTACCGGCTTGTTTAACTAGCGATGGACTGTAGCTGAAGTACTTCTTAATCTCTGCTGACACAAGTAGGCTCTCTCTCGAAAACCTAAAGAGAAAATTACAACAACATGTTTTGAGAGCAAAATCTACGAATGCTTTTCAGCAATCAGCTCTCTATTAACAGTGAAGGTAAAATCACTCCAAGAATTACCTTCAGACTGAGAACTTCAGACCATCGTTCTTCCTAAATAGTGTACATTGGCGTAATTGAAAAACAATCTTGACAAATGGTAATCTGAAATTGCCCTTCAACGACTTTTACAACCATTTATGTCATATTTAGGTGTAAAAACTAAGTTCAAAGTTAAAATATGTCGTATTCTTCCTTCTTTGAAATGTTATTTCTCTTATTGGGCTACCAAACTTCTGATGTTCGCGGCCTCTACACTACTTGCTGTTGGCACCTAGTTTCATACTTTGTCAATAGATCACAAAACCTCCTTAGCAGCTCAAGTTTCCGTAAGGATCGGGATGCAGGAGAAGAATTATTCCATTAGACTTAACGGTTTAAGTGGCGTCTGCGACGAACTGTAAGATTTTAATGAGGCGTATTGATTGTATCGGAAAACCTTGTTCTATCATTTCAAGCATTACACGGCGTATAGAAGACTTTCACGTGAGAGGCACCAGTTGACTATATTATCCACGTAGATAGTGTACGAATAGTGTAAAAAGATTATATTCTATGGCGAAGGATAGATTGTAAGTGATGTATAGCATATACGCTTATATTCCACTATATGATAGCTGTTTTTAGTATTCCATTTTCATTTCTGAAATATACATTTAGTTTTATAATTTTTGCTATGGTATTTTGGTAAAACTTCTCACACTAATGAATGCTTCTATCCTGGTTGGTTGGTTGGTTTGGGGAAGGAGACCAGACAGCGAGGTCATCGGTCTCATCGGATTAGGGAAGGACGGGGAAGGAAGTCGGCCCTGCCCTTTGAAAGGAACCATCCCGGCATTTGCCTGGAGCGATTTAGGGAAATCACGGAAAACCTAAATCAGGATGGCCGGACGCGGGATTGAACCGTCGTCCTCCCGAATGCGAGTCCAGCGTCTAACCACTGCGCCACCTCGCTCGGTGCTTCTATCCTGTTTCAAATTTAGGTAACGATACCTTTGTGAAGTGGTGCTGTGTTTCTACAAGTATTTTCTATTTCAAAGTACAAGAAGCTTTCAAGGGTTTATCATGATTTAGTGGAAGTCACGAATTTAGTGTGTAGTGCGGAACGGAGCTTCTATTCATGACTTAGTCTGGTCTGTGTGTCGATACATAAAATTTTATCCTCCTTATTTCGCTATTTTTAGTTAATTAATGCAGTATATGTAACAGCCAAAAGTGAATGTGTATCGAAAATTCACCACTTGTTATAGTGTAACGGATATTAATGGTTAATCAATGATCCTGGCGGCTTAAGCTATGTGTAATGCGTATGAAACATGGAGGGAGCGTCAGGGTAAATATGTACTATAGGCAACTTTCCTGACAGGATGTGAGAGGCGAAATTGACGCGATGTTCAAATATAATTACTACGTCAAGTCCAGTACCCATTAAACTCAGCTAAGTTGTGAGGCAGGGAAATGTAGTCTCTGCATAAACGAAACTATTAATTCATGTTATTTCCAATTTATGAGATACAGGGTTTTAGGTAACAAAATCGTTTACGTAGCACTAACACAGAGATAAAAGAAAATCAGATAGTTATTAATATCGTCATGAAATCGCTACATATAAAAATCCTGTGCGTGCGGGTTCACAGGGTAAATGGCTGAGGAATGAGAATTGGAGGTGTATCTTCTCTAATAATAACTCGAACTCAAGGCTCATAGAATCCGACAGAACCAGAAACAATTGCAAGGATCATCATATTATGCCTATGAGAAGGTTAATCGTGCATCCAAAAGGATCCATAGCCATCCATTTGGCATAACAGTGAACAGTTCTCGAAAGTTAAGCACTAGGATTTGAGTAGTTAGCACGTAAGCCAATCGTGAACTAATAATCAGAAATTTAGTGAGAACAGCGAAATTTATATGATTAAAAGAAGGCGTCTCAGATGGAACAACGCCTTATAGAATCGAACACACAACCTGCAGAGTACGTTTACTTTCAGGAAGTCAGCACATTCGCCCACCGGGAGCTGATTTTCTCCAACAGCTGTGGTCGCAAAGCTGCTAGAATTGCGTCTGCTTCCTTGAGAGTCCAACAGTCGAGAGCCTTCTGCTTCCGAATCGCTACTGATTCTGCTGTTTCCTTTCTGAACTCCACTTTGGGTCTGTGTAGGAACCTGTGTAAGCCAGTTTGCTTGCCAATCACGTAAAAACAACAATTGACACACAGGTGGAGTGAGAGACTGCTTTCAGTTCATATCTACGTTAAATTTTGGCGACTGGCCAATGGGACAGAGGGAAGCCGACCTTCTGTCATACCCTCCTAACGAGACCACAAGGAAATTTTCCACAAACGATTACTAGCAACAGAATAGGACGAGGAGCAAGAGAGAGAGAGAGACAGCACGTGTTTGCGTAACCCTCTCCCCGGACGCCAGCTTATCGCGGAATTTGGATCTTTTTAATGAATTTCCCAGCATTGGAACTACCAAGACCTCTTTCCACTATCTAACCGCTGACACATCTGAGCATCTACCCCAAAGTCACTTTCGTTCATCCCCACGTGTCCTGGTGCCGCCTTGTAGGATTGTCCAAAAGGACCCATTACAAGTCAACCGAAGCCGCATCACACTGCCGGGGCCCGCATCTCGTGGTCGTGCGGTAGCGTTCTCGCTTCCCACGCCCGGGTTCCCGGGTTCGATTCCCGGCGGGGTCAGGAATTTTCTCTGCCTCGTGATGGCTGGGTGTTGTGTGCTGTCCTTAGGTTAGTTAGGTTTAAGTAGTTCTCAGTTCTAGGGGACTGATGACCATAGATGTTAAGTCCCATAGCGCTCAGAGCCATTTGAACCATTTTTGAACGCTGCCGGGGGAACATGTAACTATTTTATATTGTCCGTAGCATAGTCCACCGATGGAGTCGCGTTCCTATCTACACAACACTCCTTCACAAGGAATCACCCCAGTCCTGGCCTAAGGACTGAGATACACGCTAAAGGTTTTTGCTCTCAGGCGGTTTAGTACTCTCAAAACAATAGCACTCGCAGAATTGCTTACACTAGGGGATAATTGTCGCTGATAGTACCGTTTGGTGTTTTCTTGCGAGTACATTCTGTAAGTGTCTGAGAATCTTGCGTAAGCAGACGTCTGGAGCGTTTACACACAGCTGGGTGAGAATGTCTGTGATGATCACGTTTGGTTTGTGGGGCGCTCAACTGAGTGGTCGTCAGTGACATACGAAGTCCCGGCCGGCCGGTGTGGCCGAGCGGTTCTAGGCGCTTCAGTCTGGAACCGCGCGACCGCTACGATTGCAGGTGGGAATCCTGCCTCGGGCTTAGATGTGTGTGATGTCCTTATGTTTGTTAGGTTTAAGTAGTTCTAAGTTCTAGGGGACTGATGACCTCAGATGTTAAGTCCCATACTGCTCAGAGCCATTTGATCCATTTTGAACGAAGTCACAATTTTCGCACAGTCCAATTTTTTCACGCTCCAATCTAACCACTGACACGAATGATGATGATGAAATGATGCGGACAACACGAACACCCAATCTCCTGGCAGAGAAAAATCCCCAACTCGGCCGGGAATCGAAGCCGGCACCTCGTGATCCGGAGGCAGCAACGCTAGCCCCTAGATCACGAGCTCTGGACGGTTGTCTGTGAGAGATTACTCGCCGCGAGATTTTTCTATCGTAGTTCAGTGTGGGAAGAAGAGGTTGCGATGGAAGAGCGTCGGGCTGCACCTACACTTATAATACGTTCAGTGACAAAGAGAAAACGTTGGCCTAAACGATCGTGGTCGCGATGAGAGAGCGCATTATGCGGTGGGATGATTTTTGAGCATAAAAGATTCTCATTGTATAGTTCTCACTTAAGAGCTTTGAAGATAATCCAGAATACTATCGAAATTTTACGAGAATGACAGCGATGGAGATAGAAGAAATATTTTTTTTAAAATGGACTCAATATTGGGAATGTAGATACTATTATGCATAAACCCGTTAGTGTGAGAGATAGAATGCTCGGGACTCTAACATTTCCAACATCAGTTATGTTTATTCTCTTTAGTATTTTGTAAAATAACAATTGTGATGAAATTACAAGATACAAATTTCATCTTGGTACCAATAGAACTTCAAAAACCAAATAGGGGAGATAATTGATAAGTGAAACATTTCCAGACATACTTTTATTTCGAGGTTTTTAGTTGTGTGGTTTAAGGAACCACTCGATAATTTCTAAAGGTATTTTGTTCAACACCAAATATAATAATATAATCAATAAATACCATGTCACATGAAATTATAGATAGGGCTGTTTAACTTAACGTTAAATAGCAATTTTTCGAGTGGCAAAAAAGATTATTTTCAAGCGTAGCTTTTACTTGTTTCTCTGTGTTAATTAATATAGGTTACAAAACTACTTTGCCTGATTCGATGAATTGTGGATATTCTAGTAAATTTCTCCTGTGAATGTGTTAAAAACTACACTCCTGGAAATGGAAAAAAGAACACATTGACACCGGTGTGTCAGACCCACCATACTTGCTCCGGACACTGCGAGAGGGCTGTACAAGCAATGATCACACACACGGCACAGCGGACACACTAGGAACCGCGGTGTTGGCCGTCGAATGGCGCTAGCTGCGCAGCATTTGTGCACCGCCGCCGTCAGTGTCAGCCAGTTTGCCGTGGCATACGGAGCTCCATCGCAGTCTTTAACACTGGTAGCATGCCGCGACAGCGTGGATGTGAACCGTATGTGCAGTTGACGGACTTTGAGCGAGGGCGTATAGTGGGCATGCGGGAGGCCGGGTGGACGTACCGCCGAATTGCTCAACACGTGGGGTGTGAGGTCTCCACAGTACATCGATGTTGTCGCCAGTGGTCGGCGGAAGGTGCACGTGCCCGTCGACCTGGGACCGGACCGCAGCGACGCACGGATGCACGCCAAGACCGTAGGATCCTACGCAGTGCCGTAGGGGACCGCACCGCCACTTCCCAGCAAATTAGGGACACTGTTGCTCCTGGGGTATCGGCGAGGACCATTCGCAACCGTCTCCATGAAGCTGGGCTACGGTCCCGCACACTGTTAGGCCGTCTTCCGCTCACGCCCCAACATCGTGCAGCCCACCTCCAGTGGTGTCGCGACAGGCGTGAATGGAGGGACGAATGGAGACGTGTCGTCTTCAGCGATGAGAGTCGCTTCTGCCTTGGTGCCAATGATGGTCGTATGCGTGTTTGGCGCCGTGCAGGTGAGCGCCACAATCAGGACTGCATACGACCGAGGCACACAGGGCCAACACCCGGCATCATGGTGTGGGGAGCGATCTCCTACACTGGCCGTACACCACTGGTGATCGTCGAGGGGACACTGAATAGTGCACGGTACATCCAAACCGTCATCGAACCCATCGTTCTACCATTCCTAGACTGGCAAGGGAACTTGCTGTTCCAACAGGACAATGCACGTCCGCATGTATCCTGTGCCACCAAACGTGCTCTAGAAGGTGTAAGTCAACTACCCTGGCCAGCAAGATCTCCGGATCCGTCCCCCATTGAGCATGTTTGGGACTGGATGAAGCGTCGTCTCACGCGGTCTGCACGTCCGGCACGAACTGTGGTCCAACTGAGGCGCCAGGTGGAAATGGCATGGCAAGCCGTTCCACAGGACTACATCCAGCATCTCTACGATCGTCTCCATGGGAGAATAGCAGCCTGCATTGCTGCGAAAGGTGGATATACACTGTACTAGTGCCGACATTGTGCATGCTCTGTTGCCTGTGTCTATGTGCCTGTGGTTCTGTCAGTGTGATCATGTGATGTATCTGACCCCAGGAATGTGTCAATAAAGTTTCCCCTTCCTGGGACAATGAATTCACGGTGTTCTTATTTCAATTTCCAGGAGTGTATATTGTCAATTAGGGCAGAGCTATAGCCATTGCTGGATGCGATTCGTTTGATGATTTGTTGTTCTATTTGAAAGGCTGATGTTGATAATGGATCACATATGAGGTGATGCACCACTGAATGGAAAGCTGTACGTTTGAAGCTGTGTGGTTGTTGGGAGGTTGCAGCTATTACCGGTCGGTAGGTATGTTTCTCCTGTAAACGCCATATACGTGTTTTCTTGTCCTCATACCCATTTTAAGGTCCGAGGAATTTATAGCTCCATTGTAAACTGAATATTATTATGTTGTGAGTTTAAATGCTCTAGTGATCTATCTAACTGTCTAATGCTACTGGTACACGAACACAGCACATCATCGTTACATCTGAAACAATACTTAATATTGCATTCACTGGATATTTCTGTAACAAAATTTGTTCGAAACTGTCCATGAGAATTTCAGATAGTATAAGAATAAGAGGTGAACCAATAGCTAGGCTATCAGGCTGACTATGGTACTTGTTTTCAAACTGGAAGTAATCCTGTATTACACACATTTAAGCAGCGTGGATTATGTCGTGTCATTCTACAATATTTTTGCAAAAGACATGTTAATATGTTTATATATTTGTTAGTTGTGATTTCCATAGTTGCATCTCATCATAAACTGTATGTAAATTATAATAATACACACACTGCAGCTTAGTGAAACCACACTAATTTTTCTACGTAGTAATCCTATTCACACATCGTAGGTCTCAGGGTGTTATTAGGAATGTCATCCACTTCTTGCATTTTCCTATATGCAATTATGTTTCCTCGGTGTTTTTATAGATGGGGGCGAGCTGAATGGAATTAAATTTTTCTAGTCCTCTATGAATCTCTCAGACTTTCTCCATTTTTTAAGTTTTGCTTCAGTACATTGCTCTCAGAAAGAAAAAGTAGTTCATCACCCCCTGAAGCAATAAATGATGTGAAAGTGAAGTTATGGTGCTATAGAATTCAATTATCATTGGTTATATTCACAATATTGATAGATAACCAACAGCAATAATATGTGTGTCCCCCATCTCTGGAATCTTATGTTAAATATTCATAGATTAACAAGCACGCTAAACTAACGACAGTAAAATGAAGTACTAAATCTCTCAGCGATCATATTCCGTATTTTACATAAAAGGGACGAGTTTCATTTAATGCGCAAGTGGTCCTTTGTCCATAAGCCGAAATGAGGTTTAAAAGTAGCAGCTCAATAGTACAGTAGGGCCTAAATGCTTTGTTTCATTACGTTGTTGGCCGTTTAATTATTTTCTGACGTTCACATTGACCATACGTGATCCGTGCCTAATGAAACGCGTCACCAGAAATACGATTCGAATTTGCTGACATTAAAAGAAAGCTAAAGAGGATTATAAGTAATCTGGGCAATGGGCAGAAGGAAATTTGACTCACGTAGACAATCGTTCGCATGTGTGGTGAGAGTTTATGGCATCTCACCAAACTGAATTTAAACTTCAGTGTGGTGGTATCTCACGATAAATCAACGACGATCCTCTTCAATGATGTCATATACAGCATTTATATTTTTAAACAACAATCGATTTTATTCGACTATCACGAAATTCGTCGTTGGCGAGAGCACGATCACAGTAGGTTTCTGCAAATACATTGAATCTGTGAGTTTAAGAATGGAAAACGTCAATGCAGTGAAACTTTAGATAAATTTGAAAAAAACTGTTTTCATTTTAACTGTCGAAAGCAGAAATTATATACAGAAAACGTAGAGGAATGATTTCACTGAACAAAAATCTTATGAATACAGAATCGTGGCAAGAATAGTTCAAATTTGGTAACTGCATACATATTAGTCATTCTTTCCATACACACTGGACGTGGGTGACAGTAACACCTGATAGTAGCAGCGTTTGCAATCACCAGTGACGTAAAGGACAGTGTTTACTAGATCTTGTAGTTTTTCTTCTTCATAGGTATCATTTTATCAAACATAATTACAGTCGGAACAGCAACCTTACAACCCTAGTAGAATTTAAAGTCGACACCTGTCAACACTTACAGAACTCTCAGTAAAGGCACAAGAAATGCCATAACCCATACTTTACTGAGTACACGTAAAATGTTTGTAATAGGTTGGCTGGAAGCTTTCTTTGCTTACTAAAACTTTCGTGGTTTTTTAAACAAATATTACTTCCTTACTCTGTCACTACATCGAATTATTATGTGACTACCGAGAGCAAGAAGGGAAGTTTTTCTTTCTACTTCTCGTTATTCGCAACTGCGAGCCCACAAAATGCATTTGCATTATCGGGAAAACTTGTTTCATTAACTCACTAACTGGATTTACCCTTTGGGACGTAAATAGCTATATCAACGTATTTTGACCAGAATGTGGCATCAGAATGCCGCAGGGGAGTGTCGTAGGTCCGTTGCTATTCACAATATACATAAATGACCTTGTCGATAACATCGGAAGATCACTGGGGCTTTTTGCGGATGATGCTGTATTATATCGAGAGGTTGTAACAATGGAAATTTGTACTGAAATGCAGGAGGATCTGCAAGGAATTGACGCATGGTGCAGCGAATGGCAATTGAATCTCAATGTAGACAAGTGTATTGTGCTGCGAATACATAGAAAGAAAGATCCTTTATGATATAGCTACAATATAGCAGGCCAGCAACTGGAAGCAGTTAATTCAATAAATTATCTGGGAGTAGGCATTAGGAGTGATCTAACATGGAATAATCATATAAAGTTTATCGTCGGTAAAGCAGATGCCAGACTGAGATTCATTGGAAGAATCCTAAGGAAATGCAATCCGAAAACAAAGGAAGTAGGTTACAGTACACTTGTTCGCCCACTGCTTAAATACTGCTCACCAGTGTGCGATCCGTACCAGATAGGGTTGTTAGGAGAGATAGAGAAGATCCAACGGAGAGCAGCGCGCTTCGTTACAGGATCATTTAGTAATCGCGAAAGCGTTACGGAGATGATAGATAAACTCCAGTGGAAGATTCTGCAACAGAGACGGTCAGTAGCTCGGTACGGGCTTTTGTTGAAGTTTCGAGAACAAACCTTCACCGAGGAGTCAAGGAGTATGTGGCTCCCTCCTACGTATATCTCGCGAAGATACCATGGGGATAAAATCAGAGAGATTAGAGCCCACACAGAAGCATACCGACAATCTTTCTTTCCACGAACAATACGAGACTTGAATAGAAGGGAGAACCGATAGAGGTACTCAAAGTACACCGTCAGGTGGCTTGCGGAGTATGGATGTAGATGTAGCTCTGACCGAATCAATTATAAACTATTTACCCGAAAGTTGTCTGCTTACCAAAAGTTGAACAAAGTGAATCAGACCATTTAGAAAAAAAAAAAAACCTAAAAAAACTGTACAATGAAAATTCAAGTGAAATTTCAATTTTTGTGGAACTTTGTTGCCTTATAAGCACACTGCAAACAAACCAAACGCATAATTTCTGGACTGTAAGTGTTTCAACTATTACAAACGACCAATGTGAGGAACGATAGCGATTTTGCATCTGAACAGCGTCAAGGGCTTAGAAGGCGATCCTTGGGCAATCTCATCATAAAAAATAAATTACGCTGTGGATAGAGTGTAAATAGATTGAGAAAGAGAGGCAAGAGCTGACAGAAGTGCTTTGAGAGTCTTCTCCTTTCAGCGGCGCCGCGGGAGAGCGGAGTGCGTCTTGGACACACACAAACACACACACACTGTGCGCCGAGGGCTAGAATCCCATCCCCTGGGGACGGCTTTCTTTGGAGTGCGGGGAGGGGGACTCAGACACGGGACCAGCTAATCTGGCTCAGAACGCGACTGTATCCGGCCGCAGACTGTATCATCGACAAGGCTCTCTGCGGCCTCTGCGCTTGTTTGTGAATATGCGACGCGGCGGAGCGGTCTGCAGCAAAGTGCTCGTCTGGTCACGCATTGTCATTTAATGAAGCTAAAGGCCACTCTCTGAGATTCTCGATAGACCAGCAAAGAAGAATGCAGTTTTCTCTTCCCTCTTTTTTAGACCGAACTTCAGCATTTCTGTCAATCCGTCTACTTAGCGACAAGTAGGACACAATATTTGTGTTCAAGCTGTTTTTTACTGCCACGAGAAAGCAGTGAAGGAACAGGTGACTGACTAAACTTTGCCGAAAACTAAAAAGATACGATATGAATAAGAGATGGTATCTCTTACGTGTAGGAGCAGGACATTAAACGTAACTACCATCATTATACATAATAGCTTTTATTGATCGTACATTGTACCTGGAAGAAATTAGATCTTGAAGATATAACAGTAATAAATATTTATGTTACCGACATTGTGTGAAACCCGACATTCTATAGACTGCCTAAAATAGAATGTCAAACTATGTGTTCTGCCTTACGGCAGGTCTTGTCATGGGGGAAGCCTCGTCAGAGAGGTCCACCGCATGAGCGTCTAGCGAAGTGATTCCAGTGGTGGTTTCCCGTTGCCTTCCACTGATGATGATGAAATGATAATGAGGACAACACAACACCCAGGCACTGAGCGTAGAAAATCTCCGACCCAGCCGGGAATCGAACCCTGGCCCCTTGACGTCACAGACCGCCGCGCTGACCACTCAGCTATCGGGGCGGACTCAAAGTATGAAAAGACTGACATTTTATACACTGCATAGGCACTGTACATTTTGCCAGATTGTCTGATGGCAACGTATATAATATGCCTAACTGCGCCGTTTTTCCCAGCCAGCACTGTTTGCGGTGTCGTTCGGGCCTTTGTTTAATAGTTGGGAAGACAGCGACGTTATACCATCACGCCACAGTTATCATCATAATGATTCTCCGGTTTATAGCATCCGGCAGAAATTCCGCATACGCTCTCCGATCTTCTTTTCCCGTTGTTGTTGTATCACCATGTAGTAAGGGAGTGTAGTGCCAAGACAGGAACCACGCCATGCTATAGTGCAACGACGGTTCTGCGACGAATTATCCAAATTAGAAGCCAATGATGCTAAAAATTGTGTTTTCCTAACCGAAAAGGATAGTCAGTGATGTCGCTAAGACGACCATGAAGAAGGAACCACGGCCTACTGGCTGATGAGGCACTATGACGTAATGATGGTCGAAAATAAGACTAAGTTGAAAGAAGCTACGAGTGCTATTCAATTTTACGTCGCAGACTCCACGTTGTATGGCATTCTCCATAATGCCCATTTGCCTACTGGTTATGGAGGGCGGGACAGGTTGTTGAAAGAAGTTACACCCATATAGAAGAACATTACCCGTCGTACATTGTCCTTTGTGAGCCTTGTCAGAAGAAGCAAAAACGTATTAAAAACTGTTTTGGTCAAGTCAATGGTTTTTTCGGAATTCAGTTACGGTTGTGAGGTAGGTCTCAACGATTTTCAGTGCAGGGTACAAGTTTATAATGGTCTACCTGGATCATCTCACTAAGTTGGTAGTTCTCAGGGCTCTGAAATCAAAGAGAGCTGAAGACGTCGTCTACAACTCCATCAATATACACTACTGGCCATTAAAATTGCTACACCAAGAAGAAATGCAGATGATAAACGGGTATTCATTGGACAAATATATTATACTAGAACTGACATGTGATTACATTTTCACGCAATTTGGGTGCATAGATCCTGAGAAATCAATACCTTGATACGCCTGGGCATTGAGTCAAACAGAGCTTGGATGGCGTGTACAGGTACAGCTGCCCATGCAGCTTCAACACGATACCACAGTTCATCAAGAGTAGTGACTGGCGTATTGTGACGAGCCACTTCCTCCGTCACCTTTGACCAGACGTTTTCAATTGGTGAGAGATCTGGAGAATGTGCTGGCCAGGGCAGAAGTCGGACATTTTCTGTATCCAGAAAGGCCCGTACAAGACCTGCAACATGCGGTCGTGCATTATCCTGATGAAATGTAGGGTTTCGCAGGGATCGAATGAAGGGTAGAGCCACGGGTCGTAACACATCTGAAATGTAACGTCCACTGAAGTGCCGTCAATGCGAACAAGAGGTGACCGAGACGTGTAACCAATGGTACCCCATACCATCACGCCTGGTGATACGCCAGTATGGCTTCCAATGTGCGTTCACCGCGATGTCGCCAAACACGGACGCAACCATCACGATGCTGTAAACAGAACCTGGATTCATCCGAAAAAATGTCGTTTTGACATTCGTGCACCCAGGTTCGTCGTCGAGTACACCATCGCAAGCGCTTCTGTCTGTGATGCAGCGTCAAGGGTAACCGCAGCCATGGTCTCCGAGCTGATAGTCCATGCTGCTGCAATCGTCGTCGAACACTTCGTGCAGATGGTTGTTGTTTTGCAAACGTCCCCATCTGTTGACTCAGGGATCGAGACGTGGCTGCACGATCCCGTTACAGCCATGCGGATAAGATGCCTGTCATCTCGACTGCTAGTTATACGAGGCCGTTGGGATCCAGCACGGCGTTCCGTATTACCTTCCTGAACCCACCGATTCCATATTCTGCTAACAGTCATTGGATCTCGACCAACGCGAGAAGCAATGTCGCGATACCATAAACCACAATCACGATAGGCTACAATCCGACCTTTATCAAAGTCGGAAACGTGATGGTACGCATTTCTCCTCCTTACACGAGGCATCACAAATGTTTCACCAGGCAACCGCGGTCAACTGCTGTTTGTGTATGAGAAATCGGTTGGAAACTTTCGTCATGTCAGCACGTTGTAGGTGTCGCCACCGGCGCCAACCATTTGTGAATGCTCCGAAAAACTAATCATTTGCGTATCACAGCATCTTCTTCCTGTCGGTTAAATTTCGCGTCTGTAGCATGTCATCTTCGTGGTGTAGCAATTTTAATGGCCAGTAGTATAGTAAGTAGTCTAAAGCAGTATTGTCCCACATTGAAGATCGTCCATGGTAAGTCACGGCACTCTCAATGCCGCAAGATGAAACCAGGGCACTGAAAATATGCTGTGTGCTTGGATGCAAGATGAAAAAACTAGTTATTGATATGGAGGATTGTGATTTGTCCCACTTATGAAAAACAGCTTTTTATTCTTGACTTAAAAGGGTACCTTACGAATCTCTGTTCAACTTCAACGCTAGAATAGGTATCTCGACGTCTCCCTGCCTGATGACGTTTTTCAAGGCCTAGAGACTGACCAAGAGCTGAAAAAAAATAATAGAGTGCAACACAAAAGCAGAAAGATAGACCAAATGATGGAGGAAATCAAAGTAGCCATGAAGACATGGTTATCGAAGAGCGTTTCATTTCTGTGGTTACCGAAAATTCTTCTTTTTCTGGCATCTGTTGCGTCTGCTTAAAAGAAATCGACAGTGCTTATATACCGGTACGTCAAAAGCGTGGCCGAAACGTTCATTCCATCTGTGGATATTCTCCTAAGGATCGTGACGGCGATAGAACGTTATGGGGTTAACATTTTGTGCAGTGTTCGCTTCAATATTGAGGAAGCTATCCAGAGCAAAACGGAACCGAAATTGAACCTTGAGATTCAGACCAAAAAAATGAAAAGGGATTCTGACAAAGAAATTCCGATTCCCCATCTCTACAAATGGTGGGGTGACTCACACTGCCTGTTGTTGGCAACTGTTATGAACGCGACGATCGACGGCTTTTACTGACTTGGAACTGCAGAAGGAATCATGAAGTAGTTGTACACAAGATTGGCATTCACCGTATGTCCAAAGAATTAATGAGAAATGAAGACGTTCCTGACCACGAATCACCTCTCTGATCTGCAGGTTCTTCTCAGTCCAAAGGAAGCGGCCAAGGATTCGTCAGGTGTACGTGCAACACGAAATCCCAAAATATGAGGTGCCTTCACCTGAAAAAGAAAATTAAGTGCAATTCAAAATGTCGCTCTGGCCTTCCCTGCTTCAACAAGTACGTTATGCCAGTTCCACTTTGTGTTTTTCCTATTCTATTTTAAGCAGTGAAATCTATGCACAAGATCAAATTGCTAAAATGTAAAGTGTTTTCTTCTGAGAAGGTGAAAAATAAGTACTTACTATAATAAGTACTTCAACCTCAGTTTAGCTTTCATTGTTATCCGGTAAGAATATTCTGTGATTTATGTTGTAGTTTTGCTCTTTCGGTTTCACATGCGAGTTAGTTAATAAAAACTTCTCATCTTGTGTCCTTTTAACACTTTGCGTAAATAGTACTGGTCATTTTTATAATACCTAGGAACTGTATAGAATGCCTGGGAACAGTACGAAACATGTTCACAAAAATTAATTCTTAGCCTAAAACCATCTAGCCTTCTATACATTTCCTCGTGTATTCTACAGAATATTATGATTTCTTACAATGCTGGTAACGTGTACAAAAACAAAGAGTAAGGATAGAGTTTAATGTAGAGCAACATGAATCAAATGGTAGGGAGGTCCTAAAGGTTACCTCATTGTCACCAGATATATTTAACCTTTTAACCGAGAAAGCTACGACAGCACAAAATTTGCAGGTCAGGTGATATTGTCTTAATAGCTGATAGTGAGAAACACATGGGAAACATGCTTTGTACGTAGAGAACAGCTATAAAATAATTTGAACTTCAAGTTAATAGTCAGTCACACTGAAAGCAAATAGGAACTGAGGACAGCTTAGTTACTTAACTGGCTACGTAAATGTTTCGTCCACCATGTGAACGATTCTTTTATCGCAATGATATGGGACGAGTCCGTTTATGGGATGAGTGTCAACATTAATAAACGTACTGTATTATTATCTGTTACACTCACGAACTAAACTTATAAAGAGCTTTTTACGTGCTTTGTTTTTAAATAAAAATCCGTCATAGGTATTTTGAGCCAGTGACAGCTTAGGAATGGGTAATAAAGATCACTTTTTCCTCTGGTATGTGTTTACATGACTGTTCTTCTCAGACTTGATGGCCTAATTTTTATGACGAATTTCATTAGCGAATATTGTGATGCTGCAGTTAAAATTCCTAACTCCTTGAGACGATCGTGGTTGAACATCAGATATTATTCTTGCTGCTCACTTTTGTGAAATCATTACTTTCTTTCTAAGTGATGAGTTAGCTCCAAAAATTATTCATTTAATACATTATTTAGTAGAAATGTGTAAAATATGTAAGTAGGCTCATTCATTTGCTTCCAAGTGTAGCAACTGCATGAAGAGCAAAAGTAGCTGAACTTAATTTTTTCAGCGGCTCAGTAATATGCTTCTCTCAGTTAAGGGTTTCAGCGAAAAGTGCATCAAAAAATCTAATCTGCTTACTGACGATTGATACAGTATATGAATAGTGGGTTGTATGACTCAGTTTGAAGCACAGAACAGAATATTGCTTATTTTCTCAAAATTATTGACAGTGTGTCTATTTTCGGAGGACCACTTTATAATTCTTCGAAAAACATGATTTCTGATGCTTTCTGCCTAACGGGACTTTTTTTGTAACACTAGAATCGTCTGAAAAAGTACCCAGTGTGCTTGATGACTGCTAAATTGAAAGTAATACACATGTATAAGGAATAGGAGTGAACCCAAAATGAAACCTTGTGGGAATATTCGTGATTTCTCTTCGGTCACTAAACTTTCACCTCTTTCCAACATTGTTTTAATTATTCACCACAACTTTTTACATCTTGTTTGTTAGATGTGGTTCAGACCAGTTGTGTGTAAAGACATCAATTCCATAAAACCTAAGTGTTTCTAAGAGAGCTACTTGATGTATGAAGGTTCAGATAATATGCCAGTTGGCGATATTTTATTATCTGATTTCAAAACTGAAAGCAATAAAATAAAAAAAGTTGATCAGTTTTGTTAGATAGCTTAGTTATAAAAGACAGCTGCTGCTTGAAAATCAGAAAAAAAGAATTTTAATATACAAAATTTCTTTTGCAAGAATTAGATAACTGTTAGCGAACACATCGTTAGGTATGCAGACGAAAAATTAGTTACGGGTGATTGTTACGGGGAGTATGTTCCTCTATGGCTGTGAAAACTGTGCACAGACAGGAAGTCCTCAAAAGCGATGGAAATGCAGCTTTGGAGAAAGCTATCGAGGATCAGGCTAGGCAGTTAAAGACATCCACGGAAGATATTCTGAATGACATAATTGAATGGAAAATCACAGAGTAACTATCCAAAAACGTAAAACGAAACCTTTCGGATATTTACGCAAACACCAAATTTTTTCAGATAAATATTGGAAGGAATAATTTCAGTGAAAAGAACGTAAGCGGGGGCCAAGAAAGAAGTTAATTGGTCTACTGGAAGTAAAAAAATGTTAAAATTGTCAAGAAACAAAGAGGAAGGCAATAATTACAGAAAAATTCTTGCAGCGACAAAGCATACCTTTTAGAAGATAATAATGAACATTATCATCCACCAGTTTATCTACATTGCTGGATAAAACTCACCGCCAAACCTCTTCTAAAGTTAAAGCTTTTCACGAAACGCATCCACACTGCTTCTGCGTGTCTAATTCAGTCTGTTTTGAATTGGATCCACATCATGCGCTTTTCTTATATCTGCGAATGCGGCAGAAAACGTCCTCGTCCATTTATAACCCACTCGTTTGTCTATGTTTCCTGCCCACCTACAGTATTTCATTAAAGTCACAACTACGTCTTCCACTCCAGTTTGTTCCCTGACTCATTTCTTAGGTTTCTTATTTTTCCTAGTAATTTACAACAAAATCTAACATTTCTTGAAACTGTCTTTCAGTTATTTCTGCTTTAAAATACATACCTGAAAACCGAACTGATAATATACATTGATTATAAATTTCCAGTACAGACACATGAGAACTTCATTTTTAAAGCAGTCTTTAGTCTACTACGGGTACTGTACTCTATTTTCACTCTTCTGTTTATTTTTTCTTCTGCCCATCTACTCAATGTTTTCAACTGCTCTAATAGTCATTTCCTACTGTCGCTGTTCTTTTAATCTGAATAAAACTTTATTTCCTTGTTTATCATCTAACTGGGGTATCGCCTCCTGGAGCACTTATTGGTAAAAGCAGTAACAAAGTTATGGCCGAGGATGTAGTATGCTGCAGGCAAAATAATTTTCACTATGATGTACTTAACTGATGAATATATGTTTAGTAAGTTTCGTTTTTGCACGCACTTGTAGGAAAATGTCATATCATTTATGTTTTGTTAAAATATTGATTATTATCTACTATTCAAATATCTTATTAGAATTCCAGGTGCTCATTGTAGACATATTTCATCTGTCTTATTTTACTTTACTCCTGATACGAGGTTGGAAATTGCTTTTCTGGTGTACTACGTTTTGTCACATAAACAACAGCTACATTGCTGACATGTGGAATAATCGGGTCTACTGCCGGATGTTTGTGTCATCTGGCACAATATTTCGGCCACGTAACTCGTCGCCTTCTTCAGGCGTCCAGTATTTATGCCCAGAGGGCGCTGGGTGCTCTCTCTGCCGTCCGCGCCCGCCTGGCGCTGCCTGTAACGTGTTGTCTCTTCCCCGATGCTCCCTCGGACGTCCGCGCCCGACTTGGTCGCCGTCTGTGGCATCTTCTGAGGCCCGTCCTGTGTCGGGCGTTCCGTTCGCGGTCCGCGCCCGCCTGGTGCTGCTCCTGAGGTTTTGGCCCTTCCCTGGTGCTCCCACGGACGTCCGCGCCCGCCTCGTCAACCATCTGCAGGAGTGGCAGCTGAAGAAGGCAACGAGTTACGCGGCCGAAATATTGTACCAGAGCGACACAAACATCCGGCAGTAGACCCGATTATTCCACATGTCAAGATCTCGCCGGGAAAGCCTGAAGAATTACAGCTACATTGCTGTCATGTGCCACGAATGTGGCTCTTTAGTTATATGAACTAACAGTGTTTCTGTGACTTTGCTTATAAAGTAATACTGTGCTATACTTTCGGTTTCATAATTTAATACTTCACACTTTGACTGTTGAAAAGTTTTCGGAATAAGTAAATTGTTTATAAATACAATACTACGGTACAGTTACCAGATATTTGTTAATTTATCCGCTTCAGAGAATACCTCAAGTAGTTTTCTTCAGTTGGATCTGACCGTGTTCATGACTACAGTGAGCGGTATATAATGCTCGTCGTTATATTAATTTAGTTTATAGTCTACGGGAAAAATGAAATGCCTGGATTACGTATGTTGAAATACATCTGCAACAGTGAGATGTGGAAGGTAACCTAATATAATGTCGGATGGCAAATTTATTAACTTCAAAAAGCAGAAAAAAGGAATGAATGAAAAATGTTGATTGGGGGAAACATCTCAAAATATTCGATACTTATTAGCATAAATACAACCGGCCACATTCATTAAAAAGTGATGCGAACAGAAATTATTTCGCTACTTCTCGTACAGAAGTTCTTCTTGTAGTGTGAAGACTTAATGTCTGTAGAATTTAACCGTTAGCATCAGTAGTTTGTAGAGAAAATTCTAATTTGGAATCTAAGGTGGTGGAAAAATCTACAGTGTGCCTCAGGACGGAATTGCCTTTTCAGTTGATGTATAATTCCACAGTTTCATTTTTTTGATAACATTAATTTACACGGGCAAACGAGCTTCAGTATTAAAAGTTCAGCACTGTAATTTGTGGAAGTTAAGTGATCAAGTACACAATTTCTTTCAAAGTTATGATTAAAAATACATTTTCCAGATTAAGGAACTGTCCCATGTCGGCAAAATTATTGTCGTATACACTCCTGGAAATTGAAATAAGAACACCGTGAATTCATTGTCCCAGGAAGGGGAAACTTTATTGACACATTCCTGGGGTCAGATACATCACATGATCACACTGACAGAACCACAGGCACATAGACACAGGCAACAGAGCATGCACAATGTCGGCACTAGTACAGTGTATATCCACCTTTCGCAGCAATGCAGGCTGCTATTCTCCCATGGAGACGATCGTAGAGATGCTGGATGTAGTCCTGTGGAACGGCTTGCCATGCCATTTCCACCTGGCGCCTCAGCTGGACCAGCGTTCGTGCTGGACGTGCAGACCGCGTGAGACGACGCTTCATCCAGTCCCAAACATGCTCAATGGGGGACCGATCCGGAGATCTTGCTGGCCAGGGTAGTTGACTTACACCTTCTAGAGCACGTTGGGTGGCACGGGATACATGCGGACGTGCATTGTCCTGTTGGAACAGCAAGTTCCCTTGCCGGTCTAGGAATGGTAGAACGATGGGTTCGATGACGGTTTGGATGTACCGTGCACTATTCAGTGTCCCCTCGACGATCACCAGTGGTGTACGGCCAGTGTAGGAGATCGCTCCCCACACCATGATGCCGGGTGTTGGCCCTGTGTGCCTCGGTCGTATGCAGTCCTGATTGTGGCGCTCACCTGCACGGCGCCAAACACGCATACGACCATCATTGGCACCAAGGCAGAAGCGACTCTCATCGCTGAAGACGACACGTGTCCATTCGTCCCTCCATTCACACCTGTCGCGACACCACTGCAGGCGGGCTGCACGATGTTGGGGCGTGAGCGGAAGACGGCCTAACGGTGTGCGGGACCGTAGCCCAGCTTCATGGAGACGGTTGCGAATGGTCCTCGCCGATACCCCAGGAGCAACAGTGTCCCTAATTTGCTGGCAAGTGGCGGTGCGGTCCCCTACGGCACTGCGTAGGATCCTACGGTCTTGGCGTGCATCCGTGCGTCGCTGCGGTCCGGTCCCAGGTCGACGGGCACGTGCACCTTCCGCCGACCACTGGCGACAACATCGATGTACTGTGGAGACCTCACGCCCACGTGTTGAGCAATTCGGCGGTACGTCCACCCGGCCTCCCGCATGCCCACTATACGCCCTCGCTCAAAGTCCGTCAACTGCATATACGGTTCACGTCCACGCTGTCGCGGCATGCTACCTGTGTTAAAGACTGCGATGGAGCTCCGTATGCCACGGCAAACTGGCTGACACTGACGGCGGCGGTGCACAAATGCTGCGCAGCTAGCGCCATTCGACGGCCAACACCGCGGTTCCTGGTGTGTCCGCTGTGCCGTGCGTGTGATCATTGCTTGTACAGCCCTCTCGCAGTGTCTGGAGCAAGTATGGTGGGTCTGACACACCGGTGTCAATGTGTTCTTTTTTCCATTTCCAGGAGTGTACATAGAACCAATTCTTCTACATTTTTATCATGATGCATAGCAATATGTTAAACGAACACAATTTTTGTTAAACAACCATCTAGAAAAAGAGTATCAGGACAGGTGCTCTTGACATTACCTAGGACACATCTTTAGGTGCAGTTACTTAGATATGGACATAATCAGCAGCACTGCAAACAGATTTGATCGTCATTGTGGGACCTCAATGCGAATTACCTTCAACGTGATGAAAAAAGTACAAGAACGTAGTAGAACTATTCATAAATCCGGCACGATTCGTAACTCCACGGAAACGGACATCTACTTATCGTGGTTTAGGAATTGTGCAAAAATCATCTGCTCTAGACTGAATCATATCCAAGGGATTAGTCAATAAAAAGGGAAACAAAAACAAGTTTCAAATTCTATCTTGTAAAATACTGAACTTCAGGGTGACATGTGTCTAAGAGCAGAGCGTGAAGACGAGTTTATAAATGTACTCTAAGTACCTGTGAAGTGAAAAGAAATATTTTACACGACATAAACGTTTTGTGACACCATTGTAGGCAATAAACATTGAAAGAATTGAGACAGTTTTGATCCTGTACAATATTACTCTGTAAAATGTTTGTGCAGAAGCATTTTCGATATTTATTTATTAAAAAATTTTGCGACGAAAATTGAGTTGCATGTTTGATGCATTGGCGCTTAAAACCAATGGAAATTCAGTTTTTATTTCTGTATAAACTTTTTACCTGAATGTTTTATGCACATATTTTACGTGCATATTTTAAAGTTTTTCGTGGTTAAATGCATACATATCGACAGGGCTATTACTACACAAAAATAAACTTATAAGATACAGTTTAACCCAGGAGATCATGCAGAAGTATTTTACAGCGGAAAGGATGACAAAGAGATTAACTACATTCATTTCCCCGACTTTTCTTCCTTTACATCAATTACTGGTATTTAGAATGATATGACGCAGTAACTTTTATTACATTTATACGGCCATACTGGTTTTTATTGGAAAACTACTTCCAATAGTGTGTAGGGTAGGTCATGACCTATGAATGCGTCATACGTCGAAATTCGTCACACATGCGTGGCTCAAATATTTTAATAGAATGTACACTCCTGGAAATGGAAAAAAGAACACATTGACGCCGGTGTGTCAGACCCACCATACTTGCTCCGGACACTGCGAGAGGGCTGTACAAGCAATGATCACACGCACGGCACAGCGGACACACCAGGAACCGCGGTGTTGGCCGTCGAATGGCGCTAGCTGCGCAGCATTTGTGCACCGCCGCCGTCAGTGTCAGCCAGTTTGCCGTGGCATACGGAGCTCCATCGCAGTCTTTAACACAGGTAGCATGCCGCGACAGCGTGGACGTGAACCGTATGTGCAGTTGACGGACTTTGAGCGAGGGCGTATAGTGGGCATGCGGGAGGCCGGGTGGACGTACCGCCGAATTGCTCAACACGTGGGGCGTGAGGTCTCCACAGTACATCGATGTTGTCGCCAGTGGTCGGCGGAAGGTGCACGTGCCCGTCGACCTGGGACCGGACCGCAGCGACGCACGGATGCACGCCAAGACCGTAGGATCCTACGCAGTGCCATAGGGGACCGCACCGCCACTTCCCAGCAAATTAGGGACACTGTTGCTCCTGGGGTATCGGCGAGGACCATTCGCAACCGTCTCCATGAAGCTAGGCTACGGTCCCGCACACCGTTAGGCCGTCTTCCGCTCACGCCCCAACATCGTGCAGCCCGCCTCCAGTGGTGTCGCGACAGGCGTGAATGGGGGGACGAATGGAGACGTGTCGTCTTCAGCGATGAGAGTCGCTTCTGCCTTGGTGCCAATGATGGTCGTATGCGTGTTTGGCGCCGTGCAGGTGAGCGCCACAATCAGGACTGCATACGTCCGAGGCACACAGGGCCAACACCCGGCATCATGGTGTGGGGAGCGATCTCCTACACTGGCCGTACACCACTGGTGATCGTCGAGGGGACACTGAATAGTGCACGGTACATCCAAACCGTCATCGAACCCATCGTTCTACCATTCCTAGACCGGCAAGGGAACTTGCTGTTCCAACAGGACAATGCACGTCCGCATGTATCCCGTGCCACCCAACGTGCTCTAGAAGGTGTAAGTCAACTACCCTGGCCAGCAATATCTCCGGATCTGTCCCCCATTGAGCATGTTTGGGACTGGATGAAGCGTCGTCTCACGCGGTCTGCACGTCCAGCACGAACGCTGGTCCAACTGAGGCGCCAGGTGGAAATGGCATGGCAAGCCGTTCCACAGGACTACATCCAGCATCTCTACGATCGTCTCCATGGGAGAATAGCAGCCTGCATTGCTGCGAAAGGTGGATATACACTGTACTAGTGCCGACATTGTGCATGCTCTGTTGCCTGTGTCTATGTGCCTGTGGTTCTGTCAGTGTGATCATGTGATGTATCTGACCCCAGGAATGTGTCAATAAAGTTTCCCCTTCCTGGGACAATGAATTCACGGTGTTCTTATTTCAATTTCCAGGAGTGTAGATATAAGCTGTTATATGCGGACATGAAAATGGATACTAACTGCGTCGCGTAGACAAAGTGGCGAAATGCGTATAATGAGGCAAGCTGCTGAATATACACTAAGGTGACAAAATCATAGGAAACCTCTTAATATCGTGGCTGGGACTCAACAATGGCTCTAAGTTCCCTGCAGACATACTGAGCCATCATGCATCTATTGCGAAAATGTTGCCGTTGCAGGATTTTGAGCACGAAACGACTTCTCGATTGCCGGCCGAGATGGCCTTGCGGTTCTACGCGCTACAATCTGGAACCGCGCGACCGCTATGGTCGCAGGTTCGAATCCTGCCCTGGGCATGGAGGTGTGTGATGTCCTTAGGTTAGTTAGGTTTAAGTAGTTCTAAGTTCTAGGGGACTGATGACCGTAGAAGTTAAGTCCCATAGTGCTCAGAGCCATTTGAACCATATTGAACTTCTCGATTATGTCCGATAAATATTCGATGGGATTCGTCTCGGGCAATGTTTTTAAAATGCGTCGCTAACATTTATGACCCGGTGACATGGCGCTTTGCCACCCATAAAAATTCCATCGTTGTATGAGAACATGAAGTCCACGAATGGCTGCAGATAGACTCCAGTGGCCGAACATAATAATTTACGGTCAATAATGGGTTCAGTTGGACCAGAAAACCCAGTCCATTCCATGTTAACACAGCCCACGTCATTACGGAGACACCACCAGTTTGCACAGTGCCTTGTTGACGACTTGGGTGCACGGCTTCGTGGGGTTTACGCCACGCTCGAAACCTACCATCAGCTCTTACCAACTGAAATCGGGACGCAACTGACCAAATCAGGGTTTTCCTGACGTCTAGCGTACAACTGATACGGCCTGCAGCTTAGGAGAAGTACTGCAAGCGAAGTCGTGCTGGCCGGCCGTTTTGGCCGGGCAGTTCTAGGCGCTCAGTCCGGAACCACGCAGCTGCTACGGTCGCAGGTTCGAATCCTGCCTCGGGCATGGATGTGTGTGATGTCCTTAGGCTAGTTAGGTTTAAGTATTTCTAAGTTCAAAGGGACTAATGACCCCAGAAGTTAAGTCCCATTGTGCTCAGAGCCATTTGAACCATCGAAGTCGTGCTGTTAGCAAAGGCACTCGAGTCATTCTTGTGCTGTCAAGCCCATTAACGTCAAATGTCACTGCGCTGTCCGGACGGATACATTCGTTGTACGTCTCACATTGATTTCAGGCCGATCTGCTTGTCTGTTAGTTCTGACAACTGTATGCAAACGCCGCTGCGCTCGGTCATTAAGTGAAGGCCGTCGGCCACTGTACTGTCCATGATAAGAGACAATGAATGAAATCTGGTATTCTCGGCACACTCTTGACAATGTGGATCTTGGAATACTGAATTTGCTGACGGTTTGTGAAATGGAATGTCGTTGCGTCTAGTTCCAGTTTACCAATCCGCGTTTAAAGTCTGTAAATCCGCGTCCTAGGGCCGTAGTTACGTCAGAAAACTTTTCATACGAATCGCAATGGTACAATGACAGCACCGCCAATGCACTGCCCTCTTATAGCTTGCTTATGCCATACTGCGGCCATGTGTATATGTGCATGTCGCTATTCATGACTTTCGCCACCTCAGTGTATGCAACAGTGTTAGACAGAAAACGATGATGAAAGAACGCAGTTTGCAAAGCCTCACTTTAAAAAATAGAGAAGCTTCGACACAACTGAGAAGAAGGTGAAGAAAGATTACCGAAGATTTGTAAGATTTCAAACTGCAAGTAAGGAAGAGCGTAGGATGAGTGAAGACGAAATAGAAACATTCATGGGAGTCTTTACATGCAGGCGTAGCAGACAACAGCTTCATACGTTATCTAAGCGAGAATGATGGGCGGAAGTATGTAAGCCCATCGGATAAAACGTTAGCGATCCTATTAAAAGCTCAGACTGGCCGCCTTAGAGCGCAGGGGATGGAGTAGAACTGGTAAGAGTTTAATCATCCTTCCCTGAACTGCAATGTTCAGGCTCATTAATGTGGTCACCACCTATGTTCGTCATCAACGTGCAATAACCACTCACAGACGACACGTGGCAGTACTGCTAGTCACTGTGTGTCCGGGGTACGCCGGCTGGAGTGGCCGAGCAGTTCTAGGCGCTACAGTCTGGAACCGCGTGACCGCTACGGTCGCAGGTTCGAATCCTGCCTCGGGCATGGATGTGTGTGATGTCCTTAGGTTAGTTAGGGTTAAGTAGTTCTAAGTTCTAGGGGACTGATGACCTCAGAAGTTAAGTCCCATAATGCTCAGAGCCATTTGAACCATTTTTTTGTCCAGGGTACGCAGAAAACAGTACAGTCGTTGTCTAAATGCAGAAACGTAGTGATTTATCTGACGTGCAGTAGGGCATGAATATTAGCTTTCGGGCCAAGGGTGGAAGCATTTCCGAAACCAGAAAGTCTGCAGACTGTTCACGTGCCGCCGTGGTTAAAGTACATCGCGCACGGCAAAATGGCACCATCCAACACTAGTACCGAGGCAACTGTGGCGCAGAAACAAGATACTACCAACAGTGTCTCCTTAACAACCGTTCAGTGAACGTTGGTGGATATGGGCAACTGCAGCAGACATCTACATTCATGCTCATAAATTAAGGATAATTGCAGAATGTGGTGCCACACAACGTGGCACTACACAAAACTGGCGCTAATAGCATAGACACATAGGGAACACACAAGACACAGATCTGTAAGTCCACGGTATTGGTGATCAGTTGACAAAACCGTCCCGAAAAACGTGTGCTAGAAAACGCCACTGTTTCCTGCGCGTGTACCCCTACATCAGTATGGGATATGATCACCATGCACACGTACACAGGGCGCACAACGGGTTGGCATACTCTGGATCAGGTGGGCGAGCAGCTGCTGGGGTGTAGCCTCCAATTCTTGCACCAGTGCCTGTCGGAACTCCTGAAGTGTCCTAGGGGTTTGAGGCCGTGCAGCGATACGTCGACTGAGAGCATCGCAGACGTGCTCGATGGGGTTTAGGTCTGGAGAACAGGCAGGGCACTCCATTTGCCTAATATCTTCTGTTTTAAGGTACTCCTCTGCGGTGGCAGCTCGGTGGGGCCAAGCGTTACCATCCATCAGGAGGAAGGTGGGAGCCACTGCGCCCCTGAAAAGGGGGACATAGTGTTGCAAAATGACGTCCCGATACACCTGACCTGTTACAGTTCCTCTGTCAAAGACATGCACGGGTGTACGTCCAAACATAATCCCACCCCACACCATCAAACCACGACCTCCATACAGGTCCCTTTCAATGACATTAAGGGGTTGGTATCTGGTTCCTGGTTCACGCCAAATGAAAACCCGGCGATAATGACTGTTCAGACTATACCTGGACTCGTGCGTGATCATAAAGTGGGACCACTGTTCCAATGACCATGTACTGTGTTCTTGACTTCAGGCTCTACGGGCTCTCCTGTGAGCAGGGGGCAGTGGAATGCACCTTGCAGGTCTCTGGGCGAATAAACCATGTCTGTTCAGTCGTCGTAGACTGTGTGTCTGGAGACAACTGTTCCAGTGGCTGCGGTAAGGTCCTGAGCAAGGGCACCTGCCGTACTCAGTGACCGTCTGCGGACACTGATGGTGAGATATCGGTCTTCTTGTAGTGTTGTACACTATGGATGTCCCGTACTGTAGCGCCTGGACACGTTTCCTGTCTGCCGGAATCGTTGCCATAATCTTGCGATCACACTTTGTGGCACACAGAGGGCCCGTGCTACGACCTGCTGTGTTTGACCAGCCTCCAGTCGCCCTAGTACTCTACCCCTCATAACGTCATCAATATGTGTTCTTTGAGCCATTTTCAACACACAGTCAAAATAAGCACGTCTGAAAACGTCTGCACAGTAACTCGCTGCACCGTACTCTGACATGCACCAACACACCTCTGCGTATGTGGACTGCTGCCAGCGCCACCGTGTGACGACCGCAGGTCAAATGCACTGCATGGTCACACCCCGAGGTGATTTAAACCCGCAAACCGCCCACCAGAGCGTTGTTTCACCATCTATCAGCATTATCCTTAATTTATGAGCTTGAGTGTAGTTAATGCACCCATACTGACTGCTGTTCATCGCCAACGACCGTTGGAATTTGCAGGCCAATATCGCAACTGGACGTCCATTAGTGGTGACAAGTGGTCTTTTCAGATGGATCACGTATTATGGGCCATCAGATAGATGTCTGTTCGCGTGAAATGTCTGAAAGCAGACACAGTCCAACAATCGTCCAAAGGGTCCATTCTGGAGGAGGAAACATTACTGTCTGGACAGTCTTTGTGGCATTCCCTAGATGACAGCGTCATTCAGGCAGACACAATGGATCAACACAAGTATGCATCTATCCTTGGAGACCACGACCACCGCTACATGCAGTTTGTTTGTCCTGAGCACCATGCGATCTACCAGCAGGACAACACAACGTGTCACATAGCTCTCAGTGTACGTGCGTGATTCGAAAGGCACCAGGGTGAGTTTATCGTAAGCCCCAGAGACTGTGTGGGCCACCTGGATCGGGCTGTTCGCATCATGGATCCTCAACTGAGAAACCTAGCGCAGCTGGTCACGCACTCGATTCGACATGGCTCCACATCCGCGTCATTGACTCTATTCCTGTACGTCTCGCATCAGACCGCAAAAAATGGCTCTAAGCACTATGGGACTTAATATCTGGGGTCATCAGTCCCCTAGGCTTAGAACCACTTAAACCTGACTAACCAAAGGACAAGACACACATCCATGCCCGAGGCAGGATTCGAACCTGCGACCGTAGCAGCAGCGCGGTTCCGTAATAAAGCGCCTAGAACCGCTCGGCCACAACGGCCGGTCATCAGTTCGCGCAGCAAAACCTGTTTAGTCAGGCTTCTAACAGATGGCCCCATAAATGCGACTGAACAGTGTAAGTGATACTAGTGAAGTGTACGTGACAGCACATCAAGCTGTGTGGACGTGGAAACGTGTTACAATGGCAGAAAGAAATTATTGTGTTTGGACGTGCCCGTGACCACACTCTGAATGAGTCTAATTTGGTGGTGTAAGGAAGCGGACTGTCCAACGTGTACTGCTCGAGCCATTAACACAGCGTGTGAACTGTGGTCATAAAGAGATACTAATCGACGTAATTCCTACTGTCTGTTGACGTCCCATTTTGCAGTCGGCTTCAAGTGCCGTTTCTCTAAATTCTCTCACTAGCGTTCTTCGAAAAGAACGTCGCCTTCACTCCAGGAATTCTCATTTGTATTTCCGAAGCATCTTCGTAACACTTCGTAACCTGCCTCTAACAAATGTAGCAGCCCAGCTTAGAAATGCTTCGATCTTTTACTTTAAACCGACCTGGTACGGATCCCAACCACTAGAGCAGTGCTCAAGAGCAGATCGCACTCGAGGCCCATATGCGGTCTCACTTACAGATGAGAGTGTTAGTTCTGCAAGGATCGCAGGAGACCTTCTGTGAAGTTTGGAAAGTTGGAGGCGAGGTACTGGCGGAAGTAAAGCTGTGAGGACGGCGCCTGAGTCGTGCTTGGGTAGCTCAGATGGTACAGCACTTGCCCTCGAAAGGCAAAGGTCCCGAGTTCGAATCCCGGTCCAGCACACAGTTTTAATCTGCCAGGAAGTTTCATATCAGCGCACACTCCGCTGCAGAGTGAAAATCTCATTCTAGAAGAACAACATTTCCTCAAAATTCTGCCAATAAACCGAAGTCGACTGTTCGCCTTCCCTAACACAAGCCTCAGATGCTGGTTCCATTTCATATCACTTTTCAACATCATGTGATTCTGCTAAGCACGACAATAGTAACGCTGTATCTGAACATTACGTGTTTGTTTTAGCTCTTCATGCGCATTAACTTATGTTTTTCTATATTTAGAGCTAGCTGCCATTCATCATACCAACTAGAAATTGTGTCTAAATCATCTTGGACTCTCTTACAGTCACTCAACTTCTACACCGAACCATACACAACGGCGTTGTTGTATGTACATTACCCCTCATGGTAATGTACATGTGCGTCAGTGAAAAAGACCAATAAAAAGGTGTTAGCATGTGGAAGTAATGTGCTGTTCCAGTCTCTTCTGTACCTAAGGTTCATCACCGTTCCCTTTGGATCCCTACGTAATTCGGTGCTCTCCGATACACACGATCGAACAGCGGCGGAGTGGTACTCAAGCGTCAACTTTAGGTTACAATATCTCCGGATGTAATTAACATTTTACAATGCAACAAACGGCACTGATTACGTATTTGTTTATATGTTCACATGTGCTAACAAAACTAACGGGGTTCCATTTAAAAAAACGTAGGTTTGTGTTAAAAAACATACTTCCGAGCATTTTTTTATGGTTTGTATTAACCAGTTACACTAGCCCCTCTCCTCACGTTCGGTCTGTGGAATCGATTCGTCAGTATTTGATGTGGTTTACGAAATATATCCAGTGGTAACGTTAGGTGACTCACCCTATATATATATATATATATATATATATATATATATATATATATATATATATATATATACAGGGTGTTTCAAAAATGACCGGTATATTTGAAACGGCAATAAAAACTAAACGAGCAGCGATAGAAATACACCGTTTGTTGCAATATGCTTGGGACAACAGTACATTTTCAGGCGGACAAACTTTCGAAATTACAGTAGTTACAATTTTCAACAACAGATGGCGCTGCAAGTGATGTGAAAGATATAGAAGACAACGCAGTCTGTGGGTGCGCCATTCTGTACGTCGTCTTTCTGCTGTAAGCGTGTGCTGTTCACAACGTGCAAGTGTGCTGTAGACAACATGGTTTATTCCTTAGAACAGAGGATTTTTCTGGTGTTGGAATTCCACCGCCTAGAACACAGTGTTGTTGCAACAAGACGAAGTTTTCAACGGAGGTTTAATGTAACCAAAGGACCGAAAAGTGATACAATAAAGGATCTGTTTGAAAAATTTCAACGGACTGGGAACGTGACGGATGAACGTGCTGGAAAGGTAGGGCGACCGCGTACGGCAACCACAGAGGGCAACGCGCAGCTAGTGCAGCAGGTGATCCGACAGCGGCCTCGGGTTTCCGTTCGCCGTGTTGCAGCTGCGGTCCAAATGCCGCCAACGTCCACGTATCGTCTCATGCGCCAGAGTTTACACCTCTATCCATACAAAATTCAAACGCGGCAACCCCTCAGCGCCGCTACCATTGCTGCACGAGAGACATTCGCTAACGATATAGTGCACAGGTTGATGACGGCGATATGCATGTGGGCAGCATTTGGTTTACTGACGAAGCTTATTTTTACCTGGACGGCTTCGTCAATAAACAGAACTGGCGCATATGGGGAACCGAAAAGCCCCATGTTGCAGTCCCATCGTCCCTGCATCCTCAAAAAGTACTGGTCTGGGCCGCCATGTCTTCCAAAGGAATCATTGGCCCATTTTTCAGATCCGAAACGATTACTGCATCACGCTATCTGGACATTCTTCGTGAATTTGTGGCGGTACAAACTGCCTTAGACGACACTGCGAACACCTCGTGGTTTATGCAAGATGGTGCCCGGCCACATCGCACGGCCGACGTCTTTAATTTCCTGAATGAATATTTCGATGATCGTGTGATTGCTTTGGGCTATCCGAAACATACAGGAGGCGGCGTGGATTGGCCTCCCTATTCGTCAGACATGAACCCCTGTGACTTCTTTCTGTGGGGACACTTGAAAGACCAGGTATACCGCCAGAATCCAGAAACAATTGAACAGCTGAAGCAGTACATCTCATCTGCATGTAAAGCCATTCCGCCAGACACGTTGTCAAAGGTTTCGGGTAATTTCATTCAGAGACTACGCCATATTATTGCTACGCATGGTGGATATGTGGAAAATATCGTACTATAGAGTTTCCCAGACCGCAGCGCCATCTGTTGTTGAAAATTGTAACTACTGTAATTTCGAAAGTTTGTCTGCCTGAAAATGTACTGTTGTCCCAAGCATATTGCAACAAACGGTGTATTTCTGTCGCTGCTCGTTTAGTTTTTATTGCCGTTTCAAATTTACCGGTCATTTTTGAAACACCCTGTATATATATATATATATATATATATATATATATATATATATATATATATATAGAGAGAGAGAGAGAGAGAGAGAGAGAGAACAATAGCTGCCGTGTCACACTTCCCTGGGCCCTCCTGATGATACCCTAACCTCTGATGAACACTCGTCTTCGAGGACAGCTCACTAAGTTCTTTAAATTAAGAAGCCTTCGAGCCCCCCACATATCTGGGAAGATATTCCATATGCTCGTGCCTTCGTTAACAGTCTGCAGCAGGGCACCATTTGAAACGCTTTTTGGGTATCTAGGAATATGGTATCTACCTGTTTGCCCTTCATCCATGGTTCGCAATACATCATGTGAGAAAACGGCAAGCTGAGTTTCGCACGCGTGACCCGTTCTAAAACCGCGCTGATTTGTGGACATGTTTCTCGTTGTCAAGAAAATTTGTTGTATTCGAACTGAGAATTTGTTCAAGGATACACCAACAATACCGATCAGCATACATAGCACACGCCCGTTGGGCATTTTGATCACAATAACCATACATCAACACGATATAGATCTTTTCCACAATTTGTAAACTGTCCATTTTAACACGGGTAATGCATCACGAAGCAAATACCGTCCGCACTGGCGGAATGTTATCTGATACCACGTACTTATACGTTTGTGACTGTTACAACGCTATCACAAAGCGAAAAAAGTGGTCCAACTAAAACATTCATATTTCTTTACGTACTACACGAATATGTAATAAAAATGGTGGTTCCTATTTTAAAAAAACGCATTTGATATCCATTTGAGCTATTGCAGCGCCATCTAGCGGGCCAACCATATCACCATCTGGTTTCCCCCTACAAGCTAGACGAGTTTCGTTCTTTGTAGTTTTTTCGTCTGATGCTTATTTCGTGAGATATATCGCCCGGTGACTATCAATGGACCACCTTGTATATTAAAAAGTAATGGGGATAAACTACAACCTTGTTTAAGGCCTTTGGTGGTTTGAAAGCTTTCTATTATTCTGTTTTCCTGCTTTACTTTTGCTTCTGTCTCCTTGTACATATCCGTAACTACATTAACCTACTCACCCCTTACTTCTAGTCTCATTATGGCACATGCAATCTCATATCTTGCGATGCTGTAGTGTGCTCGTTCAAAATACAAAAAAGTCATGTCGATTTCCCTGTTCTTTTCTACCAGCCCTAAAAATCTTTGTTTCTCTGAGAAACCTTCATGTCCTACCCCATATTTTCTTTAACGATATTAGAAAAACTATTTCGCTGCTGAATATATCACTCTAATTCCTCTTTTAATTTGAACAAGACTTATTCTTCTCAATTTTTCAGATTTAATTAATAAAAGACATGTTTCACTCTCCGTTTATATCCTCCGCCTGCTGTTATTTATTGCCGCGCGGGATTAGCCGAACAGTCTGCCGCCGGCAGTGCTGCGAGGCGGTCACGCGCCAGAGCGCTGCGGGCGAGGCGCGCACGGTGTGTTTGTGTTTACTTCGGCCGCTGTCAGTGCCGTTTTCCCTTCTAGACCACCATCGCGCACAACTATCGGAAGAAGACATTACGTTTCAACTTTTGTTCCGACTTCGCCCGACCCAAGGCCCTGGAGGTAGAACGATTTATACGCGATGAAGTTAAGATACCACCAACGGATCTAATTGGTATCCACTTGTCCATAGTTAGCAGTACCGTCTACGTCAAAATGATCAACGCTGCGGCGTGCGACAAGGGGCTTCGAGAGGCAAAACGTGGACTGCGCTTCTGTCATTCCGACGGCAACGTCGGACCCGTTACCGTCGATCACGCAGGTCTCGGCACACGGACGATAAGGATCTTCGAACTGCCGTTCGAACTACCTGCAGACGTCGTCATCGAGGCGCTCCGTCCCTATGGCAACGTTCTGGAACAGGTTGCCGAACGATGGGTACAATTTCAAACCTTTCCCGTTTCAAACGGTGTTAGACAGGTCCGCATCGAGTTGCAGAAACACGTGCCTTCCTATCTACGTATCGGAGGCTGTCGTGCCATTATAATGTACGACGGCCAACCTCGGACCTGTTCCGGTTGCAGGAAAGAAGGTCACCTACGGTCTGAATGCATTCAACGACGTGCCGCGCAGCTCCCGTTGTCGGGAGCGTCCGTCACACCCACGATGACCGCCCTGCCGGTCACTTACACAGCGGCTCTTGCCACGTCTACAGTTTCGTCCAGTCCGTCGCCCGGTCCTTCCGATCGGCATGTCCCACCGTCCCAGTCACCTATGGACGGTGCGGACGTCCCACCTGACAACCTTGCCACCGAACAGGCTTCCGCACCGGACGCTGAGGAGAACAGTACTTCTTCACAACACCTGTTTGACAATTTCATTGTACCCAGCGAGGCCTTCGAACCAGGTCGACGCTCCTCCTTGCCGTCGTCCGACACTGAGGAACACGTGCGCAAACAACGCTCACCACGTAGGCGCAAATGCCGTCGCCGTTCACCCACGGGCTCTCAAAGCGTCGCCAACCGCGACGACGAAGACGACACCCAGCCAGCCGACATTTCCACGCAGAGGTCGGCGGACAACTTTCAAGATGAACAAGACGTTTCGCAGGACGGGACCACCATGGAGGTCGCCACGCACAATGTAATGATCGGTGCGCAGGTTGAGACACCTGTCTCCCCGCCGACAACTCCAGATCTCTCTCACCACGACGCCATTCCCATGGACATTGGACAGACTCACGGCACAGGAACATGGGCCGACGACGTTGAGGAAGATACGCCCCCTCCTCCGGATGAGTTGCCTCCGCCGGACAAGGCTGCCTGTTAACATCAAAAGCGAGGCATTGCAGCTGATGGGACGGGACTTCCTGTCGGTGCCCTCCCCTTGGTGATGGTAGATGCGCGTCCACCACCACTGAAACAAACGTACCGGTTTGCCACACTGAACATCAACATGATCGGCACTGCACCCAAGCTGCAACTCCTATGTGACATGATTCGGGCCTCTGACGTCGACGTCGCCCTTCTTCAGGAAGTACGCGTTGCCACCCTACCACCAGTCTACGGCTACGACTCATACACGCGGAGTGGCTTTCTACACACGCGAAGGAATCCCACTCAAGGACACGACAATCCTTTCCTGTGGAAGAGGCATGGCTGTTACCATCTTCGACACGCGCGTCATCAATATCTACGCTCCGTCTGGCTCCACGAACCGTCGGCAGCGGTCCACTTTCTTCTGGATGCTATGATCGCCTTATCATGGGAGGCGATTTCAACTGCGTCCTCCATCCGCAGGACCAAGTGCCTGGTTATTCGCCATGCCCGGCGCTGCTCACCTTAATCGAAGATTTTCATCTAGTGGACGTTTGGGAGGAAATTCATGGCAATACCCTCGGTTTTACCCATTATACAGCACATTCTGCGAGCAGACTGGACCGGTTTTATGTCTCTGCCCACCTTGGCAATGAAGTCGCCCAAGCTGAACGATGGCCCCTTGCATTTTCGGACCACTGCGCCGTCATTTGCTCCCTGGCTCTGCCACCTCAGTCAGTGTGCCGCGGCAGGGGTTACTGGAAGCTTAATACCTCCCTCCTTAATGATCCACACTGCCGACAATGTATTGCCACTACATGGGCGTCTTGCGAAAGACGCCTTCCGCAGTACACTTCCACGTTCCATTGGTGGCTCAAATGTGCCAAACCTGCGATCAGAAAGGCCTTCATACAATGTGGCAAGGAAGCAGCAGCATGGCATCGAGACACCACAAATTTTCACTACGCCGTCCTCCGTGAGCTCGATGCGCTCCCTCCATCACCTGGCACCAATAGGGAACGACAGCGTACTAAAGCTCGTCTCCTCTCTCTTCAACGTGCACGACTGCATGGTGTCGTGGTGCGTTCCCGACGACAAGACCTCCTCCACGACGAAACCCCATCCACAATCCATGCCGCATCCGACCATAGTCGTCGACGTCGTCTTTTTGTCCCCAACATCACGACCTCCGATGGTGTTCACCACACAACACAGGCGGCAGTGGTGTCTGCCTTTGCTGAACATTATCGCCAATTTTATGACGATGAACCGATGGCAACGCCAATTCCTGATGATCTCCGTCCTTCCCCTGATCGGACCCTCACCGTAGCGGAGTCAACGTCCATGATGTCTGCAATCACCGCAGAAGAGGTGGTAGATGCGATAAACAAAGGGGCCAAGAAAAAAATCACCCGGACCAGATGGTCTCCCAGTGGAGTTTTACCGAGCGTTCACCACGTTAATGCTTCCTGCTGGACGGAAATGATTCAGGAACTCTTTACTCTGTTCTTCCCAATTCCACCTGAATTCGTCACTGGCATTCTTCTACCTGCGCCTAAACCGAAGGGAGGGTCTCATGTCTCTGCATATCGCCCCCTTACACTACTGAATGCAGACTATAAAATCTATGCACGCCTCTTAGCAGCGCGCATACGCACCGTCTTACCTACGGTCCTTTCACCTGAGCAGACTGCACGTGGTTGTGGGGACACCTTACAAACAGCCCTAGGAGAATGCCGTGACCTCATTGCACTGGCGTCGGTTTGTCGCTTTCGTGCAGCACTGGTATCCGTCGATTTCACGAGTGCCTTTGATGGCGTTCGACACCCATTCCTCCTCATGGTGGCGACACGTATGGGGTTCCCATTGCTTTTTGTCGATGCCATTCGCCGGTTACTACTTCCCGCGGTCTCGATGGTACAAGTCAATGGGAGACTTGTAGGACCGATTCCTATACGCCGCTCTGTGCGTCAAGGATGCCCTATGTCTACTTTACTATATGCCATTGCACTTGAGCCCCTCATCACTGGACTTACCTCTAAACTGCAGGGCCTCACTTTGCGCGACTACACCTTTCACTGTAGGGCTTATGCGGACGATCTCCTCTTTCTCACCTGCTCCTCCACGGAACTCAATGACGCCATCCAATGGATCCACCAGTATGGACGTCTTTCTGGTAGCATTCTTAATGTCCGTAAATCGACTATGATGCACATTGGGCGCGGCCTCCCGGCTATGGTGCCGACCCCACTCCCAGTCAGTGCCACCCTTCGTTACTTGGGTATCGAATTTACGAGCTCCACACACCGCACAGTGACTCTGGCTTACCGGCGGCTTTTGCAGTCGATTCGGCACCATGTCCGTGGTAAGGTGCACCGTAACTTAAACCAACTCCAACGTGTGTCCTATGTCAACATGTATGTCACCCCTAAACTGGTACACGTCGCCCAGATCCTCCCAATGCCGTTACTCCTTGGCCGCCGCATCCAATCAGCCTTTGGATATTTCGTGTCAGCAGGGGCACTTTTCAAAGTCCGCTACAACACTCTAACACTGCCTCCTGCAAAAGGTGGCCTCGGACTCGTCAACGTGCGGGCACGATCTTCTGCACTCTTTGTCCACACACTGTTGCGGCACTGACAGGGGCCGGTCCCGTCCTTAGCACGCAGTCTCTTAGATATCCTCCGACCAGCTTCTCTCGATCCACCGATCAATGTGGCACCTATTTCTCCATTATTGTACCACGTCACTAATTGTTTCATAGAACTCAGCTACGTTCGGGCCGATCTTCCAGTCACCCGTCCTCACCGTACAAAAGATTATTATCGTTTGTTTATGCTGTCCAACCCTTGCGACCCCATGGTGCTACAGCATCCTGACATTAACTGGCGCACGGTTTGGGGGTGTGTGCATGCACCCTTTTTACCGTCGTCTGTGTCTGCACTCTGGTATGTTTTAGTCTATGGAACATTCCCGACTAATAGTCGACTTTATCGCATAGGACTGGCCACCTCCCCACTCTGCCCTGACTGTCAGCTCGAAGACACCGACGAGCACCGTCTTACGTGCCCCCTGAAACAAAACGTATGGCTCCTCATCCAACGAATCGTGGGCTTTTACCTCCGTGCCCCGCCAACGACGATAACCCCGGATTTCCTGTTATTGCCGCAGACATTTCACTACCCTCTTACTAAGCACCATACCCTAATCTGGTTTCGAGGACAGGCTTTAGAATACCTCTTTCAGAGTGGTCCGCATACAGTCCTTGACTTCTGGTACAAAGTTGTGACCGCGCATAGCACCCTCACCCGAAAACCATCTTACCGACAAACTTTTGCCGGTTTTCTCCGCAGCGTCTGCCTTGACCCCCCTCATAGTTGGGGTGTACCATGCCTACCTGTCACATGATGCAACACCCTTATCCACGTTCTCATACATCGACCAAAAACAAAAACAAACTTAAAAGAAAGGAAGAAGACAGAATATGTTATATTTTGTTGTATTTAACGTTTTTCTTTTTAATATATTTTTTTAACTGTCATTTGTATATGTTTCAATGGTACCTTGAAGAACTCTTGCATAGTGAATATATATGTACTTTTAGTTTGTTCAGTAAAAATTATTAAAAAAAACAAAAAAAGGAAAACAGGATATGTTATATTTTGTTGTATTTAATGTTATTCTAATGATTTGTTTACCTAACACTCATTTGTATATGTTTTACTGGTACCTTGAAGAACTTTTGCTTTGTATATATATATATATATATATACTCCGTTTATTCAATAAAGATTTAAAAAAGAAAAGCGGTCTTAGGCGGTGCAGTCATGGACTGTGCGGCCGGTCCCGGCGGGGGTTCGAGTCCTCCCTCGGGCATGGGTGTGCGTGTTTGTCCTTAGGATGATTTAGGTTAAGTAGCGTGTAAGTTTAGGGACTGATGACCTTAGCAGTTAAGTCCCATAATATTTCACACACATTTGAACATTTTTTGTTATTTATTAAAAGGTACACTGATATCTGCAACATTCTTTGGGGTTACATTTTGCGGGAGAAAATTACTTTGTTCCCGGACGAGACCAACCATATGCAAAGTAACTTGTGAGAGAGAAAAAAATATTTGTTTTAAGAAATGTTCTGCTTTTCTTGCTGCTTAGTTAATAAAACAAATGAATGAGTATTGGTGAAGTTATTAGCTGTTGCTTCCACCGAAGTCCGACTCGTGTGCACGCAGGTGCGTTAGCACGAATAAAAAATTAAATAAAGCAAGACAAAGTCCGTTCATAGGGCTTCCCAGTGCGTTGTTGGATTTCAAAATATTGGCTTCGTCATTTCGAGGGACCAACCAACGCATGCGTCGCATTAGTGTATTAAAATTAGACGCAGGAATCTGCGGTGAAATAGTGTTCACTTGTCACTATTCACAGAATGAATTGATTTCAGAAAAAAAAAAAATAGCTTTCCACAATATTCACCACAGTTTGTTATTAAATAATATTCATCTGTGGGAGAACTTAAGTAGGTCGACTAGCGTCAGATGTTCACTTAACCTTTAGCAAGGCCACGAAAATTATTCAAAGTGCTTCAGCACACTTTTAATCTGAAGTTCTGTAATCGCGAACTAATCATATTTTTAACTGCATATCACCGTCAATTTTAACTGCAGAATAGTCATAAATGTTTAGACAAAGTCACCTAACCTACTATTGTTCATAGCCCAAACGGTGAATATGTTTTCTAAACGTTTGAGATCGAGACTCACGACATATTTACAAGTCCCAAACAAACGTTAAGGTGATGTGAATTTCACAAAATATTTAGACAAAGTCACCCAAGCAAATATTGTTCAAAGTCCAAGCGGTGAACATTGGTTTCAAACTGTTATCGATCGAGACGCCCGAAATATTTAGAAGTCTCAACCAACCGTTCACGTGAAGTGAATTTCTTCTAAGTACGAACAAGCGATCGTCACAAGCGAAACATTTTACAAGTCCTGACCGAACACTTAGAAAATATTTCGGTTACACACACCAGGCGACTTCCAGCGGCACGTGTCACCCTGCTTGTACGCGAACTCCGCTGCAACTTCCTGCCAAAATCTCGGTGCGTTGCGCAAAAAGGTTGCCGATACTTCATGGCTCGCACTGAATGTGAGTCAAATTCAAGCATTTACGATTTTCGAAACCATATTTAAACTATAAATTCAATGTCGTATAGATATATTGCACATGAATTAAGACGTAAATTTTATCAGATTTTAAATGTTGCTCTTAATTTTTGTATAGCTTTAATGGTTGTCACAAAAATACTGTTTTTGCTTAAATGGGCACTATCTTGCGACGTTGTGTCACTCATAAATACTAAACAATTAAACTAATTACAGTCACACATCCATAATTACCTCTATTTACTAAAGATTTCGCTGCTTTCACTGTTTCATTATTTTATTGGAAAATTCACTTTTTTCACGCTCGAAACATGCACTTCGCCCTGTAATTTGAGATACTAAGTACTTATCGGAAAGCTTTTAAAACAGTTCGATATTGCTCACTGAGCCCTTGCTAGTGACACTACGTTTGTCTGAATTGCGTAAGGGGTTAGTGAGTTATCAATTTTTCAATATCATTTTATATCCAAAATATTTAACGTATCATATCTCTAAAACTAGGTCTCGTTGCGAGGGCGCGTCTTCACTAACGTACTCGTCTAATTTTTGCCTTTAAAACCATGTGACTGGTTTCCCTGACACTGCTTTGGCTTAGTTTTCTTACACTTTCCCTTATTTTCTATTTTTTTTTCATTCAATAAGTCAGCCATGGCAGCTACCTTCGCCGGACAAGTGAAATGGTCGAGTTTTCCTCACCGTGTGTTCTCAGCGGCAGGCTAACTGACATGGTGTCACAATTTCTCGAACTCCACCAGTTACGCCCATCATAGGTGCTGCTACGTACTGACCACCCAGTCAAACCTCGCTCTCCCGGCCGTTACAACACCCGCCGACTCGGCTGCCAGTGTTATGACACGACGTGCGCAGATGGCCACGTCTATTGTCAACGTTCTCCATGGGTACGAGTATTTTCCGAATGCCCTGTCTCTATTTCAAGAGTACCGTCGCTTCATTTCCTCGACCAAGAGCGTCGTTAGTTTTTGTCCTTTTCAGTGTTTTCTTCATATCTTCGCTCGTTATTTTCTCCTTGCTATTTTCGCACGTGATCATATTCCCTGAAAATTTTTGGGACTATTTGAAACAGTGAGTGAAAAACCTCTCCAATCTGGGACGTCTATGGCATCTAATCACGAGCAAATAGCTTCAGCTGGATACGACAAATCTGAAAAAAACTTGTAAACTTGTGTACTCTCTTCCTCGCCGGAATGAAGCCATTATCAAGTTTAAAGGGCGTATTATACGTTAGTATCATTATATCTCCTTGTGTTGGGTGTGGGGCTGACTAACGTTTCGTCCAGTGTCCTTACGTATAATTTCCAAAAATCTATGATTTCTGATCCAAGTTCTGATTTGGTTAATATGTCAGCGTTTTATATCTCTATAACGGAAGAATTTTTGTTACAACATTCATAATCGTAGAGTGTACAAACGATGGAATGGATACGAGTACATGGGTGTTTTCTTTGAATATCTGTATACTAGTTCAGTAGATTTCTTATCTACGAGGAGTTTACTTTCGTCAGCTGTATGCATCTCATTTCTGTTATGGCATTTGCAACGCTCTGTCGCATTCTGTATTTCGCCTCACCTGCGACCTTATACTCTTTTCGACTGGTGGGATGAGTAGGCTTATACTCCGGTCCACTGACAAACGGCGCTGCAATCGAGCAGTTCGAGTGGAAAATAGAGTTCTGCTTCGCAACTCAATAACTTCGCCTGCCGACGACGTGAAGCTGTGAATCTTCCGGAAGTGGTTGCTGCCAGGGTCAACCACAGGGAGGAAATACGTTGCTCGAAGTGTTCTGTCGAGTGGCGAGTATTCAGTGTTAGGAAACATGTTTAAAGCGACAGTAGGACCAGATTGTTGTACTGCAATGCGCCCGAGATAACTGGACCTCTTGAGATGTAACAATACCGAAAGTGCAAAAGAACTTTCTGCCTTCATATCAGGCGTTTATAGTAGATCGTTGGAACAAAGAATCGGTCCAAGTGATTGAAAAAGCAAGCAAACCTTTCAAGTTTTCAAAGAAATTCTTCGGACATACGTCCATATTAACATGCCTATAGCGTTGATTTCAGTATGTTCTTTAGTTACATAAAACGTTTTATCGTCGCGTATTGTGACCCTAAAATCTCCTTTGTGTGAATCAACAAAGCTTATGAAACTCAATTTATTCGTTGACGAAATCTAAAACTTAGAAGATGAGAGCGTCAAGGTTTTGACGTGTTCCTTGATTTCCCATATGGATTCCGCAACTCTGCTTTATCGTCTAGTCAAAAATAAAAACCTTACAGAATCTGAGACAAGTTTTGTAAAGCAAAGCGCAATACCTGTTTCTTAATTGGCTGAATCTCCAGATTTAAATTAAATTCAAAGACACCTCAACGGAGTGTTTGGTTTCTTACTGCTTACGAGATATGTAGGATGGCTTTTCAATGCATCCGGAAAAGTTGCTCACAGAACGTACAGATATTTTTTCGGACATAGATCCCTCTTTCCATTTTTTGTTCGACCAGCAGTTTAGCCAACAATCAAGATCAAAATTTTCTGTTTATAGGACAAAGTTTGGAAACTGCCTGTAGCCCGAATGCGCAGCTGTGTGCAGTTGTCAAACTAATTAGCCATGCGGGAGACTTATCGGGTCGTGTTTACAATACGCGACAGATATTTATTAGGAAACGTGCCCACGTTGGTCAATTTGCGCTCCCAGCCATGCCCAGAGGAGGTCTGACCTTCCCAACGTAACAGTTCTCTTTCACATTGTGAAGTACTGAAATATTTCGTGTACTTTACTAGCAATGTTCATTTTGACGAAATAGCTTCCACAAATACTTACAATGTGATCATCGTACGTATGAATTACTTAGGTTTACGTTCCGCTCACTTGTTGTTTGTGAACTACAAAAAAGTAGCGATAGCTTCTAGAATATTGGTTTGTGTGAAAGAAAAATACATAATTTTCTTATTCGTTTCAGCGCTATCTGCACGTCTTTTGTTTTCCGTACCAATCAAAAGTCATCCTGGACACTGCAGTTGATCTGTTGCACAACGTCAGAAGCTGCCTGATGCTACCCGCAGATAATCGTGCATACGAAAATGGTAACATTAGAAAACTACAGCGATTTGCACAAAGAGCTTCTTCGTGCAGCTTGGCGGTTGATCCTCGATAAAAACTGATGTAACGTATCGCATGTAAAATGATGAAAATATTAATTATTGTGTGATTATGAGATTGATGTTTAATCACTGGAAGCACCAAGTGCCGTAACTTTGTTGTAGTAGGCATCCAAAGACACTTAATTGAAATGACTTCATAAGAAAGATCCGTGGGAGAAACTGATGTGGGACTTTGATTCAGTGGAAGAATAGTGATGGAATGTGTTTTACTTACTTAAGAGATGGTTTACAAAATCATTCCATCGATCCTTGAGAATACCGCGTCAATAGGGAAGCTTTCCAAATAATGGAAATTGAGGAGTTTCAAAAACGAGCAGCATGTTTCGAGACAGGTAAGGTTGGCACGACTGGTAACATTGCAGAGAAGCTGTTTCAGCTCCAGTGGCAAAAGCTGCTAGCGAGGCGTTGATCATGACAGACGATATCACTTTTGTATTCGAGAGCGTAAGTTCCAAGAAGAGTTGGCCAACAAATTAATTCTTCACACAAACATGACTAGTAAATCTGAGATCTCCAAGCCCGTATGGACTCTTATGGAGGCTAACTGAAAGTGATTCGGGCCAAGCAAAGTTTGCAAATGCGTCGGGAAAGTGGGAATTAAAGTGGTACACGATGTAGCATTTGCAACACACAGTAAAGCGGCTTGCGGAATGTAGATGTATGTAGATGTATGCAGTTGTGGGACCAATGATTTATTTGCTGTGATGGGGAAATTGACACTTCATACAGGACTTGGTAGTGTATCCTTAAGATAAGAAAATGTAACGAATTTAGCGTGAAAGAACGTTATTGTTCAATTGTATAACTGACGATTGACGATTAGTTAAAAAAATACCGATTGTTTAATACTTGGGGTTTTTTGCTATTTAGGGAGCAAAATAACTGATGATGGTCGAAGTAGAGAGGATATAAAATGTAGACTGGCAATGGCAAGGAAATCGTTTCTGAAGAAGAGAAATTTGTTAACATCGAGTATAGATCTCAGTGTCAGGAAGTCGTTTCTGAAAGTATTTGTATGGAGTGTAGCCATGTATGGATGTGAAACATGGACGATAACCAGTTTGGACAAGAAGAGAATAGAAGCTTTCGAAATGTGGTGCTACAGAAGAATGCTGAAGATAAGGTGGGTAGATCACGTAACTAATGAGGAGGTATTGAATAGGATTGGGGAGAAGAGAAGTTTGTGGCACAACTTGACTAGAAGAAGGGATCGGTTGGTAGGACATGTTTTGAGGCATCAAGGGATCACAAATTTAGCATTGGAGGGCAGCGTGGAGGGTAAAAATCGTAGATGGAGACCAAGAGATCAATACACTAAGCAGATTCAAAAAAATGGCTCTGAGCACTATGGGACTCAACTGCGGAGGTCATTAGTCCCCTAGAACTTAGAACTAGTTAAACCTAACTAACCTAAGGACATCACAAACATCCATGCCCGAGGCAGGATTCGAACCTGCGACCGTAGCGGTGTTGCGGTTCCAGACTGCAGCGCCTTTAACCGCACGGCCACTTCGGCCGGCCACACTAAGCAGATTCAGAAGGATGTAGGTAGCAGTAGGTACTGGGAGATGAAGAAGCTTGCACAGGATAGAGTAGCATGGAGAGCTGCATCAAACCAGTCTCAGGACTGAAGACCACTACATATGGAGTTGGTGTTTGCATCATGAACAGCTTGAAATTGGAACAACCATATAGAATTGCGTCCTAGCAGCGATTAGATCAGGAAAACGAGGAAAGGAAGGGGGGGGGGAGGGATTGTAGTGGGTTTATGGTAGTAGTTCACGAAGTTACTTTTAATAGAGTGCTTCACAGAACTAGATGTAGATACAATTGAATAACTGAATTGATGAGTACCATGATGAAATAATATCCTTCTCCACTATCGCCAGATTTGAATATTGCCGGTAATTTGTCCTCTGTAGTGGAAAACCAATTACGGGCCAGTTGCAGCTGCAGGATCTCTCGCTGGAACAGTTTCTGTGTGACCTATTTACAATGAGTGAGTTTCAAGATTTCAGCATTCTGCAATAGCTATGAATATAGACAGTATACACTTGAATGTAAGAGTCATTTACTTAATACGAATGGAAATTTCAATTTGAAATGATCCTTTGTGGTAATGGTAGAGTTTTATAAAGTTGCCTAGCAAATACGCCGCGTGAAATTTAAGCTAAAACTCAATGTGCTGCGTCTTTTGTTGCGTGGACACAGAAGATACAAAAGTCAAAGCTTACATCCACAGTCAGGTCGATGTCAATTAAAATTCACCTGGCAACCTGATAAAGAATGCGTCAGACCATCAAGAACGCTACTATTTAGGTCATATTTTAACGGCGTCTTTGCCTTCAAAATAAATCTCCATACACTGATTAGACACTAACGGAAATAGGAAACAACAAAACAAGAGTCTAAATATAAAATTATATCTTAAACTGATTCTCGATAATTGAAAATAATTTTACAGAGATTGATATTTAGACTTCATTGTGCTGTATTCGTTACACTGGTCCAAAATTATCCATTAGAGGCAGCAGTGAAAGGTTACAGACAACTATACAGGCGACGAGTATTGCGTGATCTCTAAAGCAATCCAACCATACACTAATGAAGTACTGACTGCGAATACGTAGGCAACTGTTTTTTGGGTTATCAGTCTTCTGACTGCTTTGATGCGGCCCGCCACGAATTCCTCTCCTGTGGAGGCATATGACTTAATAAAAATTTTATTAACTACAATTAAAATTTCAGCAAAATGTCATTATGAAGTACACACCATTAATAGGAAAAAAGCAGCTTTCACCCTGAATGTTGGTTTTCAAAATCACAGCGCTTACTTCTAACGTAAGTGCCAGTCCAGTTTATTACAACTCGTAGTGTTTATCAGTGCAAACACATGTGTCACACATTTCCGTTGTGTCCCTCCTAACAATCGTCAGGCGCATTTTCTCTAGTATTTCGGCAGATGTTTGCATTTCGATTTTTCTCTACATAGCTGGAGCCAGCCCAGACAAATGCTACTTATCACATCTGCCTTGCGAGGCACAGTGCCGATGAAAAGCGTCGGCTTGTTTCCCTTTACGAAAAAAAAAATAATAATAATTTTCAAAGCGAAATTTTATGTTCCAGTTCGATAGAGAGTTTCTAAATTAGACTATTTCGGTGTTGATTTTATCGACCTGTATTAACAGAATATATATCAGCAGGCAATTATTAGTGAAAGTTTTGACGGTTCAAATGGTTCAAATGGCTCTGAGCACTATGGGACTCAACTTCTGAGGTCATTAGTCCCCTAGAACTTAGAACTAGTTAAACCTAACTAACCTAAGGACATGACAAACATCCATGCCCGAGGCAGGATTTGAACCTGCGACCGTAGCGGTCTTGCGGTTCCAGACTGCAGCGCCTTTAACCGCACGGCCACTTCGGCCGGCTTTTGACGGAAGGAGAGGAGTTTGTACAGGGGATCGGAGAGTGGATTGTATAAGAGTTGCAGACGACATGGTTGTGATGGCAGAGAGTGTAAGAGAGATGGAACAAATGTTAGATGGTCTAAACACAAAATTAGAACAATATGGAATGAAGATTAACAAGAAGAAAACGAAAATCATGGTAATTGGAAGAAAAGGGGAGAAAATGCCGTACGAAATAGAGCAAGTGAGTAACTTCAATTACTTGGGAAGTGTAATAATGAATTACATGTACTGTTCAACAGAAATTAGAAAAATAACTGCAATGCCGAAAGAAGGATTCAAGAGGAAACAGAAATTACTTTGTGATCACTAAACAAAGATCTGAGGAAAAGAATTCGCAAATATTAGACTACTGGCCATTAAAATTGCTACACCACGAAGATGACGTGCTACAGACGCGAAATTTAACCGAAAGGAGAAGATGCTGTGATATGCAAATGATTAGCTTTTCAGAGCATTCACACAAGGTTGGCGCCGGTGGCGACACCTACAACGAGCTGACATGAGGAAAGTTTCCAACCTATTTCTCATACACAAACTGCAGCTGACTGGCGTTGCTGGTCAAACGTTGTTGTGATGCCTCATATAAGGAGGAGAAATGCGTACCATCATGTTTCCAACTTTGATAAAGGTCGGATTGTAGCCTATCGCGATTGCGGTTTATCGTATCGCGACATTGATACTCGCGTTGGTCGAGATCTAATGACTGTTAACACAATATGGAAATGGTCGGTTCATGAGGGTAATACGGAACGCCGTACTGGATCCCAACGGCCTCGTATCACTAGCAGTCGATATGACAGGCATCTTATCCGCATGGCTGTAACGAATCATGCAGCCACGTCTCGATCCCTGAGTCAACAGATGGGGACATTTGCAAGACAAAAACCATCTGCACGAACAGTTCGACGACATACGCAGCAGCATGGACTATCAGCTCGGAGACCATGGCTGCGGTTACCCTTCACGCTGCATGACAGACAGGAGCGCCTGCGATGGTGAACTCAACGACGAACCTGGGTGCAAAACGTCATTTTTTCGAATGAATCCAGGTTCTGTTTACAGCATCATGATGGCCGCATCCGTGTTTGGCGACATGGCGGTGAACGCATATTGGAAGCGTGTATTCATCATCGCCATACTGGCGTATCACCCGGCGTTATGGTATGGGATGCCATTGGTTACACGTCTCGGTCACCTCTTGTTCGCATTGACGGCACTTTGAACAGTGGACGTTACATTTCAGATGTGTTACGACCCGTGGTTCTGTCCTTCATTCGATCCCTGCGAAACCCTACATTTCAGCAGGATAATGCGCGACCGCATGTTGCATGTCCTGTACGGGCCTTTCTGGATACAGAAAATGTTCGACTGCTGCCCTGGTCAGCACATACTCCAGATCTCTCACCAATTGCAAACGGCTGGTCAATGGTGGCCGTGCAACTGGCTCGTCACAATATGCCAGTCACTACTCTTGATGAACTGTGGTATCGTGTTGAAGCTGCATGGGCAGCTGTACCTGTACACGCCATCCAAGCTCTGTTTGACACAATGCCCAGGTGTATCAAGACCGTTATTACGGCCAGAGGTGGTTGTTCTGGGTACTGATTTCTCAGGATCTATTCACCCAAATTGCGTGAAAATGTAATCACATGTCAGTTCTAGCATAATATATTTGTTCAATGAATACCCGTTTATGATCTGCATTTCTTCTTGGAGTAGCAATTTTAATGGCCAATGGTGTACATCTGTAGCGTTGCACTATATGTTGCGGAGACCTGAACATTGAAGAAGGAAGATGAAAGAAGACTGGAGGTACTAGAGAAGTGGATATGGAGAAGAATGGAAAAAGTGAAATGGGAAGAACGAGTAAGGAATGAAGATGTATTAAGAAGAGTTGGAGAAGAAAGAAACATGTTGAAAGTCATCAGAAAGAGAAAACGGAACTGGATTGGACATTGTTTGAGGAGGGACTGTTTATTGAAGGAAGGAATGGTGTAGGGAAAAAGGGGAAGAGGAAAAATAAGATAAGAAATGCTGAACAATATCAAAGGAAACAAATATTGAGAAATGACAAGACTGGCTATGGACAGACAAAAGTGGAAGAGGCTTAACCCATGACAAGACCTGCCATAAGGCAGAATACCAAACTACTACTATTAACAGAAACAGTAAAACGCGAAGAATGATGAGAACTCTAGCAGTGACAGCACCGCCGTTGCGAGTACTCATTGTTACCGCCATGCGGCAACGCTGCTCAGTCGCTGCTAGAGTACTTCTTGCTCTTCGTGTTTTACTACCACTGTTAAAACGTATTTAGTAGATTGATTTGGGACCGCCCTATCAAATGGGAACGTAAAATTCCACCTTAATATATATATATATATATATATATATATATATATATATATATATATATATATATATATATATAACGGGAAAACAAATCGGTACTTTCCATTGACACTGGGCGTCACATGAAAGATGTGGTGAGCACTGTCTCTTAGACTGACTACACCTACACATTGCAGAAACATAATTGCTCATATGTGTCGAAATACCAGAATAAAATGAAGGCATCGAAGCTATTCAAAGGCGGGCAGCTAGATTTGTTACAGGTATATTCGAACAACACATGTTATGGAGGTGCTTCTAGATTTCAAACGGGAATCTCTGGAGGGAATGCGACGTTCTTTTCGAGATTCACTACTAAGAAAATTTAGAGAAATAGTATTTGAAGCCGACTGCCACACGCTTCTACCACCGCCAACGTAGATAGCGCGTAAGGAACACGAAAATCAGATACGAGCAATGAGGACTCATTCGGAGGCATATAGACGGTGGGTTTCCCTCGCGAGTGGAACAGGAAAGGAAATGACTGTAATGGTACAGTGCACCCTCCGCCAGGCTCCGCGTGATAGCTTGCGGTTTATCTATGTAGATTTAGATGCAGATGTAGATAATATTCTTCGTAGTATGCTTCCCCTATGCGATAGAGTAGCTGGTAACTTCGCCATACTTTGTTCGTTCGCCTCTTGATGGTGTTTCCTTGTTAGGAGAATTAATTAGCTATCTTAAGTCACGGGGATGTTAATAGGCTACGGTCTTAGACAGAGTGATTCTTGTCGACGTTTAAAGACCCCCGAAGCGATGTAGATGAGACAGTTTATTTAATGTAAGGCACATGGGGTCGCCAATGTCCAGGAATACCTCAAAATTCGAAGCGAAATGTTGAACATGTGACGCCATCAGATGACGTAGTTCGCCGCACGTGCAGCGGTTGAGCTTGGGCGTAAAGAGATGAGGGAACGATGCAATAGCTGCATTCGAGTAGACGGTGCAAATTTTGAACACCTTTTTTAAATGTGATCTATTGTAAACGTAGATGTTACAAAATTATTGTCCTCGCTGCAATCAAGTAAAAGCAGTTCCTGTTTTGTGTTTTCTCCTTGTGTCCTTTCTTTTTCTGTTTACAGACAGTATTCGGTACAGAAAACATAGGTCATTTACAGCTAACGATGCAATTCGGAAGCTTATTTACTTGTGACATAGTATGGTAGGGCTTTGCTGTATGGTACCTTGCAATAAAGCAGCGAAGAATGCGAGACCGGCAAATAAAATAATAAATCTTATTTCAATGTAAACACATAACTGTAATGCAATGAAAAAATGCCAGAGGCAAGGCTCGATCCCCGTAGCCACACGTGCTAAACTCGTGCATCTCGGGAAATACCTAAAAATTACTTGACTTCTGTTGCAATGATCAGGTACGATCAATTGATGTCGTCACATGTTAAAAATTTGTCATCGAAGTTTCGGGTATTTCCCGACATTTGCGATCCCATGTGTTTTATACTAAATTACTTGTCGCAGCGTTATCTGCGCCGTTTCGGAGTTTTTTAAACGTTAATAACAATCACCTTGTGTATGGCTGTTGTTGGTTCTTGTGACGTAAAAGTCTATAATCACAATGAGGATATATTTACAACAAAGACATGCTTGACTAATCTGAAACTAGAGCCCAGTGATGTCAGACAGGAAATCATCCTGGAGCCTAGGTCTCCGACCCTAATGACATCGTCGTCGACGGGACGTTAAACCTTAATCGTCTTTAATTAATTCTCTTGTACGTGCAGAACCACTACAGGCGGCTGTTGCTTCCCATAATGCCTGAAGGACCTTCTCCACGAGGTACTCGGCATTGCGTGCGTGAAGATGTTCCGGACTTCGCCGTTCCGTGGAACACCTCGCAAATGCCCTGGAAAGCTCGATGGTTGGCCTCAAACGCCCGTTCGTGTCTGCCGGCCCTTAACCGCCTTATGAGGAAATACTGCTCCTCCTAATTTGATTCGATCGACAGATTTACTTCTCACGCGCTTTCGCGAGCAGACTTCCAGTGGGGTCGGGTGGTGTCTGAAACGAAGAGGACACGCCCACTTTGCCGTTGACACTAAGTACACGATGGTCCAATGCACGTAACCAGCTGAGTAAAGTTGCCAGCAATGTGAAGTTTGGTTTGAACAACGTACGAGGTGTGGCTAGAAAAAAACCGGACTAGTACTGGTGAAACAATAAAACGAATGCAATAAGGCTGAAAGTCGCGTGGCCTGTCACGTGACTCTCGCTCCGCCTACTGCTCGAGTTTCATCTGCCTCCTGCCCGTGGCGTCTGTTTTAAGTAGTTGACGTTTTGTCTGTGCGTCGGAAAATGTTGAGTGTACAGAAAGAACAGCGTGTTAACATCAAATTTTGTTTCAAACTAGGAAAATCTGCAAGTGAAACGTTTGTAATGTTACAACAAGTGTACGGCGATGATTGTTTATCGCGAACACAAGTGTTTGAGTGATTTAAACGATTTAAAGATGGCCGCGAAGACACCAGTGATGACACTCGCACTGGCAAACCATTGTCAGCAAAAACTGATGCAAACATTGAAAAATTCGGTAAACTTGTTCGACAAGATCGCCGTTTAACAATCAGAGCAGTGTCTGAGTTAACAGGAGTTGACAAGGAAAGTGTTAGGCAGATTCTTCATGAAAGTTTCAACATGAACAAAGTGTGTTCAAAAATGGTTCCGAAGTGTCTCACAATTGAACAGAAGGAACGCCGAAGAATGATTTGTTCTGACATCCTGGAAAACATTGAAAGTGATGCCACCTTCTTACAAAATGTTATTACTTGCGATGAATCGTGGTTTTTTACTTACGATCCCGAAACTAAACGCCAATCGATGCATTGGAAAACTCCTGGTTCTCCACGACAAAAAAAAGCACGAATGTCAAAATCGAAATTCAAGGCAATGATGATTGTTTTTTTTGACATCAAAGGGATTGTGCACATTGATTGGGTACCAGAGGGACAAACAGTGAATCAGCATTACTACATTAGCGTCCCGGCTACCCTACGTGAGCGAGTACGGAGAAAACGGAACGATTTGTGGAGAAAAAAGTCATGGATCCTTCACCAAGACAATGCCCCAGCTCACAGTGCGTTGTCAGTGAAGACGTTTTTGGCAAAACACAACATTCCCATCTTAGATCATCCACCCTACTCACCTGATTTGGCCCCCTGTGACTTTTTTCTTTTCCCTAAAGTCAAGTCAGCTTTGAAAGGAACTAGATTTGAGACTGTTGAAGCAGTAAAAGAAAAAGCGACGGAAGTAATGTATGGACTTACCGAAAATGATCTGCAGCATTGCTATGAACAATGGAAAATTCGTATGGAGCGGTGTAGAGACCGAGGAGGAGAGTACATTGAAGACATAACATGAAATTATAAATAATTGTAAATAAATGTTTTTTCCAGCATCAGTCCGGTTTTTTTGTAGCCGCACCTCGTAGTTGTTTACTAGGCATGGGGCTTTTGGGGTGCTATTCCTTTTCATTCCTCTTATCTCGGAACTGTCTTAGCCAGCCAGTTATACGCTATTTACGGTTTAATGTGCTTGGCATTTTTCACATAAAGGAAATCATCAATACAGATGAATAAAGATGATAGAAAAATGTCCAACAAGGAGTCGCTATCATTCCAACCCTGACCTGTAGTCTGAAACATATCCATGTGGTCGTGGAGCTATAAGTCACAGCTTATTCAAGCTAGCAGCCTTGCTTTCTACTACTATCTTTCTTCGCTACACTTTCTCTGAAGAAAAAGAACAAAAAAAAAACACCGAAATGTGAGACGTATATACTATATTCTTTAACCACAAAGAACTTTCACTATCATTAGGGTATTGAAAAAAATTGATCAAAACTACGTAACAGAGTTTTTGGAACTATGATTTTCTCCGGTACTGGCCTTTGAAGATGACAGGAAAAACTCAATGGGAGACTGCTTACAACATCTATGCTTGCTGTTGGCTGTCAGAATGCCCGTAACTCCGTGAAATGCATGATCGTCAGAATATCAGATTACCACTGAGACATATCTAGAATATGAACATGCTGTTGTGCAAGGTAAATGAATAAATTTTATTTAACATCTCTTTTAACTCATTATTTTTTGTATTATAGCACCTGAGCTACCACTCTTCTGGGACCAGAAACCCTATAAGCAGTCACGAAAAAGTTACTTATTTTGGTGTGTGATTCTATTCAACCTCCTGTTTATTTTGTGGCATTTTTCCAGTTTTCCCACAGTGCATTTTTCACTAACATACAGTGCCATGCACCAAACGTACGTTCCCACAAATTTCTTATTCCAAGTCAGTTCTATGGTATCAGTGGACTTCTTCTGCCGAAGGATGTCCTGTTTACCCGTGTTGCTCTATTTCGTATCGTCCATACTTCGTCCATCATCTGTAATTTTGCTTCCGAGGTGGCAGATACCACCTTCGTCTACTTCTTTGTCCTCAATTCTGGCGTTCAGTTGGAGCTAATCTCATTTCCACTATTACTAATTACTTTCGTCTTTTTTCGCATAGGCTGTACTCATTACACATTTCATTCCATTAAACAGGTCTTCTAATTATTCCTCGCTTTCACTGAGAATAGCAATATCATCAGTGAATCTGGTTACTGATATCGTTTCACCCAGAGGTATAATTCTACTAATGAACCTCCCTTTATTTCCGACGTTGTTTCTTCGATGCACACGTTGAACACTAAGAGGAAGACTATATCCTTGGTTTATGACCGTCTTAATCTGAGCACTCATCACTTGGTGTTCCTTTATTGTTTCCTCTGCTGAAGTAGCGGGCATTCTAATGAGCTGCTGATTCTAATCCAACACTAATGCGCTCGATATCAACAATACGTAAAAGTTCCAAAGACTCTTTTCAAGTCAACGGTGACATAAACTGAAAATACGAGTTATGTTTTACTCAAGATATGTCTCATATTGTGAGAGCTCGTTTTCTACAAATTTCTCATTCATATGTTAAGTTTCCGCCAACTTTGACTCGACTGGATCGTCTCGTTAAGAATAATTCGGTTATTCATTACAGTCCTAAAAAAACGATGCAAATGTTGGTAATGTGTAATTGCATTTAGTCTATCACTTTTTTTTGCCTGTCTCCAATTTTCTGTCAAAGTTACTTCTTAATTTTATCGCTATTTGCAGGTATAATGTTATGTGCATGATTACTTTCATGAGATATTTCGGACATTGTTGTGTTAAAATTATCACATATATTGTGTTACCTTACGCAAAATTTTTGTCATGGAGTCTTTGGAATACCCGACTGAAGCATTTTTATCGACATTTACATCTTGATAGGACTGAAGGGAAGATCAAAATCTGACAGAAAATGTCTTTAACTTTGAGCCAACGGTCGCAGCATTTTTCATCTCCTTTAAACATTTGCGTTTCTTTGTGAACAATTTTCTGTCTGATTTTCCTTTACTTAACCAGTCTATAAGAATCTTCAGGATTCTTAATGTCATTGATGCACTCTGATCTTGCTTTGACACGCCACATTTATTGACAGTTTGCAGTTTTAATTTCTGAATAGGGACTGCACAAATCTAAAGTAAAATGAAAATATATTGGTCACAACGTGCACCTTTCAGAACAGTGCCGTATCTCTTACAAAATACCAATTTTCGAACCGTTATAACATACTGGTCTTCCAGGTGTTGTGACTGAAGGAGATCCAACGTCTATGATAAGATTATGCGGCTGACAGATAGGACTTATCTGCTGTAAGCAAAAAATAAAAAATTAAAAATATATTAGTAAAATAATTGACTATTCGCATTTGTTTGTTAGAACCAAGATACTCTTTCTACCTTTGATTACTCTCTTCACATAAATGCAACAGCCGACGGGGTACAGTTGACGTCAATGACGAAGGTATCGATTTTGGAACACACCATATTGTTCGACAATGTTCGCTGACGAACCTATTCACGCTTTTCTCTCGTCTGCAAATTGTTCCGTGCGGCATTTATGCATCATTACGTATCATTACCCAAACGCGTCATACATGAGTGAATTGCTTTTGTTGACGAATACAGAGAGTGTAACTTTGCCGTTAAGATACACTTTGACCGAAGTGCGCGAAAAATGGAACATGGTTAGTACCCGAACTAGGTAATTGTTCTAAGATACCAGTTGAAAGATTTAAATGATAGTTTGAAGTCGTTGAAGTCAAGAACTTCGAGCTAGCTTCCCATATATTCCTATAAAGTAATGTTCTTAAAATGGGTTGTTGAGCAGAGATATTATTTTTAACTTTTTTTTACGTTACATTCGTAAACGTGTTTCATCTTTTGAATAGCAGATGAACCGTGAAATACTTTTATGACAGTGAGTTCCGTGACATGCGAAACGCCGGCCGAAGTGGCCGTGCGGTTAAAGGCGCTGCAGTCTGGAACCGCAGGACCGCTACGGTCGCAGGTTCGAATCCTGCCTCGGGCATGGATGTTTGTGATGTCCTTAGGTTAGTTAGGTTTAACTAGTTCTAAGTTCTAGGGGACTAATGACCTCAGAAGTTGAGTCCCATAGTGCTCAGAGCCATTTTGAACATGCGAAACCTTAATTGTGCATTGTGTAACTAACATTTCCTTCACGTTTAATATTTGTGTGTTTGGAACAGTGACTGTCTGTTGGTACACTACTGTACGACAATAAGTAAACGAATTTCGTGGCAGTCGTCATTACAATACGAGCAAACGTCGATACAGCTGCCGAGCAGCTGCGAGAATGTATTCTGTACAGGGTGTTGAAGAAAAAGTGTCTCATATTCTCATAGGGGACAGTACTAGCTAAAACCGGTAAAGGAATCTTCTAAACTTGTGTCGTTGTGCAAGTGCTTTTCTAGAAGTAAGAGATTCTGTGCTGTGACAGTCATTTGTCCCTTGACACTGTAGGAAGTTCTCAATGTTGTTACCGCTCATTCTTACGAATCCTTTGGTCCTCCTTTTCGTAGATTGAGGAATTCGTGAAACATTCCAGGTTATTGCGGGTTAAGTTACATCAGTGGTCGCCCACCTTTCAGCAGACATGTGCCATATAGTATCGAACTGAAATAAAGACGGGCCGCACTTGTTAGTAATTTTGTGTTCCTATAACGATATCGGTGATAGTAAAAATGGAAAAACATAAATGTTTACTTTCACATTTTATTCAACACCATTTATTAATAAGTAAGCAAAATGACAGAAAGGAAATGAGAACATCGAAAGAATTATACATGAGAGTCAAATCTAAAATTAATGTAATTTTTTGTCGCTGTATTTGACTGGCTGTTTCTGGAAAGTTTGCTTTCATTTGTATTGTAGAAATTCAGAGAATGGCACTCAAATGCTCATCTGTGATTGACAATGAAGTGTTGTCAAGAACTGCAATTACTTGCTAAGAAAGTCTTGCCATTTCTTCAGAATAAGATGGCAGACCGACATAAAATTAAACTAGATCATAGATTGCATAGAAAGAGTTTCTTCGAGTGTCATTTGACCGAAGATCAACCACATTCATTTGTAAATTACTCGATACGTCCTCAATATCATACGAAAAAGCGTCTGCAGAAATCTTCAGTTTACCAGAATCTTTCTCTAAATATCTGGATCCATGGCAACAAATAGACCTGACCTCCAGAATGAGATTTTCACTCTGTAGCGGAGTGTGCGCTGATATGAAACTTCCTGGCAGATAAAAACTGTGTGCCGGACCGAGACTCGAACTCGGGACCTTTGCCTTTCGCGAGCAAGTGCTCTACCAAGAGCTACCCAAGCACGACTCACGCACCGTCCTCACAACTTTACTTCTGCCAGTATCTCGTCTCCTTCCTTCTCGTCTCCTACCTGCAGAGTGAATATCTCATTCTGGAAACATCCCCCAGGCTGTGGCTAAGCCATGTCTCTGCAATATCCTTTCTTTCAGGAGTGCTAGCTCTGCAGGGTTCGCAGGAGAGCTTCTGTAAAGTTTGGAAGGTAAGAGAGGGGATACTGGCAGAAGTAAAGCTGTGAGGACGGTGCGTGAGTCGTGCTTGGGTAGCTCAGTTGGTAGAGCACTTGCCTGCGAAAGGCAAAGGTCCCGAGTTCGAGTCTCGGTCCGGCACACAGTTTTAATCTGCCAGGAAGTTTCATATCAGCGCACTCTCCGCTGCAGAGTGAAAATCTCATTCTGGAAACATCCCCCAGGCTATGGCTAAGCCATGTCTCCGCAATATCCTTTCTTTCAGGAGTGCTTGTTCTGCAGGGTTCGCAGGAGAGCTTCTGTAAAGTTTGGAAGGTAGGAGACGAGATACTGGCAGAAGTAAAGCTGTGAGGACGGGGTGTGAGTCGTGCTTGGGTAGCTCAGTTGGTAGAGCACTTGCCCGAGAAAGGCAAAGGTCCCGAGTTCGACTCTCGGTCCGGCACACAATTTTAATCTGCCAGGATGTTTCAGACCTGACCTCTCTTCTGTCAGTGACCAAGACGTGTTTGTGACAACATTAATTACCGAAGTACGAAGGGAAAAACAAGCAGATAGATATATATGTTCAGTAAACCAGATTAAAAATCAGTAGTGTCTTATCTCAATGAGGAACTTGAAACTTTCAGCACAGGCCAGGGGCATATAGAGGAACTCTGTCTCAAGTTTAAAAGAATAGTTGATCATGCACTGGATATATATGAACCCAGAAGAACAGTTCATAATGGGAGGGAACGACCAAGGTATACGGTTACTGTAAGGAAACTTATAAAGAAACAGAGCTTATTGCATAATAGGTGTAAAACAAAACGTAGGGCTATAGATAGAGAGAAGCTGAATGAAACACGTTTGGCTGTCAAAAGAGCAATCCGTGACGCCTTCAATGACTACCGTAGCAGAAATAGTATCAAGTGACCCCTCACAGAACTCACAGATATTCTGGTCGTATGTAAACGCTGTTAGTCGCAAGGAAGTTAGTGTCCAGTACTTCGTGAACGAGACAGGAACTGAAATTAAGGGTAGCAAAGCAAAAAGGTGAAATGGTTAACTCAGGACAATTTCCCAATTTAATCCTCGTACCACTGAAAGGATGAATGAAACAAGTATCAATGGTGTCGAGAAACAGCTGAATTCGTTTAAATTGAACAAAGATCCAGGAGTCGATGTAATCCCTGTCAGATCCTATGCTGAATTTGCAGCTTAGTTAGCCCCTCTTCTACTATAATCTATTATAGATCCCTCCAACAAAAAACTGTGCATAATTCTTGGAAAAGCTACAGGTTACACAGGTATACAAGAAGGGTTGTAGTAGTGATCCACAAAACTTCTGGCTGATATCCTTGACATCAATTTTTTGTAAAATCTTAGAAAATATTGTGAGCTCAAACATAATGAGGTATCTCTAACTGAACGATCTCCTCGATGCACGCCAGCATGGGCTTCTAAAACATCGACCATGTGAAACCCAATTCACATTTTTTTCACATGACGTACTGAAATCTTAGGTTAAGGCAGACACATGCTGTATTTCTCGATTTTTGAAAACCATTTTACCCAGTGACACATTATCGTCAAAAGTACGGTCATATGCAGTAGCAAGTGAAATTTGTGACTGGATTGAGGTCTTTTTGGGAGGGAGAACGCAATATGTTATCTTGGATGGAGAGTCATCGTCAATGTAAATATAATTTCGGGTGTGCCCCATGGAAGTGTGCTTCGACCCTTGCTGTTCATGTTGTATATTAATTATCTCGCAGACAACTTTAATAGTAAAATCAGGCTTTCTGCATCTGATACATTTACCTATATAGAAGTACTATCTGAAAGAAGCTGTATAAATATTCAGTCAGTTCTTGATAAGATTTCAAAGTGGTGCTTTAAATGTTGAGGAATGTAAAATTTTGCACAACAGAAAACGAAGAAAAGTAGTATCCCATGATCATGTCAGTGAGTCACTGTTGGAATCGGCTAGCTCGCAAATACAAATACCTGGGTGTATCACTTTGTAGGGAGATAAAATAGAATAATCACATAGGTTCACTAGTGGGCAAAGCAGGTGGTAGACTTCGGTTTATTGGTAAATTACTGAGGACGCGCACTCAATCCACAAAGGAGATTGCTTACAAGTCACTTGTGCGACTGGTTGAAGAATGTTGCTCACGTGAGGGGGACCCGTACCAGAGAGGGCAACAGGGGATATCGAACGTATACAGAGAAGGGCCGCTCGAATTGTCATAGGTTTGTTTAATCGTGGGTGAGTGTCACAGGGATACTGAAGGAACTGAACTGGAAGAACTTGACGATAGACGTAAATTATCCCGAGAAGGTCTGTTATCAAATTTTCAAGAACCAGCTTTAAAAGATTGTTCTAGAGAAGTACTACAACGTTCTACGTATCCCTCACTTAGGGATCGTAAAGGTAAGATTAGAATAGTCACTGCACGCGTAGAGGCATTCAAACAATAGTTCTTCCCGCGCTCCATACATGAATGGAACAAGAAAATGTTCAAATGTGTGTGACATCTTATGGGACTTATCTGCTAAGGTCGTCAGTCCCTAAGCTTACACACTACTTAACCTAAATTATCGTAAGAACAAACACACACACCCATGCCCGTGGGAGGACTCGAACCTCCGCCGGGACCAGCCGCACAGGCAATGACTGCAGCGCCTGAGACCGCTCGGCTAATCCCGCGCGGCATGAATGGAACGGTAGCAATGGGACGTACCCTCTGCCATGCACATCACAGTGGTTTACAGAGTATAGATGTAGGTGTAGATGGAGGTGTAGAAAAAACCCATGATGGACGGAGCAAGGGGGATATAAAAAGCTGATTACAGGGAATAAAGGTATCCTTGGCCAATAGAAGTCTCTTAGTATCCAACATGGACCTTAATTGAGAAACAAATTTCTGAGAATGTGCATTTGGTAAACGTCATTATATAGTGGTGAAACATGTACTGTGGTGGAACCGGAACAGATGAGAATCAAAAAATAAAAGATGTGGTGCTACAGACTAATGCGGGAAATTAGGTGCCCTGGTACGGTAAGGTATGAGGAAGTTCTCCAAAAATGGTTCAAATGGCTCTGAGCACTATGGGAGTTAACATCTATGGTCATCAGTCCTCTAGAACTTAGAACTAACTAACCTAAGGACATCACACACAATCCATGCCCGAGGCAGGATTCGAACCTGCGACCGTAGCGGTCACGCGGTTCCAGACTGAAGAGCCTAGAACCTCACGGCCACACAGGCCGGCGGAAGTTCTCCTCAGAATCGCCGAGGATAGTAATATATCGGAAACAGTGACAAGTAGAAAGACCAGGAGGATAGGGCATTTGTCAAGACGTGAGGGAATAAATTCCATTTTACTAGAGGGGGCTGCAGAGGTTAACAGCTGTAGAGGAAGATAGACGAGCAAGCGAGTCCATTCGCCGCATATCCTTTCATTCCAAGAGCACTTCCACGTACGCAGTTGGAAGAGGTCCCGGACTGGCGTTCATAAAAATGAAGTATGGGCCAAATACATCCTGAAAAGACTGAAATGAACTAATTGCTACGTCAAAAAATTAATTAATTAGCTAACTTGCTTGACCTATGCCTTTGACAAAGATAAGACAGGTACTGGATTTAGATTCTCTTTTGATTCTTTTTCCTAGATGCATACATTCTAAAAATTTTTACCTGTCTAAGATGAAAAAAACCTCTGAAAAAGTTTGACTATAGATGAATATGTTTCCTTTGTGGCTGCTGTAAGGAGAGAAAGTGTTAGGTACAGGACGATTTGGCGGTCGGAGGTTTCCGTTTCTGCTTTTCTCAGAGAAGGCCAGGCAAAATCGAAGAAAACTGCTACAAGTCGGAAGACTCCGTCTCTCTTCACACGAAGGTACTCACAGTCGACGTAAGATTTTCTGGAAACACTTTCAGAATGAAGGTTGAACAACAGTGGCAAGTATATCTTCTGGTTAACAAACTGGTCTTAGGGAACGTTTTGAACATACAAGCTGACGCCGAAATATTGCGCGTCGTTCGGACTGTGAAAGTAGCAGATTCGCCCAGTATTGTTAACTCGCGAACAAACCACTATGCGCTGTATTGCTAAACACACTAATAGCTTTTATGAAGGTCCGGGGACCTAACACCGAATAAAAGTTCATAGATGATATTTACCTTTTTTTTCATAAGAGAAACTTCTTTATTTTTGATTATTGCGATTAGAAGTTGTATGTCTTTTGCACTTCAACATTACTTCTATATGCAAACTTATCTGACCTAAAAATAAAGTCCAATCGGCATTCCTTATCTCCAACAATTACAGAAACAGCTTGATGCCTTTCTTTTTTTCACAGAAGAGAGCATTGTCGTCACAGCAAAGAGCGTTGTCTCAATTACGGTAGCTCATAGTCGCTGATACTCGCAGCCGGAATTTTACAATAATATTACATTACGTAGGGACATTTCCTAACGCTAATGGAGCAGTTGTATATTATTATTGTTGCATTGCCAACTATACGCTAAACGCTATTTCGAAACAGTGAAACAGCTTGTGTCTTATGATTGTATAGACCGTCACATTATATAATCTTGAGTGTCTACTGTATAAATATTGTCATAAAAACACAAATGAGGTGCGAGACCGCCAATCATATCGCAGAAAGTGTGAAACTTTCACTTAGGCGTCTTTGCAGTTCCATATTTCGTGTAGCAGCAAATGCACTGCTTTCGTATCATGTGACTTTCATATTTTCCAATCGGCCGAGGTCAGACTTAATATGTTTGACATAACAGATTTTGCCAAACTCGTTTCCCTGTATTCTAGTGCATAATTTTGATAGGTTTTATGAGTGATAATCTGTATGTGCTCTTGAAAAGGCATATCATGAGATATAATTCATTGAGATAACATCCTGGAAGCGAGGCACTGAATTAACATTTATGAGTATGCCACTCACACTTTTACTACCCGCAGATAAATTTTCCATTGTTTGTCACACAGAGCAGGATGCAAAGTGACTGATGCACACAGATCAAAAAATTACCGTAACAGACTTGAGGATATAGCGCAATGGTCAAGTATGGCAGTTTCTCATCAAACATTCACAAGTTAGCTGGCTACATCTCATAGTGACTACACTTGATAGAATTGTAAAACATTTCAAGGTAACAGAAATGCAGAGATTCGTATGTTTCTTTGAAGTATAAAATCCAGACGAAAATTTAAAGCAGTTCCTACAGTGTAATGCCTTTGTGATACCTGTATCATGGCAAATCTGCCTCTACACCACTTATAGTTCTTGCTAAAGAAGCTTGTTTGAGGTACAGGTACATGGAGTTCCCTCAAGTAGTCACAGCAAGCAGATGTATTACCATTTTATTATATACTTGCCCAGGAAATCAGAGATGAAATTACGTTGTTGTAGAAATGCAATTTTTATCACAGTATCTGAACGCCAAAAACAAAAGTATCGTACAATTGTTGATTTGCCTGAGAATTTTTTATCATACACAAGTATCAAGATGCCTATAGTGTAATAACCAAACACAGTACATTTACAAAAATATACACACAAACATATACATACACAAATCAGATAATTATTCTCAAACACATAAATGAATAAATAACATACTAAAAAAAAATTAAACTCACTGAATGGTGAGCAAAATCGTGTCTTCTGTGTGCAACAAATTTGAGAAAAATGTTCTTGTAAGGTAGCTACATACACAGTTTAGTGGACTAAACAAAATACAATCAAATATAAATTCAGTGCACTCTGTCCAGAGATGAACAAAATCAATTGAAATTTTCCTGTTTCATTTCTGAGTAGATCTGCTGTGACTATTCTAAGTTGTAGTTTAGAAATATCATTTTTGATACTTTTTCGCTTGAAAGACGGGATCGTCTGTCTGTTATTGTTTGCGTCGTTTCATTATTTCAAACAGTGTAGGAAACAACACATGATTTTCTTTCCACCATAGCAATTGATCTTGTGATCTGTGTATCAGTGGCATCTTCATATATTTATCAAGCTCGACTATACTTGCAGCACGTGGATTGTCTACACTTTGTATCAAGTCACCTACAGCTTGGTGAAAATCTTGCCAAATGTTGCCACTGCTAGAAGTGAATGTGCTCACCTCAACTGGTTTGGCTGGTGGTGGATTTTCTGTAGAACACCGAGTGGGTTTCTGTCGTATTGCACAGCACTTGTTAATTATGGCATCTTTTGTTTCTTTTAATCGATGCCCAGTTTTTGGAAAACCATGCTCCCTGAAGCGAGGATCCAGTAATGTTGCCTCACAAGCAATTGCTTTATCTGCAAACTTTTGAACGAGGCGGGTACAGATTCCGTCCTCAAGTTTAGCAGTTACTGTATTAGTGGCTTCATTGCTGTGATCTGAGTTTTTTAGTCTCAGACAATGACTTTGTAAACCTTTGCTTAATAAGACAACTTTGGACAAGGTTACATTTCTTTCACTGCTAATTTTTGTTGTGACTTGTTCCAAAGGAGATAGTATTTCACAAGATTTTTCAATAACTAACCAGTCGTCATTGGACAGTTTTGTTTGTGAATCCACACTGAGGATGGCAAGGGTGCTTTGCAAAGGCTCTTTGATTTTCAAAAGCCTGTCAAACATTTCATATGTGGAATTCCATCTCGTAGGGCAATCTTGTTTTGGTGTTAAAATAGGAACGCCCATTTGCTTCTGAATATTGTGTAATTTCTCAAGTGCTTGAGGACTTCTTTTGAAAAATTCCACTATTGACTTCACCTTTGCCCTTGTGTCTGTAATTGGTTCAAGGCTTGCTTGCACGATTAAATTCAGTGTATGTGCAAAACAAGGTACATGCCACCATTTGCACATCATCACTGCCTTCACCATATTAGGTGCGTTATCTGTAGTGCAAGCTACAATTTTATTGGTGATACCCCAAGTTGAAGTCACATTTTGTAATTCATTGGAAATGTTTTCTGCTGTATGCTTGTCATGGAATTTAAAACTAGATAACAAATATGACTTCAGATTGCAGTTTTCATCAATGAAGTGAGCAGTCACTGCAATATAATTCTCATTTTTCACAGATGTCCATCCATCAGTTGTAATGCAGATGTAGGATGCAGCTTGCACTGCAGATCTTACTCGCACTAGTGTGCTGTCGAACACTTGAGAGAGTAAACTGTGGGAGAGTGTTTTTCTACTTGGTGGTACATAGTTTTCATTTAATAAATAAGTCATTTTTCTAAACTCTACACTCTCAACTACATTAAATGGAGGGTATTCTTTAACAACAAGTCTTAAAATCTGTTCGTCTATTTTGGCTCGTTTGGATGAAGGCACTGGTCTTGATGCAAATCCAGTAATCTTTGTTTGTTTACCACACCTACCCAGAACTGAACTGGTGGAAGTGCTGGGTATTTCTTGCACAGATTGTTCATCTTGACGCACAGGCACTGGAATGGCAGATTCCTGAACAGTTGCTGTGGAAACTGAACTGGTTTCGTCACTGCCCAGATTCATAAAGACTGATTTCGAACGAGCTTCACTTAAATTAATTGTTGGATGCTTATGTCGCAAGTGTCTGTTTAAGCAAGAAGTTGAACTACTTTTAAACGACAACACTGCCGAGCACAAGTTACATTTAATTTTCTCAGGATTTATCTTCATAAAATAATCCCACACCGGACTTCGTAACGCCTTAGCTGAAGACAGAAGAACTAACACGAACTGTACTGGAGGCGGGAAAAAATTGCAGAAACAATGGATACGCTACTGGGATTCCCACATTTCGTTAGTATCGATAATATATACCCGGCCTGCTAATATCCATACACACAAAAGAAATCATTGTGGAGAATAGGCACATTGACTATAGACTCACAAATAACGCCACATAATTCGAATAAATGACAAAATATAAGAGAAAAAAATTTTTGTCCCTTAAGGTGTTTCGAATCATTACTATAAATCCACCATGCTTCTCAGCCCTTCCCGTTCACCATTACATCATCAATGATCCGTCAATCATATTGCTTTTCAAGTGCATCCAATTTACGTATGTGTCTAAAAATTGCCACTCTACGCCTTTTCTAATTCAAAATGTTCTAGGTTTACTTGAGTTTTTTAATATGATTACTGTACATCAACAGATAAGCATATGTTATAGGAGATGTGTAATTTAACTGAATGTTTTTCGCACTTTTATTATTTTGAATGCCAATAGTGTGCTTTATTTTATTGTTTGTTAGTGTTTATAAAGTATATATTACGCCATTTCGGAATAGAGCAATCAATTAGAAACGAAGCTTTATTTTCGGAAATCTTAAGCTTCATGCTGTTGTGTGTCAAAAGGATTTCGACACTCTTGACAGAGTTCGATGAAGTAGTATATTAAACGTATTTCCGTATCTCTGCCGTGCCCGAATCTCGTCCGAGACAAAGCGACATGAAACATCACTGTTTCGATACAGTTAGTCCGTTCCAAGCACAAGTGGACTGAAACAGCGTTATTTTGAAACAACGATACAGTTTCTGTGGCTGGCTCGAGATCGAATCAGGTCCCGTTATCCGACACAGAGCGGAATGAAACACCACTGTTTCGAAACAGTGAAACATAGCCGTTTCGAAACAATGAAACAGTTCCACGTATCGATACACTGTTCCGAAACATAGAAACAGTAGCCAAGTCTAATTCACTATCTGTGGCGCCACAACCGCGTATATCCCATATCGTATGCTCTTAATGACACAGCAACATCACACCGACATAAACCGCCAACCGAAATCTGTTGATTTTTTTTGAAATAGCCTAGTATGTTTACCCTCATGCACAGGAGTGTGTTGTAGTAAACAGCCCAGCGAAGGTGATGAAAATAAATTGATCGTGACAATGACGACGTCACGGTGGTCCTGCAAATCAGTGAGCTGCAGTGACGCGCAATTTAGTCGGAAATCCCCGCGCTGTCGCCGCTCTTGTCAGGCAGAAACATAATGGGGGAAGATAAATAACTGCGACACGGCCGTTATTGTGCGTCACGGACCGCGGACGGGCGAGTAATAAGAGCGGGGACAGGCGAAACCTTGTAAAAATGCGCAGGGACCGCCGGCGAGTAAACTACGCAGTGACGGCGGTCAGGGGGCGGCGGTGGTGTGGGGAGAGGGGGAGGGGAGAAGACCCGAAGTGCCACGTCGGAGAAAGAGCGGGGCGTTCCCGGCGGGCCTCGGCGCTGGGCCGTAACTGATTTTCCGGAGCCTCCGCCCTCGCCGCCCGTCCCCTCTCCCCACCACCTCCTCCCCCCCCCCGCCCCAGCGCCTACCCGTCCTTCTCGGTGCTCATCTCGCGCGCCTTGCAGCTGCTGGGAGAGGAAGCTCTCGGCGGGGCGCCGGCGACATCTGAGAGGAATCTGGCCAATCTGTCTGCCGCCCTCTGGCGGGGGCGGGCCGCCATTTGTCGGCGAGCGGCGCCCGACTGACTCCGATCGCTTAGCCGGGGGCCAGAAGGGCCCTCCAGTCATCTGCGGCCTCCCAGGTGGCCCTCCACAGCTGCTGCTGGCTGCAAATCTCCAGCGGGATTCGTTGTCAGGCTGACGGCTCGCTGGACGAGATGCGATGCCGGGTTATTGTGTCACGAAAGGACGAGCGATGTCCCAGCACTCAGCTGGACCTGCAAATACACGCTGTAGTCCTGGATGAACGAAGAATGAACTCCTGTTACTCACGGCCTGGTGCAGACCTTTGCTCCTAGCCACCTCTTTGGCGACCTGCGTGTCAGGTACCTTAATTTTAACAGTCATTCTTTTAGTGTTGTGAGCGTGGGGTTGATCTGCTATTCTGTTATTCTGCGCAACGGATTAATCTGAGATGTACCCTTTACCCTGTGGCTCCTGCAAGATGCAATTTCCACCCCCACACTACTACAGAAGTCAGACAGACGCTCCTAACATTCTAAAGAGAAATGCCTGAAAAACTTTCAGCAATACATATCTTCTGGAGTCGTCCGCTGTAAGGAAATGACACAAAAAATCACAAAATTTCTTACGTAACTAGTGGGATACTTGGGTACTGCAGTAGTGCAAGTTAGTGTAAGAAAAACATGAAACTATCGAAAATTATTATTTATTTTGCAAAAATTCTGAGAAATCACAAAGGCACTTTTAGTTATGAATTGAACAAGTTATATCCTGGTTCTTTTCGGAATGTGAAGTTACCTCTCAAGGATAGGATTCGCTAATGAAATTTCTATACAAAGTTTAAGATTGTTATTGACTTGGCAGAATGGCTGAGAGACGCGCCTCCTCAACTTGAATAATCATCCTTTAGAATGTTGCTAGGTATGGTCGAGGCTGTTGCGTGTGAAATGCAGTGAAGTGTACTGTTGTGGAGGAAATATGTGGCTTGCAATAGCTGTAGCGCACAATAACGTAAGCTGCGATGACTGCTGTCTGTGCCGCTCGCTGCTGACAAATAAGATAACTCTCCTTCTATCTGTATTGACCTTCGCCAATCAAACTCTCCCTACGCCTTGATGAAGTCAAGGATTCCTATTCGCCTCTAGTCTAAATATTGGCTTGGTACGCCGGTCAGAAGACCAGTCCACCGCGATGCCATTAAAGAATTCGCTCGCAGGCATTTAACTATAACTCTGTCCATTCACACCACACAATAAGTGTGGCGGCCAACACAGTGAACAACGCTTAATCGGAAGGACTCAATATAGAGTCGCACTTCGATTCACTCTCGACGGAGGTGCTCTCCCAGTGAAGTACTGAGGAGAGACTTGTCCCTCACTCCAAGAGCAACAACGTAATGGTGCCTCTCCATGCCAGACGTGAAGGGGTATATGTTTCGGTCTCTTCCATTACTCCTTCAGCTGAAGGCGTCAGAAATATCGTCTGCCAATCAGCATTTCTCTTGTAAAAGGGGAGAATGACGTTTCGTTTAAGGCGACCAATCCAGAAATCTGTAGTATCGGCATTTGGCGTTTGCTGTCTCCCTGTGAAAATCTCTGAAACTGCGTGCTATGTGTAAGGAATGCGTAGGTTGGACACTCCCACACAATGTAGCAGAATTTGCTTTTAAGCCGAACACGGGGTCGTTCCCCCTTTCACTCGGACATACGCCGTCTGCTCCATGGGGGGCCGAGGTTGACTCGTCCTCTGAAGGGATCGGCCTCCCAGTGAGTGGTCTGCCTCTCCCAAACTAAAAGCTCCTGTGACCGTTGTGTCTGGAATGTATGTGTGTATGCCAGCCTCGAGTATTTGAACCCCAGTGGGCACTTGTTATTTGCATATCATTTACATGAATTCATACAACATTGACTTTATCTTATCGAGTTCGGGTTCGAATGAAGCGTCTTGATGTGCGGAATATGATGGTGAGGGCGGAATATGTAGGCAATGAAGGTCAGGAGACCACGACGTCTTACAGTGTTCAACCCTGAGGTTGGTTTGCAACAGAGCGCCCTTCCTCTCTTCTGTCTGCCTTCCTCTTCATTTCCTATGTGTTACATCCAACGTCACTCATGATTTGTGGCATGTATGCTATCCTTGGTCGCCCCAGACGAGTCGTTCCCTTAGTAGCTCCTTCTGCTATTGTTCCAATGATTTTGTTGTGTTGTATGATGTGCCCTGCAAGTTTGTCTCTTCTTGTTTGGATGTGCCTCCACAGAGATCTGGCTTCCTGTACTCTTCTAAGCACCTCATCATTTATTACTTTGTCTCTAGATCCTTATATCCAACAATTACAAAAACAGCTATATGCCTTTCTTTTTTTATCTCTAGAGGAAGTCCTCAGAACAATGGAAAAAATTCAATGCAATCAGTATGGAATGAAAATAAACAAGAAAAAGTCTAAAGTGATGGTATGCAGTACAGGAGCATAATATGAACCTCTGAGAATGAGAAATGGAAGAGAGGAGCTGGAAGTGATAGAGGAATTTACTTACCTGGGAAGCAAAATCACAAGAGATGGTAGAAGCCGGAAAGAAATAGCGATCAGAATACAAAAGGCCAAAATCGCATTTAAGCGGAGATGGAACTTACCAGCAACATCATCACTCTGAAAATAAGGAAACGTATCGTTTTGAGTGTGGCCCTATATGGATGTGAAACCTGGACAATTGGAAGAGAAGATAGAAGATGGCTAGAGGCCCTGGAGATGTGGTGCTATAGAAGGATGATGAAGATCAGCTGGAGAGACAAAGTAAGTTTAACAGTGGGTGGCGGTAAATTGTGGTGATGTGTTAGTGTTGCGTTTTCTACATCTACATCTACATCCATAATCCGCAAGCCACGTGACGGTGTGTGCTGGAGGGTACTTTCAGTATATCGGTTCTTCCTTCTATTCCAGTCTCGTATTGTTCGATGAAAGAAAGATTGTCGGTATGCCTCTGTGTGGTCTCCAATCTCTCATTTTATCCTCGTGGTCTCTTCGGAGATATAAGTAGGAGGGAGCAATATACTGCTTGACTCCTCGATGAAGGTATGTTCTCGAAACTTCAACAAAAGTCCGTACCGAACTACTGAGCGTCTCTCTTGCAGAGTCTTCCGCTGGAGTTTATCTATCATCTCCGTAACGCTTTCGCGAGTACTAAATGATCCTGTAACGAAGCGCGCTGCTCTCCGTTGGATCTTCTCTATCTCTTCTATCAACCCTATCTGGTACGGATCCCACACAGGTGAGAAATATTCAAGTAGTGGGCGAACGAGGGTACTATTACTTACATCCTTTGTTTTCGGATTGCATTTCCTTAGGATTCTTCCAATGAATCTCAGTCTGGCATCTGCTTTACCGACGATTAATTTTGTGTGGTCAATCAATTTTAAATCACTCCTATTGCCTACTCCCAGATAATTTATGGAATTAACTGCTTCCAGTTGCTGAACTGCTATATCGTAGCTAAGTGATAAAGTATCTTTGTTTCTATGTATTCGAAGCATATTAGACTTGTCTACATTGAGATTCAATTGCCATTCCCTGCGCCATGCGTCAATTCGTTGCGGATCCTCCTGCATTTCAGTACAATTTTCCATTTTTCCAACCTCTCGATATACCACAGCATCATCCGCAAAAAGCCTCAGTGAACTTCCAATGTTATCCAGAAGGTCATTTATGTATATTGTGAATAGCAACGGTCCTACGACACTCCCCTGCGGCACACCTGAAATCACTCTTACTTCGGAAGACTTCTCTCCATTGAGAATGACATGCTGCGTTCTTAACGCAGAGGAGGAGGAAGAGGGTGAAGCCCGGTGACACCACACTGCCAACTCCTATCGTAAATAATACTTTTTGAAAATATTTCTCGTTGGAAATACAGCAGCATACCACAGTATTGATAAACTGCAGTTGTTATCTCATTATTTAACAAAGGGGATCACAGAAAACGTGACAATTATCGAGGTATTAGTCTTCTGAACTCTCGATACAAGGTTCATGCAAAACCAACATTAAATAAAGGTACTTTCGGAAACCTTTCATACTGAAGAATAGAATGGGATTCGTATGGTAAGATCTTGCTTACACGGTGTTTCTATAGGCTACCAAATTATTGAGAAACACGGAGAATACGACCACATGCAACCTTTGTTATGAAAAAGATTTTGATAAAGTTAAGAGAGTTAAATGATGGGAAATTTTAGGAAAGCATGCTATAACTAAGTGATGGTGAGTGTGAGTACTGATAAGGCGAAACAATATGATCGATGCCCACCGCGGCGTTGGATCTCGCCTGATGGTGTTGCTGGCAGGTGATGCAGTATTAAAAGTATGTAAGCGCAGCGGACACGTGCGGGGGATGACCCTTGCGAAGATGTGGGCTGCAAATGGGGAAACCCATTGAGATGAGAAACTATGACAAATGGCAGATTATTATTACGTAGAACCTGCGAACGAGTATCTTGGAGACGGCGAAGCTGGTCGAATGTTCACGTGCTACTTTCGTGAGCATCTACGGAAAGAGGTAGGAGGACAGTGAAACTACCACTAAACGCTAAATGGTTGGGCGTCTACGACTCTTCACTGAACGTGGGGTTCGGAGGCTTGTCTGCTTTGTAAAGCAGTGAATAGATTTTTGTAATAAAAAAAGGGATTGAGATAAGGAATAGAGATAAGGAAAGGACAGAACACACTTTATTGTCTATAATAAATCATACAATCACCATTGATCTTTATTTTACAATTACCATTGCCGACTTTGGCCCATATAAACAGGTACTCTTCAGCATTTAACTTCTTCTTCCTTATCGTAGTCAAAACAAATGGCATACTTGGAACAAGAGTACCGTAAGGCTGTTTAGCCAAGAGTCCTGTTGTCTCAGCTATACTCCATGTCTTCCAAGCCAAACCTGTGTATCGGAGTTTGAAGGCGATAGACTTGGCTGGGCAGTTGGTACGCAGCAATTGACTGGAGGTCCAAATGTTTTTCGTGGACTCCATCTGAACTTCACCTGTGACGTACAAGCAGTGTTTGGAGGTAGTATGTGGTTGACACTTGCTGTTGTATGGGGCAATCAAGCAGATTAAGGTGGCCTTTAAGCATTTCCTGATGCTAACATTTTGGCTTGGAAGACATGGAGTATTGCTGAGACTACAGGACTGTTGGCTAAACAGCCTTATGGTACTCTTGTTCCAAGTGTGCCACAGACATACATCTATGGCATCTCTGCCGAAAGAACACAACGCTGTTGGACGCACAAGTGCTGCGGAGCGCACCGTTCATCGTACAGTTCTGAACAGGCAGATCCGCAGCGGACCATTCGTATGTGTTCACATGTTGACTCAACGACTGCAGTGAGTACGGGACCGTCGGGATTCGACCGTCGCTCAGTGGAAACCCATCGCGTCTTTTTGCTACACTAGGTCGACGATTGTCTCCACACCCAGTCGTCGAGGTGAATAGCTGCTAGAAACGTGCAGCGCGTCACGGTCGCGGGCAGTATTATGCTGTGGGAGACATTCTTCTGTGCTTGCATGGTACCTGTAGTGGTAGTAAAAGACATCCTGACAGCTGTGAATTACCTGCATCCCTTTATGCCTGCTGTCTTCCTCAACTGCGATGCCATCCTTCAGCAGGATACACTACTGGGTACTGGACATTAAAATTGCTACACCAATAACAACTTTTGGTGATAAACGGGTATTCATTGGACAAATATATTATACTAGAACTAACAGTACATTTTCACGCAATTTGGTTGCATAGATCCAGAGAAATCAGTACCCAGAACAACCACCTCTGGCCGTAATAACGGCCTTGATACGCCTGGGCATTGGGTCAAACAGAGCTTGGATGGCGTGTACAGGTACAGCTGACCATGCAGCTTCAACACGATACTACAGTTCATCAAGAGTAGTGACTGGCGTATTGTGACGAGCTAGTTGCTCGGCCAGACATTTCAGTTGGTGAGAGATCTGGAGAATATGCTGGCCAGGGCAGCAGTCGAACATATTCTGTATCCAGAAAGGCCCGTACAGGACATGCAACATGCGGTCGCGCATTATCCTGCTGAAATGTAGGGTTTCGCTGGGATCGAATGAAGGATAGAACCACGGGTCGTAACACATGTGAAATATAACGTCCACAGTTCAAAGTGCCGTCAATGCGAACAAGAGGTGACCGAGACGTGTAACCATTGGACCTCCATACCATCACGCCGGGTGATACGCCAGTATGGCGATGACGAATACACGCTTCCAATGCGAGTTCACCGCGATGTCGCCAAACACGGATGCGACCATCATGATGCTGTAAACAGAGCCTTGATTCATCCGAGAAAATGAAGTTTTGCCATTCGTGTATCCAGGTTCGTCGTTGAGTACACCATCGCAGGCGCTCCTGTCTATGATGCAGCGTCAAGGGTAACCGCAGCCACGGTCTCCGAGCTGATAGTCCATGCTGCTGCAAACAACGTCGAACTGTTCGTGCAGATGGTTGTTGTCTTGCAAACGTCCCCATATGTTGACTCAGGGATCGAGACGTGGCTGCACGATCCGTTACAGCCATGCGGATACGATGCCTCTCGTCTCGACTGCTAGTGATACGGGGCCGTTGGGATCCAGCACGGCGTTCCGTATTACACTCCTGAACACACCGATTTCATATTCTGCTAACAGTCATTGGATCTCGACCAATACGAGCAGCAATGTCGCGATACGATAAACCGCAATGGCGATAGGCTTCAATCCGACCTTCATCAAAGTCGGAAGCGTGATGGTACGCATTTCTCCTCCTTACACGAGGCATCACAACAACGTTTCACCAGGCAACGCCGGTCAAGTGATGTTTGTGTATGAGAAATCGGTTGGAAACTTTCCTGATGTCAGCAAGTTGTAGGAGTCGCCACCGGCGCCAACCTTGTGTGAATGCTCTGAAAAGCTAACCATTTGCACATCACAGCGTCTTCTTCCTGGCGGTTAAATTTCGCGTCTGTAGCACGTCATCTTCGTGGTGTGGCAATTTTAATGGCCAGTAGTGTAATTGTCCGTGTCTCGGAGCCAGAACCGTGCTACAGTGCTTTGAGGAGCATTGTAGTGAACTCACGTTGATGTTTCGGCGACAAAATTTGCCTGATGTAAATCCTGTGGAACCCATCTGGTTCGCTATCGGGCGCCAGTACGGCGTATGCATATCAGTGGCTCGTTGTTTACGCGAATTACATGAGTCGTGCGTTGACATCTAATGCCACATACCTCTGCAAATGTACCAAAAACTGTTGGATCTGCGATACGCAGAATCAGCGATATATTTCGTTCTGGGCCGCGGAGGATTAACCGAGCGTCTCAGGCGCTGCAGTCATGGACTGTACGGCTGGTCCCGGCGGAGGTTCGAGTCCTCCCTCGGTCATGGGTGTGTGTGTTTGTCCTTTGGATAATTTAGGTTAAGTAGTGTGTAAGCTTAGGGACTGATGACCTTAGCAGTTGTCCCATAACACACATTTGAACATTTTTTTCGTTCTGAAGACGGACAAAAAGCTATTAAGCAGATAGTCATAATGTTTTGGTTGATCAGTGTGTATTCATAACAAAATCAAAGTACAGAAAGGAAGTCCGTTTGCGAAAAAATCTGTCAAGGATTGAGACAGGGAGTATTTATCACCCACACTATTTAATATATAGACAGACTACGTAATAAAGACTTGGCACAGCAAAGTAGTACACCACTTCCTTTTCTTCTTTTTGTCATCAGCCTTCTGACTGGTTTCATGCGGACCGCCACGAATTTATCCCCTGTGCCAACACCTTGCACCTTACATAATCAGTTATCTGTTGGATATATTCCCATCTCTGTCTTCCTCTACAGTTTTTGCCCTCTATAGCTCTCACTAGTACCATGCAAGTCAGTCCCTGACGCCTTAACAGATGTCCTATCATCCGGTCCCTGCTCCGTGTCAGTGTTTTCCACGTATTCCTGTCCTCTCCCACTCTGCGCAGAACCTCCTCATTCCTTACCTTATCAGTCCACCTAATTTTCAACATTCATGTGCAGCAACACATCTCAAATGGTACGATTCTCTTCTGGTCTGGTTTTCCCACAGTCCATGTCTCACAACCATACAATGCTGTGCTTCAAACGTACATTCTCAGCATTCATTCCTCAAATTAAGGCTGTCTCCATGAAGGATCACGCGCTTCTGGTAAAACTCTTTTACAAGAGTGATGACTGTGTGCCAGTAACCCTGCAGAGAGCCCGAACACTCAATTGTATGAAAAAAAATGCATTGGTCCGATGTCTGCTAATAGTCTGAACAAAATGACGACAAAAATCGAAAAAAGTGCGGCAGAGGGAGGAAAGCCGTTGATCCGACGTCTGTCAAAGATGTGGCCGCAGCACAGGAGGCGGCGTCGAGCGATGGTGTGCAAGCATCCAGTGCACTGAGAATTGCCCCAACCTTGGACGTGCCTGCGACCACGGTACACAAAATCCTACGAAACACCCTGCATTGCTATCCACACAGGACTTGTTTCCTCCGATATGCCAACAAGACTAACGTTCGCTCTGAAATTCCTTGCTCGCATGAAAGTGAACAACGAATAGCCACGTAACATTCTGTGGCCAGATGAAACCTATTTCGCCGGCCGGGATGGCCGAGGGGTTCTAGGCGCTACAGTCTGGAACTGCGCGACCGCTACGGTATCAGGTTCGAATCCTCCCTCGGGCATGGATGTGTGTGATGTCCTTAGGTTAGAACTACTTAAGTTCTAAGTTCTAGGGGACTGATGACCTGAGCAGTGAAGTCCCATAGTGCTCCGAGCCATTTGAACCATTTTTTTGAAACCCATTTCCATCTCCAAGGACGTGTCAGTACATAGAATTGCAGAATATGGGCAACGGAAAATCCGCGTGCTCGTCAGCAAGTACACCTCATTCTGCAAATGCGACCGGCTGATGCGTTTTTCGCAGGGCCGCATTTTTTCGAAGAGCTGAGTGCTGCGGGTCCTGTAAGCTGTACAGTCACTGGTAAACGCTATGAGAATCTTCTGGGCACCGACTTCATTCCGCCCTTCAGCATCGTGGATGTGTGGGTCGGATCATTTTTAGGCAAGATGGAACTCTGCACGTCGCACAGCTATTGAAGCGGCTGGTGCAGAGGCATTTCGGTGACACTAGAATTGTTGTTGTTGTTGTGGTCTTCTGTCCTGAGACTGGTTTGATGCAGCTCTCCATGCTACTCTATCCTCTGCAAGCTTCTTCATCTCCCAGTACCTACTGCAACCTACATCCTTCTGAATCTGCTTAGTGTATTCATCTCTTGGTCTCCCCCTACGAGTTTTACCCTCCACGCTGCCCTCCAATACTAAATTGGTGATCCCTTGATGCCTGAGAACATGTCCTATCAACTGATCCCTTCTTCTGGTCAAGTTGTGCCACAAACTTCTCTTCTCCCCAATCCTATTCAATACTTCCTCATTAGTTATGTGATCTACCCATCTAATCTTCAGCGTTCTTCTGTAGCACCACATTTCGAAAGCTTCTATTCTCTTCCTGTCCAAACTATTTACCGTCCATGTTTCACTTCCGTGCATGGCTACACTCCATACAAATACTTTCAGAAATGACTTCCTGACACTTAAATCTATACTCGATGTTAACAAATTTCTCTTCTCCAGAAACGCTTTCCTTGCCATTGCCAGTCTACATTTTATATCCTCTCTAGTTCGACCATCATCAGTTACTTTGCTCCCCAAGTAGCAAAACTCCTTTACTACTTTAAGTGTCTCATATCCTAATCTAATACCCTCAACATCACCCGACTTAATTCGACTACATTCCATTATCCTCGTTTTGTTTTTGTTGATGTTCATCTTATATCCTCCCTTCAAGACAACATCCATTCCGTTCAACTGCTCTTCCAAGTCCTTTGCTGTCTCTGACAGAATTACAATGTCATCGGCGAACCTCAATGTTTTTATTTCTTCACCATGGACACTAGAATTACCAGCCGTAATTTCCTTGCAGCCTGACCGTACAAATCGTATGATCTTAATCCGTGTGACTTCTGGCTGTGGGGGTTATCTGAAATATGTCTTCAGTGCTTGAATTACGAACGTAGCATAATTGAAGGCATGAACTTCGCAGCGCAATCTGAACCTGTCTCCCGAGACACTTCGATCCATTGTGGAACATGCTGTGTCTCGATTTCGGCTTGCCGCAAATAACTGTGGGCAGCATATTGAACATGTCTTGCGCCAGTCGCACGACAATCAGGAATGTCATTTTCCTTTCTATGCAGTCTTTGGTCCCAGGAAAGTTAAAAACCGATGGTATTTCGCGTGTTATGCGGTTTTTAGCCCGAGGACGATTAAAAATCTATTTTTCCCACCTGATGCGGTATGACCTTGCTGCGGTGGATGGACTTACCAACAGCGCCACAACTGTTGACTGCCGAACTTGTGCTGTCATTTACATTGAACAGTACCAATAGTGTAATGTCTAACTCAACCCATATCCGTCGAACTGTGATTCATCTTTCAGTTGTAGTCGACCCTATTTACGTTAGCACCATTACAGTGCCATCTATTCGTAAAATTTTCGTAATTTTTTTTTCATGACGTTTTCCCCTGAGTCAACGACATGCTGGTCAAACTTCATTCTGAGCAGTGGTTCTCTTTCTACTGCGTTTTGAATCTGGATTTTTAATTATAGAAATCTCAGATATTGCAACCAGTTTAGATATTTTGGCGATGAGTTTGATAAGTATACAGGGTGAGTCACCTATCATTACCGTTGGATATATTTCGTAAACCACATCAAATACTGACGAATCGATTCCACAGACCGAACGTGAGGAGAGGGGCTAGTGTAATTGGTTAATACAAACCATAAAAAATGCTCGGAAGTATGTTTTTTAACACAAACCTACGTTTATTTAAATGGAACCCCGTTAGTTTTGTTAGCACATGTGAACATATAAACAAATACGTAATCAGTGCCGTTTGTTGCATTGTAAAATGTTAATTACATCCGGAGATATTGTAACCTAAAGTTGACGCTTGAGTACCACTCCGCCGCTGTTCGATCGTGTGTATAGGAGAGCACCGAATTACGTAGGGATCCAAAGGGAACGGTGATGAACCTTAGGTACAGAAGAGACTGGAACAGCACATTACTTTCACATGCTAACACCTTTTTATTGGTCTTTTTCACTGACGCACATGTACAGTCTTAGACAATAAAACTGACCGCCGGCCGGCCGCCACAGAGACTAAGTCCGAGTCATTCACTTAAGGTGGCCAATAAAACTGACCGCCCCTGACAACTCTACGTCCGGCCATATGCACAATCTGGCAACACTGTAAGATGCGGAAGTGTTAGGAGGAAGTATTGTCTACTTCCGAGACGTTGTCGGACTATGTGAGCCCGTGGTCTAGTGGCAAGCGTCGTGCGTTCTAAGCTTAAAGTCGCCTGTTCGCGTCCAACAGTTTTTTTTTTTTTCCCCACAGTCGGTCTAAAGTTATGAGTCTGACTGAACATCAAAGATAATTCGCTTAACATTCTACCCACCAGCAATAACAAGTATTCCAGAAACAATTCCGCGGGACAGCTCGTGGCTGCGTCGCGATCATAACAGCTTACGCTCGAGCGTTTCCTCGCGCTGCAGCGGCTACCGGCCACCGGCCAGGCGCCACCCGCCGCCTGAAATCCGGCGCCGCTCAGGTGAACGCGGCGTTTCATAAGACGTGGAGAACTCATAAATTGGCCAGCCCGTTCTCCTGATCTTACACTTCTGGACTTCTTTCTGTGGGATACGTTAAAGGAGAATGTCTACCGTGATGTGCCTACAACCCCAGAGGATATGAAACAACGTATTGTGGCAGCCTGCGGCGACATTACACCAGATGTACTGCGGCGTATACGACATTCATTACGCCAGAGATTGCAATTGTGTGCAGCAAATGATGGCCACTACATTGAACATCTATTGGCCTGACATGTCGGGACACACTCTATTCCACTCCGTAATTGAAAACGAAAACCACGTGTGTACGTGTACCTCACCCCTCATGGTAATGTACATGTGCGTCAGTGAAAAAGACCAATAAAAAGGTGTTAGCATGTGAACGTAATGTGCTGTTCCAGTCTCTTCTGTACCTAAGGTCCATCACCGTTCCCTTTGGATCCCTACGTAATTCGGTGCTCTCCGATACACATGATCGAACAGCGGAGGAGTGGTACTCAAGCGTCAACTTTAGGTTACAATATCTCCGGATGTAATTAACATTTTACAATGCAACAAACGGCACTGATTACGTATTTGTTTATATGTTCACATGTGCTAACAAAACTAACGGGGTTCCATTTAAATAAACGTAGGTTTGTGTTAAAAAAACATACTTCCGTGCATTTTTTTATGGTTTGTATTAACCAGTTTCACTAGCCCCTCTCCTCACGTTCGGTCTGTGGAATCGGTTCGTCAGTATTTGATGTGGTTTACGAAATATATCCAGCGGTAACGTTAGGTGACTCACCATGTATAGTAATGAACACCCCTCCTCTCTGGCTAATAAGGCTTTCCTATATGACCGTGTACCTAAAGTCCCTAATCTGTGGGGAAAAGGCATCTACTCCGCAGAATAATAGAAATACGAGAGAAGTAGATGAAGTTATAAGCGAATCGCCACTGCCCAGTACTTAAGCATGACGATTAGAAACAAAGTTGGGTTAACTTTATATATTTTTATTACGTAAACTAATTTTTAAGTAACAGTAGCTAGTGGAAAATTTGGAAAAAAGGTCTTCAAAGTATGTCATTAATAAAAATAACCATCGGTTACCAGTTTCTCTCCGGAACCAGAATAATTAAATTGAAACTGAACTTTATACTCGTAAGCAATCTTACGTAAGAATAGTTATTGGCTGGTTCTGAGCACTATGGGACTTAACTTCTTAGGTCATCAGTCCCCTAGAACTTAGAACTACTTAAACCTAACTAACCTAAGGACATCACACACATCCATACCCGAGGCAGGATTCGAACATGCGACCGTAGCGGTCGCGCAGTTCCAGGCTGTAGCGCCTAGAACGGCAATAGTTATTGGCGTCATGACGTAGGAACAGTAAATACCGCACACTTTCAAGTACTTCACACCACACATGTCACAGTAGTCAGATAACAATCAAATAGCAAACGCATACTACATATTATATTAATTTTCAAAGATCAATTAAAGTAAGACTGTTTACTGGTTGTGGACAGAAACTGTTTATTACGTTACTCACCGTAATACTGACTGCCGTAATTGTAGCAAGCAGAAAGATTGTTTGAATTTACTCATTTACCCAGCAGTTACTCTGATATTTCTTTGTAATACAAGTTATAAATTATGCCACAAGCTATAAATTAGAAACTGTGCTTTCACAGTGAAATTCAGTGTCCGAGTTACGTAAAGTTTTACTACCAACATTTTATTACGAAAGTTACTCTATATTTAGCAGATGTATTTATACTGGCTTTTGCATCATTCTGTTTCTGACATTATTCATACTACAGCCAAAGATTTCATTATTTCGTAATTATTCAAAAGTTCGATAAATTATGCTTTGATATCTAATAAATTAATCTTCACTTTATTTTCAGTTCATTTTCTGATTATCTCGGTTCGTACAAAGGGATGGGATGGATACTACTCGGTTAACGACTTAAGAAAATTATTTACTTGACAATATGCACGAAAACAACGATATTAAAGCAATGAAATTCCAACTACGCTGGTCAGCCTATTAAACTTCTAGTTATAAAAAGTCTAGATCTTACTTCACTTTATGATGCCGTTGATTTGGCTATCGGATTCATTTAGCGGTAAAATAGGGCACAGGTTGATCTTGCAATACCATAGACAGTAACAAGGGCCCACAATACTCTTGATGTTATGTGAATTACTCTTGCTGCATTTGCACTGTGCCAAATAAATGGCATTCGGGAGGACGACGGTTCAATCCCGCGTCCGGCAATCCTGATTTAGGTTTTCCGTGATTTCCCTAAATCACTCCAGGCAAATGCCGGGATGGTTCCTCTGAAAGGGCACGGCCGACTTCCTTCCCTAATCCCATGAGACCGATGACCACGCTGTCTGGTCTCCTTCCCCAAACCAACCAAATAAATGCCATACACATAGCTTGCCCATATTAAACATCCGCCAAAACAACCGTTCCAGTTTTCACTGCTCCGCACTTGGGAAACAGACTTTTTACTTCCGCACCTCTGCATAGCCACACCGGCGAATACACCCAACCAACGACACCACCGTCTCCTCGCGACTCCGAACTGCTACTTTATTGGCGCGCTCGCATGCCCAGCGATAATGCGTTTACAATTTATAACACTCTTTGACAATAAGTTTTCCCTTACTAGGCCAGCGTGTCTACTTACAAAAGTTAACATTCCATGCGTATTCTCTTTCTCAAATAACAAATAGCATTTGTAACTTGACAACATATTTACAAGAATAATATTAAGCACAACTAATAAAACAAACTTCATAAAACATGTAGAAAATGTATGACCATCCACAGAGTTGTGGTGTTATGCACCGACGAGCTTGAACAGTAAGGCCTTTGCCCACCGTCAGAATGAATGTCACTTGACGGCGTTGCGGCGCCTGGTGGGGCGAAGCTGGTCGTCTGTTCGCTTGCTACTGTCGTAAGCAATCATGGGCAGCTGATGGGGGTTACGTAAACCACGAGTAGGCTGTAATGTGCTGGATGTCCACATCTCATTACAGGATGAGGAGGTCGGACATTGCCTCGCTCTGTAAAGGAAAACAGACGGCGATGTGTGGCAGATCTAAGGACAGAGTACAATGCTACAATGGTGGTGCAGTCACAAGTGTTTGGGGCACACATTGTTGAACATGAGTTTCCTCAGCAGACATTTCCTACATGTCCCCCCGTCGACCCAATGATGCATTCACGTACGATTGCTGGGGACACGGGATCATCGAGATTGTACCTTGGATCGGGATCAGTGGAAACCTGTTGCCTGGTCGGATGAGGCAAGTGTCGCATTAACCCAGGTCCACGTTCGTGTTCGAAAATGCTGTCCGAATTCTATGGTGTCATGGACAGTGCTGAAAAATGGTTCAAGTCATACCTCGCTAACAGGAAACAAAGGGTGTCAGTGCAATGGACTAGTGAATTAAGTCATCAGTCATCATCAGAATGGGAAGAAATTACATGTAGTGTCCCACAAGGATACATTTTAGGGCCATTGCTTTTTCTTGTGTACATTAATGATCTCCCATCAGTTACACTGCCAGAAGCAGAGTCCGTTTTGTTTGCAGATGACACAAGTATTGCAATAAATAGTATGTCGAGTGTAGTTCTAGAAAGATCTGCTAATGATATTTTCATGGATATTAATAAATGGTTTAAAGCCAACTCACTGACATTAACTTCGAAAAGACTCACTATATGCAATTCAGAACCTGTAAGAGGTTTCCACACAGCATATGCATAAAGTATGAAGAAGAGCAGATAGAAGAGGTTGACAGTCTTAAATTTCTGGGATTACAAATTGATAATAAATTCAGTTGGGAGGAGCACACCACAGAACTGCAGATACGCCTTAACAAATCTGTATTTGCAATTGGAGTGTTAGCAGACATAGGCGACACAAAAATGAAAAGGCTTGCATACTTTGCCTACTTTCATTCCATAATGTCATATAGTATAATATTTTGGGGTAACTCTTCAAGTCAAACAAAAGTTTTCAGAGTCCAAAAGCGTGTAATACGTATTATTTGTGGAGTAAATTCAAGGACGTCCTGTAGAAACCTTTTCAAAGAACTGGGTATACTAACTACTGCCTCTCAGTATATTTACTCCTTAATGAAATTTGTCCTAAATAATATATCTCTTTTTCAAACAAACAGCTCAGTTCCTGCATATGATAACAGGAACAAAAATGATCTGCGCAAGGACTTAAAAGCACTTACTTTAGTTCAAAAAGGGGCCCACTACCCAGGAACACTCATCTTCAATAATTTGCCAGCAAACATAAAAATTTAGTTACAAATAAAGATCAGTTTAAGAGGAGCTTGAAAGACTTACTAGTGGCCAACTCCACTGATGAATTTTTTAATAGAAACAAATGAGTTATTGTATATACTCATAATATTAGTATTGTTACTTCAGCTTAAAAAATAATGTATTGTATAAACTCATACTATTAGTATTGTTATTTCAGCTTAAAAAAATTGACGTGTTCCACATCCACGAGGATCTCCTCAGCACGGATCTATGAATCGAAAACTAATCTAATCTAATCTAACCATGCTAAGGGCTACTCGAAACGCGCACCGCACCATGGACACAGGCCGATGATAGAGGGTACATTCACCTTTGTTACCTCTGGTTGTAATCGAAAACATCATGACACCTGTAGACTACGTGAACATCACTGCAGACCACCTGCGTCACTTCAAGCACTGGCTTACTCACTGATGTCGTAATAGAGTGACTTTAAGTGACAAGATATTGTGTACCGAAGTTAAAGGAATATTAATGGGTTTTCTTGCTCCATTGTTATGTGTATCTCTATATTTCGTCTTACATTGTATTCTTCTGTCACAGATCTGATGAGGAAGATAACCTGAAACGCATCACGAGAAGTTGACAATAAAGAAATACAAGCGCTCCCACTCTATGCCTAAGGTGCTTCTGAGAGAGGTCACAGTTCGTAGCGATAGACAGTAAATCATCGAGTAGAACAGAAGTGACATCTGGCGTTCCGCAAGGTAGTGTCACAGACCCTCTGCTCTTCCTGATTTACATAAACAATCTAGGTGATAATTTGAGCAGCCCCCTTAGATTGTTTGCAGATGACGCTATAATTTACCGTCTAGTAAAATCATCAGACGATCAATTCTAGTTACAAAATGATCTAGAGAGAATTTCTGTATGGTGTGAAAAGTGGAAATTGGCAGTAAACAAAGAAAGGTGCGAGGTCATCTACATGGGTATTAAAAGAAATCCTATAATTTTTGGATATACGATAAATTGCAGAAATCTAAGGGCTATCAATTCTACTAAATACCTAGGAATTACAACTATGAGGAACTTAAATTGCTATTTTGTCTAAAACTGACATGGTGAGACCGCGGCTGTGTACAATTGCCGGCCGAAGTGGCCGTGCGGTTAAAGGCGCTGCAGTCTGGAACCGCAAGACCGCTACGGTCGCAGGTTCGAATCCTGCCTCGGGCATGGATGTTTGTGATGTCCTTAGGTTAGTTAGGTTTAACTAGTTATAAGTTCTAGGGGACTAATGACCTCAGCAGTTGAGTCCCATAGTGCTCAGAGCCATTTGAACCATTTTTGTGTACAATTAATGTAGGTTGATTCTTACAAAGAAGAAGACAGCAATCAGCCACTATTAATACTGCTATTTATTGAGGTAAATAGCGCCGTAACTGGTTTCGAACTGACAAGTTCATCAACAGACGGCTGTTCACTACATTTGCAAGATACACTTTACATAATCGTCAGTTTTCGATTTTTATTCTTCCACTGCGGCGAATATGTAAAGTGTATCTTGCAAATGTCGTGAACAGCCGTTTTATGATGAACTTGTCAGTTCGAAACCGGTTACAGCGCTATTTACTTAAGTAAATGGCAGTATTAATAGTGGCTAGTTGCTGTCTTCTTCTTTGGAAGAACCAACCTACATCAACTTAAATTGGAAGGACCACATAGATAATATTGTGGGGAAGCCGAAACAAAGATTGCGCTTTGTTGGCAGAACACTTAGAAGATGCGACAAACCTACTAAAGAGACAGCCTACATTACTCCTGTCCGTCCCCTGCTGGAATATTGCTGCGCTGTATGGGATCCTTACCAGGTAGGATTGATTGAGGACATCGAAAAAGTGCAAAGAAGGGCAGAGCGTTTCGTGTTATTGCGCTATAGGGGTGAGAGTGTCACTGATATGATACGCGACTTGGGGTGGCAGTCACTGAAACAAAGGCGGTTTTCTTAGCGGCGAGATATATTTACGAAATTTCAATCACCAACTTTCTCTTCCGAACGCGAAAATATTTTGTTGACACCCACCTACGTAGGGAGAAATGGTTATCATAATAAAATAAGAGAAACCAGAGCTCGAACGGAAAGATTTAGGTGTTCTCTTTTCCCACGCGCCATTCGTGATTGGATTGGCAGAGAAGTAGTATCAAAATGGTTCAATGTACCCTCTGCCAGGAACTTACGTGTGAATTGCAGAGTAACCATGTAGATGTAGATGTAGGTGCAGTAGGTGATACATTTTCAACAAGAATAAACAGTCTAGGTAGCAATAATAGCGTAAGATATGTGACATTCTAAACTGTGGAAACCTTTTCGAATTAGACCTTTTATGTAGCTTAAAAGGTAAAGCTGTCTTCTACCTGAAGGTTGGCTCGAAGCCTACAATAATTTTCTAGGTAAGCACCTGTTAGAGGTGGTATGTCCTTGCTTTCATCCGACCTCCGAATTGTGCTATGTAGCCAGTTCAAAAGTGTACTTTGAACCATGAACCAACTTAGCATATTTCACATATACATCTTGTTGCTAGAAGTGGTATATGGGACAGGCGACAGAAGAAACTGTAGCATACACCGGGGATGGAGCACTGGACCTTTGGGCTTGTGGTCAGACGCGTTGGCATTCAGCGCGGTTGCAAACTAGCGGCTCGCCTGCATGCTGCAACTAACCGCTGATGCAGCTGCTTTTCCGCAGTCGTCCTCTCGTCTGCTGGCTGGTGGACGTTTCCGCGGAAAAGCTCCTCATTAGGCAGAGAGCAAGAAAAGGGTGCGCCGGCCCTGTCAGAAAGAGTGAATGATTACGGTTCTCCTTATTACGGGATGCGTCGGCCTTGAAAGGCGCGTAATGAGGTAGTCGCGGTCGGGCGCAGGCCCTCCGCGGCCCCCGCTTTACGTCTGCAATTTGCGCTCATTCACAGGTCCGGCACCGGCGACTGCGAACGCATCAGGCCGCCGTCTCCAATCTCCTTACAAAAACTGCAAACTTTTGCCGTTCGGACTATGAAGAACTCAACAGTTTTTAATTGAGTTAAGGCAATTATGCAGTTATGCTTATTTTCAGTCGGCTACAGTAAATTCTCGTCCTGAGAGATCCACCGAACGTCATTGCCTTTTTCATATTGTCTGAAGAGATTGCGAAAGTCTCTCAATAGCCGCAAACTTCCCTTTTATACACATGTATGGCTACAGACGTTTGAAATCGACAGAGATATAGGCTGTAGGGAAAAGTCCATAGGTATTTGCAGAAATTTATTCAAGGAGGGGCAACATCCTAAACTGTCGATGTAGTCAGCTAACTCGAAGACTATGAACACATGTTTTACCCGAAGAAGTGAATCTAACAGAAAGTCGATTGGCAGTTATCCACTTAGTAAATTTAAGGGACACTACACTGATACATGAGCGATAAAAAAAAATTCTGCGGTGTATCAACAAACACATTTTTATATTGTCAATACGAGTATTGAGGCCACCAGTTTTTTCCAAGATATGAAATTAAGTCATGATATGACTAGATCGAGGGAATCCAACGCGTTGTAAAACATACGAAGAAATATTCCCACAAAAAGATGTTCATCTTCCAATAATTTTAGGTTGGCGCTGAAAATAAAATACGGTATTACAAGTAGGAAAGTCTGAACGTTTGATATCAAGAAAATGAACATTTGATATCAACAAAATAACCAATAAAATGCCACATTAAAACTCGTAGAATAGAAGAAAATGTTTATTCAACTTTGGTGAAATCAATAATCCTGCTCGCTTACAAAAATCTACGTCTTAAAAGATTAATGGATTTATTTTATTGCTTTTATGTTTTCTGTTTTTCTAAATGTTGACAGGTATAACTAAACACGAACAAAATATGTTTTGAAAGCTATACCTTCTTAGTTCATTGAGTAATATGTAATGGCTCTGGGCACTATGGGATTTAACATCTATGGTCATCAGTCCCCTAGAACTTAGAACTACTTAAATCTAACTAACCTAAGGACAGCACACAACACCCAGTCATCACGAGGCAGAGAAAATCCCTGACCCCGCCGGGAATCGAACCCGGGAACCCGGGCGTGGGAAGCGAGAACGCTGCCGCACGACCACGAGCTGCGGACGAGTAATATGTAGTTCGGGGCCAGCACACGACAAGGTAAATATGAGAAATCTTCCAAAACCACTTTGAAATTGGTCGGTGCTACTGAACTTTAACTTCCCAGAACTGAACCAATGCAGTCCTCGTCACATTGTTGCGAAATTATGGCAACTGGACTGCAGAAATCGTAGCTCTGCGGCTACGGATGGCGTCATGTTGCACCCCACAGTATCTGAAAAAGAGCCAGTTCTGGACATCTTTAGATCTTAAAATTTCACACTTATTCCCCTCTTCTAGCGCAAAAAACGATGATTTCTTTTTCAGACCGATATATTTAGCTCCGTATATTAAGTGTAGCACCTTTTCAGGTTCCACTGCTACTGATATGTGCCGTGTAAGAGTGTGCAATCACCGTGCCATCATATGTACTTTTCGTCACACTCAAATGGTAAATTGCTGCTGTGATTCTGTTGTACAGGAAAACAAAGCGGAGGCTTTACGGGGCTGAGGGACGGATGCCGGGTACGTGCATTGCTACCAGATTTCCAGATTTACATCATGCTGGCGACTGGCGTCGGAATCTGCGTGTCAGAGAAAAGGCAAAATCTTCTAGGACGTTAGGCATCGTCATTATTCCTCTTCGCATTTATTCTTACACAATCGACGTTCCATCTCTCCGCTACCATATTCTTCAGGATCCTCTAGTGTCCCCTGCTAGCAGAACACAGTGAAAGACAACTGTATAGTTCTCGCCCACAACGGCAATTTCTCGCTTGTATTATCTAGTGAAACGTTTCCAACTACTGTTTGGGGGGGGGGGGGGTTGTAGTCACGATAATGTAGAGATAATAGGCAGGAAAAGAGAGGGAGAATGCTGGCCGGAGTGGCCGAGCGGTTAAAGGCGCTACAGTCTGGAACCGCACGACCGCTACGGTCGCAGGTTCGAATCCTGCCTCGGGCATGGATGTGTGTGATGTCCTTAGGTTAGTTAGATTTAAGTAGTTCTAAGTTCTAGGGGACTTATGACCACAGCAGTTGAGTCCCATAGTGCTCAGAGCCATTTGAACCATTTTTAGAGGGAGAATATTTGTCAAAACATTATTTCTATGACACAGACGTAGACTCCTCTACTTGTTGGTATTCCTCGAGCAATTTGTGGCTGACTATTTGTAACCTCCCCCTCACTTATCGACCTTAATGACAGTGAAAAATTAAACCGCGTGTACCTAATGGAAATTTGGAAAAAGCAATCGTCACCGAAGTTAATCTGTCAGTAAAGAGGGAGGAAAGGGTTACATCTTTATGAAAGGAAAAATGCCAATGAAACTGGTGGAAATTAATTTTGAAAAGGGGAAAAAGTTAATAAAGAAAGTAAATGTGCGGCCGTTACGTTAACAATTAACTAGCGGTAATTAGATATTTGAGATTTGGGGGAAATTACGGTCGCCAGTCCTAAGGACAATTACTATAGTAACTAAAAAAGAAAGGTTATTACACGTATAATTAGCACTAGAAGCGTGGCAACTGAAGGTTGACACGTGTAGTGTGAAAACTGAAAGTTTGTCAGAAGTAATAAATTTCGCTACACTCTGACTTAATTTAGCAAAAAAATTAACAAAACCGGAAAATTGAAAGTTAATTCAGTGACTGAAATTAATAGTGAGCTTTGTTTCTGAAGCATATCGAAATTCAGTAAAATACGGTTAGTCTTGGGCTACCTCAACAATCATTTCAAAAACAACTTGAATCTACGCAATTTAGAAATAAGAGATTTAACTTTGAACTTGAATTAAATGATTCAGAACAATTAACAATAGTAAAATTTTCTACGTACCAAGCTGAGCTGCAGTCACAGGTAAGCTAAAATACGGTAACAAAACTCGCACTCTTAATTTGTGCTTGTGTAATCTAAATATTGTAGCCAGCTATGAATACTTTAACTGAACTTTGAAATTAAAGCAGTGAAATCGAATTATAATGCTTTAATGCTGGCGTTTGAATTTCAACGACACTCGGGTTCATTTCGGAAAAGGAAGGGACCCTGCTTGGCAATGCAATTGGGACAATGAGCAACAAAGGTTCATGCTACGTTGCTGAAATTTTGTGATTTGAACAGTTTGAAAAGCTGAGGTCTGCCATACAGTTCTGAAACTTTACGTGCTTCCAGTCTTCCTTGTTGGTTGATTGAAGGTTTGAAGTCGCCGACCGAGGAGGTGGCGACAGTCACTCATTGTCGGCCGTCGCTGTTGCAGAAGCTGGATGCTGGCGCGCCTTCTTCTCGACACGGTCACCAGGCGAAACGGGCTCTTGATGTGTGCCAGCTAATGCTTCCCGTCCGCGACACCGTGCTAGAAACTACCATAGCCAGTCGATCGCAATTACATGCTGCCAAACCCCGAAAGCCCGGCAACTTGCGGGAGCATCACACAACACACCTGCTCAATCGCACTACTCCAACCAGACTCTCCCTGCTCTGCCCGCGCTCCACGCGGCAGAGTTAACACTACCAAAGATCCTACAAACTTTCGTTCTTCACACGACCTATCGATGTATTCGTTCGATAGCATAGTTTTCCCTAGGCAAGACCCAGCGTAAAATACAAATAATATTTACAAAACAAACCAATTATACATCGACATAAATGCATATATATATATATATATATATATATATATATATATATATATATATATATATATATATATATATACAAAGTAGACAACAAAACACGGGCTATCATAGAGCAAACTTTAACCAACACGACCTCCAAAGTAAAGTTCTGTGGGGAACTATCAGAGCCCTTTGAAATTCGCACAGGTGTCCGACAAGGCGATGGCCTCTCACCTCTCCTTTTCAATCTGGTGTTAGATAAGGTCATAAAAGAATGGGAAACATCACAACAGGGGATAACCTTAGGAAACCTACAGATTAAATGCCTGGCTTTTGCAGACGATTTGGCGATTGTCACGAAAGGTATAAAGGAAACAAAAGACGCTATTGAAAAACTGCACGAAATCGCTGCCAAAACTGGACTACAGATCTCTTACGAAAAGACACAGTTTATGAGCACAAAGAAACTCTCATCTCTGAACACAAAGTATGGCACGATTTACAAAACGGCAAACTTCAAATACCTCGGTGAAACACTACAAATGAGTGGACATAACAGAGACTCAAACGAAGAAAGAAAGACTAAACTGGACAAGGCATACAAAGTAGTGTGGAATCATTACAACAAGAAGTCTATCTCACAAAAAGCCAAATTACGCCATTACGACACGGTGGTGCTCCCCGAGGCACTATATGCAGCAGAGACCACACTAATCCTAGGGCATACACGTATCAGACAATTAGAAAAAGTAGAACGGAAAATACTTAGGAAAATATTTGGCGCAACTAACAACAATGGAATATGGATCAAGAAACCTACAAAGGAACTGTACAAACATACGGAGACAATCACAGAAAAGATTAGAAAACGCAGACTACAATTCTATGGACACCTATACAGAATGCCATCACACAGGCTGACCAAACAGATCTTTGACTGGGTAACCACTAGAAACAACAAATGGGTGGCAGAGGTAGAAAACGACCTGAACCAGCTCAACATAACAGCAGACACAATAAACGACAGAATAAAGTTCAGAAACATCATTAAGAAAAGTAAACTACATGAGATACAATGCGACAAACGAACAGGCATAAAATGGACCGGAGAACGCAAGCAAGATCACAGCCAGAAGATGAAAGAAATATGGGCAACCAAAAAGGCAATCAAGATGAAGCCGAAGACACAAAGCCGACAAGAAGCATGGACAGAGGACCGGAAACAGAAACACAGCGAGCGAATGAGGGAAGTTTGGGCAGCAAGGAAGGCAGCAAAAGGAACTGGCCATGTAGTTTAGTCCAAATGCGCTCTTTAAGGGCAAAACACCAATAATATATATATATATATATATATATATATATATATATATATATATATATATATATATATATATATAAATAATTACAATATATAAAGACACAGAAATGTTATATCTTCAGGTAACAAAATAAGGAAAAAATTATGGTACAATACTTGGAAATAGGACGATATGTACTTCCGGCGTTACATATTTACTTCCTTGATGGTGGGAGGCCACAAAGCTGGAGGTCTATAGTCGTCTCCTTTACTTAATTTACTTTCGTTCTTAGGAATCTCAACCGCCTCTAGAACTTCGTTACTACAAATGCTGCATTATTTTCCCAGCACTTGTACGTTGTGGAAATCTGTATCCTGGCCGCAATTCTCCTAATGTTTCGATATCACAGATTTCACGCTCTGACCTATTCACACCTTGCCTCATTTACACTTTATTTCATAGACGCCCATAGTGTGGAGGTTATCAAGTGCGTCTGTTTTCCGTCGGGAATTTCTTTTGTTTGTTTCTGACTGAAAAATGTGGTCATTGTACCTTTTTCCCGTTGCTTGTTCAATCACTAACTCTAGAAACGAGAGGTAAACTTGCAGCGCCAGAAGGCGATACCTCATCCTTCTAGTTAGCATAACTACTGCTACTTTGTAACGACACAGGCTCAGTGCCCTATTACCGAGCGAGATAGCGCAGTGGCTAGCATGGCTAGCACACTGGACTCGTATTCGAGAGGACGACAGTTCAATCCCTCGTCCGGCCATTCTGATTTAGGTTTTCCGTGATTTCCCTAAATCGCTCCAGGCAAATGCCGGGATGGTTCCTTTGAAAGGGCACGGCCGACTTCCTTCCCCGTCCTTCCCTAATCCGATGAGACCGATGACCTCGCTGTCTGCTCTCCTCCCGCAAACAACCCCCCCCTCTCCTCCCCCAGTGCCTTATTCAGGGGCATTAGTCACCACTCATTGAAGCATTTTGTCAGACCGGCAGCGACCAGCTTCTCCGGGCAATGACCGTTGTCAAGGAAGTGTCAACTACCTTGAAGTACACGGGAGCAATCGTCCTTCGTACTAGCAAGAGAGTTCGGTGGCACTGCAAATGTGCGGCAGTGATTCGCGCTATATACACTGAAGAGCCAATGAAACTGGTACTCCCGCGAGCACGCAGAAGCGCCGCAGCACGACGTGGCATAGACTCGAGTAATGTCTGAAGTAGTGCTGGAGGGAACTGACACCCTGAATCCTGCAGGGCTGTCCATAAATCCGTAAGAGTACGAGGGGGTGGAGATCTCATCTGAAGAGCATGTCGCAGGGCATCCCAGACGGGCTCAATAATGTTCATGTGTTGGGAGACTGATGTCCAGCGGAAGTCTTTAAACTCAGAAGAGTGTTCCCAGAGCCACTTTGTAGCAATTCTGGACGTGTGGGGTGCGGCCATGCCCTGCTGGAATTGCCCAAGTCATTTGGAATGCACAGTGGACATGAATGGATGCTTATGTGCGTGTCAGCTGTGAGACTCGTATCTAGACATATCAGGGGTCCCATATCATTCCAGATGCACACGCTCCACACCATTACAGAGCCTCAACCAGCTTGAACAGTCCTAAACTAAGATGCAGGGTCCATGGATTCACGAGGTTGTCTCCATACCCGTACATCTCCATCCGTTCAATACCATTTGAAACGAGACTCGTCCAAGCAGGCAACATGTTTCCAGTCATCAACAGCCGACGTCGGTGTTGACGGATCCAGGCGAGGCGCAAATTTTCATATCGTGCGGTCATCAGGAGCACACTAGTGGGCCTTCGGCTCCGAAAGCCCATATCGATGACGTTTCGTTGAATGACACTTGTTTGTGGCCCAGCATAGAAATCTACAAGCATTTGCGGAAGGGTTGCAGTTCTTCCGCGTTGACTGATTCTCTTCAGTCGTCGTTGGTCCCGTTATTGCAAGATATTTTTCCGGCATTCAGCGATGTCGGAGATTTGATGTTTTATCGAATTCCTTATATTCACGGTACACTCGTGAAATGGTTGTCCTGGAAAATCCCCACTTCATCGGTACCTCGGAGATGCTGTGTCCCATCGCTCGTGCGTCGACTATAACAGAACGTTCAACCTCACTTAAATCTTGATAACCTACCACTGTAGCAGCAGTAACAAATCCAACAACTGCGCCAGACACTTGTTGTCTTATGTAATCTTTGCCGGCCGCAGCGCCGTATTCTGCCTGTTTATATATCCCTGTATTTTAATACGCATGCCTCTACCAGTTCCTTTGGCGCGTCAGTGTGAATTCCCAAGCTATCAGTGCAGGTCATGGGCAAGGCAGGGCCATGAACAACGCCCACTGTGTGCCAATCTTCGCCGTGGCGTTCACGACGTACCACTGACGCAGCTATCATCGTTACAGCCAGGCTGTGAACCAAAGGTCGCTTCCTGACAGCCTGCCGCCTCATGGTCCGAGCCATGGAGTGGGGACCTTGCAGCTCCGTTCCGTTGGGACCCGCTGACCTCCAACCTTCGGTCCTGGGTTCATTACCATGGGCAGTTCCGCGCTGCGGTATGCTACCAGTGTTCTTGGCTGCAGACACCTGACGCCGTGTCGGCTGCCGGAATATACAGTTAGCAAGGCTCCACTGACCGCCTCTTCGAGAAACGATTATAGCCACTCATACCCGCCGGCGCGCCTGGAGCCAAGGTTAACTCCCATTGCATGCTGTCTACCTGTGGCAACACAATGCATAACGAACGTTCGATCACGCCTGAGTAATTCCAGGGCAGCAACTTGTGTCAATCAATACAACGGAAAAACAACCAAACTTGCAAGTTTCACTTTTATTTGTTTGATGATTAGTTTCGGCTCGGGATCCATTTTCACATTATCCACATAGTCAAAACGATATTTCCCAAAATACAAGGACCATGACAAGATAACAAACACGTACGTATAACAAAGTGCAAATGAACAGTTACAGAGCATACGGAACCAGTTTATTCACGGAGGGTACGGAATTTCGTATGAAATCAGGGGACGAAACAGTACCGTCGTTCCTAGTCAGTAGCTTCTGTTAGCAGAACAAATTATTATCTGAATATTTGTAAGAGTCTGCAGTGTGTGGTCGTGCGGTAGCGTTCGCGCTTCTCGCGCAGCACGGGGTCCCGGGTTCGATTCCCGGCGGGGTCATGGAATTTCCCTGCCGCGAGATGACTGGGTGTTGTTGTGTCGTCTTCATCATCATCATCATTCATCACCTTTACGGTCGGAGGAAGGCAATGGCAAACCACCTCCGCTAGGACCTAGCCTCGTCGGCGGTGCGGGCCTCCACTCCCCCCCCCCCCCCGTCCCCCCCCCCCCTCCCCGTCCCCTACGCTCCTCGGCGTATGGGACCTCATCATCATCATTTGTAACAGTGCTACCGTGGACAGTTATAATGTGAAAGATGTATTCGGCAAACCAGTACAGATGGAAAACTTCAGTGTGAAAGTGGAATACATTTAATGGTTGCGTCTGGGCATTGTTAGGTTGTGAAAAAAAAAAACAATGAACGAAGTAAAATGATGATCTGTGCTGTTATCCTTTCAAAGCAACATTATATTGCCTAAAATTACGAGGAATTTTAATATTTTTCGTATTAGGCACGGTTCAATTTATTTAAGAGCGAAACGTGTTGATTGCCACGAATTAGGTAATGGGAAGGTTACATGATAATTCTTAAGGTTAGTGATGACATTGCTATCCTCTGTGAAAGTGAAGAAGAATAACAAAACCTGTTGACCGGAATGAACGGTCTAACGACCACAGTGTACTGACTGAGGGGAATATCAAACAATTACAAAACTAACGAGGTGCAGAAATCAGATTAGCGATAGGCTTCACTTCAAAACTGTGATTCACGTATTATATTAACTGTAAGAATTCTGCTGTTCCCCGCTTATTACACGAACTCTAGGAATTCTGCTGCCTTAGAAGCAAAGTATTGCTTTACAAATGAGGCGTGGAAGACATAAGAAACTGGGCAGGACACAGAACAAACGGATTTGTTGCGGAAAGAAGCGCACTAGTATCAAGTATAGGGCTTAGTACGAGAAAGAGTTTTCGCAGAATATACGTAGTACGTCTGGAGCACAGTATAGAACTGATTCAAGGACTGTGGGAAAACAGGAGACGAAGCGATTCGAAGCGTTTGAGAGGTGATGTTACAGTAGCATGCTGAAAATTAACTGAGCTGATAAAATTCAGAAGAAGGTTTTCCGCCCACTCTCTGAGGAAAGGAACATGTGGATATTATAAACAAGAAAAAGAGACGAGTTGATGGAAACTGTGGTAAGACATAAAAGAATAAGAGATTTCTGCAGAAGGGTAAAAACTAGCGGAAGGCCGAGATCGGAATATAAACAACAAATTACTGAGCACATTGCCTGTAGCTGCTACATAAGATGAAGAGGTTAGTGAGGAAGGACTGCATCAAACCAGTAAAGAGATCGACGACCCAAAAAAGACATATACGTTCTAACCTGCCTGTATGTCAGCTATCAGACTCGAATATGGTCCGTGACACGTCATATTCTTTATACGTGCTTGCTTGCGATAGATTTCCCACAAGTCGAGGTACTAGGGTAAATTCTTGGTTGAGTAGCGCGTCAGACACGAGTAACTGCACATCTCGGGTATGGAGTGTCACATGTACCAGGCCAGTATGGGCTGGCAGCGATTAAATGACCCATATCCTGCGCATCCTACAGTCGATTGTCACAATGACACGAAAGTCTGACGCCATCTCGTCATGCGACGCGCCTAAGCCATTCGCCGTATTCGCAAGATGACTCTCCATTAAGGCAGTGCTACTTCTCATTCAACAACATGGAGTTCCATTTGTGAACTCTACCTGTTAAGCAAAGTATGACTTCCTACGACCTATGAGAGATATAAAGCAATCTCACTATATGCTATACTACTGCGATTAGGTTTTTTCCAGATATCCATAGATTATACCATTCGCCTCTTTAATCTCTGTTTATTTTCTTACGACACGACCACAAAACCTTTTGTAATGCAGTACCCGGTTTCGAGCAGCCGGTAATCTTCACTAGACTGTCAACAGACGACAAAAGAAGAGGGAATTACTATAGAATTATACAATCTACATCGTGATAATTAGGTGAAAAGTTATTTTTGGAAAAGGTCAAAGTTTTACAGAAAGAATAAAATACTCACTTTAACTATAAACACCTGTAGTTATAGGAACAGCCATTTTAGCCGATAGTTACATTGATTAGAGTAATGTGGCACGAATTTTTGAAGAATCTAAAAGAAAAATTAAAACTTTAAAACAATTTTTAAATTTGTAAGGAGGGGAGGTGGAGGGGTGACTGGGGAGATTAGTTAACAGGCGCGTAATGACGAGGCTATACTAACAGGGAAATTATTGTACAGGTGCAATAATTAAGCTATTAAAGCACTATGGGACTTAACTTCTGAGGTCATCAGTCGCCTAGAACTTAGAACTACTTAAACCTAACCAACCTAAGGACACCACACACATCTACTTCCGAGGCAGGATTCGAACCTGCGATCGTAGCGGTCGCACGGTTCCAGACTGTAGCCCCTAGAACCGCTCGACCACCTCGGCCGGCGCCTGTGTATTTGTAGTAGCTGATGGGAAAATTATAAATATTTATTTTGAGTTTCTTCTTTAAAAACTTTGAGAGATGTTTCCTCGTCAATAATTAAAAAACGGTGAATTTGAGACATGCATGTATGTATAGTTGTGTTTTTACTTGTTTATGTTTTACGACAATCATTTCACAATTCTTGTAGAAAAATTATTGACGGGAAGAATGCGGTGGTACAATGTCTTGTAGGAAGTACAGTTTGTCTACGGGATAGCAACAATAGATTTTTTGTTCTTTAAATGACCGCTTTTAGTTTTAAAAAAGTTCATTTATACTGACTTCTTCACCAAAATGGTATAGGTAGTCGTCCACGATCTTACAGTAGGAACCATCCTGGTATTTTATGTAATTTGCGGAACCTACAGAAAATCTCAATCAGGGCGAATGGGTGGAGATTGGATCTTCCAATTTTATGAATGCAAGGCCAGCCTCTTCCAAACAGTGCAGCCTCGTTCGGTGGTCAAGACGATTAAAGGAAGGCTCACAACTTGACAGGTTCCTGTTCGAGATCAGAAACGCAACGATTACGAATGTAATGTTGAGGGTTGCATACCCTACAAATCAAGGTAGCTTTGTTACATTAGTGTTATGTTGGTTTCCTTCCTTCCTTCTCACTGTAATTCCGCGATTATGGCGAGCCTCAGAACGGTGGCTGTGCGATCACTTTCACTGGTCGACTCGTCCTCTCTTACTGAAGCGTGCTGGAGTGTATGGCAAGTTGTGTGCGTAAGTTGAGTGCACGATCTTGCTGCTGTAATACAGAAAACAAAACTATTTTTCTGAGGCAGTGGAGGAAGTAAGAAGAAAATTAAATAATGCAGTGTATACAACTGCAAAACGAACTATTTCGAAACTCTTGTACAAAATTCTTAGAGCTAGGAGGACATCAATAGCAGACTAGCGCTGGCGAAAAGGACTTTCCAGCAATCCAATTATATCCCCTATGCCACAGCCTTCCAGCAGCCAAATGTTTAATGCTTACTGAGTACCCATAGATACCCAGATAGGAAACCACCCATCAACCTTCCAGCTGCCCGATGGTATCATCCCATGCCACAGACTCCCTGCAGCAGACTATCTCCACCATATCCCTACTAAAGCCATACATCCTGATCGTCCCACTCTCCCATCACACGCTGTACCCTCTCTCCATGAATCCCATCGCTTGTATCACTCCTTCCTCCGAACTCATGAGTGGGATACATTTACATGCCACTGGCAACTACAACGACAAATTAGACATTTAGTCAATGCAAAAAAAAAAAAAAAGCAGGACTGGCACCAGACATGCACGAGATTCAATGGTGCACTCCGAGCTATCTCTTCTAAGTACTGAAAAGCATTCCACCGACTTACTGGCACTCATCCCATCCCTCATTACCTGATTCTTCACAACAACCTTCCGTTACCTGACGACCTGAGCAAAGACAATCTGCTTGCATACTACCTCTCTGACGTCTTCTTCATCCCTGATGACCCTCACTTTAACTACTGGCAATTCCCTATTGCCCATGACTGCACGGTGCAAAGCCCCTGCTCTGGCTCCCCGCTTCCAACTTGAACAAACAGAATTTAGCAAGCCAATCACAACACAGGACATAAAATAAGTATCTCAGAGAAAATGCAACACATTCACTAGTCACGAGCATATTACCTAATGCCACCTCAAAGAATGTCCCATCTCCTTTCTCATCACTCTTGCAACCCTGTATAACACTGTCCTCTCCACGATCTACTATCCTGACTTGTCTAAAACCACCAAGATCCTGCTTTTGCTTAAACCAAACAAACCCCCATCTCTGATACCTCCTTGTACCACCTAATCTGCCTCACCACAGTGTTTATCAAGATCTTTGAATCCATGCTCTCCCGTCACATCCACCGTCATCTGCTCCAACTTTATCTACTTCCGACTGCCCAGTATGGCTTCTGTCCGTTCATCTCTGCTGATAATCAGCTCCTAAACCTCATCCATCTCCTGTCGCAACAGCTCAACAATCATAAATCCGCCATCTTTGTCTCCCTTGACCGAGAAAAAAATGTATGACTGTGTATGGTTTGCGTTCTTCTTTTTGAACTTCAGACATCCACTTCCGCCGGCCGGTGTGGCCGTGCGGTTAAAGGCGCTTCAGTCTGGAACCGCGTGACCGCTACGGTCGCAGGTTCGAATCCTGCCTCTGGCATGGATGTGTGTGATGTCCTTAGGTTAGTTAGGTTTAATTAGTTCTAAGTTCTAGGCGACTGATGACCTCAGAAGTTAAGTCGCATAGTGCTCATAGCCATTTGAACATCCACTTCCCATCAACTGTGTCCTTTCCAATCGCACATACTATGTCCTAACTAACGACAATAATTCCCATACCTTCGAGCCCACTGGAGGAGTACCCCAAGATTGCATTGTCTCCCCTCTCGTTTACCTTTATACACTGCTGATATGCCCACACTACCTCCTGCCATCCACCTCCTTCAGTATGCAGATGACGCCACTTCTTTTCGCCTTCTATCCTACGATCCAAAAATCCCATCGATTCTTCCAAATCCACCTCAGTCACTTTACCCCCCTGGTGTAACCAACGGCGCCTTAGGATGAACCCCTCCAAAACCCAGATAATAATTATAGAATGCATTAGCCGCACCTTCCGTCTCCATGACTTCTATCTCACCTTTTATGACAGTCCCATCCAGCTAACTGACTCACTAAAATACCCTGAACTAACCTTCGACTGGCAACTAACGTGGGAACTCCACCTACATCCAACAGAAAACCCATAACAGACTAAAACTACTACAACTACAAACTTCCTGAACATGGAAACTACACTCCTCCACTGTGCTTCACACATACATATCCGTAACAAATCCCTAATCCACCCCACCCTTTGTTATGCAAATACTGCATGGATATATGCCCCTCTCAAGTTCTGTAAGTCCCTCCAGATCCTCAAATGTCATGCCTCCACCTCGCTTGCCTCACAAGGATCCTTTACCAACTCACAACAGTCCCGCCTCTCCTCACTCACACTGAATACCTCCAAACAATCTATACCATCTGCAAACTCAGTTTTCCAATAATTCTATCGTTTCCACCCAATTTTCCAATCTCCATGCTGCGTATTTACCAACATGTTCCACCAACTGTCCACATACACACCCTCCACATGCTCTCCCAAAGAAACTTCAGCCATCTCCCATTCCCAGATTGTAAAGTCCTCCCAGACATTCATCCATCGTACCAGCTATGTCAACCCTTCCCAGTCCACGTTTCCTGGGCTCCCTCTTCCTCCCCTTCACACATATCCCTATCCCATTTTACCTTCAGCCTTTCTTTTCCCACCAGTGACAACAACTCCCCCTCTATTCCATCCCCTCTTCTATTCCAACAACCACTCCTACCCCGTCTGTACAATACACCAGTCCTCCGTCCTTATACTACACCAGTCCTCCATCCTTATACTACCACATTCCTACCCCCTTTATCGGCCAACCTTTCGCCCTTGGAGAACTGATTCTCTATCCCATGGCAGATTCTTCCAATTTCTAATGACAGGAAAACGCTTCTTTTACATGTCAATGTTCCATCAAAATATTTTAAATGTGCACTCATTATATTTTGTTTTACATTTTATTGTTACTGTTTATAACTATCAGTGCAAAAAGTCAGCCATCACATATCCCAAAACTTCCAATTTATTTTTCACCTGTTTATTGTGTTTTTCGTCTACTCGGTACTTTATTGTTCATTGGCTAAAGAGCAGGTTGCCTGTACCGCTGACACACACACACACACACACACACACACACACACAGCCACACACACACACACTCACACACAAGGATCCAATTGCACCTTTCACAAACATTTATTTAAATATATGTACAGACTGGTAAACTGTCAGTCATTCGCGTGGTTTGTATAAAAATATTCATGCCCAACGATTGGTAATGTACCGGAAATGCCGCGAGTTCTCAGTTATGCTTACGAACTCGTGTTCTTGCCTTCTATTCTACGTTGGCAGAGTCCACTTGTCCAGACATCGCTTAAGCGACGAGTTTACGGTTATAAATGGGCATCGACGGAGACTCGCGAGGGCAATCTCCGAGCACACGGAGACAGCAGTTCGGAGATGACGTCATGGAACCTGCTGGCGAGATTAAAGAAAGTATACGGAGCTCGTTTCTGATGTCTAGATCCTGTGTTGTTAACTAGAGAAAGATGATACAAATCGTTTCCGGCACCTCACTTAAAATGCTTGTTACCAGAATGCTATCACCACATGTTGGAAACGTTCCTCGATGTTAAGCAGAATTCATTGCCTTATTTTGTTTTATTCGTAACCCTGCCTTTGGCGTGTAATTATGTGGAACGTGAATGATCGGTGCATGCGGGCTTTTTCTAGGCTTGGTAGCGGTATTCCCTGTGACGTGCAAGGCTGCACTTGGTGGGCAGTTGCTTCAGCACTCCATAGCGAAGAAGTTGCGCATGACAACGACTGTTCTTCAGTTTTTCCTCAGCGTTGAACTAGTTTGTTGTAGTGTGTCCTGTTTATCAGCTATTGCATGCCGCGATAGTCGATGGCAACACGTGTCATCATCACTTTGTTGGGCGCGTTAGATGGTACTGGTGGTCATAGTTTCCTCGAACTAATGCACTCACGAAAAACCTGTAACTCCATTGCGCATACACGCACGAGCTCCCAAGTGGAGTTTCCCATATGTAGGCATTCAGAATATATGATTGCTGAAAACTTTATACCCAACTAAGCTAATCTATATGAATAGAAATTGAGTATTAATAGCCGGCCGAAGTGGCCGTGCGGTTAAAGGCGCTGCAGTCTGGAACCGCAAGACCGCTACGGTCGCAGGTTCGAATCCTGCCTCGGGCATGGATGTTTGTGATGTCCTTAGGTTAGTTAGGATTAACTAGTTCTAAGTTCTAGGGGACTAATGACCTCAGCAGTTGAGTCCCATAGTGCTCAGAGCCATTGAGTATTAATAATCTAAATACACTATGTGATCAAACGTATCCGGACACCTGGCTGAAGATGACTTACAAGTTCGTGGCGCCCTGCATCGGTAATGCTGGAATTCAATATGGTGTAGGCCCACCCTTAGCCTTGGTGACAGCTTCCACTCTCGCAGGCGTATGTTCAGGTTTCAGTCAGGTGCTGGAAGGGGTCTTGGAGAATGGCAGCCCATTCTTCACGGAGTGCTGCACTGAGCAGAGGTATCGATGTTGGTCGTTGAGGCCTGGCACGAAGTAGGCATTCCAAACCATCCCAAATGTGTGCTGTAGGATTCAGGTCAAGGCTCTGTCCAGGCCAGTCCATTACAGGGATGGTATTGTCGTGTAACCACTCCGCCGAAGGCCGTGCGTTATGAACAGGTGCTCGATCGTGTTGAAAGATGCAGTCGCCATCCCCGCATTACTCTTCAACAGTGGGAAGCAAGAAGATGCTTAAAACATTAATGTAGGCCTGTGCTGTGATTGTGCCACGCAAACCAGCAAGGGGTGCAAGCTCCCTTCATGAAAAACACGACCACACCATAACACCACTGCCTCCGAATTTTACTGTTGGCACTAAACACGCCGGTAGATGGCGTTCACTGGGCATTCGCCATACCTACACCCTGCGATCTGATCACAATATTGTGTACAGTGATTCGCCACTCCACAAACAGTTTTTCACTGCTCACTCGTCCAATGTTTACGCTCCTTACACCACGCGAGGTGTCGTCTAGCATTTACCGGCGTGGTGTGTGGCTTATGAGCAGCCGCTCAACCACGAAATCCAAGTTTTCTCACCTCCCGCCTAACTGTCATAGTACTTGCAGTGGATCCTGATGCAGTCTGGAATCCCTGTGTGATGGTCTGTATAGGTGTCTGCCTATTATACATTACGACCCTCTTCAACTGTCGGCGGTTTCTATCAGTCAACGGACGAGGTCGGCCTGTACGCTTTTGTGCTGTACGTGTTCCTTACCGTTTCCACTTCACTACCACATTGGAAACAGTGTTTGGAGTGTGGAAATCTCGTGCACAGACATATGACACAAGCTACACCCAATCACCTGACGACGTTCGAAGTCCGTGAGTTACACGGAGCTCCCCATTCTGCTCTCTCACGATGTCTAATGACTACGGAGGTCGCTGACATGGAGTAACTGGTAGATGGTGGCAGCACAATGCACCTAACATGAAAAACGTATGTTTTTTGGGGTGTCCGAATACTTTTTATCACATAGTGTACATATGGAAACAGGTAGTTTATTGCTTAGAAACATAGGTTGTAAGTGTGCCAATTGTCCCCTTATTTCCTATTGAGGTTGGCACGCACTTCGTGCTGTGGATAGATATTCAGTTTCTTGAAATTTCTCAAACCAATGGCTTATGCTTTTCCTAGTTGGTGGTTTAATTCTAAATCAGCGACACCCTATGCACTGAAGTTTCCGACTCACCTCTTATGGACTCATGAACACAGAAAACCCAAGCTCTATGGTAGTTATCTTCTTTATAACTGAAGATAACTATCTGTCTCTTGGAGCGAGCACTCTAGCGGTGGTTTACGCAACTATCAGCGCTCTATTGGCAGTAACTGAAATCTTAGCTCCTCTTTTTTCCAACGGTATCCAGGCTGTTCGTATCCAGTTTATATTTCATAAAATGGAAATTAATTTAATTGGGGCTATCTCTCATCTAGTTTGTACTCGGCCATCACGCCGAGGTCCAGTAATGGTCTGACGATATTCCAGCTACGTCTACAGCCGAGTATTCCCCTATGCTCTGACGACAAGAGTGATTTTATATCCACGTAGAGGAGCTTTCCATGATCTTCAGCATTATCTTAGAAGGTGAATTTTTATGTGTGGTTCCAAAGCTGATAAAATATTTTTTTCTAGACATAAAGTTCCACAATTCCACTTTTTTCCTTTTTCTTTTATAGTTTCAGGATAGCTGCTCCATTCTTAAGCGCTTCTCTATAAAAACAACACATAAGATGAGAGTTTCAGCATAAACATTTTGGTGAATTATATTAAAACACCATTATACTGTTATTCACTTATGCCATACATAACAGGCCATTATTTCCTACCAAACATAAAACGTAATTTTGGTTACAGCTACATTGGTGGACTGTATATCAGGGTTTGGTAGTGTTGATTCATTCTTGGTACAGTTGCACCAAGATGACCCAGTTGGTATTGTGTTAACGACGCCACTTTCCAATCATCCCAGCTTACACTTGATGGTAAGCTTAGGTACAAAAGAAGCACTCAACGATTTTCACTGTTGTGTCAGATAAATGTCTTTCACATAAGCTTGCTCTAAAAAAGCTATGCTGAGTACACATTTTATTTACCTTGTATGCTTCTTTTTGATAGTTTTATTGCCCTCTGAACCATCACACCTATTTTATTTCTGTGATGAGCTGTAGCTATTATAGGACTAAGTAGCTATCTGGAATGTGAACTATATATTTCGTAGAGATTAATTTCCAGTTGTTGTTGTTGTTGTTGTGGTCTTTAGTCCTGAGACTGGTTTGATGCAGCTCTCCATGCTACTCTATCCTGTGCAAGCTTCTTCATCTCCCAGTACCTACTGCAACCTACATCCTTCTGAATCTGCTTAGTGTATTCATCTCTTGGTCTCCCTCTACGATTTTTACCCTCCACGCTGCCCTCCAATGCTAAATTTGTGATCCCTTGATGCCTCAAAACATGTCCTACCAACCGATCCCTTCTTCTAGTCAAGTTGTGCCACAAACTTCTCTTCTCCCCAATCCTATTCAATACCTCCTCATTAGTTACGTGATCTACCCACCTTATCTTCAGCATTCTTCTGTAGCACCACATTTCGAAAGCTTCTGTTCTCTTCTTGTCCAAACTAGTTATCGTCCATGTTTGACTTCCATACATGGCTACACTCCATACAAATACTTTCAGAAATGACTTCCTGACACTTAAATCTATACTCGATGTTAACAAATTTCTCTTCTTCAGAAACGATTTCCTTGCCATTGCCAGTCTACATTTTATATCCTCTCTACTTCGACCATCATCAGTTATTTTACTCCCTAAATAGCAAAACTCCTTTACTACTTTAAGTGTCTCATTTCCTAATCTAATTCCCTCAGCATCACCCGATTTAATTTGACTACATTCCACTATCCTTGTTTTGCTTTTGTTGATGTTCATCTTATATCCTCCTTTCAAGACACTGTTCATTCCGTTCAACTGCTCTTCCAAGTCCTTTGCTGTCTCTGACAGAATTTGCAGCTGTGACTTATTAAACTGATAGTTCGGTAATTTTCACATCTGTCAACACCTGCTTTCTTTGGGTTTGGAATTATTATATTCTTCTTGAAGTCTGTGGGTATTTCGCCTGTCTGATACATCTTGCTCACCAGATGGTAGAGTTTTGTCATGACTGGCTCTCCCAAGGCCATCAGTAGTTCTAATGGAATGATGTCTGTTCCCGGGGCCTTGTTTCGACTCAGGTCTTTCAGTGCTCTGTCAAACTCTTCACGCAGTATCTTATCTCCCGTTTCGTCTTCATTTACATCTTCTTCCATTTCCATAATATTGTCCTCAGGTACATCGCCCTTGTATAAACCCTCTATATACTCCTTCCACCTTTCTGCCTTCCCTTCTTAGCTGAGAACTGGGTTGCCATCTGAGCTCTTGATATTCATACAAGTGGTTCTCTTCTCTCCAAAGGTCTCTTTAATTTTCCTGTAGGCAGTATCTATCTTACCCCTAGTGAGACAAGCCTCTACATCCTTACATTTGTCCTCTAGCCATACATGCTTAGCCATTTTGCACTTCCTGTCGATCTCATTTTTGAGACGTTTGTATTCCTTTTTGCCTGCTTCATTTACTGCATTTTTATATTTTCTCCTTTCATCAATTAAATTAAATATTTCTTCTGTTACCCAAGGATTTCTATTAGCCCTCGTCTTTTTACCTACTTGATCGTCTGCTGCCTTCACTACTTCATCCCTCAGAGCTACCCATTCTTCTTCTACTGTATTTCTTTCCCCCATTCCTGTCAATTGTTCCCTTATGCTCTCCCTGAAACTCTCTACAACCTCTGGTTCTTTCAGTTTATCCAGGTCCCATCTCCTTAAATTCCCACCTTTTTGCTGTTTCTTCAGTTTCAATCTGCAGTTCATAACCTATAGATTGTGGTCAGAATCCACATCTGCCCCTGGAAATGTCTTACAATTTAAAACCTGGTTCCTAAATCTCTGTCTTACCATTATGTAATCTATCTGAAACCTTTTAGTATCTCCAGGATTCTTCCAGGTATACAACTTTCTTTTATGATTAAGTTATGCTTTGTGCAAAATTCTACAAGGCGGCTTCCTCTTTCATTTCTTCCCCCCAATCCATATTCACCTACTATGTTTCCTTCTCTCCCTTTTCCTACTGACGAATTCCAGTCACCCATGACTATTAAATTTTCGTCTCCCTTCACTACCTGAATAATTTCTTTTATCTCGTCATACATTTCATCAATTTCTTTTTCTTTCTTCAATTTCTTCTTCTTTCCAGTTACGTATAACACATCTTAATGGTGAAAAAATTATGTTTTAAGTAATTCACAATATGTGTGTATTTATGATGAGACTGTTTAAAACACTTATACAGGAGCGCTTGGAAAGAGGGCTGCGAACCTGAAAATTTTAGTGAACAAAGAAATTAAAGTTTCATATTCAGCGAAAAGTGCTCATGACTTACAGTTTTGATGTGCACCTGTGTACTAGGTTTTGGTTAAGTTTTCTATACAGCCATAGGGGTAGATATGTTTTACTTGTCCTAGTATTCTACGTCAGTTGTGTGATATTTAAATTTCGATAACCGCCAAACCAGTACAAGAATACAGAATTTTAGGAGGTACATACATTGTCATCATTTAAATTTCCATAACCGCCAAACTAGTACAAGAATAAAGAATTCTAGGAGGTAGATACATCGTGATCATCGTGAAGGACATCTAAAAGTTGGATGTGCAAATATTAGAGCTAAGAAGCGAAACGTAATCTTTATCATAAAGGCAATTTGTCTTCGCTTAACGAGATAAAAGGCAAGAAGAAGAAAAAGAGGATGGAACATTAACTGAGAAAGGAATTTTTAATTTAGTGTTGGATTTTTCTTAGGTGCAGACCAGCGGCGTTCTAGACGCGAAAGGAAAAAAAGAGAGAAAGAGAGACCTGAGGGTAAATCGAAGTGAGAGGGCAGCGTAAAGTGGGGAAGGGGTGACGGAAGAGAAGAAGGGTACGAGAATTCCGCAGAATTATCAGAAGCTCACACCTAGCTGAGCTGTAACTGCTCTTCTATGAACACTCAGCTTCTGTGTGCCTTTGCGATATCATTGATTCATTCCTTTCACTGAGATGTTCCGTGATGCGATACAATTCGTTTCTAAAGAGGAGAATATCAGTGTAGAATTACTTGAGCTTTTTATGAGCCATAAACTTCTAAAATCTGATTCCAGTGACCCAAGAACTCTGAGTTTTTTTCAGTGGCTGATTTCACCAGAAGTTTTACGAAGTGAATTTATGTACATTTTATTCGCTTTATCTAAGAGATAATCTCTATCTCCTTCGACGGAAATACTGCTGTGCTTCATCTTGAAATATTACGTTTCATTTCCTTTCCCACAGGAAGCGTAACAGCATAATTCTGTTTGATTTATTGCCTTCAATCGACGATACCTTTCACATTTGAGCTAATAAGCTTCCATTGATTTTTATCTTTAACAAGGTGACAAGACTTGCGGTCCGTGGAGTGATTTTCTTGATGAGTTCACTTTCAGTAACGGAAAAGGGGAGCTTGGGATTTAACAAGCCACTAGGGCATCTAGCAGAAGAAATGTTTTTCAGAGTGGCAAAGATCAACAAGTGCTCTAAGTTCTTAAAGCATGCTTTTAGAATCCATGTTTACATCATTTTCTCTTGTTTTGGTCCATACTGGCTCCACCCAAAAATATGGAAAACAAAGCCCTTGCAGTAGAAGAGACTTTTTTCACAGCAGCAAAGATGGAGTGCTCATAACTTTAAAGATATGCATTTTAGAGCCCATGTGAACTAGGTTTTTTTCCTTCGAATGATCTTTCCTGTCATATTCTTGAATATTGACCACTACTCTTGGGACAACCTATATATTCTGCGACGTAGTAATATGCGTTGAATAAATACCGTGCTTCTTCACAGCTGTCCATACATATTACGTTATAACCGAATCTAACTCTTGCTGAAGGATCCCAGAGAAAGTTGTAATTGGTGGCTATTGCTCTTTTCTATAATTCCGTCCCCGAACTATAAACGGTCCGCAGTGCTGTATCAATACTTGTTGTATGGACTGGCACTAGATCCTGAACCTAAATAAATGTAGCGGATTGTATATAAATAGGCGAAAAGACTGTTCAGTTATACTACTAGTGATAAAGCATTAGAAATATAAATCCGTAAAATATCTGGGAGTAATATAATAAAGTGAGTAACAGTTGAACGATCACATAAAAGGTGTTGTAGGAAACTAGATGCAAGCCTGAGTTTCATAGGAAGAATCCGACGGAAGTAAAATATCAGTCACTAAAGAAGTGGCCTACAAAACGGTCATTCTCCGGTTAGTAACTACTGCTACTGCATCTGGAAGAGATGAGCTAGGCTACATCATGGTATGAGAGAGATCCCGGAATCAGATATTGGGCTGTAAGGCGTATCCAGTAACAGATAAATTCAGATCATAATCTAGTAATGATGAATAGTAGATTGAAGTTTTAGAGAATCATATGGGAGAATTAACGAAGAAAGAAGTGGAATACTGAAGTACTTGGGAATGATGAAGTGCTTTTGAAGTTCTCTATGGCGGTAGATACTGAGTACAACAGGAAGGATTCAGTTCAAGAAGACATCTCTAAAAACGACAGTCCCAAAAGTGGTACGGACAAATACGGGTTCCCCTTTTTAATTTTTTATTTCATTTTTTTTGTATTTTTTAGTTACCTTCCCAATGGTTTGTTGCGACCTGTCACGAATTCCTTTCTTCTGCCGATCTCTTCAACTCAGAGTAACTCTTGCACTTCAGGTTGTAAGGTGTCAGGAAAAACGAACACCTTCCATGAAAACCCTGACATGATAAGCAAATCCAGTAGTATGTCAAATAGCTTCGAATAAATCGTGACATTAAATTAACCAAAGTAATACGAGTAACGAGTGAGCAAATGGAATACCACAGACTAACACAAGGATGCCTAAATGCATGTCATACCTTCCCACCGTGAGACAGACGCAGTTCCGAGGGGAGAAACGAGAACAGAAGCCGAGAGCAGAACCGTGTTAAGCTAGAAGGCCCTACGATAAGGGACGGACACCCACGTCTCCAGCTAACCACCAGGACCACCCCCCAGCCCATGTTAAAAGCTAGAGCCCTCCAGAAGAACAGTATATATCTTATGATAACACAAAAAAGGCCACACCAGCCGCAAGTTTTAGCGTGAGACTTTTTCGCGTCTCTGTCACGTTGCAAACGTTAAAAACATTGCCCCACCACGAAAAGTAACCACCAGGACTACCCCCCAGCCCATGTTAAAGATAGAGCCCTCCAGAAGAACAGTATAGATCTTACGATAACACTAAAAGGGCCACACCAGCTGCAAGTTTTCGCGTGAGACTTTTTCGCGTCTCTGTCACGTTGCAAACTTTAAAAACATTGCCCCACCACGAAAAGTATAACGTTTCTCATTGGATGGACAGAAATTTTGTAGGCGGAGCCTAAGGTTAATATTGAGACCCTGATTGGTCAGATGAAAACACAGCCAGATAGTTTTTTTTTTAAACCAACTTCGGTAAATTGTAGCAAGGAGAAGTTAGGAGAGAGTTGCTTCCGAGACGGCGAGGTCCGGGGAGCTGTGCCGTCCGCCGCCATCTGACAAACAGTGACAAGGTAATGAACGCACACGATGCCGCATTTTTGAGTGCATAAGGCTTCACTCAGAACTGCAGAAGTCTCATCTGCTACATCCCCTTTTTACGTAATACTAGTGTCGATCGTCAATTGAAGCTCATGGTATTCACATTTGCTACGTAAGTTAAAATCTGAAACGCGATAATTTTTCTGTTATATAATTATTGAGAAGCCACATCAGCCACTGTAATTTACGACAAGTTAGATAGGTAATTAAAGATAATTGAGGGTCACTGTAGACCATTTTGATAGTTTTCTCTTTTGTGAAACTTAATTTAAACCTAGATTATAGATGTGATATGGCATAGGTCATCCTTCGATCCATTATAGAACTTGGAAACACATTCACGGAATATTCGTTCACATTTTTGTTGAACGCAGTTGGTTTTTATCATCCTGTATTAAAACATTTCCTTTTATCAATAGTGCAATTTATAAACAATGTTTTGTGAGTAGAATAAAATTTCCAATGGTAAACTTAACTGCTTTTTCGACGTTGTTTTACCAGCTAACTAAAAATAGGAAAGCCTTGAACCCCTTCCACTAAATTTAGTTAGTATTAAGATTCTTTTACAGGGAGTGCAGTGGAACTGACGCTGAAATCATTAAGTATTTGGTTATATCATCGCTAGTCTCACTGAACTCTTCTGAACTCTACATGTCATGTGTGGTCTGGCGTCTCCTTACCAGCAACAGGTCCCAGGTTCAAACTAGTCCATTCCCTAAAAAACACGCTCAGAGCGTCGTTGCGCGAAAGTGGTAGGGAGACAGGACTTAGAACAAACAGAAACCACGCAGAATGTTAGAAGGTCCTCACTTATGCGTTCCAGTTTCTGTCTTTCGCTACAGCTTTTACCCCCCGCAGCTCCCCCTACTAACTTGGAAATTATTCCCACATGTCCTTTCATCCTGTCCCTTCTTCTTGTCAATATTTGCCTTATGGTCCCTTCTTAGCCGATTCCGAGCAGAACCTGCTCATTCCGTATCAGTCCAAATAATTTTCACCAATTTTCTGTAGCACCATATCTCAAAACGCTTTGATTCTCTCCTATTCTGGTTGTCCTACAGTCCATAATTCACTACCATACAACACTGTGCTCCAAACGTATATTCTAAGATATTTCTTCCTCGAATTAAGGCACATGTTTGATACTAGTAGACTTCTTTTGGTCAAGGATGCGTTCTTTGCCCGTGCTAGTCTGCTTTTTATGTCCGTCTTGCTTCGTCCGTCATGGCTTGTTATGCTCCCTCGGTAGCAGAATTTGTTCACTTCGTAATCACAAATTCTAATGTTAAGTTTCTCGGTATTCTCATTCCTGCTTACTTCTCATTACTCCCTATCTCTTCTGTTTACTCTCAAGCCATATTCTGCACTTTTTGGAATCTCCATTCCATTCAACAGATCTCTCTCTTCTTCACTTTCAGCGAATCTTATCATCGATACCCTCTCACTCTGAATTTTAACCCTACTGTTAATACTTTCCTTTTATTTCCGTAATTCCCATTTTGATGTATAAATTCAACACTAGGAGTGGAACACTGCATCCCTGTGTCACCCTCTATTTAATCTAAACACTTAGTTCTTGGTGTTCCAATCATGTTGCTCCCTCTTGGTCCCTGCATATATTATAGGCCACCAGTCGTTCCCTGTAGCTCATTCATATTTTTCTCTGAATTTAGAAGATCTCGCACCATTTTAAATTGTCTAACGCTTTTTCCAGGTCGACATATTCTACGAAAGTCTCTTGATTTTTCTACAGTCTTTGTTCCATTATCAACCGCAACATCAGAACTGGCTCTCTGCGAAACCCATCGTCATCAAACACATACTGTAGTTTCTTTTCCATTCTTCTGTATATTATTCTTGTCAAAAACTTGGATGGATGCGATTTTAAGCTGATTGTAGGATAATTCTCGTACTTGTCAACTCCTGCAATCTTCGGAATTGAATGGATGATGTTTCTCCGGAAGTCTAGTGCTATGCCACCAGTCTCATAAATTCTACACCCAAATTGAATATTTGTTTGGTTACCTTCTCTCAATGAAATTCTGATACAACTTTACCTATCCTGTCTTTCTTCTTTAATATCAAGTCTTCCAAATCTCTTTTAAATTCTGACTCTGATAATGGATCCCTGTATCGACTTCAGTTCCTTTTAGTATCATGGCAACAGACAAATCCTCGCCTACACAGAGGCCTTCAATGTACTCTTTCCAGAAATTCGCTCTCTCCTCTGCGGTCGGCTCTTGATACTGTCGCTCGCGCTTTTACTTTCAGCAACAGTTTTTTTTTACTTTTGTCTATGCTGGATGAGTCCTCCGGTGATAACTTCTTCTTCGATTTCTTCATATTTCTACTTGAGCCCGCGTTGCCTCGGCTTCCCTGCACTTTCCGTTAATTTCGTTCGTAAGGGATTAATATTGCTCTATTCCAGTCGTTCGCGGAACATTTTTGTACTTCCTTCTTTCGTCCATCAATTGGAGTATTTCTTCTGTAACCCAAGGTTTCTATGCAGTTACTTTCCTAGGACATATGTTTGTCTTTCAATCATCTGTGGTTGCTTTTTTGTTAGATGTCGACTCTTGAAATCAACTGGTTACTGTTGCATTGCTTATCGCTGTATCCACATCCCTAAAGAAGTTCAACCGCTTCTCATAATTCGTTAATACTTTAGCATCCCATTTCCTTTCACATTGATTCTTGCTTACGATCTTCCAAAACTTCAGTTTACCCTTTATTATTACTGAATTGTGATCTGAGTTTATATCTGGACCTGGGTCCACTTCACAATCCAGTGTCTGATTTCGGAATCACTGTCTGACCATGATGCAATCCAGCTAGAATCTTCCCGTATCTCCAGGCCTTTTCTAAATATAACTCTTCCTCTTGTGGTTCTTGGACAGAGGGTTCATAATATCACTTTTACACTCTCTATTATTCCGCCCTCGAACAGCGTGCGGAAAGAACGAATACCTACTTTTTCTGTGCGATCTCTCATTTCCCTGTCATTTATTATGATGATTGTTTCTCCCTATGTAGGTCGACCTCAAAAAAAAATATTTTGGCGCTCGGAGGACAAAGTTGGTGACTTAGTGATTAGATCCGCTGCAAAGAAAAACACCTTTGTTTTAATTACGTCCACCCCAAATACCGTATCAATTTCGTTAGACTTTATCCCTTATTTCCCCACGATACAGAAAGTGCCACCCTTCTTTGAAATTCCTGGGTGTGCTGCGTTAATCCTATCTGGTAAGGCTGCCACACCGCACAGCAGTATTCCAAAAGACGACAGACAAGCATAGTGTAAGCAGTCTCCGTAATAAATCTTTTAAGTGTTCTTCCAGTAAAATTCAGCTTTTGGTTCGCCTTCCACATAAAGTTTTATACGTGTTCTTTCCAATTTAAGTTCTTCGTAATTCTAATTGCTAGGTATTTAGATGAATTTACGCTGTTTAGTTTTGATTGACTAATTGTGTAACTAAAGTTTAATGTTTTCCTTTTAGCACTCCTGTGGATGAAATGACACTTTTCATCATTAAGGGTCAATTGGCAATTTTCGGACTATACAGATATCTTGTCTAAATCGTTTTGCAGTTGGTTTTGATTTTCTGGTGATTTTGGTACACGATGAACAGCACCATCATCTGAAAATAAAATAAGACGGCTGCTCAGATTGTCTCCCTAAACCGTTAATGTAGATAAGGATCAGCAGAGAGCCTATGACACCACGTCGGAGAAAGAAATTAAGTTTTTCGACACTTCTCCAGAAACGAAGTTCATTTTTTTCCTATAGAAAATTAGAAAAATGAATACCTGGGAAACGCTGGATTTGTCAGTTAGTATGCAAGTATGCAATATGTGCAGGTGTCAAAAAGGAGCAATAAGAATAGAGGACCATAAAGGAAATGCTCGATTAGAAAAGGTGTAGGATAGGGACCCAGTCCTCTCCCCTATAGTTCAACCTACACTCCTGGAAATGGAAAAAAGAACACATTGACACCGGTGTGTCAGACCCACCATACTTGCTCCGGACACTGCGAGAGGGCTGTACAAGCAATGATCACACGCACGGCACAGCGGACACACCAGGACCCGCGGTGTTGGCCGTCGAATGGCGCTAGCTGCGCAGCATTTGTGCACCGCCGCCGTCAGTGTCAGCCAGTTTGCCGTGGCATACGGAGCTCCATAGCAGTCTTTAACACTGGTAGCATGCCGCGACAGCGTGGACGTGAACCGTATGTGCAGTTGACGGACTTTGAGCGAGGGCGTATAGTGGGCATGCGGGAGGCCGGGTGGACGTACCGCCGAATTGCTCAACACGTGGGGCGTGAGGTCTCCACAGCACATCGATGTTGTCGCCAGTGGTCGGCGGAAGGTGCACGTGCCCGTCGATCTGGGACCGGACCGCAGCGACGCACGGATGCACGCCAAGACCGTAGGATCCTACGCAGTGCCGTAGGGGACCGCACCGCCACTTCCCAGCAAATTAGGGACACTGTTGCTCCTGGGGTATCGGCGAGGACCATTCGCAACCGTCTCCATGAAGCTGGGCTACGGTCCCGCACACCGTTAAGCCGTCTTCCGCTCACGCCCCAACATCGTGCAGCCCGCCTCCAGTGGTGTCGCGACAGGCGTGAATGGAGGGGCGAATGGAGACGTGTCGTCTTCAGCGATGAGAGTCGCTTCTGCCTTGGTGCCAATGATGGTCGTATGCGTGTTTGGCGCCGTGCAGGTGAGCGCCACAATCAGGACTGCATACGACCGAGGCACACAGGGCCAACACCCGGCATCATGGTGTGGGGAGCGATCTCCTACACTGGCCGTACACCACTGGTGATCGTCGAGGGGACACTGAATAGTGCACGGTACATCCAAACCGTCATCGAACCCATCGTTCTACCATTCCTAGACCGGCAAGGGAACTTGCTGTTCCAACAGGACAATGCACGTCCGCATGTATCCCGTGCCACCCAACGTGCTCTAGAAGGTGTAAGTCAACTACCCTGGCCAGCAAGATCTCCGGATCTGTCCCCCATTGAGCATGTTTGGGACTGGATGAAGCGTCGTCTCACGCGGTCTGCACGTCCAGCAGGAACGCTGGTCCAACTGAGGCGCCAGGTGGAAATGGCATGGCAAGCCGTTCCACAGGACTACATCCAGCATCTCTACGATCGTCTCCATGGGAGAATAGCAGCCTGCATTGCTGCGAAAGGTGGATATACACTGTACTAGTGCCGACATTGTGCATGCTCTGTTGCCTGTGTCTATGTGCCTGTGGTTCTGTCAGTGTGATCATGTGATGTATCTGACCCCAGGTATGTGTCAATAAAGTTTCCCCTTCCTGGAACAATGAATTCGCGGTGTTCTTATTTCAATTTCCAGGAGTGTATTTATCGAAGAAGAAATGGCGGAAATAAAAGACAGGTTCATAGGCGAGATTAAAATTCAGCATGGAAGATTATCGATGACATTGTTCGCTGATGACATCGTAAAAGCGAAGAAGAATTACAGGATATAATTAAGAGAATGAACAGTTTATTGATCACAGAATAGGGATTGCGAGTGAAAGAAAGAAAGACGAAAGTAATGAGAAGTAGCAGAAACATTAGTAGGTAACATAGCAAGTTTGGGCGTCCACAGTAGACCAAGTGAAGGAAATCCGCTACCTCAGAAAAAAGTAGTTATGATGGAAGAAGCGAGAATGACGTAAAGAGAAGACTAGGACAGGTGACGAGGGCGTACATGCCCAAAGTAAGTTTGCTAGTATTATTGCCTTTAATTTGAGGAAGAAATTTCTGAATATGTATGCCTGGAGAACAGCAGCGTGTGGTAGTGGGAAGCCATACAAGAAGAGAGTCGGAGGAACTGAGATGTAGTGCTTCAAAAGGATGTTGATAATTTAAGAAATGACAAATTTCTCCGCGGATTCGACGAGGAAAAAAGTATGTGAAGTATGTGTAAAACACTGAAAAGAAGATGGGACAGGATGTGTTAAGACATCAGGGTATAACTTCCACGGTACTAGAGGAAGGTGTAGACTGCAAAAGCTGTAGTGGAAGACAGAGACTGGAATACATCCAATGAATAGTTGAGGACTTTGGTTGAAAGTGCTGTTCTAAGACGAAGAGACTGGCACAGGAGACGAATTCGTGACGGCTGTATCAAACCTGTCGGAAGACGAATACCCCTCTCCCCTGATCACACACACGCACACAAAAAGCTCTGTGCCCTCATGAAGTAAGACTAGTAGAGAACATCTAAGGAAAGGGGCTTAAATATGCCACGGTTCTTGCTAGACACTGTTCGGCGACGAAAGAGGAAAGGGAGTAAATGATTGTGTTACTAGTAGCAACCTCCGTCATACGCAGTAAGAAGATCTGTTGAGTACATCTGTAGATATAAGTTACTTAGATTTAAATTTGATGTTAGTGTGTCTTATAAAAATGTCTGGTAGCTGTGTGTTCAGTTACATGTTACCTTCCTTAACATTTATCTAGGTTGTATTTCACAGTATTATCCGAACAGAAACAGAGGTCGATAGTTCACAATTAGAAATAACGAGTCTGAGAGACCTAATTTTTTTCCCCATCATATTTTTTCATAGATTTACCATTTTTAAAATGTTTCATGTGTTTAGGGTGATATTTTCGTTCTTTTAGCATGAAAAATCAAGATTTGTGTTATTTAAGTCTTGTTTACTCAAAATTAATAGATTTTTCATAAACTATTACAGAATTAGTCTTCAGTTACAATAAATCGCAATAATTGTGTAATAACCAACAAAAAAAAATCTGGCATATCTTGTTTTCCAAATGTATTGTCACTAACTATTTCTCGTCGTCTTCCAGTACATTGTCACAATTGTCATTATCATCATCATCATCAACATCACTACTCTCACTTGCTACTAACCTATTAACAATGTCATTTCCTCTCTAATCATCTTCTCGCATCGCCAGTTATGAAGTGAGAATCCGCATCTGCGTAATCATTTTCCAGCTCGTATTCATTATGGCTCTCCAGCGATCACTTAGGAAGTTTCTTTTAAAAGATGGCATCACTGTACCGTATTTTCTCATTCCTTGGGCCTCTTGTAGATTTACGAAGTACATCATAAATACATAAATACTATCCCTCGTGGCGTCTTCTAAACCGTACAGAAAAATCACAAAACAAAAGGGACTAATAGAAAAAAATAAATTAAATGTAGTGCGAAACATCTTGTCAGTACGAGCCATTTAATAAGTAATACGAAACACCAGATGGACAGACATATACGTTTTATAATATTTACGTACACATGCGCAACAACGAGAAGCCACAAAGTGAACTGAAATGATCCTGTTACGTAAATAATTTGTCACTGAGAAGATGCAGTGGAGGGTATAGCGGCAAATACATCAGTGTTTCTGCATTACGCATTTAAGAAACCCTAATGGTCTCTCAGACCGATGTTTCGGTTTAGAGGTTCAGTACTTACACACAATGGTAAAGGCTCCCGGCAATTGTGACAGGTCGTTGGTTCACACCTTCATTGTATGACGCGAATTGCAACCAAGACGAATTTTAATGGTAAGTAAGACTTAACTTCAGTTGCTCGCTACTGCGAGATGAAGAGATTGGCAATAGAGTGGAAATTGTGGTGGTCCGCAAGAAACCAATCAAATGCAAAAGAAAAGTAATTCAAGATACATGTTTATGGCATTAAGGAGTACAATTCACAGTTTCTCCAGTTCATTTGAGTGAGGTCATACTTGGAACTGTAGCAGTCTGATTATTGCAGCTGAAGTATTACTGAACATGTTGATGGTGAGATGTCAGCTGTACAGCTCATAGATCACATGTTGATAACACATGAAGTTGAGAGGTGGCACGCCAAACTATCACTTCAGTAACACTGGCAGATTAATATTCGTATTATAGGTAATGACCTCGGTGTTCCCCAGCATTACATTTGGTATGTGTGGTTTATGACTTTTTGACATGAGGAAATTATGGGCAAAATGTTCATATAACTGCATGTGTAGCCTCTAGAGAACTTGTACCCGATGTTTCATGTGGAGCTGAATGGGTCCATAGTGAAGGTGAAGGATAACACGGACAGAGAGGGATTATAGGCCATAAATGCTGAACACAGCGACGTGGCTGTGCTAGTGATTCTGGGAAGAAGCGCTATGTGGACTGTACTTGCAAAGGGGTTTCATGCTGTAGCACTCCCCACATTCCACTTAGGGTCAGAGCAGGAGGGCGCCAGTTTGCAAAACATTTTACCTGGGCCAGTCAACAGTTCATCGTGAAGGTAGCTATTTGGCGGAAATAGCCATTTAAGAGAGACTTCTGTAATCTGAGCTTTTGTGTAAACGGTGGGCAAATCATAAAACTCCGGGCATTCTTATGTTAGAAGCCAGGACGATGCGGACAGAGCAGTTGGCGCACGTGTTTAGCGGAGCCAAAACTGTAACTCCCCTAACGCCAGGACGCCAGGAAGTCGCCAGGTTCTTTTAGCGAGCGGTAAAAACATGTATTTCTTGGGCATGACTGTTTGTGAAGCTTAAGAGCCTGCTTTCAGTAACTGGAAATGGTCAGCCTGGAAATATTACGTCTTTCCATAAATGAGGGACTGTGGTCCCGTCTAGGTAGAAGTGTTTTGCCGAAACATGGCCGTGCTTATAATGAGAACGATGCCTCCCTAATCTGAAATTTTCTTTTTTGAGACAAGAGCAATTCTGAGTCGCTGATTATCTTCTCTCAAGATACAGGGTGGTGCACGAAATGTGTTACCGATTGTTTCTTTCACAATTTACGACGCACATTATATATCCCGCTGGGATCTCTAGACCAGTACCAGCAGAGCTTTCAAAAACAAATGAGTTACGAAATGACGTGTAATTCACGATACTGCCGCTAGGAGACTAGTAAGCAGCAATGGCTGACAATGGAAGACTGACGACACAGCAATGATCGGTGATTGTGTTACTTTTTCATGAAACGAAAAGCCTTGTTGTGACTCAGTGGCGTTTTCGACAACAGTTGAACACACGATGGGTCCCTTGCAAGAAGACCATCCACAGGTTGTACGATAAATTTGTACAGGAAGGAATAGTATTGGAAGCGTAGCGACCTCTGCCTAAGTCTGTTTGTTCGCCGGAGAATATTGAAGCGGTACGAGTTGTTGTACAGAGAAGTCCCGGGAAACCGTGGAGAAAGGCAGCAGTGCAACTGGGAATATCCAGACGCTCCGTTCAACGCATTCTTAAAAGTGACCTCCATATGTACCCATACAAGATGCCCTGTGCACAGAAGCTCACTGAAGAACACAAGCAGCAGAGACTACTGTTTGCTCAGTGGGCGGAGGATGTGGCAGAAACTCTCAACAACGTTTGGTTTTCAGACGAGGCGCATTTTAATTTAGACGATGTGGTTAACAAACAAAATGTACGCTTTTGGGCCACTGAAAACCCACAAGTGCTTCATGAACGACAACATTATGCACCGAGGATTACAGCGTGGGCAGCAATTTCCAGTCACGGACTTATTGGACCCTTTTTCTTTGAAGAAACTGTGAACAGCGAGCGTTATTTGTTCATGCTTCGCAATAGCTTCATTCCACAGATTCTTGCTACTGCCTTGTCCTTCAACAAGCAGTGCTTCATGCAAGATGAAGCAAGGCCACATACTGCAAACACTTTGTTGGAGTTTTTACACGAGCATTTCGATATGCGGATCATTTCACTCAGGTTTCCAGGTCGCTTCAATGACAGACGAAATTTCCCCCCCCCCCCCCCCCAATAGTCCAGACCTCAATCCATGTACCTAAAGGAAAAAATTTTCCCGAAACGTCCACGTGATTTAATGGAGCTGAGAAGACTTATTCTTCAAGCTTGCAGTGAAATTACGGAAGACATGTGACGTACGGTAATCACTAACTTCATGTTCGTTTCACGGAAGTTAGGAAACGAAATGGTGGACATATTGAGCATGTGCTGAGTTAGAACAAATCTCCATGGACGGCTCTTCATTGTAGTATATGTCCCTTTCAGATTGTGTTGACAATAAAGTTTATATTCAAAAACAAAATGGTAACACATTTCGTGCGCCATCCTATATGCAAAGCACAGGCATGCTCCCCCAGTGTGGGAAGCCCAGACCAACAAAACAATTAGAGGGGAGATTCAACGAGCAGAGGATAGTTCGATCGGTTTTTAAAATATGGAGCCAGTTTCGTTTTTGCTGATTCAGCTCCAGTACAGACGCTTGGTGGAAAGTGGTGGTGATTCTTTGCCTTCTTCATCTTCCGGTACTCCCCTGGTGAGAGCTTCAGGTCTTTCCCCGGTGGGTGAGACTTGTGGTCTGTAACTAGTGGTGGACTAAGAGCCAGTGGCAGTTTCCAGCTGTACCGTCAGTGGAATTGCGTATCATCCCGGGCGTATCGTGTGTCACGAGCATGAATTTATTTGTCCTGAGTAGGCCGTTTGACGTTTGACAATTCCAGCAATCGCCGTTGTGACTGAGAGTGAAATTGGGTTGGCCAGACCAGCGAACGGGTGCACCTCAAATTGAAATTTGCTAGGGTTTCAGGGTTCTGACAGGGAAGTTTCCCACGTTCCAATAATCAGAACTCCAGTCTGCGTAGTCTGCAAATTTTCGTGGATGCGTCAGAACATTACAGCTGCTGTAGTGTGCCACTCCTCCCTCACAGTGCACCGATCTCTGCTGTTGCCTGAATCAAGATGAAAGGGTAAAGTATTGCTGGGAGGTCATCAGTCCCCTAGAACTTAGAACAACTTAAACCTAACCTAACCTAAGGACATCACACACATCCATGCCCGAGGCAGGATTCGAACCTGCGGCCGTAGCGGTCTCGCGGTTCCAGACTGTAGCACCTAGATCCGCTCGGCCACGCTGGCCGGCTGATATTCACAACACCTTGTTCTCGGTGAATCATAGTTTGTGGTGTACGTGGTCGTAGTTGATTCCATTTGATAGAACTGGGTCTCACAGTGGATTCATGTAAACAAAGTCGAATTGCGTTGTAAAAGGGATTAATTCAGGAGTGAATTTGTACAGCTTCCACCCTAATGAATATTTTGCCAACCAAGCGCCATCCGTTTTCTGACATGTGATTGTATTTTTTTTTTTTTTTTAAGATTGACCAACTCATTGTACTTATAGAAGGATTAGTAAAATGTTTCGTTATTTTTGTACACTTAAGTACACCACTGCTCTAATTCATAGTCCCTCAATTATTCACTGTTTTTATTTTATTGTGGTGATACATTGCTACACCGGAAATTCAGTGTCCAGTATTATAGAATTAATTAACTCGATTATTAATTTGAGCTCTGAAAGTGACCGCAGACATAGGCAGCAAAAGTGCCATGAATAGATTCACTAATTTTATACACAAAAAATTAAGGCCTTAGCTCACGATTTGAAGGTTATTAAGAAGATAATACTGTCTCTCATGTAAAGATAATAACATTTAGAATCACCCAGACAGATATTTATGATTAAAACAAGTGACGGCTTGCAAAGTGTCATCTGTAAGTGGTGCTTTCATGACAGTGGGGGGCCGATGACCTCGCTGTTTGGCCTCTTTCCCCAAACGAACCAACCAACCAACCAACCATCCATGACGGTGGTGATGGTTATGACAGATTATTAGATGGAGGTCTTGCTCTAAATAGGTAAATAAACGAAGCTTTACCAATTGATGACCTCTTGTTAACAGTGGCAAAAAGCCATGATAAGGACGTGCTCAGAATGTCTCTACCAATGTTAGAGATTATCTGTCCTATTATATTTTAGTCTTGAGCGGGTAAACAATAACAGCCTTTATGCCTGTACACGCTCCATAATCTCTCACTTCTTGTACTCATAATATCTACCAGAGATATGCGATTGAACTTAGGAACCATTTTTTATATAGTGATTTTTGATATTTAGAGTTCCGCAAAAGCAATATTATTTGCCACAGATTATAATTCAAATCCTCCTAGCACCTACTCTCTACTTTCGTGTGTGCAATACCGACTTGTCACAGTATTAATAGGGCGTCTCTTAATTGCTCTAGACTTGTTCGGACCAGCGTCTTGTAAGAGAGTTTCTTTTGAGATACACTGCGATTTCCCGGAACTTATCCAACAAATAAATTTCCATTTGTCTTCACTTTTGTAGGTTTTAAGTGTTCCTTTCATTTCATATTGCTACTAAAGGTGATGCTGTGATTTTCAGTCTCAAAGCTTGTTCGCCGCAGTTCTCTGTGCTAACTATGATGTACAAGGTTTTTCACCTCGGTAGAAGTACTGCAACCGACACCTGTTTGATTGAGGTTGCTTATTGTATTCAATACATAGTACCCTTCCACAATTTTTTCATAGTGTCTTTTTGACATTACTTGCCCCATAAATTAATTGCTCCCCTGTTATACTCAGTACATCCCCATCAGTATGAATCAGAAACATTCAATGCATGAGACGTGGTCTAAAATTTCAACACTAATCCTCTGCCTTTATGTTACGGCCATTATCTCGCACTAACCCACATTTTGGTATACTGGAATTTCAGGCGTCAAGCCCGATCTAAATTGTAATCTCTGAGTACAGTTTCCCTGGCTATTCTCCTGCGGCCAAACGGATTTTCTGAGTGAATCAAACGTTTCGACACCGAATGCGAAAGACAACTTCAGGGGACATTGTGGTTTCGATTTACGGCATACAGTGGCACAAACCTGACTTAAATAATACGTCGTAACGAGAAATTTGTTGAATCTGAGTATGCCTGGTTAGGTGTAAGAGAGGGCCTGAAGGCCCTAATCTTGCCAGGTAAAATAAATGCATAAATAAATAAATATATCGAGGTACGAGGCCTGACGACACTCTCTGAAATTCCAATGCAGTCGGCCGTTGTCGGTTGTTGCCTTCCATACACTGCAGCTATCATCACAAGGTGTTTCAGTTGTATGAATGTATCACCAACTTCTCCTTCTGAAACTAAGAAAATTGTACAATCTCCAAAAATAATATCTCATCTGGTTTTGATCGTGTTCTACTTATTAATTTATCCAGTGTAGTCCGGGGACATAATTCTCACTGCGGAGATATTATGTTTAGGGTTCCCCAAGGCTCAATCTTAGGTCCATTATTGTTCCCAAATTTGTAAACCATCTTCTGGCTAATATACAACAAGAAGAATTAGTTCTTTTTGCAAATGGCACTAACATTGTAATCAACGCTAGTATTGTAATCAATCCACGCATGCGTACAGAAAGAGAAGAAATAGGAAACGCTCTTAAATATATCATTCACAGGTTTTCTGTGAGTGGCCTGTCCCTCATTAAAAAGAAAAGACACAACATATTCCACTCAGCACATCTAGGGGCCTACACCAATAAAAGTGTAACCCATGGCGAAGAAATAATAAATAGAGTGGAAACTTCAAAATTCTTAGAACCCATATTTATGAGGGTTTAAATCAGAAAAGCAGTGTTGGAACACCTAAAACAACTTAGTTCACACACATTTGCATTTATAATCACTGCAAATCTTGGGGAGAAATAAATCAGTAAGTTCACATTTTGCATATTTTCGCTCAATAATATTGTATGGAATAATGTTCTTGGGCAACCCATCATTAAAAAAAGTCTTTATTACGCCAAAATGTGCTGTAACAATACTATGTGGGGTCACCCACGGTCGTCTTGTAGACATCTGTTTAAGAAGTTGGGCATTCTGACTGCCGCTTCACAGCATATTTATTCCCCCATGATGTGTGTTGTAAATAATCCACTATAGTCTAGAAGGCACAAGGATGCATACAATTACAATACCAGAGCGAGAAATGATATTCATTGTTCCACAAGTAGGTAGTCCTTAGCTCAAAATAGGTTGCACAATGTTCCACAAAAAATTTTGATCACTTACCCAGTGACAGCAAAATAAAATTTGAAGGCAAAGTAGGAAATATTCCTCTTGATAACTCCCATTCGCTAGAAGAATTTCCGTTACTGTAATATGTAGAGATTACTAAGTCACGTCCGTGTATCCTTCGTCTTGTTGTAAAAAATGATAAAGAAAACTTAGAACTGTTCAGAATGTAAGCATATGTATAAGTTAATTACCGGTCTGAATGTAAAATGACTCGATCCGCATCATTACGATCTATAGGGCAAAGTGATCCATGGAACTTCAAACTGACTATATTAACGCTGTTCAATGGCGGAAAACCGATACTATAGTACCTGCTCGTGGCCTCCAGGACCTAGTTCCTATCGATTGGAATCCTCAGGTTTCCCTATCGCAAAGTGTGTTCTGCTACAACTGATTCTTGTTTAACTCCCATTCGACTGTTGCCTTTGTATAGTTCTTTTCGGTTATTCATAGGTCTCTTTTTAGCACACACACCTGTTCACGGGTACCCGGTATTCTATATAGCGAACTGCTTTTCCATTAGTTGAGGCCATACGTGTGTAATCTAAGAAATTACCGTGTATTTCTCTAAGGTCTGCATAAAGTTGTGACATATCGTTACTGTACGATGCTCCGAAGAAGGTCAATGACATCTTTAATTAAGAGCAAAACGACTTTGGATTCCAGAGGCTAGTGTCATTTCTTCCCGACGATCTCATATTCCTTCGTAACATAGCACTGCCAATAGACGCTATTTCTCTCCCAAGCAACTCCACAGATGATTCTCGCTCCGTCCTCTGAAGTTTTACCTCTGTCACCTAGGATTCATTGTACGCAGTGAACGGACACCTCTATCCGTTTTAACATATCCTTCAATAATAGGGGAGGGGGGGGGGACATTGGATTTATCTTGAAAATACACCAGACCAAAGCATAATGGCTGAGGAAATTTCAATATTTGTATCACTTCAAGCTATAGTTTTTCACTTCCAGCCTATAGTTTATGGAAGTTAGGCCACTTATGTTGGGAGGTGAAAAAAGTGTGGAATACTGTCCTTCGAGATGAAATTTGACATCTCCTCGATAATCTGAGTGCACATTTGTGTGAGTTTATTGCATCTAGAAGGCACTGTATAAGGTGACACATAGATATAAGAACCAGTGACCTGTGAAATATTTTTTTACTTCCATCAACCAGCTTCGGGCTCACCAGTGTCATCTTCAGAGGAGACACGCAGAAGTTGCAAATTCTTGTCTGTAGCTTGATGTGAAGTACTGGAGCCTGGTTTTCCGTGAGAAGAAGGTAGGAAACATTATAAAGTGTCGGCTTGTGAGTAGTGGAGCAATGGGGCTTCAAGCACCAGCGACGTCACAGCCTATCTCTGACGTCACAACGACGTAATGATGACGTCACAACGACGTAATGATGACGTCACAATGACGTAATGATGACGTCATAATGATGTAATTATGACATCACATTCACAACCTGATAGTGTAATATTTTTATGATGACATACTTGGAGGACTTTTGCCATATGACGTCATAATGACGTCATGATGACGTAATGATGAATTACGTCATAATGATAGTGTAATATTTTTATGATGACATACTTGGAGGACTTTTGCCAACAGCGTTGACCTTATTTCCACATGTTTTTATACTGACCTTACATAATATGACGTCTTTAGCTCACTGCGACATCATTTTTTTATGAAGTTATGATATACTTGGTGGACTTTTGCCAACAGCATTGACCTTATTTCCACATGTTTTGATACTGACCTTACATAATATGATGTCTTTAGCTCACTGCAATATTGTTGACAGTGCCACAACCTACATAGCTATATTTTGTTAAGTCATGGTGATGTACTTGATGGCACTGACCTTACGTAATATTCACACACACACACACACACACACACACACACACACACACACACACACACAAGGTATGCAATAAAAACAAGCTTATATGTTTATTCAGATATAATTTAATGCAAGAAAAATAATTTTGTTACAAAATGTTATTAATTTATTTTACACTTTTACTTAAATCTACTTCATCATCTGCCAGATCAGATTTATTTTTCAACCATAAATACATGCAACGAGGGAACCAGCGATAGTGTTCACCCCATGGATCATCACCATCAACCCAATCATGCAGTGTGCCACCACAGTAGAAGCAGGTCGTGTGATCAGCAGTACCAGAGTAGAAGAAACCTGCTTCAGCCAGTTCTTCAGCCTTTACTGGGATATACGAGGGCCAATCATGGAAGGATTGTTGACGTACTTGTTGACAGCAATACTGAGGCCATGCTGGTTGTGCTGTATGCATCAAAGAGAGTTTTTTAACTGTACAACAAGGACAACATGTGTTGATACCTGCAAGATTGTATGATGCAGGACATATATGTCTCAGAAATGGTATGTCATCCAATTGCCAGTTACTCTCTTCAATGTTACAATACATACATTTCACAGTATCATCGTTACTGTTGTGATTTGGTCTATAGAAGCCCATCTCTGCTACGTCTTCAGGCTTCAAAAAGTCGATGGGCCAGTTACCATTCTCAAAAGTCTTTAGACGCTCAGCAAATGTAGGGTACATTGTGTAGCCTGCTTACAATTCTTAGTGCACATGTGTTATGCAGTTACTGACTTGTTATTTGCTCTTTATATATTCTAATGATTAGATAACCAATTCTTACATAATTATTCCAGCTTCTCGTAATTCTTCTTCAATAGAAATAATCTCATTCTCATGTGATGAATTACCTGCTGCTTTTGACCCATGCAAAAAGAAAAGACGCTCAACAAGTTCATTTGGGTCATCCCAGTACACATAATCAGGAGGTAAATTGCTGCTATGTGTCTTCCACTGTTTTACTTCTGGAACATTACCTTCTGTTTCTTTCTCATCTACAGTAATTCCTTTACCACTATGAATACTAGGTTCACTTTCCAAAGTTTCCTCACTTAGCTGACGATGTGCTTTTAGTAAATTTGCTCGAGATGATTTTCGAACTTCGCTTACATCAGACCGATTTAAATGAAGAATGCGTCGTATGATTGTTTTATATTTTATACTGTTATTAATATTAACTGGTTTATGAGCAGAATAACCTTTCTTATGGGCATTGGTAGCTTTTAAAATTTTTGCATATGTAAGAAGATCAGATTTTGTATAGCTTCTAGCTAAAGGTTTTTTTCTAAGAAGTAGATTATATAATCCTTTTGAACCGTTGTATGTTACATCATTAATGATTATATCCGCTCCATCAATTATCGCTTTTTCATTCCCTATCATCCACCCATTACGGAGGTCATATCTCATACCATACACTTCATCACGTTCTTTAGGAGGAATTTGCCTTAATATTGATGATACTAATGTCTCATCAGGTGGAGTGAGAATACCTGGTTCCACATCATCTTCCACTTTTTCCTCTTGCTCGGATGATATAACATCAGGTGAAATAAGATTTTCTGGTTTCACTTCCTCTTTATAATGAGATGATGTAAATGTAGGATATGAAAGTTTTTCTCTTTTACTAATAGAAACAAGTTCTCTCAGAGGATCAGAAACTGGCTTCAATTCTTCCTCCAATTGTTTTTTTCTTTTAATCTCTTTTTCCTTAAGGGATAAAAATTTTTTACGTATATTTCTTCTAGCAGACATAATTTGCCTTTTCAATTTTATATTGCGGTTTACAGCCTGTTGAAGCATTTCAAGTTATTTGTATGGTTGGCACTAGATAATGATTGAAACAGGTACTGAGGTTACGTCTCATCTGAGAAATATAGTCAAATTACAGCATATTTATATTACCTCATACTCAAATTCCACATGAAGACCATAATTTCCCAATTGAAATGGGTGTGGTTGTTTAAAACTGAATTTATCTCCTTCCTTTACACTTAAAGGTACATTTAACGCAAGCTCAGTTTCCTTGCCATTGTGTACAAATGTAATCACTTCCAAATCAGGTGATGCTGAGCGTAGTTTCATAGTTCCTGTATAAGGAATATCATATTCATACTTCCCATTATGTAACAAATATTGTATAGAATTAGGATTTGTGGAAGGTATGCTATCTATGCGTAAAATGAATTTCTGACTTACTTTAGAGAGTGTTTTATCTACATATGCTTTGTTAGCTGCATCGGTTTCTATTATTGGTTCTCGCAAATTTACAAGACGCTTATGTCGTATATCAAACACTCGATTTGTTACATCAAAGTGATCTAACATATTTATATTAGGCTGTGACATTTTAACTCGAATATTATTCTCATTTTCTAACATAGATGTTACTTTATGATCGATTTTTTTTACAATATTTTCAACATATTTCTTATTAACAGCATCATACATATTAACTGGATCCAAAACATTTTCAATTCTCATATTGTTTATATCAAGAACACCTTCCTTGACTGATAAATTATTCAGTAGTAAATCATTCTGAGGAATCTTATAGGAATCGACAAGTGGTCTGACTTTTACTTCTAACTGATTATATTTTCCATCCACATAACCCTTTGTAGCCACATCATTTGATATTAATGGATCTATGACCCCACTTAGTCGTTTACCTTTAAGTCGTATGACATTGGTTCTATCATCTGACTCTAAGAAGCTCTTGTTTTTCAAGTCCATTTTTTGCTCAAACTGCTTCTTAAGCTGTATAAATGAATCATCCACATATTTCTTTGTGCTAGCATCATTATTTTCCTTAGGAGAAGAAAGGTTGCTAATGCATTTCGAGTTAAGTCTGATAGAATCACTTAAGACATCTAATGCACTTAAAACAACATTAAGTTTGTTCCAGGTAACTATATTGTCAACAAACCTTCTAAGACTAGTTATGGAACTATCAACATACTTTTTGGTAGATGCATCACTGTTCTCCAGTGGATCTCGCAAACCTGAAACACGTTTGTTTCCAAAGTTGACTGCATCATGTGAAAGATGTAGTACACTGAAAAATGATTTTAGCTGTGGAATCCATTTACTGATTGAAGCTAAGAAATTGTCAACATATTGCTTTGTAGCTACATCATTCACTGCTTGTGGTTCAGAGAGAACAAGCTGAACGTTTCCAGAGGACTGCATTGTGCAAACTAAAATAAAAGTAATGCGAAGTCTTCTTAAATGCAAAAGTACTCATCAAACTTCTTGCGATAACGTCCATTGTGAATTTTATCATCTTTGCTGATAACTAAGAAACTGTGTGGTTCACTATCCCAAACTTGTTTACACAAGTTTAGAAACTGAGCATAATCCATATCTGTATTAACATGATCATTGTATACATGCCTTAAATTACACTCATCTTGTTTGAATAGTATAATCATGTTAGCATTATCTCTAATCAGTTGCTTTGGGATCCGGCTGTATGTCTGACATAGGTAAAAGCAGTCAATATCATAATGTCGCCCCATGCAAAAATAAGCTCTTATGTTGTCCTGTTTGTCGCATATAACATCATCAAAAATAAAAACTGAAGATGGTAAGGCTTTATCAGGTAAAATAACATCTTCATTGTTTGAAAATGTAAAGAATTTGATCCCTTCAAGCCCAGATAATATGTTTGTGAGAAATTTATACTTCGCTTGATGCAACGATTTTGAATATATATAAAGATTCTGAAATTTTAGACCATTTTCATGAATCAGAAGATTCACTACAACGTTAGTTTTTCCACAATTTGAGGGACCGCAAATAATGCATCGCACAGTATCTGGTAACAAATCACCATGTTTCTTCCTCTTACCATCTGCATTATCAAATGAAATATTTGTAACTGGTAGTTGGAGTACATGTTTCTTCAAGCGCATGTTGGTTAAAAGTGTTACAGATGCTTGATGTAATGTATATAAAAGTAGATTTTTCCTACCAACCTAATCATTTAATGGCTAGACACGCTCAGAGGAAGGTTGGCAGAGGTATTTTAAACACAGCTATTAACAAACTCCCTCTAGAATTGCACCTACCAGGATACAATTATTGTGGTCCAGGTACCAAACTACAGAAGAGATTACAACGTGGTGATCGTGGTATCAATCCACTAGATGATGCATGTAAAGAGCATGACATAGCATATGCCACATTTCCAGATAATCTTTCACAAAGACATAAAGCTGATGAAATGTTAGCAAAGAAAGCTTGGGAACGTGTTAAAGCGAAATCCGCAAAGCTTGGTGAGAAACTGGCGGCATTAGGAGTTGCAGGAACAATGAAAGCAAAAGTTAAATTGGGGATGGGTGCAAAAAATTCTTCAAGGAGGAAGAAAGACGCATTGAAGAAGGTTATTACAAAGGTAGGTAGAGCTATGAAGGGATTAAAGAAGAATGGGAATCTTCTTAGTACAGCTAAGATTGCTCATAAAATAGCAGTAGACAGTGTTCGAAAGACAGGAGTCGAAAATTTACAAAAGAATAAGACTCGTTTTATACCTATTCCAAAAACAGGTGGTGCTTTACCTCTTATTCCAATTTTTGCAGCTCTTTCTGCTATTGGCAGTCTTGCAGGTGGAGCCTCTGGTATAGCTAAAGCAGTTAATGATGCAAAAAGTGCCCGTAAGCAGTTGGCAGAGATGCAACAACATAATAGAAAGATTGAAGCTATAGCTTTGCAAAAGGGTAAAGGCCTTTATTTAACCCCATACAAAAAGAATGGTATGGGACTTTATCTAAATAAAGGAACTAAAAAAAAAAATTCAGTTGATCTTACCAGATCGACCTCTTACAAATATCGATTTGAGATTCTATGCAAAAAAGTTGAAAATACCTAATTTCCGAGGTGTTTTCATGAGAGACACATTACCTAAAACAGCAAAAAAATTTGAAAGTGCAATTGTGAACTTGAACACTTCAAAAGAGCCTGGATCACACTGGGTTGCATACAAAAAGAAGAATGATACTGTCTACTACTTTGATAGCTTTGGTAATCTACCACCACCTTGTGAAATCGTAAAATATTTGAATCATTGCACTTTTAAATATAATTACAATACCTTTCAAGCAATTAATAGTTACAATTGCGGTCACCTGTGTTTGAAATTTCTTTGTAAAGAATAAAAGGAGCTACAAGTGAACATACATATGCATTCTCACAATGGATATTGGACAAGGTAAGACATTAACTGTTAGTGGAAAAAAATCAGTGCTGGTAACAAAATTTAATCCAGCATTGGATGTATCAAATGGTGTCTATGAAATAGCGCTTCTGAACTATTTTTCGTACAATTCGATACCTAATGTTACTCCACAGAATTGCAATTTCTATTTTTCTAAACGTAATGATATATTCCAGAAGTTTGTCATTCCAACTGGTTCATACGAATTGCAGGATATTTTCTCTCAACTGATAATACAAACAGATGAATATAATTCAAAATTAGCAAGTTCATCTTTCAAAATTTTTCTTGACTTTGATTATGATAAACGTATTAATCGATGCAAAATAAAGCACAATGTTACACTAAACTTTGAGTTAAATAACAATCTTGGATCCCTTCTAGGATTTACAAAAGGAGTGATTAAAGGCAATAAAGATCATAGCATTGTATCAACAGCTAACCATCCTGTGAATATTCAGAACATAAATGTTTTAAATATAGAATGTAATATATCAGGTGGTTCCTATATTAATGGTGAACCTTCTCATGTTATTCACCAGTTTTGGCCAACAGTAGCTCCAGGATATAAGATTGTGGAAACACCAAATTCACCCATTTATATGCCAGTCATTACAAGATACATAACAGATTTGATAATATCTATTTGTGACCAAGACGGGCACGTTGTACCACTAGATGAAGACGAAATAACTGTTAGACTTCACTTGAGACGAATTAAGTAATGGGAATTGTGTATAAGGAGAACTGTAATTTTAGTAATGGAAGTGGTGTCACTATCAAAAAAGTAAGAAAAAATAAAAAAAAAAGCTTTTAACTATATACAGTAAACAGCTATTGAAGTCATTAGGGTACAAATTAGTATAAATACTATAACACCATAGATGGTAACAACACTTCTGCGTGGATTGCTAAACAGTGAAAAAGGAACGATGAGCAGTATTTTGAATGTTCGTGAAAACATAACTTTCGATGATTCAATTCATCGAATTGAGAACCATGCATACAAACCTTATGGACAATCAGTATTTGGGTATAATGATTCAGTATCAATTGTCATTCAAAATGAAAACAGTTACTTATTACCTTCAGAAAGTAGATTATTCATTGAAGGAAAAATAGTAAATACTGCTAAAACTAAGGCAACTGATGCTAATTTAGGCAAAAACTGTGCACTTTTCTTATTTTCAGAACTTCAATATCGTCTTAATAATGAAGTTGTTGACCATGTTCGTAATCCTGGAATTACTACACTTCTGAAGGGAACTGCATCTTTTACACCTGATCATTCCAATATACTGTTAAATGCAGGATGGGGCTCAGTTGCAAACATCAAAGAACTTGTAGATAGTAAAGGTCATTTCAACTTCTGTATTCCTTTGAAAATGATATTTGGCTTTTGCGAAGATTATAAAAAAATTATACTCAATGCACGACATGAATTAGTTTTAATTCGTAACAGGAATGATACATCTTCTGTATTAGCAACTAAATCAGATCCGGATGTGCAAATAATACTGGAAAAAGTGTGGTGGGAAATGCCTCATGTGCATGTAGCAGATAAAAATCAAATTCCATTGTGGAATATTTTGAAAAATGATAGAAGTTTAAGACTTGCCTTTCGTCATTGGGATTTAATAGAAAGCATAGCACCAGAGATTAATTTTTGGTCCTGGCAAATTAAGTTCACAACACATCTGGAAACTGCTAGATATGTAATTTTGGGTTTTCAAGTTGATAGGGAAGCCTATGACAAAGATTCTAGTATATTTGATACTGTAGATATAACAAATTTGAAAGTGTATTTAAATTCTGTGCGATATCCAGAAGAAAACTTTCTATGTGATTTTGAAACCAAAACATTGGCTCAAGCATATGATTTATATTCAAGATTTCAGCCTTCATATTATATTCATAACGGATTAAGTAAACCACTTTTGAGTCCAATTGAATTCCATAACAACCCCATATTTGTTATTGATTGTTCACATCAAAATGAATCAATAAAATCCTCCATAATAGATATGAAGATTGAGGTAGAAACAAAGAATCCTTTTAAAAGAAACACAATGGCATACTGTCTTGTAATACATGATGTTATTATTGATATGAACCCCACTACCAACCGTGTGATAAAACGTGTGCAGATATAAGCTTATAAAGTTATATTCTACTGTTAGTACCGCTCTTGTAACAGACTGAATCAAAATGAATAAGGTAATAATCATTGAATCAAGACACAATATTGTGACTTGTTTAATGGTGAACTTGATTGAGGATGCAGAAAAAATATTAAGTGTTCATACTGTACCTTATTCAGCAAGTACACTGGAAAGTCTTATAAGAACCTTGCTTCTAGCGCACAGTGAGTGTAAAACAATTGCATACTCTAGAAATCATCTGCAAATGGAAATTCTACGGTGCTTGAAGAATGTTATTCCAGATGACTTAAATCTCATACAACTTGAAGATTATGGTTTCCAAGAAGATGAGTGCGACGTTTTTATGGTGTTTCAATGGTTAAAGTCAATAAATGTTTGTAAAACTATATTTAGAATATATCAAAAACTGGGACAACCTCAGAATCTAAATGGTTTAGATTATTATCTATTTCCTGTCAAGCTCTTACCTAAGTTAATCTCGGTTCCACAAATCTTTAAACTGTTACCACAATGTATGCAAGATGATGAATATTTAAAATGTTATCAATATTGTTATCGACTTCATGCCAATGATGTTAGAGATAATTGTTAAATGTGAATGTAAGTGATAAGGTTTATTTTTTTAATAAAATACTGAACAACTTATATAGACTTGCTATTTTTATTAACTTTATAAGTATACATTTTACATATCACAAGTTTTGATAATGACATATTGTGCTATACATCTGGAAGTTTTTCTATCCTATAATGTCCCCATGGTAATGTATATACACCATTTTTTTCCACATACCTTTTATCATCATCATATGTTAATGCTAATTTTCTTTGCTTTATAGTGTGTACTATATGAGAATTAGATTGAATAGTGTATTGTGTAGTCATTTTTGGTACATTATCCAATATGCAACTACGATAGTCATCAATACTTATTTGCTTCAGAGATGCACGTTTCACACCTTTCGCCTTCTTTATAGTAGAATGAGAATCAGTATCTATTACATACATTTTTGCTCTTAGACCAATAAATTCAGTTACAATCTCTCCATTAAATTCATCTTTCATTAAACCAATTACACGTTTGTTACATATTGGAATATTATATCTATTTTCAGATGGATATCCAGAGGTATCAAACATACAATTAATGTCGGGTCTGATATCACTATACAAATCACTTGTAGATATAAGATATACAAAGCTGTCAGTATCAGTATAACACATTTTCACTTTTTGTAGAGGATACTTTTTCAACATATAATTATAATGGAAGTTAAACATACTTGTTTTAGAAATGTCAAGGATTGTCATTCCTACCACAATCGGTTTATCAAATACTACTGATGTTTTTGCCATTTCTATAGCAACTAAAGATTCATCGAAAATAACCCTCTTCTTAAAATTTGGTTGGGCAATATATGCTGCTGCACCATACCTACCATTCCATGAGGTTACCAATCGAACATCTCGCATTTTTCTTACATTTCGCATAGTCTTACCAAAGGTACTATTATTCATTAACTTAAAAAAGTTTTTTTCAAAATCGTTTTTAGCTTGAATCCTTTTTCTTGTGTTGATTTCAATATATGGTTTCATCCATGCCTTCTGAGAAAATGATAGAATTCTGTGAATCTTTTCTAATTCAAGACCTAAAGAGAGGCTTTGTTTAAGATTTCTGTAATGTAAAACATATTTCGTTTTATCATAAAGTGTACACATTAATCTAGGTGGGGCTTTACTATTACTCTTAGGAGATTTCATTTTCTCAGGGCACAAAGGAAAATCTTGATGTTGATCATGACATTTTTTGGGATACTTCAGATCAACTTCTAATATGTATCCAACATCAGCTTCATCCAATACATTCATTACATTGAATGTTTGTACCTCATCTGCTGTTAACCACTTAAAATTACCAACAGGTAAGTATTGCATCATTGCCCACCCATACAGATTATTTACATCAAAATATCCAATGAATGATTCTTCCTTAGAAGAATCATAACTCTTCATATACTTGTTATTAGCTACAGCATGTCTGTGTGAGCAATGAACAATACCTCCTCTGATTCCTCTTTCAACAAATTGTAATTGGGTTACATCTGTAATTAACTCCAATATTACATTAGTAGATTTAAGAAGTGCATCCCAAGCTAAACCTGGTGATGTTACATAATGAGCAGGATCTAATTCATATGTATCAAGACATAATTTTCTGAAATTTTCAAATACATCAGCTAGCAATAGAACATCAGATTTTAAGTATATATCTGAATAATCTCCAATAGTTTTACATTTAAAAAGAGTCCATACATCATATGCACGTTTATACTCTAAGTGTGATACAGTTTCGCCAGTTAGAAGACTTTGGAAATGTTCTCTCTGTGGTAGTTTTGTTTCTTGCAATTTCATTTCATCAGTGATATACTCATATGGGAAGATACCTTTCTGACATACTAAACTGAACTGATTTTCATCATTAAAGTATTTTCTTGTTAATTGTAAAGAGCATTTATCCATATATGAGACACATTTTTCTAATGAACAAGCTAAAAAATTTAGAGAGTCTATAAATCGGTATTTAATGAAGCCAAATGATCTATCACCTATTACTTTTTTCACATATTTTGTAAATGACTTGTATTTTTCAGTATTTGTAGGTATTAAGGTGACACGGCTTTCATTCTTTTTTGAAATTTCCTTCTCCTCATCAGATACCTTGCATTCACATAAATCTTTTATAAGAAAGTGAGCATCATAGTTTGTTAAGTTATGGAATATTACTGGTACTATCACACTAGGCTTATAATTTAAATTACAAGATTGATGTGCTGCTCCACGAAATTTTCCAGTAAAATGACAATGATCCTTCACTCTTACATCAGTTGTAAGGAAGTGTTTTTTACATATATGGCATGTTTTAGCGTTTTCAAAGAATTCTTTGTCCTGATCATTCATCTGTAATTGCTTTTTATTCTTAAAGTACTGTAATATATTATCCGAAATTGCATTTAGATTATCAGTAAACCACTTCATACAATCTAACCCCCTATACAAGTAAAAATTGGAATATTTTTCATCATGAGTACAATGTACATACATTGCAACACTGTATGGAACATGAACATGTACAGGTTCTGAATGAGATCTCTCACTACTTTGAGAACATGTTGTGAGAGGTTGTAACATACATTCAATATCACCATAAATAACAAATGGTACCTTTTCCTTATTGCAGTAGTTTTGAAATTGTATAGTTTTAGTTTCTTTACTTGGCATTACTGTTCTCACAGCCTGAAATTTAATACAATCTGTCAAATGCACCTTCAGTTTATCCTCTGTATAAAAGTAACACAAACATCTTTCACAGAAGTGAATCGATTGTTTATGGCTTGTTAGTGAAGATCTCATCAAACGAGATAGATTGATTATGCAGTAGAAATGATAAATATTAGAAAAAGCAGTTTGAAGTACTAATAAATTTGCATGCCTATTATATCTTTGTTTGCTTATATGTATAGGTACAAAATTAAACTCTTTATTTTGAGTAATATTTTTCCTTGCAACCATCCAATCACCATTATCATACTGAATTCCATAGACATTAACTGATATACCTGGATTCTGCCTCTCGAATTGAGTAAGATATTTAAACTCCATTGGAAATGGAATTCCAGTAAAATTAAGTTCATTTTCAAATTTTTTATAATTAGACAACTTATACTTATTCTGTTTCACTGGATACAAAGCACATAACACTGCCCATTTAAAACATTCATTATCACTACTATGTAGTGTCTTGTCTCTAATTACATCAGGCAATTCATGATTCCTCCCAACTCGAAAGCCTTTATTTACATTAAGATTTACACAAAGCTTTACAATTTCCTTTAATGCTAAACCTGAATCTCTCTCTTGAAATGAATCAAATTTTTTCATGATTGCCTCCACAACATGTTCTGTGTACCATGCATATATATCATCAGAAATAAAAAACTCTTTATTTTTAGACGAAATATAAATTTCCTTTTCCTCAGCAGATATTGGTGAGAGGAATATGCACAAAAGAGAACAATTGATTTTCAAAGCCTGATGTTTTGTTTCAACATTTGTTTTAAACAATGGAAAACACCTTTCCAAAAAAAGTCGAGGGTCTTGAATGTTGTGATTATATATTTCACCAGTACAAATACGTTTTCGGAATGCCGATTGTCTATCAGTCCATTCTAATTCTACATCTGCTTCCTCACTTCTTCGCTTTTGCGGTAGTGCACTAGTAGCCATGCCCCCACAGTTTGTACAGTCTGTCTGTACCGAGAAGTAATTGCTTACAATTTGAATATACACACTTGATTTCTCTGTTTGAGAAATCTGTTTTCAAATGATACTCTGCTTCACATTGGTCATATCTACAGAACACAGAATCTGATATCGAAGATGTCTGTAATATATATAACAATTCTTTGAAGTAGTGTACTCCAAGTTCTTTTGGATTGAATACGAAAAGTTCAGTCTCATAAGTACACTGGAGTTTGCTGTATCTCAGATAAGCTAAGTAATGCTCACCTTTACAGAACTTGTCATTTATTTCTTTCAAAATTACTTCTTCCAGAAGCCTTTTATATTCTAAATAATTGTTACTGACACTGTGTAATCTAAATCTGAAGTTGAGTGTATCCTCATCTTTAAGTTTTCTATCACACCCATCATCCACAAAACTGTTAACATCTACAACCTTCACATTCCCATGTCCACATATTTTATTAAATTCTAAAGACATTTTTCTTCTTTCTAAACGCAAAGTAATTAGTCACACTATAAAACACTCTACAAAACACACTATAAAACACACTATAAACACTCTTCTTAGTCTACACAAAAACTAACTGTGTCCATATTATTTTCCTCAACTCTTCCAGTATATGTTAAATGAACTTTTCCACTGTTGAGGTACTCCAAATCGTCATCGCTCATCTTAGAAAACCGAGTAGGAAGAAAGACTTTTGTGCTTTCTAATTCCACAAGCACCGCTGGTCCAAAGGGTGTAGTAACCCTTTTTGCTCGTAGTATTATGAACTTCTCATTTACAGGTAATGTTGACAACCTCGTTGTTGCCTTCTGTATGCTAGCCCCACTGCCAAGAGCATTAAGGTTCTGCAATGAAGGATTCCTATCTTAAGATATAATATAAACTACTTCATCTTTATGTTAATGCTTAACTATGCTTAAAGCAATAACATATACGTACATTTTGGTAGGTCTTTGCAGCAAGATCAATAACACAGCTATTGACTTGTAGAACTCTAACTTCTCTGATCTGTGAATGAGCTTATATACACACTCCACCAGGATATCTCTAAAGTTCCACTTTTTTGACTTAAAAGGTTATCCAGAAGGTTAGAAGATTTAATGCTTTGCAGCTTCTACAAAACTAAAAGGTTATCCATCAGGTCAACGTGCTGAAATGTGACATCAGCCTGCAGGCTGATGAAATTTGTGCCCCCGTGCAGAGGGTTATCCATAGGTCAACAATCTAGCAGTCTTAATTATAACTGAAAGCTGGCTAATTAATCGATGTGATACCAACCAGCTGGCAAACGAAATGTTTACAGATTATCCATCAGGTCAACAGCTTGAATTGTGACATCAGCTTGCCGGCTGATGAAATTTTACCTCATGCAAAGGGTTATCCAGAGGTCAACGAGCTAGTAGTCTTAATTACTCCTAGTGTCTGCTAATTAAACGATATGCAATTCTGGTCCGTCTGATAAAATTTTACCACATGCAAAGGGTTATCCATAGGTCAACAGTCTAGCAGTCTTAATTATAACAGAAAGCCTGCTAATTAATCGATTTGATACCGGCCAGTTGGCTGACGAAATGTTTACAGATTATCCATCAGGTCAGCATCTTGAACTGTGACGCCAGCCTGCTGGCTGATAAAATTTTACCACATGCAAAGGGTTATCCATAGGTCAGCGAGCTAATAGTCTTAATTACACCCAGTATCTGCTAAATAAACGATATGCAATACTGGTCTCTTGGCTGACGAAATGTTTACCACAAGCATAGGGTTATCTACATAGGTCAATAAAAGTAATGATTTGTTAAATCCATGGAGAAACGCACTTTGAAAACGTTATTCATAGGTCGGCGAGCTGGTGGTCTTAGTTCCAACCAGCAACTCATAATTAATCGATAAGTGGTATCAGTCTGTTGCCTAACGAAATGTTTAGCGTATGCAAAAGGTTGACAATAGGGTCAACAAGCTGCTTAAAAATACTCAGCTCTTTATTATATAGCCAGCCCTTGGAGGAGGGAATAAAGAAGAAGCTATTTACGACATTGCAATGAGCTAATGACAATAGGGTCAACACACTGCTTAAAAATACTCAGCTCTTTATTATATAGCCAGCCCTTGGAGGAGGGAATAAAGTGGAAGCTATTTACGACATTGCAATGAACTAAAGGCGTTATATTTATTTATCTGTAAATGATCTCCTCAACCAAACTAAAATGGTATTTATACCACAAATTTGTGAAGCATATTAGTCAGTTCACTCTTCACCATTCTGGTGTGTGTGTGTGTGTGTGTGTGTGTAAACTTCTTTCAAGATGTATACTGTAATCTTCGACTGTCAAGGCTTCAAGACATGTGCGAATGAATTTGTTCCTAAGGACTTAGCATTCCAAATGCTGTGCGATGATGGAACAGTGTTTGCCTCTGGAAGTTACATTCTTCAATGTACAACACCGTATTACGAACTTGATATCGAATCAGCAAAATGGTTGGCAGAGAACCATCACCACTACAACATTAATTCAGTTGGAGTCTCACTGGATAGTGCATTAAACTCCATCAAATCAGTGGTACCAACAAACTGCACTGTACTTGTTAAAGGTACTGAAAAAGTGAAATGGGTAAGAGAGTTCTTACCTGACTGCCTAATAACTAATGCGGAGGAGAAAGGCTGCCCTTCACTACATGCTCTACGTATGCTGAATGGTATTGGCAGGTACCAACCAGTAACTGCGAAATTGAACACAAATCTGCTGGTGAAGTGGTACAAAGAGTACTACTTAAAAAATGATGCCAAACAGTGTGGTGTAAAGAGTGTAATGGACCCATACTAAAACAGGCAAGTGTGAACTGTTAGACAATTGTGATTCCTGTGAAAAACTGTGAAGCTTATTTTCATTTCCTAGTATTCAGACCTTTTTTGTAAATGCTTTAAAATTCCTGATGTGTTGTTTGATGGTGTGCATCTGTGGTATAACTATTAGGAACTTGAAGAAGCAGTTGTTCGTTTGGTATATCTTTAAAACATAACTGTAATTTTATGTAATTCTTTAAAAAAACTGTAATTTTATATAATAAAATTACATGTTATGTTACTGTAATCCAACTGTTATGTTTTCTATCAAAGCCTAACCATTTCACAAATGCTTTATTTCCTTTCCTGTACAATACTTTCTCTACTAGATAAGTATTGGGGTATTTTGTTTTTTGTAATTCATGACCATAAAACGCACCAGCAATATTATTTAGTTCAAAATCTTGCAGAGTGTATGTCCTAGGATTTGTTTCTTGGACTCCAATTATCTTAAATATTTCTGTAGACCAATTTGGTGTGTATCCTTTATCAAAAATGGCTTTGTTTTTACTGATTCTTACGAACTCTCCTACTTTAAATTTCTGCTTTGATTTGTCTATGGTACGTATTTTATTATATACTGTGGATAAAAGGTGATTATCATTAACATCGCAAGGTCGCATCTTAATTGTGGAATGCTTTGTTCTATTATATTTATCAATTAAATGTGGTAGAATGTTAATCCACCTGTAAGAGCCTGTAGCTGTAAATTCTTTAAACATTAGTCCTTTTAATGTTCTGTTGAAACGTTCAACAACTGAAGCCTTCAGATTGGAATAAGTAGAATAATGATGGATGTTAAGTTGCATCATTAACATTTTAAATTTTGAATTATAGAACTCTTTCCCAAAATCTGTTTGTAAAAATGCAGGTACTCTCTCACTGTGTTTGTACAATTTCTTAATAGCTTTAGTAACTTCATCTCCAGACTTGGTCTTTAAAGCAACTGCCCAAGCATATTTCGAGTACACGTCAATCAGTGTTAGTATATACTTGTAACCTGAATTGTATTTAGATAATGCACTCATTTCCACTAAATCAGCTTGATGCAAGTCATCAAGTCCTTTGGTAATAACTGTCCGCCTAGGATACACTTTTCGAGCACTACGATGGAGCTCATTAGCAATGGCACGTTGTGTCATATTGAGTTGTGTAATTAGAGAAAAGTGATGTCATTTACACATGTCTGCTGTTCTTTATACATGCAGAATATATATGAAAAAATTCAATGTCACTTCAGTGTGTGTGTGTGTGTGTGTGTGTGTGTGTGTGTGTGTGTGTGTGTGTGTGAATATTACGTAAGGTCAGTGCCATCAAGTACATCACCATGACTTAACAAAATATAGCTATGTAGGTTGTGGCACCGTCAACAATATTGCAGTGAGCTAAAGACGTCATATTATGTAAGGTCAGTATCAAAACATGTGGAAATAAGGTCAATGCTGTTGACAAAAGTGTCGCGGTGAGCTAAAGACGTCATATTATGTAAGGTCAGTATAAAAAAATGTGGAAATAAGGTCAACGCTGTTGGCAAAAGTCCTCCAAGTATGTCATCATAAAAATATTACACTATCATTATGTAATTCATCATTACGTCATTGTGACGTCATCATTACGTCGTTGTGACGTCATTATGACGTCATAGATAGGTTGTGAATGTGATGTCATAATTACATCATTATGACGTCATCATTACGTCATTGTGACGTCATCATTACGTCGTTGTGACGTCAGAGATAGGCTGTGACGTCGCTGGTGCTTGAAGCCCCATTGCTCCACTACTCTTGTGTGTTAGTTACATGACCGCGGCAGGGAGGGTGGTTCGAATGTTGACATCTAGCTGTCAGCTTCCATTGCGATTGCGTCTGAATTAATATTATTTTGCAAACACTGATTGCCAATAGCAATTTGTCAGCATTCTAAATGTGGTGTACTGTCCATATTGGAGCAGTAAATATAATAATTAATTTTGCGACGCACTTTCCCAAATAATTTTAACACACAAGACGACACGTTAAAATGTACCCATCTTACAGAGAAGCATCTGCTACAAACATGTTACATAATGTCCCCATATTTCATCTGAGGGTGAGCCTGAAATGGATCATCATCATCGTCATTTGAGACTGATTATGCCTTTCAGTGTTCAGTCTGGAGCATAGTCCCCCTTATAAAATTCCTCCGTGATCCCCTATTCAGTGCTAACCTTGATGCCTCTTCTGATGTTAAGCCTATTACTTCAAAATCATTCTTAACCGAATCCAGGTATCTTCTCCTTGGTCTACCCTGACTCCTCCTACCCTCTACTGCTTAACCCATGAGTCTCTTGGGTAACCTTGCTTCTCCCATGCGTGTAACATGACCCCACCATCTAAGCCTGTTCACCCTGACTGCTACATCTATAGAGTTCATTCCCAGTTTTTCTTTGATTTCCTCATTGTGAACACCCTCCTGCCATTGTTCTCATCTACTAGTACCTGTAATCATCCTAGCTACTTTCATATCCGTAACCTCAACCTCATTGATAAGGTAACCTGAATTCACCCAGCTTTCGCTCCCATACAACAAAGTTGGTCGAAAGATTGAACGGTGCACATATAACTTAGTCTTGGTACTGACTTCCTTTTTGCAGAAGAGAGTAGATCGTAGATGAGCGCTCACTGCATTAGCTTTGCTACACCTCGCTTCCAGTTCTTTCACTATGTTGCCATCCTGTGAGAATATGCATCCTAAGTACTTGAAACCGTCCACTTGTTCTTTGTTCCTCCTATTTGGCACTCAATCCGTTTATATCTCTTTCCCACTGCCATTACTTTCGTTTTGGAGATGTTAATCTTCATACCATAGTCCTTACATTTCTGATCTAGCTCTGAAATATTACTTTGCAAACTTTCAATCGAATCTGCCATCACAACTAAGTCATCTGCATATGCGAGACTGCTTACTTTGTGTTCACATATCTTAATCTCACCCAGCCAGTTTATTGTTTTCAACATATGATCCATAAATAATACGAACAACAGTGGAGACAGGTTGCAGCCTTGTCGAACCCCTGAAACTACTCTGAACCATGAACTCAATTTACCGTCAACTCTAACTGCTGCCTGACTATCTATGTAAAGACCTTTAATTGCTTGCAAAAGTTTGCCTCCTATTCCATAATCTCGTAGAACAGACAATAACTTCCTTCCAGGAACCCGGTCATATGCCTTTTCTAGATCTATAAAGCATAGATACAATTCCCTGTTCCACTCGTAACACTTCTCCATTATTTGCCGTAAGCTAAAGATCTGGTCCTGACAACCTCTAAGAGGCCTAAACCCACACTGATTTTCATCCAATTGGTCCTCAACTAATACTCGCACTTTCCTTTCAACAATACCTGAGAAGATTTTACCCACAACGCTGATTAAAGAGACACCTCTGTAGTTGTTACAATCTTTTCTGTTCCCATGTTTAAAGATTGGTGTGATTACTGCTTTCGTCCAGTCTGATGGAACCTGTCCCGACTCCCACGCCATTTCAATTATCCTGTGTAGCCATTTAAGACCTGACATTCCACTGTATTTGATGAGTTCCGACTTAATTTCATCCATCCCAACCGCTTTATTGAACTGCAATATATTGACCATTTTCTCCACTTCCTCAAATGTGATCCTATTTCCATCATCATTCCTATCCCATTGTACATCGAAATATGAAACATTACTCATCGTATTTTCACCTACATTGAGCAACTCTTCAAAATATTCCCTCCATCTGCCCAAGGCATCAACAGGATTCACCAGCAGTTTTCCTGACCTGTCCATAATACTTTTCATTTCGTTCTTACCTCCCTTTCGAAGACTGCTAATTACACTCCAGAATGGTTTTCCAGCAGCTTGACCCAAAGTCTCCAACCTGTTTCCAAAGTCTTCCCAAGATTTCTTCTTAGATGCTGCAATTATCTGTTTGGCTTTGTTTCTTTCTTCAACATACCTTTCTCTGTCTACCTGAGTTCTAGTATGTAGCCATTTTTGATACACCATCTTTTTCCTTTTACAGGCTGCCTTGACTGTATCATTCCACCAAGCTGTTTGCTTCATCCTACCTTTACACACTACTGTTCCAAGACATTCTTTAGCCACTTCTAGGACTGTGTCCCTGTACCTTGTCCATTCCTTTTCCAATGACTGTAATTGCCTACATTCAACTAACTATTACCTTTCTGAGATCACTGTTATGTACTTGTGCCTGATTTCCTTATCCTGAAGTTTCTCCACTCTTATCTTCCTACATATGGACCTGACCTGCTGCACTTTGGGCCTCACAATATCAATTTCACTGTAGATTAAATAGTGATCAGTGTCATCAAAGAATCCCCTGAATACACGTGTGTCCCTCACAGCCTTCCTGAATTCCTGATCTGGTATTACATAGTCAATGACAGATCTGGTTCCCCTGCCTTCCCAAGTATACCGGTGAATGTTCTTATGTTTAAAAAATGAGTTTGTGATTACTAAGCCCATACTGGCACAGACATGCAAGAGTTGTTTCCCGTTCCTGTTGGCCTCCATATCCTCTCCAAATTTACCCATAACCTTTTCATACTCTTCTGTTCGATTTCCAATCCTGGCATTAAAATCACCCATGAGCAGAACACTGTTCTTGTCCTTTACTCTAACAACTATGTCACTGAGTGCGTCATAAAAACTATCCATCTTATCTTGATCTGCCCCATCACAATGCGAATATACTAACGCAATCCTAATTTTCTTGTTAGACACTGTCAAATCTATCCACATCAGTCGTTCGTTTCCGTATCTTACTGCAACTACGGAGGATTCCATTTCTTTCCTGATGTAAAGCCCTACACCCCATTATGCTATTCCTGCTTTGACTCCTGAGAGGTAAACCTTGTATTCTCCCACTTCCACTTCATTCTCACCCCTTACCCGAATGCCACTAACAGCTAAAACGTCCAACCCCATCTTACTTGCAGCCTCTGCCAACTCTACCTTCTTCCCAGAGTAGCCCCCATCTCGTTACCATTCGTTTGCCGAGTCGTATCTTAGGAGTCCCTGGTTTGTCAATTGGAGGTGGGGCTCCGTCACCTCCAAAGGTCCGAGGCATTTTGCTCTGATTATTGCCAGCATCATATTTATAGTACCACGGAAGCAGGTTGCTAGGCCTTACTTGCCCCGGGTCCCATTGGGTTTTACCCCTAACGGTTGAGGGACTAACCGGTGGATTTGGTAGTCTTTGCCGCCTGAGCACAAAGGTGACCACGACTCAGAATATGTCCGAGATGCCCAGCCTTATTCCAAAGTAACTGGTATCCTGACTGTCAGGACCACTTACTTGGCCACTCATACGTTGCCCATGGTTCATGAACTAGGACATGACAGCAGGAACCCACACCATGAACGATTAAAAAATGGAAGTGAAGGAATATTCAGTGTAATATGCAGTAATGGTGCTCTGCAGTATCTGTAATGGATTCTCTTAAAAGATTCGGTAAGACACTCAAACTGTCACTGAGAATAGTCTGACGACAGGGATTTCGCCCACTGATTGTGGTCAGTTTCAGCGTACTTGAAGTACTCGTATAATATGGAATTCATTCATTAGTTAGTTCCAAGATGCCCGTTACACAATTTACACGATAAAGTAATGAGAACGTTCGATAGCTGCTCAAGCATGAATTGTGCGATGACGTATGAGTAACAAAAGTCTGAACGTGGTATTATGCACAGCGAAAAAGCCCCCTGTTCGCTTTCACTAGGCCGCGCTGCGCGACGGCTGCGTAGGGTGGGTTGCCTATCGACGCGGCGCGGCGCTGCTCGGCTCGCCTGGGGCGGGCGCAGTCCCCATTCACGACGCGCCATTGTCTCGCCGTCGCCGTTGCCGTCGCCGCCGCCAGCTGACAGCGGCTCCCGCGGTAATTTTTACCCGATACCCTTCAGCCATCTTCCACCTGTCGCCAGCATTGTCGCAAGCGCTGCGCTGCGGATTCGGCGACGCTACTTACCGAGCTGGAGAGGCGGAGAAAAAGAGTGCGTGAGAGACGAACTACGCCGTTGTACCAGATATGCCAGTCTAAACAGAAATTGAGTCATTTTATGATTCAGATCTGGACGAAGTAAGAAGTGATTGACTAAGGAATTTGTTGCTAGCGCACTCGTTCAGATGTAAATTCGGTGGATTGCTCACGAACTGCCTACGATATTTATGCTACAATAGAATCGCATACTAGAGAGCAGTGTCAGCAGCAGAAGCAGCAGTAGCAGTAGTAGCTCGCAGTTGGGCGGTTGGGCCGGTCGTAGAGAGCAACGGCGGTGCCTGAGCGATGTAGTATAAGGTAAAACCAAGAATTACTATTCAGAGCCCCGCGCATATGTAATTTGTAACCACTGATTTTGTACTATTGTTATATCAAGTCCCACGTAATTTTTTAAAAATCTTTTAATAATAATCATTCATATAAAATTACCTAATAATAATCATTCATATAAAATTACCTTTTGACAATCATTCATCTGAATTTAAAGATTTTACTAATTTCTCCTATCCATGGTCTCCCCGATTATACCAAAGAAAAATCATTGTTTGTTTTTATACATGACTAATCTAGCGGTCAGCGTAGCAATATTGCGTCATGGCCCCGAAAAATCATTCTGAACAAATTGAAAATTCTTACTTCAATGAAGTCGCCGGATAACGCGTATATATGTGCAGCTATAAGAAATTTTTCTAGCACGGTCCAGTGAAATGCTGGCCGCTAGATTTTGTTATGTATGAAAAACATCTGATTTTATTTACGATAACCGGCATGACTATGGATAGAAGAAATTAGTAAAAAATTTTTAATTCACATGAAAGATTGTCAAAAGTTAATTTTATAAGAATGATTATTATTAAAAGATTTTTCTTAAAAAATGTACATGGGACTTGATATAACAATAGTACAAAATCAGTTGTTACAAATTACATATGGACGTGGCTATGAGTAGTAATTCTTGGTTTTACCTTGTACTACATCGCTCAGGCACCGCCATCGCTCTCCACAACCGGCCCAACCGCCCGACTGCGAGCTACTACTGCTACTGCTGCCGATACTGCTCTCTGGTCTGCGATTCTATTGTAGCATAAATATCGCAGGCAGCGCGTGAGCAATCCATCTAGGTTACATCTGCTCGAGTGCGCTACCAATAAATTCCTTAGTCATGCACCTCTTACAACGGTATGCGATTTTTGAGCCTCACATACGCTGTTATTTAACAAGCTTAGAATTCTAGAGCTTGGAATTCTCAACCCGACATCGCAGTGTGTCAATCTGTAATTAAATTGGTAGTTCACAACACTCACGCTTTTGGAAGCATATGGTACATCCATTGCACCTAAACAAAGCAGAAGGATATTCTTGTACTATGAATCACACAAACTGCTACTGTAAATTGGCAAATCTATGGCATGTATAGGTAAACAGCAATGTATTAACGTTGTCTTGTAGAATACTAAGGTATATCAATTTCTGTCCATGAATCCTTCCGTCAGTATCAGGCGTGTAGCATTTACTCTCAGCGATAAGGAGAATATGAGCCAACATGAAACGCATTTAGTAACGGAAGACAAGAGACAGTATAACATGTCATGAGCAATGCAATGAGAGAATGGTCATGGAACCAATGGCTATAGGTCACAGAGAATTACATACAAAATTTACTGCGAGGGTGAGTCAAATGAAAACCTTAAATATTTTTTTAAATACTATTTATTGTGCAGAAGTGGTACAAAACTGTATCATTTTTCAACATAATCTCCCCCGCGCTCAATGCAAGCCCTCCAGCGCTTACAAAGTATATAAATTCCTTTAGAAAAAAATTCTTTTGGTAGTCCGCGCAACCACTCATGTGGCGTACCTCTTCATCAGAACGGAACTTCTTTCCTCCCATTGGCTCCTTGAGTGGTCCAAGCGTATGGAAATCACTTGGGGCAAGGGCTGGTGAGTATGGTGGATGAAGAAGACACTCAAAAAGCAGGTCTGTGGTTGTTGCAACTGTTGTACGGGCAGTGTGGGGCCTTGCATTGTCATGTTGCAAAAGGACACCCGCTGATAGCAATCCACGTCGCTTTGATTTGATTGCAGGCCGCGGCTGATTTTTTTAATAGATCTGTGTATGATGCACTGGTGACAGTGGTCCCTCTAGGCATATAATGCTCCAAAATGACGCCTTTTTCGTCGCAAAAGAGTGTCAGCATAACCTTCCCTTCTGTTAGTTCTGTTCGAAACTTCTTTGCTTTTGGAAGTGAACCCAGGTTTAGTCCCCAGTAACGATTCTTGCCAGGAAGCCATCACCTTCTCGTTCAAAGCGCCGAAGAAGTTCTTCACAAGCAACACGTCGTTCTCTCATTTCAGGAGTCAGCTGCCGTGACATCCATCTTGAAGACAGTTTGTGAAACTGGAGCACGTCATGCACAATGTGGTATGCTGACCCATGACTAACCTGTAAACATTATGCAATGTCATTCAGTGTCACTCGGCGGTTTTCCTTCACTATGGCTTCAACTGCTGCGATGTTGTGTGAAGTCACAACTCGTTGGGCCTGACCTGGACGAGGAGCATCTTCCACTGAAGTCGCACGATTTGCGAACTTCCTACTCTATTTGTAGACTTGCTGATGTGACAGACATGCATCACCGTACTGAACCTTCATTCGTCGATGAATTTCAATAGGTTTCACACCTTCACTACGCAAAAACCGAATAACAGAACGCTATTCTTCCCTGGTGCAAGTCGCAAGTGGGGCGGCCATCTTTATACTGATACTACGACGGTATGTGTGCATCTGCACTATGCTGCCACCTACAGGCAATTCTGCACGCTGTTTGTAGCACGCTTACCAACTTACAGGATAACAGAGCGAAATTTCGATTTGTTATTTCATTTGACTCACCATCGCGTGAGGGAATTTTCAGCTATTGGCAAATTCACATTAAAGTGGGGATGCCCTATGTCATCCGAGGGATACAAAGACTGACTTGTAGTGGCGAGAAATTACGATTAACTCTTCGTTAGTTGCAATGAGAATCGGAACCTCACCAGGGAATCTTGATAGCGTTCTTCCCAAAATTTTAATCCCTGTTCTGATTCTTTATCCTGTCCCTCTGTGCACAACCTGGAACGTAAATTGAGAAGAAATGTCTTTGGAGAATCGAGAAAACTTTGTACTTTACCATATGTCTAAACTAAAATAAATATAGTTGAGTTCTACTTGAAAATTGGTATAGTGGATTCTCAGAATAAATCATTTCAGCAATCGAAGGCATCCATGACGCATTTGAAAGAGTTGTGATCACGAAAAAGGTTTTGATCACGTGAGGGTAAAGGCGCCTACAAAGGGAGATCTCCACACACAACTGAGGTACTGCTTTTTGGAGTGCTGCATCTGCATGACAAAGTCGAGTGAGTGACAGTCCCTCCTTATCTCTCGTTATTCTCGCAGTTCAGCCTCACTCATACTGTCGCAGGGGAGCACTCCCCAATTGCAACTCAACAGACGTGTGCTCCGCCACCCATCTGAGGAAACATGGCGCTTATTTACATCACAGCACAGCCCTGGGCCTAGAGGAAGAACATCGAGCCTTTGCACACCGAAGGTCCGCGGGCCATGCGCACAAGCAACTTGAAGCTCACTGCTCGCTAATGGCACGTCGCACTTCGCTTCTCGTCGGATGCCTCATTATGATCACGCTGCAACTTCGCTGCTGGCACATCGCTGTTCGTTGATCGCCTAGCTTCTCGCTTTCCCGCCAGGAACCTTTACACTGCGGCTGTTCACATCACTGTTTTAGTACGTGAAGCGAAAACTATGTTCCACACATCGTCAGAGGACATTAATAGTGGTTCGTTCACGTCAAAAATGTAGTTTTTGACGATGAGAAAGACAAGGAGGTACGGTTCCATCCACTGAATGTGGATCAGTTCTAAAAACGACTCAAGAATTATCCAGAGCACTTTTTGAGACAGTTACAAAGGTCGTAACAAATTTTCCAGTTTATTTGAAATATTATTCAACTAGAAATCTTAACATATATAGATTCGACCTAAAATTACACTACTGACCATTAAAATTGCTACACCACTAAGATGACGTGCTACAGACGCGAAATTTAACCGACAGGAAGAAGATGCTGTGATATACATATGATTAGCTTCTCATAGCATTTACACAAGGTTGGCGCCGGTGGCGACACCTACAACGTGCTGACATGAGGAAAGTTTCCAACCGATTTCTCATAGACAAACAGCAGTTGACCGGCGATGCCTGGTGAAACGTTGTTGTGATGCCTCGTGTAAGGGGGAGAAATGCGTACCATCACGTTTTCGACTTTGATAAATGTCGGATTGTAGCCTATCGCGATAGCGGTTCATCGTATCGCGACATTGCTGCTCGCATTGGTCGAGATCCAATGACTGTTAGCAGAATATGGAATCGGTGGCGTCAGGAGGGTAATAGGGAACGCCGTGCTGGATCCCAACGGCCTCGTATCACTAGCAGTCGAGATGACAGGCAACTTATCCGCATGGCTGTAACGGATCGTGCAGCCACGTCTCGATCCCTGAATCAACAGATGGGGGCGTTTGCAAGACAACAACCATCTGCACGAACGGTTCGACGACGTTCTCAGAAGCATGGAGTATCAGCTCGGAGACCATGGCTGCGGTTACCCTTGACGCTGCATCACAGACAGGAGCGCCTGCGATGGTGTACTCAACGACGAAGCTGGGTGCACGAATGGCAAAACGTCATTTTTTCGGATGAATCCAGGTTCTGTTTACAGCATCATGATGGTCGCATCCGTGTTTGGCGTCATCACGGTGAATGCACATTGGAAACGTGTATTGCCGGCCGCTGGTGGCCGAGTGGTTCTGGCGCTACAGTCTGGAACCGCGCGACCGCTACGGTCGCAGGTTCGAATCCTGCCTGGGGCATGGATGTGTGTGTTGTCCTTAGGTTAGTTAGGTTTAAGTAGTTCTAAGTTCTAGGGGACTTCTGACCTCAGCAGTTGAGTCCCATAGTGCTCAGAGCCATTTGAACAATTTTTTTTGAAACGTGTATTCGTCATCGCCATACTGGCGTACCACCCGGCGTGATGGTATGGGGTGCCATTGGTTACACGTCTCGGTCACCTTTTGTTCGCATTGACGGCACTTTGAACAGTGGACGTTACATTTCGGATGTGTTACGACCCGTGGCTCTACCCTTCATTCGATCCCTGCGAAACCTACATTTCAGCAGAATAATGCACGATCGCATATTGCAGGTCCTGTACGGGCCTTTCTGGATACAGAAAATGTTCGACTGCTGCCCTGGCCAGCACATTCTCCAATCTCTCACAAATTGAAAACGTCTGGCCAATGGTGGCCGAGAAACTGGCTCGACACAATACGCCAGTCACTACTCTTGATGAACTCTGGTATCGTGTTGAAGCTACCTGGGCAGCTGTACCTGTACACGCCATCCAAGCTCTGTTTGACTCAATGCCCAGGCTTATTAGGGACAGAGGTGCTTGTTCTGGATACTGATTTCTCAGGATCTATGCACCCAAATTGCGTGAAAACGTAGTCACATGTCAGTTCTAGTATAATATATTTGTCCAATGAATACCCGTTTATCATCTGCATTTCTTCTTCGTGTAGCAATTTTAATGGCCAGTAGTGTATTACCGTAGTTTCTCTTGAGAGCGCATCGTATCCCTGTATACCTTCAGGTAATATTTCATCAGTTTTTATCCACATCTACGTCATACACTATATCTGCCACTTTTAGATTTTCATACTGATATCCAACGAAAAAAAAAAAAAGAGATGCATTAGGTGAAACGGAGGAAGAAGTTTCCAAAAGTGTATTACACCTAATGTCATTCATCATGAATCAGTTATGATGATCGGTATGCCTCTGCTAACACAGTACATAGCTTTGTGTCAGCAAAACGGCTGTAATAAGTGCCTGTGTAAAAGTCACTTTTAGTTGTCACAACATGGTTTGATCATGGCTTAACTGGTAGGATACCGAAAAATTAGACACAAGCATCAGCAGTAAGTAAGGGATCTAGGAATATATTGGAGCTCCACACGGCTCTTACAGTGATCGCGAAGCTAAGTTTAAGTTAATTACGTCTCGCACAGTGGCATTTAAGAAGTTGTTTTCCCGCGCTCCATATCATAATATACGATACAATGGGAGGTAACACTGCCATGCACTTCACTGTAGTCTGAAGTGTACAGACGTAGACGGGTGTGTAGAATTAGATGTACGCCGCAGGAGAAACCGCGCAGCGTGGTGCAGTCAAACACGGCACTCCGAGAGTGACTCTGAAACAACCAATTAATACTTAAGTTTCAGGATGGGCGGCGATGGTCGCAGCACGAAACACACACTAGCATGATATATCATCGCTCGGTTAGATTCGTAGCTGGCAGCGTTGGAGCAGATCAAATGCACTAGCGTGAGTCAGGGGTGTGCTTCATCTCGCCGGGCTATGTTGGCGACCAGGGAGGTAGTATAAACGCACCATTAAGGAGGTATTAGATGACGATCGGCCACAAATGTTACAGCTATCTGGCGGTTGAACGGGTGGAACTACAAAGTTTAGCAGGCGCATTATCTGCGCCGAAGTACAAACTGACGTGAATCTGCGCGTGGGCACTAGACGGCGAAAACTCACACATGTGCAGAAGGGAGTATTTAGAATATGCCTTCTTCTTGTCTTCTTAATGCTTTTTTTTTTTTTGAGTCATCAATTTTCTGACTGGTCTGATATGGCCCGCCAGAAATTCCTCTCCTGTACCAACCTCTTCATCTCAGAACAGCACTTGCAACCTACGTCCTCAGTTATTTGCTGGATGTTTTCCGATCTCTGTATTCGTCTACAGTTTTTACCCTCTACAGAAGACTGCAGTAACATGGTGGCTATTCACAGATATCTTGCACATGTATTAGCATACTGCCCTTTCTTCTTGTTAGAGTTTTCCACGTATTCCTATCCTTGCCGATTTTCCGAAGAACCCTCCAATTTCCTACCTTACGATTTCAACTTTATTCTGTATCACCGCATTTCAAATGCTTCGATTCTCTTCTTTTTGGGTTTTCTCACAGTCTAAGTTTCACTACCAGGCAACGCTGTGCTCCAAACGTACGTTCTCAGAAATGGTGTACTGCAGTGATTAAACTGAATCAAAACATTTTTTTGCCAGCAGGCTTTCTTTCACACGAACTGCTTCCGGAAAGCATTATTTGCACTCACTGCTTCCTAGTCTAGAAATCGAATGGACAAAACAAGCATTGAGCGTCCTAATCCAGGAGTACAGCGAGTAAAGGTGTCTATATGATCCTTTCGACCCGCTGTATCATAAGCCGGCCGGGGTGGCCGAGCGGTTCTAGGTGCTACAGCCTGGAACCGCGCGACCGCTACGGTCGCAGGTTCGAATCCTGCTTCAGGCATGGATGTGTGTGATGTCCTTAGGTTAGTTAGGTTTAAGTAGTTCTAGGTTCTAGGTGACTGATGACCTCAGAAGCTACGTCCCATAGTGCTCAGAGCCTTTTGCACCATTTGCTATACCATAATAAAATAAGTGAGCAACCGTTTATTTCTGAGTAAACAAGCCTATAAATTTACAACCGAGATTTTCCATTTTCATACATAGCGCCTCAATTGATGGAACTTTGTTTGAATTGTTCACATTTTTTACTTTATTTCAGCATGCCAGAAAGTAGAGACTGATTGTAGTCGGCGAGGCATTCCTATGTTACTGTGGCACTTGAGCGAATATATGCCTGTATCTTCGACAGCAGCTTGTCGAAATAAGCAACATCCACTCTCACGAAATTCTGAAATTCCTTCCGATCTCCGAGCCTCAATTCTTTCATTAATATGGAGTATATCAGCTGCCATCGTCTCTTCTTTCCAATCAGGGTCGAACCCAACGACTTTTGTATTTTCGTCATCCTCGTCGTTCTGTCCTATTCTCTAAGACGTTCCGGACAGTGTCAGGTCAATATCCTCCAAAATAACTGCATCATCCATGTGCAAAATTCTGTATAAACGTAAACTGAAATAAATTACCCTTTTGGGAAACATGCCGTAGTATAAAACGAACAGTTGGGCTCATAATTCAGCATGCTAATAACATAATTCTGTGATAGTTTTGTAAGACAACAGCTACTTAATTGTGTGTAACGTTCCATTCTCAGAAATGAACGACTTTACAAGAAATCATTCTCGTCGCACTCTCACGTGTTACTGCAATCTAGTTCGCATGCACGAATTCGAGCCGCGAATGTCTCCCGTGTACTTTATAATCGGTCGACGCGAACCTGTCTGCAGTTCCTAACATGTACCCATGGGGCGCTGCTGCTTAGGTATACACCTTAGGTGTATCGGGTGATAGGGACTTGAAGGTCCCTCAGATGCTCAGCATTTATCAAAGCTGGACATATCCATCTTAATGGTCTGTTGGATGCCATATATTGCGCAGTACTGAATATTGCGCAACAATATTGTCTCTGAGAGCGGAACTGACGGTTTCCGCAACATAATGAAGGAGACTACTGTGCTTTAAAAATACTGACCCTCGTTCAGTGTGTTCCAGAATACGTTGTACAACGTAAGGGTGATAGTGGATAAGAAACGTCAGCTCCTGCTGAAACGCCGTGAATTTCGGACGTTTAAACAACTAAACTGGGACGCCATGTGAATAGCAATGTGTCAGGAAAGACAGAGGAAACGACTGATGTGTTGAGCTGCACTGAGGAGACAAGTCTGATTAGATACCTAACGGTTAACCATTAAGTAACTGAAGAAATATTTCATAGAACTGTTTCTGTGCAGGGAAATAATACTACAACGGGTTATATGTTCGTTTCAGATGCTTGAAATGTTTGCTACAGAAATACATAACAGAACTACCTACTGATCGTGTACAATATGGTATCTACTCTTTTTGAGGTTTGTAGATCGCTTCCAGCACTGTAAAAAGTGAAATCTGACGAGTATATGAACAAATTTTTTTTCTTTGCACAAAAGATGTAACGAAGCTCTCCAATTAGTTGAAAGTTTTCTCGTTCAGTCTTAAATTATTCCGCCAGTGATGTGACCCTAATGGAGATTCTCTTAGCGTGCTAGTATGGCCACTTTTTCGCCCACTGCAGCTTCTTCTTGATGTTATTTTTGCAGCAGGTAGAGATCGTAGTCGCAATGTTGACGTGCGAGTTCGACTAGCAGCATTCAATAAGTAATGCAACACTTTTTTTTTCCGAAAGCAGATTGGTTTTATTGAGGATTCCTGTAGACAATATTTTTCACCTCTCTGTTGGCTACAAAATCCCGTTTTTCAAATTCTCCGTTCAATGCGACGGCTTAACGTCACCTTACTGGGAGGACCTTATGCCCGCATGGTACCACTGTACCGGTCGATGTCGGAGAAGACGTCTTCCTGAATCTCTAACCTCCCCATCACCCACTTTCCGCTTCCAGTGGAGTGCATCCTTTATTGGATCACACAGATGGAAGATTCTGGCTATAGGGTGAACTAAAAGGAACAGTCCAGTGAAGATTCGTGAGCTCCTCTTGCGTGCGCAAACTTGTGTGAGGCCTTGCGCTATCGAGAAGAAGAAGTTCGCATGCAGTTTTGTGGCGAAGAACACGCTGAAGTAGTTTCTTGAGTTTCCTGAGGGTAGAACAATACACTTCAGAGTTGAACGTTGCACCATTAGGGAGGACATCAAACAAAATAAACACTCCCGAGTCCCAGAAGACCGTCGCCATGACTTTACCGGCGACAGTGCGGTTTTGAACTTTTTCTTTGGAAGAGAGGTGATATGGCGCCAGTCCATGGATTGCCGTTTTGTTTCCAGTTCGACGTGATGAACCCATGTTCCATCACCAGTGACTGCGTTCGACAAAAACGTGTCGCGATCAGCCTCGTAAAGGGCAAGCATTTCGGCACAGTTGGTCTTTTGTTGCTGTTTGTGCTCTTTGGAAGGCGGCGATGAACCCAGTGACCGCACACATTTGAGTGGACAACTGTGTCAGCAGTACCATAGATGTCCAGTTGTGCAGGGAGGTGCTTGATTGTGATCCATTGACCACCTCAAATGAGAGTGTCTACACGTTCCAACATTGCAGCAATCACAGCTGTGTGCGGCTTGTTGGCTCGCGGGTGATTGGAAAGGTCTGAGCTACATTCTTGCTATGATGACAGAAGCCCAGGGAGACGCCCTGCTAAACTCGCAGGACAGAACAAGTTGTGGGAATTGTGGAAAGGGGCCAAAATGAGCGGCTGTCAGTCACACTCGAACACATATAACTTAATTTATTTCACCAAACATTACAGTACAAATTCTTTAACTTAGTTATAGGCTGAATACGCCACACTATCTTATGCCTTAAGGGCACAACCACTTTAATTTAAAAAAAAAAACGGCTAAAAGTCATTAACTCAAAATTCAGACCCCACAAAGGATATTTAGAAGGCAGAAGACCTCACGTTAAGTAAGTTCTATAATTTGGCTGAGGGCCCGAAAATCTAACACTTGAAAAGCAACAACCTTAATTTAAAGACGGCTGAAGGCCGATGATTTAAGACTCAGGGTAAAATTAAATAAAAAATCACACAAGGCAGAAGGCCTTATATTCAGTTAGGCTGAAAGCCCCAAACAGCCTTATGCTCTAAAGACAAAGATCCTTAATTTAAAGCCGCTGAAGGCCCTTTTTTTCTGGTCATCAGTCAACAGACTGGTTTGATGCGGCCCGCTACGAATTCCTTTCCTGTGCTAACCTCTTCATCTCACAGTAGCACTTGCAACGTACGTCCTCAATTATTTGCTTGACGTATTCCAATCTCTGTCTTCCTCTACAGTTTTTGATCTCTACAGCTCCCTCTAGTACCATGGAAGTCATTCCCTCATGTCTTAGCAGATGTCCTATCATCCTGTCCCTTCTCATTATCAGTGTTTTCCACATATTCCTCTCCTCTCCGATTCTGCGTAGAACCTCCTCATTCCTTACCTTAGCAGTCCAATTAATTTTCAACATTCGTCTATAGCACCACATCTCAAATGCTTCGATTCTCTTCTGTTCCGGTTTTCCCACAGTCCATGTGTCACTACCATACAATGCTGTACTCCAGACGTACATTCTCAGAAATTTCTTCCTCAAATTTAAGCCGGTATTTGATATTAGTAGACTTCTCTTGGCCAGAAATGCCTTTTTTGCCATAGCGAGTCTGCTTTTGATGTCCTCCTTGCTCCGTCCGTCATGAAAGTGTCTTGATTTTTCTTTAGCCTTGCTTCCATTATTAGCCGTAACGTCAGAATTGCCTCTCTCGTTCCTTTACTTTTCCTAAAGCCAAACTGATCGTCGCCTAGCGCATTCTCAATTTTCTTTTCCATTCTTCTGCATATTATTCTTGTAAGCAGCTTCGATGCATGAGCTGTTAAGCTGATTGTGCGATAATTCTCGCACTTGTCAGCTCTTGCCGTCTTCGGAATTGTGTGGATGATGCTTTTCCGAAAGTCAGATGGTATGTCGCCAGACTCATATATTCTACACACCAACGTGAATAGTCGTTTTGTTGCCACTTCCCCCATTGATTTTAGAAGTTCTGATGGAATATTATTTATCCCTTCTGCCTCATTTGACCGTAAGTCCTCCAAAGCTCTTTTAAATTACGATTCTAATACTGGATCCCCTATCTCTTCTAAATCGACTCCTGTTTCTTCTTCTATCACATCAGACAAATCTTCACCCTCATAGAGGCTTTCAATGTATTCTTTCCACCTATCTGTTCTCTCCTCTGCATTTAACAGTGGAATTCCCGTTGCACTCTTAATGTTACCACCGTTGCTTTTAATGTCACCAAAGGTTGTTTTAACTTTCCTGTATGCTGAGTCTGTCCTTCCGACAATCACATCTTTTTGATGTCTTCACATTTTTCCTGCAGCCATTTCGTCTTAGCTTCCCTGCACTTCCTATTTATTTCATTCCTCAGCGACTTGTATTTCTGTATTCCTGATTTCCCCGGAACATGTTTGTACTTCCTCCTTTCATCAATCAACTGAAGTATTTCTTCTGTTACCCATGGTTTCTTCGCAGCTACCTTCTTTGTACCTATGTTTTCCTTCCCAACTTCTGTGATGGCCCATTTTAGAGATGTCCATTCCTCTTCAACTGTACTGCCTACTGCGCTTTTCATTATTGCTGTATCTATAGCGTTAGAGAACTTAAAACGTATCTCGTCATTCCTTAGTACTTCCGTATCCCACTTCATTGCGTATTGATTCTTCCTGACTAGTGTCTTGAACTTCAGCCTACTCTTCATCCTTACTATATTGTGATCTGAATCTATATCTGCTCCTGGGCACGCCCTACAATCCAGTATCTGATTTCGTAATCTCTGTCTGACAATGATGTAATCTAATTGAAATCTTCCCGTATCTCCCGGCGTTTTCCAAGTATACCTCCTCCTCTTGTGATTCTTGAACAGGGTATTCGCTATTACTAGCTGAAACTTGTTACAGAACTCAATTAGTCTTTCTCCTCTTTCATTCCTTGTCCCAAGCCCATATTGTCCTGTAACCTTTTCTTCTACTCCTTCCCCTACAACTGCATTCCAGTCGCCCATGACTATTAGATTTTCGTCCCCCTTTACATACTGCATTACCTTTTCAATATCCTCATACACTTTCTCTATCTGTTCATCTTCAGCTTGCGACGTCGGCATGTATACCTGAACTATCGTTGTCGGTGTTGGTCTGCTGTCGATTCTGATTAGAACAATCCGGTCACTGAACTGTTCACAGTAACACACCCTCTGCCCTACCTTCCTATTCATAGCGAATCCTACACCTGTTATACCATTTTCTGCTGCTGTTGAAATTACCCGATACTCATCTGACCAGAAATCCTTGTCTTCCTTCCACTCACTTCACTGACCCCTACTATATCTAGATTGAGCCTTTGCATTTCCATTTTCAGATTTTCTAGTTTCCCTAACACGTTCAAGCTTCTGACATTCCACGCCCCGACTCGTAGAACGTTATCCTTTCGTTGATTATTCAATCTTTTTCTCATGGTAACCTCCCCCTTGGCAGTCCCCTCCCGGAGATCCGAATGGGGGGACTATTCCGGAATCTTTTGCCGATGGAGAGATCATCATGATACTTCTTCAATTACAGGCCACATGTCCTGTGGATACACGTTACGTGTCTTTAATGCAGTGGTTTCCATTGCCTTCTGCATCCTCATGTCGTTGATCATTGCTGATTCTTCCGCCTTTAGGGGCAATTTCCCACCCCTAGGACAAGAGAGTGCCCTGAACCTCTATCCGCTCCTCCGCCATCTTTGACAAGGCCGTTGGCAGAATGAGGCTGACTTCTTATGCCGGAAGTCTTCGGCCGCCAATGCTGAATATTTATCAAAATTTAGGCAGTGGCGGAGATCAAACCCGGGACCGAAGACGTTTTGATTATGAATCAAAGACGCTACCCCCTGAAGGCCCAATAACTTAAAACCCCAGGTAAAATAAATTAAACTACAAAGCCTTATCTTAAATTAGGCTGAAGTCCCCAAACAATCTAACACTTGACAAGCAAGGAACTTTAATTTTAAAATGACTGAAGGCCCATAGCTTAAAACACAATTAAAATAATTTTTATTTGGCAGAAAGCCCAAGGCTTTATCTTTAAATAATATTTTAATCAGGCTGAAGGCCCAAACAGTCTAAAACTTGAAAAGCAAGAAACTTTAATTTTAAAGCAGCTGAAGGCCCATGACTTAAAACACCACTAAAAACAATTCAACTTTGATTCAAAACCATGAACTATGAGCCATACAAATACACACAACAGAAAATAAGAAAAGGAAGTGCAGCTAATGGCGCTCAGAAGTTTTGGGGGTTGGCCAGCACTTGAAATACTGACGTTCACTTTGGTGAGACAGGCAGTCTGCCCAACCATTCTCGATCCGACGACAACCTAACCAACAGACAGTCAACGGACCCACCGAGAAGGTAACTTGCGCTCCCCTCGACCAGCACACAACCAGGAGTTCAGTTCAAACGTAAAAGGCATGGATGCCCACAACCAAGCATACGCTAAGCTGTCGAAGTACACGGTATGCTGGACAGCAATAACACAGTAAGGAAAGGACACTGCCTAAATTTACATCAATGGCCATGGCAGGTAACCGGAAAATTAACGACCACAAGGCAGAAAATTCCAGTGGTGCACTTCAATTACAGATAACCAAATACATGTAGACTCCACCGGACGGCGGCTAAACCTTCGCCACGACGAAAGGACATGTTGTTGCTTATGGGAATGTCCCAACAGCCAACAATGAGAACCAAACGGCACAATGTGAACAATCTTGACTTGCTGATAAATTAAATCCATGCTCAACTTTCGTGTCCAGGGTCGGTGAGCCACGGACCTCGTAGCAATGGGAGCAGCCCCACACACGACGACACTGCGTAGAGACCGCCAGCAGACCCGGCCAGACTATGCCCCGTGCAGATTTCGTCGCTGCACGACGCCAACCGACCGAGTGCTTGCACACAGCACAGGCAATAACTATAAACACCAGACCAAAGATAGTACAAGGTGCGAATATCGCTGCTGCCTCTCACGGAGAGGGTGAACAACAGCGTAATCGCAATAACAACGGGAAATCAAACACAGAAGAGGAACCAAGGTTTAAACCAACGCATACATGAGCCCAACACGGCTCACCCAGCACAACCACTCACCATGCCTTGTTCACTGCCAGTTCTCCGCAGACAGTCTGCAAGTGTCTATGAATATCTGCGATGTTTTTGTTTTCCACCAAAAGAAAACTAACGATAGCTGTCTGCCTCGAAAGCTCTTTCGTTGCAGACGCTATTTTGAAAGCGACGTATAGCGCCACCACGTATCGAATCTTCATGAAACTATAGGGACTAAAGTGAGAATATTTCATGATGTCCCACAACAAATTTCGCATTTTGCAACCGAAACTGGCAGAGAAAAGAGAAATGTGTTATATTACTTATTGGAAAGCCCTCTAATATGCTGAAGCGCCTACACGTTCGCTACAAAGGCAGAGTTATAACTGAAGTGTCCTGACCATAAATTTTGCGCAATAATATCCTGCAGTTCCTGGCCTACCACTTTCGCGCGATATATTGGTATGATATTGTAATTCTGTCAGAGACAGCGAAGGACCTGGAAGAGCAGCTGAACGGAGTGGACAGTGTCTTGAAAAGAGGATATAAGATGAACATCAACAAAAGAAAAACGATAATAATGGAATGTAGTCGAATTAAATCGGGTGATGCTGCGGGAATTTGGATAGGAAATGAGACGCTTAAAGTAGTAAATGAGTTTTGCTATTTGGGGAGCACAATAAATGATGATGGTCGAAGTAGAAAGGATATAAAATGTAGACTGGCAATGGCAAGGAAAGTGTTTCTGAAGAAGAGAAATTTATTAACATCGACTATAGATTTAAGTGTCAGGAAGTTGTTTCTGAAAGTATTTGTATGGAGTGTAGCCATATATGGAAGTGAAACATGGACGATAAATAGTTTAGACAAGAACAGAATAGAAGCTTTCGAAATGGGGTGCTACAGAAGAATGCTGAAGATTAGATGGGTAGATCACAGAACTAATGAGGAGGTATTGAATAGAATGGGGGAGAAGAGGAGTTTGTGGCACAACTTTACTAGAAGAAGGGATCGGTTGGTAGGGCATATTCTGAGGCATCAAGGGATCACCAGTTTAGTATTGGAGGGCAGCGTGGAGGGTAAAAATCGTTGAGGGAGACCAAGAGAGGAATACACTAAACAGATTCAGAAGGATGTAGGTTGCAGTAGGTACTGGGAGATCAAGAACCTTACACAGGATAGAGTAGAATGGAGAACTGCATCAAACCAGCCTCTGGACTGAAGAGCACAACAATGACATTGGTACAATGTTATTGCGCAATAAATACTGAGTGTGTGATGGCCCTTTAAGCGAGGTATTGTCCGCCAACGTACGCCAGGTTATGAGAAGTACATTCGTCCTCTCTCTCGCACACTGCAACGAAGAGAATTCCAAGCGGATCGAGCTCGCATCTGCAGTGCTGTGCTGTCGACGTCCTTGAGGTGTGGAGACTGGCTTCCTCCGCAGCTTGTGGCTCGCAACACCGCCCGTAGCCGGTAAGTTCCTGACAAGATTAAGTGCGCAACATCATCGCCGGGAAAAAAACAGGGCAGACTAATGTATATTAGCGGCGGCGCGGCGCGGGGCGGCTGCAGTATTTATGTGCGGGCATTAGGTGGCGACTGCGACGCGCCGGTCTAATGGCGCAGGTGAGACGGATGCGCGCGCAGCCCATCGCTCAGCCCGGCCGGTCCGCTGGCCGCCGGCTTCTTGCGGGCTGCCCACCGCTGGACGGCCGGCCGGCCGTCGTAAATGTTTCACCGAGGTCCGCACCGCGGCGCTGCGTGTGCCGCCGTAATTAAACCGCCAGTGGCGCGGAGTGGGAGGTGTAAGCAGGCAGGAAAAGCAGAAAGAGGGGGGAGAGGTGGGTGGGGAGGATAGCCACAGCAGTTGAAGGTGTAGTTTCTCTGACCTGCTAGACACTAGAGATGGGCAAAGTGAAACACGTAACTGTTTCGAAACTAATGAAACAGTACGATGTAATGTTTCGATACACTGTTTCGAAACAGTGAAACAGTTTGTGTTTTGTAATCTAATAAATCTACACATTTTATCATCTTGAATGTCTACTGTATAAGTATTGTAAGTAGGCTGTTTAGGTTTTTTTATTGGTAACGCCACCTCAGTATGAAAATCTCCGGCTGTGCCGTGTGCAGTCTGTGGCTGCTTTGCATTGTTGTAATACTCAACCATTGTAGTGTTAGGCAGCTGGCTGTGAACAGCGCATAGCGCTGGGCAGTTGGAGGTGAGCCGCCAGCAGTGGTGGATGTGGGGAGAGAGATGGCGGAGTTTTGTAATTTGTCATGATATCAAGGTAAATACATTGTTGGTTCTCTATTAATATCTTTTATTTGCTAACTATCCCTATGAGTAGTTAGTGCCTTCCATAGTTCGAATCTTTTATTTAGCTGGCAGTAGTGGCGCTCGCTGTATTGCAGTAGCTTGAGCAGCGAAGATTTTTGTGAGGTAAGTGATTTGTGAAAGAGATAGTTTAATGTTAGTCAGGGCCATTCTCTTGTAGAGAATTTTGAAAGTCAGATTGCGTTGCGCTAACAAAATATTGTGTGTTGAAAGTCAGATTGCGTTGCGCTAAAAAATATTGTGTGTCAGTTTAAGCACAGTCATGTATAAATTATTCAAAGGGGCCCCGAATTTGTATATGTGTAATAAGGTAAGGAGTAATGAATAGTGATTAGGGCACTCTGATTTGTGGAAAAGGATGTTGGAAACCAAGAATCGTACTTTAAGAGTTATGAAATGTGTGTAAATGCGTGAATGTATCACAATGCCGACGAAAATTTTTTGGACACTGTTATATTCATGGGATTTTGTTTTTACAGGTTTGCAACGCTAATTCTTGACCTGTGAAATATTTTTATTTAAGACTGCCATTGTAGCGGAAACTGCTGTCGTAAATATTTCCGTACAAAAGTTAAGTGACCACCTGCACGTAATACGTCGTGGGCACACAGCTGTGTCAGACACCTGGGCGACAGCCGCCCGAACAAAAAAAAGCCATTAGCCTTCCAGCGGCACAGGTAGAAGAAAAAAGAGGCCATTATAATCGTTATTGACGTTCCTTTGTAGAAAGCATCGCAACGTTTCACGGCTATTGTCGTGCTAGTTGAGAGAAATGCCATATGGCGACAGAAATGCCTAATGAAATGACGAGAAATATTTTTACATCTGCACACCTGATTACGACAAGCGTCTTTCTACGAGAGTTAACTTATGAAATGTCACATGACTATTGAATGATATTTTTATGCTTTGCCTTTCATAGTTGCTTATTTCATTTGATATTTAGTTTCCAGCTGTTTTGCAGCATGGGTTTTATATTAAAAAAAATTATTTGCTAATGTGAACACTTTCTGTCAACAGATCTATTAAATAATTATTTTATGACCCATATTCTTCGAAATAGGAGCTCTTGGAATGGAAAGAACAATAAGAAGGGACTAATAACAGGAACTGCATACATAATTTTCTTTTCTAGTACTTAGGAATCTTTTGTAGAATTAGTTTTTGTGGTGCACCACTTTAATTACTTAGACATTAAGATGTGATTATACATTTCCCTTATCTGCATTGTTATCTTTAGTGTACTATTTTTTCTGCTTGAGCTATGTCATGTTTAGGTATAAGTTGCTGCTGTTTGCCAGGCATAATGTTACTGAATTTGATTTTGTATTACGCTGTTAAGCCAGTTTTACTAATGATTATTTTATTGTTTGCTGCGCATTGCCTCATATTAGTTGTAATGTTGAATTGCTTGGTAATTTAGATTTACTGTAGCTTGCTTTGCCAGTTTGAAATATTTGTCATTGATGTTTATTGTTTTATGTGATGCTGCATTGCCTCGTCCCTTGGTATATATATCTGAGCTCAGTAGATTTAAGTTAGCTTAAGAGGGGGTAGACTATATAAGAAACTAACTATGATGAATTGGAAGAAATGCATTGAGAAGCCGCAAGAAACAGATAGGGCCAAAATGAGTATTGTACAATGAGCCATATTTATTTTGAAAGAATTATGGTTGGAATACAGAAAAGAGGTACAGATAGGACTTTTGGAAATAATGAGGAACGAAGGGAGATCTCCAAGAACAAAAAAAGTTTTGTTCGCAAGATACTGCAGTAAAAGAAACCCTGTCCTTTCCTTGTGTTATCCCACTATGTGTTTGTGTTCCCTTGTGTATTTGTGTACTTCCTGTCTTTAGTTGTTTATCTGAATACCATGTTATTTACTTTGTAAACATGTTTAAACAGTATTTGTTCTGTTTTGTTTTAATGCTCATGTGGAAGTTGATATTCCAAAAGTTATTCTGATCTTTATGTATGTACTTATGTCATTATTTTTGTAACACTGATGTATTTGTTTATTTCTATTCTTTTGTAAAGCCCCTATTCCTACAAATGTTATCTGTATTATTATGTTTTAATTATGTATTTTATACCGTTGTTATTGTATTCTTATGTTATAAAATTGTAATTGACACCAGGTCATCAAATTAAGTAACTTGTAAGTTACATTTCACTGCACACGTTTCTATTGGTCATAGTATATGGACAATATGTGAGGAGTAGGGACTGTTAGTGTTTGCACGTGTGTTAATAATTCAGCAAGGGACTGGATAACAGCATTGCTTGTTCTAAGGACAATTCCAAAAACTTTGTGAGTGCACAAGTGGTGGTTATGGACTTGCTATATTATCCGCAAGACTCTTCGATGGTGATTGTGCACCTGCACAGTCGCAACAGATGGCTGCTGGCCATCTCTACAAGGACTACAGTGGGTCTGCATCTTTGATGATCCATCAATACCATTATTTCTACAAGGACTGCAGTGGGTCTGCGCCTCTCGTGGCCCACTGATACCGTAATCTCTACCAGGACTGCAGTGGGTCTGTTCTGTGGTGACCTACCTACCACTAGTCTTCAAAACTTCGACTGACTCCGCTGTGGGTTTACTCTGTTGTGGCCCATTACTTGTCTGCATTTCAAGAGTCAGAACTGTCTTTCCGTTGGAAGGACACGACTTCTTCAAGACTGCATGGAAATCCACTACGTCTGTGTGCATTGTCTTTTACTGCTCAGACTTTGAGAAAAACACGGCAATTTTAGTGTGATCCACGATCAGGACTGTCTTTATGGACTGTGAGAAAAAATTTTAGCTTTTGACCAACATTGTATCAATAAGTGTGTGCATTTGATTTCTTAGTTATTGTAATTATGAAAAATTTTTTCAAATCTGTATTGGGCACTGCCCAACCCAATTTGTAAAATTTTTTGTGGGGAGCATGGGGGCTATGTAAGTAGGCTGTTTAGGTTTTTTTATTGGTAACGCCACCTCAGTATGAAAATCTCCGGCTGTGCCGTGTGCAGTCTGTGGCTGCTTTGCATTGTTGTAATACTCAACCATTGTAGTGTTAGGCAGCTGGCTGTGAACAGCGCATAGCGCTGGGCAGTTGGAGGTGAGCCACCAGCAGTGGCGGAGTTTTGTAATTTGTCATGATATCAAGGTAAATACATTGTTGGTTCTCTATTAATATCTTTTATTTGCTAACTATCCCTATGAGTAGTTAGTGCCTTCCATAGTTCGAATCTTTTATTTAGCTGGCAGTAGTGGCGCTCGCTGTATTGCAGTAGCTTGAGCAGCGAAGATTTTTGTGAGGTAAGTGATTTGTGAAAGAGATAGTTTAATGTTAGTCAGGGCCATTCTCTTGTAGAGAATTTTGAAAGTCAGATTGCGTTGCGCTAACAAAATATTGTGTGTTGAAAGTCAGATTGCGTTGCGCTAAAAAATATTGTGTGTCAGTTTAAGCACAGTCATGTATAAATTATTCAAAGGGGAAGTTTCAGTATGTCCACATAAACATAAATGAGGTGCGAGAGCGCTAATCATATCGTAGAAAGTATGAAACTATCACTTAGGCGTCTTGGCAGTTTCGTATTTCCTTCAGCAAATGCGCTGCTTTCGTGTCGTGTGACTTTCATACTTTTCAATTGGCTGAGGACAGCCATATCTGAAGACAGAGAACCACCACGAACGGAACTGGGGGTGGGAGCAAACTGCAGAAACAACGGATATGCTACTGGGACTCCCACATTCCATTAGTATGGCTAATATACCCATCCTACTAATTTCCATGCACACAAAGGGAATCATTGTGGATAATAGACACAGTGACTATAGACTCACAAATAACACAAAATAATTCGAATAAATAACAAAATATAACAGAAAATTTTTTTTGTGTTTCAAGGTGTTTCGAACCGTTACTATAAATTTACGATGCTTTCCGTTCACCATTACACTATCAGTGATATGTCAAACAGATTGCTTGCAATTATACCTACATCAAATTTATGTGACTAATAACTGTCACTCTACGCCTTTTTTTATTTAAAATGTTGTAGTCTTACTTGCGTTTCTTAATAGGATTTCTGTACATGAACAGAGAAGTGTATGTTATAAAAAAAAGTGTAATTTAACTGAATGATTTTCACATATTTATTATTTTGAATGTGAATAGTATGCGTTGTTTTATTGTTTGGTTAGTGTTTATAAAGCAGATGTTACGCCATTTCGGAATAGGACAGTCAGCTAGAAACGAAGCTTTATTTTCGGATATCTTAAGCTTCATGCTATTGCTTATCGAAAGATTTCGACACTCTTGAAAGTGTTTCATGAAGTGGTATGTTGTGTTTCAGTACCTGTGCCGAGCCCGAATCTCGTCCGACACAGAGCGGAATGAAACATCACTGTTTCGATACAATTAGTCCGTTCCAGGCACAGGTGGACTGAAACAGTCTTATTTTGAAACAACGATACAGTTTCTGTGTCTGGCTCGAGATCCGAGACAGGGGCGGAATGAAACACCACTGTTTCGAAACAGTGAACCATAGCCGTTCCGAAACACTGAAACAGTTCCAGGTATCGATACACTGTATCGAAACATAGAAACAGTGGCCAAGTCTACTAGACACGTCTAGGTGTTGCAGTGAGGTGTCTGGAAGGCAACCAGAGAGTGCAACTGGAAAGGGTTCTGGCGGGCGTTATGTAACTGCAGTGAATTTACATCTACATCAACATCTACATCGGATAGCCCTGCTCAATAGTATCCGGACAATACTACACAGAGCTGACAAGTCATGAAATAGCGACATGCTCATGTACAGCTGATGCTAGTATCAAATGGCTCTGAGCAGTATGCGACTTAACTTCTGCGGTCATCAGTCGCCTAGAACTAATTAAACCTAACTAACCTAAGGACATCACACACATCCATGCCCGAGGCAGGATTCGAACCTGCGACCGCAGCGGTCGCTCGGCTCCAGACTGCAGCGCCTTGAACCGCACGGCCACACCGGCCGGCCGATGATAGTATCGCGTACACAAAGTTGAAGAAGGCAGTCCAGTGACAATGCTGTCTCTTGTACTCGCGTGATTTATGTGAAAAGGCTTCCGACGTGTTCATTGCCGAACGACTGTGACATCTGGTTTGGCTGGACTGAGTGGATCAGGTCGTGGTAAGGGGCCAAGGCCAATTACACACACAACTTTATTGCTCAAACCAATGCACAGTTTTCTCTTTCACACAACAACGATCAATTCACGGCTGAGGGCCCAAGTAACTTCTCTGGACCGACCGGCAGCAGGCGGCACAACTGGTTGCCATTGTTTGCAATGTGAGGCGTGCTGAACGCGGCGGCAGCTTCGTCAGCAGCCGTATACCAGCTTCGGCGTCAGACCCACCGCACACCCGGTCAGGGACCAGTAGAGCCGCTGCCGCCGAACCGCATAGCGACCGGAGACTGCTTCTGCTGGCCGAATGTACCCACATTTGTGCCTGGTAAACATTTTGGTGGAGGTATATTAGACTCCTTTGCGGCTGTTTTCTTCCCCATAGGCGATTTCTGAAATATACCGTTATCAGACTCTTTTCCGTAAGCGCCGACATCAACGCTAATGAATTTACAATTTGCGTCCACAATAACCAGCAGAACAATTGAACATAAATCTTTGTAATTAAAATACAGAGATCCACTTTTCTCTGGTGCGCTTATGCGTAACATGTTTTCCATCTATAGCGCCTACACAATTAAGCCAAAATTGTTCTTCAACACGTCTGAAATCTGATTCAGTAGAAGGTGGCATCAACATGGGCAGCAGCCTTATTCTTAATATCTTCAAAACATTTTTAACAACTGTTCATATGAAAGATGGTGATATACGATAGGAAAATGATAAAGACTGGTAACTTTCGCCTGTGGCCAAGAATCTGAAACAAACGAAAACATACAGCTAATATAATTTCCATTTACACGTGATGACTGTAAGAAGAAGTGGAAATTTTTAAGGGACCGTTACCAGAGGTTCAAGAAGAAAAGCAAATTAGGAACGGGCTCTGCTGCCTCAAAAAATTCAAAAACAAAAAGTCACAAACAGCTATCGTTCCTTGACAGTGTTGCACAACACAGATCTGGAGGAACAAATATTACATTGACAACATCACAGACAACAATACAGGAAAACCAAGAAGACAGTGGAGATCGAACTCGTCAACTGGACCTTTCGGCATCACAGGAAGAAGATTCGGCAGAAAGACATACAATAGGAAATAGTGGTGAAACATCTGTGGTGACAAACGACGAACGTTATGTGCCAGCACGGAAAAGAAAACGCAGTAAAGTTGGTAGTAATGATGATACAATATTACAAATGTGGAAGAAAGGGACGAAATTAGGCAAAATTTACTAGAAACGTATATGGAACACAAAGATGATGATATTGACTTATTTTTTCCGTCACATCAGCACAGTTGTAAGAAGTTTACCTCCAGTTTATAAGGCAGAAGCCAAAAGAAAAATTAGTATGATCGTTTCCGATTATGAAATAATGGCTGCACAGTGCAACACACATCAGCCAAGTGATAACAGCAGCCCTTCAGCCTCCACAACTCTCTCACAAAGTCTTTGAACTGCAGCACAATCTAATAATGTATAACATTTTGTGGACTTACCTCAGCGTCCGCGGTGGCCGTGCGGTTCTAGGCGCTGCAGTCCGGAACCGCATGACTGCTACGCTCGCAGGTTCGAATCCTGCCTCGGGCATGGATGTGTGTGATGTCCGTAGGTTAGTTAGGTTTACGTAGTTCTGTTCTAGGGGACTGATGACCTAAGATGTTAAGTCCCACAGTGCTCAGAGACATGTAACTTACCTCAGCGTCAAATATAATTTTTCTTCCGCACTTATTGCGTTTCTTAGGCACTGTGGCATTATGTCATCTTTAATAAAACTGAGCACGAAATTAAACTGTCTTTTATTTAAACGACAGTAGCTCCTGAAGATATTTTCATCATCTAACAAATGTCTTTTTATCAGTGCTGTGTAACTACCTTCTGCAGTTCTACTTTTATACACTCCTGGAAATGGAAAAAAAACACATTGACACCGGTGTGTCAGACCCACCATACTTGCTCCGGACACTGCGAGAGGGCTGTACAAGCAATGATCACAAGCACGGCACAGCGGACACACCAGGAACCGCGGTGTTGGCCGTCGAATGGCGCTAGCTGCGCAGCATTTGTGCACCGCTGCCGTCAGTGTCAGTCAGTTTGCCGTGGCATACGGAGCTCCATCGCAGTCTTTAACACTGGTAGCATGCCGCGACAGCGTGGACGTGAACCGTATGTGCAGTTGACGGACTTTGAGCGAGGGCGTATAGTGGGCATGCGGGAGGCCGGGTGGACGTACCGCCGAATTGCTCAACACGTGGGGCGTGAGGTCTCCACAGTACATCGATGTTGTCGCCAGTGGTCGGCGGAAGGTGCACGTGCCCGTCGACCTGGGAACGGACCGCAGCGACGCACGGATGCACGCCAAGACCGTAGGATCCTACGCAGTGCCGTAGGGGACCGCACCGCCACTTCCCAGCAAATTAGGGACACTGTTGCTCCTGGGGTATCGGCGAGGACCATTCGCAACCGTCTCCATGAAGCTGGGCTACGGTCCCGCACACCGTTAGGCCGTCTTCCGCTCACGCCCCAACATCGTGCAGCCCGCCTCCAGTGGCGTCGCGACAGGCGTGAATGGAGGGACGAATGGAGACGTGTCGTCTTCAGCGATGAGAGTCGCTTCTGCCTTGGTGCCAATGATGGTCGTATGCGTGTTTGGCGCCGTGCAGGTGAGCGCCACAATCAGGACTGCATACGACCGAGGCACACAGGGCCAACACCCGGCATCATGGTGTGGGGAGCGATCTCCTACACTGGCCGTACACCACTGGTGATCGTCGAGGGGACACTGAATAGTGCACGGTACACCCAAACCGTCATCGAACCCATCGTTCTACCATTCCTAGACCGACAAGGGAACTTGCTGTTCCAACAGGACAATGCACGTCCGCATGTATCCCGTGCCACCCAACGTGCTCTAGAAGGTGTAAGTTAACTACCCTGGCCAGCAAGATCTCCGGATCTGTCCCCCATTGAGCATGTTTGGGACTGGATGAAGCGTCGTCTCACGCGGTCTGCACGTCCAGCACGAACGCTGGTCCAACTGAGGCGCCAGGTGGAAATGGCATGGCAAGCCGTTCCACAGGACTACATCCAGCATCTCTACGATCGTCTCCATGGGAGAATAGCAGCCTGCATTGCTGCGAAAGGTGGATATACACTGTACTAGTGCCGACATTGTGCATGCTCTGTTGCCTGTGTCTATGTGCCTGTGGTTCTGTCAGTGTGATTATGTGATGTATCTGACCCCAGGAATGTGTCAATAAAGTTTCCCCTTCCTGGGACAATGAATTCACGGTGTTCTTATTTCAATTTCCAGGAGTGTATAAAGACATTACTAGCTTTCATCTTTTCCTGGAATGCAACAATAAAATGTCAGAGTCTTCCTCTCCCAACAACAGCGCAATAACAGCGGTGGCGTTAACAGACATCCCGCGTCGCGCAGTTGTTCCCGGCAATTGCATAGCTCGCCTGTCGCCGCGTCCCGCAACGCACCGACTGCAGGCGGCAGCGTTGCCATCTGTCTTCTGCAGCCGCGGTCGGTCGCTGTCGCCGTGTTCGGAATCGCACCTTAAATGAATGTTTTTAAAACACCAGGATTTAGAGTAGTTGCTCAAGGCATTACTTCAGCAAAATTACACTATCTTCTCGGCTAAAGGCCGCAATAATATTTCAGATCAGCTACGGAAATTCTTTAAAAGCCAAGCATTTACAAATTCCGGCTAGAGGCCATATTAAGGAAAATTCAAGTTATTTCTTCGGCTGAAAGCCCAATAAAAAAAGTTTCTTTACATGATAAAAAGAGGCTTTAAAGATAAGCCTTCACACAGTACAACAGAAAAAATCTTAAGAAAACTTTAAGTATCTTGTCGGCTGAAGGCCCAAACAAGTACTCACGAATAATTGAAGACAACCTTAAGATAAACGTTTACAGAACACGGCTGAAGGCCGTTTGAAGAATTCAAGCTAATTAAAAAGAAACCTTAAAGACTAGGACTTACATATTAAAGCCACAGGTTCTGAAACAAACGCAGCTGAAAGCCTAAATACAGAGCAACAAGAATTTTAAATGAAACGTGGCTGAAGGCCTAATCTTAAAGCTGTTATAAAACAGGCAATATTAATACACGGCTGAAGGCCTGGCATAGTACGTGGGACTATATAAAATGACAATCACAAACAACAAACAGTGGTGCTCAGAAGTGTTCCAAGGGTCAGCCTGGGGAGGAAACTCTAACCACAGTTTAGGTGAGACAGCCAAGCGTTACACTAAACAGTCGATTTGCAGCACGACGTACGGACGGCTGACAAACCATCCAACCTCCTAACCAGTTCCCTTCCACCCGACCAACAGCACGACAACCAAAGGTATCAGCGAAGATGAGGATCGTGGCAGGATTATACAGGATGATTCAAAAATAATACCACAACTTTAGGAATTTAAAACTCTGCAACGACAAAAGGCAGAGCTAAGCACTATCTGTCGGCGAATTAAGGGAGCTATAAAGTTTCATTTAGTTGTACATTTGTTCGCTTGAGGCGCTGTTGACTAGGCGTCAGCGTCAGTTGATGCTAAGATGGCGACCGCTCAACAGAAAGCTTTTTGTGTTATTGAGTACGGCAGAAGTGAATCGACGACAGTTGTTCCACACTAACGGGAAAGTCAACCGTCACAATGTCTGTATATGGGGCACTGAGAATCCGCTGGAAACAACTCAGTATGAACGTGACTCGCCTAAGGTGAACGTTTTCTGTGCCATTTCAGCCAATAAAGTTTTTGGTCCCTTTTTCTTCGAAGGTGCTACTGTAACTGGACTACAGTATCTGGAGATGTTAGAGAATTGGCTGTTCCCTCAGCTCGAACAAGAAGCACAACAATTCATATTTCAGCAGGATGGAGCGCCACCACATTGGCACTTATCTGTCCGTAACTACCTGAACGTCAACTATCCGAGGCGATGGATCGGCCGCCAGGCAGCCCGTGACAGAGCACTGGCCTCCAAGAAGCCCTGATCTTACCCCCTGCGATTTTTTCTTATGGGGGTATGTTAAGGATATGGTGTTTCGGCCACCTCTCCCAGCCACCATTGATGATTTGAAACGAGAAATAACAGCAGCTATCCAAACTGTTACGCCTGATATGCTACAGAGAGTGTGGAACGAGTTGGAGTATCGGGTTGATATTGCTCGAGTGTCTGGAGGGGGCCATATTGAACATCTCTGAACTTGTTTTTGAGTGAAAAAAACCTTTTTAAATACTCTTTGTAATGATGTATAACAGAAGGTTATATTATGTTTCTTTCATTAAATACACATTTTTAAAGTTGTGGTATTCCTTTTGAATCACCCTGTATCTTAATAACTGTCGTATAAACACAGTCAAGGCATAATAAACGCTCAAAGAGAAAAACAGAACAACGCCAAGCTGTCGAACTACACGCCCTGCCGGACAGCATCAACACGGCGAGGAAAACACACTGCCGCAAAACTACGCTAACGACCAGAGCAGGTAAATGGAACGTTAACGGCCACAAGGAAGAAGATACCGCTTGTGCACTTCACTAATAAATTATAATCATTTCAAAGGTTAAACACCATACAGGGAGACGGCTGCAAAATGTGCCGACTCCAACACACCATCACATTGCTGCTTGCGGGGACCGCACAGGATGCAACAACCAGCAATCAGTGAGGAGATGTCACAATGGTTGAGCTTTCGTTACAGTTCACTGATTATTGAACTCCAGTATGCAGTTGCAGTTGGTGACAAATTTGGCAGTTCTCGCAGCTAGTGCCACACAACTCCGACTGCGCGTGTGCTGCCAGCGGTCCCGGCCTGATCAGACGTCACAGAGTATTCCTCGCTGCTCCGCCGCAACCGACCAACTGCCACACACCCGGAAACGGTCAAAAGATCAAATACAAGTCAGCCGATGAGACGACCAACCAACGGTCGTTCCCGCTCCAGTCTTCTTCAGTCGGACAGTCCATTGTGTCGCCAGCGGTAGGCAAGTACTGGCTGTCCGCACCTCCCTGGCGCTCCATGCCCGATGCTCCTTCGTCCCCGACCGCTGCTCTGTCCCCAACTGCTGCTCCGTGCCCAGCTGACTTCCAGACAAACGACGACCCGTAAATACTATCGGTCGTTCCAAGGATAGTACGACAGAGCGCTTATCGATAAGCGCTGCTGCTGCCACTCACGGGCAGGTAAGGGAGAAAGTTAGTGACGCCAGTAAATGGAATAAGAAAACGAGGCGGCAGTACGGTAAGAGAAGATGACAAACAATAAACGGAATAACATGAGCTGCGCACGGCTCAGACTGGACTTACCATGAACTCGGTATGGTAACTGGACCCTATACTCACGGGACATTCTATTTCGGAAATCGGTAAGTATTGAATATTAAGATATCTACAGTGTCAAGAGTGTACTGAGAATTTCAGGCATTTCAACACGGACCACGCAGTGACCGGCGGGCATCGCCAGCTGAGGCGCTTGCGTGGAGTTGACACTGCGTGAAATAACCGCAGATATCAATGTGTGACATACGACGAACGTTTCCATTCGGACACTGCTGAGAAATTCGGCCTTAATGGGCTATGGCAGCGGACGACGAAGCGAATGACTGTGCTAACAGCATGACACCGCCTGCAGCACTCTGCCTTGGCTCGTGACATATCTGTTGGACCCTGGACGACTGGAAAACTCTGGCTTGGTCAGATGAGTCCCTTTTTCAGTTGATAGGATCTGACGGTAGGTTTCGAATGTGGCGCAGACAGCCTGTAGCCATGGACCCAAGTAGTCAACAAGTCACTGTGCAAACTGATGGTAGCTCCATAATGGCGTGGGTTGTGTTTATATGGAATAGATTGAGTCCTCTGATCCAGCTGAACCGATCACCGACTGGAAACGGTTATCTTTGGCTAACTGGAGACCATCTGCAGCTATTCATGAGTTTATGTTCCCAAGTAACGATGACATGGCACCAGATCAACAGTCATTCGTGACTGATTTACAGAACATTCCAGACAATTCGGGAGAGTGAATGTCTACATCTAGATCTACACTGAAACTTACTGGCAGAATAAAGCTGTAGAGCAGACCGAGGCTCGAACTCTGGAACTTTGCCTTTCGTGCACCAGTGATCAACCGACAGAGCTACCCAAGCACGACTCTCGACCCATCCCTACAGCTTAACTTCCACCCATTCCTCTTCTCTTACTTTCCAAACTTCACACGGCGTTAAGCCATGTCCCCGCAATATCCTTTCTTCTAGAATGCAAGTCCAAATGGTTCAAATGGCTCTGAGCACTATGGGACTGAACATCTGAGGTCATCAGTCCCCTAGAACTTAGAACTACTTAAACCTATCCTAAGGACATCACACACATCCATTCCCGAGTCAGGATTAGAACTTGCGACCGTAGCTGTCGCGCGGTTCCTGACTGAAGCGCCTAGAACCGCTCGGCCACAGCGGCCGGCCAGAGAGCAAGTCCTGGAAGTTTCGTAGGAGAGCTTCTGTGAGTATGGGAAGGTAGCAGATGAGGAACTGTCGGATTGAAGCTGTGGGGACTGGTCGACAGAAGTGCTTCGGTAGCCCCGTCGGTAGAGTGCTGTGGAAGGCAAACATCGCACGTTCGACTCACATATTGACACACAGTTTTAATCTGCCAGAAAGTTTCATACCAGCATAGACTACGATGCAGATTGAAAATTTCATTCTGGGTACATCTACTCTGCTTCAAAGTAATTGAACAGCTCTATGTAATGTGTAACTTCTGATCCTTAGATGTGACAAGAGGCAGACGGTCGACATGCAAGGTGGTAGAAAGTAGTAACAAAAGAATGGAACACTCATCAGACCTCAGTGACTTCGGATCCTTGTTAGCCATTGGATGTCACGTTGGTTACAAGTCCATCACAGAATTTCACTCCCTCTAAAGCCGCCCAAGTCGACTGTTGACGATATCATTGTGAAATGGAAACACGAAGGAACCGTCACAACTAATCAAGACCAGAGAGACCTCATGAACTGACAGACAAGGACAATCGAGAATAGCAGAGTTTAGCTGTAAACAAATTCGCATTGACAAAGCAGTGTATCGAGCACATTTGACCATTAAGGAGCTCAGAAAGAAGAAATGAAGAAAAACTTGGAGAAATATCAAGAGGATGATATACAGTTTGGTGAAAGGTGCTTCTTAGTGACAAAAAGTAAAAAAAAAGGTTATACTAAGTGAGTTACTGACTTTTGACACTTTAGAAGCCGTTCCTGAAAATTTTCATTTTCTGCAGCATTTTTCCGTAAATCTCAGAAACCACTACGAGTAGAGTATTCAAATTTTCAGAGAGTAATAACGTACATATCCTGAGTGTACTGAACTAAAAGAAGAACATAATTCTATGTATAATTAAAATTATTTTGGATAACGAACAAAAAAGTACACAACGTTTTGACCGTGTAGTTAAAAAATTGTATTTCCGAAAGCATTGGCCGAAATGCAATTATTGTAGTTCAGTAGACTCAGAACATACAGTTTAATGTCCTGTAAAAGTTTCATGTCGATGGCTTCAGTGGTTCCTGAAATACAGCGCAGCCAAGTCACTAAATTTAACATTGTCGGGGTAGGGCGTACAGCTCCCTTTAAAAATGCACAAGAATTGCGACACTGAAATGGTATGCATCAGAATTACTTTCTTTATCTCTTCTATTAATTCAGCTTGGTAAGAGTACCAGACTGATGAAAAATACTCAAGAACCTTTTGGAAACCACATATTTCATGGCTAAATTAAATTTCGCTAAGATTCTCCCAATGAATCTCAGTCTGACATTTTTTCTTACGTCGTCATCCCATTTTAGGTCGCTGCGGACGGTTACTTCCAGGTATTTCCTGTGAGTTGCCACCTACAGTGTAATCGAACAGCCGTGGGTCTCTTAATCTACACTCCTGGAAATTGGAATAAGAACACCGTGAATTCATTGTCCCAGGAAGGGGAAACTTTATTGACACATTCCTGGGGTCAGATACATCACATGATCACACTGACAGAACCACAGGCACATAGACACAGGCAACAGAGCATGCACAATGTCGGCACTAGTACAGTGTATATCCACCTTTCGCAGCAATGCAGGCTGCTATTCTCCCATGGAGACGATCGTAGAGATGCTGGATGTAGTCCTGTGGAACGGCTTGCCATGCCATTTCCACCTGGCGCCTCAGTTGGACCAGCGTTCGTGCTGGACGTGCAGACCGCGTGAGACGACGCTTCATCCAGTCCCAAACATGCTCAATGGGGGACAGATCCGGAGATCTTGCTGGCCAGGGTAGTTGACTTACACCTTCTAGAGCACGTTGGGTGGCACGGGATACATGCGGACGTGCATTGTCCTGTTGGAACAGCAAGTTCCCTTGCCGGTCTAGGAATGGTAGAACGATGGGTTCGATGACGGTTTGGATGTACCGTGCACTATTCAGTGTCCCCTCGACGATCACCAGTGGTGTACGGCCAGTGCAGGAGATCGCTCCCCACACCATGATGCCGGGTGTTGGCCCTGTGTGCCTCGGTCGTATGCAGTCCTGATTGTGGCGCTCACCTGCACGGCGCCAAACACGCATACGACCATCATTGGCACCAAGGCAGAAGCGACTCTCATCGCTGAAGACGACACGTCTCCATTCGTCCCTCCATTCACGCCTGTCGCGACACCACTGGAGGCGGGCTGCACGATGTTGGGGCGTGAGCGGAAGACGGCCTAACGGTGTGCGGGACCGTAGCCCAGCTTCATGGAGACGGTTGCGAATGGTCCTCGCCGATACCCCAGGAGCAACAGTGTCCCTAATTTGCTGGGAAGTGGCGGTGCGGTCCCCTACGGCACTGCGTAGGATCCTACGGTCTTGGCGTGCATCCGTGCGTCGCTGCGGTCCGGTCCCAGGTCGACGGGCACGTGCACCTTCCGCCGACCACTGGCGACAACATCGATGTACTGTGGAGACCTCACGCCCCACGTGTTGAGCAATTCGGCGGTACGTCCACCCGGCCTCCCGCATGCCCACTATACGCCCTCGCTCAAAGTCCGTCAACTGCACATACGGTTCACGTCCACGCTGTCGCGGCATGCTACCAGTGTTAAAGACTGCGATGGAGCTCCGTATGCCACGGCAAACTGGCTGACACTGACGGCGGCGGTGCACAAATGCTGCGCAGCTAGCGCCATTCGACGGCCAACACCGCGGTTCCTGGTGTGTCCGCTGTGCCGTGCGTGTGATCATTGCTTGTACAGCCCTCTCGCAGTGTCCGGAGCAAATATGGTGGGTCTGACACACCGGTGTCAATGTGTTTTTTTTCCATTTCCCGGAGTGTATTTATGTGATATGCATTACTAAGAGTCACTGCTCTATTGTCGATCCTCTGCAACTCTTCCTGCATCTCGCTTTAGGATTTTAGAGTTGCAACATTCCTTTAGACAGCAGCATTGTCAGTGAAAAGCCTCACGGAGTCTCCAGCGTTACATACAGGGTGAAGAAAAAATGGCAGGCGCACTTGGAGGTCAGCATGCAGATTGAAGACAAAAGTTTATCTACCTGAATCAGATTGATTCCATTCTGAAAACACATGAGTGAAAACGAGGAGCTGACAACACTTTCACATCGTGCAGCGTATCGAAATGTACCACAAATGACCCTACCAGTCGTCGCAGGTTATTGAGCACACTACTGGGACGTCAAACTCACATCCACAATGGAGCTGTGGTTCAGACCCTCACCAGGTTCCTTTTTCTATTTTTTTTTACACTTCCGTTCCATATTTCTCGTCGTTTTTAAGCAGAACGTCATTTTGTCATACGACAATAGTCTATCACATGTCAGTGGGTACCATTAAACTTAATGTTCGTGTCTACAAACCGCGCTGTGCACAGTCATAACTGGTCCTATCAAGTTCGCGTAGAGAGGCTTCCGATGGAGTACACAAACGATGAATACGTCTATATGCTTTCGGTGCTGGATGCATCCAACAAGCAACAGGCTGCTGCTGCTTATGCATCTGCTGCAGGGCACCCTCAAACACGCCAGACTGATGAGAATGTTTTCCGTCGCCTGCAGCAACGCCTTCGGGAAACCGGTAATCTTCGTCCAGAAGTAACGGAAAGAGGTCGTTCAAGTACTAGACGTACTCCACAAGCAGAGGACGCGATTCTTGAAACCATTCACCGGTCAGTTCGGCGAAGTACACATGATATTTCACGACAGTGCCCGCCAGCTTAACTGAGTGCTAACGTGTTTGTCTACCTTACAGCGAATCCGAGTTCGATTCTCGGTCGGGTTGGACATTTTTTCCACTCGTGGACTGCGTGTTGTTCCTTCTCATCTCCTTTCATCATTATCGACACGCAAGTTGCCCAATGTGGCGTCACTTGAAATAATTGTTGCAACCCGGAGACCGAACTTCCCCGGCTGGGGCATCCCAGCCAGCAATGTCACACGACCATTTCTCTCTTTTTTTGTTGCTTGCTAGATCCAGATGTCCAAAAGAATACTTGTTACAGTGTTTCCAATGACGAACTGCACGTTAATTCAACACCATTGGCCCTAAGACCTTATTCGACGAGTGAATGGTTTTTGAAACAAATGGAAGATGACGAACGTTTTATAAATAACTTGATATTGGCTGACGAAGGTATTTTCAACCTCCACAACGACCATTATTTGTCACAACACAAGCCACGTGTTACCCATGAACTGTGCTTTCAGGTATGCTTTGCCGTAAACCTGTGGGCTGGAATAGTGAGAGGAGTTCTTTTGAGCCCTTACCTATTGCCAGAAATGATGAAAGCACCACAGTATCGTACGCTTCTTTACAATGCTTTACCTGACGCGTTAGAAAGCGTTCCAATTGGTGTTTTGAGGCAGCTATGGCTTCAGCATTGTGGTGTTCCACCACACTTCGTAACGAATTTGCTTAGTTATTTAAATGAAACGTTTCCAGGGAAATGGGTTGGTCGTGAAGGTCCAGTGTTCTACCCTCCACGTCTCTCCGACCTTAATCCAATAGATGGCTCTGAGCACTATGCGACTTAACTTCTGAGGTCATCAGTCGCCTAGAACTTAGAACTACTTAAACCTAACTAACCTAAGGACATCACACACATCCATGCCCGAGGCAGGATTCGAACCTGCGACCGTAGCGGTCGTTCGGCTCCAGACTGTAGCGCCTAGAACCGCACGGCCACTCAGGCCGGCTAATCCAATAGATTTTTATTTGAGGGGGGGGGGGGGCACTTAAAGCAGCAAGGCTATAGTACTCCACCCTTGGATGAAGACCTAATAGCTCGCGTGCATGACGCTTTGGGAGTGATGGATGCAGTTGTGTTTCGTAGGGTCCAACAAAATATGATCTAAAAAGTGGAGACGTGTTTGTAAATGCAAGTTGGTCGCTTTGGACATCTTCTCTAAAGTAAGCATTGCTCATACATGTTCGTACCGGCTCTGTGAAGACAAGCGTGGACGTGAAACGTACTGAATGGAATTATTGTGCGTAGCATATGTGCAATCTAGTGTAGCCTACCAACTGTGTTCTTTGTACGTAATTGGACACATACAGTATTACTGTATCCACTGTATTTTCTGTTGTCTTTATTTGTGTTATGGATGAAACAAAGTGCACATTTACGCCTGTTAGAAGTTCATGTTATGTTTTAATGTTTAAATAAAGGTAACAGTAATAGAAATACCCAAGATACCGCATTGTGGAGATGTAAATTGGATAGAATTTTCTGCTTTGACTGGAAAAAGAAGGAAAAAAATGTTTAGCGCGAACGAGATTCAAACATAAGCGAGTGTACGTAGCTGTTCCCCACGGCTCTGCCTCGTCGCACTTGTTTTTTGCGGTTGTTCGTTCTATTTGTTCGGGGCGGTCGTCCCATGACGCTTGTTCAAGTTCATCGTCGTTCCATTAACTCAGTTTTTTGTTGCAGAGGGCGGCTAACCCTCTGGCCGAATACGCTGAGAAACTGTGCCGGCACGCACTGAGCGAATAGGCCGCGCTGCACACAGTTACAGCACTGCCAGAGCTTCGATTTTTTAAATCGCATTTCTGTTAAACCTACTGGCGGGACTAGAGATACTTTCGTCTCGAATTTCGATGAGGAATCTTATGCCGACCCCCAAGGGCAGCGTTTTTTCTTCATCCTGCATGAGGGGCAATCAAACGAAAATTAGACAGATGGGAAACAATAATAAAACTTTTATTGTTTCGACTGTTAATACATTTATCCCAGCGTGAGACGAGGCTATCAGTGACTACATGGAAAAATATTTGAGGCGGTCAATGAAACCATGATTGTACCCAGGGATGCACCGCTTCATACGAAGCTAATTGGAGGCCACGGATGTGTTTCTGCAGGGCTACAGAAATATGGAAACAGCGGAGGAAGGGACTGGGACTGCGCGGAGATCGTGTAAGGGCTTCCCACTAAAATGTCTGGAGTGCTGTCGAAACAACCCTGGCAATAGTACGGTGACGTAAGATTTAGTACGAGCCGGAGGTCTGTTGAAGACCGGAACTGATTCATTCACAGCTCGTCGCTACGTAGGGAAATGGTGTGGTTTTTGAGAAACTTGAAACATTCTGGTTCCCTTCGCCTTAACGTCCGTGGACCACGTCCTCCAGATTTTAGCAACATGTAGAATCCTGCTACGCTACGCAACCGCCACCTTACTACACTCCTCAGTTCGTCCTGCCACCTGGTACAATCACAGTAAGCGACATTTGCAGAATCAGCAACGAGAAAATGCACTGACCTGAGCACTCTCGGTTGGGGACACCTTCAATGAACAGTTGTAGTAAAGAACAAATAACCTAACAGCAAAAAAATGAAGGCCTTGAGATATATTTCTGTTATCCGTGTATGTTATTATCACAATCATTTAAAAATACTGATTTACAACAATATATTTCCTCACTTATAATCTACGGAAAATTTGGCACGTGTGCTATGTTTGAATGAAATTATGACAATCTCCCGATGGAAATGAGCGTACGGCATTGTGCCCCGGGAGTCCCCAATTCAAGGAAGTTTGGCCGCCGACGACAAGTACTAATTGCATTTGACGCCACATTGGGCGACTTGCGCGTAAGAGATGGGGATGAAGTGATGATGAGAACAACACAACACCCAGTCCCTGAGCGGAGAAAATCTCCCGCCCCAGCCAGGAATCGAACCCGGGCCCCTTGGCGTGGCATTCCGCCGCGGTGACCGTTCAGCTAATGGGGGCGGACACAATCTCCAGATGGACAAAACGGATGAGCTATAAAATATGGAGCTGCTGGACAAATTTCTGAATATAGATATATACTTCAATATTTACCCTTGTCCCGTATCTAAGAAAATGCCAGTTCACACGATACATGCAGGGTGCATCAATAAGTGATTACCCTCTAATACTCTGTTTCCTCTCTTCAAAGCTCAAACGAACATACGTTAGTCTCATGTCACAGACGCAGTGGTTAATACAATGAACTCGCATTCGAGATTACGACGGTTCAGAACCCCGTCCGGCGGTCCACATTTGGGTTTTCTGCGATTTCGCTTCGTCACTCCAGGAAAATGCGGGGATGGTTCCTTTCAAAAGGCACGGCCGCTATCCTTCCTTCATCCTTCCCCCATCCCTCCATAATCCAAGTTTTTACTCCGTCTCTGATGACCTCACTGTCGACGGGACATTAAACACTTATCTTCCTTCTTCCTGTCGGTGATTGCGTATGATAGCCATATCGTTGATTCTACTTCCAAATTCTGAAAAAAACTGTAAACTGAACGATTACAGCGTCAACAAATAATAAGTCAAAGAGGCGACTCTGCCGCTAGATTTTACCAATGTTTCTTTATTATTTTATTATGAATTATGCTTCGTTATTAAAGTGTAATCTGGTTAGCTCTGAACTTGCGGTATGCTTTTACAGGAATGAACTATTACAGAAATAATCTACTTTTATGAAACCGGCTGGTTTTCTTATGTATTCACATATCACATATTTAAAAAAGAAGTGACTAAAAAGATTTTTTGTGAGTCCTCAGTCCTCTGACTGGTTTGATGCGACCTGTGCGAATCTCTTCATCTCAGAGTAGCGCTTGCAACCTACGTCCTCAATTATTTGCTGGATGTACTCTAATTTCTGTCTTCCTCTACGGCTTTTACCCTGCATAGGTCACTTTGATGCCATGGTGCCATGTAACTTATTACATGACGTTTCACAGGTATCCTACCATCCTGTCACTTTTTGTTGTCAATGTTTTCCACATATTCCTTTCCTCGACGATTGAGCAGAGGAATTCTTCAACAGTCAACATAACTTTCAACATTTTGCTGTAACATCACATCTCAAATGCTGCGATTCTCTTGTTTCTCGGTTTCACACGTTACGTGGATGACTGGAATTCGAGTGTAGGAAAAGGGAGAGAAGGAAACGTAGTAGGTGAATATGGATTGGGGCTAAGGAATGAAAGAGGAAGCCGCCTGGTAGAATTTTTCACAGAGCACAACTTAATCATAGCTAACACTAGGTTTAAGAATCATGATAGAAGGTTGTATACATGGAAGAACCCTGGAGATACTAAAAGGTATCAGAGATTTAGGAACCAGGTTTTAAATTGTAAGACATTTCCAGGGGCAGATGTGGACTCTGACCACAATCTATTGGTTATGACCTGTAGATTAAAACTGAAGAAACTGCAAAAAGGTGGGAATTTAAGGAGATGGGACCTGGATAAACTGAAAGAACCAGAGGTTATACAGAGTTTCAGGGAGAGCATAAGGTAACAATTGACAGGAATGGGGGAAAGAAATACAGTAGAAGAAGAATGGGTAGCTCTGAGGGATGAAGTAGTGAAGGCAGCAGAGGATCAAGTAGGTAAAAAGACGAGGGCTAGTAGAAATCCTTGGGTAACAGAAGAAATATTGAATTTAATTGATGAAAGGAGAAAATATAAAAATGCAGTAAATGAAGCAGGTAAAATGGAATACAAACGTCTCAAAAATGAGATCGACAGGAAGTGCAAAATGGCTAAGCAGGGATGGCTAGAGGACAAATGTAAGGATATAGAAGCTTATCTCACTAGGGGTAAGATAGATACTGCCTATAGGAAAATTAAAGAGACATTTGGAGAAAGGAGGACCACTTGCATGAATATCAAGAGCTTTGATGGAAACCCAGTTCTAAGCAAAGAAGGGAAAGCTGAAAGGTGGAAGGAGTATATAGAGGGTCTATACAAGGGCGATGTACTTGAGGACAATATTATGGAAATGGAAGAGGATATAGATGAAGATGAAATGGGAGATACGATACTGCGTGAAGAGTTTGACAGAGCACTGAAAGACGTGAGTCGAAACAAGGCTCCCGGAGTAGACAACATTCCATTGGAACTACTGACGGCCTTGGGAGAGCCAGTCCTGACAAAGCTCTACCATCTGGTGAGCAAGATGTATGAAACAGGCGAAATACCCTCAGACTTCAAGAAGAATATAATAATTCCAATCCCAAAGAAAGCAGGTGTTGACAGATGTGAGAATTACCGAACAATCAGTTTAATAAGCCACAGCTGCAAAATACTAACATGAATTCTGTACAGACGAATGGAAAAACTAGTAGAAGCCAACCTCGGGGAAGATCAGTTTGGATTCCGTAGAAATACTGGAACACGTGAGGCAATACTGACCTTACGACTTATCTTAGAAGAAAGATTAAGGAAAGGCAAACCTACGTTTCTAGCATTTGTAGACTTAGAGAAAGCTTTTGACAATGTTGACTGGAATACTCTCTTTCAAATTCTAAAGGTGGCAGGGGTAAAATACAGGGAGCGAAAGGCTATTTACAATTTGTACAGAAACCAGATGGCAGTTATAAGAGTCGAGGGACATGAAAGGGTAGCAGTGGTTGGGAAGGGAGTGAGACAGGGTTGTAGCCTCTCCCCGATGTTATTCAATCTGTATATTGAGCAAGCAGTAAAGGAAACAAAAGACAAATTCGGAGTAGGTATTAAAATCCATGGAGAAGAAATAAAAACTTTGAGGTTCGCCGATGACATTGTAATTCTGTCAGAGACAGCAAAGGACTTGGAAGAGCAGTTGAACGGAATGAATGGTGTCTTGAAGGGAGGATATAAGATGAACATCAACAAAAGCAAAACGAGGATAATGGAATGTAGTCGAATTAAGTCGGGTGATGTTGAGGGTATTAGATTAGGAAATGAGACACTTAAAGTAGTAAAGGAGTTTTACTATTTGGGGAGCAAAATAACTGATGATGGTCGAAGTAGAGAGGATATAAAATGTAGACTGGCAATGGCAAGGAAAGCATTTCTGAAGAAGACAAATTTGTTAACATCGAGTATAGATTTAAGTGTCAGGAAGTCATTTCTGAAAGTATTTGTATGGAGTGTAGCCATGTATGGAAGTGAAACATGGACGGTAAATAGTTTGGACAGGAAGAGAATAGAAGCTTTCGAAATGTGGTGCTACAGAAGAATGCTGAAGATTAGATGGGTAGATCACGTAACTAATGAGGAGGTACTGAATAGGATTGGGGAGAGGAGGAGTTTGTGGCACAACTTGACCAGAAGAAGGGATCGGTTGGTAGGACATGTTCTGAGGCATCAAGGGATCACCAATTTAGTATTGGAGGGCAGCGTGGAGGGTAAAAATCGTAGGGGGAGACCAAAAGATGAATACACTAAGCAGATTCAGAAGGATGTAGGTTGCAGTAGGTACTGGGAGATGAAGAAGCTTGCACAGGATAGAGTAGCATGGAGAGCTGCATCAAACCAGTCTCAGGACTGAAGACCACAACCACAACACGTTACGTAATAGCTATTTCAATACCCTTTATGTGACGTAATGTACGTATCGCCTTATAATGACAGTCGTATTGTACTAGAGTGTCAGTGAATGAAGACAGTCAAATATCCGAGAGGTTTTCAAATGATATTCGCTTTATCAAACTGTTCGTTGAAGACGAATCTGCGCTATTGTATTTGGCTACTAACGTAAATATTTTATTCAGGATTGTTGTCCTCGTTGTTGGGAGTTCAGTATTTATATTGAAGGCAATCGAAATTGGGTTGAAATTAATTAAAGTTTTACTCTTGTCTTCTTGTCGTTACTTTCTACTAGGAAAGCAATGTGCGATCAGGCTCTCAGTCTTTGCTGTTGCCTTAACTTTAGACTCAAAAACTGTAGAGGAAGACAGAGATTGGAATACGTCAAGCAAATAATTGAGGACGTAGGTTGCAAGTGCTACTCTGAGTTGAAGAGGTTACCACAGGAAAGGAATTCGTGGCGGGCCGCATCAAACCAGTCAGTAGACTGAAAAAAAAAAAAAACTTTTTGGGTCGTAATTTGTTGGTGACTAATAAATAAAGCTTTAAAAGAATCAGTTGTTTCAGTGCTTCGTCACAATATTTATGTGTCGCCTAACGCTAGGGCACACAAACGTGTCCGTCTACTGCAATGACCAAAATATTCGGAGAGCGATATATTCAAAGAGATTAAAATACCTAGAGAGTGATATAGTCAAAGATATTAAATTTCATAGAGTGATGTACGTCCCTATACGTCTGCAGTGTTTGAGGCAAATTGAACTGCCATGTTTTCTGGAGTAAAAGGTATCAGCCAGTATGCAGCAGCGACGGATACTGACGCACGTCGACATTCAGTAGTCAATAGTTATTTAAATCAGAGAATTGTTTTCAAAAGGCAACTAGATAAAATTTTGTTGGGCTGTGGATTCTAGCTGATAGCTTTTATCTCAGAAAACATGGCAGTTCAATTAGCCTCAACATGGCGGACGTATAGCCACTCTATGAAATTTGGATATACTATTGTTGAGGAATCTACATATGTTAAAACCTAAGCAAGAATTAAAAAGTAATAAGAAAATAAAAAATAAAAAAGAATGGCAAACGAGGCATTTTAAACACTTAAAAATTACTAACATCACAGCTGTTGAAAATTGCTCCGGTATTGTCATTTCTTTATCTTTACCGTATATCTGAAATGGCTGAGAGAAAAGGAAGGAAGACTAGAATTTAACATTCCGTCGACGGCTTGGATTACGAAAGAATAAGGAAGGAAACAGACGCCACTTTTTGAAAGGAACCATCCCGGCATTTGCCTGACGTGACTTAGTAAAATCAAGGGAAACCTAAATCCGGATACTGCACGGGGATTTGAACCGTCGTCCTCGAGAATGCGAGTCCAGTTTGCTCACCACTGTCTCATGTCGCTCAGTTACCACCAGGAGGCGTTACAATAGCTTGTACAGTATACAGGGTGGTCCATTGATAGTGACCGGGCCAAATATCTCAAGAAATAAGCATCAAACGAAAAAACTACAAAGAACGAAACTTGTCTAGCTTGAAGGGGAAAACCAGATGGCGCTATGGTTGGCCCGCTAGATGGCACTGCCATAAATCAAACGGATATCAACTGCTTTTTAAAAAATAGAAACCCCCATTTTTTATTACATATTCACGTAGTACGTAAAGACATATGAATGTTTTAGTTGGACCACTTTTTTCGCTATGTGATAGGTGGTCCTGTAATAGTCACAAGCGTGTAAGTACGTGGTATCACGTAACATTCCGCCAGTGCGGACGGTACTTGCTTCGTGATACATTACCCGTGTTAAAATGGACCGTTTACCAATTGCGACAAAAGGTCGACATCGTGTTGATGTATAGCTATTTTGATCAAAATGCCCAACAGGCGTGTGCTGTGTATGCTGCTCGGTATCCTGGACGACATCATCCAAGTGTCCGGACCGTTCGCCGTATAGTTACTTTATTTAAGGAAACAGGAACTGTTCAGCCACATGTGAAACGTCAACCACGACCTGCAACAAATGATGATGCCTAAGTAGGTGCCTTAGCTGCTGTCGCGGCTAATCCGCACATCAGTAGCAGACGAATTGCTCGAGAATCGAGAATCTCAAAAACGTCGGAGTTGAGAATGCTACATCAACATCGATTGCACCCGTACCATATTTCTATGCACCAGGAATTGCATGGCGACGACTTTGAACGTGGTGTAAGTTCTTCGACTGGGGAGAAGAGAAATTACGGGACGATGACAGATTTTTTGCAGGCGTTCTATTTGGCGATGAAGCGTCATTCACCAACAGCGGTAACGTAAACCGGCATAATATGCACTATTGGGCAACGGAAAATCTACGATGGCTGCGACAAGTGGAACATCAACGACCTTGGCGGGTTAATGTACGGTGCGGCATTATGGGAGGAAGGATAATTGGCCCCCCATTCTATCGATGGCAATCTAAATGGTGCAATGTATGCTGATTTCCTACGTAATGTTCTACCGATGTTACTACAAGATGTTTCACTGCATAACAGAATGGCGATGTACTTCCAACATGATGGATGTCCGACACATAGCTCGCGTGCGGTTGAAGTGGTATTGAATAGCATATTTCATGACAGGTGGACTGGTCCTCGAAGCACCGTAGTATGGCCCGCACGTTCACCGGATCTGACGTCCCCGGATTTCTTTCTGTGGGGAAAGTTGAAGGATATTGGCAATCGTGATCCACTGACAACGCCTGACAACATGCGTCAGCGCATTGTCAATCCATGTGCGAACATTACGGAAGGCAAACTACATGCTGCTGAGAGGAATGTCGTTACACGTATTGCCAAATGCATTGAGGTTGACGGACATCATTTTGAGCATTTATTGCATTAATGTGGTATTTACAGGTAATCACGCTGTAACAGCATGCGTTCTCAGAAATGGTAAGTTGACAAAGGTACATGTATCACATTGGAACAACCGAAATAGTATGCTCAAACGTATCTACGTTCTGTATTTTAAGTTAAAAAACCTACCTGCTACCAACTGTTCGTCTAAAATTGTGAGCCATATGTTTGTGACTATAACAGCGCCACCTATCACAAAGCGAGAAAAATGGGCCAATTAAAACATTCATATTTCTTTACGTACTACACGAATATGTAATAAAAATGGGGGTTCCTATTTAAAAAAACGCAGTTGATATCCGTTTGACCTATGGCAGCGCCATCTAGCGGGCCAACCATAGCGCCATCTGGTTTCCCCCTTCAAGCTAGACAAGTTTCGTTCTTTGTACTTTTTCGTTTGACACTTATTTCGTGAGATATTTGGCCCAGTCACGATCAATGGACCACCCTGTATGTGGATGAGAATTTCATTATTCCGTAATATTAAATGTATTTTAAATATCTTATACTTAAAACGTTTGTAAAGACTGTTTCTTTCTTCTTCTTTGGTTTTAGGTCTGAAATCGGCTGATGCCTTTGAAAACTGGCCATGTAAGGAATGTAGTAAATGACTGATTTTGACAAATGTAGCTGTGACGATTGAAATGGCATAATTCGCAAGGTGCAGAAGTGTTTTTGTCATTACTACATTGCAGCAACAATTTTTCGACCACTATGTGTTTCCTCTGGAGGCGCGCCCGCCGCGCCAGATTTCCGCGGCTGTGCTGCGCAGTTTCTGTGAGGCGTTTCTCTTTTCAATTTCAGCGCTGACAGACGGCCCGCGGTTCGTGGAGCCCATACAGAATGTGACGGCCGCGCTGGGCAGGGATGCGTCGCTCTCCTGCGTCGTCGACAATCTGGGCGAGTTCAAGGTCAGTGACGCGGCCATCTGCTGATTTCACTGCGCACAGTTTGAGAGGAACTTTTTTTGAAGCTGCGATGGATGGCGAAATGAAAACCACAGTGAAAATCCGGTGAAGCTTTGCGCAGGTTTGTTGCGCAGTCTCCCGAGTATGCCCGTGTATTGCATCAAGTTGCACTTTTCTGTAATGAGCTCAGAGTGAGCCCATAAAAACGCCGAGAACAGGTTCATCCAAGAATTGCGCCCGGCGGGCGCGCCCGCGCCCCGAGGGCGCAAGACAGTGTAGTTCAGCGCTTCGTCCGCGATCGTGTGTCGCTAGTGTCGGCGTTGGTGCGAAAGAGAGAGAGAGAGAGAGAGAGAGAGAGAGAGAGAGAGAGAGAGCTGCAGAGCGAGTGAGACCGCACAGCACTACTCTCCGCTGGACTGTCCAGCGGTCAGATCTAACGTAAACTAAATATTCTATTTTAGAATTAATTTTATGTAAGGAATATAGAGTCTCATTCTTAGTGTTAGTAGTTACAAGTAAGTATTTTTTGTTATACTTCATGCTACAATTTTTTGTGTCCCTTTTCAGAGTTTAGAAATCGGATCCTTAGTTTGCTGTTTTGTACATAAAAATTTTAACTGGCCAAGTTTGAAAACTTATTAAAATAGAATTAAGGTTATAAAGCTCTTTAATTCTTACAGTCAACATTGTTAAAGAAGACAATTAACATTTTACACGTTTTTCTTTTTCGAGGAAACGATTTTTTTCTAGGCTTGGTATAATCCGTGAGACTGCTAACCTCAAAGAATTAGTCAAATATTTATCGCCAAGGAATGAACGGTTCTTAGTTTTAGCAAGCTTTAAAAGAGAGAAAAAGCGCTCACAAATATACGTGGAACGAAACATTGAGAGAACTTTGGCCGCGTGCTTGTGCAAAAGAGGATATTTCTCTCGTGGAAGACAGCTGTAAAAGTGATCCAAAGTTTTACACATAATAAAGGGGTCCTTCAGGCGGATATGGCACTGTAGGTAAATCAGCTCTAGTTGAAGCACTTGTGAGACGTCCTCAGCCCGAAGGGTAAACGGGCGAACAAATATATCTATCGGCTGGCGTTCGGGCGGTCCGGCCACTGCAGCAATATACGAATTCGCCCGAGGCGCTGGCCGCAGGCGATCGCGGGCGCTAGCGCCCCAGGGGCACAGTTTGCACGAGCCTGGCCTAGAGCATAGTGTCTTTCGCCGAACATGAAGTTCCGCGCATGGGTTTCACCTGATTGTATGCAGCCCGCATAACGTAACTGTCATGCATTTCCTTCTTCTGACAGTTCTGGGCTGCATTTTGGCGCAGACAGCCAGCTCCACACCAACGTGAGGAATAGCTGGAAAACACAAGCAGCTGCCTTCTTTGATGTGGGTATTGGAAAGATGGTACCATGTTATTACAAAAGTCTAAATGGAAGTGGCGATTATGGAGAGAGGTAAATGGAAGGTGTAGCTAAATGTTGCAAACCAAATGGTTTTGGTTTTAATTGTGGTATTCATTTTGCTACCGATCGGATGTTGAAGAAAAAAGAAAGTAGCTCTTGTAGCAAGTACATTGAAGAAAGAATTAGTCATGCCCAGGAGGTACCGCATTAATATCTTGTAACATCGCCTCTGGCCTTGAAAAAATTGCATCAATGTGGCGAAGAAGTTCCTTCAGCTATGACCCCTTACACCCCTTACACCTATCAGATTTGGCGTATTGCAGTGGTGCATTTCACTCATTGTGCCAAATGCAGGTAGTACCAGCGAACTTCTACAGGATTTAGGTCGTGTTTTTTAGCGGGTCAATTGAGGTGTGGTGCTCGCGTATCCTTAAACCAGGAACATACACCTGTGATTCAAATGGTTCAAATGGCTCTGAGCACTATGGGACTCAACTGCTGAGGTCATAAGTTCCCTAGAACTTAGAACTACTTAAATCTAACTAACCTAAGGACATCACACACATCCATGCCCGTGGCAGGATTCGAACCTGCGACCGTAGCGGTCGTGCGGCGCCAGACTGTAGCGCCTAAAACCGCTCGGCCACTCCGGCCGGCTATACGTGTGATCTATGGAAACATTTCTAATACAGAAGGGTTCTCTACATATCCACGATGTAGATGCTAAAGAATGGGCAACATTTGGTCCCCAAGAGTGCTAAAACAAGCATCCTTGTTCATGAGTATGACTCACCAAAGCATGCTACGAAAAACGCCACACAACTGCCTCTGACCTGGTTTAAATCCTCCATGCATAGTTGAATAAACGCCTTACAGGGCTCTCGGGGCACTTGATGACTTGTACAACAGAGACCCACTGGAACAGTGGTTCAAATGGCTCTGAGCACTATGGGACTTAACATCTATGGTCATCAGTCCCCCAAATCTTAGAACTACTTAAACCTAACTAACCTAAGGACATCACACAACACCCAGTCATCACGAGGCAGAGAAAATCCCTGACCCCGCCGGGCATCGAACCCGGGAACCCGGGCGTGGGAAGCGAGAACGCTACCGCACGACCACGAGCTGCGGACACTGGAACAGTGGAAGCCTGTACAAGGCTCTATTTAACTGGACCAGTTTCTGTATTATTCGGTCCATTCAAAATGTGCAGCCCCACGTGGCGTTGTGAGCAATGAAGTGGTACCCAATTCCAAATGTCTGTTGAATGGAGTTCCCTTCACAGTGTTCACTCGTGCTTCACAATGTTCACTTGTGTATAGGAAGCCAAAATCTCTGACGGCTGTTATTCCTTGTAGACATGTTTGACATTTGGGGTTGATACTTGAACAAATCTGGCGCTTCCATTTGCGGTGTGGTTGTGGGCACCTTCAAACACGATAGCTCTGCTAGCAAGGTGTTCACCAGAGTGTGATGATGAGGGCGTTCACTGTCGACCGTCAACGGGAGTCACCAAACCGTGCCACTATGCGTGGAAGACCGCTACGGTCGCAGGTTCGAATCCTGCCTCGGGCATGGATGTGTGTGATGTCCTTAGGTTAGTTAGGTTTAAGTAGTTCTAAGTTCTAGGGAACTGATGACCTTAGAAGTTAAGTCCCATAGTGCTCAGAGCCATTTGATGCGTGCAAGGAGGTCGTCCCGATACTTCACACCAGTAATCTTCTCTGGAATTGGCACAAGGGCTGTCCTGCGACCACACTTGGTTAGACACCAAAACGTAACTGAACCGCTAAGGATGGCGGGCTACGATACAGTTAGGGTGTAAACGTTGTCAAGGCGCAGACTGACACTGATCTCGTCAGAAGAAAGCGTTATGTCACACTGCTGACTAGCTCACAATTAGACAAAGAACTTTGTGAGGTCTTGTGGCCGAGGTCTAGTCTCAGATTATCGAACCTGTTTGGTACCATTTGTGTTGAAAATTGCACCCCTATAGGTGTTAACTACCACCGTGGACGTATCGCATTGTGTTGACGGAGTCTACTAGCTGTTCAACAGACATTTGGAATTGGGTACCACTTCATTGCTCACAACGCCACGTGGAGCTGCACATTTTAAATGGACCGAGTAATACAGAAACTGGTCCAGTTAAATAGAGGCTTGTACAGGCGTCCACTGTTCCAGTGGGTCTCTGTTGTACAAGGCATCAAGTGCCCCGAGAGCCCTGTAAGGCGTTTATTCAACTATGCACGGAGGATATAAATCATTGGGGGAAGTGGGAACAAAACGACTATTCACGTTGGTGTGTAGAATATATGAGTCTGGCGACATACCAACCGACTTTCGGAAAAGCATCATGCACACAATTCCGAAGACGGCAAGAGGTGACAAGTGCGAGAATTATCGCACAATCAGCTTAACAGCTCATGCATCGAAGCTGCTTACAAGAATAATATACAGAAGAATGGAAAAGAAAATTGAGAATGCGCTAGGTGACCATCAGTTTGGGTTTAGGAAAAGTAAAGGGACGAGAGGTGCAATTCTGACGTTACGGCTAATAATGGAAGCAAGGCTAAAGAAAAATCAAGACACTTTCATAGGATTTGTCGACCTGGAAAAAGCGTTCGACAAAATAAAATGGTGCAAGCTGTTCGAGATTCTGAAAAAAAGTAGGCGTAAGCTATAGGGAGAGACGGGTCATATACAATATGTACAACAACCAAGAGGGAATAATAAGAGTGGACGATCAAGAACGAAGTGCTCGTATTAAGAAGGGTGTAAGACAAGGCTGTAGCCTTTCGCCCCTACTCTTCAATCTGTACATCGAGGAAGCAAGGATGGAAATAAAAGAAAGGTTCAGGAGTGGAATTAAAATACAAGGTCAAAGGATATCAATGATACGATTCGCTGATGACATTGCTATCCTGAGTGAAAGTGAAGAAGAATTAAATGATCTGCTGAACGGAATGAACAGTCTAATGAGTACACAGTATGGTTTGAGAGTAAATCGGAGAAAGACGAAGGTAATGAGAAATAGTAGAAATGAGAACAGCGAGAAACTTAACATCAGGATTGATGGTCACGAAGTCAGTGAAGTTAAGGAATTCTCCTACCTAGGCAGTAAAATAACCAATGACGGACGGAGCAAGGAGGACATCAAAAGCATACTCGCTATGGCAGAAAAGGCATTTCTGGCCAAGAGAAGTCTACTAATATCAAATACCGGGCTTAATTTGAGGAAGAAATTTCTGAGGATGTACGTCTGGAGTACAGCATTGTATGGTAGTGAAACATGGACTGTGGGAAAACCGGAACAGAAGAGAATCGAAGCATTTGAGATGTGGTGCTATAGACGAATGTTGAAAATTAGGTGGACTGATAAGGTAAGGAATGAGGAGGTTCTACGCAGAATCGGAGAGGAAAGGAATATGTGGAAAACACTGATAAGGAGAAGGGACAGGATGATAGGACATCTGCTAAGACATGAGGGAATGACTTCCATGGTACTAGAGGGAGCTGTAGAGGGCAAAAACTGTAGAGGAAGACAGAGATTGGAATACGTCAAGCAAATAATTGAGGACGTAGGTTGCAAGTGCTACTCTGAGATGAAGAGGTTAGCACAGGAAAGGAATTCGTGTGGGCCGCATCAAACCAGTCAGTAGACTGATGACAAAAAAAAATCTAGCTGTTATACACAGATATTCATCCTGCAACCTTGTTACGTTTTTCTCCCACGATTACTACTCTGACAAAGCTGAGCTGATTCTGTCGCTAGAAACTTGTTCAGTATTCTATGAAATGACTATACGAGGTGCATTCAAGTTCTAAGGCCTCCGATTTTTTTTCTCCGGACGGGAAAGAGATAGAAACATGCGCATTGTTTTAAAATGAGGCGGCATTCATTGTCAATACGTCCCAGAGATGGCAGCACCATACGGCAGATGGAATTTTACCGCCAGCGGCGAGAATGAGAACTGTTTTAAATACTTAAAATGGCGACGTTTTCCTTACTTGAACAGTGTACAATCATTCGTTTTCTGAATTTGCGAGGTGTGAAACCAATTGAAATTCATCGACAGTTGAAGGAGACATGTGGTGATGGAGTTATGGATGCGTCGAAAGTGTGTTCGTGAGTGCGACAGTTTAATGAAGGCAGAACATCGTGTGACAACAAACCGAAACAACCTCGAGCTCGCACAAGCCGGTCTGACGACATGATCGAGAAAGTGGAGAGAATTGTTTTGGGGGATCACCGAATGACTGTTGAACAGATCGCCTCCAGAGTTGGCATTTCTGTGGGTTCTGTGCACACAATCCTGCATGACGCCCTGAAAATGCGAAAAGTGTCATCCAGGTGGGTGCCACGAATGCTGACGGACGACCACATGGCTGCCCGTGTGGCATGTTGCCAAGCAATGTTGACGCGCAACGACAGCATGAATGGGACTTTCTTTTCATCGGTTATGACCATGGATGAGACGTGGATGCCATTTTTCAAACCAGAAACAAAGCGCCAGTCAGCTCAATGGAAGCACACAGATTCACCGCCACCAAAACAATTTCGGGTAACCGCCAGTGCTGAAAAAATGATGGTGTCCATGTTCTGGGACAGCGAGGGCGTAATCCTTACCCATTGCGTTCCAAAGGGCACTACAGTAACAGGTGCATCCTACGAAAATGTTTTTAAGAACAAATTACTTTCGGCACTGCAACAAAAACGTCCGGGAAGGGCTGCACGTGTGCTGTTTCACCAAGACAATGCACCCGCACATCGAGCTAACGTTACGCAACAGTTTCTTCGTGATAACAACATTTGAAGTAATTCCTCATGCTCGCTACTCACCTGACCTGGCTCCTAGTGACTTTTGACTTTCTCCAACAATGAAAGACACTCTCCGTGGCCGCACATTCACCAGCCGTGCTGCTATTGCGTCAGCGATTTTCCAGTGGTCAAAACAGACTCCTAAAGAAGCCTTCGCCGCTGCCATGGAATCATGGCGTCAGCGTTGTGAAAAATGTGTACGTCTGCAGGGCGATTACGTCGAGAAGTAACGCCAGTTTCATCGATTGCGGGTGAGTAGTTAATTAGAAAACAAATCGGAGGCCTTAGAACTTGAATGCACCTCGTACAGAGCGTCTGATCATACGTTAATTCTTTCCAAACCATCCTGAAGCAGCACAGATCTCGTGACAATAAACTGTGCAAGTATTGCAATGTTTACAGTTTACACTGTTGCCATAGAATGTACGTACTGCCCCTTCACGATAGAAACATATACTGTTTCCGTTAGAATTAAATTACAAACAAATCAACGTAGTGATATAGTAACGTATTCCTGGATCACAACGTTCAATTTTAAAGTTACAGCAAATATGCAAAATTTATTTTGACCAATGCACTTTCCCAATATTTGAACAATATTATATTGTTATCTCAGGCTGAAAAAATAACATAATTGTATGTGTAAAAAGCAAAGGAAAAATATTTCAGTGATGACAAATGTGTTGCGGTATCAGAAACAGCGCAGTGCCATTTTGCAGGACACTAAATAGAAGAGAGAACAGCTAGAGTTGCCGGAGGTAGCCGTCACGCCGCAGTAGTTGGCCGGAACTTGTCAGGAGCGGTGCTGCGTAGCGGAAACTGAAGCGCTCGCCACCAAAACAACAGCTGCTGCTGTGCGGTCGATAGACGAACGGCGTTGCCCGTGAGTGCAGTCTGCTGTGCTCTATGCAGGATGAGGGGACCGCAGTTATGTCCAGTCACTGTCTCACTGACACAGCAAGGTACGCCGGAAGGATGTACCTGCCAATACAGGAAGCACTAACAGGTGATGCTCTCTGATGTTTCTTACCGGTGTCGATGCTGCACCAGGTGAACCTGAACTCCACTGACCAAAATACGGAGGTCGCTCAAGCAGATTTACTACACTGTCCTGTCACATTAATGCGACCACCTGTGAAAAGCCCGAATAAGCATGCTTTGCAGTGCTTATCGCTGCGAGATTTGCAGGAAGAGAGCCGGCCGGAGTTGACAAGCGGTTCTAGTCGCTTCAGTCTGGAACGGCGCGACCGCTACGGTCGCAGGTTCGAATCCTGCCTCGGGCATGGATGTGTGTGATCTTGTGGGGCGGCGGATAGAATTTTATCAATTTTATGTTGTTTATATAAAAGTTAGGTTTGTAGAATGTTAAACCAGTTCCTATTATTTAGAATGTTATTTATGCTGTCTTTCGCCGTTCTCAACACTGGCTCTCTAACTACAATATTGGCAACCAGAAAGTGATTAGCAAAACGTGAAGCCTGTAATTAGAATTCCTAGTGCCCACTTCATCTGAGAATACATTTATAGTTACAGCTTATAGCTCTGAGGAATTAGGAGATTGTCTGGGATTTCTAATTAAAAACGGTCGTGAAAAAAAAACGTTCTGTATTCTGAAAGTCACAGATGAAAACAAAAGAATCCACACAATCTAACTAACAGAGCAGTTCAGAGTCTATTGCAGTGATGCCACTATAACTGTCCAAATTAAATGTTTAAATGAATGCTCGCCATAATTTGATGATTAGGTTCATCAAACGCCACGCTAAATAATGGTACAATGTTTGTCCCGCGGCGACACGTGAAAATACGACAATACGCAAACTGAAGATCGATAATTAAAGTCAACCCAGAATTAACACTTCACTCGAAAATGATTCATGGTAACACGTATCCCGAGTAACTTAATACGGCATCCGAGGCTGTTTGTAGCAATGATACCGTCGCGACGCGACGCGACTCCCGACACAGATGACGTGCTATTCAGCGTCTGGAGAGAACTGGGGCCTTGCCTCCTCCCGCAGCGTTCTTATATATAAAGCCGCGGTGCGGACGGCTAAGGGAACGCCTGATCAAATCGGCTCTCCCGACTAGCCGCTGGGCTAGTAACGCACCACTTTAAGTCATTGAATAAATCATAGCTTCTCTTGCTGATGGCCGATGAAGCTCTTAATTTAAATGTGCATTCAGCACACAGGTAAGTATTGATAATAAAATTTTGACGTGGCTAAGTTAAATAGTTTGGGCGAGAGAATTAATTTAATTACACTGCACGCAGTAGACGAGCTCTGAACTGGCCATTTGAAGATACGCTATCGCTATAGTTTTATGGGTATTCAAATGAAACTTCTCACATCTTCATAGTTATAGCGGATCTCCACCCTACTTAAATATAAACATCCTAGCCTTATTTATTGCCTACTTAATCTATCTTGCTTCCTTAAGTTTTAAGACAAAAACCAGAAAATCATGAATTTACACTAAAATCTTAAATTGTGAGATCGAGAACACTGTTTTTATTAAATAATTATGAAAAATGAATTTAATTATCAATTTTTAGTTCTCTAGCTCTTTTCTGTTGCGCCAATGATTTTTACAGAAAAACGTCAAAATTTCGAAAATGGCTAAAGTTATCGAACTGATATTCAACACATGTTGTTTTAATATTACTCCTGACATGCTAGAAATGTTTTAGGTTATTTGCTTGATTTTTAAAGTATTGCGCAACATTTATGACGTCAGAGCTAGTTGCAGCGGACTGGCTGGCATACAATGGAAAGACTGATGTGAATTTACTACGGCGTGAGTAGGCTGCTTCCCTACAATGTCCTTAGATTAGTTAGGTTTAAGTAGTTCTAAGTCTAGGGGACTGATGGCCTCAGATGTTAAGTCCCATAGTGCTCAGAGCCATTTGAGCCATTTGCAGCAAGAGAGTAAGTGAGGTTCTGCAAGGTACCGACACATGTGGAGCCATGACGACTCCAGTGCTGCGAACAGCTGCACAAGTTTTCTGGGTTCAGGATCCATGGTGCGAACAGTACGATCGAGATCGTTCAACAGATTCTCGATTCGTGAAATGTCAGTGGACGTCTCAGGATAACAGAACATGCACCATGGAAAGGTGCAGGCTATTTATCACAAGTCATTCGTAACTTCACAAGAGTTCAACAATATTATGGATAGAGCAAACCAAATACTGCGATTCATTGGCAGAACACTTAGAAGGTGAAACAGGTCTACTAAAGAGACTGCTTACACCCCACGATTGGCCGTCCTATTCTGTGATCCGCATCAGGTGGGACCGACAGATGAAAAAGTACAAAGAAGGGCAGCTAGTTTTGTAGTATCGCGATATAGGGTAGATAGTGTCATAGACATGAGATGTGAATTGGAGTGGCAGTCATTAAAACAAAGGCGTTCTTCGTTGCGACGGGATCTTCTCGTCAAATTTCAATCATCAGTTTTCTCCTCCGATTGCGAAAACATTCTGCTGGCCCTCACCTACATAGGGAGAAATGTTCATCACGATAAAATAAGAGAAATGAGGGTTCGCACGGAAAAATTTAAGTGCTAGTTTTACCCCCGTGGCGTTCGAGAGTGGAACGGTAGAGAGACAGCATGAAGGAGGTTCATTGAATCCTCTGCCAGACATTTTATTGTGAATAGCAGAGTAGTCACGTAGATGTAGATGTAGATTTTATTGCACAGATAAATGTTATAATGCAGCTGTCTGGTAAAACACGGTCCCACTGCCTCTTCTTATTCGATATTACCACCATAAATATACAGCACTGCTAAGACATACATTAAAAATGGAAACTGCTCACTTCAGATTTTCAAATAAACAACATACAATATCGATATAAACAAATAAAAAGACAAATTTCTTATAACGCTGGCCAAAGTAAATCACATAATTAATTAATCAGGGAAGGCTCTTTGGCATATTCAAGATACTGGCGTGCAAAAGTAGTAAAATACCATGCAACAAATGAGCATTACACCAGTATTGAAACTGTTGTTGTTGTTGTGGTCTTCAGTCCTGAGACTGGTTTGATGCAGCTCTCCATGCTATTCTATCCTGTGCAAGCTTCTTCATCTCCCAGTACCTACTGCAACCTACATCCTTCTGAATCTGCTTAGTGTATTCAACTCTTGGTCTCCCCCTACGATTTTTACCCTCCACGCTGCCCTCCAATACTAAATTGGTGATCCCTTGATGCCTCAGAACATGTCCTACCAACCGATCCCTTCTTCTGGTCAAGTTGTGCCACAAACTCCTCTTCTCCCCAATCCTATTCAGTACCTCCTCATTAGTTATGTGATCTACCCATCTAATCTTCAGCATACTTCTGTAGCACCACATTTCTAAAGCTTCTATTCTCTTCTTGTCCAAACTATTTACCGTCCATGTTTCACTTCCATACATGAAACTATTACGTTAAAAAAACAAACTTTAGACAGAGAAACCACAGAATGGGCAGGTACGGTAGGCCAGGTCTGAATAACATCGAAAAATAACGGACACTGCTGGGTAAATTAACGCCCGACTGCTACGAGGTATGAACTCAAGTTATGAGGGATGCCATGGCAAGCCAGGAGGCCCCAACGTCTCAGAGGCTGCGGTGAGACGGGAAGCGCCACGCACACAGTCGACGCGGACGGGCTGCGCCCGGTGGACCGGCTGGCAACAAGTAAGACCACCGGGGTAGCGCCGCCAAACGCTACGAACATCTCAGAAGATCAAGGCGAAACAAGCCAACATATTAATGGTGCATAATAATCGTGGAACATATCAAAACGCTCAGACCAAGACAAAAGCTCAACGTGAGCGTGGCCTCAAGCTCTGATCAAACCTTACGTGGAACATCCAGAATTTTACAAAAGAATTACTAATGATTAACTTAAGGGGAGCCGGAAGGCAGTTTTTATCCCTATTTATCCCTATTTAGCATTGGAGGGCAGCGTGGAGGGTAAAAATCGTAGAGGGAGACCAAGAGATCAGTACACTAAGCAGATTCAGAAGGATGTAGGTTGCAGTAGGTACTGGGAGATGAAGAAGCTTGCACAGGATAGAACAGCTTGGAGAGCTGCATCAAACCAGTCTCAGGACTGAAGACCACAACAACAACAACAACAACATCCCTATTCTATTAATGCTATTTTACCCTTTGAGTATGTACACTTATCAAAAGAACTATAAGTGATAAAAAATGATTTTTTTACTCTATATAACACATATGCCTCAATTTACAAATAAAATGAACATAATACCTCTTATGGTTTTGAAGAAAATAACAGTTTCTGATTGTTTGGTGGTTCTCAAATTACTTGTAATAACTTATTACCACGTGCAGTACAAGTTGATCAAATTTCATATTTCTAACCGCATTAGTTTATCAAATAAGAGTACCTGAAAGTAAAAAAAAATGTAGTTTTGAGAAAAATCCATGTAACGTTTAATATCGCAATTCTAGCATAGTTATTAACGAGAATTACTTACCATTAATATTTCCCTGCACCATACTCAGCTTCATCTGGATCATTGTGGTCTCAGCTCTCTCAGACTCCAGATGTGTGTGCAAGTTGCGTTTATGTGAGTGTGTGTGTGTGTGTGTGTGTGTGTGTGTGCGTGTGTGTGTGCGTGAGTGTGTGTATGTGTGTCTACTGCTGACAAAGGCCTTAATGGCCGAAAGCTATGATTGTGTGAATCTTTTTATTGTGCTTATCGCGACTCAGCATCTCCGCTCTATGGTGAGTAGAAACTCTCCTTCTCTGGTATTGTTACATTACATCCTGGATTTTCCATTGTTTGATCATACTGCTATTCTTTTATTCTCCCTCTTCTTTTCCGTCCGGTTTCTTCTGTGCATTTTAAATTAGCAATATCTGCTTTGCGAATTCTCTCTTTATCTATCTGCACCGAGGACTTTGCAGTATTTCCACTAGATTTTATGCCCAATAATTCCAAAACATCCAGTGTTCTAATTACACCACCATTGATGCATAAAATAGCATCACAAACACCAAATTTGAGGCTTGTAAGCTGAACAAATACAGTTTTCGGTAACAGGTGCCAAATGACAGAATTCACACATTCATTTAAATTTTGGGTTTTCCCATGAAGACATTTCTTCAAAGGCATGTAAATATGGGTTTAGTTTCATTGATTACTGATGCAGCTAATGAAGGTTTGTGGTCATATCTGGCACTTCTCCTGTACTTGCACGAAGTGTCAGGATAATTCGGGCAAAGAACGTGCACTGCATTTTCTTTTGTGGAAAGCTTATGGGAAAAGATATCCCATACAGATTTTTTCATATTTTCTAAATTCCCTACAGTTCTTCTTATGGCCAAGCCGAGGATACCAAGTTTCAGTCATTACCTCTCAGCAGGACATAGCAGTGGCCGAGCGCCTGCACTTAACTATCGAGAGCAGCGACGTTTGCGTTAAGTTGTGAGTGCTAACAGACAAGCATATCGATAGTAGATACAGGGTAGGAAACATTGGAGCGATAAAACAATAGAAGCGTGAAATAATATACAAGGAGTAAAAGAATACTGTGCATTATCTCTGCATGGCGCAAAAAGGAAGGCGTGGCATTTAAATGCCAGATTGAACAGAGCGTTAGGAAAACCATCATGTCTCACGAAAAAATTGTAGTATTTATAAAAAACAAAAACTGTCTAACGCAGGAAATTCCAGGCATTTCAAATATGCCAAAATCTGAAAATCGAATTTTTGAAGCCCATTTGCCTTCCGTCTCCCATTTATCTTACAATAAAATGTAACAATTTAATGTAATAATCACACACAACCGTCACTCACATGAACATAAGTGGCTTCGAAGGTAACAGGGAAATCTTGAAGACTAGTATTCAAAAAATTACAATCGTAATCATATTTAAAACAGTAAATATTAATTCCCTGAAAGGGTAAATCTCACCACAGCAATGAAACCCAATTACACAAAGAAGCCACGATTCACTGGGTCGCTAGCGTTTGTTTGCCACAGCTGTAGACAAACCTACAGTAGCTACTTCAGTCAAGGAAAACATCTGCGAATACAAATCAGACTCAATTTCGACTTCAGTTACGACAAACACACGTAGCGGCCCTAGAACATATAACAGTTCATTTCAGACCCAGATGACAAATAAGCAGCGATTGAACAAGTCGTATTTAAAGCAAATTTTAAAACACTCAAATGTGGCACTCAAATAATGTCAAACAGAGGCACCAAAAGGTAAATTCAATTCCTGAAGCTGAGTGATGGTGAAACACAGGCAATGCAGCGTAGAGCTAGCAGCTTCAACACGCCAGCACATGCGGCAGTCAAGTAACGAATACCTTACCCGCAAGAAAGCAGAACAGACGGCATTAGAAACTGAACAGCACTCCAACACCCACATCAGCATCCATCCCTCCTTCATGCAGGTTAAATCGGGTGCTCCGACATTAGGCCCAAATATTGCTGACCAACACGATCTTAGCAACGACCGGCCGCTTAGAGAATCGTGCACCCGAAACAGCCCGCCGTACGTCGCATATGCTATTATCTCTCTCTCGCCCAGACTACGAACGACTGACTGCCAGTGTGGTGAACAAGCTGCCCATGGAACTACAACCAAAGACTCTACTAAAGGGCCACCAAGGCGCCACCTGGATACTAGACGGAGGCGGATTGCGACAGCAGACAAGCATGCAAAAGCACGGAACGAGCCAACACGACGGGACTGGGTTTAAATATGGGGAGTCTGATGACCAGTGGAGCAATGCAAACTCACCCTGGTGCTCTTCAAACCACGCACGTACACTGTGGGTTGTGTGACACGTTGTATTGTCCTGCTGGTAGATGCCATTGTGCCGAGGAAGGGTGCACATGGTCCCCAACGATAGATGCATACGTACGTATATCCACTGTGCCTTCCAGAATGACGTGATCAGCCAGTGAATGCTACAAAAACATTCCACAGACCATTTCGCTTCCAACTATTGTTGCAGGGTGTTTACTTCCATACCTTCATCCAGTATGCACCAAGAGCCATCAACCGACGGAGGAGAAAACGTGATTAATCTGAAAAGGCGACCTGTCCCACTCAATGAACGCCCAGTAGCGGGGCTGGCGTGCAAATTCCAGCCTTCTCCGCCGACAATGCAAAGCCTCATACGGCCAACACAGTCGCGGCACTCCTGCAGAAATTGAAATGGGAGGTTCTCGGCCATCCATACAGTCCTGTCGCTCTCCCTGTTATTACGCCATTTTGGGTCTCCTTAAAATGGCTGTGAGGGGGCAAACGATTCACCTCGAACGACGACGTCCAGCTGTATGTGCGAACTGGTTAACATCGCAGCCCCGGGAATTTTAAGAGACAGCCATTCACCGCCTTGGGACAAGTGTCTCAACATCCAGGGTCAATATTTCTAACATACAGATAACCGTTGAATAGTTTTCTTTAGGACGTTCAAACTGCACGGTTGACCGCAGGGCATAATGGGAATTAGTATCCAGATGGCTTGGTTTAACCCACTTTCATTTGGAACGGTTCTTCAATAAGCAAAATTGGAGCATTCGAGGGACTGAGAATCCGCATTTCGGTATCGAAAAGTGTCTCCAACCTCAACGGTTGACTGTGCGGTCTGCAACGTCCAGTCACGGAATAATCGGTGCGATATTTCTTGATGGCACGGTGACTACTGAAAATAACACGAAGGTTTTGGAAGATGGTTTCATCCCCCTTATCCAAAGCGAACCTGATTTGGAAAAGATGTGGTTTAAGCAGGACGAACCTCAGCCCCATCGAAGCAGGACATTGATGTCCTGGAGGAGCACTTTGGGGAACACATTCTGGCTCAGGTGTGCCCAGAGAAGATTGGCATGGGTCTCGATTGGGCGCCACATTCTGCGGATCTCACCACACACGACTCCTTTTTGTGTGGCTAGATTAGAGACAAGTTGTACAGCAATAACCCCCAAACCTGAAAACACCCATTCAGGATGTCATCGACAGCATCGATGTTTCGACACTTCAGCGGGTCAAGCAGACTTTCGTTATTCGTCTACGCCACATAATCGCAAATGATGGCAGGCGTACCAAACATGACATAACCTAAATACGAATATCTGTAGTGACGTTTACATGTTGAACAAAATGTGTGCACGCTATAGTTTGTAACTAATTAACATTTTTTTTACTTGTTGTTGTTGTGGTCTTCAGTCCCGAGACTGATTTGATGCAGCTCTCCATGCTACTCTGTCCTGTGCAAGCTTCTTCATCTCCCAGTACCTACTGCAACCTACATCCTTCTGAATCTGCTTAGTGTATTCATCTCTTGGTCTCCCTCTACGATTTTTACCCTCCACGCTGCCCTCCAATGCTAAATTTGTGATCCCTTGATGCCTCAAAACATGTCCTACCAACCGATCCCTTCTTCTAGTCAAGTTGTGCCACAAACTTCTCTTCTCCCCAATTCTATTCAAGGCGAAATACCCTCAGACTTCAAGAAGAATATAATAATTCCAATCCCAAAGAAAGCAGGTGTTGACAGATGTGAAAATTACCGAACTATCAGTTTAATAAGTCACAGCTGCAAAATACTAACGCGAATTCTTTACAGACGAATGGAAAAACTGGTAGAAGCTGACCTCGGGGAAGATCAGTTTGGATTCCGTACAAATGTTGGAACACGTGAGGCAATACTAACCTTACGACTTATCTTAGAAGAAAGATGAAGAAAAGGCAAACCTACGTTTCTAGCATTTGTAGACTTAGAGAAAGCTTTTGACAATGTTAACTGGAATACTCTCTTTCAAATTCTGAAGGTGGCAGGGGTAAAATACAGGGAGCGAAAGGCTATTTACAATTTGTACAGAAACCAGATGGCAGTTGTAAGAGTCGAGGGGTATGAAATGGAAGCAGTGGTTGGGAAAGGAGTGAGACAGGGTTGTAGCCTCTCCCCGATGTTATTCAATCTGTATATTGAGCAAGCAGTAAAGGAAACAAAAGAAAAATTCGGAGTAGGCATTAAAATCCATGGAGAAGAAGTAAAAACTTTGAGGTTCGCCGATGACATTGTAATTCTGTCAGAGACAGCAAAAGACTTGGAAGAGCAGTTGAACGGAATGGACAGTGTCTTGAAAGGAGGATATAAGATGAACATCAACAAAAGCAAAACGAGGATAATAGAATGTAGTCAAATTAAATCGGATGATGCTGAGGGAATTAGATTAGGAAATGAGACACTTAAAGTAGTAAAGGAGTGTTGCTATTTAGGGAGTAAAATAACTGATGATGGTCGAAGTAGAGAGGATATAAAATGTAGACTGGCAATGGCAAGGAAATCGTTTCTGAAGAAGAGAAATTTGTTAACATCGAGTATAGATTTAAGTGTCAGGAAGTCGTTTCTGAAAGTATTTGTATGGAGTATAGCCATGTATGGAGGTGAAACATGGACGATAACTAGTGTGGACAAGAAGAGAATAGAAGCTTTCGAAATGTGGTGCTACAGAAGAATGCTGAAGATAAGGTGGGTAGATCACGTAACTAATGAGGAGGTATTGAATAGGATTTTTTTCTTGTGGTTCAGTAATTGTCACCCTGTATCTATGCATGTTCCTTTTCCATTCTACACAAGTTTAGTTTCTTTCAGTAAATATTAAGATATACAGTTCTAATCATTTCTTGGGCAGAGACGTAGAATCTAAATTTGGAGTTACTGTGTGTGTGTCCTCAATAGATTCTATTAATGCGTGTGGAAAAAATAATATTAGAGTATGACGAGTGTATCAGAAACGTCTGTATTACTTAAATAGATAATATATTACTTACATACAATGCGTGTGACTGTGTGATGAATATATTCGAGTACCTTCTGGCTGCATGAGCAATATAAAAAATATGGAACACTACCGTAAAATGTAGTCTACGATCCTAGAAGTCTCAATAACCTCGACACTTCATGCATTTAGAGCCAACACTGGGCGGTGTTCACTACTGGCATGCTTTGTGGCCATCTCCTAGTCGTGCAAACATACCGCTGCCGCAGCGGCACAGCGCAAGCAGTCCAATATCAACAATAGCTTTGTTCAGTTTGTATTCAGCACTGCAGTAACTTGCCACGTAGAGGCATACAACACTTTGATAGAGTCAGAATAGAGGCTTTACTTTCAGCAAGTCATAAACAGCAAGATGTTGCCGATCGGTTACATGTCACAGTGTTATGTCTAAGGTGTGGAGAAAGTATCTCCACGTAGTTGTTGTCCTCAAATGACAAGATCAATACAGGATCGTTTCCTCCGACTGTAGGCTCGCAGGCGCCCAACATCAACTGCCAGAAATACTGGAAATGACTTGGGGCAACAGGGATTCGTATCTCAGACCAAACAGTGTTTAGAAGATTGCATCGAGGTAGTCTTCATTCCAGAAGACGAATGAGAAGTTTTGTACTGTACTAACGGAACCGACGCAATCTAAAGACCCGGGCTCTTGCACATCAACACTGGACCATTTCAGAATGGAGTAGAGTCATGTTTGCTGACGAGACCAGGATTGGTTTGCGACTGGTCACTAGACATGTTAGGGTTTGGAGAAGCTCTAGACGACACCAGTAACGCCGATATGTTCAGCATGTCCATCCGTTTTCAGATGGGCTGCATTAATGATGGGACTGCGGACTCTAATACCTCCAAGAGGCCCTACAAACGATTGTAAGTTCCTACAGACGTGAAGTCGGTGACTACTTTATCCTAGTCGATGACAAGATGCACCGTACTCTGGCAGTCTCTGAGTATCTTCAAAGATGCAACATCAACCGATTGCTTTGACCAGCACAGTCCCCAGACAATGAATGCAAATGACCCCACTGAAGCTGCCATTGAGGAGTTGGACATCATACCCCAAGATAAACTAGATGGTTCCAAAGGTAGGAGACGAGGTACTGGCGGAAGTAAAGCTGTGAGGACGGGGCGTGAATCGTGCTTGGGTAGTTCAACTGGTAGAGCACTTGCCCGCGAAAAGGAAAGGTCCCGATTTCGAGTCTCGGTCCGGCACATAGTTTTAGTCTGCCAGGAAGATTCATATCAGCGCACACTCCGCTGCAGAGTGAAAATCTCATTCTAGATGGTTCCATCTTGCTCATTGTCCTCGCACAATTTAAGAACTCATCCGTATGCGGGGATGACATACTCACTACTGAAGACAGATAATCATTATAGTGAGATAAAGATTTTTCACTGTTTTTTTTTTTTCAAGATGTACACTTAAGGGAGAGTCTGCTTTGTTTTGCAATGGTTTTTTGTAACTAACCATTATACAAAATATTTGTGCATACAATTTATTAAAATTTACTACCACTACATCACACAAGTCGTCCGGCCATATATACTAATGCTACCAGGGCAAATATGAGATTGTTTACTAGTTCATTTATACACAGGATGTTTCACAACGCAATTTCTATTATGGGCTTCTAGGTATTATAGAGCCGACTCACTAGGTAATGTTTTAATAAGGAACCCATGGCAGGATGTAAAATGGGTTTTCCGACCGCCGTGGCCGAGCGGTTCTAGGTGCTTCAGTCCGGAAAAGCGCGACTGCTACGGTCGCAGGTTCAAATCCTGCCTCGGGTATGGATGTGTGTGATGTCCTTAGGTTAGGTAGGTTTACGTAGTTGTTGAGTTCTAGGGGACTGATGACCTCAGATGTTCCAAGTCCCATAGTGCTCAGAGCCATTTGAACCATTCTTTAAAATGAGTTTGAAGATTGGATCACATTCAAATCTTCCTCTTCACGGTGCAAACACAGCTCTACAGGAGCCCATGGCATGGGCAATGTTTTGTGTACTCATCATCGTGTTCTCTCCTACGTTGCGAAGGACGTCTTCTTCAAAGTCGAGAGTGCGATGCGTCCGTGGAGCACCAGAGCCAGCCGTCCCAGCTGCGAATGTAGCACTTTCTCGCAGTCGTTGTTGTATTCGGCCGAATGCGATGTCACAATTACAACAGGGACTGGCGACGGCGCCGTCTCCTCAGTTTGTGTGCATAGGTTCAAATGGGAGATTTGGAAGAGATACGTCCTTCAGACTTATTTTATATCCAAACCGTATATTTCAGGAAATGGGTTCCTTGTCAGAACTTTATTTACTGAGTGTCCTCTACTTACCCTAGAAGCCTGTAACACGAACGGTGAGAAGCCTTGTGTATACTAGCGACTACCTACTTATTGGTGACAAATTACATACCTAAACTTTCTTCGTGAATCTATTACCCAAAACCATATCGAAATCCCTCAACTAATTTTTGTTTTTTGGGTATGATTACTGAACTTGTATCATTAGCAAAAAGAACTAGATTTACAGCTTCATGAATACAGACTGTCAAGACATTAATACGTATTAAGTAAAGGACTCAAGACTGAACCCTGTGAGACCCCATTCTTGATACATCCCCAGTCTGAGAAATCTGCTGATTTCTCAGCATAATGTGAACTTTTTATACTCACCTTCTGTACTCTTCCAGTTACATAAAAATCAAATCATTTGTGTATTTCCCCATTCACACCATAATGCTTAAGGTTAGCTAGAAGAGTTCCTTATTTACACAGTAAAAAGGTTTTGAGGATCACAAGGATCCTAGTCGATGATGTTTGGTATTCAGAGCATTTAATATTTTATCAGTAAAAGCATATAAATCATTTCCTGTTGGAAAACCTTTCTAAAAATTAAACTGACATTTTGTTAGTTCTTTATTTTACAGACATATCAAGCTACTCTTCAATATATTAGTATTTCAAGATTTTTGGATAAAGCAGTCAGAAGTGAGATTAGGCGCTAGTTGTTGGTATTAGATCTATCCCCCTTTTTATGAAATGGTTTAAATACCATATTTCAGTCTATCATGAAAAAGTCCTGTAACAGTGAACTACTACATATGTGACTGAGAATCTATTTAACTGATGCAAACAAGATCTTAGTGCTCTGTTGGAAATGCTATCAGTTCTTTGCAAGTTTTTACTGTTGCGTGAGTTTAATATTTTCCTAATTTCAGGGAGTGTAAGTGAAAATACGCGAGAGCGAATGCGGTTTTCTTAGTTCTCAAGGTTACTATGCTGATGGATGACAGGCTCTAAGGCATTTAACTCCAGAGATCGTGATGCTGTAAGAAGAGATCAAATGTAAAGCATAACACTGGAATGTTCAGATAAATTTTAAGCAAACCTGTACGAACATAACTTACTATTTTGAAAAATGTAGCCAACTGTTGGAGTAAGACACACATGGAATTATTAGTGGTGTGATGGAGCAGTAAAGGATGTGACCTAAATAGTTAACTGAAATTCAGCTATGTTAGTGTCAACTTCGTAGTTTATTGGGTGGATAAGCTGATTAGTGGGCACCTAATGACATTTTAAGAATCTATCCCAGATTTTTTTCATTTTCCGATCTAATAAAAGATGCTTCTGCAAATTTTAAAAAATAGACGAATAAAAGTGGAAATTAGAACACATTTGTCTATAACTTGAATGTAACAGGTCTTTAAGATTAGTCAGGTTGTATACAAACCATAATTACACTCCTGGAAATTGAAATAAGAACACCGTGAATTCATTGTCCCAGGAAGGGGAAACTTTATTGACACATTCCTGGGGTCAGATACATCACATGATCACACAGACAGAACCACAGGCACATAGACACAGGCAACAGAGCATGCACAATGTCGGCACTAGTACAGTGTATATCCACCTTTCGCAGCAATGCAGGCTGCTATTCTCCCATGGAGACGATCGTAGAGATGCTGGATGTAGTCCTGTGGAACGGCCTTCCATGCCATTTCCACCTGGCGCCTCAGTTGGACCAGCGTTCGTGCTGGACGTGCAGACCGCGTGAGACGACGCTTCATCCAGTCCCAAACATGCTCAATGGGGGACAGATCCGGAGATCTTGCTGGCCAGGGTAGTTGACTTACACCTTCTAGAGCACGTTGGGTGGCACGGGATACATGCGGACGTGCATTGTCCTGTTGGAACAGCAAGTTCCCTTGCCGGTCTAGGAATGGTAGAACGATGGGTTCGATGACGGTTTGGATGTACCGTGCACTATTCAGTGTCCCCTCGACGATCACCAGTGGTGTACGGCCAGTGTAGGAGATCGCTACACACACCATGATGCCGGGTGTTGGTCCTGTGTGCCTCGGTCGTAAGCAGTCCTGATTGTGGCGCTCACCTGCACGGCGCCAAACACGCATACGACCATCATTGGCACCAAGGCAGAAGCGACTCTCATCGCTGAAGACGACACGTCTCCATTCGTCCCTCCATTCACGCTTGTCGCGACACCACTGGAGGCGGGCTGCACGATGTTGGGGCGTGAGCGGAAGACGGCCTAACGGTGTGCGCGACCGTAGCCCAGCTTCATGGAGACGGTTGCGAATGGTCCTCGCCGATACCCCAGGAGCAACAGTGTCCCTAATTTGCTGGGAAGTGGCGGTGCGGTCCCCTACGGCACTGCGTAGGATCCTACGGTCTTGGCGTGCATCCGTGCGTCGCTGCGGTCCGGTCCCAGGTCGACGGGCACGTGCACCTTCCGCCGACCACTGGCGACAACATCGATGTACTGTGGAGACCTCACGCCCCACGTGTTGAGCAATTCGGCGGTACGTCCACCCGGCCTCCCGCATGCCCACTATACGCCCTCGCTCAAAGTCCGTCAACTGCACATACGGTTCACGTCCACGCTGTCGCGGCATGCTACCAGTGTTAAAGACTGCGATGGAGCTCCGTATGCCACGGCAAACTGGCTGACACTGACGGCGGCGGTGCACAAATGCTGCGCAGCTAGCGCCATTCGACGGCCAACACCGCGGTTCCTGGTGTGTCCGCTGTGCCGTGCGTGTGATCATTGCTTGTACAGCCCTCTCGCAGTGTCCGGAGCAAGTATGGTGGGTCTGACACACCGGTGTCAATGTGTTCTTTTTTCCATTTCCAGGAGTGTACTTTTCCATTAACAGTCAATAACCAAATTAAACTGTACAGCCTGTACGCTTCTTCAGTGTTGGAAAACTGCTGAATATCGCCATCAACACTGTATGGTAAGGTAGATAGTTACTCGTTCCCTAAATCATATACACAATAAATGTTAAGACACATCACACCAGCATCCACCTACCAACCCATATACGTAGTATATAGATGACGAATATTTTTTTATGGTTACATGCGGAAAATTTACGGATTCTTCTGCAAAAATTATTAATTAATTCTACTCACGAATCCCACTGTGGCATAGGAGATTTGAGTGAAACATCTTTAATCTACGTTTGAAAATATATCTGCTGCTTGTCAGATATTTTATTTCTACGGATAGACTAAGAGTTCACATTTCACCCCTTTCTTTGCCAAGGATATAATAACTATGGGTTACTGCATATCTTTGTTTTACTCAAATAGTTTGTGGTATCTTTCATCATTCTGTTCCTTAAATATGAACTCAACTAGGCATGTGCTGTACTACGTATTCCGTAAAAACTAAATGTCTCTAACAGAATAGTATGATTGGTACAATCAAATGCCTTCGATATGTCACAGACATTCCAGCTGGTGATATTTTATCATTCAAAGATTTTATTACGAGTGTAGTAAGTGTATAAATAGCTGACTCAGTAGAGTAGCCCTAGTGAAATCCAAATTTAGGTCGGCTGTGTACATCTACGTACATACATACTCCGCAAGCCACAGTACGTTGTGTGGCTTAGGGTACCCGGAAGCACTACTAGTTATTTCCTTCTCTGTTCGTTTTGGAAATACGGCGTAAGAAAAACAACTGTCTATATGCCTCCGTGCTAGCTCTAATTTCTAGTTTCTTACCTTCGTGGCCCTTGTGCAAGATCAATATCGGCGGAAGTAGAACCCTTTTGCAGCCTGCTTCAAATGCCGATTCTCCGAATTTTCTCAGTAGTGTTCTTCGAAATGAGCGTCGCATTCCCCTTAAGGGATTCCCATTTCAGTTCCCGAAGCATCTCCGCAATACCTACCTGTTTTTCGAATCTACCGGTAACGAATCTAGCAGCCTGCCTCAGAATTGCTTTAATTTATTCCTTTAATGCGATCAGGTGCGGATCTCAAAACACCCGAGCAGTATTCAAGAACAGACCGCACAAGTGTGCGATACGTGGTCTCCTTTACAGATGAACCACTCTTTCCCAAAATTATGTCAATAATCAGATGTTGACCCTTCGCCTTCTCCACTATAATCTTTATACGCTCGTTGCGTTTCATATAGCTTTGCAACTTCATGCCCAGGTATTAAATGATATGACTTTGCCAAGCGGCACATTTCGAGCTTGTTTTTGCTAGTCATCCGCATTAACTTGTAGTTTTCTGCATTTAGAGCTAGCTGAAATGCATCACACCAACTAGAAATTTTTTCTGCGTCGTCTTGCATCCTCCTACAGTTACACAACTTCGACACCTTACCTCACACCACAGCATCATCAGCAAACGATCACAGACTGCTGCTCACCCTGTCCGCCAGATCTTTTATGTATATAGAAAATGACAGAGGACCTATCACACTTCCCTGGGTCACTCTTAACGATACCCTTTGTCTCTATCGAACACTCGCCGTCGAGGAAAACATACTATATTATGTTATTTAAGAAGTCTTTGAGCCACTCACATATCTGGAAATCTGTTCCATATGCTCGTACCTTCGTTAACAGTCTGCAGCGCGGCACCGTGTCAAATGCTTTTCGGAAATCTAGAAATATGGGATGTGCCTGTTGCCCTTCATCCATAGTTCGCAGTATGTGAGGTGAGAAAAGGGCAAACTGAGTTTCGAACGAGCGATGCTCTCTATAGCCTAGCTGACTCGTGGACGCTAGCTTTTCGGTCTCTAGGAAATGTATTACATTCGAACTCAGAATATGTTCAATAATTCTGCAGAAAACCAATTTTAAGGATATTGGTCTTTAATTTTGCAGGTCCGTTGTTTTACCCTTCTTATATATAGGAGTGACCTGAGCTTTTTTTCCAGTTGTTTGGGACTATGCACTGGGCGAGAGATTCGCGATAAATGCAAGATAGATAAGAGGCCAATGCTGTAGAGTACTCTTTCTAATAGCGAATTGGGATTCCACTTATTTGTTTTCAACTCTTTCAGTTGTTTCTCTTGCTATGTCGTCCGTATGGGAGACTGTTCGATTGTCAAACTACGCTATGTCTGTTCGAATCTCTTGGGTGAACGATTCCTTAAACTCGGCATTTAAATATCACTGCTCAGATGGGTAACAATCTTCCTAACAATCTTCTTTCCTAACTGGAGGCTAATATCACTCTTACACTGCATTAAGTTTCGTAATAGAATTCCGTCCTGTGGGGCGTGTAACCTGTGGTGTTATTCTAACCGCAGACAGTCACAATAGTCGAGTAATGTGGATAATTTTGGCAACGTCAGCCGAAATTGCATTACTAACATCATGAACGCGTGTGCAAATTCTGAATGTACTGTTGGACACTGTTAACAGTGCAATTTTGCTCCCGAACATTAAAGTGAATTTCGCGTGTGAAGCACTGTATTTTTATGTGCTATTCGGGGTGTAACGAACTGCACACGGGTTCCACGTATCGGATTCATACTGTTTGCTGCGTCGAGAGAACGGCTGAATCACATACATGTAATTTGGAGGAAGATCACCAGACAAAACCCCGAGAAAAGTACACAGGACGGGTGCTAACACGTAAGAGTTACTCGAAGCAGTATTAAATAAACCGCTGTACCCGGTATTCACGCTTTACTGAAGCTCAGTCTGCTTACATGGAAAAAACGAAAAGAGAAAGCACACGTTTCTAACAAGTATGGCAATTCGATATACATCCTAATATCCTTTTCTCTCCTGTGTCTCTCCATCACCCCCTCCCCTTTCTTTGTCCACCTGCTCCATCTTCCCCTCTCTCTATTCATCTTCTTCTCTCCCACTATCTCTGTGCATCCTCTCCCCCCTCTCTCTGTCCACTGTCTCCTCCCACCCTCTCTCTGTCCATCTTCTCCTCCCCCCTCTCTACCTTCTCCTCCACCTTTCTCTGTCCATCCTCCAATATTCCCTCTCTCTGTCCATCCTCTTCTCCTCCCTCTCTCTATCTATCATCTCCTCCACCCCTTCTCTCTCCATCTTCTCCTCTGCTCTCTCTCTGTCCTCCTCCACACCTCTCTCTGTTTCCTATGTCCATTTCCTCCCACCCCTCTGTCCACCCCATCTCCCACCACCTCTCTCTGATCTTAAGCCTTATTTATGGTTATTACAAATTCAGCTTCTATAGTAGTGATCTAATCATAAACTGAAGCCATAAATACATCTTTCCTGTTTGCTGACAACATTTCACTATTGTATACATTAAAAAGTACATTATGTATATGTGTCTAAATGTTTATTACAGTAGCATGTAACATTTTGAAGTAAATCGGGAAGTTACATTTTCAGATTTTTCGTGGCAATGTTTTCTCTTTGCACATTACGCATATATTTATGTATTATATGTAGTAAAAATATACATAAATTAAAGAATAAGGTACCTAAAAACACGTTTCCGTTATAATTCAAAAGCGTGTCACAATTTCAAAGCAATGGGTCAAGAACTTTCAAAGATTAGGTTTCAGTGATTTTTGTTATGTTTCGTCTCTTATTACACATATGCCAGACAGCGTTCCAGTAGGAACATGAAAACATTTGGGTGTCCGAATGCAAAGTTTTGTCAAAATTCAACGCAATCCATGAAGAACTTCAGGAGATCTGATATTTTGAAGAAACTAATGTCTATATTTGTGCTTATACAGAAAGTATAGAACTTTCTGATCGAAAATCTCCGAAAGTTTTTTACTTATTGTTTTGAAATGTTGACATAACGTTCCATTGATATACTCGTGTGTTTTTATAACTATGCCTGTTTTTTAATATATGTAACACAAAATCTTTCATAAATTTGGTAAAAGGGAAGCGTTGTTACAAAAAATTACACACACACACACACACACACACACACACACACACATATATATATATATATATATATATATATATATATATATATATATATATACACTTGCGTTAGGAAGCAACGTTTTATTTACGTAGATTACGTGCTGGTACATCCGTAAAGCGTATTAGATTAGTTAATCTGCTAATGGATAAACACATGAATTTTTTTTTTAACAGCACCGTGCTCTACAATCTGTAGAACAATTCTCCCCACTCAAGTCTTTCTCCATTAGCAGATTAACTAATCTAATACGCATTAAGCTAGTGCTACTACTCTTTCTTTTATCGTATTAGACTTTCCTAAAGTCAAACTGATCGTCATTTAGCACACTCTCGATTTTCTTTTCCATCTTTCTGTGTAGTATTCTTGTCAGCAACGTGGCTGCATGAGCTCTTAAGCTGATTATGCTATGATTCTAGCACTTGTCATCTCTTGCAGTCGTTGGAACTGTGTGGATGATATTTCTCCGAAAGTCAGATGGTATCTCGCATCAATGAATTAGAATATCTGCCTAGTTTCGCTGGCGTATGACAGTCACAGCCCACACTGGATCTCCATGAGTAGGTGCACTTTAATTATAACCATCTGGCAGTAGTTTCCATTTCCATTAGCGTATTGTACTCGCATCCGACCACTATACATCGACTGTCTTGGAATGTGCTGTTAATGTTGCGAGTTTCACTTATAGGGAGTAATAGGATGCTGCACTAACTAAGAAGTTGAAGAAAAGAAATTTCGAAGTTCCGGTTAGTTCGGTAGCCTGGGTGGTGAGGAAACACCAGCTCCTGCTCTCGTTGTCAGAGCTGCTGACTCCCGATCGTGCGGCACCAGGTTCGAATAATAGTCGGGTCAGGATGTTTCTAGGTATGTGTGTCCTGTGTTGTTCTCTTTAATATTTCATCATCATCGACACAATGGTCGCTGTAGTGACGTCAAATAAAAAGATTTGCACCATCGGCCAAACGCTCCAAAAGATGATTCCCGGCCAAAAATGCAGTATGCACAATTCACTCAGTGCGGACACTAAACAGGTGAGGAGGTGTGCACAACGATCTCGTTGTCCGTAGATCCATAGTACTGAGATCCTCAAAGGTAGAGGATGCCCAAGTACAAGAATACTTGATACCTACATACAAAAATGAGAGAGTTCGATGTGAAGTGGTGCTCATGGACATGGAGTAAGTCAAAAAGCTATACATGAAATGTTTTGGCAGTGAATGGTGCTCGTATAGCCAACTGGTACGGCGACCGCTCGCGATAAGCGGGGAATCCAGGATCCAGTCCTGATCCGGCATAAATTTTCACTGTCGTCATTCTATTATACTGCTGATTATCGTCCAGACTCGCAACGGCGATCGTACTTCTGAACAATACAAGCTCTGCAATGTCGCACAAAGTTTTAAACATATTTTCGTTTAAGAGGTAATAACACAAATTACACAAAACCTGTAAATGTACAATACACCGAAGTGCATACGATAATGGTTTGGGTACGGTATGGACGCATCATCAAACAAAAAATCCCTTTACAACACTGATATACATTCATCACATTACTGCAGTGAACATGTGCAGAAGGACGATACTACATAATTTCTTGTTATTTGATATTAATAACAGTATGTATACTATGGACAGTATGGACGGAAGGGCTAAAATACAGTATTCAGCCTAAGCTTGATGGTAGAAAGATCGCCACTTTAGTAGCAGATGTAAAAATGGCCATCGACGCTTCGAAGTGTACTAAAGAGGAAAATGTCAAATTGGCCTGTAGGGCGAGTGATATAATAACTAAGGCAGTAAAAAGACAAGCCCATAATGATGAGATGTCAGTTCTGAGATCTATAAACAAAAAACTTGAGGATGAGGAAGCCCTTGTTACTCGCGCAGATGAAGGGAACTCAGCCGTTATTATATATCGACAAGTATATGTGGATAAGGTTCTGTCATTCTTCGAAGAGAACATCATCCACCGGTTAGACCACGATCCATCGGAGACTTATGCGAGGGAACTTAAAGATTGTCTTGAAGGATGTTTGTTTATCATTCCCCCTAACGGTCTGTCAGGACTGCGTGTTATGAATCCTAAAATTCCTGCATTGAGGGGCCAAATTAAGACTCATAAGGATAGTTTCCCTATCCGCCCGTTAATTAATGAATGCAAGAGGGAATATAGGTGAACCTGCGCAAAGATATCTCTTGTAGATTTTGAAAAAAGAATTTGTTTTTGAGCAGACTTTGACGTTAACGAGTCGGAAAGAACTGGTTACGTTGTTACAGGACCAAGTCTTTCCGACAGGCTGTCGTCTGTTATCCCCTGACATAAAGAATTTGTACACAAATGTGCCGATAGAAGAAACCATTATGATTATTCAGGAGAATCTCTTTCATAATAAGCGATTGATAAAAGATTAAATTATCGAGGTTATCTCTCTTCTTCGAATTCTTACGGCCTATAATTATTTCTCGTTCAATGACAACATGTGCAGTCAGAGAGATGGCCTGGCTATGGGCACCGTTTTAGCTGGTTTTTTAGCTAAAGTCTTCGTCAACTACATTGAGCTCCAGATGTTTAAACGCATTTCCTACTTTTGTCAAAAAATTTTATTTTATCGGCGTTATGTTTGTAACCTCCCCCTCACTCATTGACCTTAATGACAGTGAAAAATTAAACCACGTGTACCTAATGGAAATTTGGGAAAAGCAATCGTCACCGAAGTTAATCTGTCGGTAAAGAGGGAGGAAAGGGTTACATCTTAATGAAAGGAAATATGCAAATGAAACTGGTGGAAATTAATTTTGAAAAGGGGTAAAGTTAATAAAGAAAGTAAATGTGCGGTCGTCACGTTAACAATTAATTGGCGCTAATTAGATATTTGAGATTTGGTGGAAATTACGGTCGCCAGTCCTAAGGACAATTACTATAGTAACTGAAAAAGAAAGGTTATTACACATATAATTAGCACTAGAAGCGTGGCAACTGAAGGTTGACACGTGAAGTGTGAAAACTGAAAGTTTGTCAGAAGTAATAAATTTCGCTACACTCTGACTTAATTTAGCAAAATAATTAATAAAACCGGAAAATCGAAAGTTAATTTAGTGACTGAAGTTAATAGTGAGCTTTGTTTCTGAAGCACATAGAAATTCAGTAAAATACGGTTAGTCTTGGACTACCTCAACAATCATTTCAAAAGCTACTTGAATCTACGCAGTTTAGAAATAAGAGATTTAACTTTGAACTTGAATTAAATGATTCTGAACAATTAACAATAGTAAAATTTAGTACGTACCAAGCTGAGCTGAAGTCACAGGTAAGCTAAAATACGGTAACGAAACTCGCACTCTTAATTTGTGCTTGTGTAACCTAAATATTGTAGCCAGCTATGAATACTTTAACTCAACTTTGAAATTAAAGCAGTGAAATAGAATAATATTGCTTTAATGCTGGCGTTTGAATTTCAACGACACTCGGGTTCATTCCGGAAAAGGAAGGGACCCTACTTGGTAATGCAATTGGGACAATGAGCAACAGAGGTTCATGCTACGTTGTTGTAATTTTGTGATTTGAACAGTTTTAAAAGACGAGGTCTGCCATACAGTTCTAAAACTTTACGTGCTTCCAGTCTTCCTTGTTGGTTGATTGAAGGTTTGAAGCCGTCGATCGAGGAGGTGGCGACAGTCTCTCATTGTCAGCCGTCGCTGTTGCAGAAGCTGGATGTTGGCGCGCCTCCTTCTCGACACGGTCACCAGGCGAAACGGGCTCTTGATGTGCGCCAGCTAATGCTTCCCGTCCGCGACACCGTGTCAGAAACTATCATAGCAAGTCGAGCGCAATTACGTGCTGCCAAACCCCGAAAGCGCGGCAATTCGCGGGAGCGTCACACAACACACCTGCTCCACTCACTACTCCAGGCAGACTCTCTCTTCCCGCGCTCCACGCGACAGAGTTAACACTACCAAAGATCCTAAACACTTTCGTTCTTCACACGACCTATCGATGTATTCGTTCGATAGCATAGTTTTCCCTAGGCAAGACCCAGCGTAAAATACAAATAATATTTACAAAACAAACCAATTATACATCGACATAAATGCATAAATATATATATACAAATAGTAAAACAATTACAATATATAAAGACACAGAAATGTCATATCTTCGGGTAACAAAATAAGGAAAAATCTATAGTACAATAGATGGAAATAGAAGGATATGCATTTCCGGCGTTACATGTCGACGACATTGGTGTTGTGTTTAATGGTGATCAGAAATGCCCTTCACACAAAGATGATTTTCACACATGAGGATATGAATACTGACGGAGTCCTCAATTACGTAGATCTGCGGCTACAGCTACGCGATAACAAAGTATCCATAGATATTTTTAGGAAACCCACGACCACAGATGTTATTATTCATGCTTCTTCCTGCCATCCTCGCCAGCGTAAGATTAGTCTTTTTAGAGCTATGATCACGCGTCTATGCGAATTGCCATTATCTGAAGACGCAGTTAATAGGGAACATTACAATCTAAAGTATATCGCACGTAATAATGGCTACAGTGTTGCGCTCGTTGATAAGGTATACCAAGACAAAACAACGATGCCCCTTGTGAGTTCACCCAGTGCACCTTCTGTCGCGGAGCACAATTACATTTCTTTACCATTTATGGGAAATTTTAGTTACGAACTGGCAAAACTTTTCCGGGGAGTGGGCTCTCGTATAATATTTTCCACGGCTACCAATCTCCACTTTATGTACGTACATAATGAATCACCTAAAAAAAACAACCTTTTGGCATCGGGGGTATATCTGCTGGAGTGTCGCGATTGTAATGCAGGATATGTTGGACAAACAGGCAGAACCTTCAAAATTATATTGCAAGAACATCTTCTTAATAGATGGGGACAGGTAAAACAGAATTCTGCCTTTGCCCAACACCTTAAAGCCAGTCCTCCGCAAGTACAAAATGTTAAGATTTTGCATTTTGCACAAAAGGGTAAGAAGTTAAACATTTTGGAAGAAATTGAAATATTTAGGTATATGGAAGACGAAGATTTGTCTCTCCTTAACGGCCAAATATTTGGCGCCAATCAGGCCTTTTTAGAAGTTATGAAATCGGTGTTATTAATGTAATCCTGGAGCTCCCGTAGTTCTGCCTAAACATGAGCCCTGTTTCTCTCTAGTCTTATGTCGTATTCTTAGCAAAGCCATTAGGTTCTTTTTTTTTCTTTTTTTTTACTCAAATAGGATATTTGCGAGTTTGCTGCTTTAAATGATGACGCATTTTACACATTTCAATGTAGCTATAAAAAAGGGGGGGGGGGGGAAGTTGACCCGCATAACGTCCGTCTTCCACGTTGGTGTGTGTTTTTTAAGCCTAATAAATTTACTTGTATTTTATAAAAAAAAGGTTTATTGCTAGCCGTTCTAGCTCAGAATGACGCAGTATTGAGTGTTATATGGGCGGCCTCTTTATTTGAAAGTATGCTTCTGTGTTTTTAATGTTCTCGTTCTAGTGGTATATGATACGAAAAATCTGTTTATGTACTGCATCTGTGTGTTGTACTATACACCTTGTTATTTCATTTTAAATTTACCGCCTTTATTTATATTTTAATTCGTCAAAATTTTAGGATAAGTTAAGCACAGGTGTTGCCCCTAGTAATTCCGTCTTACCAATGTTTTATGTGAATTACATTTATAAAGTTTTAGTGGGTATGTGTATCCAGTTTACGATCTCACTTTTAATCACTGGTGCGTCGCAGCGCCACCTCTTGAGGTGATTCTGTATTAGAGGCTTCAATACTGGCACACGACGCTGGGGTGCATTATGCTTACTACCTGAGCCCCCATCTTACTGTTACTCGCTCCTGTGAACCGGAACGCGTTATGCAGATCTTGGTGCCTCCCGGGTCCATCTAGAAAAGGTAATGATTTTACTACTTTATATTTCTAGTTTTTACCGAGCTCAACGAAGGTAATGTTGGCCTGATATATTCGACGATGCCCTTTGGCTACACTGGCTAAAGGATTCTTAAGAAATATCAAATTAAGATATTTGCTCTTTCAATAGGTGATCTGTTTATATTTACAATAGGTGAGCTGTTTATACATGCTTGTAGGTTATCCAAGTCTACACAACGCGATTGCGATTGTTAAATGGATGTATTTGTTCTCTGTTTTCTATTTTGATACCTGAAGATGCCTAAAAAAGGCGAAACGTGTCGTTGATAAATAAAAAAAAAACTAAATTGCAACCAAGACTGTTTTTAACCAATACTAGTATGTACATGAGTCGATTCAACTAACAAATTTATCAATGGGATAGAAGGAGTTGATCACATATAAATTCCTTTGGCTTGTCTGGAACTGAAGTTTATTAGTATTTGAACATCGCATAGCTGATGACAAGCTGTTGTTCCTCCGAATAATGGGCACAGACCAAAGTAACTGACTTTAAACCATTATGATCATTCTTATTTCTAGTACTGATCCCATGAACTGAGCTGTTGGTTGAAAAAAAAGCTATATTACTGAAGCAAAATTTCATTAAGGAATAAAGATATTGGGAAGCGGCAGTTAGATTCCCGAGATCCGAGAACAGGCCTCTGCAGGGCACATCACAACATTTCTATTTCAAGAATTTTAGTTTCACTTGATGAGCTATCCAAAAGAATGTTGCGATTTGACTGTATGGAATGAAACGAAGTGAAGTACTGTCCGCTCTGTTATTTTTGTAGTAATTATATATTGATGTTTTTGGAGAACTCAAATGTCCTCTGTAAAATATTGATTCCGTTGAGTCACAAAAATGATTTATTGAAGAAAAAAGTATAAGGAATAAAACTATATCATCTGATCAAGCATTATATTTTATTTTACCTGAAAAAATCTTAAAAATCACACATGTTTCATGCGTTCAAAGACTGCCACCCCCTTAACGGCTTCGCAACAACTTACCCATTTCTGTAGAGTTGCTGTCGCGTTTCGTTGTATGACTGATTCCTCCCTATCACCACAAAGAGAGATTATCCAGTTTCTTCGAAAGGGGAGCATGCTTCATCAGAGGATGACAGAGGTGAACGAATAGCAGTGACTCACACGGTATGCAATATTTTGGTCGTGTCGGCATTATGACAGTCAGAAAATCCTCGAGCTCCACCAAAACTTCCGATGAGAGGCCTGGGAACGTTCTCCGTGCGGCCCCGATATCTCCCCACATGACTCGCATATCTTCGGACGCTTTGAACAATCTCAGAATGATCAGAAGAGGTTCACCTGTTACAACGGAGTGCAGGACACTGTGGAAAATTGGATCCGTCAGCAAACCAGGAGTTCCCACACTGAAGCCATCCACTCCATTCGTACATGCTGGTGTATCGACGTCAATGGCCATTGTGTATGGATGCATTGTTCCACATGAGCTGTAGTTATAATATTGGTATTAAAATTTGTTTTCGTATAACTGTAATCTCCTTTTCATTTGGGTACACCTTAGTGGTTGTCGGTGCCTGGAGCGGCAGAACATTATGAAAAGTAGTCAGCTAAGAATTCTAGTGTCCCCAGTTACAATTTTTGCATTGGTAAATTAATTTCTACAAGAGAGTTTTGTTTTATGCCCGTTATAGCGGCGGATCATCAGAGGCAGACCATAACAACTAAAATTGTACCGACTTTACTACCTGCAATTCAATCCTCCAGTTTCTTTCTTTTGTTTAATTCTACGATTAAATGTTCTTTCAGTAGCGTTGGTATAACACATGAAGTTTTCGAAATTAAACTTTTCGGAAAAAATGAAATAATAGAGGAAGTTCTGTCTTTGCAGCTCTTGTTAACCCCCTCTTCTAATCTGATGCTATTGCCACCATGAAACTTTAATGATCTCAGTCAGCTTTCCTTTATTTAGATACATGTCGGATTAAAAACAGGGTTATAATCTCATATGAAGCCCCAGGCTAAAGATAATTAAAGGAGAGCAGGCTTTCAGCGTCTTTGAAGCAGAACAATAATATTGTATAATCAAACAGAGCACCTAAAACGCCTTTTTGCCATTGGCCCGGTAATGAGTAATACTACTAATAGATATCACATTGTAATCTTACCCTCCCACACATCACTATTAAAATTCTCAGTCTCTGCACAAGTTTTGAAAGCTTCAAGAGGCATATGGTATACAAAAGCAAACTTTTACTTATCTTCATTTTATCTTCTCGTTGAGCCGGCCGGTGTGGCCGTGTGGTTCCAGGCGCTTCAGTCCCATAGAGCTCAGAGCCATTTCTCTTCTTGTTGTTGGTTGCGGTTATTGTGTCTAGGAGTATACTCTTGCCACTGAAATTTTGATTTAACGTTGTGGGTTCCTGATGACTAAATAACTAATGAAGATTTGCCTGTACTTCTCTTGAATTCTATTCTTTGTCATATTTTTGAATATCACACCGTTTTTACTATTTCCACTTAATATTCCAAATTACATTATTAGTGTCTATCGTATAAATACGTCTGACTCCATCAGAGACATGCCCACGATTACTTACATTCTGCAGTACTCACAATATTCCAAAGACTTAACAAAGCAAAAGAGTTTACATATTTCTAGACAAAAGAAGAATCATCACCAAGTTATAACACTATTTTATAAATTAATCCAGGAATAAATTTAATAATTAGCTTTAGATTTTGCAGTTAATAATATGAATTTTAAATATGCCTGATATTTTGTAATTTCAAATATTTATAAAAGAAGAGTAATTTTAACTGTATGTACAGAGTACTAACTAATTATTTTTTTTACATATTTTAGCCCGAAACATAACACATCACATACAAAATCATATGAAATTCATTCAGTTAAACAACTGAGATACAAGAATCGATAGTATACATGTATCGGTTATTTCTATATAAGAAAGGTAATGTTAGAGGAGAGCGCCGCATTACAACAGCCGAATCACTATACATCTGTAACAAGAAATTTGTAGCAAGTATAAGGTTTCTGAAGACATTCACAACTGCTAAGTACATTTTTTTTTGCAGTAAATAAAAAAATGGTTGGCTCATTATGTAATACTACTTGTTGAAAATCATTGTTTGCTTTCGTTTTCTGATCATCATGCTAACACATGCTTATTAGTGATAAATTAGAAGTGAATTAATCACGATTTAAGCAATTCTAGCCCTTTATATTTCTCTGTACCGTTATCTGTTTTGCCGTATCAGTTGTTTTACATAAATGTACCATTGATGGTCATATGTTTATTACTGGAACATAATTAAAGAATTTAAAGCTTAATTTCAGCTTGCAAAGCTATTTCTACTACTTCGTCAGAGCATTTTATAGCAATTCATTTTCATTAAAATACAGCTGGAAAGAGTCCAAATGAATTCCGCAAATCTTATTGCCAATCAGCTTAATCCCGTGAAAAAAGTCCATCCACTCTTGCAATTTAAATAGCAAATGCAAATCTCATGGCATTCATTTCTATTTAGTGGAGGTTCACTTTTCCACTGCGACTGGCTCAGCTGAACTTTAGCAATGTTATGGTACTCGGCCCGTTGGTCTCCGGTCACCGTCTCAGTGACGAACTGACTTTACTTATCTTTAACTTCGTACGTCCGGAATCCATGTACAAGGAAGCTTAAGCAAATTTCCAAAGCGACAGTGACACGCTAGAAACATGCTCTCATATATTTACATGTGGTGTCCCAAAAGATTCCATCTTAGGGCCCTTACTTGTGTTTATTAATGATTTTTTATTAGTGACATTACCAGATGCCAAGATTGTTTTACTTGCAGATCATACAAACACTGGAATAAATAGCAAATTAATTATAGTTTTAGGAGGTTAGGGTAATACATTTTCATGGACACTAATTAATGATTCATAGCCAATTTTTTGCCTCTAAACTTCAGAAAGTCAACTACATGCAATTCAGGAATTATAGGCCCTCCCTCCCGATATATGCCTGATCATGACGGTAAGCAAATAGAACAGTTTCATTGTGCTAAACTCTTTCGCTTAAAAGTCATTAATAAATTCAGAATTGCTGTAGCAGCTAGACAAATCTTTACTTTCAATGTTGACGTTGACAAATATTTACATTTACGCCATACTCGTCAAGACACCTAACAGTGTGTGGCGGAGGGTACTTTTGATGCCACTAACTGATCCCCACTCCCTGTTCCACTCGCATACGGTGCGTGGGAAGAATAATTGTCACTAATCTTCTGTATTAGCTCTAATTTCTCTAATTTTCTCGTTATGGTCATTTCGTGAGACATATGTGGCAGGAAGTAATATGTTGCCCCACTTTTCGCGGTTAGTGCTCTCTCGGAATTTCAGTAGCAAATCTGTCCTTGATGAGTAATGCCACTCTTGTAACAACCGCCAGTGGAGTTGGTTGAATATCTCTGTTACACTCTCGCGTCGACTGAACGATTCCGGCACGAAACGCGCTGCTCTTCGTTGGATCTTATCGTATCTCTTCTATCACTCTTACCTAGTAAGGATCCCAGACTGATGTACAGAACTCCAGAATCGGTCGAAGAAGCGCCATGTGAGCCACTTCTTTCGTGGATTAGCTACATTTCCTCAACATTCTTCCTCTGAATCTCAGTCTGGCATCTGCTTTTCCTGCTGTTTGTTTTATGTTGTCAAGCACTTACGGTCGCTCTGGATCGCTAGTTCTTCCTACAGATTTTGCGGTAGATATTTCTTCCAGAAATGTCTCATCAATAGTGTATTTGTGCAGTAGTGGATTTCTTTTCTTATGTTTCCCGAAAGTGCTACTTTTTTTTACGTCCGAGGTCAACTGCAAGAGCGTGCACCGGTCATTAACCCACCGCGGGTCTTTCTGAAAATCGATACTGTCTTATGGCATTGTTACTGTGTTAAGACAGCCATATCATCTGAGAACAGTCTGAAAGAGCAGCCGACGCTTTCTACTAGATGGTTTATATACGTTTTACACAGTAACGGTCCTATCACACTTGCTTGAGGAGCTGGAAGCAACCTTTACACATGACGTTTTCTTCTGTTAAGAGAGACGTGTTGAGTACCATCTGCAAGGTAGTCTTGAATTCAGTCAAAGATCTGGTCCATGGTCCACTAATAGGAAAGCTCAAGGAACACAGCATCAGCACCAATCCGAGCTTTCACCGTTACTGCGTTGCTTAGAAAATATTCGTGCGACACAGTTTTTATAGCTGAAATTTTCGTTTAAAATCATCAAAAACTGCTGACCCAACTATTGTGATAATTGTTTCCATATTAGTCATTGCCTGTCAGTCTTTTCTGCGTAAACGAGATGTCGATTATTTTAATGTGCATTAAAAAATATTTACAGCTATTTATTCAATAAATTGTATATATGTGGTACGGACCATAGGAACGTTATAGAAATTATTTCGTTGTGGGTAGAGCCAAAAAAAGATTGCGATTCACTGGCAGAACACTTAGAACGTGCAACAGGTGTACTAAAGAGACTGCTTGTGCCACGCTTGTCCACCCCATTCCGGAGTATTGCTGTGCGGTGTGGGATCCGTATTAGGTGGGACTGACGGATGACATCGTGAAAGTACAAAGAAGGGCAGCTCGTTTTGTATTATCGTGGGATAGGGGAGATAGTGCCACAGACATGATACGGGAATTGGAGTGGCAATCATTAAAACAAAAGTGTTTTTCGTTGCGACGGTATAAGAGAAATCAGTGCTCGCACACAAAAATTTTAGTGTTCGTCTTTACCGCGCGCCGTTCGAGAGTGGAACGGCAGAGAGACAGCTTGACGGTTGTTCATTGAACCCTATGCCTGCCTCTTTACTGTGAATAGCAGAGTAATCACGTAGATATAGATGTAGAGAATGACTTTCTTATGGTTTCTCATCAAAACGGAATTTGTTTTTTCAGCACTGCAATTCGTAAAAATACTAAGGGAACAGACCAATATTCATTCCGTCATTCTACGGAACTCCAGAAGAAATTTTAGTACCGTAGTTAGTAATAAATGGCTAACAAGGAAATCTGTACGTCTCCAATGAAATAAAAGTGTTTTCCAGTTTTCCATTTATAAGGCCAAAACAAGTAAAACTGCAAAATACGATTGATTATTCTCATCACTGATATTTAACTTGTACAGGGTACCCCAAAAGTTCGTTAACATTTGAAAATGCACTAATTCATGGAATAATACAGGCAGAGAGGTATAGCTTGACAAACATGCCTGAAATGACATAGAGTTTCATTTAAACCAAAAACGAGTGCAACAACCAACCAACAGACGTCTTTGGACAGCAACACAGTCAGTGACGCCGCATGAGAATAGTGTATAAAATGAGCTGTATTGCGAGAGGGAGTCAGATGCGCCAAAAATCGCTGCGTGTTGACTTTACCAGAAAAGGCACGGTTAGTGAAGCTTAACTATCAGAACAGAGAAACCGCTACTGCAACTTTACTATCCTCCCGCCATAACAAGTGTATCTGAACGGGTAAAGGTCCTGTGACAAGTATCACTGTGAAGAAAATCATCACGAAGTTCGAAGCCACAGGTTGCTTAGACGATAGGCCCATAGTGGGTAACCAGACACAAGTGTTATTGTTGCTCGGGCAGTTTAGGGAGAATTGGGTCCATCTCCGCGTGGTGAAGTCTGCGCTGCGAAGCAGCGCGTCCCATCGACACAGCTGCTTGGAGAGCACTACGGTGTACCCTCCAATGCTATCCATACAAAGTCTAGAGCCAACATGAACTGTTAGCCACCGATTTTGTGATTCGGGGAGCGTTTTCGGTATGGAAACATCCAAAAATTGAGGAAGATTGGTTGCCTAACGTGTTGTGGACCGATGAAGCCCATTTCACACTCCGAGCAGAGCGTCTGTCAAAACCCACTACTGCAGAATTTCGGCTACCCAAAGTCTGAGAACTGTTTTGGAAACCCTACTGCATGACGAGAAAGTCACCTGTGGTGTGGATTTACCACACCAGTCGTGATCGGACCCCTTCTCTTCGAGGAAATGCGGGATGCTTCTTTTCGAACTGTCAGCGTGACGGGTGCGAGGCCTGCCAGGCTGATAAACACCTGCTGAAAGGTACAACTTTCATGCAGGTTAGCGCCCCGCCCCTACTGCTACACATATGAAAGATTTCTTGCGCATATCGTTTGGTGAGAATCGCGTGCTGAGTCGTCACGTCCGTCGTAATTGGATTCTCAAGTCCCCAGACCTCAGTCCGTATGATTATTGGTTGTGGGGTTACCTGAAGTCGCCAGTCTACCACGGTCGTCCGACCTCATTAGGGAAGCTAAAAGGCAACATCCGACGGCAATTTCTCATCGTACCTGTTGATATGGTGTACAGTGCTGCTCACAACAATGACACTCGACTACAAGTGTTACTGATGAATGACTGCGACCTGTGGATCATTTGTCATAAAGAACATCGACTTTGCTAAAAATCATTTGTTATGCTAATTATTACTTTTTATTCACTTTGTGAAGCTTTTTGGTATTCAATAAAACCTCAGGTAAATTCAGGCATTTTTACCTCTCTGTCTACATTATTGTATGTAGTATTGAGTTTTCAAATGTTAACGGACTTTTAGATCACCCTGTATATTCAAGAGACGAAGGATGAAAATAAAGAGCTCATCTCTGGACGTTGTTTGTAACGGTTGGAAAATTAGTATTATATGGCTCGTTGATAATACATCTTCGTTCATCGGAAGTGAATGGGAATCGAGTAGTTAATTAGGAAAAAGTTAAACGGTGTAATACGCAAAGAAACGATAGTAAAACTACACAAATGTGTGTGCAGCAAATGTACCTCATGAATGGCTAAATGTTACTCGTGAGATTCTAGAAGTAGATGAATTTTAATATGTAACTGGGATATATAAAAAATGAAGATGCACGAAATGCACTGACAAGGATTGCTCAAAGTTAAAGACTTCCCGTTAAAAAGGAACAGCTGCTAAGGTCCAAAAATATTATCTTCGAGAAAAAAGGTCATTAAAAGTAGAAATACATCTTTATACAGGTGCGAAACAGGGACAATGGTGGAAGACGTAAATGAAACCATTAGAAGCGTCTGAAGTGCCCTGGTGTTACAGCAGTTGACTGTTCAGAACAGATGTATTGATCGGGTAAGAAATGATAGATGAAGCACGTAACAAATATTTTAATGAATCGAAGTTAAAGAATACCTGACACATAGTACGATGGTTGAAGGAAACAATCACAGGGACGAGTGTAGAAATGAGTATAAAAGGCAGACAGTCGACGATGTTCTGTGTAGCTTTTTTGCAGCTGACTGTCGAAAAAACTATAGAGGAAACTATGTAGATTGTTACATATGAGCATTTATAAGGAAACGTTCTTTTTGCACATAAAGGAAACAAAATGGGCTCACCTTTATAATGTGTACAACTTCTCACATACTAATTGCAATAGTTGCAGACGTAACGAATAGAGATATAGAAGATCCTGTAGAGGTGAGCGAATGAGCGCAATCTGTTGATCAGAAGAACGGTATGGCGTCACCTATATCCTCCTTTTGGCTGACTTAACATGATGAAAAATTCTATGAACACATCTGTTTCCTTGTAGAGGAATATCAAATTACCGAGAAAATAGTTATGGTAGGGAGACGAGGAGTGTGGTTCTAATAAAGAATAGAGTGGAATGAACAATGGGGACATACTACGACCTGAGGCGTCGGTGGAAATTGCAGTTGAAGGGATGGTGGAAGGGGCATGCCTAGGTGTGAGTATATGAGGGAGAATTGAAGAAGTGTACCAAACCAACCATAATTGGTTGATGACTGGCGTGACATAGTGTTCATTCTAAGTTTAAGAAAGAGCGAAGGAATGTTGGAGAGACCCCGACAACAATTCCCTTAGAGAGGGAGCACAGGCTCAGATTGATGAAGGTTGAGTCAGGAAGCAGAAAGACTCTTTTTCAAAGCAAAGATTCTACATTACACCTTAATCGATCTGGGAAATAAGATAAAATCTTTGCTGGCTGGCCTTCGAATTCGAATTCAGTGTCATCTACGTCGATATCCTGTGTGTAACGCACATTTGGGTAGGAGAACGTTGTATCCCCACTAGACTGGGAATGACTGCTGCAAAATCCGAGATTCAAGTCATATTAAGATTTTATTCACAGTTTTATTTATTTATTTGTTGTTTATTTAGCCGACCACTGTGGCCGAGTGGTTCGAAGTGATTCAGTTCGGAACCGCGCTGCTCTACCGTCGCAGGTTCGAATCCTGCCTCGGGCATGGATGTGTGTGATGTCCTTAGATTAGATTTAAGTAGTTCAAAGTTCTAGGGGACTGATGACCTCAGATATTAAGTCCCGTAGTGCTCAGAGCCATTTGAACCATTTTTGTTGTTTATTTAGCCTGAGAAGATTAGGGCCTTAGGGCCCATTAATAACAATAATAATAATAATAAACAGCTCTTAAAAATATATAGATTACCTTAGCACATTTGAGGCCATGCTTAGCATTATCAGAAGCGGAATGGATAAAGGAAGAGGAGTGGGTTGAAATGTCAGTGACAGGGGCTCTTGGGAAAGAACAGAATATAAAATAGACCTATGCTGAACGAGGGCTAGGAACCAGCTATGGAGGAGGGGCACTGGCGACAGTGAGCTGCACAGAATCTGGAAGAGATGGCTGTTGTGGTAGGAGGTGGACCATTATTCGTCTTTTGAAGTTTGGAAAGAATTTAATTTCTAAAATTTTTCGAGGAAAGTTGTTCCAAGGTCGTTTTCCTGATATAGAAAATGATGCAGAAATCATGATAATGCTATGTGATGATACAGAGAGTATTTTACTTTTTTGAGAACGAGCATTTCTACTGTGCTGTTCAGATAGTAGAACAAGAGTTGAAGACATGTAAGAGGAAGTGAAATGATTAAGAAGACGATAGAGCAAACATAGAGTATGATAGTTCCTACTCTTGTCGGCACGTAGCCATGATAATACTTAGTCCGTCGGCTGGTACGATATGATTCAGAAAGCGTGCGTCACAGATGTATCACACACAAGCATTTATCGGCAGTTCCAGTCTTCGTGACCTTTGGTACGAAAGTCGTAATTGAAGTTTCAAGCCCATAATAAAGAATCATTCCCAACTTTTATGATGTTTTTACGCAAATGAAAGGGAGATTTTCCTTGGCCGCACATATTGGTCGAAATGTATGAATATAAATAATAATAACAAAAAACACTTTTGCAGAAGACAAAAATGAAAAGAAAATCAGGTTTAGAAAAACATTTTTTTTAATACACTCTGCAATGTATTCTGTGAGTAATTCAGTAATAAATATGCAGCGAAGCAACACTAAGTGAAACAGGTTACTGTGAACGATTCTTATTATCAACGGGTGTCTGTATTGACTTCGGAAAGTTACTCCATTAGGAACATTACATTCAGTTAGGCTACATGAGCAATCTGAAACCCACTCATTTTCCATGCAGCTGCGCACGACAGGTATAAAAAATTTACACATTTTTGCTGCATGATATTCGAAGCATGTAGTATTTGGCCTAGTGGGCAATGATTTCATCAGTTTCACTCATTGTTGCTAAATAGGTTGCGGCCCAAGTGACTAATCTTGCTCGGTTTATTACGATAGTGGGAAAGACGCTCTCCCTGATTAGATCCAAGCCTAACACAATCCGTTTATAAAGAGTATATAACAAATATATCACAGTTACCATACCTTTATTTTTTGGCCACTAGTTTTGATTTAAGTGTCAGGAAGTCGTTTCTGAAAGTATTTGTATGGAGTGTAGCCATGTATGGAAGTGAAACATGGACGATAACCAGTTTGGACAAGAAGAGAATAGAAGCTATCGAAATGTGGTGCTACAGAAGAATGCTGAATATAAGGTGGGTAGATAAGTTAACTAATGAGGAGGTATTGAATAGGATTGGGGAGAAGAGAAGTTTGTGGCACAACTTGACTAGAAGAAGGGATCGGTTGGTAGGACATGTTTTGAGGCATCAAGGGATCACAAATTTAGCATTGGAGGGCAGCGTGGAGGGTAAAAATCGTAGAGGGAGACCAAGAGATGAATACACTAAGCAGATTGAGAAGGATGTAGGTTGCAGTAGGTACTGGGAGATGAAGAAGCTTGCACAGGATAGAGTAGCATGGAGAGCTGCATCAAACCAGTCTCAGGACTGAAGACCACAACAACAACAGCTTTGAACCCACTGGTTGTTTCTGAAGTCCAATCTACTGAGGCTGCACTTGTAATCTTAATGACAACCATCTAAACTGGCAATAAATGCATCACACAGTGACTGGGGATAAATGGCACTCTCTCTCTCTCTCTCTCTCTGTATATATATATATATATATATATATATATATATATATATATATATATATATATATAGTGACATTTATCCCCAGTCGCTGTGTGATGCATGTATTGCCAGTTTAGATGGTTGTCATATATATATATATATATATATATATATATATATATATATATATATATATATGTGTGTGTGTGTGTGCTCATATTAAAAGTCAAAATGAAACTTGATCACTCAATCAAGGTAAGTTGGAGTAGTATTTTGTTTTACATCACATACACGGAGCGCAACACTCCGATAACTGACAGACTTGATTGCCCTTGATTTGTACTGTGAGCATATAAAGGGCTTACTTCAATAGTGGATACAGAGTTCTGTACTGCAAGTGTGGCAGATTTGTAATAAAGTCTTTATGAAATAAAAGGGTTGCTGGTCCTACATCAACGAAATGTTGAAATTACATGAAGAACGCCTTCAGTCTAAGTCAACTATCGGACTGTTGCATGCTTGAGCGCTTCCCGTTCGAGCGCTCCTTGTATGTGCTGTATAACGAAACACTACTCCATCTTGATTCAGCGGTCAAACTCAGAGCTTGCAGAGGATTAACACGGCCTGGGACGTGCTGCGAACTGCGACCTCGAGTTGGCAACTCCAGTGGGGACTCCGTTACCGTCTCTCGTTTCAGCTGGCGTGGAAAACTTAGATTGCGTCGCCTCGCTGGGAGCTGAACTCATCCTGAACTCCGTCTTTGTGGGCCACACTTAGCGCAAATAAGTGCGGTGTCACTTCTTCTCGCCGCGCGTCCCTTCGCGCCTTTGTTCTGTCCTCATGAGGCGTTTATTATTACTGGACTCACTGCTGGTTTCAAAACATTCGTTCCCGTATGTAGGCAAACAAGCCTACACCGACTCGAAAATCAGTGTTTTGTGTTCGAGTGACAACTGCCATTGAATAGCTGCAAACAAATTGCAGCTTTAAAATAGCACGTTTAGTTTCGAAACTTCAGCAAACTGAATGCATATTTTACTGTAAGCTGTTTTATGTAATTTTTCTCCGTTAGGGCGCTTTATAGAAGAGGTGATAACGACAAATTACCGAAACTACGACTGTGCAGATATCAGCATCTTTAGTGAGAGACACACTTGCATCAGATTACCATATTTGTCCGTCACAAGGAAAGAGTTTAATATTAACTACTAGGGCCTGTAACATCGTTTAAATGTTTTGGGGTAATAGTACAGAGCGAGGGAAAATTGGATAACAATGTTAAAATAAGTAACTGAGAACGCGAATAGCAAACGTGAACTAGTTGGAAGGGTTATGTGAGAGGGAAAGTCGCTTATGAAGGTACTCACGTATACAGTACAACGCTAGAGAGACGATTTGTAGACTCCAGAAAAACTTTCACTCTGCTGCAGTGAATGGAGTGTTTTAAAACTCCCTGGCAGATCGTGCGTGGAGCCCGGAACCTTTTCCTTTCTAAGGCAGTGACCTTATGCTCTTACTAACTGTACTATCCGGGCACAACTGGCACTCCCCTACTCCCACCCCCTCCCTCGCAGCTTTACGTTGCTAACATCTGTCTCCTACCTTCCAAATATAATGGAGATTCTCCATCATACATTATGTGACTAGAATCCTCTGGAGAAACGGCATTGCCCCCGAAAGGCAATGTTCCAAGAAAAACAGTTTTAATCAACCTGGAAGTTACTACTCCAACATTTGAAGCACCAAGTATGCATGACAACAGACATTGATCTCAGACATGCGCTACTATGGTAATAGCAGTGACCTACACTTCGAATGTCAACTGATACACTTGGAATAAAAACTATTTTGTTTTCAAGAAACTTTGTTGCGTAACTTCCCAGTATCTGCAGTTCATGAAAAAATCTCGGCAGATACCGTTGACATTGCTAGAACGAGAATGCTATTTCTACACTCATCCACCACTAAATACAAGCCTCAAACAATAATCTATAGCCAGTTGGTATTTTTTATGATTTTTCCGAGGCGTTTGTTGCGTGAATCATGATACTTTCTTAAAAACACAAGTTTTACGGAACTGATATCTTCACGCACAGCTGTTTTGAATAATGCTTCCCAAAGAGAATGCCAAAAGCTGTCCCGAATAATTCAGACAATATCAGACAAAATCACAAAGGAAGCACCACAGGGTTCAATTTTGGGCCGAGTCCTTCTCCTAGTATTTGTGAATGACCCTCCAATAAATATTCAACAAGAAAATTAGATGCTTTTTGCAGACGAAATTAGTGCCATAACAAATGCCGTTAACAATAAAGCAACTGAAGAGTAAATTACCAGGAATTCGGACCCAGTGGAGTAACGGAGATTAATATCGTAATTCCCATTTTTCATTTTCACTGGTCGCGAAAACGGTTGTATGCATTTAAAATTAACGTTTGATGACCACCATTATTGAATTACAGACTATAATAACTGTCGGCTTGTGTGGATCGTTCGGCAGTCATTTGTAGACTACGCAAATTTGCACCATAAAATGGCTGAAATCGTTCATGACTAGCTAGAGGAAAAATTTGGCCTTTTTGCCGTTTGTGATTCCAAAGAATTTCCCACTGCAGGGCGTTGCCCCCGCATTGTGTGACATAATAGAACCAATCTCGAAATAAATTTGAATTATGTTTGTTTGAAGTATGTACTCCCGTTATTACGAACGCTTATAACCTTTCAATTGGTGTTACCGGTACCACTTTTAATTATTTAATGAAAGCTCTCCAGGAACCACTTAATTACAGTTGAAAATCAGTTTTTTGTTTGAATTTACTTCACTCAGAACTCATGCACTCACCAAGGCGTGTTGCAGTTCAGACAAATGCAATAGTACATTTATGATCTCACACAGTAATGAAACTCCCTTCAAAAAAGAATAATGTCCCAAAAGTATCAGACAAAGATTAAATAAATTTATCAGTTTTTATACTTTTTTCCGCAGCCACAAATTTTTAATAGTAACATCCTCCCTGTATGTGTGTGACAAAAGGTGTAACAATTATAATTAACTCAACACTAAACAACATCCTTATTATTGCATAACGGCAAACTCCTGCTTCTGCTGTGTTATATCAAGAACCATTGAGCTGTTGTCAAATAAGCACCACTATATTGTGTTTGAAGCGATTTTGAAAAACGGTGATTCTTGCACTGCAACTGTACATTAGTACCGCCAACATTTCAGTGTGGGTCTAAGATGAGGAGCTACATTCCGTGATAATTGTATTGGTTCAAACTCGGATCGCTCTGTTCTCCCACAAGACCCAGCGAAGTCGTATATACCGATGTCCAGGTTGATGCCGTGTTTCCTTAATTCCATTAGTTGTTCGATACAGTTCTGCACTGCAGATCAGTGAACAAAATATGAGCGAACGACGAAACAGATCAAATACGCAATAGGAATGAAGAGTTTCTAACAAACAGAACACAGTACGTCACTCTCAATGGAGAAAATCCTCAGGCGTAAAAGTAAATGACGATGTGCCCCAAAGGAGTGTTGCAGGGCCATTAATTTTCACAATATGTATCAATGACCAATTGGATAACGTCGGAAGTTCCATAAAATGGTTCAAATGGCTCTGAGCACTATGGGACTTAACTTCTGAGGTCATCAGTCCCCAAGAACTGCTTAAACCTAACTAATCTAAGTACATCACACACATCCATGCCCGAGGCAGGATTCGAACCTGCGACCGTAGCGGTCGGGCGGTTCGAGACTGCAGCGCCTAGAACCGCTCGGCCACACTGGCCGGTCTTGTTCCATCAAGCTTCATGCGTGTGCTCCTGTTGTGTGAAACGTTTGAAAATGTACCGAACAGCAGGAAGATGTGACGTTTGATATTGGTGCATGGATTCGCAATTGACCTTCAATATAAAAACGTGTAAGTTATTGCAAATGAATGGGCAGATAGGCCAAATATTCCATCATTACACGGCCGAAGAATAATCACTGAGATCAGCCACGTCCGTTAAAATTCTAGGAGCATGCGTGCCTTCCGATTTAAAGTCGACGACCACTGCAGGTAAAGAAGAATTCAGAATGAGATTTATTGGAAGGATCCTCAGGAAATATAGACTATCCCCAAAGGAGGTAGCTTACAAATCCTTTCCAGAATGTTTGGAAGGTAGGAGACGAGGTACTGGCAGAAGTAAAGCTGTGAGTACCGGGCGTGAGTCGTGCTTCGGTAGCTCAGATGGTAGAGCACTTGCCCGCGAAAGGCAAAGGTCCCGAGTTCGAGTCTCGGTCGGGCACACAGTTTTAATCTGCCAGGAAGTTTCTTACAAATCCTTTGTTCGACCAGTGCTTGAATATTGCCCAATCTGGGATCCATGTCAAATAGTTTTGATAGACAAAATGAAGAAGTTCCAGAGAATAGCATTTCGTTATTGATTCATCCGGTATGAGCGAGAACGACACGGAGGGGCTCATCCAGCTCCTGTGGCAGACGCTACAAGAGAGGCGCTGAGCATCACGGTGTAGTTTGATGTTAAAAATCCGAGAAGAGCCAAACATTTTATTCATTACATCGACAGGCGAAATACCTTCAGACTTCAAGAAGAATATACTAATTCCAATCCCAAACAGAGCAGGTATTGACAGATGTGAAAATGATCGAACTATCACTTTAATAAATCACGGTTGCAAAACGCTAACACGAATTCTTTACAGACAAATGGAAAAACTGGTAGAAGCTGATCTCGGTGTAGAACAGTTTGGATTCCGTAGAAACGTTGGAACACGCGAGGCAATACTGACCCTGCGACTTATTTTAGAAGGTAGGTTAGGGGAAGTCAAGCTTATGTTCCTAGCACTCAGACAAAGCTTTTGACAATGTTCACTGGAATACTCTCTTTCAAATTGTTAAGGTGGCAAAGTAAAATACATGGAGAGAAAGGCTATTTACAATATATACAGAAACTAGATGGCAGTTATAAGAGTTGAGGGGCACGAAAGGGAAGCAGTGGTTGAGAAGAGAGTGAGACAGGACTGTAGCCTATCCCAATGTTATTCAATCTGTATATTGTCGATCAAGAAAGAGGTGCTCGTTTCAAAAAAGGTGTAAGACAAGGATGTAGCCTTTCACCCCTACCGTTCAATCTGTACATCGAGGAAGCAATGATGGAAATAAAAGAGAGGTCCAGGAGTCTAATTAAAATTCAAGGTGAAAGGATATCAATGATACTATTCGCTGATAACATTGTTATCCTGAGTGAAAGTGAAGAAGAATTACATGATTTGCTAACCGGAATAAAGAGTCTAATGAGTTCAGAGTATGGATTGAGAGTAAATCGAAGAAAGACGAAGGTAATGAGAAGTAGTAGAAATGAGAACAGCGAGAAAAAACATCAGGATTGATGGTCACGAAGTAGATGAAGTTAAGGAATTCTGCTACCCCGGCAGTAAAATAACCAATGACGGACGGAGCAAGGAGGACATCAAAAGTAGACTAGCAATGGCAAAAACGGCATTCCTGGCCAAGAGAAGCCTACTAGTGTCAAACATAGGCCTTAATTTGAGGAAGAAATTTTTGAGAATGTACATCTGGAGTGCAACATTGTATGGTACTGAATTATGGACTGTGGGAAAACCGGAACAGAAGAGAATCGAAGCATTTGAGATGTGATGCTGCAGACGAATGTTGAAAATTAGGTGGAGTGATAAGGTAAGGAATGAGGAGGTTCTGTGCAGAACCGGAGAGGAAAGGAATATGTGGAAAACACTGACAAGGAGAAGGAACAGGATGATAGGACATCTGGTAAGACATGAGGAAATGACTTCCATGGTACTAGAGGGAGCTGTAGAGGGCAAAAACTGTAGAGGAAGCCAGAGATTAGAATACATCCAGCAAAATAATTGAGGTCGTAGGTTGCAAGTGCTACTCTGAGATGAAAAAGTTAGCACAGGAAAGGAATTCGTGGCGGGCCGCATCAAACCAGTCAGAAGACTGATGATCAAAAAAAAGTATTGAGCAAGCAGTAAAGGAAACAAAAGAAAAATTTGGCTTAGGAATTGTAATCCATGGGGAAGAAATAAAAAGTTTCAGGTTCGCCGATGACATTGTAATTCTGATAGAGACAGCAAAGAACCTGGAAGAGCAGTTGAACGGAATGGACTGTGTCTTGTAAGGAGGATATAAGATGAACATCAACAAAAGCAAAACGAGGATAATGGAATGTAGTCGAATTAAATCAGGTGATGCTGAGGGAATTAGATTAGGAAATGAGACACTTGAAGTAGTATTTGAGTTTTGCTATTTGAGGGGAAAAATAACTGATGATGGTCGAAGTAGAGATGATATAACATATAGACTGGCAAGGGCAAGGAAAGCATTTCTGAAGAAGAGAAATTTGTTAACATCGAGTATAGATTTGTCAGGAAGTCTTTTATAAAGTATTTGTATGGAGTGTAGCCATGTATGGAAGTGAAACATGGACGGTAACTAGTTTAGACAAGAAGAGAATAGAAGCTTTCGAAATGCGGTGCTACAGAATAATGCTGAAGATTTGATGGTAGATCACGTAAATAATGAGGAGGTACTGAACAGAACTGGGAAGAAGAGGAATCTGTGGCACAACTTGACTAGAAGAAGGGATCGGTTGGTAGGACACATTCTGGCGTAGCAAGGGATCACCAATTTAGTATTGGAGGGAAGCGTGGAGGGTAAAAATCGTAGAGGGAGACCAAGAGAAGAATACACTAAGCAGATTCACAAGGATGTAGATTACTGGAGTTGTTAGGAGATAAAGAGTCTTGCACAGGATAGAGTAGCATGGAGAGCTGCATCAAACCAGTCTCTGGATTGAAGACCACAACAACAACAACAACAACAATAAATTACATCGTGGATAGACCATGGAGGCTAAATTAGAGATACTGGAACTCACAGCGAGACTTTCCAACAATAATAGCGCTGTTTTTACTGTTGTTGGATGTCCACCGGTGTGCAGCTGTTTTCGTAACACAGGGCCTTCACAATATCTGGCGAAGGATACCTACAAAGGGAGCTTAACCACTTTACCCACGTTTTTCAAGAAGACCGGATACGAAGAGCGACAAATGGGGCGTGCTTTCAAGGAGAAGGTACAAGCCCAGCAGACAGAAAACGACGAGGAGAAAAAAAACAATGGCGTATCTGCCGTACGCTGGCAGAGTATCGAACAAAATCGTTGGACTCCTGCCTCGACATAACATTAACTCCATTTTCCGTCCATCCCCGAAAACACGTGCCTTATTAGATATTTTGAAAGACGACTTGATGCTCCGTAAACCAGGTGTTTATACTGTTCCATATGAATGCGGTAAAGCGTATACCGGGGAGACTGCAAGAACAATCGAAGAAAGATGCAAGGAACACAGAAGAGACACCGAATTCAACAACAAAATCTGCTGTTGCAGAACAACTGCATAGCCACAGGGGACTCCGTGAAGTATGAAGAAATGGTAGTGCTAAGATAAGCCTTGTCGTTTTGGGACTGCGTTCTCAAGGAGGCAGTTGAAATACGAGTGGCTGATGGGTTGATCAACAGAGACACTGGGCTGACTAAAAGCAAAGTTTGGGACCCAGCACTCAGCCAACTAAAATCATAGCGTTGGTCGAGAGCGACTTCTGCACCTGCCTCAGGCCACGAGAGTACTGAGGGACTAGAGTTCGTGCCCAGTTTCTGGTGTCGTCTTCTTCTCTCACCACTCCACCCGCCGTGGCGTGAGACCAATAGTGGAAGAAGGGGTGGGGTGGGGGTGGGGGGATAAGAGTATAAAAGAGGCGGGATGCAGCAAAGACGCTCATCGTACAGGTATCACCTGAAGATGACGGAAAGGTACGCTGTCAAATTATCGTGTTACGAAAACCTTCCGGCGCCTCTGGGGCTCCCTCTTGAGTTTAATGTGTGCCTCTCACTCCCCGCCTCTCACAGATCATCCCCTCCATCGCCCTTTAACACCTATTGTTGATCCATGTCACCCCTTCCAATACGATGGCATCTGGATAGACACCCGACAATAGTGCAAAAAGTTGATCACCTAGAAGCCTAGGATCACAAATAATTGCTCCTCCAGCGGGCCATTCGTGACCGTGACAGGAAAGGAGAAGGACGGTGGGGAATTGAGTGGGACTGCTACAAAAACTACGCACTATCACACACCGTAAGGAGGCTTGCTGAGTGTAGATGGATATGTAAACGCAGAACTGTGGGATAGAAAAGAAGGTCGTTCGTTGATGGAATACAATCAATATCAGCCTCCGAGTAAACAAAGTTATGCTATGCATCTTTCTGTTCGCAGCTTAAAACAAAGGTTTCATCTTTGTTTACTCTTTCACTCTTACTAAATGGCCGTAGGTTAACAACTAAATACTCAAGATTATTCAAAATGTATAAGAGTTTCAGCGACTGAGTTCTACAGATTGTTCTGGACATCGTCAACTTCAGCTGATGGATGGCCTAAGACTCGACCGAAACCTGTCATTTTAAATACACTCCTGGAAATTGAAATAAGAACACCGTGAATTCATTGTCCCAGGAAGGGGAAACTTTATTGACACATTCCTGGGGTCAGATACATCACATGATCACACTGACAGAACCACAGGCACATAGACACAGGCAACAGAGCATGCACATTGTCGGCACTAGTACAGTGTATATCCACCTTTCGCAGCAATGCAGGCTGCTATTCTCCCATGGAGACGATCGTAGAGATGCTGGATGTAGTCCTGTGGAACGGCTTGCCATGCCATTTCCACCTGGCGCCTCAGTTGTTCCAGCGTTCGTGCTGGACGTGCAGACCGCGTGAGACGACGCTTCATCGAGTCCCAAACATGCTCAATGGGGGACAGATACGGAGATCTTGCTGGCCAGGGTAGTTGACTTACACCTTCTAGAGCACGTTGGGTGGCACGGGATACATGCGGACGTGCATTGTCCTGTTTGAACAGCAAGTTCCCTTGCCGGTCTAGGAATGGTAGAACGATGGGTTCGATGACGGTTTGGATGTACCGTGCACTATTCAGTGTCCCCTCGACGATCACCAGTGGTGTACGGTCAGTGTAGGAGATCGCTCCCGACACCATGATGCCGGGTGTTGGCCCTGTGTGCCTCGGTCGTATGCAGTCCTGATTGTGGCGCTCACCTGCACGGCGCCAAACACGCATACGACCATCATTGGCACCAAGGCAGAAGCGACTCTCATCGCTGAAGACGACACGTCTCCATTCGTCCCTCCATTCACGCCTGTCGCGACACCACTGGAGGCGGGCTGCACTATGTTGGGGCGTGAGCGGAAGACGGCCTAACGGTGTGCGGGACCGTAGCCCAGCTTCATGGAGACGGTTGCGAATGGTCCTCGCCGATACCCCAGGAGCAACAGTGTCCCTAATTTGCTGGGAAGTGGCGGTGCGGTCCCCTACGGCACTGCGTAGGATCCTACGGTCTTGGCGTGCATCCGTGCGTCGCTGCGGTCCGGTCCCAGGTCGACGGGCACGTGCACCTTCCGGCGACCACTGGCGACAACATCGATGTACTGTGGAGACCTCACGCCCCACGTGTTGAGCAATTCGGCGGTACGTCCACCCGGCCTCCCGCATGCCCACTATACGCCCTCGCTCAAAGTCCGTCAACTGCACATACGGTTCACGTCCACGCTGTCGCGGCATGCTACCAGTGTTAAAGACTGCGATGGAGCTCCGTATGCCACGGCAAACTGGCTGACACTGACGGCGGCGGTGCACAAATGCTGCGCAGCTAGCGCCATTCGACGGCCAACACCGCGGTTCCTGGTGTGTCCGCTGTGCCGTGCGTGTGATCATTGCTTGTACAGCCCTCTCGCAGTGTCCGGAGCAAGTATGGTGGTCTGGCACACCGGTGTCAATGTGTTCTTTTTTCCATTTCCAGGAGTGTAGAATAACCATCGCTATCTAGACCGTTTTTCACTATTTTCATATAGCTTAAAAGATCGCTGTTTCCCAAAAAACCTACCAAAACTTTTGAACGCAAAACGTGTCCAGAATTCTTAAAAAAAGAATAAATAAAAAAGTAACTGAAACCGAACATGTTCGTGTGTAAGTCCACAGAAGTTAAAAAGCGGTCAGCCTCAAGAAGATTTAGTAGTGCTCGATATAGAACTTCCTCGGTGGAGAAGACCAAGTGGTCTACAGTATATGTTTGTCCTACATCTGGTAATGACAACCGAAATCGCAGGTTTCAGGAACTACATCTGGATCTACCGACTCCAGAGTGTAGATAACTAAAATCAGGCAACGAGTGAAATTCGTTTAGTACCTGACAGGTAGTGCAGATAGTTGAGGCCAATGACAATTGTTTACAAATTGTATAGACCCGTGGTCTAGAGGTAGCATCTTTGATTCATAATCAAAAACGTCTTCGATCCCGGGTTCGATCCTCACAACTGCCTAAATTTTGATAAATAATCAGCATTGGCGGCCGAAGACTTCCGGCGTAAGAAGTCAGCCTCATTCTGCCAACGGCCTTGTCAAAGAGGGCGGAGGAGCGGATAGAGGTTCAGGGCACTCTCTTGTCCTAGGGCTGGGAAATTGCCCCTAAAGGCGGAAGAATCAGCAATGATCAACGACATGAGGATGCAGAAGGCAATGGAAACCACTGCATTAAAGACACGTAACGTGTATCCACAGGACATGTGGCCTGTAATTGAAGAAGTGTCATGATGATCTCTCCATTGGCAAAAGATTCCGGAATAGTCCTCCATTCGGATCTCCGGGTGGGGACGCCAAGGGGGAGGTTACCATGAGAAAAAGACCGAATAATCAACGAAAGGATAACGTTCTACGAGTCGGGGCGTGGAATGTCAGAAGCTTGAACGTGGTAGGGAAACTAGAAAATCTGAAAAGGGAAATGCGAAGGCTCAATCTAGATATAGTAGGGGTCAGTGAAGTGAAGTGGAAGGAAGACAAGGATTTCTGGTCAGATGAGTATCGGGTAATATCAACAGCAGCAGAAAATGGTATAACAGGTGTAGGATTCGTTATGAATAGGAAGGTAGGGCAGAGGGTGTGTTACTGTGGACAGTTCAGTGACCGGGTTGTTCTAATCAGAATCGACAGCAGACCAACACCGACACCGATAGTTCAGGTATACATGCCGACGTCGCAAGCTGAACAGATAGAGAAAGTGTATGAGGATATTGAAAGGGTAATGCAGTATGTAAAGGGGGACGAAAATCTAATAGTCATGGGCGACTGGAGTGCAGTTGTAGGGGAAGGAGTAGAAGAAAAGGTTACAGGAGAATATGGGCTTGGGACGAGGAATGAAAGAGGAGAAAGACTAATTGAGTTCTGTAACAAGTTTCAGCTAGTAATAGCGAATACCCTGTTCAAGAATCACAAGAGGAGGAGGTATACTTGGAAAAGGCCGGGAGATACGGGAAGATTTCAATTATATTACATCATGGTCAGACAGAGATTCCGAAATCAGATACTGGACTGTAAGGCGTACCCAGGAGCAGATATAGATTCAGATCACAATATAGTAGTGATGAAGAGTAGGCTGAAGTTCAAGACATTAGTCAGGAAGAATCAATACGCAATGAAGTGGGATAAGGAAGTACTAAGGAATGACGAGATACGTTTGAAGTTCTCTAACGGTATAGATACAGCAATAGGGAATAGCGCAGTAGGCAGTACAGTTGAAGAGGAATGGACATCTCTAAAAAGGGCTGTCACAGAAGTTGGGAAGAAAAACATAAGTACAAAGAAGAGAGCTTCGAAGAAACCATGGGTAACAGAAGAAATACTTCAGTTGATTGATGAAAGGAGGAAGTACAAACATGTTCCGGGAAAATCAGGAATACAGAAATACAAGTCGCTGAGGAATGAAATAAATAGGAAGTGCAGGGAAGCTAAGACGAAATGGCTGCAGGAAAAATGTGAAGACATCGAAAAAGATATGCTTGTCGGAAGGACAGACTCAGCATACAGGAAAGTCAAAACAACCTTTGGTGACATTAAAAGCAACGGTGGTAACATTAAGAGTGCAACGGGAATTCCACTGTTAAATGCAGAGGTGAGAGCAGATAGGTGGAAAGAATACATTGAAAGCCTCTATGAGGGTGAAGATTTGTCTGATGTGATAGAAGAAGAAACAGGAGTCGACTTAGAAGAGATAGGGGATCCAGTATTAGAATCGGAATTTAAAAGAGCTTTGGAGGACTTACGGTCAAATGAGGCAGAAGGGATAGATAACATTCCATCTGAACTTCTAAAATCATTGGTTGAAGTGGCAACAAAACGACCATTCACGTTGGTGTGTAGAATATATGAGTCTGGCGATATACCATCTGACTTTCAGAAAAGCATCATCCACACAATTCCGAAGACGTCAAGAGTTGACAAGTGCGAGAATTATCGCACAATCAGCTTAAAAGCTCATGCATCGAAGCTGCTTACAAGAATAATATACAGAAGAATAGAAAAGAAAATTGAGAATCGCTAGGTGACGATCAGTTTGGCTTTAGGAAAAGTAAAGGGACGAGAGAGGCAATTCTGACGTTACGGCTAATAATGGAAGCAAGGCTAAAGAAAAATCAAGACACTTTCATGGGATTTGTCGACCTGGAAAAAGCGTCCGACAGTATAAAATGGTGAAAGCTGTTTGAGATTCTGAAAAAAGTAGGGGTAAGCTATAGGGAGAGACGGGTCATATACAATATGTACAACAATCAAGAGGGAATAATAAGAGTGGACGATCAAGAACGAAGTGCTCGTATTAAGAAGGGTGTAAGGCAAGGCTGTAGCCTTTCGACCCTAATCTTCAATCTGTACATCGAGGAAGCAAGGATGGAAATAAAAGAAAGGTTCAGGAGTTGAATTAAAATACAAGGTGAAATTATATCAATGATACGATTCGCTGATGACATTGCTATCCTGAGTGAAAGTGAAGAAGAATTAAATGATCTGCTGAACGGAATGAACAGTCTAATGAGTACACAGTATGGTTTGAGAGTAAATCGGAGAAAGAAGAAGGTAATGAGAAGTAGTAGAAATGAGAACAGCGAGAAACTTAACATCAGGATTGATGGTCACGAAGTCAATGAAGTTAAGGAATTCTGCTACCTAGGCAGTAAAATAACCAATGACGGACGGAGCAAGGAGGACATCAAAAGCAGACTCGCTATGGCAAAAAAGGCATTTCTGGCCAAGAAAAGTCTACTAATATCAAATACCGGCCTTAATTTGAGGAAGAAATTTCTGAGGATGTACGTCTGGAGTACAGCATTGTATGGTAGTGAAACATGGACTGTGGGAAAACCGGAACAGAAGAGAATCGAAGCATTTGAGATGTGGTGCTATAGACGAATGTTGAAAATTAGGTGGTCTGATAAGGTATGGAATGAGGAGGTTCTATGCAGAATCGGAGAGGAAAGGAATATGTGGAAAACACTGATAAGGAGAAGGGACAGAATAATAGGACATCTGCTAAGATATGAGGGAATGACTTCCATGGTACTAGAGGGAGCTGTAGAGGGCAAAAACTGTAGAGGAAGACAGAGATTGGAATACGTCAAGCAAATAATTGAGGACGTAGGTTAGCACAGGAATGGAATTCGTGGCGGGCCGCATCAAACCAGTCAGTAGACTGATGACCAAAAAAAGAAAATAGTACATAGTTCTATTATTACTCTGGAGCATTTTTCAAGATGTTCCTTGTTTCCATGAAGCTTTTGCTGGACCCCACCACTGGACAGTGGGTTCGTAATCATGTAATGGCTGGCTCGGCTTGAAACCAGGTCTATGTCATGCACTGGCTCAACCTCACGACGGATGTCTTGGTGAACAATACTCACACGTTGCCAAGTGGTGTAGGTTGCAGACACGCAGTAATTTTCTTAAACATTTCATTTAATATCTTGTTGACTTTATTGGCCTGGCAGACTTGTACCTATTCCGCGGACTGATAATACCGTTGTTGTTAAAGTACACGGCGGAGAGCTAAATGTACTGTTGCTTATCTTCCTTATGGTCATCTTTCTGGCTTCCATTTACAGCCTCGCGTATGTGTAGTGGATCTTAACCGAAAACAAGCTTTGATCAATACGTTTTAAGTGATGATTGATGCTTCCCGTGACAAGCGACGAACCTTTCTTTTGTTTCGTTAACCATCACAACTTGCGCTTCTGGTGGGATAAGAACTCTGAGAATAAGCATCGATGTCCCTCTCACAGAGCCAAAGACGCAGTGTGGGTTGTCTTATGAAGAAGTTTGTAGATGGGCCATAATTATTTGAGGGGATGATGGGCAAACATTAGCACTTACAGAAGTACGTTGCTATCAATACTTGAACATATCCTGGCGCCCAACATAAGAAGGCGATGTCTATAACAAAACTGAATGTGGTTCCCGCAAGATGGAGCAACTGATCGCTTAGCAGATAGTGTAATGAGTTATTTGAGGGTTGAATGGAAAATAAATGAAAGAATAAATAAATAAATTCAAACAGCTTAGATGAGGTTTCTAAGGACGAAGGGATACATAAGAAAAGACGTGGTTAAAACTGAAAATATAAGACCAGAATTAAGTATTTTCAACTTGAATGAAATATTTCAAAACACCTCATGAGAATGCTGGGTCACAGGATTCCACGGAAGGTCATGAACTTCAAGCCGAAAGGGCAACAGCTTAATCCTTGAAAGGAAGAAATGATGATGATGATGATAGTTGTAGTAATAAAATTCCTTGGTCACCTATTTTCTCCCAGTGTTGTCACCGACTGGCTCGAATCCATCACAGGCCTCATTTGATTTCTTTTCTGTTGTGGGTGCTCTTTATATCAATTGCGTACGGTAGAAAACTTCGTACAGTGGACACACTTGCTATACTAAGTCAAGAGTTCAGGTGTGTTTTTGAGAGTTTCAGCAAGAGAGGTGAGGAAGGTATTGTGAAAAATACACACCCTAAGGTTTTTTTCTAAATTTCTACTTTTTGGCTCTGTCAGATGTTTTAGCCGAGCCCTTATATGCTAGCAAAACTGCATGCTTGTCATTTAAGTTATCCCTGTATACATTACCTACGATGGCGGGACGAAACTCAGTACTTCTACGTAACCTACAGTAAATATTTTATTTTATATTTATTAATTGTGACTTTTTCAAACGTCACCCAATCAGTAATCATCGGCTTGGCATCTTCATAAAATTCGATATAATTTTACGCATAATACGATGATGTTTTAAGCTAATTCATTTTGTACTTAACTGTGCCATGAATCTTATACAATACGAAATGATGAATACTTTTGTATTTCCCTGATTGTTAAAAAAACCGGTCGTATCTGTGAAGCATATTGCTTGGATACATAATATGCAATTTACAACAATGGAAACATCTGATAGGATACCACATTGATCATTCGAAAACGTTTGATTTGTGCGTGTGTGTTTGTGTGTTGTGTATGTGTGTGTGTGTGTGTGAGAGAGAGAGAGAGAGAGAGAGAGAGAGAAAGACTGAACACACAATTGTAAATTACTGCATGTAAAAACAAAACAGTGGCTTGAATAATAATTTAAATATTTAGCGATTGCCAAATATTCAAGTGAGAAAGTACACTATATTTATAAAAGTAACTCGTTCAACATTATTACGAGAGTTTGTGCCATGGAATATGCAACTAACTAAAATCGCGGCTTTGTCAAACCTTTTTGCTTTATAGCTGATGGGCTTTGCCGACATTGGTGTGTTCAGATCATGAACAAACCTCAGATACTGCTACAATCAATCGTAAAGTTTATTGTCCAAAGAATATACCACCTTTCACTGTTCACACTGAGAAATTGTAGGCGACTAGGCATTTTGCTCCAAACATTATCAACGTATGAGAAGATTTATTTGCTAGGGTGTGTAACATTAGCTTTGAAGCCATTGTAAAAAGCAAAACGTTGATGTACAACAGGTAACATCATCGGCAATGTCACGCATTGGGATCTGAGGGATAAAGCGTTTCATAAATTACTACGGGGGCGAAACACAGGAACGAGAACATCACGCTTCATTTTTCCAGCGAATTTTCGCGCTTCCTACAAGGGTTTCCACTCAAGCGCTTTTTGGCATTCAGTGTCACTGTCCACGCCACATGCTATAAGAATGAGCTGCGAAATGTTTCAGTATGCTAGCGGAAAACCAACCGAAAAATGTGACCCTGCACCGTTAGCTTTTTCACCGGATTGTATTATCACTCAAAGGAAACTAGGAGTGAGTGAAACTCAAGAAGTAATTATTGGCACCACAATTGTTTTGTTTATAATAATCTGACTTACGTTTTATTAGTATCTTACAGGGTGTTTCAAGAAGAATATACGTATTACGAAGAATAATTTTGTCCGAACTATCGATCGCTGCGCCTCGGCTCGGTTATTGGAGAAACGATTACATTGTCTAGTTTATATTAATAGCCGCTAGATGTCAGCTGTCTGCTGTTTTGCTTGGTAACCGTCGTATGTTTAAATTGGCTACTCCACAGCCGAACTTATTTTGTGTTCTCGAGTTTGCGAAGTGCAATTCCGTGATTACAGTGCAAAGGCGTATCAGGCTGGGGCATCAAACTGATCCTCCGAATGGGTGGAACATTCTCAGATGGTATCGACAGTTTCTAGATACAGGATGTGTATTTAAGGAAAGAGTCCTGGCAGCCCTCGTGTTCCTGAAGAAAATGTTGTACGAATTCAAACTGCTTTCCAACGTAGTCCTTCTAAATCACGTGTCAGTCGGGAGTTACAACTGGCTACAACAACCATTTGGCGTGTTTTGAAACGTCGGTTGGTTATGAAGCCGTACAGATGTTACAAGCTCTGCGTCCTGATGACAAACGAAAACGTGTGGTATTTTGTAACGAGATTATTGACGCTGTTAACAATGATAACACTTTTGCACAACGCATCGTGTTCATTTATGAAGCGACTTTCCGTGTTACTGGTCAGGTAAACAAACACAATGTTCGAATTTGAGGCCAACAGAAACCACATGCAGCCATTGAACATGTTCCAGATTCGCCCAAAGTCAATGTGTTTTGTGCGATATCCCGATCATCTGTTTACGGCCCATTTTTCTTTGACGGAAACACGGTTAACGGTCAGCAGTATCTCGCTTTGTTACAAAACTGGTTGTTACCGCGGCAGTACGAAGACAACTTAATTTTTCAACAAGACGGTGCACCCCCTCACTGGAGTCGCCAAGTACGTGAATATCTGAATGAAACTCCACCGAATCGATGGATTGGTCGTCAAGGAGCTTGCGACATAGCATGTCTCAGCTGGGCTCTACGGTCACTGGATTTGACACCTTCTGACTTCTTCCTGTGGGGATTCGTTAAAGAGAACATTTATGTACCGCCACTCCCACTGAATCTGGAAGAGTTGAAGCACCGGATCCATATTGCCACATCATCAGTGACTAAGGACATACTTGCCCGAGTATGGGAGATTCAAATGGTTGAAATGGCTCTAGTCACTACCGAACTTAACATCTGATGTCATCAGTCCCCTAGACTTAGAACTACTTAAACCTAACTAACCTAAGGACATCACACACATCCATGCCTGAGGCAGGATTCGAACCTGCTACCGTAGCAGCAGCACGGTTCCGTACTGAGGCGCCTAGAACCGCTCGGTCACAAGACCGGCTAGTATGGGAGGAATATGAATATCGATGTGATATTGTTCGTGTCGCTGATGAAGGATATATAGAACTTCTGTAATCTGAACTTGAGAGATTCATAAATACGTGTGTAAAATTTCATATTCGTATGTCTTAAAGTTAAATATATACATACATTCGAAATGCGTATATTCTTTTTGAAACACACCGTATTTTACAAAATTAGTTTTGTTTATGGATCTCACTGACCTTGTTTATAAATGCAATAGCAATTCCTGGTTCAGTTCATTTTCTTACTATTAAATTCGTTGAAATGTACACGTAGGATTCACGCTCTTAATTTTTATAAATTTATGAATAAATGGGAAAACGTATAAAAAATTTACTGCTTGCCAAAATTACTCAAGCATCCTTGACGGTTCCGGTTTCAGACAGCAGCTGATCTAGCCAACTCTTCTCAGGACACCGAACACTCCATTTTTTCTTGAAGTGTGTATTTGTCTGTCAATATACGTATTCGATAATCTTACAGGCTTTGAATGTATTCGTGTCATTTCTTTTCGTACTCCTTTATTTTCTGGATTGTGCTTTTGACGCCCAATTTCTTTCTTATTTCACTATTCTTTACCCGTTTTACGAGTTTGTAACCAACTAGTGGTCTTAGGAGATTTGTCTCTACTGCTTCAATCCCCTTCGGTTGACTGGCAGTTAGAGTCTCTGGACCAGAGATTAGAAATGATGCTGCTGTCACACTGTAAAATTTTAGTATCGTCACTTTCCTAACTTTCCTGAGGAGAGTACGATTGATAGTACCTACCAATTGTTGGAAATTTCGCCGTAATATACGATACCTCAAATCCCAGGTATTTAAAAGTATTTATTTGTTCTAGCGGTTTATCATAAGTTATTATTTTTGTTCTTAAATGCTTTTTACCATCAAATGCTATTATCCTACTTTTATCTTCAGATATTGTCATATCATAACAATCTGCTGCCTTGTGTAAGGACAAAAACTGCTCTTTGTAATTTATCTTTTGAGTACGCTGAGATTATTTGATCATCTGCAAACAAGTGTATTTATAACTTTAGCTTGTGTATGAATTCCTAAGGGACCAAACTGCTGACGTCATTGGTCCCGACCCTAGACGTACACACTACCTAAACTAACTTAAACCAAATTATGCTAAGAACAACACACACACCCATGCCCGAGGGAGAACTCTGACCCCTGGCGGTAGGGGCCACAACTTTGTTGCTAAGCTTATAATGGTGCACTACTTTATTCTGTCCTGTCTTTGAAACGTCGTCTAAGTATATGCTGAATAAATTGGGTGACAAAATACACCCTTGTCTCACTCCTTGAGAGATGGTTCTCATAAGGTAGTTCCTTTTTGTACTTTGAATTTATTGTGTAAATATAAACTTTGAATTATCCTTATTAGATGCTGAGGACACCATTCTTTTCTAAAATTTTCCATAATTTCACTCTATCAACTCTATTAAGAGATTTCTCATAGCCGACAAAGGCTATGAGGAATAATCGTGTTCTACGTGTTTTTCAATAATTTGGCAGACAGGGAAAACACTATTCAAGCAAGATCACCGAAACGCATTTTGTTCTTCTGTCTTTTCAGATTGTATTTTGTACCCCTTCTCAAAGTAATGTTTAGCCACAACTGATTTCCCACGCTTCTGTTGTTTAAGAGGTCGTGTGTGCTGTGCACATGGCTCAGCGACAGTGCGAATAGTCTTGCCTACACGGATGCTGCCGCACTCACAAAAGGCATCGCACACATCGGGCGTTGGGAGATCTACGTCATCTTTAACTTTATGTAAAATATCTCGTATTTAGGAGGCACGCCGGAATACTGATCTCTGTTCATGTCTCTGGAGCACGCGTCCTATCTTGCTGGTCGGTGGCCAACAATATGGAAGAAAAGCAGGACTCTTCCGCCGATTCACGAGACGTTCTTCGTCGGTAGAGGCAAAGGTGGAAAAATGGGCCCCTGCCGGTATTATGGGCCCCCTACATATTTGGAAGTACAGGCCACGAATTGTAGCGGAGAGCACATGAACTACTAGAACTAGTTGCCAAACTTCACTGTACAGTGCGCAGACATAGTAGCTGTCATGGTTTGTGAGTAGTTGTGCTGTGAATTTTTTCGCTGTCATCAAAAGTTTGAAAGGTTAGTGTTTACTTGAATAAAACTCAAATTTCTAACATGTTATTAGTATAACTAAGGTAAGGCACGTATTTGGCTTGCTGTTGGGATAGCGTTGTACGTTAATTAACGTCGGTTGCGAACCAAACTAACCGTAGGCAAGATCGTTTTTCCCAAGATGTCGAGGGTGGATATATGGGACCCTTTTGCTCCTGGTATTATGGGCCCCGTAAAATCAATCAGATATTGCTACTCTTTATGTTTCAGAGCCTCGAACACATCTTGTACCCCCCCCCCCCCCCAAAAAAAAAAAATCGAAACGTCAATCGTGGGACAAAGTGAATATGGCAAATGCTATTGTAGCTATTAAAGAGAAGAAAATGGGTTTGAAAATATCGGTTAAAGTGTACTCTGTCCCTCGTTTTCGCTCCAAAGGCTTTCCACCGGTTTTACCACAGGGACTTGAGGACGAACTGGTTAAATATCTTCTCATTATGGAATCCAAATTCTACGGCCTTACCAGAAATGACGTCAGGCGCATGGCCTACCAGCTTTGCACAAGAAATAAAAAGTTGGTGTTTCTGTCCCCGATGTTGACGACGCTGTATGTCTATTTTGTGAAGGGATTTTTTCAAAGGACACAAAAGGTGAACTTTGGGCCCAGTGTATAGCCTGCGAGATGTGGGCTCAAAACGAATGCGCTGGATGCGAAAAAGATGCTTATGTGTGTGACTATTGTAAATAGGCTAGGCGTAGGCTGTGAAAATCATCCCACCAATAGACTAATTAACAATGTTCAGAGTGAATCTTTCTTTCATTATACAGAAAAATTAAATAAAATTATATTTTTCAAATTTTTGTTTCTTTTTATTTCAAACTACCTTGGGGCCCATATTACCAGCACAAATTCTTGACGCAACAAAATGCAGAGTATCAGGAAAAAAATAAAATTTTGTTTTAAATATTAAAAAGTTGGACCAAAACATGTCGTAACTATTGCAGGACATACTATAGAAATGTTTTATGTTAATTTCAGGTGATTATACTAAAAATAAAAGGTGTTATATAAAAAAACAGAGTGGGGGGCCCATTTATCCACCTTTACCTCTAGCACCTGAAAATGTTTGTAATGTCTTCCTCGCTGTAACCGTTACATGCGTCTCAGGTGCTGCAATTCAGACTGTAGATGGTCATCCTCAGAAATAACCTTTGCTTTCTATACCAACGTGTTCCGGACCGCTTTCTTGTGTACATGTCGGTGAAGTTTGCTTGCATTCAAGTACCGGTCGTTGTACGTTTGTGCATTGGTTTCCTGTCATTATATACACTGAATGACCAAGTCGGCGCCGGCCGGTGTGACCGAGCGGTTCTAGGCGCTTCAGTCTGGAACCGCGTGACCGCTACGGTCGCAGGTTCGAATCCTGCCTCGGGCATGGATGGGTGTGATGTCCTTAGGTTAGTTAGGTTTAAGTAGTTCTAAGTTCTAGGGGACTGATGACCTCAGATGTCAAGTCCCATCGTGCTCAGAGCCATTTGAACCATTTGAACCAAGCAGGCCTCCTGCCTTCCGCTCAACTACATCATCCAAGAACGCAAGTTTGCCGTCCCTCCCCATCTCTACAGCAAATTTAATGTTGAGTTAGACATCAGTCATCACTTTTTTGAAGCTACGTAATAGTATACTATTGCGATTTACCAACTGTGACGCATATTTTAATTTTGACTCAAAGGAACTTACAACCTTACTATGCCTAAAATGTAACCCCCGGGCTCGTTGACGCTTCAGACAGGGAGGTGACGATTCACGCGAAACAATCCCACAGCTCAGAAGTTCATGTGAGTTGTAAGCTGGGTTAATGATGTCACATTGGCAACAAATTTCACCACAACGCTCAAAGCCATCGTTACGTGTCACACGTTGGAAAGATTGTCACACCCGCTCTTACCCACATTTCATCCCTTCTTTTGACGCCTGTGTGACACACGTCAGAACCGAGACACTCAGCGTTGAAATCATGTAGTTTTCTAATGCGTGGACGAGGAAAACATTTCATACATATCCTCGATCAGGATCGATACGAAAAGCCCTCAGGAGATGGCGTAAGGGCCGTCAATGAAACCACCCCTTTCCTTGGTGCGTTGATTCCTATATATTTATTGATCGAAAACGAATGTTCGTTGTGTGATGTGCAGCAGGACGACATTGTTGACAACGTTCGACTTTGCTGACACTGTAGCAGTACCTACTGTATCCAAACGACGGGCGCGGTGGAAGACACTGAGAACTATCAGCACTTTTCGCTCTTATTCCGACGCAGCAAGTGAGCAATACAGGGTGGCGCAGGGATACGGGAAATTTAGAACATTAGTGTTGTCAATGTAGCAGCCGTGGTCTAGGGTATTCACACTTCACGCGTTTCGCGAGTTGGTCCCGCCTGTTCCCGCTTCTATCGTACCACTGCAAGAGCTTCCATGTTTTTCCTTTAGTGTCGTATGAGTCCTTGTATGTGTCACATTATTTTTCATCTCTTGGCGTCTCATGTTTGTGATTCAATATGAGACGGCGTCGACTAGCGCCATGACGTCGTCCATAGCTCCCAGGAATATTCCACGTACAGGTACAGTCAGTTTTAGTTTACACAAGTCGATGCGGCATGTGCAGCTAGGTTCATTACAAATTCATGACTGACTTATCACCCGCATCTCGTGGTCGTGCGGTAGCATTCTCGCTTCCCACGCCCGGGTTCCCGGGTTCGATTCCCGGCGGGGTCAGGGATTTACTCTGCCTCGTGATGGCTGGGTGTTGTGTGATGTCCTTAGGTTAGGTGTAAGTAGTTCTAAGTTCTAGGGGACTGATGACCATAGATGTTAAGTCCCATAGTGCTCAGAGCCATTTGAACCATTTGAACTGACTTATACACACGATAAAAGTAACTTCAGAACAAGTTCACACGGCTTAATTCGATTCTGAATCAAGCAAACAAAAACAAAACACCGTTCGAACAGACTTTGAAAGCCCACCGGTACCGATCGGCCACCGTGTCTTCCTCAGTCCTTAGGCGTCACCGGATGCGAAAATGGAGGGGCACGTGGTGAGCACACTGCTCTCCCGGCCGTTGTCAGTCTTCGTAACCGGTGCCGCTACCCCTCAGTCAAGTAACTCCTCAATTGGCCACACGAGGCCAGAGTGAACACCGCTTGCAAGCACCACTCGGCAGGGCTGGATGGTGACCCATGCAAGTGTTAGCCAAGCCCAACAGCCCGTAACTGCGGTGATCTGACTGAACCAGTGTTACCACTGCAGCAGGGCCGTTGGCTAGATTCTGAATCATATGTGTTTTATATCAAGTTACTACACCCACTTCAGGTTGACAGGCTCCTTTAACAGCACGGACAAAAAGTCAATTTCTCTAATAGCGATTGTTTTGTTAGCACTGTTATTCTGGCGAACACGGATGTGTATAACTGTCATCCTAAAGTTGATGACAGTTTCCTCAAGACCCTCCTGGTTCCGTTTGGGGCCATGTGGAATATACAGCTGGAATGATGACCCGCGGGATAGCACCTCTAATTTGCAGGTGTGTTTATACGGGTACATACAGTTTATACAGGATAAAAAGGGACCTGTTTTACATGTAGCGAAGGTGGACACTTTCGCACAAATTATCAGCGTCGATCCACGTTCTTAAAAGTCGCTTACGAACATTGTAATAGGCTAACTTTAGTGGACATAGTTACCCAAGTGACGGTCATTGTGCCTAACCAAATTCTTGAGGAGAAACGTGAGGCATTGTTTGATGATCCTAGTGCATTTATGCCGTTAACTTTGCGTAGGGACGTGGGTACTGTAGCTTCCGCGCCGCCACTGCCTTCAAACTAAGCGTAGACAGACGTAAGATGGTAAGGAGTCACAGATTCCTACTCCCTCCTCCGCTCTACTGAAAAGATAGCCACTGGAGGAGGCCTCTCCCCGACATCAGACCATATGATATCGTATCAGCTGCTGTTCTAGATTCGAAAGCGTCCAGCATCCACTCTGACGAGTCTGCCAAGGTCGCCGCTTCGGAATCGCGCGAGGATACACCTGTTCTGGAGCTCACTCCTATACCGATGCGAGGTGGCACAGAGGTTAGCATACGGGACTCGCATTCGTGAGGACGACGGTTCCGTTCTGAGTTAGGTTTTTCGTGATTTCCCTAAATTGCTTCAGGCAAATGACGGGATGGTTTGTTTCAAAGGGCATGGTGGGCTTCCTTCCCCATGTTTCCCTGATCCGATGAGACCGATGACCTCGCTGTTTGGTCTCTTCCACCAAATCAACCCAACCAACTTGCCGGGCATCCCTGAGTCTGTAACGTATTTCCGCCCTACGCTTGCGCCCCCAGATGTGTAAATCATGCCACAGGCCGGCTCTGATCAGAACCAGATCGGCACAAGTGTGCAAGTGCAACACGTGATGAGGGTAAGAGACGTACCGCCAGTTTTCGTTTCCGTTGAATCTCAGGAGCAGCACCGACCAATTTTTATAGGAGAGAGTGAGATGTGTCCTCTGGCACTTGATCCTGCTTTTGCACAGTAACGCCTCATCCCCCCCCCCCCCCGCCCGCTCCCCCAAGCCCCAAGTTTGCCTCATGCGGCAGTTGCCTTCCCGCAAAGCCGCAACGAACAGCGTTTTCAACCTGAGCGTACGGCATCGCGAAGAAAGAAGAAACCGAAAGAGGATGGAAGAGAGAGATCCAACACATTATGTTGAGATTCATCCGTTGACTCTGCCATGGAATATGATACACGACTTTGAAGATTGTTTGCAAGTAATCAACTGAACGGTTTTGGTAATAGCCAGACGCAGGCCCATACCTTTCTTACCTTGAATGTGAAATGAATGAGTACCGATTTTAGACTTGCGATGTCGCCACAATTTATTTACAATTCAAGTTCAGACGTGATATTTGTCTTGTAAAAGAAGTTTTATTTGATCATTTCTCTACTCCCAGCTAATCTACCTTACTTATTGTGGCTCCTGAACGTTTTATTGGTACTGCGGTATTTTACAGAGAAGGAATACCACTGACTGATTTCGAAGTTCGTGATAACCGCCGAGGGATACTTTTCGTGACCTTACTTTAATTCTTCTTTATGCTCCTTCAGGATCTGGCCGTTCTACAGATCGACCGCTTTTTTACAAAGAAGATGTAGTTTATTTATTTCGTAAGACTCCGCAGAAAGTTCTGTTAGGTGATTTTAATTGTGTTTTGTGTCCTATGGATCAGACCCAAATTTTAATTTCAGCAAGGAACTAGATCGTTTGGATCTGTCATTATCCCACTCTCGTCATGTATACGCATTTTGGAGCTACTTCCAGCAGTAGACTTGATCGTTTTTATCTATCTGGTTATTTATGTGGGCAACTTTTAGCAATAGACGTAATACCTAATTGTTTCACTGATCACTGTGCCGTAGCCGTAACGTTAAATAATGTGATGCAACCAGTACAACTGTATCGCCTACCCTGCATGTTGAACAGATCTCTCTTAAATGACTTTTTCCTCCAGATTATCGTTCTATATGTTTGGGCCCATAGCTTCCGTTCACAGTACCGTTATCCGTCTCTTACGCAGTGGCGGTCAGGGCGTACAAAACTGTTGTTCCGGAAAGCATTAACGCCTTCCGGAGCTGAGAGGGCGAGGGGTCTCCATCGGACCCAAGAATTTTATTATTCTGTTTTACGACAACTTTATGAAGGAGCCAGACAAGCTCCGTTACGGAATATGGATATCCGCCATGTTAAGGCGAAGCTTTTTCATTTAAGGAGACAACAAATGGAAGGGCTCAGGGTACGACAAAAATCCCGGTCACTCCTACAGTATGAATTGGCCTCCTTAAGTCATCTTATCCAGTTGCGGACCCGTCGAAAAAGAGCATGTATGGCGCCCGTCAGTCGCACCAATGGTCACTTAGTGACGTCGCAAAGTAACACTTCTACAGCGATCTTTAATTATTTTACCGTATTTTATGACGTCCGTGCTACTGACGCGATTGTCCCTGACGCATTTACACTTCTCCTGGATTGAGTGGTGACACCGTCATTAAATGATGAATTTGTAAGTGACTTCACTCGAGATGACATATACCGACTTCTTGTTAGTTCGTCATCTCGAAAATCACCGGGACTCGACTTTTGCCCTCTTATAGGTGATGCCATTACGTCACTCGAAAATATGATACGGGAGAGGGGGGGGGGGGGGACTTGATTTCTGATCCTTTCTAGGTTGGTAAAATCGTTCTAATTCCGAAGACAACCGGACGTACAGACAGTGATAAATTCTGCCCAATCACACTACTTAATTTCGATTACAAAACTGTCACCCGGGTGGTTAATACCCGTTTGTCGATACTGATAGAGAAAATTCTTGCTGTTCAAAGCTGATAGCCTGGGCGCACGATCCTGATTGCTGCAGTCGAATGCCGGGACGTCATCTCGGTAGCTGCAGCGTCTTCAGATTCTAGAGCCTTATTTTTACTGATTTGAACAAGACATCTGACAGTGTCAGTCACAGCTTCTTGATGCAGCTGCTCTAGGCGACCGTTCTTAATTATTACTGCTTGTCAGGTATTATCCAATTTTTTAATGGCATTCAAGCATCGATCGTAGTGAATGGACAACTTACTCCCCAGATCACCATCCAACGGAGAGCCCCCTCTTCATGTTGCTTTTTGTCTTCTCCCTAGGACCTGGGCTTCGCTATTTTGCTGATCAATTACGCGGCTGGAAGATTTTGGGGGAAACCTTCTCGGTACAAGAGTACGCGAATGATGGTAGTATTGTTAAGTCATATCGATGAAATATCCTTGTTCAAGGACGTAATGGATTCCTTTTGTTCTCCCTTGTTTGTCTCTGGGGCCCGCACTGATGGAGGGATATGTACCCTGTTTTCAATGCGCGGTTTTCATCAAGTTGTCATTCCATAGGCAACAGTGGTTGCTCGCCACATGTATATGGTGTCTGTTCTTTCGGACAAGTCCGAAAGAACAGTCACCATATGCATATAAGTATACAATTGGAGGAAGGTGACAGATCGAATTCAAGGGGCCATTCGTGTAAACGAACGCAGTTGCCTTAGCCTTATTCACAAAGTACGGGTCTTAGATTCCTAAATGGTTCAAATGGCTCTGAGCACTATGGGACTTAACGTCTGAGGTCATCAGTTCGCTAGAACTTAGAACTACTTAAACCTAACTAACCTAAGGACATCACACACATCCATGCCCGAGGCAGGATTCGAACCTGCGACCGTAGCGGTCGCGCGGTTCCAGACTGAAGCGCCTAGAACCGCTCGGCCACATCGGCCGGCTTAGATTCCTACATTTTACTTTTGCAGTGAAGTGTTCTACGTTGCACAACTATTCCGAATCTCTGCAATCCTGGCGCGCAAACTAATGCAATTATCGGGTCGTTTCGTTTGGAAAAGTCATATTTTTCGACTCAGTATGAATGGTAGCGAGGACCCGTACAATTGGGGGTTTGGATCCCTACAGTATCAACGTGAAGGCTTCAATATCGTTTATACGGCGTAACTTTTTAATATGTACGCAAGCTACTCACTCCCTTACATCTCGTTTACTTACTTGTCTTCGACTGGCCAATATGACTACCCCTGCCGATATTGGCCGGATCAACTCTAAATTGTGGCACATATCAGAATTTTATGTAATGATCAGTTTTCTGAGAGCCAAGGGCAGCAGAATCATCCCTCTACTCGATTGAAATGGCCGAGCCATTTATGTCCTGGAAAACAGTGTTGTTAAACGTCAGTCTTCCTGTCCTGCCGATGGAAATCGCCTCATCGTCGTATAAGATCATTCACAGTCTAATCCCAACCAGCGAACGCATCCATCGTTATTGTTCTTAGTCAGACTGGTCTTTCTGACACATTTCATCGACCTGATGCCTTCCCACACAGACTCGTCTCTTGTGGGCGAGAACACTGGCACGGGATTAGCTGATAACTGGCTTTCCTTACCCTATCAGCTGCTTTCTCGGTTCTTCTGACTCTGAACTTTTCCATTTTACCTCGGATGAAGACTAATTCGATGTTGTGGCTTTTCGGACACTAAGCTCGCCATGTAGCCGTGCGTGACAACGATTCCAAACCCCTTGTTTTATCGTGCTCTATTTACAAATTTGTGGCACCTTGGCTGTAATCGTTAAGTTATTGGATAGCTTTCTTTCTTTTTTTCCTTGTTCTGGAGAAATCCCTCATTGTGGTCTTCCTAGAGAAAAAAATTATTTTATTTTTAATCCAGGAATTGTGAAATTTCTGTCTATCAAGTTTTATTTTCGTAAAAAACAAAAGTAACAAGAAAAAATGGAAACAAGTGTATCATACATGTTCTGCAACTATCCATGAACTGAAGCAGAAGATTGAAGACAAAATCGCTGCCAACCTCTGAGACATCCGGAGTTTCCATAATAGAGCATTTGAATGTTAACTCCTAAAGGGCTCATACGTTCTTGATATCATACTTACGAAGTAAAGAAATAGTTCGCTACATTTTGTAGTGAAAACATAAATGGCGTACTTATACATGCACTTACTTCAATAACAAATGTTTTTCTGTATTTATTCGCGCAAATTGCGTCACTTCAGTATTTTCCGTTTCCCTGAGCCACTCTGTAGAAGTGTGATTCCATTTTCCTAGGAGGAAGTAAGGCTGGCAGTAATGATGTTAAAGAAGAACAAAGGACTTGTGATAAATATAATTATGACAGAAGTGTTTTGCATCAGCTAATAGACCAAATCGTTCGTTGCCTGATCGTGTTGTAAACGAAAATATTTTGCAGTGACGCATGCCCAGAATCCGGAAAAATTTCGAATATGATTATACTAAAAAGAAAGGGGCAGACAAAGACTCAAGAGAACCGAAATCTTACAGGCCGATCTATTTGGTAAATGGCCTACACGAAGAATAGGGAAACCCTCTATGCCGACGCCTGAGGTATTACAGACTGGTAATTGGCGTGAGCACGTTCCAGTGCAGTTCCAGGAAAGGCAAATCCACCGAGGATACGGCAAATTAAGCACTGCATACTGTGAAAACGTCAGAGGAAAAGCACACAAGTGTAGGCAAAATGACTGATACAGCTGGGACATTCTACATCTACATCCATGATCCGCAAGCCACCTGACGGTGTGTGGCGGAGGGTACCTTGAGTACCTCTATCAGTTCTCCCTTCTATTCCAGTCTCGTATTGTTCGTGGAAAGAAGGACTGTCGGTATGCCTCTGTGTGGGCCCTAATCTCTCTGATTTTATCCTCATGGTCTCTTCGCGAGATATACGTAGGATGGAGCAATATACTGCTTGACTCCTCGGTGAAGGTATGTTCTCGAAACTTCAAGAAAAGCCCGTACCGAGCTACTGAGCATCTCTCCTGCATAGCCTTCCACTGGAGTTTATCTATCATCTCCGTAACGCTTTCGCGATTACTAAATGATCCTGTAACGAAGCGCGCTGCTCTCCGTTGGATCTTGTCTATCTCTTCTATCAACCCTATCTGGTACGGATCCCACACTGCTGAGCAGTATCCTAGCAGTGGGCGACAAGCGTACTGTAACCTACTTCCTTTGTTTTCCGACTGCATTTCCTTAGTATTCTTCCAATGAATCTAAGTCTGGCACCTGCTATACCGGCGATTAATTATATATGGTCCTACCATTTTAGATCACTCCTAATGCCTACTCCCAGATAATTTATGGAGTTAACTGCTTCCAGTTGCTGACCTGCTATATTGTATCTAAACGATAAAGGATCTTTCTTTCTATGTTTTCGCAGCACATTACACTTGTCTACATTGAGATTCAATTTCCATTCCCTGCACCATGCGTCCATTCGTTGCAGATCCTCCTGCATTTCAGTACAATTTTCCGTTGCTACAAGCTTTCGATATAGTACAGCATCATCCGCAAAAAGCCTCAGTGAACTTCCGATGTCATTCACATTCCATGATTAATGTTTGTCTGCCGTGTGAAAAAGACAGAACCGCATAGTGTGTCGCAGATATTTCTATAACATTCTCCGAGCTACTGCACAGAGTGGCTGATGAAACTGGAATGTACTAAAAAAAGGGGAAAAGTGCCACTGAAGCCTGCCCGCAAGCATCTGTTTGTGGTCTAGATGTCCAGCATGTTGTCACAGAGTCATTATTGAACCAGCTACAGAGTATGACAGACATTAGAGGCTGCATCCCCTAATCAGATGTTATGATAATTTTAGTATCTGCCAACACAAAGCTAAGTTAGAGGCAAACAATAGGGAAATATATGAAACCTTTAGTAATTGGAGCTTACAAGGGAACCTCCCCATCGCACCCCCCTCAGATTTAGTTATAACTTGGCACAGTGGATAGGCCTTGATAAACTGAACATAGATCAATTGAGAAAACAGGAAGAAGTTGTGTGGAACTGTGAAAAAATGAGCAAAATATACAAACTGAGTAGTCCATGGGCCACATAGGCAACATCAAGGAGAACGGGAGCTCAGGAGTGCCGTGGTCCCGTGGTAGCGTGAGCAGCTGCAGAAGGAGAGGTCCTTGGTTTAAGTCTTCCCACGAGTGAAAATTTTACTTTCTTTATTTTTGCATAGTTATTATCTGTCCGTTCGTTCATTGACGTCTCTGTTCACTGTTATAAGTTTAGTGTCTGTGTTGTGCGACCGCATCTCAAAACCGTGCGATTAGTAGACGAATGGACGTGCCTCTCCAATCGGAACCGAAAACATTTGATCGCAAGGTCATAGGTCAACCGATTCCTCCACAGGAAAACACATCTGATATATTCTATACGACACTGGTGACGACATGTGCGTCACATGACAGGAATATGTTGTCGACCCACATAACTTGTACACTTGGCGAATGGGTAAAAAGATTCTTCTACCTTGCCCGATTTAGGTTTTCTTGTGGATGTGATAATCACTCCCAAACAGTGATGAAAACATAAGAGTTTGTCACATAAACTGAAAATAAAAAATTAAAGTTTTCACTCGATGGAAGATTTGTACCAAGGACCTTTCGTTCCGCAGCTGCTCACGTTAGCACGAGACCACGGCGCTCCTGCGGGCCCAGTGTCCTTGATGTTGCCTATGTTCCCATGAACTACTCAGTTTGTATATTTTGCTTATTTTTTCACAGTTCCACATAACTTCTTCCTGTTTTCTCAATTGCTCTGTGTTCAGTTTTTCAAGGCCTATCCACTGTGCTAACTTATAACTAAATCTGAGGGGGGTGCGATGGGGAGGTTCCCTTGTTAGAAGACAAAATGACTGCAGCCGTACACAAAACTGTCTCAGTATTGTTAAAAGGAGTATTATAAAGATGAAGATAATATAATTTCTTAGACTTTGCCGGCGATTTTGTGACATCTTGTTGAGTCGGGTGTACTGACGGCCATGCATGGCTGTCTTCACTTAGCCGCTGCAGCTGTGTAAGGCGGATGACCTTGAACGGGACTTAGGCGCTGCACGAGGCGCCTGGCGGATCGCGCTATAGTTTTAACTAAGCGCGATCCGCTGGAAAAGTCTACTTCCGGTGCCGCCATTGCGGTTTATCAGCGCGCTACTTCCTGCCGCGCCCATTCTTATCAGTAGGCACTTCCGCTAAAGAGGCAGCTGCACGCTCATTCCATTCGAGGCAGCCGCACAGTACAGACAGCCATGCCGTACCGAAGGAGAAGATTTACAAGAATGTCAAGACTACCTGTGTACAAGTACGAACTTCTGCGGGAAACAAAACTTTCGGCACACGTAGAAATCGTTTGCCAGACGACATTAAAAACTTGAACAAAGCAGAAAGAAAAGCTGCCCAAAAAAACTTTCAGTTGCATCTAAATGCAGTTAATTACCACATGATAATGTTAATTGCTATTATGGGATGTTAGAGAGCCTGAAAGGTAACTGAATTGAATAGATCGGAAGAACAGCAGCGCGTTTTGTTACAGGTACATTTAGTAAGCGCGAAAGCATCATGGAGATGCTCAGCCACCTCCAGGGGCAGGCGTTGCAAGAGAGGCGTTCTGCATCAAGGTGTTGTTTACTGTTAAAGTTCCGAGAACGTACGTTCCTAGAGTAAAGCAATATATTGCTACCTCCTATGTACATCCCGCGAAAAGACAATGAAGATAAATTACAGAGATTCTAACTGACTTGAAAGATTACCAGCAGTCGTTCTTTCCGTAAACCACTCGCCACTGGAAGAGAAAAAGAGAGAAGCGAGGGATCCGTATGTAGATACAGATATCGAAACATTTTTTAACAAACTGTGTAAGTCGAATTCTCCATCTTTACAAAATATTTTGTGTTTCGAAAGCTGATACGATCTGTACAGGTTCCCTGAGCTAGAAGTAAATAAAAACATTTGGTTATGTTTCAATACCTGTTAAGGTTTATAACTTTCTTTGTTCAACAGTGTATACAAGAGCTCAAACATTTTTGTGGGTGTTCGTACAAGCCAGTGTGGACATAGTCTGTAGCTCGACAGATATCGAAACGATGCTCCACGTCTCGCGACATGTTAATAAGCATCACAGGGGCTACCACATCTTGGAGAGTGTCTCTATCCATTTCGTATTTACCCGACAACATAAAATATCGAGTTCTTTCGTTCTAATGATTTGTTTGTGTATACCTCTAGCCCGGACACCCTATAGAGAATCATCGTGCATCTATTGTGGAAAGCTATGAAGTCACATTCATCACACGTACAATGTTCCTCCGCGGACCCACGTCGCTTGACAAAATTTTGGTTTGGTATTGTGCAGCTTTAAATTTGTCAACTTGTGCCATTAAATGTGATAAACCTATTATGAAAAGCAATGCGTTCTTTCGAAGAGACATCATCGCCCTGTACAGCTACCGTTGCTGTATAATTCAAGCCACTGATTACGTACACTTTTCTTCGAGTGCGATTTCAATTTCTAAATCTTGGTCGCTTCTCTGAGGGTGAAATTTTTCCCGAATAGCGGTGTGCGGCTAATTAGAAGTCCGCAAAATACACACCTTCGATTACTTGGTTTGTTCGCAAAACGTCTGTGATACGGTGTGTTTCATCTACATCTGCATCCACACTCCGCAAGCCACCTGACGGTCTGTGGCGGAGGGTACCTTGAATACCTCTACCGGTTCTCCCTTCTACTCCAGTCTCGTATTGTTCGTAGAAAGAAAAATTGTCGATATGCCTCTGTGTTGGCTCTAATCTCTCTGATTTTATCCTCATCGTCTCGTCGAGAGATATACGTAGGAAGGAGCAACATACTGCTTGAGTCGTCGGTGTAGGTATGTTCGCGAAACTTCAACAAAAGCCCGTACCGAGCTACTGAGAGTCTCTCTTGCAGAGTCTTCCACTGGAGTCTATCTATCATCTCCGTAACGCTTTCGCGATTACTAAATGATCCTGTAACGAAGCGCGCTGCTCTCCGTTGGATCTTCTCTATCTCTTCTATCACCCCTATCTGGTACGGATCACACACTGCTGAGCAGTATTCAAGCAGTGGGCGACAAGCTTACTGTAACCTACTTCCTTTGTTTTCAAACTACATTTCCTTAGGATTCTTCCAATGAATATCAGTCTGGCATCTGCTTTACCGACGATTAATTTTATATGGTCATTCCATTTTAGATCACTCCTAATGCTTACTCCCAGATAATATATGGAATTAACTGTTTCCAGTTGCTGGCCTGCTATAATGTAGCTAAATGATAAAGGATCTTTCTTTCTATATATTCGCAGCACATTACACTTGTCTACATTGAGATTCAGTTGGCTTTCCCTGCACCATGCGTCAATTCGTTGCAGATCCTCCTGCATTTCAATACAATATTGCATTGTTACAACCTCTCGATATACCACAGAATCATCCGCAAAAAGCCTCAGTAAACTTCTGATGTTATCCACAAGGTCATTTATATATACTGATATACTGTGAATAGCAATGGTCCTACGACACTCCCCTGCGGCACACCTGAAATCACTCTTACTTCGGAAGACTTCTCTCCATTGAGAATGATATGCTGCGTTCTGTTATCTAGGAGCTCTTGAATCCAATCACACAATTGGTCTGATAGTCCGTATGCTCTTACTTTGTTCATTAAACGACTGTGGGGAACTGTATAAAACGCCTTGCGGAAGTCAAGAAACACGGCATCTACCAGGGAACCCGTGTTTAAGGCGCTATGAGTCTCGTGGACGAATAGCGCAAGCTGAGTTTCACACGATCGTGTTATTCGAAACCCATGCTGATTCCTACAGAGTAGATTCGTAGTGTCCAGAAAAGTCATTCTACTCGAACAAAATACGTGTTCCAAAATTCTACAACTGATCGACCTTAGAGATATAGGTCTACAGTTCTGCACGTATATTCGACGTCCCTTCTTGAAAACGGGAACGTAAAAAGAACGTTCCTCAAACGGTATACACCGCCACAATGAATGCACGGTGAACCTGTGTGCAGGTGTTCAAGCGACACGTCGCCCCCGACCGCAGCATTAACGAGGAAGGCTCGCCGCGTGCCACGCCCCCTCGGCAGTCTCTTGACACAGACAGCCTGCGTTCGCCGCCTTGCAGGCAGAACGACCTGTCGATAAGGCAGCGAACGCCGTCCAGAAGCTATATCGGCCCCCGCATCGCATCGCATCACACCGCGCTTGGTTTGTAGCCGAGCGCCGCAGGCTAACACGCGTATCGACTGCCTGCGCTTCTCAGCTCCACTCCCAGGCAGGCATCACACGAGGGGATCTTATAGAAAAAGCTGTGGGGATACCAGCATCGCATTCAAAATACTTCTAGTGATAAGAAACGCGCGAGAGACCTACGTTTTATGCGGAAAAATTCCTGTTTGATATCGCCGATGGCACTGTTTGATATCCCCTATGGCTCTATACATTCCTCGTCGTACCCTTTGCTCCATGATAGCCCCGCTATCGCGCTTGAAATAGAGTCTTTCAACATTCAGAATCTATAGCTACTTGCTCTATTGACAACAAGAATTTAACCAATGAAAGAATTATTAGGATAATTGAAACCCAAGATTCCTCTGAGGTACAAAAACAACGTAGAAATTTAAATTTATTAATGACTGCTTAATTTCTTAAATTAATTTTGTGTGTGATGGAACGTCTAACACTGCTGTTCTCTATGTCCATTTAAAAGTCTTCGTTACAACGTATTTCTCAGCTAGTTACGTAGCTATGTAAAAATTATAGTACGAGAAACAGCAACGTAACAAAAAGGTTATGAACCGGGTGATGTAATGAGCAAAAATTTCAAAACTCATCTTATTTTGTAAACGCATTTTTGGCTCCAAACTCCTTGTTTAGCGGATGATATAAAAGTCCAGGTTTGCCGAACATTAGTCCAGATACCTATTTACGTTTTCTTTTATGTCCCACCCAGTGGTGCAAAACAATAAAATATATGTATCAGATTGTTACACATCGCTAAACAGACTCTCCTTTCGAGCACACGAAGATTTCGTACTGATCACTGTCCTCAATCAAGAAATTCTTAGAGCATTCCGTAAACGTTTTCAATACAAATCACAGTTCACAACAAGTTGTGCTTGGCGCTCATTCTGTCGACAGCATAAAGACTAACTTACAACTCTGTGTTCAAACAAAGCTTGTCCCACACGAGCCCGTATGATGAACGATATATTACAACATGAAATTCTAGATTGTTCAAGAACCAGAAAATGGTCAAATTAAAATTTTTACGTAGTTTTCTGCATATGTGAGTGAACAGTTACCTAGAAAACCAGCCTCCTGAGATCCGGAAAATTTATAACAATAAAATTAGTTGTATATATTCGTACGTAACTTTGAATCAGAGATCCGTAAAAATTGCAAAAAAAATTCAAAATAATAAATATTATGTTTTCTCTCTTATGACTGTTTCTCATGAAAAACTGAGTTTGCTTTCGAAAATATATAACAGGTCTTGATTTTATAGATAATAAAACTTATGATAAATTTCGTAACCAAAATATTGTGAAGTGTGAAATATACGCCATTCACAGTTAAATAAAACAAATAGAATTTATTGCACAATTAATTTATTTTTAAATAAAAAATAAAAATAATCTCCGAACTATTACAGAGAAACTTGAGAACCGTGAAATTTAAATAATTATTGCCATACAATATACCGATCCCATAAATTCACCTCTTGTATTTCGGGCTTGCAATTTTAGGTAAAACATAGCTGGAAAAGGAATGGAATAGCAAATTTCGTGAAAAAGCCTTACTGTCGTAATTTACTGTTGATCAAAGATAGCCACAGTTCTGGTTCGTTGTAAACGGGAGGCAAGAGATACTATTCAGATAGCGATTATACGTAGGTAAAGACAGCTTTTTTCATCATTTTTGAGAACGATTATTCATATTTATTACGACGTTAGTAATTTCCCCGAAATGCGTTTTAAAACTAAGTCACTGCGGAAACGTGATCAGTGTCTGGGCAGGGGCGCCCTACATAGGTGGTTTCGGCCATTAGGAGACGTCTGGCAACTTTACCTGACTGAGTAGCCCAAAGGCATAAAAATGAACACAGGATGGCTGGATGTAAAAAGGTAGTACGTCTATGGACAATCGACTTTCTTCTTTTGAAGGCCGAGGTTTTAAAAAACACTCAAAACTAGCGGGGATTCTCATTTTGCTGCTTGATCTTCTAGAGGAAAAACTCCACTTTTGTGGTTAGTGCTGTCAGTCTGTAGGTCACACGGACGTAGAACTTAAGATGCAATATTGCAGTGGTTTTCCTGAATGCTTAAGGCCTCAGAAGTTCAGGAATGGCTGCCGGCTTGGTCCAGAAACACAAATTCGAGTCTTGTTGCTCGCTCGTTGCGCACCTGCCCCTATAGCGTAATGCGCAGCACACTGTATCGTGAGAAAGGAAGGTGAAACACACCGGTATGGAATCCACTCGGCGGATTAAGGACCATGGGCGCTGCAGCCGTTTTTAGGAGGTTTCCCACTCTCTCTTTTAGGTAAATATTGTGCTGCTCCCCAGTCTCCACCTTATTAAACACGATACACAAACAGTTAAAGTACGTTAATACATAGAATGAAGTTTACACAATCCGCATGAAGGTGGCGCATACGACTTCCCTCAGTTAGGTAACTGACGGACGAAGAGGTTCTGACTATAGCTGACCCTGTACTAGAGGGGGTTAGCTCTACGTAAAGAAAGAAGAGGTTTCTCGCTAGTTTCGACATGAGATACATCGAATTTACAATAGTAACTCGCAGTTACGATTGTATCCCAACCATAGATTTATGTATGCCACTACTAATACAAAAACATTTACGTTCTTCTGCTATGTACCATAGCAAGACAGAATCTCTCTCTTTTTTCCTCATTTTCATGTTTAATTTTTTTCTATGTTTGTGTATGGTCCATGACATTTTGTACGAGATTTTTCCTTGCTATCCGAGTGAAGTCTGCTGGCTCCTTAACCATTAATTCCCAACAGTAACCGAAGTTCTGCAACTCATTTCAGTGCTTCCTAGTTTATTGTTTATGTGAAACTCCTTTTAAATTTGTTTATGACTCTCAATGGAAAAATACAGTGATTGTGAAGAAATATCGAAACACCACGAGAAATGGATGCTTGAACACAGACGCAGATGCTTGTCAAGCTATAGTGTTTGAACACGAACGACTCCTGTAGAATGTCCTCAATAAGTTACAAGTGTCATTCATGGTCAGAAGCGAGTTCTGTTTAGTTATGTGCGCATTACGTCGGAGCTAAGTAAATTTCGTAACGAAGATAGTCAACGTATTTAGTGTTTCAAGAGGCACCGAATCGAAGATTTGTACCGCATACCGGGAAAGCGGAAAAACTCATCCGATAACTCGCAACGTGGATGAAAGTAAATGATCGTGACAGACAGTCATTGTAGACGATTATGATGAAAAATAAGGCGACAGCTGCAGAAGTCGAACACACGAGCCCTATCAGCGCCAAAACAACACGAGCCCCGTAAGTAGTGAATTGCAGACCGAGCTGGAATACTAAAATTGACGCAAATTTCCGTAACAGGAAAACGTAGTGCGGAAGCGATAAAATCTGGAGTATGGAGCAATGGAGAAAAGAACAACTCACTGAGCTACACCGAGGATGAAAATGACGCCGCACAGTTGTAACTGAACCTGACTTGTTTTGTTAGAGTGTTACTGCTGCGTCGACTCGGCGCACATTGAGAAGCGAACGAGCGAGCGAACTTCCTAGGTGCACGAAGCATACCACATGAACTGCCAATTTGGAAGAGGGGTCCAGACCGATACTTCGTTTCGGTGAGTAAGTTAAAATGCACCCCAAGGATCGATCTTAATTTACGGAGTCATTTCTTATTAAGAGGAATGAATCTTTTTCGAACACCCTGTGTTTATTCACGATGTGCTTCAACAACTGCAGGAATTTTCACGTCATCCTACGCGCAATGAATGTAAAAGTTTACAATCTGGTTGACGTTCAGACAAAGCCGTATGGATGTTCAAAAATGGCTCTGAGCACTATGGGACTCAACTGCTGAGGTCATTAGTCCCCTAGAACTTAGAACTAGTTAAACCTAACTAACCTAAGGACATCACAAACATCCATGCCCGAGGCAGGATTCGAACCTGCGACCGTAGCGGTCTCGCGGTTCCAGACTGCAGCGCCTTTAACCGCACGGCCACTTCGGCCGGCCCGTATGGATGTACACCACAACTGTATTACATTGTGGTTGACACTTTGCTGAGAAAACTATTCGCAAAAGGGTTCCAGTGCAGGAAAATCAGTGCTTGCACAGACTGTTAATCACTCTCACGACTGATGTAGAAAATCAGTTCCAATGTGTAATGAAAGTATTTACGGGATTTCTTTTTACCAGTCTTCTGACTGGTTTGCCCTAATCTCTTCACTTCAGAGTTGCACTTGTTCCCTACATCCTCAATTATTTGTTGTGTGCATTCAAATATATGTCTTCTCTTACAGTTTTACCTTCTACAGCTCCCTCTATTACCACGGCAGTTACTCCCTGATGTCTTAACGCATATCCTATCATCCCGTCCCTTTTGCTAGTCAGTGTTTCCGTACGTTCATTTATTCGGCAATTCTGCAGAGAACTTCCTCATTCCTTGCATTATCAGTCCACCTAACTTTCAACAGTTCTCTGCGGCACAACATCTCAAACGCTTCGATTCTCTACTCTTCCGGCTATCCCACAGTTCATGATGTGCTATTCAAGTTTCCACGCTTTTGTCCGTCCCCTGTATGTATGTTTGAAGGCAGAGCGATCCTTCGTGTACTTAATTTTTAACTACGTGTGGCCCGTACCACTATCATGAAGTGTGAGTCTAAGGTAAAGTAACCCTGCAATAGGACCAGAATATGATGTTCTACGCGACTGACAGCGAGCTGGGATAGTGGAGTTGGGTGATCGTTTAAAGCCACTCAATGGACACAGGCCACGTTGTTGCAATTGAAGACATGCTGCCCTCCAAACGCACATTCACACAATTTGTTTGCTCAGGTTAAGGACTGCGTCTGATATTAGCAGACGTTTCTTGGCCAGGAATACCCTCTTTGTTGGTGTTACTCGGCTTTTTATGCCCTCCTTGCTTCCTCCCTCGTGGATTATTTTGCTTCTCCTTCCTTCGTCCTTCATGGGTTATTTTGCTTCCAAGCCAGCAGCATTCCTTAACCTTGTCTGCTTCGTGATCAGTTTTGATCTTAAGCTTCTCGCTGTTCTTATTTTTGCTACTTATTATTACTTTCATTTTTCTGTGTTCGTCCATATTTTGTACTCATTAGGCTGTTATTCTATTCACGGACCTACGAATTATGATTATTTTCTTGTACGACAAAAGAGAAAGTTGCGAAGTTTTAGCTGCAGAATAATGTTAAATTCTGTGTAACACATTGTACAGTTGATAATATAGGCTCGTTAAGTATTCAAGCTCTTAGAATATCGACCCGTCGAAACAAGGGGAAAAATAGATTTCCCTTGTTTTATGGGACTCCCTAACTCATTTTGGCAGTGTTGTCAAGAGGTCGTCCGCATGCATCGCTCATCGCTTTATCCCGATGACGTCCATCGAAGAATTTCTTTCCCCTTTTTTTGCGTTCGTGTGCTGTCCCCGTGGACGGAGAATTATGTAGGGCGAGTCACTTTTTGGGCCCGTATTTTTCCAGCGTTACATGCTGCCGCCGACGTTCATGTGCCTGGTATCAGGTCTGCACTTGCGTTGATAGCGCCGACACATACTAAACTTTTATAGGAGATGCCAGCCCGCGTGTCGGCGGTGATAGTTCGCCACAGCTTCTTTATGGACGGAAATTGCTGTCCTCATATCGTTCTTGGGTAACGGCATTCCGATAGGTATGGACAGGCGCGGAAGCTGTTTTACTGAAAAATGCACCATGGGGGTGTAGCTCCGCGCTTGACCTCCATTATGTGACGTCACGTTGAGAGCGGACATGTTCCCGCTGAAAAATGCGTCTGGCAGCGTAAGTATAGCCTCATTTCCTTTTTTTCTCAGGAGAGTCTGAATTCCTGGTCCACGTTAAGTTTTTCATCTCTGTGCACAGGTACCGTAACCAGCAATAGTAACTACAGTAAAGAGGTATTTACAGAAAATGTCATCGTTCATTCTCTTTGTGTTGAAGTAGAGTACACGAATATATTTCATGTATTTGATAAGTTTTATTGTTAAATACCCGATTCCGAAATTATTAAACGTTTATTACGGTTTTTGATTGTATACGTCACTGACAACGTTTGGAAATTACTGAATGTTCTACTTTTCATAGACTCCGATTACAGTACTGTCCCGATGTTGTTGTCATGAGCCGAAGACGGATTTCTTGCAGCCGTCTAAGCTACTCAACCCACTGCAAGCCACTTCATCTCCGAATATCTACTGCAGCTTACATCCATTTGAACTTGTTTGCTATTCTCAAAACTTGGTCTACTTCTACAGTTTTTACCCTCCTCACTTCTACCATTACCAGTACGACGATAGATTGATACCACAGTGTGTGTCCAATAATGATCCCTTCCTTTAGTCAAGTTACCTACAAATTTCATTTTTCCGCAATTCTTCTGCAGCATCACATTTCATAATGTCCTGCTACATATAAATACGTCGAGGAAATATTTCATAAGATCTAAATTTATAATTAATGTTAACAAATTATTCGTTTTCTGAAACGTTTTTCTTGCCATTGGCAGTGCACATCTTATATCCTCACCACTTGGGCCATTGTTAATTATTTTGCTTCCCAGATAGCAAAAGTCATCTACTGCTTTTAATGCCTTATTTCCTAATTTAATACTATCAGCAACGCTTGATTACACTGCACTATGCTCCATTATCTTTATTTCGTTAATATTAATTTTAGAACTTATTTTCAAGGTGCTACCCATTCTGTTCAACTGCTATTCCAAGACTTTTGCCGTCCCTGCCTAAATTACAGTGTCAGCGCAAAGCTGACAACAGTTTGCATTTAATAACGTGTGATACACTGCCTTACAACGAAATGAAATACTTAAGAAATGAGGACGTTCGCATAGCTGGCGAGGAATGAGATTTATCCGTGGCGGTAACTGGAAGAAGGTACAAGACAACAGCACAAGTACTAAGACATAATGAAATGGTTCTATGGTTTAAGAAGTAGCAGTAGATGGCAGAAATGGTATGTGAAGACTTATATTAAAAATTAACTGAAAACATTAAATGTAAGAGAAGAGATTGTTGCAGTTGAGGAAGTCTCGGTGAGTTGCATCATATTAGTCAGAATAAAGTTTATTGCAATAAACTACTCGCGTAAACGATTTGTATAGTTACATTGTTTTGAACTTATGTTGTTTTGAACATTCTAGTGGTAGGGTCTCTCACAAATAGGGACTCTCAACATATTTTGATACTGCCTTTGGCCAAGAATTATACATGGACTATTGTAAATGACTGATGAAATCAGTTTAACCCCTGAAATATGTTATGCGAATATGACACAAAAATTTTTTTTGTTAAAGGAAATGTGTTCACTACTGCACTCTCACTGTGTCACGAAAAACGTGGGTGAACTAATCAAGAGTCTGATTACACCAAAAGCACAGTGTAACTGACTGTGTACGTCTGAAAGTCAAGGGTCATAACAGGCCACTCGCTAGAGTAATTATTGATGATTATATCTCATACAGGAGAAAGGTATTAATTTCGGTTGTGAACCCAAATATAGAAAAGAGAATTTATGAGTTCGTTGACAATTTCTAATAATTTTGCCTCAGCAGCTGTGCCCTTACATCAGCTGCCAGTCTTGAAATATGAAGTCAGCGATTGTTGTTTTATAGCGAAAGGTAGGAACTTTAGAAACTTTTTTCAGAATTTTTCTACAGTCGAAATCATTCCTTGCCTCCCTTCTCGTTATTTTGTTTTTAGGAACTGATTTGTCACTGTGCTCTCCCTCTTTAGTGTTTCTTTCAAATGGCTCTGAGCACTATGGGACTTAACATCTATGGTCATCAGTCCCCTAGAACTTAGAACTACTTAAACCTAACTAACCTAAGGACACCACACAACACCCAGTCATCACGAGGCAGAGAAAATCCCTGACCCCGCCGGGAATCGAACCCGGGAACCCGGTTAGTGTTTCTTTGAGCAGCATAATTTGCTATGCCCTGTTTACAGACACCAGTATCAATTGTAAGCGAATGTAACGCTTATCCCACTTATGCATCCCACAAACGGATCACTGCCGCATGTAAATTGAACAAAACCCGTTGAAAACTATGTGCCAGACTTTGAGGAGACCCGTGGTCACTGTCTTTCGCGGGCAGAGCGCTACTGGTGACGTCATCTGAGCAAGAGTGCTGGATTAACTCAGTTACTCAATATGTCAGAGACTCCTCCTTTTGCTTCCCAACCACCATCTATTCTGTTTTTTTTCAGTTCATTATGTACATTATTTTTACATTTCAGTCAATCCAGAGTTGTTAAATGATTGCCGAGCGGTTCTAGGCGCTAAAGTCTGGAACCGCGCGACCCCTACGGTCGCAGTTTCGAATCCTGCCTCGGGCATGGATGTGTGTGACGTCCTTAGGTTAATTAGGTTTAAGTAGTTCTAAGTTCTAGGCGACTGATGACCTCAGAAGTTAAGTCCCATAGTGCTCACAGCCATGTTTGTTAAATGATTTCTTTGGATGCTTGGTACGACAGTGCAAACGTTTACTGAAGAATTTATT